>NW_027131614.1:9760000-12160000 GCF_026122565.2 Emydura macquarii macquarii | reverse complement strand
GGAAGACTGGAGTCCAGCTTTCAACTTCACTGACATTTCTTCTCCTTCTCATGAGAACAGAATGAGCTGCATCTGTAGGGAAAACTCTAAACAGCTAATTTCTCTACAACAAAGAAAAATGTGAGGAAAATATTAACAATCACCTTGGGAGAGAAGGATACAGCAGTTAGATCATTCTATACCTGGGGTTGGAATTACTATGTTTTCTTTATGAATTAACATAGTAGATGCTGGATTTCTGACATGAAAGATGTTCATTCAAAATTTTGTACCATGTCTGCAGTCTCAAAAGTTAGTTAATGCAGAGGGGCCACACATGGTAGTTTGATAAAAAGCATCCCTTAAAAGTCATTTTAGTGTCCTAAATTTTCTTAAGTTCCTCAGCCATGTAACTTGATACAGACTCTACCCTCTGCTGCAGGATTGTGCTCTGGAGTCCAGACCCTAAGCTTTCATTAACAACAACAAAAAGTTTCTCTCCCTTAAGGTAGCAAAGAAAACCACTCCACTGGGAACAGGTGAATTCTCTTTCCCCTCTTCCTCCCCTCTACAAATGGTTTGGGATAGTCCCTTGTGTGGAGAGGAGCATCTGCATTAACTCAGGGATGCTAGGAAGGCCCTGTTAAGCCACTGAGTGGCACAGAACAAAAAATAAAGAAATAAATAAAAATCATAGACATGTAGGGGCTGGAAGGGACTTTGAGAAGTCATCAGATCCAGTCCCCTGCACTATGGCAGAACCAAATAAACCTAGACCATCCCTGACATGTTTGTATAACCTCTTCTTAAAAACCGCCAGTGATAGGGATTCCACGACCTCCATCAGAAGCCTATTCCAGAGTTTTACTACCCTTAGAGCTTTTCCTGATATCTAACCTAAATCTCCCTTGCTGCAGATTGAGCCCCTGACTTCTTGTTTTCCCTTCAGTGTGCAGGGAGAAAAATTGATCACCACCTCTTTATAATAGCCCTTTATATATTTGAAGACTATCAGGTCCCCTTTCAGTCTTCTTTTCTCAAGACTAAACATGACAGGTTTTTTTGTTAATCTTTCCTCATAAGTCAGGTTTTTTAAGCCTTTTATCTATTTTGTTGCTCTCCTCTGGACTCTCTCCAATTTGTCCACATCTTTCTTAAAGTGTGGCACCCAGAACGGGACACAGTACTGCAGCTGAGGCCTTACCAGTACTCCCATGTCTTACATACAGCACTCCAGTTAGTACACTTCAGAATGATTTGTGTGCAACTAACTGCATGGTGTGATTTGGAGGTTAAAACCCAGCAGTTCTGGACCAGACTTTCAGAGTCCCTCCTGAGCTCAGGGTAACTGAATTTTATCTGCCGGGTAGTCCCAGACATCAAATAATAAAATTGTGGCCTGACTAAAACCATATCAAGTGTCTCCTGTCCTTTTGATATAGCTGAACAAAGATAAATCCAAATGATGTTCTCATCTCTTTATTTGTGCACAGCCCAAATCTGTTACTGTGCAATTGCAATAGTTTATTTTCTGTTTCAAAATAGGGCTACTGTAAACCACTCTTCAATAGACTGTGTTTCTTTACTATTATTGCTTTAATTTCTATGTTTTATGCAGAGTTACTGTATCTGAAAAGATCTACCAAGTTTGAAAAGTTAGCTATTTAAATAGTCAGTGTGAATAAAACATAGCAAGGCCAAATGTACTGTATTTCCCTCCTTTCCACAGAAACACTTCCCAAGGCAGAGTGCCTGTGTGGGGGTTTATGACCCCTATTAGACAAGGCATCACATCAGCCATAATAGGTCTCATCACTTTTATCACTTAAACTAATCCTTTTCTAGTAGTTTTGACAAGACCATGGCTGTTATTTTCAAACCAGGCACCCTATCCTACATAAAAGTCAATGAGATCTTGAAGCCCTACTATTATAGGCTCCTTTGAAAGTCACAATCTTTAGATGGCTGGAGTATCCTCTTCTAACTTGTGCAATCAGTGTGTATGATCCAAGATATACTGTACACAATGAGAATATTTTTCTTATGTCAACAGATCAATGATGTCCTTCACGCAACTGTATGTACAACAGCATGACTGTATGCTGACCTTGATGATGATCATTAGCATAAAGTGTACACTAGGCACTTTAGTGATTGCTCTAGATTGTTAAATAAAAGGCACAGAAATTGCCGACAGACTGTTTTGTGATTTTTGAATAAAAACGTTAGTAGAAGAAATGCAAAAGAAATTTGACTGCTATTCTGAAACAACTGAACAAATTTTGAAGCCTACTCAGATAACTCTGAATACGTGCAAAGGAGTTATGAGGAGATATCCCATTTCATATAGTACAGGGAATTATAAAAACGATAAGAAGTGGGAGAAACAACAGAAAAATAGACTGCCAAACAGAGCCAAGATCTATCAATTAGATACTTACAGGGTTACTTAAACTAAAATGTGAATTAAACATGACTGACAAAGCAGCCAGAAATGTCTCTGATATAGTCAAAAGTTTTGAGTTATGGGAAGGAGGGGACAGACGTGTGATGGTATACCTGTTTAAACAGTAAAAGCAGAATACAGAGATTGTAATAATAAAACACTTTAGCTTCCATCCTGGAAATTTCCCTGGAAATTAGGGAGGGAAGAGCAATTCATTGGGGTATGGGAGAAAATACACATATGAGAAATATAAAGGAAAAATATAAGTTTGTGTTTTACCATAGTGGACAATACAGAATATTGACTTTGCTTAGCATAACTTTCAAATTATGTCCTGAGTTACCTAATTACAGTATGTTAAATTTCCTTTCCTGTATAGAAAATTTAGGCCAAAAAGTATATTTTCATCAACATTTTCTACAGAAAATGTTGACTTTTTGGTGTAACATCAAAAGCCAAAATTGTCTGGCCAAACATTTTTAGTTTTAAACAGAATATTTTGATTAAGAAATGCCTCCATGATGCTTCATGGGAGTTCAGGGGAGCCTCATACTCCCATTCTCCTCTATGGGCTGGGTTCCCCAACCTGTCAATATCTCCCATGATGTAACATGGTCTCATTTGCTGAACCACTAAAGTGCATCATGGGAGATGTACATAGGTTGGGTTGGGGAACTTGGCCCATAGAAGGGAACAGGGGCATAAAGCACCTAAACTGCAGCTCCCATGAGGTACCATGACAGCATTTCCAAACCAAAACTTCTTAGTTTTCAGATGTGCCGTTATTTGTTGAAACATTGTAATTGCCTGTACAAAGCAGACACTTTTTGTGAAAAAAACAAGCTTAGTTTAGGTGAAACCCCAATTTTCTGTCGAAACAGTAAATGGAAACTTTTTCACCATCCCTAAAATTAGGTCTATTATTAGATCTATCTAAAAGATATAGTCTAATGAGAACTGACTCACTCTGACCCATAAGATTGCTGCTGAAAAACAGTCAATGTTCAGTCCACATAATTCATTTAATATCTTTTGGATTCATATAAACAGAAAACATCATAGGTCTATTATCTACTTTGAACTTCCACAGAATTTCATTCTAAAACTGACATTATCTGAAATATATGTATGTTTGTGCTAATTAAACAGGGGCCACAGTTGTCACAAAAAGATCTACTCTAGACCCCCATAAACAGATATTCGCTTTCATTAAAATGTGAAATTAAAAAAAAAAAAAGTTATGCATTGAAGTGCCAGATTCTGAGCTCGTATACATCAGTGTAAATCCACTGAAGTCACTGGAGCTATATCAGTCGACTCCAGGCGAAAATCTAGCCTAAAATATTTTATTATGTGTTGCATGTGTATCAGACAAGTAACAATTATGTCATACAATTACTCTTTGGAAGTTGCATGCTATTTTGGCTATTAGGCTTTTGCATGGCACAGACCAGGAGCTATGCAACCTCTCAAAAACAGGCTTGAGGGATGCGATGAGTTTTATTTTTAGCTATATAGACTAAAAGGAATGCATGGGAGTTTTGCTTGTGACAAGACCGCAGACTCGGATCCTCAATGAATTGGACATGGGGCACTACATCCTGTGGTAAGTAATGCCAGTATTTGACTTATACTCTGGAATATGGACACTTTTTGAGATACCTGCACGTATGTGAAATTTATTTATTTAATAATTCTGCAGTTCTTACAATAGACAATTTTAATGTTGCCTCTTTCCCTCTCTTTATGCTTTATATATGTAAATTGTTTGATGTTTTTCATTTATATTGGCCCAAACTTTCTAACTTGGATGTCTAAGTAAGTGGTTTGATTTTTCCTGAGGTGCTGAATACAACTCCTATTGATTTTGGGCTCATGGGACTATTCAGCTCAGTGAAGTTAAGCACGTATGTAAATGCTTGCAGAATCAGTCTTAAGGCTTGTCTATATGGTGCTGTTGTCTGCACCAAAGGTATGTAAATTTTAGTCCACACTAGCACGTGGCCTGTGTGGAGACTGCTGATGCCACTAAAAGGTCACTAGTGTGCATTAATGCAAGCACTGTTTGAAGCATTAACTTATAGATCTCTTTAGGCACCCAAGTTTAAAATTTTTGGCCTTTGTTTCTCCTACTTGATCTCTACTAGTTTATATGATTTTTTTCTGACAAAGATTAATCTAACTGCCCATGCTTTCCTGATGTTCCTCGCTCCTTTATCAAATATCAGGAATGATCACATAATACAATTTTCAGTCTTTAAGGATTTCTACTATACTACGATAAGAAATACTGCAATTTCTATCTTTGTTTTTTTTTGTTTTTTGTTTTTTTACAGTTCTTGGATGTCCATTGGCTTGTCATTTTTTGCCAGTAAATATAGGAGTATTTAATCATGCTGTCTTTTGCTGTAAATCTAACATCCAGTTAGGAACATATACATTCTATGTTAAAAAATTTTTGCATGTTTATTTTTTAGCTGCTGTATTTTAATACACACTACCATTTATAAAAAGCTATTTTCCTATAAACATCTCAGTTATGTGTACATTTATAATTCTGTTTTGTTCTGTATTTCCTACTGATTTTTTAAGTGCCACTCTTTCTTTGGATACAGTATTTACTTGCTTTATCTATATATTTAAATCTACAGGCTATTTCTCTCTCAATTGTACATTGCTTTATTGAGCTACAGTGGGGTATTTTTTACCACTTTGAATATGTTTATTTTAGTAATATCTAACTGCCACTAAATCCATTAATTTTGTCTCAATCACACTAGATTTTTTGTTTATATAATATAATATAGTATATTATATGTTTACATTTGTTTTAATATTATAGTAATAGCTTACACTTACAGCACCTATCACTCCAAACCACTATCACTCCAAACCATTTGAAGGTTCTTTATAAATCTAACCACACACATACGAAAGAGACTATATAAACGTACAGGATTATTATGCAAATTAGTCACAAAACATTTTTCCCAGTAGTATTGCTGTGTATCCTGTAATGAATGAATCTCTTGAATTAAATGTTGTAATCACTTAGCAGCACACCATTAGCTACAGTACTAATATTAGCAACCTCAAGTATTCAAAAATCATGGCAGCCCCCACCCCCCAAATCACTAGATTGGCTTAAAAATCATGAGATTTAAAAAATAAACTTTGTTTTCTTATTATTTGCCTTCTGGTTTTTTGAGCCTGCAGTTTTTTGGGGTTTTTGGAGTTTTTTTTCCCCCCTGTGCAATCATGAGGGCTAGAAGCTTTTTTATTTGAAAAAAGAAACTATTGTTACATGACTCCAGCAGCTGAGGCTTTAAGAAAAGAAAAAAACCCCAAAAATGTGAGAGTTGTCAACACTGAAAACATGGAAGTGAAAGAATATCAGATCCAACTAAAATGCAGGGAGAATGTAAGTAGGCAGAATTATTATCCACAATGAAATTTCACCAGGACAAAAGGACTAAATACACTTGAGGAGGACAATGAATATTTAATTACTTCGGACTAGATTATGAAGCCCTTACTCATGTGATTGAGTGTTTACTCTCACTGTTAGTTCCACAGAATTCAATTGGCCCACCTGTGTGAGTGTGTGTTCACTTACCTTAAAAAGTGGCAGAAACTAGATGTTAGAGCCTGTTTCTAAAAAGGGGAGTGTTTGTGTCACTCTTACTCATTTTGAGTAGTACTTAAACCCAGGGATTTCACTGAGATTCCATGACTAACGCCTCCATACAGTTAAAGGTTTTATTATTAATTGGTCAAATACGCAAGTTTTTACTCAGGAAAAATCCTACTGAGGAAGGTGTGATGCTGGCTGAATTAGGGGGACCATTTATGATATTATTTAACATCAATATTTCAAAATTACAATAATTCATATGAAATATTCCACGTCAGGTACCGTTAGAAAGGTTATAATTTGCTAAGTTTTATGATATTGTTTATGTATATGTGTCGTATTTGTACTGGAAGTTATGGATATATTTGATGTATCTATATATTAACTTGTGCTGTGTTTCTGGGTGACATCCCAGACAGGATGGCTGCAACAATAAACTGCTTAATGGTCCATTAAGGAAACTCACAGGTACAATGGGCCCAAGGGAGAGAACCCAGGGGCTACATCTGATGAGTTACTAGGACTTACTCATGTGACCCTGGACTCCATATTATTTCTGTAAATTTCTACAAGCTGCATGGAAAAAGGCCAAAGGACTTAAAACGTAGCTGCACCACATCCATTTTGTCTTCAGTCAGTCTATAGCCAGTCTTTAGCCTTCAGCCATCACCTACCTCTGGATTAACTCATCTACAACTGAGGTTGTGAAACAAAAGACTGAGACCCATCCAGTACTGAATGTACACCAGAGAGACTATACAAGCCTGAAAACTCCACAGTTCTACTGGAAACCTGATATATATGGATTTTCAAATCATTTGTATGTATCTGATAGCGTTAGTCATTTAACATTTCTCTTTTAGTTTGTTTCTTTCCCTTTATAATAAACCTTTAGTCGTACTTAAGGTAAGATCCAAACTTATATTTATCTGGCAATGTGGTTGACCTTTTGGGGCCAGGAGAACCTTTTTGGTAAAAAGCATTGAGTTTTAAATAATTGGTCTCTTTACTGGACCCAGTGGCTGATTGGGAGCCTAGGGCTGAAATGCAGTAAAGGGGGCTGTGTATATTTTGTTTTAGCTTCTTGATAACAAGTGTAGAGAATCAGAAGCATTGTTTGTGGCTGATTGGGAAGTCTGACTTCAGTGGCACCCACCAGTGCTGGGAGAATCTGTTCTTCTTTTGCAGCCTGTCCTGACCTTGGCATTTTCAGGCGGCTACCCTACGCACAGACGGATCACAGAAGGTATTCAGGATTTGGTCCAATATTATTATAGATTGACAAGGACTGGGTTTTAAACTTGATCTGATAAAGAACCTCTCCCATAGCCCAGTGCCTTCTAGCCCATTTCACTTTGGTTCACTACTGACTCACAATAAACTGCCATTTACTGAACTTCTAACACAACTTAATACAACACCCCTGTGCATCTTGGAAGTCTCCCATCCAAACCTGGCCCAGACTGACCTCAATTAGCTTGCAGAAGATCACAGTACAACAATAAACATAATTGTTCATTTCTGATGCCATAAGAAAATAATTGTAAAATAATACTGTATACTATTATCTTATTATTCAGTGAGGGGCCTTAAAAACTTGCCAGTTATCCAAGATAATTATAAAAGTATTTGCAGTTGGATAACCTCAGTGTGAGCAGTAGCCAAAATATTCTCCATGGTAACTACAGGGACACACACAAGGCATACTACAGATGCTGAATTTACCATACTGTTGTGCTCAAAGTAGCTTATGGCTGCCACCAGGAGTGTGTGAGGGGACGTGCCTGATCTGAAGACAATCACAGTCCCTGTTAAAGTCAGTGAGTGTGCAAGTACCCTCCTTCAGGCTCAATAGGCGCAATTAAGCCTCTTTATGTAGTAAAAAGAGCTACAGACAAATGAAGGCTACTCCCTGCGGCACTGAGCCACATGGCCTGGCCAGAGCTAGTGTAGGCAGATTATCAGGGGTTTCCCTGGTTACAAGCACTGAGGCTAGGATATTGGTTTTACAGCCTTTGTGTGTTAGAGGCAGAAAAATACCAGCAGAAAGCCTACAGAAAAGTTGCAAGTATGATCCTAAGATGAAGCAGAGGGACAGGGCTCCTTGGGCACAGAGCTTGCTGAAGTGACGTACCTGGGGATTTCTTAGCAAGGAAATGTCTTGCTAATGTTTATTTCTACTGTGTTCAGGCAAACAGGACTTCGTTGCACATTCTTTGTAAATAAGCAAGATAACATGAAAGAACCTATATGATTTGTAGAACTGATTTCTCTTCCTAAAGGACACAATCCTGCAAGGCTCCCAATAACAGTTAGCTCCTTGGGCCAGACGGTTAACAGTATCTATTTAGTTTTAGGTACAACTGGTAAGTTTTAAATGCTGTCACTGTAACGTGACATTAATGATCTGGAGGATGGAATGGATTGCACCCTCCACAAGTTTGCAGATGCCACTAAACTGGGGGGAATGGTAGATATGCTGGAAGTTAGGGATAGGATACAGAGTGATCTAGACAAATTGGAGGATTGGGCCAAAAGAAATCTGATGAGGTTCAACAAGGATAAGTGCAGAGTCCTGCGTTTAGAATGGATGAATCCCATGCACTACTACAGACTGGGGACCGACTGGCTAGGCAGCAGTTCAGCAGAAAAGGACCTGGGGGTTGCAGTGGACAAAAAGCTGGATATGAGTCAACAGTGTGCCCTTATTGCCAAGAAGGCTAATGGCATTTTGGGCTGCATTAGTAGGAGCATTACCAGCAGATGAAGGGAAGTGATTATTTCCCTGTATTCGGCACTGGTGAGGCCACATTTGGAATATTGTGTCCAGTTTTGGGCCCTCCATTACAGGAAGGATGTGGACAAATTGGAGAGAGTCCAGTGGAGGGCAATTAAAATTATTAGGGGGCTGGAGCACATGCTTTATGAGGAGAGGCTGAGGGAAATAGGCTTGTTTAGTCTGCAGAAGAGAAGAGTGAGTTGGGATTTGATAATGGCCTTCAACTACCTGAAGGGGGGTTCCAGGGAAGATGGAGCTAGGCTGTTTACAGTGGTGGCAGATGACAGAACAAGGAGCAATGGTCTCAAGTTGCAGTGAGGGAGGTCTAGGTTGGATATTAGGAAAAACTTTTTCACTAGGAGGGTGGTGTAGCACTGGAATGGGTTACCTAGGGAGGTGGTGGAATCTTCATCCTTGGAGGTTTTTAAGGCCTGGCTCACACTGCTCCCTTAACACTATGTTCTCCCTGCAGGACTACATCATTGAAGGATATGATTTTGTAAAAAGTTCATTTCTTACCACAGTAATTTTGATGTATATAACCTTCCCTTTCAACATCCTCCTAATTACTTTATATCCTCATAAAGGAAACTACATTTACAGTCAATTTCCTGATTTAGATATTACCTATATTCAATTACATTATATTTCTCTTTAAACATGCGGAATATGTTTGCATTTCTGCTATGTTATTTTTCATGCTTATTTTATTTGCACAGAAACCAAATTACATTCTGAGCTGTACTTTCTTTTCTTTTAAGGAAAGTGTAGTCTTTTAATATCTCTATCTGCTACCTTTCTCCATAAGACTGCTTTTTAGCTTAAAAATAATTACCTGGCAAACCAAGGACACAGCCACTCTTCAGCTGCTAGGTGGGAGGGCTTTGAAAGTCTTCCAAAATTGACTTTGAAGTACTGTATTCTGTATATCTTCATTCATACTAAAAATTTGGAGAAGATGCCCAAACACTTAGCAGCTTGAGAACTGTGTGTAATACCTTTTTAAGATCCTGGTCTGATTGGAATGACGTGCTCCAAATAAAATGGTGCTGAGTATCAATTTAGGAATCTGACCAGGCATACAGAACAAACTAGAAGGTTAACTTTTCTTATTGCCATATTAATCTTTATGGTAAGAGGGGAAATTCTATTCCTCTCAGTGAATTGATTTTGCTGTGAGAAGCTATATAGTATCTTGTTGGCTTGCACCAGAGTATATCCCTAACTGAATTTCTGTTGGCATTAGACTCAGTAGAAAACAGCGCATCAATTTGGATCAGCAAGTCATAACACAATAAAAGAAACATATTATGCATAGCATCCTTGCTGTATTTCCTAATGGGACAATCTGTTCACTAAACAGGAACTAAGGTTTAATGGTAATACTTCAAAAGAAGTGACTCAGAAGAACATATAATATTTTTTAAAAGGCTCCAGATAAGTGGGGCAGTATAATCAGTATAATCCATGGAGGACTGTGGGGAAGAAAAAAGATGACCTCAACACTGGATAAGTGCAGTGGTTGGGGAGGGAAGTTTGTTGCAATGAGGCTAAGAGAGAGAAATAAGCAGGCCCATAAAGTTTTGAAAATTAATGAAACCGTTTTTAATTGGATTCAGGGATAAAATGGAAGCTGATGACGATAATGAAGGGCATCTGTGGTATGGTCCTGCTTCCCTCAGTGATTGCACTGTGGGCACAACCTTATTAAAACCCTGAAAGTAGCTATTTGAGGAGCTAGGATTAGAAAGACTAACAGGGGGAGTTACTAGGCTAGAACAAGATCAAGACATAAACAACAATTTCAGCACAGGTGGAGTCAATGGACAAAATATTGAGCTACTCACTTTTTACTTAGCTTCAGTCAGGCAAACTCCTACTGAAGCTAGAGGCAGTTTGCCTGAGTAAAATCTGAGTCAAGAAAGATAGCAGATCTGTGGCCCTCAGTCAAGACACATTTGCAAGATACATTTATTGGCAATGTTCCAAAGGCAGGGAAAAGCTGTTATTGGAGACAAAGATGTAAGAGGCAAACTAAAATCTGGAATAAAAAGAAGTATTCTAGCCTTGGGACCCAAGTTTGTATCTGAGGTAAAAGTAGTTATTGAGGAACCTGGGAGATGAGAACTTTTTAGTGAAGAGGATGGCTTCCATTTTTGAAGCATTCAATAACAGAAATTTATGGAGGAGCCAGGAGATGAGTGAATATGGTTAGATAGAAGGACCTGAGAGTAGAATTGGGAATTGTGCTCAGAAGTAATAACCAAAGATGAGATAGCTAAAAGGGGCCCCCAAAATGTGGGACATTCCCTAATTTTCATATGGAATTGTGGCTTCTGTGTGTACTGCTTGGCAGATGCGGAAAAAAGGAGAGGAGAGATTAAAGATATATGGGGCCTATAAAGACTATCCTGTAAATAAGTGGGAGAAAATAGAAGGGGGAAAGAGTCTGGCAGCAGAAGCAGTGAAAGGAAGACATCTTAACACATCTAAATCTTAATTAGATATGAGAAAAGAGCCATTAGACTTAAGATTTTTACCAGAAAAAGAGACAGGAGGCATTCCTGAAGAACTGAGTAGTCAATGTTTAGGAGCTCAAGTGGGATAAGAAAAGGGAGGGAATCTAATTAGAAGTGATGAGTTCACTGAAAGTGCTCAGGTGGATTGTTCTGTGTGAGGTGACTGGCCACTGAAGAAAAAAATTCAGCAACTTGCATTTCTCTTTGTTTTTTTGCTCATATGTTGCACCTTTAGACCCAGCATCCCAGTTAAGAATGAGCAAAGTAGTTCTTGAATATAGGAATCTAATTTAAACCCTCATCACTTTCTCCAAACTAAAACATATAGAGTAAGTGACTTGGGTTTTCAGGGGGGGAAGAAGTGGTGTAGTTTACAAGGTGAAGTGAAATGAGGAGGGATGGGGTCTTTAACAGTCCTGAGGGCTGGTTCACACTTACCGCGCAATTTGGCGGCAGTCGACGGGAGTTACGCAAACTACACAGAGTAGTTTGAGTAACTGACGTTGACTGCTGTGCTTCCCTTCTGCGCGCTGTTCTCACTGCGCTGAGCTGATGGGAACAGTGTTCCCGTCTGCTCAGCGCTACGCTACTTGAGGGGGTGGACTTACTCAGTCGACTTCCTGATCGATTGAGCAGATCTCACTGACCGCTCAATCGATCAAGAAAGATCGATTTGGTGGTGGCGATTTTGCCGCTGTCAGTCTGAATATAGCCTGAGGTTGCTGTGGAGAGGCTTATTCTTTATTGTGGATGACTATTCAAACTGAACTTCTGAACCTTCTGAGGCTTGCCAATCACTAATGCATATCATCTAATAAATATTACCTAAGGCTCACTATTAACAATCAACTTATACAGAGATGCAGTTGACACATGGTATACTCCTCCTCCCATAATATACTTCCTCCACCTCAAACAGACCCACTTAATAATTCCGTCATTTGTTTTAGTCCTATAATCCAGCTCAATGCCATAGCCTTTTACCATCGTCAGCAACAAATCTGACACCAGTTTATTTCTATTTTCCAACACATACAGTAGTTTCTTAAACCTTTCTTCAAAGCCTCGGGTCCTTTTTCTTTTGCCATTTATATGCATATAGTGTACCTCATCCTGCTCCCACTGTCTTCAGGGAGCAAGATCGGGTCCACTAGATGAAATCTATATCCCTTAGCTATCTATGGAGCCAGCTCACCTTTCCTTTTCTCATTGCTGTTAACCACAGCCCCAAGTAAACAAATTTGTTATCTATTTTCCCTGTCATGTTGACAAACTGACTGTCAGTGCAGCATGGGACAGTCCTCTGACAATCATTTTCTAATAAGATCAGTTCTTCTCTTCTTTCTGGTCTGTAAACCTTTCTTATCCTTTAGTGCCGTAATCTGTTCAGCATGATTCCATCACTTCATTGGCTCCCACCATTTTTCTTAAAGTTAACTAGTCACTCTTATTGTTTCCTCTTCCAAGACTATTCCATTCACTTGTTTCACTGTGCTTCCTTAAATGCTGCTTCATATTTTGCATTTGTCATCAAAAAACTCTTTTGTTCAAGTCACCTTCATGAATATCCCCTGCTTCTTTCTTCAGCTCTTTCTCACCTTTACACTAGCTTTAAAAACCTTTCCTTATATCTGATAATGCAGTACTGTTCATGGATACCACAGTCCTTCTTTCTCTAATTTGTTTAATAATGCTTATCTCTCAGTTACCTCTGATTCTAAAGGTAAAGTGCAAGAAAAACATTCCCTATGCTGAGTAACTATAGAGAATAAGGAAAAAAAAATACAATATAATTCTAAACGCATTTGAAGTAGTGTATAACTCCGATCTATACTTAGCATAAACATTTACAATGGAACAAACAATTCAAAATCCATTCCACAAATCCAGCTGGAATAGAACAGTCACAATCCAATTTGTTTGCACAAAATACAATGCAAACAGACTTAAAGAGGGATCAGTCAAGAGTTATTGCAACTACTAGACCTTGATCCTTGAAACATTTACACATGTTCTTAACTTTATCCATGTCTGTAGTCCTTTTGATTTAAAATTGAGCATATGCATAAGTGCTTGCAGGATTGGGACCTAACTTTTCTTGCTTTAACACATTTTTATGTGGCCGATAACTCTAATTATTTTCTATACTTAGAATTTTGAACTAAATAGTTGGTGGCAGAAATTTAAAATTACCAGATAAATGGGAATCTGTATCTAAGAGCAGGATTAAATTTATAGTATTTTTAATGAAGTAAACAATATATTACATTATTTGCATGAAAAAATTCCCAACAAAACAACTCCTTACATCACTTATTAATAATTCAGACACATAAGAAATCAGGCACATAAGTAACCTAGTGTCCAAATCCTTTCAGTCTTCTTACAGAAGATAATCCTTTGTCTAGGACAATGCAGTTTATGAAATGTAAATTGTTTTATCAAGAGCTTGAAAACTAATCCGTTAAAATGAATTTTAAAATGTTATTAAGGATGTCATGTCACTAATTATAAATCAAGCTTTCCCCCCTATTTTGAGATAGGAGACAAATCAAATTACCTTTTTGCTAACTGTCTGAGGCATGTTCTTATTGTCAGGCATATTGTTTTAAGCATGCCATGCTTTCTACTGCCAGTAGGAGAGGGCTGATGTTAGGGCAATAAGCTGCAACTTTAATAAAATGAAATGGCAGCAGGAATTTTAAACCCCAGATAGTTAGGTGGTAGAAATATCAATCTTTCCTTTCAATTAAGCAAATCAGCCAGGATGAAATTGCTCTGTGCCCAGCATTTTCGAAGAGGAACAGCCCTTTAAGGGAAGAGTTCCTAGCCAAATATTGCCCCCCTCAGGAAGAATCAGGTATGTGTTGGTATATGGCTTTAACACTACTAAGGCTGATTCCCATGTCCAACTCAATATAGTCTAAGATCCTGGTATTCTTCTTGAAAGATTTTAATGACTCAACTGGGCTTGAGTGTCTCAATGACTTTCTCATCACTCCTCAAATATTATGAGTAATTAGAAAAAGCTCCAGCTAGCTGAGGACAAGGAGTGGAATCCACAAAGCTACTTAGATTCCTAAACCCTGATTTAGGCATCTAAGTCCTATTTTTAGGCGCATAAGTCCCCTGCTGCAATCCACAAAACTCCCACAGAACACTTTAGGTGCCTAAACTCACTTGGCAGCTAAGTTTTTCAAATAAAAAATTCCATAGGTGCCTATATTTCTGCCTCTTGGGGGCATGCTCCTTGCTGCTTCCATCTAGGCATCTGGAGCCTATCTCCAGATAAGCCCCAGAACTTAAGCCCCAGAGCTATTCACGAACCAGGAGAAGACAGGTGTTGCCACCTAACATGCTTGAGTGGCCTGATTAAGTAGACTTGCTCTGAGCACACCTACCAGATTGGGCCCCTGTGACAGTCTGTACCCCTATGTTCACCCCTTTTACAGGACTATGATAAATTTTGTCCAAAGTATGTCTTGTGAGGTATCATCTGAAAACTCATAACTTGCTATGTTATTATTGTCCTGCTAAAATATGTGGGACAACATTGCATGTAGAGTTATAAGATTCCTCTGTATGTTATTACTAGACATGTTCCAAGTCTGGGGAGAACAGCCACAAATCAGTACTCAGAGACAAAAGGCTAGCCAACGCCTCAGCCAGGTGTCAGCAAAATCAAACAGACCATCACCTAGTTAAATGGCCATTCTCTGGCAGGAAAGAGAATGTGGGTAAAAATTTACATCTTGACAAAGAAACAGCTGGGTGTTCCCATCCACATACTTTCTGTGTCCTGAATGCCAGCTGGAGATGATTCTCAAAGGAGGAAAAAGTATAAGAATGGGGAACAGATGCCCCAAGTTATTCCTCCTTTCTCTCTACCCACAACATCCACAACGCCTGAAGAACAAAGAAAATAACTTTGGACTTGGGGAGGGATCCTGACTGAAAGATTCAGCCAGTAAGACTGCTAAAACATCTGGTGAGAGGGAGACACCTTTGCTTTGAATTAGGTATTAGTTGCAATTTACTTTTATTGTCTTGTAACCAATTCTGACTTTATGCTTCATTACTTGTAATCACTTAAAATCTATTTTTTATAGTTAATATACATGTTTTAGTTCAACCAGTGTGCATGGATTGAAGTGTTGGAAGACTCCATTTGAGATAACAGGATTTGTGCATATAATTTTCTATTAATAAAATGACACTTTTTATATGAACTTGTATTGTCCAGAAGAGGGCTGGGCAGTACAAGATGCACATTTTGGGGGGAAAGTCTGGGGCTGGGAATGTGCTGATGTTGCTCTGCAGTGTAATTCAAGAGTGCCTGGCTATAGTACACGTACAGTATAGTTGGGAGTAATTTACATGCAGGAGGCTGTGTGTGAGCAGACCAGGAGTAGTTGCTTTCACAGCAAAGCAGTGTAAAAGGCACCACAGGTTGGAGAATTGAGGGGGACACAGCTATTCAGCAGTCCAGCTTGTACCTTGGGTAATGTCACAGCCCATTCAAAGGCTGGCTGCAGCACTGGCACTGCCCACCTTATGACTTTTAGGCCAGTGGTTTGAGTACTCACCTTGAATGTGGGAGATCCAGATTCAATTCCCCCATCCCTGGCAGAGGGGGAGAAAGGATTTGAACTGGGATTGCCTACCATTCAGGAGAGTGCTTAACCACTGAGCTATGGGATATTCTGATGTGGTCTTCCCTCAGTCTCTCCTACTGAAGCTGTGTAACTCTGGATGCATAATGAAACAGTGATTTGGCCATCAAAGAGTGAGTGAGTATGGTAATGACTCTGTAGTCTGGGAGTTCAGACACCCATATGGGAGGCAGGAGATCCTGGGTCAAGATTCTGCTCCGGTCACTCTTTCATAATAGATTAGACTATCTATTAGTGGTGCAGTGGTTAAAACGCTGTCTTGAAAGGAGGGACAAACCTTTCAAATCCTTCCGCCACCTCTGCCAGAGAGGGCAGAATTGAATCTCGGTTTCCCACATTCCAGTGAGCAGTCTAATCATTGGGCTAAAAGTTACCAGGTAGGCACCGGCATCTCCACCTCCTCTGGATGATGTGTGTGGAGTAAAGCAGGCACGTTACTCATTTCCACAGGATACTACATAGGTACTTAAGCCTGAAGAGGGGCTCCCATTCGTGGATCGCGAGCAGAGCTAGGTACCTTCTTGCAACCGAGACTGAGGGTATGTTTATACGGACGGCAGCAAAGTCGCTGCCACCAGATAGATCTTTCTAGATTGATTGTGCGGTCAGTGTAGACTCGCTCAATCGATCAGGAAGTCGACTGAGTAAAACCACCTCCTCAAGTAGCGTAGTGCTGCGTCGACGGGAACACAGTTCCCATTGGCGCAGTGCAGTGAAGACACTGCACAGAAGGGAAGCACAGCAGTCGACGGGAGTTATGCAAGTTACTCTGCGTAGCTTGCGTAACTCCCATCGACTGCTGCCGAATCGCCAGGTCAGTGTAGACCAGGCCTTAGGCACTTATCTCTGAAAAAGGGATGAGTTTAAAACATCAGTGTCTCTCATTGGCTAGTTTGGATAGCTCCCCGCCTAGCGTGTTGGCTTTTGTGGATCACATTCTTATGAGCCTCTCTCTCCCTATTCATTTTATAGGGAACCTAGGCATCTAACTCAGCTTTGTGAATTGTAGTGTTGCTCCTGTGCTTTTCTAACCACCTAATAGTTAGGAACCGTGATCCACAGTATTGCAATGTCTAAGTCCCTTTGTGGATTCCACCCAAAGTATTCTCCATGTATTGCTACTTAAGGAAATCAGAATGATTTCATATCTTGCCTTCTTTGGAATACAATGCAGGATGCATCTATCTGTATGAGCTTTCACATGAGAAAGACAGGGACCTTTCATCTGGTAAATATTCTTTCCAACTGTTGCCCCTGGGTAGCTTCTCCAAATTCAACTCAATTAAGATTGCAGCAGAGAATATAGCAATGTTTTCATCTCTCATGTTTTTATCACAAGTTTTGAAATGTTTAATATTTTTCTTCAGCTGCTGCAGTCATAATTTACATGAGATCTCATCATTCATTTAAAATAAAAAAAAGTTTCTAGCCCTCATGGCTGTGAAGAAAAATATGAACGAACAGCTTACAAACCCAAAGATAAACAAAAGGAACCCAAAATTTATTTTTTTAAATAATTGTAAAGCTAAATTGTAAAGCTCATAATTGTAAAGCTAAACTCACGATAATCTGGGTCCTGACACATGTTTTTTGAATGCTGGAGTTGGCAATACTAATATAGTTCTTCCAGGACTATACTGATTCTTGGGTCTGTTTTGGCAGTTAAAAGCAGGCAGAAAACCAATCTAATTGGTTGCCTGAGAGTTCCCCTTTTGTTAGGAGAATCCTCGAGTAACATTAACACCTGCTGTTGAAGTAATATAATTAAAAACAGGGAAGACAATGTTTTACTTGTTATATACACTAAGTAATCTGAACATTAGCTAAGGCCCTGATCCAGCAAAGCACTTCATTACGTGCTTATCTTTAAGCATGTGTGGGCTTGTTGAAACTAATGAGACTACACACATGTAAAATGGAATATATGTAAGAATTCTTGCTTGATCAGGACCTAAATAATTGATCAGTAAAGTTAATGAGGATGTGCCTCTTGCACTTCTAACACTGATAATAGCTATTTAGTTAATATAAAAATATTTTCCATGTACATAGACCCTCATGTAACCTTGGTATAGAAGTAGAATGTACATGCATAAAGTTCTATGAATAGAACCTGTGTTGAAGCTTCTAGTGGATATGTTACCCAGTATTCCTTAACCTGGTACCTTTTAGTCTATGAGTCAGTATCAGGAAATAAACCAAGGAAATGCAGTACCTCTGTCTGCTATATAGCTAGCACAGACAAGTCAAAACCATGTGCTCTTAACTTTAAAGCTTTACTTTATTAGTCTCCAGCAATTCCCATTGGAATGCTTTTAAGCCTCCCCTTAATTAGTCTTAAGCGCATACAAATAGAATAGGTGGTTAGAGTACCCCAAAACTTGATAGTTATCCCACAAGTCTGAGGCAGTCTTTGGGAGAATTAGATTTCTGGATGGCCAGTCCTTCCGGCTGGGCCTAGAGATCTTTTCAATGTGTCCACTAAGTGATCTGCCTAACTCAGACTCGCTACCTCACTCTTATACCCCAAAAGTTACAGAGATATGTCAATCAAAAGAATGCTACATAGCTGACCAAACAAATCAATCACTGTGCAGAAGCAGGAGTTACAGAGACATGTCACTAAGAAAAATATTGGTAAGCAAGCAGTCTTAAGCTAGTAGTCTTATAGCTAAATTTCCCTATACCGACAATTCTAAAATATATCCAGACTTCCTGTTTTTCAGACATTTTCCCCAACATATTCAGACAGAGAGAAGGCCTAGAAATAGGCTCACTTCAGGTGTTCACTGTCTACCCCCTCCTCCTGGTTTGCCTAGTTATGCTAAGTTCCTGCAAAGGCCTGAAAATGGCTAGATGCAGCAAGCAGAATAATTGGCAGTCCATCCCAATACTTGACAGTGACTTGGACACCTGGCTGGTTGCTAAAATGCCCCTGTTCAGATAAAGATACAGCTCTTGCTAATAGGAGGTTTGAGCATGAGGTCTTTTGTGGACAGCAGCTTGTAAATGTAATCCACACCTGCCGCATGTGACTCTTTCCCCCCCTCTAGTGGCTGCCTAGTCCACATAGGAGGCTAAGAGCTATTGCTGCCAGCTAAAACACTTGTGCCTTTTAAAATCCAGGTTTCCACTACAAACTTCTGTTGCTTAGGGGCGTGAAGAGATGTGATCCTTGACCAACATAGCTGTGCTGGCAAAAACCCCTAGCACAGATGCAGTTATACGTGTTTATAATTAAATTTCTAGCCTCTGAATAAGATATTTTTCAGTCTCTTTTAAAAATATGTTTTTAGTAACAGATGTGCAAAACTATCTTTTCCTAGTCAAAGCTGTTGAGGGAACTTGTTTGATGTGTGTTCTAATTAATTAGTTACCTCTTCTTGATGTAGAAATTGAATCTGCATAAAAAGCCAAACTCTACAGAAACAAACCATAAATGTAAAGGAGTAAAAGGTAGAAAACAGAAGTAATATTAAAAACCTCTCTCTCTTCCTCAGGATTCTTATGAAGAAGGTATTTTTGGTTTGTTTGGTTTTTTTTGTAGCAAATATTATGCATCAATGCTTCTTTATAAGCTTATAGAGTACCCTCTGTGTAAAGTTATTTCATATTAAAGAAAAAACATGACGACAAAGTGAAACCTAACTTGGGGGCTAGAAAACATTCCAAAAATCTGACAATATTGGCTTTCTTTTAATGTGCCCGCTAATAATTTTTGTTTTGTTTTCTAGTTGCTTTATAGATGTTTTAGTAAGGGATTTCTGTTTAAAATTTGTGATAACTACAGCATAAAGTACTTATTGGGAGCTTCAAAGCTATGTGCATATTTGATTTATGTATTTCTACCATAGATTTCCCTTATATGTAATGAAGACTCTCTCATACTCCAAATTCCATCTGGAAAAGAAGCTTCATGCAGAGCATATGGATCAACTTTTAGCTGACACGAAAGGAAATTGTTGACTTGGCACTTGGTGTTTGTGACCCACAGGGTGTCTTTGCAGACAGCCAAGTCATCTTTTTTTTTTCTGCTAAGCAATGCCTGCTCCACTCATTCTGCAAAATACCTCCATTACATCTAGGGCCTGATTTTCACAGAAGCTGGGCCCCTATAACTACAGGTAAAGTTGACAGGAACTGCAAGCGCTCAGCACCTTTGAAAATCAGGCCCTTAGCGTTGGAAATGCAGTGAATAGCTTAATATTCCTGAAAGATCATTGAAATTATACAGATTATTGTGGTAGCAGGAATTGTGTAGCAAAGTCCCTGCAACCAAATGGGCCAAAACAAAAACACCCTATTGAAATAAGACCACACACCTATCCATCTGGAGAGAGGATGACAGAACACACGTGAGACGAATATTAGTCACATTGCTTAGTGCACTACTGGAGAGTGCTCAGGCACTTTGGTGAAAGCATGGTATAAGAACCTGAACTGAATAGAGTAGAGTCATGGGGTTATGAGACAACTTCTGCTTTTTCTTCTGTCTTCCACTATTTGTGGTACATGTAACCTGAAACAGTGATACCTTTTGCTTTCTGTGTACTACACCTCTCTACTTCCCTGGGTGAGGATTCCTGCAACCATTTTGTTCTTAATGCACACTATTACATAGGAGACACACAGCCTGTATATTCTTTCTTGGAAATGTTACTATTTTCTTTTAATCTATAACATATCTCACTCTGACTAAAATATATTGTTTGTATATGAAGAAACATAAGCTTTTTTAAAATTGCTGTTAGATATCTAAAACAGCACTAAATGAAAGACAACTATATTGCTTTGTTGAAAAGTAGTTTACTATACAATTCCTCTTATAAACAGAAAGCTAGAGTTAATATTAATTGTGTTCTAAAATCTGCAATGCTTCAATATTAAAATCAATTGAAAATCAATTTTAAAAAGGAGCTATTTTAGTGTCCTTAGTTTTTTAAAAACTTGTTTCAAATTTACTATCTCCTTTTTAAAATGTTTCCCTAACTGCCACCTGAGACAGACACAAACACACAGCCAAAGCTCTGTGTTTATTTACAAATTGCAGTCACTTATTTTTAGAGATCTTAATGTTGCTTACACCAAACAGCTGATGTCAGTATTGTTTGAACTCTGGGGGAAAAAGGGGGAAAAAGTGCTAACAGCAAAGCTTCTAGTTCCTACTCTATCACTCCACTGAATCCACACACTCTGCAGGAGATACCTGTACTCCTACACTTCAGCAGCAGGCAAGCTTTCCATTAGAGAACTGCAGGAAACTTTCTGCCAGAAAAAAGTAACATGCAGCACTCTAGATAGTAACTTTCAGGCTCTTGGTAAGGAAATATCTGTGATTACATCTCCCTGTAGTGTCTGGTCCACATAGAGGTCATGAATCACCTGCATACAGCTAAGAAAGTTATTCCATGAGATCATAGGATGCTCGTTTATAAAACTAGTAGTTGTGCTTTTGGTGCTGTGTATTACACTGAGGGCCAGATCGTGAGGTGCAGCTAAATTGCATAAAGTGAAATTCTGGAGGGGTGCACAAGGATGGATTATAAGGGTTAGCCTATTTTAAAATCTTTCTTATGGCTGTTGCTTTGTTATTTGAATTGTTGCCAATGCCACTTTGTTACACTCCTCTCTTCCGGTCTTTATAGAGCAAAAGTACTTTGCTGATTCTATTGGTGCTTTGTGCAATTAGGTCCCTCTGTGCTATGTTAGAGCAGCCTAAGAACTGCTGTAATTTATGCCAGCTATCATGGCCATAAGGGACTATAAAGTGCATCCATGCCCCCTTTTTTCCTCTTACATTAATGTGCAGTAAGAGCCCCTGTGTTGATTCTGCACCACTGGTAATCGTCCTGACATTCGGGTAGTCCTCTCTAGACTGGTTAAAATGGTTTTAGGATCTGATTATTCTAGTGGTGCCATGAAAAACAGCTACACAGCATTGGGGCAAACACCCCTAGAAGTATGGGCTGATATGTTCATAGAAGACTTGAATAGCAACAAGTTCTAAAAAATCTCAGAATCCTAATATAGAAAGACCCTGTACCACTGGGGCTATTATAGAAAATAAAATCCATGTGTTGCTGGTTCTTGATATCAATGGTGAAAATGATTGTGCCTCAGCAAAGAACGCTCTGCACAATGTCTCTCTGAAAACTCTGAGTGCATAGGGGGCATCACACCAACTGCTACAGTAATGCAAAAAGGACGCAACATAAGATGTATTTGTAAAATGTGCTCATGCCTGACCCCCTTCTACAGCGAAAGAGGAGTCTTTGAAGTGAAAAGAAATATAAACAATAGTCAACAAATGTGGGACTAGAACTCATTATCTCATGACTCTCAGCAAAATTCACCTTCCTTTCAAAGAATATTTGAATCAGGAGCATCTTGTGCTCTTGAATTTGCTGAACATTTGACTGTTGCCTAATGTGTCTGTACAATGGAACAGACAGTCTGATTCAGCAGATCTGCTGAATATTCAGCATAACTGGGCACACTTCGTAGCTCTATTTTGTTTTTTCTTCCATGAGAATTTAAAATAAAAAGAGAGAACTTTCCTTATTAAAATAGTTCAGAATTAAACAGATAAATTCTGGCAGAGCAGAACTAATTCCTGCTGATGAACAAAAGTATGGAATGCTTAAATCTTGAAACCTGTGTTTGGTTAAAATACTCCTTTTTGAAGGGGAGAAGGATGAGGATGACTCTGCTTCCAAATAAGGGGAAGCAATAATTGCCTGAAGTGCAGAAAGAATAAGTACTGTTTCTTTGTTTTCCACCCTACTCTAGATTACTCTAGTCAATTTATGTTGACTTTAACGGGATTTGGATAAGGACCTTTGGTTACTGGGCTTCAGGTAAGGGATAGCAGGGAAGGTCTATAGGTATTTTATATGGTTGTATTAGGATGAACAGTGCCTTCAGCACATAGATAGGTGGGAACCTCATCATTCCAAAGCAAATATTTTGAAGCAGAACAAAAGCAGGGAGGAAGGGGATGCATTGGATACATCCATCAGCAAACCCTCCCTCCCTCCCCCATGCCGCAAACCGAAGGAATCGTTGTCTAGCCTCTCTCACTAGCGCCAGCCAGTTCCGAAGTTTGATCCGTTCCTTTCTCAATCAATATGCAAGGAGGGGTGTGAGGGTTGCTTGTAGAGCCCCCTCCCCCCGGTTACCTCACCTTGGCTGGCAGGCAGCCTCCCTAAGATCGTCAGGAAACTTCAGGCAGCGGGGGAGGCGTGTCGCTGTGTGTCACGAGCAGCAAGGCGCTGCCTGGCAGCCGGGGAGCCCGGCGCGGAGCAGGGAGGCTGCGGGCTTTGGTCCCGTATGTGCGAGCGGCAGCCGAAGAGCCAACCCGCCCCCGCGCGCAGCCGGCAGCGCTGGAGGAGAAGCACGGTCCCCGCGGGCTGCGCTGTCGCTAGGGAGGGAGGCAGCTGGGCGCGGCGAGCGCGGTGGCAGGGGAAGCGGAGCGGCTGCTCCGGTAACCAAGGAGCCGCCCCAGACACACACGCCGGCGCCGCTCGCTTCTCCTCCCGCCACCGTGCCCTGCTCCGGCCAGTGCCTCGCCGCCGCCGCCGCTGCCTGAAGGCGGCCGCGCTCAGCCCCGGCTGGCGTTGGCGAGCCCCAGTTACCTGAGTTGGCTCCGCTCCTGGGACTTGGGCTGCCGGCCCCCCCCCGTGAGAGCCCCGCGCCCGCGGGAGGGTGAGGCTGAGCGGCCGGAGGAGCCGGGGCCGGGTCCCCGCCTCGGCAGCTCCTGATGGCGGCTCATCAGCAAAGCAGGATCCAAGCCTACCTGGAGAAGAACAGGATCGGGCCCCTGTTCGAGGTGAGGCCGCGCTCTCCGCCGGGGGTGGGGGGGCGCGAAGGCAGCCCCGGCTACCTGGGCAGAGGGCGGGCTGCCGGCCGGGGCGCAGCACGTGCGAGCCGGTGTGTAACCCACCCGTGAAACGTCACGCGATTCCACGGGCTGGGGGCGCGCGCCCTGCCCCTCCACGCACCGCAGTGACTCCTTCCCCTCCCCCCCCCGCTGGCTCTCGCACCTGCACCCTCGGGACACGCGTGCCCTCCCTCCCGCGCTCTCCCAGACACGCGGGGGACGCCGCCGCCTCACGCGCAGGGATTCCCCCGTAAGCAGAGCCGGGTGAAGCCCGCCGGGGTTCGTAGCCCGTGGGGCGTCAGGAGAGCCGCGTGGGCAGCCGCCCTGGTTGTGTGCGAAGGGCGGGGGAAGCGTCCCGTGCGTGTGCCAGCGGGGCCAGGGGAGAGCGAGTGACTTTGCCCCGCCAGGTCTGAGAGGCGTCCCGAGGAGCCCAGGCTTCGCCTTCCCTGTCCTTTCCTTGGGAGCGACCTGCGCTGACTCACACAGAGCCGTCGGCCAGTGGCCACATGGGGATACCTCCCTCGGGGCGGACCGCACGGGTCTGTGCTTAAACAGAGAGGCTGCGGGAAGAGCTAGGGGAGACTGGAGCGATTCCTTGTGATTAGAAATAAATTCAACAGAGTGAGAAATGAATGCGTATTTACAGGGAGATCGCACTGGGCTGGGAACATACAGCTTACCAAATCTGCCTACTCCTATTGCAAGTCCGTAGGGAATGAGGTATTTTACATCTGTACTGGCAAGAGAACACTTGGCCTCAGGCTACATACATGAATTTGCTATAGGTTTTCTTTAATATGAGCAAGATCTACACAACCTAAGCCTGTGTATAATCATATATAGTAATACTACTGTGAGACGCACTTCTCTGTTTTTCATTATTTTACTTAATTTTACTTACCAATGTGACTGCACCTGATTCACTTGCTAGTGTTACTTATCTGGAGGAAAACAAAAAACAAAACAAAACAAAACAAAAAAACCCCATAGTTTGGTGAATTCTGTCTCTCCAGAGCAGGTGTTAGGAGGCATCTTCAAACCCTAATAAAAAGGAGATTCAAATTTTGTTAGGAAACAAGTCGCGAAGGGCCAGTTGTTATTTCTTACATGGACTATGGCTGTTATGATAAAATAGCTTGATTCAGATTTCAGGAGGTGAATTGGATACTTTCATTTTGCAAATCTGAAATAAAAGCCCTACTTGTTAAAATTCAAAACAGATACTAGGGAATGGCCCAATCTCTGGATTTCTGGATTTGTATAGAAAATCAGCACACATTAAATTTACACGTTAATGTTAATGAAATATTAGATTTTTATAAAGAACATAAGAACGGCTGTCTTGGGTCAGACCAATGGTCAATCTGGCCCAGTATCCTGTCTTCTGACAATGGCCAATGCAGGTGCTTCAGGGGGAATGAACAGAACAAGTGATCATTAAGTGATCCATCCTGTCAGCCAGCCTCTGGCAAACAGCAATCACTGCCTATCCTGGCTAATAGCCATTGATGGACCTATCCTCCATGAATTTATCTAGTTCTTTGTTGAACCCTGATATAGTCTTGGCCTTCATAACATGCTCTGGCAAGGAGTTCCACAGGTTAGTTGTGAATTGTGTGAAGAAATACTTCCTTTTGTTCATTTTAAACCTGCTGCCTATTAATTTCATTTGGTGACCCCAAGTTTTTGTGTTATGAGAAGGAGTAAATAACACTTCCTTTTTTACTTTCTCTGCTTGGCAACTATCATGAAAGCAATGACTAATTTGTCTCTTCTTTGAATTTTCACTAATAGACCTGCCTTTTATATACTAAATTAAAAAAAGAAACACAACCCTACCTGATGTCACTTTGTTGAATATAGCCCATTGTCTCTTAACCTAGTTTCTCAATACTGAAAGATGCTCATTTCTATTATTAAGAATTAGTAGGATGTATTAATTTTCAAAGACTGGGGGACAAATGCAAAAGGCTGACCCTGTTGTGATACTTTCTATATTATTAGAGTTATACTTTTGGATGAAATTCATCTTGGTGCAGTGCTCCTGTGCAAGGCCCATCACTTATGCCTTGCAGATTGGCTGTACAGCAGTTACAGGTGGATAAGCCATAATTACATCCCAACATACCATGGAGGAGTCTGTGTACCAACTCCACTTAGGCCAGCATTCGGAACTGGGTTCAGGAAGGGAGCTCTAGCAGAGCCAGTGCTATACATAAGCAGACTAAGCAATTGCTTAGAGTCCTGAGCAGCTCAAGGTGGTCCCCTGTTTGCTTTTTATTATTATTATTATTTTCATAAGAACTTGCCTGTTTTAGTATTTTAATCATTTAAAAACTAAGAGTTTTCAAAAAGAGCCAAAAATAAACACTTCAGGATCAGCTTAGTTTATTAGTGTCTTTTGCGGAAGCGGGGTTGGGGGCAAAATATTCCTGCTTAGGGCCCCCAATGGGCTAGCACTGCTGCTGAGTTGTAGGATTCATACAAAGAATGTAAGGGGTTTATAGTTTGTTTTTCTAGTCCATGGCCTGGTCTATACTGCTGATGAAATTTGGCAGCAGTCAACGGGAGTTACACAAGCTACACGATTAGCTTGCTTAACTCACATCGACTTTGTAACTTCCGTTTAGCGTGCTGTCTCCACTGCAGGAAATGTGGGCCTGTAGATGCACTGCTACACTTTTTTGGAGGTGGTTTTAATAGATTGACTTCCAGATCTATTGAGTGGATCTTCACTTCCGTTCAATTGATCCAGATAGATCGATCTGACGGTGGCAAATTTGCTGCTGTCAGTGTAGACAAACCCAATGAGATGAGTGTGTGCCTTTTCACCTGAAGAGGCTTCTGACTTCACCCAGATAAAGCCTGACTGCTCTCATTTTATGCAGGTGATGTGAATTTCATCCTCTGTGCTCAATGGGAATGTCCACCTTTCCTAGTTTGATCCTGACATCCTTAGTTAGGGAAAGCATCTTTGAAGTCAATGGGACTTTACCTTGATCAAAGACCACAGGATCAAGCTAATAATGTAACTATACTTGCTGTTATATATTAAGTTATAGTATATTGGGAGCACAATGTACACATAGTTAAACTGAATCATAATATTTTATAGTTTGTCATGTCTATAGAAGTTTTGCCACGATATAAAATGAGACAGATACTTGGATTTCAATCAAAGGAGGGTAAAATCTTCTTCTCTTCTTTGTGGGTTATTTATTGCATTTCCATTCCTGATGCTAATTAGTCACCAATTGTCATAGATAATTATCCTTTGCAATGTGTACAAACTCCATGGTGCCCACCCAACACAGGGTGATGGAGCTCAGTAAGGTTATATTTAGTCAGCAGGTCATTACTATTATTGTCATTCTAACACTTTACATGGTTCAAGGCGGCAGCTTTTAAGTACCCTAAGTATTGCTGATTAACAGTGGGTGAATGGAGGGATGCCACAGGGAATGGGCAGAGAAACAGTGAATTTAAGTGAGGAAAGCCAGGGATGGCAGAGGATAAACAGAAACTTGCATACCTATGCAGGTGAATGAGTAATAATCGGTAGAAAACAGATTTTTGAACTCCAGACACAGTCGTATTAGCCTAACAAGCTGATGTCTGAAAGGTTAAACCATAGTAGTTCCCCTGCATAGTAGGCTGGGTGGTTGAAGCTGTTGGTCAATGCATGATTTGTCCTGTTCCAAAGGTGCCAATTACTGGCAGTTTTGAGTATGACAGTGTAACTGTCCTCCTTTCTATCCTGTGATCCTGTACTTGTTGCTCCACTTCTGCCTATTCTCCCTATTGCACTACATCAGCAGTGGCCAGATATGAACACCAGCTCTTATGGAATTCATCTTCAAAATGGCAACACCTTGTGTACATGGAGATCAGTAAAGATGCAATTGTTCAGGAAAATGTTATTTTATAACATTCCCACTCCTATGTTGTCCTAATCTTTTCTGGAGGATGGAATGTCACTTGACTATCACAGGTGTAATAACTGAAGTGGAACATGTTTGAGAATATTCCCCATTTTTAAAGTTTCAGCTCTAGATTCCTCTCCCCAGAAGGCTACTTCCACCTTCCTTGTATCCAGAGTAGAGTTAAGGAGCCACTCTTGCCACAGTGAGTCAGCAGGAATCAGTTAGAGTCTCCTATCAGGCTTCCAACCTCTGTCAACAGGATGGGTCATTACAAAACTCAGCCACCCTGCTACAAAGGGCACCACCCAGCTCCATTTAGCTAAAAATTACAGCTGACAGTGAGCAACTATGACTGTGATTTGGTTGTGGTAGGTGGTTATATAAAGCAGTTGGGGACAGTATGTATCAAGGCAGAGAGACATCTTGCGTTTTGGAATTTAAACGAAGGCTAGATCTATACTGCATTGGAAACCGAAGTTAGCAGCCCCTGGGTTTGTTAACCTCGGGCTTGAGCAGCTATACTTATTTGTAACCCCAAGTTAGAAATTGTTGAACCCTGGGTCCCAAGCTGGGGCTCCAGCAGCATCTATACTGCATTAGTAAGGTCCAATTCTAATCACTCATTTATCAAACTTTTCTTGTTGTTCAGTCGACAATCCTGTTATATATATTGAGTTATAGAGTTTAAGACCAAAAGGGACCACCAGATTATCTAGTATGTGACTGGCCCTCATGCCACCCAGCACCTACACACTAAACACAGATTTCCTAAAAGTTGCCCTCCTAAAATGTGGCCACTCTAGCCTTTTGTTTGTGGTGTGGTGTGGGGAAACTAGGCTGTCCACCCAACTTGACTGTTTAGAGGACAAAGAAAGTCAGCCGGTGGATTCCCAGCGCATGAGTCCAGTGGGGCTGCATCTACACGACTAAACAATAGTGCTTGAACCCTTGGTCCTGGATTGTCTTGGGTTTGGACCCTTTAGCCTGGTGATGTGAGACCTTGGGTCTGAGCCCTGGGTTAGTGTGATTTGTATGTAGACCGGAGGGGAGGTTAGGCTTGAACCTGAGCTCAAAACCTGGGCTTACACTGCAGTGTAGACTGCCCTCAGAGGCGCTGTTTAACAGGAATTCTGAATGTGGAATTGTTTCTGTAAAAAATGACAGTGAAGCTTCTTGTGAACAGAACCTGTGTACATACTGTGCATAAAGCTAGCTAGGCAATAATATTCTGAATCTGTACCCACTCATTTCTCTCTACCTGAGTATTGACTCACTCTGAGTTCCCAGTATCCAATTCTACAAGATCCTTTCTCATGCAAGTAGTTCTCACTTAGGCTAATAATTCTAATAAAGTCAAACTCCTCTGAACACTTGGAAACCAGGACATTATTCTTCTAGGATCAAATTGTGCTACTATATTGAAATAATTGAGCATTTAGCAATTAACTTGAATGGGAGCAGGATCAGGTCCTTTAAAAAGAGATTGCAGCAGACTTGTAACTGTTCTGAGATATATCTAGTGATTTGGAGATTTTCTGATGTATAGAATTGAGTGTTTGGATGGTGTTTAAAAACTAATCTATACGTTGTTATGCAAAGCAGAAAACTGTTAATTCCTTGGATGTGTTTTTTGTTTTGTTTTGTTTTTTTAAATATCTATACCTAAGATCTGGGTTCTGAATGCTGTCTTGTAAAGCAATAGTGGGCTTTGAATTTATGGTTTTGATTTGACTTCAGGGACAATTTGGTCTGAACAACGGTTGCAACATCAGGTTCACTTTGCCTAGAGTTAACTAAACTTCTTTATACTTAAATTTCCAGCCTCTGAATAACAAATATTTGTAGTCTCTTTTAAAAGTATGTTTTTTTGTAACAGATGTGCAAAACTACATTTTTCTACTCAAAGCTGATGCGGTAACTTGTTTTGATGTGTGTTCTAATTAGTCAGTCAAGCTTAGTTTGAATTTTTGTTTAGGTTTCAAAAGGGTTACTTGAGACACATAATATCAATGCTTATTTCGATCCATTAGGTATATCAGACAAATTATGTATGATACCATAAAAAGAATTATTTGTAGTATCATAAAATGATTATTTTCAAATGTATAAGTGTGTTTTGTACATTGTGTATTACTTCTTCTCCAAGCAGAAATATATTTAAAATTTTTTTTAGATACAGTGTAAGAACAGAAGAAGTATAGTTGAACTCACTAAGTTTACTTTTAGATATTTTCCCCCACTTTTAGAACCGGCAATCTCTAGATACACTTACATTAAATACAGCAAATAATCAGGCAGAGAAAACCAAAATAACTGTTTTGCTAAACCAAAAATAACCCTAAGCCTAAATCTGCCCCTTGGAATATTGTTATTCATTGAACAGGCATTATACCATGCCTGCTCCCTTTGTTAGCCTGAGGCTGGGAGTGAAGTCCAGAGTTGTGGGCCATCCTCTGAGAATGTTGTGCCCTTAGTCCCTCAATGTACAAATCCAGGGACTGTCAACTTGAGCATCTCAGCTCTCAATGTATAATATTTAAAGTTAGAGTGTAACTTTTAGGATATAAAAATCATACTGATATAATAGTCTCACAGAGATGCTTCTTTCTAGGCTATTTATAATTATTTATTTTTGTTTAATGTTATGGCTATTTGGTCACATTCTGTTCCTGGGATAAAAGGTAGTGAATTATGGCTCATGTGAATATTGGACTTAGAAATGTTTAGTTTCAGACAGCTAGGTGGAGCTCTTGAAAGACCAAATTCATTCAGTACAGTTTCACAAGGCAGAATTTTAGATTGCAGCATTCATATGAGTTATCATGCTAGGTCAGACCAATAGTTGATCTAGGTTGGTATTCCCATTCTGAGAGTAGTTATACCAGAAGTGTCCAGAGGAAGGTGACAAACCCTTATGATGGACTACTATATTCAAGGGGTCAGTGTTTTCTTAACCACCCACAATTAGTGGTTGGCTCATATGCTGAAACCTGAGGGTTTATATCATATACACTTTTATTCTATCTAATATACCTCCTGGATTTTGTTTCTGCTGTGTGTGGCTAGCACTCTTCTGGGATATATTTATATGTATTGATTATTGATGGGAACTATCCTAGGGCCCTGATCCTGGTATCCTTATACTTGCAACAGTAAAAGCTACTCACAGATAGTATAGTCCCATTTAAATCAGTGGGACTATTTACGTGAGTGGTGATTACTTAAGTGTGAAAGGGTTGCCAGTTCAGTCTTAGCTTAGGCCCATATCTTTGATAGAGTCCACTCATTTTGATGCCTTAGTTTTTGGGTGCCCAAACTGATTTTTCTCAAGAGCTGAGCACCGAGAAATCCAACTGAAGTCAATGGGAAGTTCATTTTTGGGTGTGCAGAGACCGCGTGTGTGGGAGTATTCAGACTTGCATCCAGGCATCAGAGTTTGCAGCTACACACATTGGGCAGGTCTAATTTGAAAATGTAACCCCCAAACTTCTATGACTCTTATTATTTAGAACTACATTATTTATACCTACAGTGTAAGGTATGAGGTGGACGCTAACTGTCTTAGGGAATGTCTTTCTAAACGCCCCAATATGAAGGAGTGGAACCACTAGTATACTTCCTTTTGGGACCGTGGGTGCCTACAGGGAGTAAAAATTGAACATTTCCTTCACTGGGACTGCAATTATGCCTCATACTTACACAAACTGCACATGGTGGGGTGGGGAGGATGGTTCTTTGCATGCTGTCTCCATTATGCATCCATGTAAAGATCAGGTAGAATCTGGCCCTGAGTGAGAGCTAAATTTTCATACACCATTGGTGAAGGTGTACACTCTCCAATCTTAGGTACAAATATGTATGGATGAATGAACAATCAGGTAATTACACTTGTGCTAACTCCATATTTGCTCTCCTGAAACAAATAATTATGTGTGCAAATGGTCCACACTGCATGTGCTTACCTACCTATTTGCATGTGTTAGTGTGGGTTTTCTTTGCATAGTGGGTACAGGCACAGTTTAAGTGGTCATTTTTGAAGATTTTTGGCCCTGAATATTTTAAGAGCTATAGTGCAGGTACAGTAGAAGAAGACTTCTGTGCCTCAGTAGTGCAGCTCTGTACATCCTGAGTGATACATAATGAAAAGACGTTCCTCAAAAGTCATAAATGAGACAATAAAATTTTCTGTTGTCATGCTCCAGAGGAGTACCCATCCCCTGATAGCTTTGATATCACAATGGAACAAGAACCAGGTAGTGCAACTTCCCGGGAGCTAACATAAGGTGGGAAAGGTGTACTAAAAGTAATTTAGAAGCAGAATGCCCTTTGCTGTTTGCAGCACTCAGTATGCATTTGTAAGGTTGCCTTTTTATATTAAAACCGTAGCAAGTTATCTTTAAGGCAGAACAAACAAATGGGGGGGGAGGGGGGGAAGAAGTTAAAGACAAAACTCCCTTTGTGTTTGACATTACTGAAACCATTGTTCGGACTACTTTTAGGTAGCCTCTATAAATTTACCCATAATGTTTTATATCTGATGCTGACTTTGATTTGAAAGTATACTTTTCAAATACCTTTTTGATTCAAATGAAGAGTTGTAAATTGCATTTCAAGCTGTGTGTGTAAGGTAGTACAGCAAAATTAAGCCTCACCTAAAATGAAAGTTACAAGATATCTTTATTTTGTTATATTAACAAGAACATTCATAACTGAAGTTAATTTTGTGTATGTGTGACAGGAAGCACAGCTAGCTCATAATAAAAATGGAACATAGAGAATTCACAACTACTGAAAAAAAGTGGGCGTTTTAGGCTTGTGAGCATATTTGCATAAGTTCATATGCCCATCCTTGGGGCTTTAAGTGACTTTCATAACCCATGGATATATATTGTAAATTTTTTGGAAGCAGTGAAAAACATATTTTTAAATTGTCAGACTGAATCTTTTTACAGGACAGTGTTTGCATAACTATTAATATATATTATCTATTAATACTTTATTTTTATATAGCAGCTTTCATCTGATGATCTGGAAGCACTTTAGAAAATATTAAACAAATAAGAGTGACAACATCAATCTAAACTTGTTTATCATCAGTTCAATTTATAGATGGGACACTGAGGCACTGATGTTGACTGAATTGTCCAGGGTGACTTACTGGCTGAGCCGGGCCAGAATCTAGGATTCTGACTCTGTCCTGTGCTATGAGCTCTAGATAACACACCCTCTCATTTAAAAATAAAGGTGCACTGTAATTGCGAGTTTTTCCTTAAAGACAAGGACTGGAGCAAAGATGGCTTTGAAATTTTGTTTGGCATTTAGCATAGTAATGACTCCACGTTAATGGAAAGGAGCCATATTAATATGTTTTCACTACTTATGATTGAATTATGGTGTCTTTCAAATTTTAAACAATATCTAATACATTTAGTGTTAACAAAAATCAAATCAGGCTCTTTAATTATTATCATCGTTTGATTAATTCAGCCTATTGGCACAAGTGCATATTGGGAAAGTGAACAGCAATCCTAATGTAAATATATAATTTTAAACAAATCAATAAAATTTTAATGTGCAACTGAGTCTTCATGTTTTTTGTTTTTTTGTTTTGTCTATGCTCAGGTAGAATCAGAAATACTTCTCTATTACTGATTATTTGTTTCCAGTAGTGCTGATAGGTGCTATACAAACTCAAAAGGAGGCATGATCCCTGCCTTTTGAAAATTCATGGAGCTTTTGAGAGTCAGCAGACCTGGATGCTTTCTCTTAAATAATGCCTTAGAGTTTTTAATCTGCACGTTTCTGTGATGTAATGAAGTTTGGTGTCTTTCCTGATTGGCTCATCCATTGCTGCAGGGGGTCCACTATTCAAGATTATCCTGCCAAGTGTCCATGCCGGCTCATCTAAAGAAGGGAATCTTGTTAATTCTGCCATTCCTAAGCATTCAAAATCATGAGTCAGAAGCCTAATAATTAAGCGATTTGTAAAATCACATTGTTTTGTGGTCTATCTTCTGATTTTAGTTGCCAATATTTCCTTTTCATACCCTCCCTTATCATTATCTTGTCTCCTTGCATGCTCCTGCCCCACTTACATTCTCCCCTATGCTTCCCCCCTGTGTCCAGTCCCCCCAGTATTCCCCATATTTTGACTCACTTTTCCCACACAGTCTCCAAATTTTTCAGCCCCTGCTATTCCTTTATACTCTACAGTCTTCTGCACCCCATATTTCCTATCAATCCCTCAGATTCCTTTTCTATACCTCCTCAGTTGCCTTTTGCCCCCACATTTCCCTGCGCGCTCTCATTATCCATATAGTTTGAAAGGGAAATGTTGGCCATATTTACTCATGGTAACCACGGTAACAGACTTACTGAAAGCAATTGAAGCAGTTGACATACAGACAGAAATTCATGAGTTTCATTCCAGAATTTAGGCAATCATGAAAACTGTTTTTCTTTAAAATGACCCTTCCCTTCTTCACCCCTCCCCACAAAAAGTCACCCAGAAAGCTTCCAAATTCAATGAGGTTTGCAATTATCTTCTATAGATACAGGGTAGTATCCCTTTAAATCATTTGTGAGCCCTGCAGTGACCCTCACTATATTGTGTGTTTTAGAAGCCATTGGAACAATAGTGTGTGTAGAGCTAAGACTTGCATGTTGTGTATATTCACTAAACACTGTCATTTAGACCTCACCATGCCCAGGTGGTTCCCTTTGTATTATGTGTGTTATGTGAAGAGCAAAAGACACAAAAGTAATGAAACTGCAAGCGGTGGCAATTCTATGCTTCTGTCTTAGCTGCTAGTACATGGTTAGGTCTCCTTTTACTTTCTCTTCCCCTTTGGTGGCATTGCAGGATGCTTCTTCCAGCCTCTTCGCAGGAGTGAGAGGGCAAGCAGTGTGATGCCAAAGCTACCTAACCTCTGCCATTTGGCTAAAAACTCAATTTCCAGCTCTTCTACCCATGCTGTCCTGTTGGCTGTTTGGCTTTTGGCTGACAGGTAGCATCAGCTAGGTCTGGTTGCCAAGATTCCCTCCTCTCCTCTCCTTTCCCAACTAGGCTGTCTCCTTGCCTTTACTGCCTCTCTTCTTCTCCAGTGTGAGACCTACATGAAGCTGGGGGAGGAACATATGACAAGGTAGGCACCTGACGGGAAGGAAGGTCAGAGGAAGGGAGAAGCAGCCACAGCACCCGCATGTACTGAGCAATGAGGCCGGCCCAATGTATGTGTGAGGGATGGGTGCTGATGGGGAGAACTGAGCAATTTGGGGTGGGTCTCTAGTAGATTTGGAGGAGGATAGAACACATTAATACAGCGAGGATGAAAGGGAGGATTGACGGAATATGAGGTAAAGATACGCAATGTTGCCAACTCATGATTATTTTTGCAGGTTCCCCCATGTTTAGTGCTTTTCTGAAAGCCCAGCTCCAGGAGTAAAGGGATTATATCAGAATTCCAGCTTTCTTTTTTAAAGTAACTTTCTAGCCCGTATAGTTGCTGAGAAAAGCTGGAACAGAGTGTACTCTAAAGGTATAGAAAAACAGAAGGCAAATAAAAGGAAACCTGTGATGTTTCCAGTTGAGGGGAGAGGGGGCTGAATCATGATTATTTGGAATGCTTGCGGCTGGCAATACACATGTATTTGTGTGTGTGTGTTCAGGGGAGGGGTGGGGTGTGATAGTTGTGACAAGTTTGTGTCTAGTGGTGTGCACACTTTAAAACTTACATGCAGGATTTTTAACTTTTCAAACATTTATTTATTTATTTATTGCTGCATCAGTGCAGGCAGGTCTGCCTTTTGATGTTGTCAACCACATTCTTCCTAAAAGTCTGCAGTAATATGTGACTGAATCTGGGAGACACTTGGTGGTCAGATCTTAAGAATGAGGGTTGTGACATCTGGAGCAATCTTAGAGGAAGAATCTCTGGAAGCAATCATGTATGAGTGGGTAGAAGAAACAAATCTGAAGAGGCAGTGACAAGGGTGGGGAATCTGTTCTGTGGAGGGGGAACCTGAGGATCAAATCTGGCAGAAGAGAAAAAGGATCAGTCAAGTTCTGGGTAGGGTGACCAGATAGCAAGTGTGAAAAATCGGGATGGGGGGGGGGGGTAATAGGAGCCTATATAAGAAAAAGACCCAAATATCGGGACTGTCCCTATAAAATTGGGACATCTGGTCATCCTATTCTTGGATCACAAAAGGAATTAAAAACTTGTAGAGGAGGTTGACACAGAAAACTAGACTTTGCCATGCTTGAATGTGGATGTACAAGCAGGGGGAAAGTGCAAGGATCCTCTCCTTCCTCTGCCATAATGCAAGGGTCAAGAATAATTGCAATCCTTGTATTCATATGAGCACAAGATCTGCACAAGAGCAGCAGCACTAGCTATCCTGAAGAGCTGACTGACCATGGAGAAGCATGCTGCACCTTCTGAAGGGGTCTTAAATCCCTTTTCTGGTAAGGAGTTCTGACATGTACTGTGTTTTTCACAGTTGCTTCCTAGTTCTCTGGCTTGGGCAATGCATCCAGTTTATAGTAGTGCCTATAAGGCACTGTCTGGCCTAGTATGTAGAGGAGAACAGCTTGGAAAGAGAGTTGGGGAATAAGACACAGAATGTAAGCAAGAGGAGACTTACCCATGTAGAGAAAAGAGAAGAGACATAGCGAAAAGGCAATATGGTAACAAGCGAAGAAACAGAATTACCACTTTTACATTTTTACACAGATTATTTTTTTATGCTGTGAAGTAAAAATACTGAAAGAAAAAGAAAGCAGAGGGAGGAAGAGAACCAGAAACAAATAAGAACATTTTTCTTCTGTGATTCCCAATAATAAGAAAAAGATTAGAAGGAAGGAGTTAGCCAAAAATAAAGAGGAACTCAGAATTAGTTTGGAGGAATACTGAAGAAAAATATAGGGAATTAAAAAGGAGACAGAGGAGGGGGAAAAAGGATCAAATGGAGTCTACTGGATAGAACACTGTACTGTGAATCAGGACACCTGGCTTCTGTTCTTGGCTCTGCCACTGATGTCTTGCTGTGTGGCTTGAGCATGTCACTCTACTTCTCTGTTCATCTATTTCCTTTGTCTTGTCTACTTAAACTGCAAGCTTTTCTGTCCCTCCCTGTGTGTTTGTATAGTTCCTACCACAATGGGGTCTGATCTTGGGTGGGGCTTTTAGGCACTATGGCAGTGTGGATTGACTTAAACCAAAGCAATTTTAATCATGATTTAAATCAGCAAGCAGCAAACCTTGATTTAAATAATTGATTTTAATCATGTTTTGCATTTGTACTTTCTAGTTGTTTTTCTAAATAAAAGGTGATTCTCATTATCGGTACCATTAAAATATGTTCCTTTGCAACTAAAAATAACCTTTACACTAAATTCAGTGCTTCTTTTTGCCAACAAGAGGATATACCATACCTACACAAATTTATTTAAGTAACTATATAGCTTAACTTATATTTATTCAGATTCTTAATATTTACACTTTTTTTTTATTATGTTAGGAAATGGTGAATGATGCATTTCTTATTTACTAGATGATGAATAATTTTTTACTTGTGATTTGTGTCAAGCTGTACTTGGATGGAAATTCAAATTCAATTTAAATGAACAAAAATGGCCTTTTACTTGTTTTTTATTAAATAAACTTCCTTAAATATACTGGATACATAAAAAAAAAAAAAAGATTTCCCAAACATGTTTTTCATTTAAAACTAACTTATTTATTAAGCAAACCAAGTATTATCTGTAGTTAATGAATTGGGCTTGATTGTTCTGGTCACCGTGTCATTCAATATTTTAGAACTAGTAGCTCTCATCTTCTCACACTTAGGTTTATTCAGAGACTGGAAGAGGCAAAACAAACTTTTTTCAATTCCTAATTGTTTTCTTAACTTTTAATGAACTAGTTATTGAAGTGAACTAGTTGAATAAACTAAAATTAAGAAAATATTCTCCCTGAACCTACAGAAGAGGCTACTGCTGTCAAAAGATGGTTCAATACTCCAGACTCTGGTTCCAAGTGCTTAGCCATTAACTTCACCAGTTCAGTGGTTTGACTTTCTTTAAAACTTGTCAGCAAATATGTACTACTTAATAATTTTTGTATTGAATTTTAACTATTTGAATAGATTATAATAAATTTGGGCCATAACATAAATTGTCATAAGTCCAAATTTAATTTTAAATAGGTTTATTTTTAGAAAATAAATCTATATTTAATTTAAACTGTAAAAAATCCAATTTAAAGAAAAAAAAAATCTGATTTTTAAGCATATTTTTGAAGCACTGATTTTTTATCCATCCTCCACTATAGTAATACAAGCAAAAAAACGGGGGCATATCAAGTTTTGAAAATACTGTTATTAATCCAGCTTAAACCGTATCAAACATTTTTGATATTTTTCCACTTTGTCTGTCACAATGGTTGGTTAGAATGTGGAGGGGCCTGGAGGCTGCAATTTGATCCATATGAGCAGATCTGCACCTATAGAGAGCTCCACTGAAGTCAATGGGGCTCCACAGATTCTGCCTATGTAGATCCAAGTGTACGATTAGGGCCTTAATTTGTAATTAGGCAGACTTATCCTTCCTTTAAAGTAATACCAATTAAGTCATAAAAAAAATTTTAAATAATCACTGTCAGGGTTGGCAAGCTCAAAATATGAATGATTTTTTCTTATTTTCTGTGTTAAAAATCAGTACAGTATTTTGAAAAACACTTTGCAAAAATAAACAAGTATGTGCATGATGGAAGGAAATAAGTAAAGAGATTCCAGCTTCCAGCAATGAAGAACTGACCTTGCCTGATCCTGAAAGGATGAATTGTCTCAGTAACTATAGTCCCTAGCTATAGCCCCATAGGGCTACTTGCGTGCATAGTTTTTCACATGCCTAAGTTTTTGTGAATCAGCTCCTAAAACAATCAATAAAAGTATTTTTTTAAAGTTCTGTATAATATTATGCCAATATCCTTTTAAGTATAGGACAATGCTGTACGTTCCAAGGTGTAGTTTTCTAAAGGACCTGTTCATTTTATCTTTTTAAAACGTATCTTGTCCCTGTACCAGTTAGTTTTTTTATTTGGACTCGAAAGCTATTAAAAAAACACTTGTGAGATGAACATTAGAGGGCATGATTTATGGTGAACCCTCTTTAAATTATCTTTATTGTTTTTCATTTTTCTTTTGCTCTCAGGGAAAATACACACTTCTTATTTTACATATTTTTTACAAAGAGCCCTACTTTCACAGTTTTTTTCATCTTCCTTATTTCATATCAATTATATTTGATCTATAAAATATTAATAGTATTAATATTATATTCATATGTAATTGAGTTAACCGATAACTTATAAAGTAGAAAGTACATTCAGTCCAGCTTATGTAAAATGATATTTCTGTAGCTGTCCCCATTATCTCAGATCTGCTTTACGGAGTGGCCATGAAATGATAAGTGTCAGCTTTAGGCCTGTGCAACCTCTGCAGTTGGTTTCTTAAAGGCCTCACAAAACTGTCATGCAACATCTTCTCATTCAAGTTGCATTTATGCAACTCAATTGCTGGCATATAAACATTTCCTTGTGAAGTTTGCAACCATGCCTTCAGTATAAATTGCAGATGTGTGTAGGGCTTGTCTATACCAGTGGTTCTCAACCAAGGTAACGTGTACTGCTGGGGGTATGCAGAGATCCTCTAGGGGGTACATCAGCTCATCTAGATATTTGCCTAGTGTTACAACAGGCTACATAAAAAGCACCCGTGAAGTCAGTACAAACTAAAATTTCATACAGACAGTGACTTGTTTATACTACTCTATAAACTATATACTGTAATGTAAGTACAATGTTTATTTCCAATTGATTTATTTTATAATTGTGTGGTAAAATGAGAAAGTAAGCAATTTTTCAGTATAGTGTGTTGACACCTTTTTATATTTTTATCTCTATTTTTGTAAGCAAGTAACTTTTAAGTGAAGTGAAACTTAGGGGTAGGCAAGACAAATCAGTTCCTCAAAGGGTACAGTAGTCTGGAAAGGTTGAGAGCCCCTGGTCCATACAAACAGTTAGTGGGTGATGAGCTGGGCTTTACATCTACTTTACAGTAGCCTGCTATGAACTGTGTGTGTGGACCCTGTTGCCATACACTAAAAGTCCCCTATTGTGCTTTGATCTACTCTGCTTTGAAACGTGCACTAAGGATCTTTTAGTGTGTGGCACCAGGATCTGCATAGGGAGTGCCTGCCAGGCTAGTGCAAGGTAGATTTGCACCACAGCTTGCTGTGCACTAATTGTTCATATAGACAAGCCCCTAGGAGTTGATCTTGCAAAGATTGGGCATATGAGATACTTTCCTCATGTGATTTGTTCTGTTGAGATTTTCCTCATGTGAGTTCTCCCAGTAGTAATAAAATTACTCACATGCCTATAACCTTTGAGGATCACTAAGTTTGAGTCTAAAGGCTTTAGGTGAAATCCAAGATTTCACCTTTTCAATCTAAAGAAGTTGGTGCAACCCATATCATGGACCAAAGAGAGCGGACTGTGGTAAGGAAAAGTAACTAATAGCAGGCATAAGATGGTAGAAATTAAAGTAGGTGAACACTGACTAACTTGCACCTTTTTCTGGTTCCTTGGAATTTGAGTTACACCATCCTAGATACTGTTTACATTTACACACTGGTGAGTGAAGGGAGTGAAATTTATACCACCTCACATCTCTGAGTTTGGTTATCTGTTTCTGTTTTTTGAAACTGATAGTTTGAAAATCAGTGCACTTCTGGTGTGTGGGTGTGTGTTTTCTTGTAAGATCAGGTTCTTCTATTACTATTTGCTGGCAGGCCTATTGCATGAAAGTTAATGATCTTAAATGGTTTCCAGTTATTCCAGCCATCTTTCTATCAATCTATGAAACTATTCTATCTATGAAACTGGCAGTATTTTTGGGTTTTGGATATATTGGAAGTTATATCTTCTGAGTTTCATTTCAGCTATATCAATTATAGATTCTGATGTAGTTTCCCAGCTACCCTACTAGAAAATTTAGGCAAACATATTTCAATTTGTGCCCTAGCTGGCGTCTAGTACTAATGTAGAGGACTAATGTAGAGGACTGTCATCTTTTACCTGTTAAATTCCACTGATTCTGTAAGTATTTTAGTGTTCTTGACTCTTTTAAGTTTACATTTGACTTAAAATGCTAGCATTTTGGTAGGTTGCGACTTCGCTATAGGATTCTCCTAGATTGAGTAGCAAGGTACAAAGCAGAGCAGGCTGGGTATTTTATGTTGAAATGACTTGTCGATAGAAAATGAAGTTTCTGCAAAATTGAAACTTTCCAATTTTTCCATTGGGGAAAATCAAAATGGAGTATTTTGTTTCAGTTCAGATTAACCAAATTAAAATATTTTGAACTGGTTCAACACTTTTTGTGTCAAGTTAATTCATTATTAAATTGAATTTCCCTAAGGTAATGCATGGCTTTGTGGTAGTTATAGTGCAAGTGTCTCATGCCCTCTGGTTGAACTCCTTGGCTGAATTACATCTCTCATGATGCCCTGTGTCCAAGCCATGTGGTGCAGCATGGCAATACATATCTAGGGGTGCATCATGGAAGATGTAGTCTGCCCATGGAGCCGGGCACATTGGAGGGAATGGAGCATCAAGCACCTGAACTAAAACTCCAATGAGGCACTATAGGGAGATGCAGTTTAATGTTGAACTGACTCAAAATTAAATGTCAAATCAGTTCAACAAACCAAAATTAAATATTTTGATTTGGGAATATTAAAATGTTGTGGGTTTTTGTTTGTTTAAAAAATGCTGAATGGAAATGTTTCTGAATAGAAATTTTTTGGAACTTATTCCATAAAATATTTCAGTGTTTAACTTTTTGTGCCACTGTGAAACAAACAAAAAATTGAAGTATTGGGCTTTCCTGTGGGATGGAAATTTCAATTTTTGCTCTCTTCTAGTGTAAAGAGTAATAGTTTCAAGCTTTTTCTGTTCCATGGGTATCTTGTAGTTAGGTTATTTTTCTTGTTCCTAGTCATTCAGCTAGACTTAGGTAAGCACTTTCAATTATTCACAGATTCAACCAAGTAAAATAGTGGGAGCCCCAGTGTCCAGAACACAATGGAAAAATAACTGCAGTCTTTCTTGGCTGGTGTCTTGTCCTATTTTCTCTGATTTCCCTATCCTCTCTTTTTCTGTTTCTTCTCTTTCTCCTTTTCCACATTTGTTTCTCTTTCACTGTTCTTCCCTATTTTTTCTCATTTCTTCTTCTGTTGCTTTTCACTGTTCTTTTCTCTTCCTCTCCATCCCCTCTGTTTTTTTCTTGTTTTATTTTCTTTGTTTGTTTTCTTGTTCTTTATCTTTCATTTCCAGTTTATCTGTCTTTTTTCATTCATTTCTCTGTCTTTCCTGCTGCTATCGCTAACCTGTCTGTTTTTACCTACTCTCTTTATCTTTTTTCATTCCTTTTTGTCCTATGAGTCACTGCCAGGCATTGCCATGCCAATAATCTTGGTTCAGACCTCATTCTAACTGGGAAAACCTCACAAAGTGAACTCAAAACTCTGAGAGTTTTCCTCATGGAGTTTCCATCACATGATGAGGTGGTTGCATGGGAAATCAAGCTTGTAGATTTTCTAAGGTCTGCATGGATTTCAAGGAAGCAGTTATCTGCTAGTCTGTCAAAGGTCAAACACAGAGAACTTTAGTGTGATATGTTCTTCACAAAGAAAGGCAGACACAGTTAGTGTTTATCTCATGGCCGTCCCGAAGGAACTGCGTGTACACTCAGAACTTGCGAGAGATTCCAAATAGTATAGACAAATAAACTTTTACTAACCTAACCTGTTCTGAAAGAGTTTTACTGTCTCAGCTACTTTTGCTGTCCTCTGATTCCCTGAATCTGCTTAGGGCATATTCCAAAACATAGAGGGGGAATCTGCTTAAGTTAATACCCCTGAAAGACAAGGTGTGTGAGATAATGTCTTTTATTGGACCGACTTCTGTTGTTGAGAGAGACAAGTTTCTAGCTTATACAGAGCTCTTCTTCAGTGTCAGGATTAAATTGGGCAGTGCATTACCTCAGGATAGAATATTATCCTTGGTTCCCTCCTCTCCCTCCCCACAGGTGTGCAGTGTGGATCCCCAGCTCATCAGAATCCAGGGACAGAGGAGCAATATTGCACAGCCAGGAATCCACCTGGTTTTTTCATGCCTCCACCTGAGGAGGTGGTGTTTGAGGCCCTTCTGTTGAAGGCTACATGCTTTATCTTAAACGCTACCCCAAAGGCAGCTAATGGGTAAAGAGAATACCTCTTTGAAAAGAAAAAAGTGACAAATAGAATGAAAAACAAGGAGGAAATTTAAGAATGCTAATTTCTTTTGCCAGAAATAATTAGTACATGCTTGAAACAAAAAATGAGAAGTAGGAAGCATTACTTCATGTGATATTCACAGGCTAATGAATAAACAGAAACTGAATGCAGTGTATTAAAGGGTAACAATTTGATGGGACCAATATTTGACATACCATATTTGATTATACAGTATCTGTTGGCCAAGTCTATATACTTTTGTGATATTTTATTTCTCAAAATAATTGGCTTGAATTATTTTTTTTAAAAAAATCAGCAGCCCCGCATTCATGCATAATGTTATACTATCAAACTGTTATATACAGTCAATAGAAGAAAATGCATTTTATTTATGAAAGACATTCCAGTTCAAGTTTGTAGGGTGTTTTCCTATTATGTTTTAAATATTAAAATTATCTTGGCATGGTGTCCTTTTAAATAATAAGACTTTTTATTGATAGAAAATAATACTTTTGAAACTATTTGTAAACACCTATAATGGAGAGGAATTATTTCAGGCTGGTAAAAGGAGGTAATGGGCTGAAACTGAGAGGAAAAAAATGAGGTTGTGTATCTCACCATCAGCAAGGTTAAGGGAATTGCAGAACAGTCAGCCTCACTTCGGTACCTGGAAAAATACTGGAACAAATTTATTAAACAATCAATTTGTAAGGACTTATAGGATAATAACATGATAATAGCCAATGTGGATTTGTCAAGAACAAATCATTTCAAATCAACCTAATTTCCTTCTTTGATGGGACTACTGGCATATAGGATGGGGGGAAGGGATAGACGTGATGATCTTGATTTTGGTAAAGCTTTTGACAGAATCCCACATAACATTCTCATAAGCAAAGTAGGGAAATGTAGTCAAGATACACTCATTTTATAGTAGTTTCACAACTGGTTGAAAAACCATACTGAAAGAGTAGTTATCAATGGTTCACTGTCAAACTGGGGACATATCAACTGGGGTCCCACAGGAGTCTATCTTGGGTTCGGAACTAGTCAATATTTTAATTAATGACTTGTATAATGGAGTGGAGAGTATACTTATAAAATTTGTGGATGACATCAAGTTGGGAGGAGTTGCAAGCACTTTGGAGGACAGGATTAGCATTCAAAAGGCCCTTGTTAAATTGGAGAATTGGTCTGAAATCAACAAGTTGAAATTAAATAAAGACAAGTGCAAAATAGTACACTTAGGAAAGAAAATTCAAATGCACGACTCCAAAATGGGGAATAACTGTCTAGGTGGTAGACTGCTGAAAAAGATGTGGGGGGTTATAGTGACTCTCAAATTGAATATATGCATGAATGTAATACAGTTGCGAAAAGGCTAATATCATTTTGGGGTCTGTTAACAGGAGTGTCATATGTAAGACATGGGAAGTAATTGTCCCACTCTACTCGGCACTGCTGAGAACTCAGTTGGAGAATTGTGTGCCATTTTGCGTTCCACAGTTTAAAAAAAGATGTGGACAAATTGGAGACCGTACAGAGGAGAGGAACAAAATTAATTAAAGGCTTAGAAAGTCTTACTTATGAGGAAAAGTTCAAAAAAACCCAAAACCCCAATCCTGTCATGTTTCATCTTGAGAAAGGAAAAATGAGAGGGGACCTGATAGTCTTCAAATATGTAAAAAGCTGTTATAAAGAGGGTGGTGATCAATTGTTCTCCATGTCCACTGAAGATAGGACAAGAAATAATGGGCTTAATCTGCAGCAAGGGAGGTTTAGGTTAGATTCAGGAAAAACTATAACTATAAAGATAGTAAAATTCTGGAATAGGCTTCCAAGGGAGGTTGCGGAATCCCCATCACTGGAGTTTTTTAAGAAGAACAGGTTGGACAAACATCTGTCATGAATGGTCTAGGTCCTGCTTTAGTGAAGGGGGCTGTACTTGATTGCTTCTCAAGGTACTTTTTAGCCCTACATTTCTATGATTCTAAATTAGCTTATTGGGTTGTGGAATACTCTCCCAGGGGAATTGATGGGAGTCACATCACTTGGGACAATTAACTAGCAAAGCACTCAACAATGTGCTGCAGGGAACAATCCCTATGTTGGCAAGTGATTGACTATTGTGGTAAAGTCAGGCCAGATGACTACAAAAGGGTACTTGAGGGCAGCTATGTCAGCCCAAAAATGCTAATGGTCTTTTTCCCTGCAGGCAGAGGGGAGGTTACTGCAGGGCAATTAGAGGAACCTGAGCCTAATCAAAGGCTATTTCAGGTCTATTAAAACCTCACCTCTGCTAGAGATGGGAGGAGAGAGAGACAAGCTACCAGAAGGCTTGTAGCAGTAGGAGGAGAGAATTCCCCAAGATAGGAGATAGCGATTCTCCCCAGAAGGAGAATAGCAAAAAAAAAAAAAAAAAACCAAGCACCAGCTTGGGGGAAGGGTGGATATGGCTCTGACTTCCCCCCACCCACACCCCGCAGGGTGACACCACCACATCTACAGCCCCACCAAAGGAGCCTGAGAAAAGGTACTTCCCCAGACTCTGGGAGATATAGACTGACTAGCACACTCCCCCTCCCCGGGGGTCAGAGGTACCTTCCTTGGGCCAAACCAAGGCGCACTCCGAACAGTCTAGGATAGAGATGCTGAGAGGAAAGGTAAAAGACTCGTTCAGCGTGGGGCAGATTTAGCCCAGACCTGTTCTGCCAGGGGAGACAGCTCTAGCCCAGAAAGATTGAGGGGGTGCTTTGCCACATGTGGTGTCAGGGGAGGGATGTGCACAAGTGCGGAGAACCACACCGAGGCAAGGTAAATCAACCCCATCAAAATAGACGACTTAGTGAGAATCCTGGTGCAGGCCATGGCGGCCCAGCAAGAGTGTTCAGATGACTGCCCAGCAAGAGTCAGTGCAGCTACAACAGGAGATGAATCAGCTTCTGGTGAGCCAGGCAGCTCAGGAGTAAGCTACCCTACCGAAGGGAGTGAGCCAGTTGAAATCCCTGATCACCCAGTCCCGTGGCCATGATGGGGTGTGTCCCCTAAGGACCAAAAACTACTTGCAGAAGATGATGGTGGAGGACAAGGGGGAAGCGTACCCACTCACCTTCGAAAGAGCGGCCCTGCAGGAGGCCTGGCCCCAAGATCAGTGGGCCAGCATCCTTGCTCCTTTTCTGTGTGGGGAGGCCCAGAAGGCCTACTACGACCTGGAGGCTGAGGCTGCCTCAGATTAGCATCAGCTGAAGGTGGAGATCTTGGCAAGGTCTGGGGTGATGACAGCCATAAGGGCACAGAGATTCCATGACTGGAAATACCGGAACAGCCGGCGCTGAGGTCTCAGCTCTTCGACGTGATTCACATAACATGGAAATGGCTGTGTCCTGAGGTCCACATCATGGAGAAGATCATAGAGATCCTAGTCTTGGACAGATTCATGAGGGGGCTGCCTATGGGGGTGGGTTAGCCAAAATGACCCCTCCTTGTACAATGATTTAGTTGCCCTCGTGGAGAGACAGCTAGTGACCAAGGAGCTTTCTCAAGCTGCCGGGGAAGAATGGCGCCAGACCAAGAGGCTAGTCCCTGCCCCAGAAGATCAGACTCCCGAGGTATCAGGCAAAACCATGCTGGGGAGAAAGGAGGCTGGAGAGCGGCCTGAGTCTGTGAAGGGGTTTGCGGAACTTGGGGGAGAGGGTCATGGCATGAGGTCTGGCAGCCCAAAGAACAAGGGCATACCCAGTGTGGGGTACACTTCTGAGGAGCTAGGCCACGTAGCAATCCAATGCCCCAATGCTGAGGAACCCATTCAATGTGGTCTGGGTGATCTTGCTGGGTCCTGCAACCTAATCCATCTAGTAGGGGTGGCGGAGACCCCACATAGATACACAGAATCAGTCAAGATGAATGACATAGAGACCATGGCATTAGTGGACTCTGGGAGTGCCGTTACGCTGGTTTCAGGAAAGTTGGTAGGCCAGGACCAATTGTCTCAGGCCAAACGCACAAGAATAACTTGTGTGCAAGGCACTGTCAATTATTATCCGACCATTCTGGTCCGGATTGAAATTCAGGGGAATACCACAAGAGTGACAGTGGGGGTGGTCCCTAAGCTGCCATCCCCAGTCCTCATAGACTGAGACTTCCCAGGATTTGGGTGCCTACTGGGTGAGTCAGAAATGGGTAGTGACCCTGAGATCAGTATTGAGGTCCCTGTTGATGGTCCTCCCCCAGTCTTCTCCAAATTCACCCAGGACCTGTTACCCGCCATGGAGAAATTGTGGAAGACTCAGCGAGAAAGGAGAGCAGACAAAAGACTGGGAATCAGGATCCTGACCCAGAACCAAAAGGCTGCAGTCATAGGAAGGCAACTTCATCTGGCCGACAAGGGAACAACCCAGACTGTTGACAAGCCAGAAGCTGGACCTAGTCCCGATGGGGCCAACCCGGGCAGAGAGACTGAAATAGATCCCCTAGAAATTGTGGATGTTGGGCCTGCCCTTGGTAACTTTGCACAAGATCAGGCTAACGATCCACTATATAACAATATGAGGAAAGAAGTGGTGGAGGTAAATGGGGTCCCCATGGAAGGAAGGACCAAAGGCCCTCGGTCATGCTTTGTGATCAAGAAGGACCTGTTGTATAGGGTTGTCTGGGTACAAGAGGAAGAGGTGGAGCAGCTCCTGGTACTGCGACAACATCAGAGAGCAGTACTAGACATAGCACATAGCCATTTGTTTGGGGGACATCTAGGGATAGACAAGACCCTTGATCGAATCCTGCGGAGGTTCTTCCGGCCATGGGTTTTTATGGAAGTCCTCCGATATTGCTCCTCTTGCCCTGAGTGCCAACTCCACAGCTCTCGGCCGCACTTATAGGCCCCACTTGTACCCCTGCCAATGATTGAGGTCCCGTTTGAGAGGATAGCCATGGACCTGATAGGCCCACTGGAGAAGTCAGCCCATGGCCATCAATACGTGCTCATTGTTCTGGACTATACCACCCAATACCTGGAAGCCATATCCCTGTGCAACACAACGTCTAAGACGATAGTGAAAGAATTGGTTAAAATTTCCTGTGGGGTTGGAACACCCAACAAAATCCTAATGGACCAGGGAACCCCCTTCATGTCTAAATTGATGAAGAATATGTGCACAATGCTCCACATACAGACCCTACAAACAGCAGTCTATCACCTCTGGACAGATGGCCTTGCTTTAATAGGATGCTGAAGAATATGGTGAGGAAGGTGATGAGCTGGGACAGGAAGGATTGGGATACCCTATTACCTTTCCTGAAGTTCACAATTAGGGAGGTTCCCGAAATGTCCATGGGATTCTCCCCCTTTGAATTTCTATATGGTTGCCACCCCTGTGCTCTACTAGACATTGCGAAGAAGGACTAGGAGGGACAGCCTAACCAGGGGCGGAATGTAATTGACCATGTGATAAAGATGTGGGACAGGATTGCCTAAGTCAACCCCATAGTGTAGGAGCAGCTCTAGAAGGCCCAAGAGGTCCAACAGACCTACTATAATCTCCAGGCAAGAATGTGAAAGTTCCAGATTGGCAATCGGGTGATGGTGTTGGTATCCACAGCGGTTGGAACTTGGAGTCATCGAGGAATCCAATAGTCAGTGGTCCAGCCCAATTGTTCTGGTACCCAAGCTGGATGGCAGCATGAGATTCTGCAATGGCGTCCAAAAACCAAATGAAGTATCTCAGTTTGATGCCTATCCTAGACCTCAAATAGACGAACTGATTGACCAGTTGGGAGCATGGTTCCTGTCCACCCTTGACCTGAGCAAAGGGTATTGGCAAATTCCTCTGGCCAAGGAAGCCAAAGAAAAGACCGCTTTTTCTACACCAGAAGGACTGTACCAATATACCGTCCTCGCTTTGGACTACATGGAGCTCCTGCAACCTTCCAGTGGATCACGGACAAATTGTTACACCCCCATGCTAAGTATGCTGCCGCCTACCTTGATAATGTGGTAATACATAGCCCAGATCGGGATACCCACCTAGTGGAGGCCGTGTTAAGTGCCCTGAGGAAAGCAGGTCTCACTGCAAGTCCCTCCAAATGTGCAGTAGGGCGGGCAGAAGCCAAGTACCTCAGATATATTGTGGGGAAAAGCATGGTGAAGCCCCAACTTAAGAAGTTAGAGGCCATACGAAGTTGGCCCCAACCGATCCAGAAGAAACAGGTTCGGGCATTTCTGGGGATAGTCAGGTACTACAGAAGTTTCATACCCCACTTTACCACCTGAGCCTACCCGCTAATGCACTTGATAAAAGCCAGTGGCCCAGACATAGTGAAGTCGTCTAGCATGGCCAAAGAAGCCTTCACGGACCTGAAGAACGCTCTCTATCATGATCCTGTACTGGTAGCTCCGGACTTCAAGAAGGAGTTTATATTACAGATGGACACCTCGGAGGTCGGGTTGGGTGCCGTACTGTCTCAAATGCTGGGAGAGGAAGAGCACTGTGTCTTATTCCTCAGTAGGAAACTTCTGCCCAGGGAACAACGGTATGCTGTAGTGGAGAAGGAGTGCCTTGCGATAAAGTGGGCCATGGAAACACTCCAATATTACTTACTTGGACGGACGTTTACCCTGATTACAGACCATGCCCTCCTGAAGTGGATGCAACAAAGACTGAAATGCACAGGTAACACAATGGTTCCTGTCATTTCAGCCCTTCCACTTCAGAGTACAACATAGGCCAGGGGTCAAACATGGCAATGTGGGCAGCCTATCATGGGTACACTGTTGCTCTACCCATGTAGCCCAACTCCATAGTGTTGAGTAGGGGGGAAGAAGGGAGTGTATGTGGTAAAGTCAGACTGGATGGCAACAAAGGGTACTTGAGAGCAGGTATCTCAGCCCTAGAATGCTAAAGGCCCTTTTCCCAGCAGATGGGGGGGGGGGGAGGTTACTGCAGGGCAATTAGAGGAACCTGAGCCTAATCAAAGGCTACTCCAGGCCTATTAAAATCCTGCCTCTGCTAGAGATGGGGGGAGAGAGAGACAAGCTGCCAGAAGGCTTGTAGCAGTAGGAGAAGAGACTTCCATAAGATAGGAGATAGTGATTCTCCCCAGAAGGGGAGCAACAAATTAAAAAAGCCCAGGCACTAGTTTGGGGGAAGGGTGGATATGGCTCTGACCCTTCCCTTCCCCCAGGGTGACACCACCACATCTACAGCCCCACCAAAGGATCCTGAGAAAAGGTACTTCTCCAGGCTCTGGGAGTTATAGACTGACCAGCATACTCCCTCCCCGGGAGTGGGAAGGACCTTCCTCAGGCCCAAACCAAGGCCCACTCTAAACACTCTAGGAAAGAGACACTGAGGGGGAGGCAAAAGACTCGTCCAGTGTCGGGCAGATTTAGCCCAGGCCTGTCCTGCCAGGGGAGACAGCTCTAGCCCAGCAAGACTGAGGGGGTGCTTTGCCACACTATGTAATCTTGTTTCCATTTCTGTTTTAGGTTCTAGGATTCACACAGACCAACACTCAGATCTCTAGTTTTATGGCCCTTCTATGTGACTTGTTCTTTTTTAAAGAAGGAAGAGATTGTTTTAGTTACCTAAATCACTTAAAGCTATAGTATTTTCTTTTTTCCAAGGAGGAAGATAAAGGAGAAGATAGTGCTTTGAATCTCCCCTAAGGGAAGAGGTAGACAGTGAGGGGCAAGACATGACCTTCAAGAGGTATGGGCCTGAACATCTGCTGGTAAATTTGGTCCTTCTTTATGGATTTCAGGACCGCTGTGTGGGAAGAAAACTCTTAAGTACTACTTACCAGGGCCACTTGTGCCCTTTCCATGCCAACACCTTGGCTCACCTCTGCACTGAACAGCAGCGGGGAGCATAATTCCATTAGATCCTCAGCTTTCTAAAACAAATGTTATATTATTGAGTGGATAACTAAGGATTTTCATTTTTTATCGAGTGCATTCAAAAGCATTAAAAAAATAATTCTGATGCTTCCTAAAGCAAGCATAGGTATTTGACTGACGTTGAGTTACTGACCATGGGTTGGGAAACATCAGCAACAATTATAATAATGCTGAAAGCCATAGGTTGTGATTTATATTTCTTCTGGAAATCACCTCTTTAGTGTAATGTGTTATAGCTCTTCACAGAACAGAAGATTAAAAGTCTATATAGATTGCATTTAGTTATTTCAAAAGTATTTCTGCACCCTATTTCTGTTACATAATTCTTTTCTCAGCCAATTGTAGAGCTACTACTGTAATTAGTTTTTTCACTGTTTTTAATGGGAAAAAAATAACATTTTCACTTAGAACATTTTAAAAGGTTTTCTGTTGCCCACACAAGTACATGAATATATATTTTTTCTCTTTACCATATTTTGTTTTGTCTACATTGTGCTTTGAGCCTAAGGAAATTGTTATGATATTGCACAAAGCATGAAATAAATATGAAGTCTCCTGCACAGGGTCTTTTTGCCCTAAATGTGGTGCTTAGGGTTCTCTGTTTTCAGACAAAAGATTATATTTTACCTGTCTTTCAAATTGGTATTGGTACTTCAGAATACTATTGAGCGAATGGCTAGGACAACAGATGGCCCTGATCGTATAATGCAATCTGCATGAGGGAAATTGGAGTCCATACTGAAATAAGTGGGACTCTGCTTGAGTAATAGGATCTGCCCACAAATTAGTTTGTAGGACTGCTCATTTTACAAACATGACCCAGCTCAGGCAACTCTGGATTGTTAAACAACCCAAGTGTGCAATTAAAAAAAATGTATAAATAGACTCTTACAAGTAACTTGTAAAGAAGTGGACACTTACGAATTTCTTAGCAGATGGCTGATTTTTGCATGTGGATTATATATGTATTTATGTTTCATACCAAAGCTGTTAAAATAATGTTATTTAAGTCACGTAGTGAAGCACACACAAATTATGAAATGCCATATTTATAGTACAGACACATTGTAAAAGACAGTTCCTGCCTCCAGGGTCTTACAGTTTTAGTTTAAGACCATGCCTAAGAACTGGAAGAAGAAAAAAACAAACAAAACAAAATAACAAATAACTGCCATGCTCCCCACCCCCCAAACTAATAATGGAGGTAATGAGGGACTTAGGTTAACAGTAAGGTGAGCATATATTTTCATAGACTAGTAGTGTGCACATTTTGCAGATATAGAATATCTTTTGTTTGTTAGTGGAGAGAAATAATCAATTAGTAGTAGTCTGTGCATTATCAGTGAGCAGTGTTCTCTAGGCCTGCACCACCACTAAAATAGGATTGTGCTGAATATGCACAATGGAGTTCTCAGTTATTACGTAGCTGCAATTTTAAAATTGTGTTAAAAATACAATAGACCAAGAAATATATTCCCTTGCGTACTTGTATGAAAGGATTAGCAAAGCATCTTCGATGGTTAAAGCTAAGGATTTTGCAGATGTCATGCTTGGATTTTGAAGGGAAACATACATTTTTTTATCAGATTCATGCATCCTTTGACAGTTTATAAAAGGGTTATTTCACAAGCAACCTTGGAATATACTTACTGTCTTCTATCTTGGTGGCATGGAGAATTCTGGGGAGTCTGCAGTTCTTTTATTGGGAAGATATGGGGTTAAAAAGCTGTCCTCAGTGATGTGATGGTAAAAAAAAAAGTGCAAAAGAGTGTCTTTTAATACAGAATTATCCACTTTGTTCTTGATTTGAATATGTAGGCAGATTCATTTTCTGAACCTCTCCCCTTATGTGGAACGAATAGTTTATTTGATTTGAAAGAAAGAGCTTATCCTTGAAGGCAGAGTCCTTAAAAATTTGTCACAACTGTGAAAATAAACATTAAGAAAATCTCATTATTCTTCATGTAAGCAACTTCTCTGTCATCTCACGAATGGGAAAGGGCATATCAAGCAACAATATCTTAATAGTTTGCTTCTGGTGATGAGCTTGGCAAGGTTGGGGAGTGGTTTGAAGGCCAGAAAAGGGGGTTTGGAAAGATTTTTTTCAGGATGTGGTCCCCATTGAGTATGGGTTGTAATTGCTTAATGATACCCAAATGCATTTAGTGTAGGCTGGTAGGTGACAACTAGGGATGTGCAGTCAGAGTTTGTTATTTATTTCCCCCCTTCTGTAATGAAGCAGGTTCTTTCTGGGTATTTGGGTGTCCCATTCCGTGTTGTGATCTATTTTTCTGATGGATTGTCCTTGTATGGTGAAGGTGTTTTTAAGAGTGTTAAGGTTCGTATCCTGAATTTTCTCTTCCAAGCATATTCTGTGGTTTCTGACGGTCTGACTGTAAATAATAGTGGTGTGTGTGGGGTGGTTACGGGATCTGTGAAAGTAAGTGTGGTGATCCATGGGTTTCTTGTATTTAGTTGTCTGTAGGGTTCCATTGTTGAGTCTAATTATGGTGTCTAGCAACTTGATGCTGGTGCAGGAGATTGTTCTAGAGAGAGTTTCATGGATGGCTGGTGGTTGTTCAAGTTGTAATGGAAATCTTTGTGGGAGTTTGTCTGCTGTCCAGAGGATGAAAATACCATAAGTGTATCTCAGGTACATCATTGGTTTTGTGGTGCTTAAATTAATAACTTTGCTAGACACTAAATATCATGGTGTTAATAAAGACACTGGATTTATGGCATTTATGGATTTACAAAAGTCTGAAAAACACTAACCCTGTTCTTTTGTGCTATGACAGCAGAGGTGTTAATGGGTCACTTCTCTTGAATGGTTCCTTAGAACAACGACTTACGCTAAACTAAACAATCTGTTCCACTTCATATTTAGCTGTGACACTCTGAGTACCTTTTCCAGACCTGAAGATCTCTGTGTAGCTTGGAAGCTTGTCTTTCACCAACAGAAGTTGGTCCAATAAAAGATATTTCCTCACCCACTTTGTCTCTCTAATATCAGCATGGCTACAACACTGCAAACATTAGTATATTTACAATAGTCTATCTCTCCCAGTTACTTCATAAACTTTACCCATGGGTTTATCATGTGTGTGTCAGTATAGGTCACTTAATTAACAATTCCAATATCTTTGCATTATGGGAACCAATGCTATCTTTTTAAAATAATTTTTATTCAGGCAGAAGTACATACACTACCAGACTCATGCAAACAACAAGAAAGAAAGAAAGAAAGGTCTTTTCAAGTCTGTCAGTGTGAGAATTTAAACAGAAAGAAGCATATATTAGTGCTGTGGAACCAAACTGAATTCAGTCATAGTTGCATGTTTTCATAAGCATCTGAGAGTTACTAGAGAGAGTTGATTATGCTGATGAGTTTTGGACAGAGATATTGCATATCTTGCATTACCTGTAAAGGGCAAATCAATATTATCTTTCCTGTGGAAAAAAGATTACAAGTGAGCATCAGCTCAATCAAGTAATTATTTAACACAAAATCAATCTTTTCTGTTTTTTTAACATAGTGCATTAAAACTAACTAGCTCAATATGCATTAGTCTTGCCTAAAGAACTCCCACTGTACATACAGTTTAGCCCAATGTAGAGTCCACAAATATAAAATAAAATTCTTGGGTTTTTTTACTCTGATGAAAATTATTTCCTCATTGTTCTAGGGCAACAGGCTTTGACCTTTCAGTAGCATTCCAATCTCAGTGTTGCCCTACATAAAATCAGACTACAAAATTTGAATAAAGTATACTATCAAATCCAGTGTCTCAATCTCTCATAGGTAAATAATAAAATAATTAAGATGCAGCTCATATTAGAGATTCACAGTATAATTTTAATTATCATTTTTTAGCCTGAGTTGTGCATACTAGCAACAATGTGTAAGTGCAAACCCTTAAATGACCTAACATTAAAAAATGCTGAGCATCCAGGTGTTCCCATTAACTTCATTGGCAGTTGTTGGATGCTCAACACTGCAGAAAAATCAGACCCCACTTATTGAATTGCCTAAAGTTAGGCTCCTAAATCTGGACTGAGGCACCTATTTTTTGACAACTCTTGATTGAATTTAGTGCATGGAAATAATACAAAATATTCAGTAATAAAGATGAAATGCCTCACCTTATAATCTTAGGATCCGGGAGGGGGAGAGAGAGGTATTAATGACCAGAGCTGTAACTAGGAATTTTAGTGCCTAGGGTGAGCAAGCATATTGACACTGCATGGGGGAGGAGGCGGGGGTACATGAAGTCATATGACCCCCCAGATTTCTACCTTCTATTTAGCACAGAGGTGCACCCCACAGTTTGAAAACCTCTGTGCTAAGGGAAGGCAGAAATCGGGGGGAGGGAGGACACGTGAACCCGCGTGTCCCTCCCTCCACCATCCCTTTTTCTTCCCCTGAGGTTTTGCTACCTGGGCTGCTGTCCTGCTCATCCTGGTTTTGGCTCTTTTAATGACATTGTACAAGGCACTGATAAAATCTCACTGGGAATACCGTTTACAGTTCTGGTCACCCATGTTTAAGAAAGATGAATTCAAACTGGAACAGGTTCAGAGAAGAGCTAGTAGGATAATCAGGGGAATGAATGGAGGGGCCTGTCTTATAAAACCAGACTAAAAAAGCTTGGCTGAAAAAGGCTGATGGGATATGATGGCTTGTCTGTCAATATATCAGTTGGGTTGAAGAGCTAGTTAAGCTAAAAAATAATGCTAGCATGAAAACAAATGGGTATAATCTGGCCATGAATAAATTTAGCCTGGAAATTAAAAGAAATTAAAAGAAGGTTTCTAACCATCAGAGGCGCGATCAGAGGAATGACCTCCCAGTAAGAGTTATGGGGGCAAGCCACTTAAATAGTTTTAAGATAGAACTTGATAAATTTTTTAGTTGGATTGTATGACAGGGTTACTTGTGATGGTGGGGGGCAGGGCTCAGCACCTCTGGAGGCTGCCTTCTGGTTCATGTCTTGTTTGTAAAATGTCATGCTTTGGGACTTCAGCCATTCTCCTGCAGGGGTTAGGAATGTAATCTCCCTCCTCAGGCCCATGTGTTCTGATTTTGACTTTTTTTTTTTTTTTTTTTTTTTTTTTTTTTTTTTTGTTATTTTGGTCTCCTACTGCTGAAGCATCAAAGATGGCCACAGCTGGAGATGGCACATTGGATAGGATGGGCAAGAACTCTGAGGAGATACTGAGAATCCTTTTTCAGGTTCTTGGCTGGTGGGTCTTGCTCACATGCTCAGGGACTAAATGATTGCCATATGTGGGGTCGGGAAGGAATTTCCCCCCGGGTCAGATTGGCAGGAATCTTAGGTTTCTCCCCACTTCTTCTGCAATGTGGGGTGTGGGTCACTTGCTAGGCTCATCCAGAATATATATCATTTAATCAATTCTTTGCCATTGCAGGAGCCTTAGGCACTCTTGTACCTCAGTTCCTTTTATTTTCACCTGGGACTAGATGATCTGGTGGTCTCTTCTGGCCTTAAACTCTAATTTGGCAATGCAGGTTGGAGAACAGAATTTTGTCCTAAAACAGCATAGCCTATTTGTCCTTTCATATGATTTAATAATTTTGAATGTAGGTGTGGTTGTTGTATATTTTGTGTCTTGCCTTATTGCCTAGGTTGCCATAGCAACAGAGCTTAGCTTGTTGCCATAGCAATAGAGAGAGACTATTAGGGGATAGCTCAGCCAATCCTGGCTGGTTTTAGTATAGTTCAGTAAAGACTTTTCATGGGTTTGTATCTCTTTATGTTCTGTGCTGATTTCTCTCTGAATACGACTACATTCCAAGGATATAATAGAACAAAAGTGGTGACAGAGGAGGGATCGACCTGTGCTGCACCAGCAAAGAAGTAAAAGTCAATGTAAGAAAAAAACCCTTTTTGCTCTTCTGGGGGCTGGGCTGTTTACACTGATGGTTCAAACTGAAACTGAAACTAAAACGGGCTCTGCTTTGTTCTGACCAAAGTGAAGGAGACAGACTGGGAACGAGGAAGAAAAAAAAGCAGTGTTAGTGAATGGAAGTCACTAGCAAATGTGTGTGAATGACCACAACACACACGAATAAAAGACACTAAAAGATGAGGAAAAAAAAAAAAAAAGAGAGGCAGCAATGGCTACCCTTATGGGGCCCTGTGACCTTTTGATGAGACTCTAGAGGAATGGAACTCATATGCTGAACGTTTTCAGCTTTTTGTTATTGCAAATGAAATTACAGATGCAAAGATGGTGCCCATTTTCTTAAGTGTTGTAGAAGCTAAAATCTATCCTTTATTGCACAGCTTAGTGCACCCTGATAAGCCAGAGACAAAATTTTACAGTGACATTGTGAAAATCTTGGAGGCACATTTTTCTCCAGAACTGCTGGTAATTTCAGAGAGATTTAGGTTCCACAAAAGGAATCATGAAGAAGATGAAACAATTGTGCAATTTGTAGCAGCTCTGAAGAAGCTTGCTGAGCATTGGGAATTTAATCATGTGTTAAATGACACCCTACGTGATAGGTTAGTGTGTGGTCTGCACAATGAAGCAATACAGAAGCGCTTATTGACAGAGGCCAGCTCATCTGGAACAAAGCTATTGAAATTGCTATCTCTAGATTTCAGGAGCTGGCCAAAAAGGAAGCCCAACAGCTCAGTGCATTGACCAGAGTGAATAAGGTGTCACAAGAACCTGCTGAAAAGACAGTGATGAGTCGGAAATGTTACCGCTGTGGAAAGCCGGGTCACCATGATCGGAATGCTGATCTAAAGACTTAGTGTGTTGACAATGTGGCAAAAAAGGACACATTGAGCGCGCCTGCAAACAAAAGAAAGAAGAGTTAAACAGAACAGGGAAACCAGAGGGAAAAAAGCCTGCTGTCTGGAGGACCAAAAAGGAAAATCTGTGCGCAGTAGAGCAGACTCAGTATGATCAAAGTGACACCCAGTCAGAAGAAGAAGTGCCACTCCATGTCTTTTCCATGGCGGTTGGCTCACATGAATACTGGGTAACCCTGCTGTTGGAAGGTAAACATGTACACATAGAACTGGACCAGTTTTGCTGGTCTCAGACACTGTGTATAAGGAGAAGCCAAAGCATCCCCTGCTTAAGCTGACAAAAACTATTCTGAAGACATACACTGGAGAAGCTGTACCCATGTTGGGCACTACTGATGTTAAGGTGGAGCTCAATGGATAGACTGTTAAATTGCCACTATTTGTGTTGGAAGGCAATTACCCAGCCTTAATTGGAAGGTCATGGCTTAGGAAGATCTGCTGAACTGGGCAGAAGTGCACAGGATGGCTAAAGAAGAAACTGGCCTGATAGCTGTATTAAAGAAACATGCTGCTGTTTTTGGAGAGGACCTGGGAAGTATGAAGGGAATCACTGTGAAATTGAACATTAAGCCTGACAGCAAACCAAAATGTCTGAAGGCCAAAACTGTGCCATATGCCATCAGGCCAAAAGTTAAAGCGGACCGGAGCTCCTGATCAAAAATGGAGTCCTAGTACCAGTTACCAACAGCCAATGTGCAACCCCAATCATTCCAGTATTGAAGAAAGATGGCTCCATTTAGATTTCTGGGGATTTTAAGGTCACTGTTAGCCCAGTGTCATGTGCAGAGCAATACCTTCTTCCCCACATCGATGACCTCCTTGCTGGCTTGGCTGGAGGCCAAAAGTTCAGCAAGATTGATCTGAGTCAAGCGTATTTACAGATACACATTGATGAGAAGTCCCAAGAGCTGCTGACTATCAAGACACATAAAGGGTTGCACTGATACTGTGGCTTGCCCTTCGGAATAACGTCTGCTCCAGCTTTGTTCCAGAGGGCTATGGACCAGATCTTGAGTGGCTTGTCAGGAGTCCAGTGTTATCTTGACAACATCCTGGTTGCTGGCAAGAATGAGGATGATCACCTTAAGAACTTGGAGGCTGCCCTACAAAGACTGGAAGAGTATGGCCTACAAGTCTGCAAAGACAAATGTGAATTCTTCCAGCTCTCTGTTGAATATTTGGGATGTATCATAGATGCTACTGGCCTTCATAAGGCTCCTGCAAAAGTTAAAGCTATTGAGGAAGCTCCACCTCCTCAAAACATAAGCCAATTTTGCTCTTTTTTAGGGCTATTGAACTATTATGGAAAGTTTATTCCACAGTTAGCAACACTACTAAAACCACTACATGAACTCCTTTCATGAACAAGATCTGGAGGTGGACTGAAGCCTGTGATGTTGTATTTAAGAAGGCTAAATGCGCATTGCTAAATTAAGAGTTTCTGATGCATTTTGATCTGTCCTTACATCTACAGTTGGCCTGCGATGTCTCCCCTTATGGAGTGAGAGTGGTCATGTCACACATTATGCCTTCTGGAGAGGGGAGACCCTTTGCTTTTGCCTCATGAACCTTAAGCAAAGCAGAAACTAACTATGCCCAAATTGAACATGAAACACTGGGAATTGTTTTTGGAATTTGGAAAATTCACCAGTACCTGTTTGGATAGACATTCACACTTCTCACCGACCATTGAACTTTAACTTCAGTTTTTTGACCATGCACAGGCATTCCACTATTGGCTGCTAGTTGTATGCAATGATGGGCGTTGCTGCTTTCCGCACACACATATGAGATCAAATATCAGAGATCCACTCTTCACTGCAATGCAGATGATCTCTCAAGACTGCCTTTGCCAGTTAAACATCAAGATATTGGCCACAAAGAAATCTTCTACTTTGAATGGGTAGAGAACACACCTATCACTGCTACTCAAGTAAGGAGGGAAACTTGCATTGATCCAGTACTATCCCAAGTTATGGACCTAGTGATGCATGGAACATCTCTATGGGACTCTCAGGTCTCACACAACCTTCTTCCCTACATGTCCAGGAGGATGGAGTTATCAATCTCTTGTGGTTGCTTGTCATGGGGAATTCACATCATTATTCCACCATTACCGAGATCACAGATGTTAAAACAGCTACATTCAGGTCACTGTGTAATAGTGAGCATGAAAGAAATTGCACGAAGCTACTTTTGGTGGCCTGGCCTGGATAGTGCCATTGAGTAGAAGGCAAGAGCTTGTACTTCATGTGAGTGTGCCATTGGACTGGCCTGAAAACCTATGGCAGTGTATTCACGTTGATTTTGCTGGCCCATTTGAAGGAAGCATGTTCCTGGTTGTGGTAGATGCCCACTCTAAATGGCCAGAAGTCTCTCTGTAATGCCATCCACTACTGCTGAAAGAATTATTCAGAAACTGTGTGAAATCTTTAGTTGTTTCTGTCTGCCAGAATAACTTGTGAATGACAACGGACCGCAGTTCATCTCTCAGGAGTTTGAAAATTTTATGAAAGCAAATGGGATACATCACATCACTTCAGCACTGTATCATCCGTCCTCCAATGGATTAGCTGAAAGGTTTGTGCAGACCATGAAACAAGCTTTAAGATCTGCAAGGGGACATTCGTCCATTTAAAAGTATCTGGACACCTTCTCACTATCCTACAGAAACACACCTCATGCTATGACCAAAGCATCCCTGGCCTTTCTAATGATGGAATGATAGTTGCACATTTGCTTTGATCTGCTGAAACCTGACAAAGCACGACAAGTTGTGCAATGTCAACAGCAAAACCAAGTCATCAGACATACACACAGAGCAAAAGATTGAATCTTTAGTCCTGGACAGCCTGTCCTAGCTCAGAACTATGCTTCTGGAGCTAAATGGGTCCCTGCTACAGTCATCGTCCAAACAGGACCTGTTTCCTACACTGTCCAGACTGCAGATGATGTCACCTGGCGGTGGCATGTAGATCAGTTGTTTCCAGGTCATACATGTTCCAAGGACACGTCTCCAGTTGAATGGCCTGACCTCACCATTGCAGGGGAGGTAGCCTCGAGCCAAGAGTCACCCACCCATTCCTGACTCCCCATCTCCATCCATCTCTGCAGCAGATACAGCCCCCTCCCCTGGTCGAGCTGATACAATATCCTCTCCTGTTCAAGCTAGGAGTCCTGAGCCCACTGTTAGACCCACATCAATAACACCTTCCGGTGCAAGAATACCAGAAGTCTGCTGTAATCCACCTAGAGAGAGAAGGCCTCCTCAATGGCTGGATCTTTAGCTAAGGCAAACCCACGTTATGGGGCAGAATAAGCCCCAGGTTTTAGCCAGGATATGAGGCAGTCTGCCCTCATTCCCTAGTTTAGTGATTGTTCTGTAAATGGGTGTTTTGATTCGGGGGGAGGAATATATTGTGTATTGTGTGTCTTGCCTTATTGCCTACGTTGCTGTAGCAACACAGCTTAGCTTGTTGCCATAGCAATAGAGTTAGACTGTTAGGGGATAGCTCAGCCAGTCCTGGCTGGTTTTAGTGTAGTTCAATAAAGACTTTTCATGAGTTTGTATCTCTCTGTGTTCCATGCTGATTTCTCTCTGAATACAAGTACTTTCCAAGGATTTAACATAACAGTGATAATGCTTTCTAACTTTTCAAGTTTGACTGTCAGCATGCACTGTCCATTTGTTCACTTTGTAGGAATCTATTGCTTGCATGTGCTGGAGATAGTGCATCAAAAGTGTGTGCGCGGCAGAATGCATGGGCAAAGCTGCATATTCAGAAATTGAGGCCAGGTCAAGGCTCCACTGAAAATCTGGCCCTTAATGTTCGAATAGGAATTTATCACAGTACCTAAATGGAGGCTGTACCTCTGGTACTTCTAGTTGCCTTATATGATTTGAAAAATGTCAATATTAAAAATAACCAATAAACACTTTTGGATCCTAAGAATAAAAAAATTAATATTATGAGTATCACTGATACATCCATCTATAGTGGCTTTTGAAATCTGTCCACAGCATTTGTTTATTATCCTCTGAAGATGTCTGTGGAATTTATCTTTCATTAAATTTATTTTTGGATCTTTCGTATTCTAGGATACACAGATTTAGTTAGAAATCTCACTTAGATTCTGTTATCTTTTCCAGCACACAAGCTACAAATTTACTCTAAAGTCTTTATCATATGGTCAAATGGTCTCATAGTGGCCCTATGATTCCAACATCCATAACCTTTTATTATATCTTTAACTGAAGTTAAATGTGCTGTGAGGATTAATTTATAATTGATAATCTTACATTTTGCAGATCTTGAACTTTGAACTCAAGCCATTCTCCATGTGAACCCAGTCCTATTCAGATAATTGAAATCAGTTTCAAAATCATAATCCCGTGCCCTTTTCTTTAATGTAGGCATTGTTTGCCACAATTTTATATATAGCAGAAACAAACCCTTTTGTTCAGATTGTCCTAATTTTCAGAGATATTTTCCATCAGCAACTTCTGTAAAATCATCCAGACCATCTGCTGTGCCCTGCCAGTGCAGGGTTGTTACCTTCAGTATGGATTCTAGTATTTTGTCCTAAATATCCATTACATTTTCTAGTGTTTGTTCCTCAGTATCAGTTCCCCTGAATCATCCATTGCCTGCTGATTGTTTTGTTGTATCCAGTGGACAAGATATCATTTTGTTCCCAAATTGCCTCTCTGGAACAACTAGTTCCAATTACCAGCTGGATATGGCTTCTGAAGGGCTTCAGCTGTTCTGAGAAAGAAGAAAAACAGAAGCTCATTGCTCACTGAAGAATGCAATACTGGAACCAGTCTTGAGTAAACATATTTAGCTAGTGTTAATAAACAGTACTTCAGCGTTATCTTGATCCCAGACCCCTAAATAAAGTCATAAAATCTAGCCACCATGGCAGTTCGTATCTTATTGTATATATTCACATACAAAAATATTGTATTGTAAAAGCACTTGCCTCCATTCATTCAGAATGGAGGAAGGACTATACAAAATACATTTAACCAAAACGTCAAAGGGAGGAATTCATTCCAACACAGTTGCCCAGCAAAGCAAAGGGACTGAGAGGCTTGTGTCTCCATTATTATGTACTGCTGGGGACTGGAATAGCTCCTGGTGTGAGTTAGAGTAGTCTTGAGGTGTGTCCTGACTTGTGCCTGTGGGGCTGTGTGAAGGGCTGTGCAAACACCACCAGGGGGGGATCAATGGTTAAGAAGCAACTCTGGGCCCAGAAGGCCCCTCCCAGCTGCAGCTGCTGGGCATGCTCACAATGGAGACAAAGTTGAAAAGAGAGCCACCCCGCTCAGTCGGAGAGACAGAATAAGGGAGTAGTCCTATGTTGTTAGTTCCTTTAGAGAGGCTGCAAGAGCTCCTCACCACCTGGACCAGACCCCACTGCCAAGCTGCCAAAAGGCCCCACGGAGATCGGCAATGGTGGCCATTATTGAATGAGATGAGCCTCTGGACCACTGTCAGTGAGAACTCTCCTGTGAATCCATAAGCCAACCTCTTATTGTGACTTTAGAGAGGCAAAGGTCCTGGCAGGAAATGATGAGTGAGTTTCTGGGATATAGGAATGTCTTAAGCATGTCTTCTGTCCCTGGCATGACCCAATATAACACCTGCACCAGGATTTTCTTGGGACCTGTTGTAGAGCCAATGATGCTGGAAATGCACCTGCTGGGAAGATCCCCTGCTGTGGGGAGGGTCCCCATGGACCTTACAATGACATTGCAGGATTCTGGAAGTAATTGGCAGATACAAAGTGTCCATAATGCAGTAATGAATAGCCCCCAGAATTACTGAATAATTATTAATGAAATCTACTCATAAAAAAACCTAAATTAATTTTTGAGTGATTGAACTGAAAATTAAACTAATCTCCTCAATGTTTTTTTAATTTTGTAATAAAACTAAGATGAGTAAAATAAAATATAATTTTCCATTGATCATGTCCATAGGTTAGATGTAACAAATTATAATGGACATTATTAAAGAAAGTCGGTGGGTAAGTGGATATGTGATGGTATTTCTAGAACTCTAATTTAAGACCAACCTGTGGGTCAAATGTCGTAATGAATGTGGTGATCTCAAAACAGTTTGTATGCCACCCATGTAACACAATATGCCTAATAACATGATTTAAATCTCAGTTCAGAGGCTGAATGTCTTGACATTCTCAAAAAGAGTGCTTTGCCCAAAAGGGCTGAAAATGATATGTGGAAATTTACACTATGGATTTTCAAGTAGAACTAGAACTTCAATTTCTAGAGCAGGAAGTTCCATAATGTGCAGAAACAGAATCTCTCTTTCTGAATAATATATAAAAGTAGACACCAAAATCTTTCTGTATAATATATAAAAGTGGACATCAAATATGTTAGATCTTAGGCCCAGGTACTGCTAGAGTATTTCTGCTTGTATTTCCACTTCCATTTGTCCTTCCAAACAAATCAAAATGTATTTATTTGTCTTGCAGTCTGCATCATTCACCTGTAACAGTAGATATAGATTCTCGCCATATCTCCTTCTGGTCAGCCATCTTCTGGATTGGTGACCATTTTGTGCAGTCTTCTTAGTTGGGAAAAAGAAGCTACTATGTTATAAATTAGTGTGTAGGGAAAGCCCAACTGTAGCCTGCTATAAGGATATATAATCCTGACACAGAGATGTGTCTCATCAATAGGAATGGGAATTATATACTTAGAATAAACAGTGAGAAGAAAACTCAACCAATAGTAGCTAAAGAGAAATAGTTAAAGCTTGTAGAAAAATCTGGCTTTTAACCACATTTAAAATGTTAATTGTTACTATATATATTTCATTTTATAATATTCTGTCAGGAAAACTAAATGATGCACTCTCAAGAAAAAACGCTATGATTGAATATAAGTAGCTTCACCACCTTTTTTTGCTACATGGCTGTCAAGTCAGCAAAATTTTGACAGGGTATTTAAAACAACAGAATACAGATGGGAATTTTTAGCTTACTCATTCAGAACATCGATATTTTATAGATCTGAAGTGCCATTTTATGTTATGTGTAAACTGTTTCAACTTGGTGAATAGTTTATATGAGAAATTCATGGGCTATGCAGTATTCCTAAATTCCAGTATGACTTTTATATTCAGCTAAAATTTTAGGACATGATACAGTACTGTGTATTACATAAAAATTGTTAACTTAGTTTTATAGGAAATTCCTTCTGTTTGCTGCAAATATCTGTGTGGGTGTTTAAAAGCTGGATATTATGAATATTTATGAATTTACCTAAATTGTACAGTCTCTCTAATTTATTCAAGAGACAGCATTAATTCTAGTTCCCAAACGCTGCCATTTCACCGTTATTTTCACATATAAATCCATAATAGGAGTACAGATACACACATACAGATGTGATTTTCCAAAGCACCTACATGATTTAGGACTAGAAAATTCCACCTTATTATAGGAGGCGCTGATAGTAAGGACTGTATTTAGGATGCCCAACTTTTTCCATCACTGTGACATTTTTTGAGGGAGAGCGAGAGGTTCTAACATCTCCATTATCTGCTGCAGGCCTTTGAAACTCAACAGGGACAATGGGACATTTGTGCCATGGAAATCTGGTTCAGGTTTGGCTGAATTATAAACTGTTTTAAAATTACCCTTTCTCTTTCTCTTGCTTCTGATGTTAGCAGAATTTTGGCAGCTTGCCAAAATAAAAACCATTCTTGAAAGCTGTAAGGGTGTGCTGCCACAACAGTAGCTCACACAGTACTTGGAATACTTAGGAGTGCCAGAGAAGATGTAGTTGCAGGAGTGGCGAGAGCCAACTGAGAAATCCACCCACTCCCATCTATGGTCAGAGTTCCCTACCCCTGGACACAGTACATTGCATCAACAGCCCATGTTTTCTCTCTCGGAGGACCAGATGTACCAGGAGCCCCTCAGTTATTGGTGTGAGAAAACAGAGGACCAGCCTGTGCTCTCCCAACCATACCCTGAACCCAGCACATGGTGCCAAACTGGAGACTTAAGGCCTGATTCTCTTCCTATAGTGGGGTGGTTTCAGAGAAATTGCATTGAATGCTCTGGAGTTACAAGTGAGATTAGAATCTGGGTCTTAAGCCTTAAACCAAGTTTATCAATGGCATGGCTGTGATATTGTGTGTGTTGGTATTATAATGGGCTTATTTTTGAAGAAAATTACAAATAATTCACTTAATAATGAGTCTTCTGTTAGCACTGGTAAAAAAAAGTCAGTTTAATTCTCCTTACTCCTGAAAAGGGGAATAGATGAAACATTTTTGGGATGAGAAATGTGCAACATGCACTTCTACTATTGGTGGCTTACCCTCTTCTTTCCTCTCCCTTTCCCCCACCCCCCATTAACTAATCCAGAGGTATTGCCAATAGACAATTCACTTCTGAAGCACTTATTTAACATTTTAACTTTACTTGATTAATTGCTTCAGTGGAAAATAGCTGAGATTGTATTTTTGAAAATAAAATGTTTGTGAAATAAAATGTCATCCTGTTTGCTTCTGGATTCAATTCAAGGGGGTTATATTAATCTTTAAAACACTTGCATGGTTTGGGTCTAGCAGAGGCTTAACTTTTTAGATGATCTCCCAGAAAAAACATTGTAGGATCTCCCCTGCCCCATAACAAGGTTTTAATTCAGCAAGGCACGCTAAGCATATGTCTAACTTTAAACATCTGAGTTGTCCCATCAGTTTCACATGCATAAAGTCAGTCATCATGTGCTTATGTCTTTTACTGAATCAGGGCCTTAATGCACCAGATCTTTTTCCAGTACAACCCTCATTTTCCCTGCGGCTCAAAAGAGGACTGCACTGGATGAGCAAGCATCTCAGACAGATGATTAAGAGAAAACAAAAAGCCTACAAGGAGTGGAAGGTAGGAGGGGTCAGCAAGGAAAGCTACCTCTTGGAGGTCAGAACATGTAGGGATAAAGTGAGATAGGCTAAAAGCCAAGTAGAGTTGGACCTTGCAAAGGGAATTAAAACCAATAGTAAAAGGCTTTATAGCCATATAAATAGGAAGAAAACAAAGAAAGAAGAAGTGGGACCACTAAGCACTGAGGATGGGGAGGAGGATAAGGATAATCTAGACATGATCCAATATCTAATATCCAATATCAAATACTTTGCCTCCGTTTTTAATGAGGCTAATGAAGATCTTGAGGATAGTGGCAGGATGGCTAATGGGAATGAGGATATGGAGGTAGAAATTATCACATCCGAGGTAGAAGTCAAATTTGAACAGTTTAATGGGACTAAACTGGGGGGCCCGGATAATCTCCATCCAATAATATTAAAGAAATTGGTACCTAAAATTGCAAACCCATTAGCAAGGATTTTAAATGAATCTGTAAACTCAGAGGTTGTACTGTATGACTGGAGAATTGCTGACATATTTCCTATTTTTAAGAAAGGGAAAAAGGTGATTCGGGTAACTACAGGCCTGTTAGTTTGACCTCAGTAGTATGCAAGGTCTTGGAGAACTTTTTGAAAGAGAAAGTAGTTAAGGACATCAAGATTAACAGTAACTGGGACAAAATACAACATGGCTTTACAAAAGGTAGATCATGCCAGACCAACCTGATCTCCTTTTTTGAGAAGATAACAGATTTTTTAGACAATGGGAATGCAGTGGATCTAATTTACCTATATTTCAGTAAGCCATTTGATACAGTTCCACATTATTATTAGTTAAATTGGAAAAGATGAGGATTAATATGAAAATTGAAAGATGGATAAGGAACTGGTTAAAGGGGAGACTACAACGGGTAATACTGAAAGGTGAACTGTCAGACTCGAGGGAGGTTACTAGTAAAGTTCCTCAGGGATTGGTTTTGGGACCAATCTTATTTAACATTTTTATTAGTGACCTTGGCACAAAAAGTAGGAATGTGCTAATAAAGTTTGCGGATGACACAAAGTTGGGAGATACTACCAATACAGAGAAGGATCAGGATATCATACAAGAAGATCTGGATAACATTCTAAACTGGAATAATAGAAATAGGATGAAATTTAATAGTGGAAAGTTCAAGGTCATGCATTTAGGGACTAATAACAAGAATTTTTGCTATAAGCTGAGGATGCATCAGTTAGAAGTGAAGAGGAGAAGGACCAGTTGATCACAGGATGACTATGAGCCACCAATGTGATGTGGCCATAAAAAAAGTTCATGTGGCCCTAGGATGTATCAGATTAGGCATTTCCTGTAGAGATAGGGAGGTCTTAGTGCCGTTATACAAAGTACTGGTGAGACCTCATCTGGAATATTGTGTGCAGTTCTGGTCCCCCATGTTTAAGAAAGATGAATTCAAACTGGAACAAGTGCAGAGAAGGGCTACTAAGATGATCCGCAGAATGGAAAACCTGCCTTATGAGAGGAGACTCAAAGAGCTTGGCTTGTTTAGCCTAACCAAAATAAGGTTATGGGGAGATATGATTGCTATCTATAAATACATCAGAGGGATAAATACCCCGGGGTGGGAAGAGGAATTATTTAAATTCAGTGCCAGTGTGGACACAAGAACAAATGGATATAAACTAGCCACCAGGAAGTTTAGACTTGAAATTAGACGTAGGTTTCTAACCATCAGAGAAGTGAAGTTCTGGAATAGCCTTCCAAGGGGAGCGGGGGGGGAATCTAGCTGGCTTCAAAACTGAGCTTGATAAATTTATGAAGGGGATGGTATGAGGGGTCAGCCTAATTTGGCAATTAACTGATCTTTGACTACTAGTGGTAAATATGCCAATGGCCTGTGATGGGACATTTGATGGGGTGGGTTCTGAGTTACTAATGAGAATTCTTTCTTGGGTTTCTGGCTGGTGAGTCTTGCCCACATGCTCAGGGTTTAGTTGATCACCATATTTGGGGTTGGGAAGAAATTTTTCCCCAGGGCAGATTGGCAGAGGCCCTGGAGGTTTTTCGTCTTCCCCTGTAGCTTGGGGCATGAGTCACTTCGTGGCGGACTCTCTGTACCTTAAAGTCTTTAAACCATGATTTGGGGACTTCAGTAACTCAGAGTTTAGGGGTCTATTACAGGAGTTGGTGAGTGAGGGTCTATGGCCTGCGTTGTGCAGGAGGTCAGACTAGATGATCATATTGGTCCCTTTTGAGCTAAAAGTCTATGAGCCTATGAAAACCATCAGTATCTCCCAACATAGTGGGCCCCACAAAAGAAACCCATCATTCTTCTTGCTAATCCAGCCCTCTGATAAAACAAATCCATCCATTTTGGATGGCAGGAAGCTGAAGTCAGTAAAGTTCAAACTAGAAATAAGATGCAGATTTTTAACAGATCACCAAGGAATGAAGTAAATTCTCTATTGGATGGAATCCTTAAATCAGGATCAGATACCTTTCTGTGCTTTAGCTCAACCACAAGTTATTGGTGGACTGAAAGTGGCATTGTTCAGAGTAACATTTTTGGTATCTTTTTTTTTGAGCTCTTAGGATCAGCGAGCTAGTACCTGGGTTCTACCGGAAGGACTTTGGAACTGCGGGATATACACAGGGAGGGGTTAGCAGTTATATTAAACGTCAATGGATCAAGGAGACTGGAGTGAATCCATTATCCCAGGGAAGAGTGGCAAGCCCAAGGTCTGCCCTGTGGAGGTTTTTAGGGTATACATGGCAATAAGACCAGCTAGGGAAGGGCCCCTCTTTATGCTCGATGACAGGAGTCTCCTCACAACATACCAGTTTAAGGTGTTGAGATCAGTCTGATGAGTTTGGGGCTCCCAGCATGTGAATTTGGTTCCCACTCATTCAGGATCAGGGTGGCAACAGCAGCAGCCCAGCTGGGTATGGAGGTTAGGGCAATTCAGGCAGTTAGATATTGACACTGACATTCTGAAGCATACAGAATGTACATGAGATCCCAGATGGGGAATCAGTATTAATTTTCCATTGTGTTTTCACTCCAGATGCTCTTTTACACCATTCAAGTGTTGTAAAGATGATATATTTCATAAAAGAATCTAGCTCAGTTCATGGAACAGATTCTCTAAGATTTTGATGTTTTCCTCTACTATTCAGGTGATATCTTCATAACGAAATTTTGAAGTGATTCTGAAAAGGTCACAGAAATGCTGGTTTACATTAAGAAAGGCAAATGTCCTTTCCCTCCCCACCCCAGAACCAACATGCTTATTGGTGGCACAGATGCATAAATTATAGCTGAAGTGTACAGAACATGTTACAATGACAAAGTCCTTTTATGATTGGTGTGAATTTGGTCTGAGGTTCTGAAGAGTTCTGTATGCTTTGATAGAAACAGACACAATGTACTAAGTAGACAACTATTCCCAAGTGGAAAACAAAACAATTAAAACAATCATTCTCAACAAAACCTTTTCTTATTCAATAGCATAGCTAGTAAATCACAAGATGATCCAAAACAATTTAAAGCAATCGAGTGAGATACATTTTTGTGCTGTTACAATGAACCATTATACGGGCAAGCTTCAATAAGCTATTACATGTATAAGCAAACATATTATATGTTCACTCTCCCTGGTAATTATTACCTAATTTATTTACTTCCTGTTCTAGCCCATATTATACAGAGGAATAGTATGCTGATATTGCTAAAATGTGACCATAAATCTTACCCCAACAAACTTCCTTCCATATGTTTTCCAGGAGGCTATTTTATTTCCTTCACTACCATCCTCAGCCTTGTCATCATGGAAACCCTCCCTCCAGCTGATGAGTGCTGTACAGAATGCCCGCCAGTTCCTGTTTACTTTATTCAAAGCATTATCCACAAAGAGTCTATCAAGAGAAACTAGGAGGGACTCATTCACTGGTGCCCCCAACCCATACCAGTTGTGAAAGCAAAGACCAAATTCAGGACAGAGATTAAGTTCCCTCATACTTTGCCACTAGACAGTGATATAAGTGACTGAAGTTTACTTTCTTCTGAGTATGATTCTTATAATATCTATCAATTAATTCAACATACTGGGGATGATCCTGCATTGAGGAGGATACACTAGACAGGATCCTTCCATCTGTGCAGTATTACATTTACTTCAGTGGTACTCTGAACAGGCACAGAGATCTGATATCAGATTCTGATGTAAGTTTGGGTTCTTCGAGTGCTTGTTCATCTTCATTCTACTATAGGTGTGTGCAGGTCTCCGTTCACGGTTACCTGGAACTTTTTTCCCCTTAGCAGATCCCGTAGGGCCAGCTCTGGAGCCCCTGGCGCCCCACGCACATGCCACGGTATATTTGGCGCTGCCGGCCCTACACCCCCTCAGTTCCTTCTTTCCGCCCGTGACGGTTGCTGGAACTAGCCTTGCTTGCAGCAAATACTATTCCCCTTGTTTGGGCTTGTTTGATATTCTAAGTTAGTTTTAGTTAGTTAAGTAGTTGTTAAGTGTTGTTAAGTGTAGTTAGAGATAAGGCAAGTCCCTGTGGGGACTTAGAGTGGCCGGGCCATGCCCTGGTCACCAGGATTCAAGTTGTGTGCCTCCTGTGGGAAGGCCTTCCCACTCAGCGACCCCCACAACTGCTGTCTTAAGTGCTTGGGGGAAGCCCACAGGAAAGAGAAGTGTAAGACCTGCAGGGCTTTTAAACCGAGGACTCAAAAGGACCGAGAGATCCGGTTGAAAGCCCTGTTGATGGAGGCAGTGCACTGCCGGCACCAGGCTCGACTCGGCACCGCGCAACGTCGCGGGAACTGAAGAGGAATAAGCAGTGTGTGGAGCGCGGACACTGTCCTGCGCCGTAAGCATGGGCAGGGTCAACTACGGAGATGCACCGGACCTGGCCCATCGAGTCTTCTCTGGTGCCTGCATCTCCAGTCAGGGAGCCTCCCCCGACTCCTGGGAGTGGGAGGAGAGTGCCCCTGCCGACGCTGTCAACACCAGATGCTTTTCAGGCGGCAAGAGCCTTGTTGGCCTTGCCTACACCACCTCCGCCCCACCTCTGCCGAGGGAGAAGGGGCCAGTGTCATGGGGGAAAACCGCATTGTGTCCCCCCCCCGAATGGCAGTGGAGATCCCTGGTGTAGGGAGGAAGATCTCCCACTGGATGGTCTCTGAGGGTAGAGCAGAGCCGCTCCTCCAGCAGTCACTCCAGGTCGGCGTCGTTGAGCCGACCTGCTCCGGCACAGAACATGGAGTCTCCCCCTCGGCGTTGACATCGATCCCTGGCACCGGAGGCAGCGCATGCCAGGAGGTGGCACTGGTCGAAGTCTGCCAGGCGGCGCTTGGACAGCTCCCATTCCAAATCCCTGGCACCGATGAGTTCGCCCCTACCTAGACGGTGCAGGACCAGGTCGCCATGGGAGGACCCAGCACCGAGGAGTTCATCTGCACTGAGGTGGCACAGAACCCGGTCGCCATGGGAGGACCCGGCATCGTGCAGTCCACAACGCGGAACCCGGTCGCCGGAGTCTGGTTCAGCACCGAGGTGTTCAGAACGGCGCCGACCTCAGTCACTGAAGGTGTCTGCAAGGCAAGCGGCAGCGGAAATCATCAGTACTGAGATGACGCTCAGGTACCTCTAGTTCTTCGGAGCGCATCTCCGTTCGTCGGCACTACTCGCAGCGACGGAGACAGTCCTCATCGTCCTTCAGGTCGGAGGCGTCAAGAGGGAGGTCCCTGGCATGGAATGGTGCCTGGGACCGAGGATGTACACAGCACCACCGGTCCAGTGACTTGGGGTTTCCCAGGGGGGACAGTCCTCTGGAGAGCCGACGCCCCCATGAAGTGTTATAGCTCGTGGCGCAGTCAGCCCCGGGTTGGCCCCAGGGTCAATGGCCGCAAAAACGGCCTTATTGAGCCCATGGGGTATCCGGATGGGGCCGGGGCCCCAATCCATTATGTCATCGGGGGTACAGTCCGTGTCTCTGGCACAGGAGAAGGCCCATAGATACCACTCCTCGGTCGAGGAGTCGGACCCCATGGAGGGACCCTCAACGGGTGCAGCCCTTTGCCAGGAGGGGGTGCATCTGCAGGATGCACCTCGGCAGTCCTCTTCCTCCTCACCAGATGAGGCAGTCTCCTGGGACCACTCGGTGCCACTGGAGGATTTCAGGGAGCACCAGGAGCTGCTCAAGAGGGTGGCCACCAACTTGGGGCTGTAGGTGAAAAATCTAGAAGAGGCCTAAGATAGCCTCTTTAATGTGCTGGTGGCGACTGCCCCAGCAAGAGTGGCCCTCCCAGTCCACGAAAGGGTCCTTAAGATTGTAAAGGCCCTGTGGCAAACCCCTTCCTCAATCGCCCCTGTGTCAAAGGTGACCAAGAAAAAATATTATGTCCCAGCCGAAGGTTTTGAGTATTTGTTCACTCACCCCGCCCCTGGAACCCTGGTGGTAGATGCGGCTAACCAGTGAGACAGGCAGGTCAGCCACTCCCAAAAACAAAGACAATAAGAAGCTAGACTTGTTCAGGAGAAAGGTTTATTCCACAGTAAGCCTGCAGTTCAGGATTACCAACGATCAGGCCCTCCTGGGTAGATATAATTTCAACCTGTGGGACTCCCTCACTGTTGCCCTGCCCCAGGACTATGCTGCAGACTTTAGCACCATCGTGGAGGAAGGAACCACGGTAGCCAGGGCAGCACTCCACACGTCCTGTGTCGCTGCTTACTCGGCGGGCAGGGCCATATCTTCCGCTATCTGCATGAGAAGGTGCTCGTGGCTGCAGTTCTCAGGCCTGTCCCAGGAGGTGCAGCAGTCTATTCAGGACTCCCCTTTGATGAGTCGGCCCTATTCTCTGACCAGACCGATGCGAAGTTGCACGGTCTGAAGGACTCCAGGGCTACGCTTCAGTCCCTCAGTCTGTACACGCCCCAGTTTTCTAGGCATCAGTCATGGCCACAGGTGCAGCAGCAGCCAAGGCCTCCGCCCAGACCTTTTCAACCCTATAGGAATAGGGATAGGAATAGAAGGGTTAGAAGGAGAAATCAGCCCCCCAGCTCATCCTCAGCTCCCCAGCAGGGACCCCCCATGATATCGGGCAACCAGAGGAGACAATTTTGATAGTGTGCCTGAGGGTGGTGCCTCGACTGCTCTCCTGGATCCGCCCCGCCCCTTCCTAAACAGGTTAAGGCCCTTCTATCCCAAATGGGCAAAGATCACTTTGGACCATTGGGTCCTTGGGATAGTCTCAGGGGGCTATGCCCTACAGTTTACATCTACCCCCCCCAACAAACGCTCCCCCTCCATCCCTCTTCAGGGACTCCTCTCACGAGCAACTCATCTTGCAGGAGTTGGAAACCCTCCTCAACATAAGATCCGTGGAAATGTTCCCTCAAGGCAGAAGGAGGAAGGGGTTCTATTCGAGGTAATTCCTCATCCCCAAGGCGTAGGGGGGGTCTGAGACTCATATTAGACCTGCGTTGTCTAAACAAATATGTCAAATGACTCAGGTTTCGCATGGTCTCCCTAGCCTCCATAATTCCTTCCCTGGATCCAGGAGACTGGTATGCCACCCTCGACCTCAAGGACGCATACTTCCATGTGTCTATCCTCTGCAGCCACAGGCGTTTTGTCCATTTCACAGTGTCTGGCTCCCACTACCAGTTTACAGCCCTACCCTTTGGCCTATCTTTGTCTCCAAGTGTGTTCACCAAATGCATGGCAGTAGTGGCTGCCCACCTGAGATGAAAGGGTGTACAAATTTTTCCTTACCTGGATGATTGGCTGATCAGGAGCAGGTCCACGTCCCAAGTTCAGGAGACCGTTACCCTCACTTGCTCCACATGCAGCAGGCTGGGACTGCTCATAAATAAGCAGAAGTCCTCACTAACCCCAGTGCAACGCATAGAATTAATTGGGGCCACCCTGGACGCTTCCCAGGCCAGAGCCTTCCTGCCTCAGCCATGTTTCGAGGCGATGGTCTCTATCATCTCCCAGCTGTACTGATGCCCCACGACAACAGCCAGGCACTGCCTACAGCTGTTAGGCCACATGGCGGCCTGCACATACATAGTGAGACTAGCTTGCCTGAGGCTCAGACCACTTCAGGCATGGTTGGCCTCGGTATAAGTGCTGAGCAGACACCCATTGAACTATGTGGTCACAGTTCCCCCGCCTGTCTTAGCCTCCCTAAACTGGTGGCGGACTCCCAGGGCAGTGATGAAGGGCATTCCATTCAGGGAACTGGTCCTGTTGGTCACCCTAATTTCTGACGTGTCGGATGTAGGATGGGGAGCCCTCATCAGCACCAATCATCAGCCCCTGGAGGGAAAATCGCTGTTGTCCCATCCCATGTCGGTCAGGTTCCTCAAGGGGGTGGAGAGGCTTTATCCATTCCACAACCCACTCCCTGTCCCCACTGCCGGAGTTAGCAGAAAGAAAGGACTGAGGGAACGTAGGGCCGGCAGCGCCTCATATACCGCGGCATGTGTGTGGGGCTTCAGGGGGCTCCAGATCCGGCCCTACGGGATCTGCTAAGGGGAAAAAAGTTCTGGGTAACCGTGCATGGAGGCGTGCACACACGTATAGTGGAATGGACATGGGCAACACATCTCGAAGAACATCAGTTACTGGTAAGTAACCTTGTTACATTGCAGCATAAGTTTCCTGGATGTCATTTTAACACTGCAGATAAAGGTTCTCTCTTAAAATGAAAGGGACACTACCAATTTAATAACTGCATTTCCTTTTGAAAAAGCTGTACCCACTCTTGTAACAAGTATTCTCTAAACTACAATTGCTGAAAGAGATTATAGTAAAAATATTCTCTGTTGTTTCCAGTTTATTCACTTTGAGCATTTGACAGCACTTTGTGTACAATCATTTCCACTTCTTGCCTCATGGACTAGCATGACACCATCACTCCCATGCACTGCTCTGTGGCAAGAACTCACATGCACCACCTTCGTGTGGTCCTCCAAAAGGCCATTAATAGCAGCAACAAAACTGAAACTGAAGTGGCAGAAGGCAGATGTGGGCTGGGAATTCTCATCTGGCATGGAGTAACTCTTATGCCAGTTTCATCCTCTACCCTGCACAGAGAGTGTCAGAGGCAGGGTAAGCCCAAACTCTTCTCTTAGTCTGGCAATTCACAGCTGGTGAATAGTCTCTAGAGTGCTCTGACATATAGGCTGGGGGCAGCGTGAGAATCGGGGAGCCAGAATCCCTGAAAGCCTTTCCTCTCCACCCCTTGCAACAAACACCTTGCAAAAGAAAAATATTTTACCTATAATCTGGACTATAGTAGCCTTCTATAACTAAACAGACTTTTGTGTACTTATTTTAAATGTAATCTGTCTGTAATGTCATCTGTTTATGTTCTTGAGGCAGGTCCACTTCAACTCCTCAGACAGTTTAGCACGTACATTTTGTTGATATTTGGGAGTGGAAATGTCTGGACTCTTATAAGTCTCTTTGGCTTGGCCAGCTGCATGTGTGTACCAGAGATTCACAAACACTAGTGTCCTACCATTTACTGAGTGATCCCCGTCCAAGCAGTGATGGCGTGATCCCACACTGCTTGGTTTGACTGATGTTGTGGCTAGATGGTTCCTGGTTGACTCACTAATTTGTGGATAAATTGTATAGTCAGTTGTTTGACCACACTTTGGTAAAATATGAAATATACTGGACAACAAATAACTAATGTCAGTCAGATTTATTAATATGGTACAGGAAAAAGGTTTTATACAATACAGTAGAACCTCAGAGTTACCAACACCAGAGTTATGAACTGGCCAGTCAACCACACACCTCAATTGGAATCAGAAGTTCACAGTCAGGCAGCTGCAGAGAGAGAGGGGAAAAAAAAGCAAATACAGTACAGTAATGTGTTAAACATAAACTACTAAAAAAATAAAGGAAAAGCAGCATTTTTCTTTTGCATAGTAGTGTTTCAAAGCTGTATTACGTTAATGTTCAGTTGTAAACTTTTGAATGAACAACCATAATGTTTTGTTCAGAGTTATGAACATTTCAGAATTAAGAACAACCTCCATTCCCGAGGTGTTCGTAATTCTGAGGTTCTACTGTACAGTCTCTGAAGAGGAGTCCTGTGCAGCAATGTTACATTCATTTTACGCAAAAAGTGTGCTCCCCCAAGTTATATCCTTAAAGTCATCTTTTTATATCCTACTTGTTTATCAGTACAAGGTACTATATATGTCACCTGAAACTGGATTAAATTAATCATCTTTTTACCTTGTTTATTTCTGGTACCATGGTTTACCCCTTTATCTTTTGTTCTTACCCCATGCATTCCAGGTCATGATGCACCTTATCTTTGTTCTGAGCACATGCATTCCAGGTGCTAAGGGGTGTGAAGACACCTCCTAGACCAGTACCAGGATAAATAGCTTTGTGAGTCAGGTAACTCCCTTTCTGTTGCCATAAGGAAACAATTATATGTCCTGATACTGACAGTTTTTCTATCTACTTAAACAAAGTTTACTTCGGCTAATCCAAGGTGTTATTGAATACTTAGCATAAGTGAACAGGATTATAACAATGGTACAGGACAACTTGAGCTATAAAGAGCTATATTAATGCTTAATATGTGTACTTAAATGCTTATAATATATATTGTGGATAATATGTATGTATGCTAGCCAGCATATATTAGTCAACACCGTGCATGGAAGAATACAGGGTATTCTTAGTTTTTCATTTCTTCCTTGCATTTTGTGGGTTTGTGTCAAGTATGTTGTTGGTGTTGCAACCCCAAATGCTTTACAAGAATGTTTTTGTATATGTATTTTTTTGGTTTTGTACTTGGTTAGTGTAATAGGGTGGCTTGCTTCTTAAGGGCTAAAGACTTGGGGACAGCCAATCCTGATTACTAAGGAGGAACATCTGAGCAAGGTTCACCTGGTTCCCTTATAAAGGGCAGTAGGAAGTTGCAGCAGGACAGTTCTCAGGGAAAGCAGAGGTTGTTGGTAGCAAGTAGGATCCAGCAGAGAATCTTGGACTTGGGGAATGGGAATACAAGCAGAAAAGGCCTGAGAGAATATGTGGATTTGAGAACTTTATTTTGAATTATTTTTATTTAATAAAGCAGAACCCAAGAAGGGGTGAAATGTACAAAAGTGTCTGAGAGTTATTGAAGAAGCCCCTTGAAAGGGGAAACTGAGATAAGGGGCTACTTGCAAGGCTGCCCTGAGGCCATGAAATGACTCATGGGAGGTAGCCACCATACACAATTTGCTTAACCAGAAATATAGAATTGGAGGGTAAAGTGATCTGCACAAAGTGTGTTGATCTGATGATTAGATGATGTGATAAATCATGGTTTCTGGCTTTGGTTTGATTCACATGTTTTGTATACAATATTTGTTTTACATTGTGCCAGCAGGGCTAAAATATACAGTACCATTTATGCATTTGTATCTTAAATGAATAATCCTACATGTGGTTTGCAAGAAAACAGATTGATTTAAATGGGCATTGAGAGCACTTAGCATCTCACAGGACCATACCCTTTTTGTACTTTGTTGTTTTATACTTTTTTTTATATTATTGGGCTGTTAAATGATTAACTTACAGAACACATACCACACAGGCTGTCTTTAATTATTGACTTCATTGGATGTTCTAGGAAAATTCTGAATAAATAGGATTAGGCTACATTAAAACTGGAAGCTAGTTTACTTCAGAAATTTGGCATCCTCTGAGAAAATTTTGCAAATGCAGCAGTGTATAACTAAATTTCATTTAGCAAGCTTCTCAGTGAGAGCACACACAACTACTCCCTCTTCACTCGGACTATGCCAGACTATGTGATCATTCCAGAGGACATTTTGAATAACTAGCAGTGCTACACATATGTGAATGCTCCACAGATTAATACTAGTAATGGTTAATAATTTAACATGACTGACAACTCAAACTTTCCTCAAAAATGTTGACGATAGGCTTTGACTTAATTAATTACAGTTATTAATGGTCCTTTACTTTTTGGTCTGTATAAGGTACAATGCTGCATTAAGTTTTTTCTTTCTTTAAGGAACTGATGACCAAGCTGATAACAGAGACTCCTGACCAGCCAATCCCATTTCTCATTGACCATCTTCAGTCCAAACAGGGGAATCGCAGTCAGCTTCAGAGAACATTGTCTGGATCTGCTGCTCTCTGGGCAGAAAGTGAGGCATCAGGTAAGTTGGGGAACATTTGTATGTTTTGAGATGAAAAAATAATTCTAGAAAGAATTTACTTTTCTCCTGTAATTATGCCAAACACATAACATAAGAAAACAGAAGGGAGTATTGTAAGATGAACAGAAACTAATATTCTTAAATAGAATTTGTTTTTATTTATTCTTTGTGCCATTCAAGAAATCCGTATGATAGAAAGGAGACAAATCCATAAGGCATAAAGAGCCAGATGTTCCCGTGATTGGGTTAGTCCCACTTAAGGGCAAGAAAACTCAGTGACTTTTTATTTTCGTTCTCTTTTTCTATGCTTCCCCATTTCATCCATATATAACTTCTGGATATTCAGGGGATTGGATATTATTTGATGGAGGTCTACATGTCTATAAGCAGAAGCAGCTGGAGAACAGGCAGAGAGAGAAAGCATGTGAAGCACTTGCAGCGTGACCCTAAGGGAAAGCCAAGAGAGAAGTCTTTTAGGCAGAGTATTGGCTGGAAAGAGGCTTAGAACTGTGAGCAAAGGAAGTGCCTCGTTGTTTGATTCCTACTGTAAAGAAACAGGATTGCATAAAATAAAAACCTTGACTCCATCAATTTCTCCTCTTAATGGAAACAATCTGCAAGACCCTGATATTTGGCTAACTGCTTGGGTCAAAAAAGGTAGCAATATAATTCAAGGTATACAAACAGTAAGAGATCTATAAAATAAATATAGATGAAATATACAATGGAGCTATGGGTTACAGTTAGTCTTGATTTAGATTTTTAATAACACATTTTGACAACCCTTCACCCCAACACTTTTCATAGGAAGAAGCTTTTACTACTGAATGAACCCCTGTGTGACAAATTTATGTTCTGAGCTTTCAAAACATATGAAATAGCATACACTCTGACTTTAAAATAGCAATCCCCGCATCGATAAGCCAGTAGATTTTGGTACATATTCGTCCATAACAGTTTTTATTAAAATTTTGGTTTTGTAACAAAGAAGTTGATTGAAAATCTCTGTCAGAATGTAGCAGACCTCCATCAGATGCATAATAGGTAGTTTTTAATTGTATGGTGAATACATATTTCATTAATATGCAATTGACATTTACGGTTTTGAGTCTAAGCACTCAACTTTGTTTCAGAACCACTGGAAGCTGGGGAAAGAACATGGATGGGCCTGAAAGGGGTTCGGGAGAAGGAGAGGCAGGCTGGAAGTGGATGAGCTCTGACCTCTGATGTGTAATACATTTGGCAGCTTGCTGATGTCAGTTATTTATGTAACTTTAAAGTGCAATTGATTTTCATAACCTTTTTAAATAATGCCATATAGTAATATGAGTAAAGCTACCAGAATCTGTCCATTTATTTTTTTAAATGCTTGTGTTTAATGGTAGATCTTTCCTTAAATTGCACTTAGAACCTGTAATGAAAACTTAACAAAGTTATGGTTTTTTTGCTTTTTTGTTTGTTTTTTTGGATGGGAATTAACAGGCAGGTGCAAAGCATTCATTAATGAGGGGGACTAAGTTGAATGTTAGGTATGAAGTGGAACTCTTTGCCAGAGAATGTTGTGAAGACCAAGAGTATAATGGGGTTTAAAAAAGAACTAGATAAGTTCATGGATGACAGGTCCATCAATGGCTATTAGCCAGGATAGGCAGGGATTGCTGTTTGTCAGAGTTTGGAAATGGCTGACAAGATAAATCACTTGACGATTACCTATTCTATTCATTCCCTCTGAAGAACCTGGCATTGGGCACTGTCAGAAGACAGGATCCTGGGATAGATGGACCATTGGTCTGATCCAGTATAGTTGTTCTAATGTTCTTATAAATAAATGCTAAATAACTATTTCCATTAAAACTCTGTTGAGAAACAGTCTCAAAACAGGGATTGTTTTAAGTACATCAGAAATGAAGGATATTCAAAACAAGACTTCATTTGAACTCCATACCTGTATAATATACACCAGGCCCTGCCCTTCAATGGCATGAAGCTGTCATAAAGTGACATAACTGGCCACAGGATGCTCCCCTATGCAAAGGGAATATTTAGGTGGTGCAGCTTTGCTGTAAGGACTTCTATGTCTCCCCCAGGCTTGTGACTGGCACACAGAGCATGGCCTGGAGGTATGGGCACTTCTCCACCCTAGTGATTCCTGGCTGCAATATCCAGTCAGTGCAAGTTGAAGCAGCCTCCTCATTGCTCCCATTTGTGCTTGTTGACTGGCCCATCCAAAAGTAGCCCTAATATTGGGGAGGAGCAAAGGTGGCTTAAAGCCACTGTTTCTGTTCTCCTCTCCCAACTGTGCCGAGGGCTTCTTGGTCAGAACTAAGGATCATCCACTGCATTTTTAATCAAATTTCGCAAGTCAATTGTGAAGGGAAGCAAGCAGTAGTTTGTATATTCTTGTGCCATGATCTGAAATTGTGTTCGGCATAATTCAGCATGGGGAGGAGGAAGAGCAGCTGACCCTCCCGCTTCTACACTGATACTTTGGGTTGCCTGGATATATTGGTTATATTTTTATCTGGTGTGACAAAGTTAGACCTGACAGCTATAAGAGAATGGTAGAAGGCCTGTATATCAGCCATAGAATGGTGAAGGCCCTTTTCCTTATTAGCTGAAAAGAGGTTATCTCTGGTTAATTGGAGACACCTGAGTCCAATTAAGGGCTGCCAGTGACCTTTAGAAACTCCTCTTCTGGTGAGAGAGGGAGACAGAAGGGATGAGAAACAAACTGCAGCAGGGTTAGGGGCAGCAGGGAGAGAAGGTGGAAGGCTGCTCTCCTTCTTATAGGGGAAATAGTCACATTAACTTCTGTTTGGGGAAGGACTGGCAACCAGATGCCAGCATAATAAAGCAATGCCCTGGGGAGGAGGCAGGGAAACATATTTCCTTTGTGTTGTTTGATTTTTGCTTAAGAGAACTTCTTGGGCCTACCCTGAGGCCCACCTTGTAAATCTTGAAAAAATAAACCAGAGTGAAGAACTAAAAACTTCTGCTACACTCCAGGCACCCACCTCCAGAGAGTGTAATCCTGAGGCTGATGAGGTGAAGGAGGTGCTTTGCCACATTGGATCTTCATATAACATAACCTTGAAAAGTGACCATGCAAATGTAATCACCTGAGATTTTATTTTTTTCAACAGAAAACAAAGGAACAAGAAGAGATAGCAGAAGTTACGATAAACCCTGGCAGGTAAATGCAAAGAAACCTAAAAAGTCAAAGAGTGACCTTGCTGTGTCCAACATTTCTCCACCATCACCGGAATCCAAATCATGTAAGCAAGTTTCAATGCTTTATTAATCAATACACCCATCAGATTGTACTCAGGGTTAAAATAAAAGGCAAAACAGGGGCTGTAGCTTTAAGTTGAAATGTCTGAATGCACATCTTAATAGACTTCAGTTGTAGTTATATTTTAATACATCCCATAGACTGTTAGTATTAGTGTGCCACCATATATGAATAGGATTACTCTAATAAAAATAAATTTGGATATCATGCAGTGTTTTACATTTGAAAATGTTTATTTTGATTGATGTTGCAGTTGCTAACACTCATGTACAAAACCTATTCTCTATATCCTTAGCGCTAATAAAACCAGAGGTAGGTAGTTTTTTCAGTGGAATCAATCAATACAATCAACTCATTGATAACACACCTGTTTTTAGATACAAGTGGTGGCAGGAAATAGGAGGAATATTGTTTTGAGACCTTCTGAGGAAGTCTAATTGTATGCTAAAAGAAAGGAACAAGAGAAATTGGATGACTGAAGAGAGTATTGACAGTGACTTGTAAGGTGAAGTAGTAAGAATGGTGGTTAAGATATTAATAAAGTATAGTAGTACCAAAGTATAGTATAGTAAAGTATAGTAGATTTATGGCCCAAAATACTGAACAAATTTATTTTTGACCTTAGGTTTTATTAAGCTTTCCTACAAGTAAATCAGATGCTTCATACATTCTTTACAACATTTTTGAAGATCAAAAACACAATAAAGCTATCGAGCTGTATTTGGAGGACTTGGATGCACTCCTAGTAGGTCACTATTGAAGAAAAAGCTGGTTATAAATATGTATATAGCATTGTAAAGTTAGGCCCATCAATAACATAGCTACATTAATACTATCCCTATTGGCAGCAAGAATCCATAAAGAAACAGTATACAAAGAAAGATAATTTACTAGTTTAAATGTTGTGCAAGAGCAGAAATGGACATTTATGCAGAGCATTTCATGTTCACTGTCATTGTATGTTTACTACTTCAGAAAAAATAATGGGGCCTAATTCTGATTCTCGGCTATGTAGATGTGAGGAGTGCTCTAGCCTCTTGCTGCCATATAACCCAGCTACACATCAGGCTGACAGACTCTAAAGAGTCATCAATCAACCAAATAAGTGTTCTATAGCTTCTTCTGGGCAACCCCTGGATTTGTTTAGGCATCTGCCACACAAATGTATTGCAAGCTCATTATGAATGTAGGGAAAGTACTTGGCACAAAATGAATATAAATAGAAACTGTTAACATTTAGGCTTATGTTATAAAAGATGTGTTCACTAGAGCTGATTTTACAATTTTCCTAGGGATGTATAGCACAAGCAGCAAGGTGGTTTCTCTGACCCATTACCCTGCCAATAGCCTAATCTTCCCTACTGGAATGCCACCTGATTATTGCTTAATGCATTATAAAGACAGAGCCCTACTTCAATCAACAGGAATAGAAATACACATCAGAAGTTCATCTATCTTGACTCAAAATAATCATCACTGGTACTTCCTTTCCCATTGCAGACACATAAGAGAAGGAAGTTACACAACATGTAAAGCCATAACAGTATTTTCCAAAAGTTTCACTGAGTGTAGTTCCATAGATGTTGTGAAGGGGCACATCTTCATTCTGGTGGAGAGGAGACTAACGAGCTCTTCTGGGCTTATTCAGCTCTGACAAGGCACACCTGTAAGTCGTGCTGTGCTGGGGTTGAGATGCTTAAAAAGAGAGAACTTGCAACAGGAAAGGGTGGTTAACGGGAAGAAGACTGCTATGCCTCAAAAAATATTGACCACAGAGACTGATCAGCCAAGAGGGAGACAGTCACAGGCCTCACTGTTCTGATACTTCATGGACCAGTAGTAAAGCAGGATGCCCCAACAGGTGGGGCTGGAGGTAGACCCTAATTAAAGACAGTAGTCAGTGGCCCCAAAAGACTGGCTCCAGAAAGACTGCCTAAGAGACAGGAGACCTGAGTTATTTTCTTTTGCTCTGATTACTGTCTTTCACAACAGAGAGAGAGGGAAAAGAAATTTTCTTTTGTTTGTTTTTCCTTGGAAAACCCCTCGTTTGCTATGAACAGGGGGAGAACATTATAAACAACTTGAATCGGGGACTGGTGGGGACTCAGGAGAGCTCCTATACTCTACCCCCCGCACAAAATATTTTTAATAGAGGTTTAGACCATTACCACATCCTTCGAATACGCATTTCAGTCCTTATTTTATCCATCTGGTGACTCTACCAGCAATATCTGCACTGAATTCCTGTATCTTACTCTGAAATATTTATGCCCTCTTCCAGGACTCTACAAATCTTAGAAGTGGTGATGGGGATTCAATATTATGGTTTATAAAGTCCAGGTTCTGGAATGGTATCTTAGCTCAAGCAATAAAAAAGGTCTTTTTATCATTTTATGTTATCCAGATTTGGAGTTCTGAAATTCCTCACCCACCTTTTAAAAACTGCATCTACTGTGTGCCATTAAAACCACACTAGTAGACTAATTACATAGGCTCCTTCCTTCTGTAACTCTTTCAGAAATGATTTCTGTAGGAAGTTCAAGTCCCAGAGTAACCAAGACTTCTGCAAGCCACTACATCAACTGTTTGTCTTCCTGAAATATTTAATCCTTGATTTATTCTCTATCCTTTCAACTGTGCCAGTAGTTCTCTTGTTACTTCAGCTTTAATAAATTATAGTATATCACTGGGTATTTATCATTTAGTATTTATCCTCCCAAAATAAGTTTGAAAATGATTCAATGAGCTAAAAGATCCAATGTTTTTAGTCTTTTTTATGTATACGAACTAAACCTTTTTAATAACTTTATAGATTCCACGGACAGAAGGAACCATTGTGATAATCTATTCTGACCTCTTGTATAACACAGAACATAGAACTTCCTCAAAATAATACCTTTTGAATTGGAGCATATCTTTTAAAAAAAATTCCAATCTTGATTTAAAAATTGCCAATGATGGAGAATCCACCACAGCCCTTGGTAAATTGTTCCAATGGTTAATTATCCTCAATGTTAAAAGATTTACACCTGTAACAGGATGGCTTGCCCTGGGGTCTGGAGAGCCTGGGACCATGCCAGCCCTGATTATAGGATAAGCCCCCACCGGAGCGGTATCAGGGAATTAAAATATAAAAAAGCAGGAAACTGCAGGAAGGTCTAGTTGAGGGAGTAAGGAAGCAGGGCCAAGGGCTGACCACTAGCCAGAAAGGGCAGGGGACTGGAAGCTTCAGGTGGACTGAAAGAGAGATAACTCTAGGTGTGACTGAAAAACCGGAGCTAAGTATGAACTGTTGAATTGTAGTTTTGGACTTTATGCTGAGGACTCACTGAGGATTGTTTGGGTTATTTTGTGTTTAAGGACTCTGAGGACTGTGTGAACTTTATTTGGTATTAAACCCATCACAACAGAGATTGTCTGAAATTTGAGGAACCATATGAAGGAGATAACAAAGGTTGGAGCACTTTGGAGACACCTGGGTCACCAGGGGGCACTTGAGAGGCAGTAAGCAGTCACACCACTATAGCGCCTCATTTCCAATCTGAATTTGTCTATTTTCAACTTCCAGATCCATTTGATCTGTTTATACCTTTGTCTAGTAGATTGAAGATCCCGTTATCAAATATTTGTTTCTTGTGTAGGTACTTATAGACTGTAGTCAAGCCCTTTAACCTTCTCTTTGTCAAGCTAAAAATATTGAACTACTTGAGACTGTCACTATAGGCATGTTTTCTAATCCTTTAGTCATTCTCGTGGCTCTTCTATGAACCCTCTCCAATTTGACAACATATTTCTTGACTTGTGAACACTAGAGCCAGACACAATATTCCAGCAGTGGTTGTACCAGTGCTGAACACAGAAGTAAAATGGCTCTCTACTCCTACTTGAGCTTCCCTCTCTGAATGCATTAGATTTGCATTAGCTCCTTTGGCCAGAACATTGCACAGCAAGCTCCTGTGCAATCGATTTATCGTGACCACCAAATCTTTTTTCAGAGTCACTGCTTCCCAGGATAGTCACTCATTTTTGTAAGTAAACTCCCAATGACTCAGTAAAAATTCTTTAAGATCTTTCTTCTAGGGATGTTAAAAATCTGAAAGTGTTGTTCTGACAAGAATTGACAGTATATAACCATAGTAAGTACAGGAAATGCTTTTGGATATGAAGAGTCAAATCATGCATTCTTTGACATGATTATGGAAAGCCTCAAAGGCAACAGAACCAGCATGAGTCTGTAGTGTATTTAGTAAGTTGTACTAGTAATGGAGTGGTTCTGTCTCGGCTTTCCCTGCATGTATCATAGGAGTCATCCATGCCAGATCTTTGTCCTAAAATGGATGTCTTTTAGGGTGAGTTTAGGATAGGAGCAGGTCCAGTGGATCTGCAAGTATATGGATCTACTGGCCAAAATCCTTTGTTGGAGGGCTAGCATAGGAGAATCGATGCTACTGCTCCATTGGCACTGCACAGCCTGTTACAATGAGTCCGTTCCTGAACCTCATAAAGAACTCTGCCCTATTGATTCTAGCTTAGGCTTTGAATGTCCTTGCAAATCTGCTTCTCCCTTTAAAAAAGAGTTTGGAGGAGCGGTGATAAACCATGAAGAAATGATTGAGGAAGATGCCAGCTACACTAGGCAAATAGTCAAGCTACAGAATTTACTGCTGCAGGAGGCTCAATAGATTTTTAAGGAAACTTATGATCACCTAATCTGACTTCCTGCATAATGCAGGCCATATAATTTCACTCACTTGATTCCCTGGATCAAGTCCATAACTTGTGGTTAAATGACAGTGTACTTTTTGAAAAGACATCCAGTCTTGATTTAAAAGCCCCAGTTGGTGGAGAATTTACCACATTTCCCATTAAGATTTTTCCAATGGTTAATTATTCTTGCTGCTTAAAAATGTCTTATTTCCAACTGGAATTTTTGCTGACTCTGGTTTCCACCAATTAGATCTTGTTATGCCTTTGTTTGTTAGATGAAATGTTATCTGTTTATGTATATAGAATGCTTGTATCTCAGACAGTGATCAGTTTGCCTCTGAATCTTTTACTTGATAAACTAAATAGATTGAGATCCTTTAACCTCATGGTAAGGATTGTTTTTTCAGACTACAAATCATGCTTGTAGCTCTTCTTCCTACCCTCTCCAGTTTTTTCAACATGCTTTCTAAAGTCTGGACACTGCATTTCAGCTGAGAACTCCCCAATGCCCTAGAGAGATGTAATGTCACCTCCTTATTCCTGCTTAGTGTTCCTCTGTTTATATGTCCAGGAATCATGTTAGCCCTTTTTGCCTCATCACACTGGGAGCTAAAAGATAAATATTGTTATTGAATTTAATAAGGGGATGGGTAATTTTATGACCAATAATGATGCCAGTTATGCACACAAGAAGACATATTTGCTGTCTCATTTCAAGCATAAGCTGTTTGCCACAAAGTACTAAGGAGACGTGTCTTTATGACTGCTTAGGAATTTTTCACCAACAACATGAGTGTGTGTGGAGGGGTGACCAGGTGCCTTATGGTGGTGGGAGTCACCTTCTCCTGAAGCAATTGCCAGATTTAATGAGCCAATGGTCTGATTCACTGGCAAATCTGATCTTTGGAAAAACAGTAGTATGTATTTATAAAAAAAAACAATCTCCCTGTAGAAAAGTGATTATTCTTTTAGGAACAAAGGTTTAATTCAGAGACTGGATGAATCTGTTGTAGCTGTTGGGAGGGAAAGAAAGAGAGAGAGAGTAGGATGCAAAGGGGCAGCTTTCTGAGATGTAGCGTGAAAGATGTAATATCAAATAGTGATTTCGGATATGAAATCTCAACTTTATAAAAGGGAAAAGCTAGCTAACTTCCATACAGAAATGCTATGAATGACACAAATCTACTAACCTGTAGTTGCATCCTTTCCAGGCAAAGTATTGTTTATATCTTTGGAATCAAAGACAAGGTTGATTCAGGTAATATGATGGGAGATTTAAATACTGACAGATGTTGATGAATGACTGAGCATAATAAAGCAGGAGAAAGGTAGAAATATTACTAAGGGGTTATAGTAAATATGAAGTGAGAAATGTGCAGGTTTCACTGCATATCATTTCTATTCAAGAGACCACTTTTATTAGGCAACCTTCTTTCTTGAAAGACTTCCTCAAAGAAGTCTGAGATATAGTGAGTACGGTCCTGCACCTTTGATAATGGCCATCTGTGTTAGATCAGCAGTGTTTGTTGTGCCCTTAATTGATATCTCATGAGAGGTTTCATTGTAAAGACTTTTTTTACTGACGTACTGTAAAATGCACGTAGGAAAATAAGAACAAAAAAAGATGTCAGACGATTCTTGGATATTCTGCAGACCCCTGTGGCATTTCAAGGAATTAGATAGTGAAATAGTTTTATAAATAAGTTTAAAATACTGTGAGCATGAATGGTTTTTATTATTCAAATGTTGATTTGAGCCAACAATATACAAATATTAAGGAAAGGTGCATGCTTCTGGAGGTAATTCAGGATTTCATTACTATTATATTGATATTGTTTATTCAGATTATGGTAGTACTTAGAGGCCCCAGTTAGGGCCCCATTGTGTTAGGTATTGTACACACATACTTACAGTGTAAGCTCTCTGGGATAGGAAAAAGCTTTTGTTCTGTGCGAAGCACTTAGCACAATGAGGTCCTGATCCATGACTAGGGCTCCTAGGCAGTAAGATAATACAAATAAATAAATAATAATGAAAAAATAATCTCTTTCCCAAACAGATGGCGATCTAGATCTAAAATGAGATTGTTGAAAAAAACACAGAAAAATTATCTTAATTATGAAAAATAAGCCAAGACCTAAATTCAGAGGCGTGGATTAACTAGTTTCTTCTGATAATTTATTGTAACATCAGAAGTTATAAAATGTATTTGCAGTTGCATCCACACAGGACAGATTGGGCTTTTCAGCTGTGGCTGATAACCAATCTAGGAGTGGAGCCCCGAAGGCAGGCAGATGGAAGGTCTTCTCTGCACTGGCAACTCCTGCAGCATAGCTGATTCCAGATGTAGCAACTTCTGTCCTTCCTTTGGTTCAAAGCCAAGAGGGAGACATTGACACATGGGCCAACCAGCACCTCTATATTAATTGCCCTGACTATTGCACCCATATTACATGGAGAGGATACTCCATCGTTGCTGGCAGCATGGACGTAATATGGAAGGTGGCGGTTATGGGTTATAAACTCTCACTTGAATGGCATAGAGGAAGGTGCTACAGGTCACCTTTGATGGTGAGAAGAATCATTGCATTCCACTGGTCAGTCACCGCCTGCCACAAAGCTGGTCAGTCCCCAGACAGTCAGGTGCTGACCTGCCATGGTCTATCTGCCTCATAAGGTGCGTGGGGCTAGACCAAAAGTTGAGAGGCAGATAGAAATCTTGCACCTGGGAAAAATAAGAAACTAAGGACTTTGCAGCTTGGAAGCTGGAATGTTAGGACCATGTGCCAGGACTGACATACGAGTCAAAAGAATATCATCAACTGAGCAACTTTTCCTCCCCAGTGATTTCAGTGCAAGAGTCAGCACAGATAACTCAGGGCCAGATTGCCTAGGACATTTTGGCATTGGCAAGATGAATGAGAATGACCAATGACGTCTCGAATTCTGCGTCCAAATTCCAAATGTGTATTACCAATTCATATTTTGCAGGAAAAGATCGCCACAGAGTGTCAGGGTGACATCTGTGATCAGGTTATTGGCACCAATTAGACCTTGTCATTTTGAGGAGAAATCTACCCTCAGTGCAGACCCACTCGCCCATTTCACAGTGCTGATTGTGACACCGACCGCTCTTTGATCATTAGCAAAGTGAAGATTACAGCTAAGAAACTATATAGAGCAAAACTTGGGAACAAGCCCAAAATCAATGCTACTAACATATAAAAAAACAGAGGCTTTTGAACTCAGCATGCTTGAGAAGTCACTACCAGAGAAGGCAGAGGAATTTTGGGAAGATTTAAGAACAGTCCATGAAACAGCTTTAGCTACATTTGGGGGGAAGAGATCATCAAAAAAGAATTGGTTTGAGGAAAATGAAATGGAACTATTACCTTTTATTAACATTAAGAACACAGCCTATCTGGAATACAATAAGAAATCAACAGAGAGCACCAAAGTGAGATTTCTACATGCAAAATCAAGGTACAGCGAGCAAGTAGATGCTATGCAAATCATTACTGGACCAGACAGCTTTAGATACTGGAAATTTCAAAGTCATGTATAATGGCCTGAAGAAAGCTCTAGGTCCCACTGTGAATAAGGTTGCCTCTCTTAAATCACAAAGTGGTGAAATTATTACAGATAAAAGTAAGCAGCTGTCTCATTGAGTTGAACATTATTCAGAGCTATATGCACAAGGAAGGAACATCACCAGTAAATCACTGGATCAAATACCAACTCTACAGGTCATGCTAGAGCTAGATGTGGAGTCCACTGTAGAAGAGCTAAGCAAGGCCATTGATTTGCTATCAAGTGACAAGGCTCCTTGAAAAGATGGCATCCCAGTGGCAACTCTGAAGTGCAGAAAAGAGAGCCTACTACCATATCTCTATCAGTTGCTACTTAAATGCTGGAAAGAGGGTGACTTGCCACAGGAGATGAGTGATGCACACATCATCAGTATGTTTAAAAACAAAGGTGAAAAGGGCGACTGTAACAACTTCAGGAGTATCTTGCTACTAAGTGTATTAGGAAAAACTTTCGCAAAAATCATCTTAGTGCACCTACAACAGCTGGCGAATCATGTCTACCCTGAATCACAGTGCAGATTCAGGGATGGAAGATCAACTATAGACATGATATTTTCTTTGCATCAACTTCAAGAAAAGTGCAGAGAGCAAAACCGACCATTGTACATTGCCACTGTGGACCTAACCAAAGCATTTGAAACAGTCAGCAGAGCAATTTGCAATACTAGAAAAGATAGGATGTCCATCAACCTTGTTAAGTCTTAGGTGTTCATTTCACAACAACATGAGAGCAAATATCCAGTTTGATGGTCTACTGTGGACAGCTTTGTGATGAAAAGCGGAGTGAAGCAAGAATGTGTTCTTGCCCCTACACTCTTTGGAATCTTCTTCTCGGTACTCCTGAACTGTGCGTTTAAGGATGTGAAAGATGGAATTTATCTCCACCCAAGATTGGATGGGAAACTCTTCAATCTCTCATGACCTAAGGCAAAGGTGCTAATCAGAGAATTTGTATTTGCTGATAATGCTACCCTTATAGCCTATGATAAATATCTACTACAAGAACTCATGGACCACCTTTCAACTGCTTGTCAGGCATTTGCTTTCACCATCAGCATTACGAAAATGGTTGTATTAGGACAGGGAGTTCCACAAGATCCTTTAATCACCTTAATGCAAACCAGCTAGATGTAGTCCAAAAGTTCAGCTATTTAGGTTCTACAGTGACTACCAACCTCTCACTGGATGAAGAGCTAAATGTTTGCATTGTAAAGGCTGCCACCATCATTAGGAGACTAACTAAAAGGGCATGGAACACCTCAAAGCTTATCATCAAGACCAAAATGCTAGTGTACCAAGCTTGCATCCTCAGCACTCTGATGTATGGTGGGGAAACATGGACAACTTATGCTCATCAGGAGAAAAGGTTAAATAGTTTCCATTTATGCTACTTACGCTGTATACTCAACATCAAATGGCAAGAAAAAGTTATCAACTCAGAGGTTCTTCAGAGGGCAAATGTACCAAGTGTGAGAGCTCTGCTCAAGCAAAGACGACTGCACTGGCTAGGCCATCTGAGCAGGTTGGAAGATGAACGCATACCTAAGGACATACTATATGGGGAGCTATCAGAGGGAACAAGAACAACAGGATGTCCCAAGCTTTGCTATAAAGACAAATGCAAGTGAAATATGAAGGAATTTGGAATTGATCCTGACTGATGGGAAACCCTGGCAAGTGATTGTAACAAGTGGCTCCATCGTCTCCATCAGGGCATCAAAGAGTATGACAGGAGCTGGCTCCTACTGCTTGAAGTGAAAAGAGCTTGTAAGAAACAAACAGCTCCCAACCAAGACATATATTTACAATAACTGCCAAAGATTATGCAAATCTCAGATTGGACTACTTAGTCACATGGGATGTTGCAAAACATCTACACGATAGGCTTCAATTTCCATCATCTCTGACAGATGAAAGGATGCCAATCAAGAGGGAAATTAGTAGAAGAAGCAACACATGATTTTTTACTTCGGGAAAGAGAAAGGACTTTTGCTTCTATTCTAGACTGTGGGAAAATTGGAAATATTGAATGGTTGAGTATCTGAGAAAAATGAATACTGGTTAAGTCTAATAAGGAAGAGGTTATTCAGAGTAATATAAAAATAAGAAATAAAACTTTTAATAAACATAAAAAATCCTAATATAGAGAATGGGAGAGCACTGAAATAAATAGTACTTAAAAGGATGTCTAAAGCAGCAAAGACAAATATTAAAAGGTCATTCTCCCATAGTTGTGCATGCCTGATTCATATTAGCACTAATGAGTTACATGCTCATAGTGAAGAAGGAATTAAAGTGCTCTCTCTGTTCATCAGTTTGATTAACTCTCTTTAACCAGGCACTCTGAAATTCCATAAAGTTTCAAGTACCAGTTTGTGCTGCACAAGTTATAGATGCCTGTAAAATGTTTTTATGTATTTGGTGCAGGTGTAGTTTGTAAATAAAGAGAGTTAAGACTTAGTGAAATCATAAAGGAAGATTTCACAGCAGTTTAAATGAGGTGAATCTGTAATCATGTTCTTCTTTTCTTATAAATTATTTTCATTTGAATATGGTGACACTGACACTGGCTATTTCTTTCTGATGGGAATGTTATTAGCATCATCCAAATTTTTGTCACTTCCATACAGTGTTACTACAATGTGTATTGCATAAAGCTGAGGATAGCTTGGAAGATGCAGCTTTGTGCAGAATGCAGCAGTCCACTTACTTAGCATTTGATAAGAGGGAGCTTTCTATGTTCTGCCATAGCAGTTGAGGTCATCTTTGGAGTAGAGCTAATGTTCTCTTGAGATAAAATTTTTTGGGCAGTGGGTTGGTAATGCAGATTCAACAGAGGACCCTCAGTTTATAGTAAAAGCCAATAATAACAAAAAACAGAAATAGCAGTCCTTTATTTCCATGTTGTCTTCTTTCCTTTTATTGGCCAATAAGATACACATTTAATTTACCATGTAGTGGTTTCACTTGCAGAGCAATATTTACATTGCTTTTTTGTCTGATAATTCAGTGTTAGCTGTTCCTGGTTACCAATTGAGTCAATCACAAAGGTCATTTGGATATTCTGCTGGTAGACACTTTATATTTTTCTTGGAACCACATCACTAACTGAAATAAAAATGTATCCAGTTAATGTATTAGGAAGGGGAAAACTGATTCCAACATTATAAGCATTCTTGATCTTACAGACTTATTGCACAGCTTGTTGCTACTATAGCTTTCTGAGTTATGAAATCTAAACTTTATATATAATTTTACTTAGTGCCACGGTCAATAGAGCATCCTAAATTGGACTGGCGGACAAAATTGGAGAGCCATGAATTTGATGAATTAAATCATATTCTTCAGGAGAGTAAGAAGCTGGGGAAAGCTCTTGAGAATCTTTCTCGCAGTAAGTTGATTTTAATTTTTTTATGTGACAGTGGAATATCGATCTTGCTGGTATATTATAAATATGTACTAAAAGTGGTGGTTTTTCATTTACACTGGTGTCATTTAGGAGTAACTCCATTGAAGTCAACAAAATTACTGTGGGTAAGTAAGTAAAAGGGAGATCAGGGATACTGTGGACTTAATATAAAACTTTTAATTAAAGAAAATAAGGCAATTTATGGCTTTGATCCCAATAAACAATCACTTACTTACATAAACCAACTTAAAAATTGTAAATGATATTAGTTTAAACAGAAAAAATTAATTTGTTTAGAGTAGAGGTAAAAGGTGCACTACAAAGCACATGTGAAAATTTGGTCCTCACAGAGCCAAGAAGTAAAACAAAGGCAAATGGAGCATTTATTGTCCCTTAGTTAGAGGCATCAGATTTTTTTTCAGGCGTGTGTGCTATTACAGATGTATTTCTCACGCAAAAAAGGCAGCTTTTAAAGCAAATTAACCCAATGTAGCTAGAATTAAAGAACTGAAATACTATCACAGGAAAAATTAATAATTTTAACAATCAATAAGCGATACCAGTCTAACTGTTGCACTACGTGGTCTTAACTAGGGAGAAAGCAAAATAAACTGTCAAGTGTGAAAGTTGACAGATTTTGAGGAGTGATAACTTGCCGCTTCAGTTGTTGAAAGGGACTGAGGGAGTGTGGGAGCCACATGTCCTTATAGAAGCTCATATAGGATGTTCCATGGCATAGTTGTTTGTGGCCCCAACAGTCAAAGCTTTCCAGAAGTTTGTGGGGTTTGGTGTGGCATGCAGGTGTGTTCTAAGAATGAAGGTGTCATCTGACTATTGGAAGGAGAAACAACACAGATCCCTGGTATTTGGCAAGCATTCGCAGGTGGTGGATCCTCCTGCTGGCTGTGTGATTCTCTGGGTAGCTGCCACACACACATTCCCCTGCAGGAATCCAAAATCTGCCTTTAAAAACAGAGCCAAAATCTATGGATGCATAGAAAATTCAGACAGCTTAAGAAGTCTCTGTCTTCACCCTGTCCCCTTCCACTCTACAAATTATTAAGGCCATTAGCCGTGAATGAGGAGGAAAGAAATCCAAGGCTTCTGTAGGAAGCCACTGGTGCTGTGTGGCAACTACTGCTGCTTGCTCTTCCCCAGTTACCTGCTGTGCTGTAGAGGTAGAGAGCAAAGAGAAGAGGTGCCAATTGCCTGATGTGTATATAGGAGGCAGAAGTAGGAAACAACCCTATAATGCCTGGGGTCCAGATTTGGAAACTGTACTTTAATAATAAAAAATTCCCACAGACACCTGCTCAGTACTGACCAACCTCCCCAAAGCAGTTGGTGACTCTAGAGAAGATAGTCATAAACAGTGAGGAGGGAGTGCCTCCGAATACCTCCCCTAGTGAAGAGCCTGCATGCACGTGTTCCTGCTGTGTGGGGCACATTATGTGTCATGAACTACTTCAGTACACTGAAAACACTCTCTGAAATGCAAGAGAAAAAATTCATAAGACACATTCCTATCCTCTCCACAGCATATTCAATGCACAACCGAGAGCGGGAAGGAATGCAACAGATACCTGTGGGAAATCTTTGAATATGCCCATTAAAACCAGATATTTCTGACAGTCTAACTAGAAACACACATTGTGTGGCATACAGCTAGATTTTTATTAGTAACCTCACGCTGGTTACATTCTTAAGATGTAGTACTTCTTTCAGTTAGGTACAGTTGGTGGTCTGAAACACACTGTAGTCATTAAAAATGACTTATCCGTGATCAATTACACATCTAGTCCTAAATGCCATTGTAGTATGGTTCGCTAATTGAATTACAGTACTAGTCATCAACATTCTGTGATGGTTTCTCCTTTTTTCAGTTCAGTTTTTCAGTTCAGTCTGTGCTTTCAAATCATGTTGTTCTTGCTTGAGATCAGTGTTTGTGATTTAATTTGAGATTGACATTTTTAGATAAGTTCAGTCAAACCTGTAAGGAAGATAAAGCTATCTCGGTACTGCAGCTGCTACCTGATATTGTCTTTGCTCATAGAATTGGTTTACTTTTAGTGTGATACATGAGTAGTAAAGGAAAATAATGATATTTGCTAAGATTGAAAAAGGAGGAATCTGCACATAATTATTGCTATTCAGTTCTTAAATTAGGGTTTACCTGACATTGAGACCACTGTGGCCTCGGTTGTAAGCATCCTTTTCCTAAACTCTTTAAAATTTTAATCACCTTTGCTGAGCTATTTGGCATTTTATACCTACTGTAAGTTATAGGACCACATTCATTTTTGAATTACAGTTCTTTGCAGAATAGGAGCTGGCTAATTTGTTTGGAATGTGTGGATGTGACTGCATGCTTCCCAGCCTATGGCTGCCTCTGTTGCTTGTTTTTGCTTAGGCTTGGTCTACACTTACCCCGGCGATTCGGTGGCAGTCGATGGGAGTTACGTAAACTATGCAGAGAGCTTGCGTAACTCCCGTCGACTGCTGTGCTTCTCTTCTGCATGCTGTCTTCACTACATTGCGTCGATAGGAACCGCATTCCCGTCAACACAGCACTACGCCACTTGAGGGGGTGGATTAACAGCGTCGTCTTCTGGATCGACTGAGCGGGTCTTCACTGACCACTCAGTCGATCCAGATAAGTTGATCTGACGGCAGCGACTTTGATGCCATCAGTGCAGATGTACGCTTAGCCAAAGTACAAGGCCTCAGACTGTCACAGTGAGAGAGAGCCCATAGACAGGCAGCCTGTGGTTTTGATTCTTTGTTTCTATACCCCTGTAATTATCTAAGTGATAAGAATATATTTAAACAATCATAGGCCTTTACAGGCAGGTCTAGGTATCTATATTCTAACACTAAAGTCACTTCTGGGTTGTTGCCAGCTAGTGTAGATTAGCAACAGTTTGATCTAATCTATTCGGGTGCAAATCTGCCCTGAAATCCAGGAGCAATGACAGACTGTGAATGCCCTCCTTTTCTGCTGTGCCAATCAGAACCTAGGCTTATAGTATTCAGTTGCTGGTTTTCATAGTATTTCTACCCTATATATCATGCCATTACTCACTAACCTGATCCCGCAGCCTTTATGCTCAAGTAAATTCCATTGAAGCCAATGGAAATGTGCATGTACAGTGGCTGCAGGGCCAATCCCCAGAATAGTTCGGCAAGTATTCTTTCTTTGGAGACTTAATTCCTTTTATTTCTCTTAAACTCATCTTTTGTACTGGACACTTAAAGAAGGCCCTGGCTGCTCAGCAAGGGTAGTAAAGATTAAAGCACTTTTCTTAAGAATGAGATTTATCCAAAATATCCCCTCCCCATTGGTGGACAGCGTACTATGCACTGGTATGTGGCTGCATTGCACTTTGGAGGTGACTCTTTTAGTGGTGTCATGTAGTTACAATTTGTGAAGCACTTTAGCATCGTTCAAGACGGAAGGCAATATAGAAACATAAAGAATAATTTTGATTAATAATAAAAAGGACAGAAGCCACATAGCATCAGACTTTGAATTCAGAGTGTCTTAATAAGGTTATTGAATTCTTACTGGGAAAAATAAAATTGTGGAAATGTCATGCGGGGAAGGGAGTCAGTGGAATTTATAAGACTCCAGGTAAGTTAAACAAAATTGGGAAGTCTATTCTTGCTTTTCAGGCTCTGAATCTCAGATTTCACAACACTTCCCTGTCAGAATGGTTGATCAGGTTCTTCTGTTAACATTGTCCAAAATCTGAAAGAGATCATTCCAGAGCCATAGTGCATCAAAATTGGAATACTTTATTGAGCAGGAGAAAAATTAGCTCTTGGGAGCTCTATGGCCATCTTCTGGCAATTTAGGAAAATGCAACAGCATATTTACATTCACTTTTAATGAATGCTCTTCTATTTTACAAGTCATATATCTTTTCCTAGAATATAGAGTACACTGCAGACTTACCAGGCATTAGTATGAGGGAGTGCATATGTACAGAAGTGATTACAAAAAAGGAAAGGAATTGGGTGAACTAATAAATGACACATTGTGTTTTTTCAATATTTTAATTAAAAATGTGCCCCAATGAAAGCAGATGATGATAGAACTTCTTGAGTTTTATGGGAGTCATTTTCACTCAGCTAATTTGCTGTTTTAAGTTTTCCATTGTATTAAGTATGTAGTAAGCAAATATGATGCAAGTCCATTAATTAGTGTGCCATTCATCAGACAGGAGATTTTGCATAACAGGGTTTTTAATGGCTTGTTTTAGGCCAGGTCTAAGCCTGTACGTCCCCCTAGTGTTTGTGAAAATGAACTTGTTGCTGTTAAATTTTTGATACCAGATTCTAAACATTGCTCTGTGAAAGGTTGTATAGTCACAGAGTAAATGAAAGTTAAAATACACTATAAGTTGTATTAACTATATTTGGTTTTATTACAATAGAGCAGTGATAAAAGGTGTAGTATGAATTAGACTAGTATAAATGACTGTATATAAGAACTAGGAATTATGATGATTATTTATACACTTTCTAACTTTCTCTTTTAAAAAAATATTTTGAAAGTGCACTTATGGCTCAACTTGTCAAAGTACGAGAAATCTGCCCACAGACAAATTTGCTTTCTTTACTGTGGAAGATATTCTTCCTATATTGAATGGAATCAACCTCTTTTCATTACTTCATGCTGGAAATAAGTTTTAGGCAGAGGACCCTGCCTCCAGACACTGGCACAATGAACACATTTATTTCTCTTTGTGATGTCATATGGCAATCCACAGCAGATTGCGTGGAGGACAAAGAGAAGTGATGTATTTATGGGCAGTATATTAATCTAGACTGATATAAAATAAAAGCATGACAACTAACCAGTATTCTAAATGTAAAGGAGTTGGAAGGTGCATGTAACAGGGTGGCTTGCCTCATACTGCTCTCTCTTTCCCAGCTACCTGGGAGGTAGAGAGCAAAGAGTGGAGGGGGCAGTTGCCTGATGTGTATGTAGGAGGCAGAAGTAGGAAACAGTCCTATAATGTCTGGGGTCCAGATTTGGAGGCTGTGCTTTAATAATAATAAAACCCCACAGATACCTGCTCAGTACTGACCAACGTCCCCAAAGCTGTTGGCAACTCATGGACAGTGAGGAGACAGTGCCTCCAAATACCTCCCCCAGTAAAGAGATAGCAGGAACACATGTGCATGCAATGTGGGGAGTATTACAGGGAGATGTGTTTTGCTCAAATTTTTATCAGTTTTAGGAATTTTATGACTTAATGGTAACAATAGGGGGTAAACTTTATTACTAGAAGTGTGGTTTTACATTGACTGTGTCATTTTAAAATAAATTACTTGAAAATAACCTGCTTTAACAACAAAAAGTCAATATTTGCCAACAGTTAAGGAAGTTACTGTGGTAACTCAGATACCATTGTGTAGCAGTTATGATGCACTCTGTCCCCGGAACAACCACAGCGACTGGAAGTCCCAGCTAGCAACACTTCAGTCAAGCTCTGCTACTAGGGAGCTAGAAGAAGTCACTGGGTCCCAGCATCAATTCAGATGGCCCTGGAATCCTGTGAATCCTGACAGGATCTGCCTGCTTTGAGAGTTGCCCATGTAGCTTTTTTCATGCGTCCCCGAAGGGGCAATGTGGGAGGATCTCTGTAAGGAGATCTTTATTGAAAATCCTATTCTCAGAGCGCTCTTGTGTTTTCCAGTATTGCCATATATAGGTATAAGAAAGGATTTCAGGATTTGGCTTTGTGATCACAAGTATATGAATCCCTAAATCCTGCTTTTCTTGTTCTGTTTTCATTTCTTATGATGTCATCAGCTGTGATACATATGTAATTTTTCTTACTTAACTTTCAGGGCTTGGTACAGTGGGACCCTCATCTCTGATTAGGGGCTCTAAGCATATTCATAATAAAATAATAGATCAGTAAGCATCTTGTGGGAAGGAGTCCTGCAAACAGAAAGCCTGGCCATTTGTAGTATAGAATGACTTCCTTTTGGCATAATGGGAATAATCATAGAATGTTTGTCATTTTCAGTTCTCTGAATTTAAACTCAATTCCTTAAGAAGTAAATCTGGATGGAGAATGAGCTCTTAGGATCTAGACACATATTTAGAGCAATTAGAAGGTGTAATCCCTCCTCAGGCAGGTAGGGAGCCCTTCATCTGGAGTATTGTGTCCAGTTTTTGATCCCCCACTACAGAAGGGATGTGGACGAATTGGAGAGAGTCCAACGGAGAGTAACAAAAATGATTAGGGGGCTGGGACACATGATTTATGAAAAGAAGCTGAGGGAACTGGGCTTTATTTAGTCTGCAGAAGAGAAGAGTGGGGGGGATTTGATAGCGGCTTTCAACAACGTGAAGAGGGGTTCCAAAGAGGATAGAGATAGGCTGTTCTCAGTGGTGGCAGATGACAGAACAAGGAGCAGTGGTCTCAAGTTGCAGCGGGAGAGCTTTAGGTTGGATATTAGGAAAAGAATTTCACTAGGAGGGTGGTGAAGCACTGAAATGGGTTACCTAGGAAGGTGATGGAATCTCCATTCTTAGAGGTTTTTAAGGCCTGGCTTGACAAAGCCCTGGCTGAAGTGATTTAGTTGGGGTGGGTCCTGCTTTGATCAGAGGGTTGACTAGATGACCTCCTGAAGTCCCCTGCAACCCTAATCTTCTATGATTCTATGCTTCTTGTTCACCTTACCCTCTACACACAGCCGGAACTAGGTATAAGCAGACTAAGCAATTGCTTAGGGCCCTGTGCAGCTCAAGGGGCCTCCTATTAATTATTAGTATGTGCGTGTGTGTTTGTGGGTGGAATATTTCTGCTTAGGGCCTGCAGTGGGCTAACACCAGCACTGTCTTGTAGGCACAGAGTCATCCTGGGCTCTGTAATGATTCCGCTTCATTCGTGACTGTTCTGACTAGGAAAAGAAGTCCATCTGCATTGCTTCCAGGCTCCACAGTCTCCTCAGTAGTTACAGGATACGTGGAGCAGGAGAATAGGAAACCTCTCACAAAGCAAAACAACTGCTTTAAAAATCATAGTCAATTGCTGGTAAGATGTAGAGTGTCTAAATGGGTAGAGATAACATCTGTGGTTTGTGAACTGGATTAGCTTTAGTTTTCCAGAAAAAATGAAATGCTATGGAGAGCTCGGTTTTGGAAATCCTTACTCAGGTTTACAGAGCTGTGCAGGGTGAAGAGACAGCTAAATTTAATTTTCACTTTCTGTTTCTGTACAGCTGCTTTCATTTGCAAACACACATGCAACTCAGGGGAGTAAGCAGGGAGGGACAATGGATTTCATGGCATATTACTCAGATTGGGGCAACTTCCTGATCCACAAACTATATGGACAGTTGTGTAGTTTCTGAACTAAATAAAAGCCTTAAGGTATTGAAAACAGATTAATTACTATGGGGTTGGCAAAGTGTATTTTGTTGAATTTACTTTGTAAGCACTGAATGACTGAGAAAGTGTTCCATTAACTTCTGCTTAGTTCCCATGTATTGATCAGGTCCTAAAACATTAATTACAATTCTTTTTGCACCCTACTATGTTTTAAAAACAAATCAGTTAAAAGGAAGCCATCTAAAGTGAGAAATAGCAACATGCAGGTATGATTGAAAGTATATTAATACAATAAAAATAAATAAATCATATAGCTATGTTATACCAAAGAACAAGACATAAAAATAATGTACTCTTAACTGTTTGCAGATTTTTGGGAATAAGTTTAGACTGAGATATATAAATATATATAAATATATAAAATCAGCTCTAGTACTCTGGTGTGCAGGATCACTCTACAAGACTTAGGTGACAGTCATTAAAAAACATTATTTTAAATAATATTTAGGCAACATCGCTCTATGGCTTCAGTGGAGTGCCAGGAGAAAAAGTTACAGGATGGTGTTGCATGTGACGTAGTGAGGCAGGGTAAGCCGCATCCTATCATAGTACGTGAAGCTGTGTTGACAGCTCTGCAGGTATAACACACTGCAGCCTACAGCATAGTGTAGGGTAGCATGATTTGATGCAAATGGAATGTAGCGAAGCCTCAAGGAGGCAACTGTATATGTTACTGTCAGCAGAAAATCAGGTGACCATATTGTGCCTGCTCAGGATTTGGAACAGCTGTCCTGTCTTGTGCTGTGATGTTCCCTGGGAGACACTGGACCTTATCTTCTTCTCACAGGTTTAATTCCATTGACTTTCATGGCGTTACTCCTGCTTTAAACTGCGGCAAAGTAGAGCAGCGTCAGGCCTGTGTTGCCCTTTGATGGCAGGCAGATGCAATACATATGCTGTGTGGATGTTTGCTGGTCAAAGCAGGATTTGCATCATAATGTACTCAGACTAGAAATATTAAAATTGCTTTTTTAAATTTTAAGAAAACAAACAAAAGCAAATTTTTGCTTTTCACCAGACTATTACCACAGCCACAAATTTTCATAGTTTCATAATTGTTTAAAAGCTCAGTTTGATTATATTGTACCTGAAGAAAATTACAGTATATTGCTTTTGGCCAATGTCACTAATGGAACAAAATATAATAATAGACTGCGTTTGCAAGCAAGGGATTATGCAAGTTTTTTAAAATTGCTTTTTTTTAAAATCACTTTTTAAAATCTGCTTTGTTTTCAGGCATTGCTATTTCGGATGAACTTGAGAAGGTAAGAGATATTCTGTATCTAATGAATAGGGTAAACAGGCAGATGTTTATGGTATTTTTAGGCAGTGAGAGTTCAATCTTCCAGTCCTTGCGCACACGCTTAATTTTGATTCAGTTCAATGGGAAGTTGGGTACCTAAGGGCTATTAACAGAACTCATATACGTTATGGGCCTGACCCAAAGTCCACTGGCATCAGCAGAAAGACTCCCATTGACTTTAATTGAGCTTTGCTCAGGCCATACAAAAGGTATTAAGCATCTTATTTTGTTTAATTTGGTCTATAGGGATAATTTAGTAGTATACCTAAAGCTAAATTTTTCCATAAGTATAAATATTTTTTGAAATATAAGATGGTATTTTTGGGTAGCGCCTAGAAAATTTAAGTTAAAGTAATTATACTGTTTTTGAACATCTTTAGGAATATTCTTTGGCCCCAAATCTGGTTAGCACATGCAAGAAAAACAACATGAATACTAATTTTACAGTTGCATGCAGCATAAGATGAACTCCTCAATTTTGGCACTTAAACTTGTGGAGAGACTTCTTTATGGGTTCTCCAAAATAGGAGTTTGAGAGAGGCATGATGGAGATTGCCAAGGAATCGTGGATATGGGGCTGCCATCTACAAATGATTATACACATTTTCTGTGTTTAGGCCCTGGTCTTTCTAATGCTAACATGTATTCTAAACTCAAATAATTATATTGATTTATGTTAAGCATGTGCATAAGCATTTCAGGATTTGAGTCTTAATTCCTACTTTTGACCTGCATCTAAAACTGTATCCAGTAGTATTTGTTAAATGTCAAAACAAAAGACCTGATACTAGAACCCTGACAATGTGAATAGTTTATACTGAAGTCAGTGAGACAGTCATAATTGTTTTGCCTTTCATAAACCTGTGAAATGTCACTTTTTTGTTGAAGAATAAAAGCATTTTGAGTGAAAGAGAATTCATTATCCCACACACTTTTATTTTTGAGGAAGTATCTAAAAAATACTTGCATTTCATTTTGATAAAGACCAGTTTTTGCCTCAAAACATGCATTCTTTTTAAATCTTATGTTTCGGTGTGAAAATCACCATTTCATAGGAAGCAATATTTTGGTGACATTCCTAAGATAAAAACAACGAGAGTTCTGTAGCACTTTAAAGACTAACAAATTTAATTTCAGCAGGCATAAGCTTTCTTGGGCTCCAACCCACTTCCTCAGGTGCAAGTAATAGAAATCATACTGGAGGCAACATATATAGGAGGCAACATATACATATCCAAGGGAAATTCCCTGCCTTCATCCACCTCCCCCATTGTTGTCACTTCCCTTGGATATGTATATGTTGTCCCCTATATATGTTGCCTCCAGTATGATTTCTATTACTTGCACCTGAGGAAGTGGGTTGGAGCCCAAGAAAGCTTATGCCTGCTGAAATTAAATTTGTTAGTCTTTAAAGTGCTACAGAACTCTCGTTGTTTTTGCTGTATACAGACTAACACGGCTACCCCTCTGGAATTCTGAAGATACTGATTTGTTAAACTCTCTCTTTGTTGAAATGTATTTATTTGCCACTGTACTTAACTGTGTTTATTCTGAACATTCTGAAATTGTTTTTTCAATTCTTGTATATTTTTTTCAATCATGCAGACTGTTGATAGCTTTAGAGTATTGCAGCTGCTTAATCATCTGTTTCTGAGGAAAATAGGCAAAGAGGAAGAAATTAAAGAGAAACCATCACCTTGAAAATTACATTACATTTTGTATGTAATGTAGTTGTAGCCATTTGCTCCCAGGATATTAGAGAGACAAGGTGGGTAATATCTTTTATTGGACCAACTTCTGTTGGTGAGAGAGACAAGCTTTTAAGCTACACAGGGATCTTCTTCTGGTCACCAAAGTTTCTCTCTCTCACCTACAGAAGTTGGTCCAAAAAGTTATTACCTTACCTACCTACTCTCATTAAATTCCTAAAACTACTATAATGGAAACAGATTAATTTACATAGCTTTCCTTTTTTTCAGTGTATTTACTTAGTTTATAGTTAGTTTTTACAGTTTTGTTGATGAGACAAACTCTTTTCTAGTCCCTGCAAGAGGTTTTTCCCCCCAGTATGGGCAGGAGCAAAGCTGACACTGAAAGCAAAGAGGCAGCAGGCAGTGTGTTCACAGAAAGAAACTGAAGGAGAGGTGTTGTGATTCATAGATCAATAGATTTTAAGGCCAAAATGAACCATTGTGATCTAGTCTGACCTTTGAACTACAGAAGGAGTAGCCCTCTAACACTGACCAGTAACTGTATTAAATGTAAAAACAAAATTATCTATAAAGCTGCTCTTTGTCTCTGCAGCACTATAAACCCCCTCATGCTTGGCTTAATTTTCATAAAGAATCAGTACACACAACTTGACAGGAGGAGGGATGAGCCTGAGCACGTTGGCTATCATTAGTCTCAGAAATCCACAAAAGACAGACTCTGCTCAGTGTAACAGGAGACCATAAAAATAATTCACTCAGTTTTAAAGTATCTGTAAAATTCAAGATACACTATTTCAAGAGTGCTGTATTGAAAAACTTTTTTTTTTTTTAAATAGTATTAAAAAATCAAGTTGCATCCTTTTCTGAAAGGAATTGCCCTGGTTATGTTTATTAAAGGTAATTAAATCATTTGAAAATATTTTCAATATTTATTCATAGCTACATCCTAAATGTAAGAGACACTCAGGTTAGTAGCACTGTTAATAATAGTAGGGTAATGGGTGGGTAATTAGAAGTGAACACTAACTGCACATCTCAATAGGAAAATTTCACTTTTGCTTGAGCTCTTTGCTTCCTTGGTCAAAGAACCATAGAAGATTAGGGTTGGAAGGGATCTCAGGAAGTCATCTAGTCCAGCCCCCTGCTCAAAGAAGGACCAACCCCAACTAAACCATCCCAGCCAGGGCTTTGTCAAGTCGCACCTTAATAACCTCTAAAGACGGAGATTCCACCACCTCCCTAGGTAACTCATTCCAGTGCTTCACCACCCTCCTAGTGAAAAAGTATTTTCTAATAGCCAACCTAGACCTCCCCACTGCAACTTGAGACCATTCTGTCATCTACTACCACTGAAAACAGCCTAGTTCCAGCCTCCCTGGAATCCCCTTTCAGGTAATTAAAGGCTGCTATCAAATTCCCCCTCATTCGTCTCTTCTGCAGACTAAACAAGCCTACTTTCCTCAGTCTTTCTTCATACATGATGTTCTCCAGCCCCCTAATCATTTTTGTTGCCATCCGTTGGACTCATTCCAATTTGTCTACATCCTTTATGGGGGCCCCAAAACTGGACAGAGTACTCCAGATGAGGCCTCACCAGTGCCAAATAGAGGGAAAAAATCACTTCCCTCGATCTGCTGACAATGCTCCTACTAATGCAGCCCAGTATGCTGTTAGCTTTCTTGGCAATAAGGGCACACTGTTGACTCATATCAAGCTTCTTGTCCACTGTAACTCCCAGGTCCTTTTCTGCAGAACTGCTGCCTAGTCAGTCGGTCCCCAGTCTGTAGCTGTGCATGGGATTCTTCCGTCCTAAGTGCAGGACTCTGAACTTTTCCATGTTGAACCTCATCCGATTTATTTTGGCCGAATCCTCCAATTTGTCTAGGTCACTCTGGATACCTTCCCTACCCTCCGGGGTACCACTACCCAGCTTAGTGTCATCTGCAAACTTGCTGAGGGTGCAATCTACCCCATCCTCCAGATCATTAATGAAGATGTTGAACAAAACCAGGCCCAGCACCGACCCCTAGGGCACTCCGCTTGTTTCCGGCTGCCAACAAGACATCGAGCCGTTGATCATTACCCGTTGAACCCAATGATCTAGCCAGCTTTATAGCCATCTTATAGTCCATTCATCCAACCCATACTTCTTCAACTTGCTGAAAAGAATACGGCGGGACACCATATCAAAAGCTTTTGCTAAAGTCAAGGTATATCATGTCCACTGCTTTCCCCTCATCCACAGAGCCAGTCATTTCATCATAGAAGGTAATCAGATTGGTCAGACATGACTTGCCCATGGTAAATCCATGCTTACTGTTCCTGATCACCTTCCTCTCTTTCAGTACCTCAAAATGGATTGAGGACTTGCTCCATGATTTTTCTGGGGACTGAGGTGAGGCGGACCGGTCTGTAATTCCCCAGATCCTCCTCCTCCTCTTTTTTGAAGATGAGCACTATATTTGCCTTTTTCCAATCATCCGGGACCTCCCCCGATCACCATGAGTTTTCAAAAATAATGGCCAATGGCTCTGCAGTCACATCAGCCATCTCTCTCAGCACCCTTGGATACATTGCATCCGGCCCCATGGACTTGTGTATGTCCAACCTTTCTAAATAGTTCTGAACCTGTTCTTCAGCACTGAGGGCTTCTTACCTCCTCCCCATTCTGTGCTGCCCAGTGCACTAATCTAGGAGCTGACCTTGTATGTGAAGACAGAGGCAAAAAAGCACAGAGTATTTCAGCTTTTTCCTCATCTGTCACTAGGTTGCCTCCCCCATTCTGTAAGGGCCCCACACTTTCCTTGACCTTCTTCTTGTTACTAACATACCTGTTGAAACTTTTCTTGTTACCCTCTATGTCCCTTGCTAGCTGCAACTCCAGTTGTCCTTTGGCCTTCCTGATTTCACTCCTGCATGCTTGAGCAGAACTTTTATACTCCTCCCTTGTCATCTGACTAAGTTTCCACTTCTTGTAAGCTTCCTTTTTATGTTTAAGCTCACCGAAGACTTCTTTGTTAAGCCAAGTTGGTCATCTGCCATATTTGCTATTCTTTCTGCACATCGGAATGGTTTGTTCCTGCACCTTCAGTAAGATTTCTTTAAAATACAGCCAGCTCTCTTGCACTCCTTTCCCTCTCATATTAGCCTCCCAGGGGATCCTGCCCATCAGCTCACTGAGGGAGCTTGTGTGGCCTCGTAAATGAGTATTTGTGGGAAGATGCCTTAAGGTTTGTAAGTGTCAGGAGGCATCCAGAGATGGGAGGGATGTTTGTGGGGAAGCAGAGGTGGGGAAGCCATGTTAGGTAGAGAATAGAGCTGGATGGTGCCATGCATGTTATTTCACAGAGTACCTTGCAAGGGTTACGTACAGCATTGCTCAAAAGGTTTCTGGAAGTATGATTAGTTCATACATTGATTCTCCAGCTCCTCCAGTGTGGGCTGCTGCATTCTGAATGCTGTTCACAGGAGGTATTTGAACCTCTAACATCCCTAGGTTCCACTAGGAAAGTGTAGCTTTGAAATGCATACCAGACTCCATAGATATGCTGCTGGCTGCCCAGAAGAATGAGTTGAATCACTTCTAGTACTTTGCTTCATTCTCTCCTGGGTCAGAACTTTCCACTTTCAGAGTGCACTGTTAGCTCCAGACCTCCACCTTAGTGGAATAGGGGTTACAAGATTGCAGCTGCACCCTCCCCCCCACTTTAAGCATACTTGCTGCCATCATGGGGCCCCTCCGCCTGCCACTGTATTACAGGGGCAATTAAAGTGCCTGGTTTTAGCTTACGTCAGTGAAGAATATGGCCAAGTACATTTATAATGCAGAAATTTGATGTTGGTCTGATATGTTTACAGTGTAAATGTCTAATTTCAAATGCAGTTTTATGCAAATGAGATGTGTAACCCTCTGCCAGTTGGAGTTCACAGCAATAAGGGCCAGGTTCAATATATAGGGGTTTCTTTTCAACATTGCAACACAAAAACCAGCTCAAGTCCCTACCCAGTAACCTTGGATATTTACACATCACCCCTTGGGTGCCTCTAGAGGCAATATTTCCCCTCTCACAAGCACAGAGACTGAGTGTAGAAAAGAAACTTCTAATAAAAGGGGAAAAGTAACCTGGCATTAACTTGGGAAAATGCCACAAAGCATAAAACCATGAGCAAAACACCCCCTCCCGAATACATTGGGCAATTTCCATTTGCCTCTGGTTCTTAAGTCCAGCAACCAGAAGTTCCTTTAATGTGCCTCTCCCCTCACAACACCACACTCTCAGTTGTTGCCCTTAGTCAGTGGAGACACAGAATTCAGACGTGCAGCTGCAGTTTGCCTCGTACCCTGGTTGGGGGAGACTGGTGGAAGGCCTTGGGAGAAGAAAGCCCTTTTCTCTCTCTCTTGTCTGGCTGCTTTGCTGTACCAGTCACCCTCTCAGCCGCTCCACCGGCCACCCTACTGGCCCCTCCCTGCTCCACCGGTTGCCCTGCTTGCCACTCCCTGCTCTGCTGGCTGCCCTGCCAGCCATCACCGATGCACACTATCACTTTCTGCTGCCACTTGCTTCTCTACGTGACCTGTGTTGGTCAGGTCCTTAAGGTTCCACCCAGCTCTTAGTGATTGTCAGTGCTCTGTGATTTTCAGCTCTTAGTGGGGAAGCAGGCTGAGCAGAAAATGCCGGTGGCACAGCAAGTGATTGCAGCTCTAGTGATCACTTAACAAAACAAAAGACTCCTAATGGAGCCTTAAATTAGCTCTATCTTTGAACAGTGGGGAGGGAAAGCTTAAACCATGTCTAGGGCTCTCAGGCAGAGCCACATCTCCTGGCAGAAACACATGTCCCCACCCCCTTTCTCTTTCACATGGTTCTGGCATTTGAGCCTCTTTCTTAGTGAGTTCAGTTGAGTTGATGGTGACCTCCTTAGTCAGGGCAGGCAGAGCACAGTTCTGCTGCCCCTTTACTCATACGACAAGGATAACAACATGTAATTACCCCTGCATTCAAGTGAAGTAAATTTGTAAAGAGATTTGTACTACCCAAACTTGGTCACTTTGGCACACAGGTCTGTCTGCTGGATACCTAGGCAGGGTGGTGTGTTCATGTAAATACAGTCTGGTCCTGAAGCCTGTTCCTCTCCCCCCAGCTAGCTTGGCAGGGGAGAACTCATTCAGACCGTGCTTACAGATGTAATAGTAGTATTGCCAACCCCAAGTTCTCAAAATTTATGAATAAATCATAATCAAAAATCACAAGAGAGACTCAGAAGTCATGAGATTTTTGAACAATAATATATTTGAGAGTTTTATTTGCCTTTTGGTTTTTGACCCATTAAGGGACACTTGGGTCACATTTTCAAGCTTTTCTTCACAAACACATGGGCTATTTTTAAAAAGAAAGCTAACATTCAGAATCACAGGACTGCAGGAGTTGGGGCTTTACATAAAACTCCAAATAGAGTGAGATTTCAATAATGTTGTGAGATTTGGCAATGGTTCACAGAAATTCCTTTGTTTCATTCACTTTTAGAGGGAACAGTTAGTAATTGGAGAATGCCAAAGGGCCAGTGATTCAGGGTTACGGATGGGTGAATGTGGCCCAATAAATCATAACCAGTTTTGATCCCCTGGCCTAATATTAAAACATTCAGTTTCTTTTTTTCTAAGACCATTTTTTATCTGTGTTTTCTGAAAGATACTTTTTCCTTTTCTAATCCTGTAAATACAAACATACTGCACCCATAAATTTTGGATCCATTAAACTCTAATCTACAAAGGGGAACAAATCTCAACTTTAAACAACAGGTGAGTGCAACTCTTGAGAAGTGCCAGAATGCAAATACCGGAAATGCTGTAAGATGCTATTCTGGCTCCTCCAAAAAGTGCCACAACAATGTCCTGGAGCATTCTGACTGGACACAAGTGCTGACTTTAAGTAATCAAATTGAACACAATTCCTTCCCCTTTTCCTCAACCTTCCTCAAGGAAGAGATATTCATATGGCTAAGATTAGAGATTGAATCTCTTAAAATCTTACTTATCCTCTGGAAATTCCAGGACACACAATTCTGTGTATTGTTTTTTCTTTAAAGTACTCATCCAGCCAGCATTCCAAGGTTTAAATGGGAAATGCAAGCAAAAATCTGATGCAAATTAAACATTGTATCTGAATTTAATCAATTATTTTGAAGGAACGCTCCAAATAATGACAATGTTCTCAAATCTCAATACAACATTCTCTGACTTCCTTACCACTCTTCCTATAACTGGCTGTAATGTTGAAAGGAAAGAAATAAATTAGGTCACTGAAGTTTTGATGTGTTAATCTAACATGATTTTAAAATAGAAGCAAGAGAGGAGAAGGTGAGGCATAACATGATTTATTAAACTTCTTTATTAAATTGAGCTTGAAAATGCTGTGATACAAGATGGCCTAGTTCCTACAACTGTTAGAAAGGAAGTCAGCAGAAAAAGGGCAAACAGCATTCATGTACTAAATAGTCATATGCATATTTCACAACGTATGTTACAGGCAGGGACAGGAGAATGTTGTGGGCTTGGAAAAAAATGTGGATTTTCAGGGTCTCTTCAATTTTTCCTTCTGGTACTCCACAATTTTCACAAAAATTAAGACAACAGCTAAAACCAATTTGTTAGCTAATTATAAGTCACCCCACCCCTTCACTCCGTTTTCTTTAAATAAGAGTAGCTGGAACTGTTAGCAAGCGCTTCAGACACGTAAAGGAGATCATAAGGGCTTTACACGCTTTCAGAAACTCTGTAATGGGAGTATGTAACAAAGGCATGACACAGTGATATCAGAGAGAGACTAATCTTATTTCCTCCTCCTAGTCACATGACATGGGTCAGGATTATGTCTGTCAACTGACAGGGGCCATTGTCCTCTAATTCCTGAAGTGACTATTATGCCTGACTGCTTTACAACACCCATATGGCTAAAAACCATTTTCTTAAATTTTGCAGAAATTTGTGGAATACCAAACAGCAAAAATGGCAGCGATTTTAAAATATGCTAAATCACTGTTTTCCCCATACAATTTTCTCCTTTTTAAGCTACTGGTTTTTCAGTTTGAGGATCGTTTTCAATATTGCTACCACGTCATCTCAACTTTGCAGTAAAATGTCACCACCTAAACAATGACTTCAGCAGGGCTCTGGGGAACTCTGGGCAGAATTAGACTGACATGAAAAAGACACTGGGAAAAGACAATGTCAAACATACATTACAGGAGAAGTGTAGGAAAGGTGGAGTGAGAGAATGCGGTGAGGTGTTATGATAATACAAATAATAATACTAACTAATAACTCAAGAGCAAGAGAGATTAAGACCCAGATTCCTCTGCTGACTCTGCATTGGGGAAGTTAATGGGTGGAAGCCAATTGCAGTGTTGGGGCCACAGTAGGATATATATATATAGATAGAATATAAAAAACAGCCCCCTGCATATAGGGTCAGATTCTGGCTCACTGTAAGTCTTCTGTATCACTCCAGTAGTGCAAGGGGCCTTAAAATAGCCCTGAACAGGTAGCTGAGGATTTCCTCCTACTCAGGGAAAATCCTAGACTGGTGCAGAGTCAGACACCTATTATGTGAACAAAACTCTCTCATGATATCAAGGAATATAGGATCTGGTATTTGACATCTTTTCAGTTTCAAGTTTTGTCTTTTAACTCCTAAATTTGGCTTTCCCACTTCAACTAGATAGACACTATTTACAGAATTCAAACAGTATGAACACTTCGATGATTTCATATTATGAATTGCTAATATTTCAAACTTTGCATTTACCATAATTTAAACTAGTCATCCCAATTATTTAGTATCCATTTAAAGACCATTTGTTATTGAGGAGGACAAAAATATAGGGTTGCTAATCTAAATAGTCATCCTGTTGCTGCTTCTCCAGATGCCATTTATTAGGACTGTGTTGTTCTTACAGTAGGAATATTTCATGGGATGCAGAGCCAGATAACAGCCATAAAGATTTGTCTTCCTAAAATGATTCTTTTATTACAGATAGGAATATACATTATATCTTAATTAGGAGCACTGTATTTTAAATTTCCTTGCTGTCCTGGAATGGCATTCAATGAGAGCAGGATTAACTATCCCCATCACATCTTTTCAAAGTGGCAGTTCTGGAGCATAATGATTTTCTTCTGATTATGACTATTCCATATCAAGTCTCACTGAATACATAAGCACACAACACTGAGAAAATGGGAAAGGCTTACACAGAACCTCTAATCAGACTTTTTACACAATCATGTGGGCCATTTGTTTCTGTAGTTTACATTCCAAATGTGATGCTGTGAAACATCAGTCAAGTTTTTAAAATGCCTAGTTAATTTTTGTCTTCTACTAGTTATCCCACCAGATACCTTCAAGCAAATTGGCAAAAAATATGGCTTCTAGCTTTCAAATTGCAGTTTGTTACAGTGGCAATACATGATATACATTATTTATTGTCTATTGTAATGCACAGAACGTCAGCCAAATAAAAATATATATTTTAATTGTGGATTTGAAAATGTATGAAACAAAAAGCCAACAGGATTATTTTAAAATATCCATTTGATTTCCCTGCTCAGTAACATTTTCACACTGAATTCACAATGCAAAAAGAGATGATGTTAAATTGAAGTATACCATCTTCTCTATGTTCTTCAATATTCAAGTGACCTCATTCATTACTTAACATAATTGAAAAAGTGGTGCTTCTAATAAGGAGGGTTTATTTAAGAATCTATCATTTTAAAGCCAAATCAGGAGTGATGGACACCTGCCACTCGTGTTCAAAACAATTGGATTTAAAAGGCAAAATGAAGAGAGGTTCTGAGAAAAGCTAGGTGAAATTTTTCAGGGAAATAATGTATTTGCTGAAAAATACAATTTCAGGTGGACCAAAACTATTCACAACTTTGGAGAATAGTTTTGGCCAAAAGAGATTTTTTTTTTTTTACATTACGATGTTTCATATCAACATTTTAAAATATAGCATTTTGACTTTTTGTTTTGAAATGACATTATATTTTTGAAATTTAGGTAGATGTATTTATTTTTTAAGTAGAGTAAAAGAAATACGTGAAAACAAAATGAAACTAAAAAACAAACAAAAGTTATCCCAGGTGGAACAAAACATTTTGTTCCACGTAAAAAGTTCTGTTTTGTTTTATAGGCTCAGCCACTGAACCAAAAAATATTTTATTTACACAGTTCTAGTTCTGAGCAACAGAATGGTCAACACCTCTCTGGAGTTAGGGCCTAAATCCAATGTTCACTGAAGGTAATGGGAGTCTTTCCATTTACTTCCATGGGCATTGGATCAGGCTTTTGACCTTTTAATGTCCTGTAGTATTCTAAGAAGGACATTCTAACAGTACATGTTGGTCCCTTTGTCCGGTTTATAAACATCAATGAGCAGTGTAGGAGCTGTTTTTGGCTTTTGTTTCTATTCAGGACACAACAGGTTTTAATGCTCCTCTTCTAAGACCTCGCGTGATTGGAGAATGGGTTGGTCGCGAGGAGAACGATGCAGATCCATTGGCTGCAGAGATGTTGCAACCTCCAGTACCAAGAAGTAAAAATGAACAATGGGATAGTGAGGATAGCAGCAGCAGTCCTGGAGGAAGGTGAGGTTAAGGTTAATTGTTAATGTGCCTCAATCACAGGAAATGCATTTAGTTTTCACAAGCAAACATTTTACGTTATTAAAATGACAAAAATGGACTGTTTATAGCAAAAGTCATTTTTCCCCAATATGATTCACCCTTTTTCTTTCAGATGCTAATGTTGTACAGTGCCTTATACAATGTTACGCCCTGTGGTGCCTCTAGTGATACCAGGTTCTCCTTTGACATTGCTGAAGGGAAAAGGCTGTGTCTTCTATGTGCACAGACAAGGGCATAGACTGTTACAAGCACATTTACATTCCTCCTTTAAGTGGGTAAAGATACGCTCCCTTTGAAAACATCTGCAAGTATGTTCCTCTCTATGGCTTTGAGAGCTCCTTTACGTTGGAATTTGCTCCTCCACTTGGTTTATCAGAAGCTGGATTTACTAATTTTCCAGGCATTCTGCAAAGCCTGTTTTCCCTCCCCCATCTTCCCTTTTAATCAGACCCTGGTGGAAAGGGTTGCTGGAGGGTTGTTACATTTATGGGCAGTCCTTTTATTTTATTTCTTGTGGAATAGGCACCATTTGTATAGAATGGCGTATTGAGGGCTTGCAGGGCCAGTCTGCCTAGTGGTTGGAGTACTTGACTTCCTGTCCCCTACTTCTGTAGTCAGGGTGCCTCAATATTTAAGGTGGGGGAGTTTGTGGGGCCTGGCCCTACCACTCCACCAGGTCCCAGTGCAGGGCCAAGTGTAAGTCACCCCTCAGTAGGGACCTCTGAGCGGGGAGTTTACATCTACTGCCATGGGCTACTTCCTACTGTTGCCCCTTCAGTTTGGGGCATGACCCCTATAGTCAAGGTTCCTATGGTGGCTTGTCTCTTAGTAGTGCCCCCTCACAGACCATGAGTGGTGTCCTGCTGTCATCCCAGGATCCTCTGGGTGGAGCAGCCGTAAGTTTGGCAGGGTTAGAGCCCCCACAAAGTCTCTGCACCTCAGTCACCTAGATTGCTGTCAGGCCTAGTGCTCTTAGGTCTCTTTCTCCATCTCCTTTAACCAGGAAAATAGTGCTTGGTCTCTGGTTGCTCCCTCGGCTGGCAGGCTAGCAATCCTTCCCGCACATAGGGAGGCAACTAGCTCCTGCCTCTTTGCAAGTCAGCCCCAAAATGAGCCAAGCTCCCTCTTTTTCTCTCCCCTCAGACCTGGCATTGGCTGCAGGTATAACGGAGCAGGGCTCTCCTTAACCCATGCCATGTTGGTGGGTGGGTTCTCTGCTTCACCACAGCTGAGCATCCATAAGTATTCTTAAAAATTCAGGTAAATAGAAATACATGATGATGATTAGCTCACTCTGCCTGGCTTCAGACTAGAGGAAGCAAAAAGAGCTGAGCTCCAATTGACTGCTCAGCACTGGCTCTCTGCCGGTGTTGTAGGGAAGTGTCAGTATCAGTAACTGGCTTTGCAGCTCATTATTGGGGCTAGCTTACTAGCCATGTGCCTACTTGTTCAGCAACATAATCAGAGCATAGAGAGAAGAGTGATGTTTGGTTTTTTGGTGGTGATAGGAAAAGTGGATGCTGCATCACTTTTCTCAGTGGGAAGGAGGCAGAAGAGATGGCATCCTCTCCCTAACCACCACCTAAGAGAGAGAGAAATTGAGCAGAGAAAACCTTCTTCTGGGGAGGGATCAACAGCAAAGAACATTTTTGTTTGTGAAGAAAGATACAGGAATTTTTATTTTGTGAGCCTTCACTGCTAAGGCTGTAAGAGAGAATTGTGATTGGTGCCTTTGAGAGTATTATTCAATGGGATGAGGAAAGCAGTGGTGTCGCCACTGTCATATTGAGGGGAATACATGAGACAAAAGTATGGTGGCTGATGTGAGGTTTGGAGGAATTTAATTTAGATAGAAAGGGATGATGAAGAGTTGTTGAAGGCTTAACACATAAGCGTCCAGGGACATATTAATTACATTTTCAAAATTTCTCATATTCTCCAAAAGAAAATCAAATAACTTGTTCTTTTATGTGACTTAAAGCTGTTTTTCTGTTACCTGGCCCTTAGAAGAATGCTCATGCCCCCGTTAAGAATAAACGGCCCCCAAATATATATTATTTCAAAGGTTGTAGCATGCTGATTTCATGTATGTTCATTGTCTACCATTTCTCATTTAATTAATTTCCACAGAGACATCAGTAAAAATCTATATTGTATATTGCACAGGTAAAATTCATTCCTGCTCCATCACACAGGACCTACATAAACTTAGCTTTGAGTAGGGGACTAGTTGGGGTTCAGGAAGAAGGCATTCATTCCACAAGTCTAGGGCATAGCCTTCCATGTGAGCTGATCTTGTCTGAGCTGGTATAGCTGCTGCTACCATCTCTCTGCACACTTTATGTGTGAGTTCCCTCATTTGCCAGCCCCCAGCACTCCCTCCTGAACCTTTCTATTCAGATTCAGTATAGACACTACTGAACACGGTATTTTTGCTTACATCCACTCCTCTGCCAGGAAGTCCAGGGAGCTTTCATGGTCCCTGGGCTTGGGCTGGTTCCTCCTGTGATGAGAAGTATTTCTCTCTCTATGTGAACTATATGCTATATGTGAGACATACAAATCAGACAGTTCTGCTATACTGTATTGCTAAACAGCAAACACATTCTCCATTGCTTTGTTTTGCTATAGGAAATATACTTAGTTGGCTACACCCAGGGATACAAATTCCTCTTGCTGCAGCAGCTGAGTGAGAGGCAAAAGGTGCTCCCTGGAGTCATGGACTTGCTGTGCAGCAAGCTGAGACTAGCTGGAGTGCAGCAATGATTCTGATGCCAAGCCCTGTTGTGGCCCCTCCCTTTGTACCACTGTAAGGGGAGATGGACTAGAACTGTTCTGGCATCTTTATGCTTCCCAGAGAACCCCCTTATCCCCTAGCGATTGGGGGCTAGTTTACAGCCTCTGTGCATTGACAGGGTCTGGAGCTGGGCCGGCAAAATGTTGGTATTCAAAAACAACATACAACTTGTATAGTCAAATAGTTATTCTTCTTCGAGTGCTTGCTCATGTCCATTCCACTATAGGTGTGTGCATGCCTCCGTGCATGGTTCCCGGAACTTTTTTCCCTTTAGTGGATCCTGTAGGGCTGGCTCTGGCGCCCCCTGGAGCCCCATGCACATGCCGCAGTATATGATGTGCTGCTGGCCCTATGCCCCCTCAGTTCCTTCTTTCCACCTGTGATGGTTGCTGGAACTAGCCTTGCTCGCAGCAAGTACTGTTCCCTTTGTTTGAACTTGTTTGATATTCTAAGTTAGTTTTAGTTAGTCAAGTAGTTGTTAAGTGTAGTTAGATAAGGCAAGTCCCTGCAGGACTTAGAGCGGCCGGGCCATTCCTCAGTCACTGGGATTCAAGCCGTGTGCCTCCTGCGGGAAGGCCTTCCTGCTCAGCGACCCCCATAACCGCTGTCTTATGTGCTTGGGGGAAGCCCACAGGAAAGAGAAATTTAAGATCTGCAGGGCTTTTAAACCAAGGACTCAGAAGGACCGAGAGATCTGGTTGAAAGCCCTGCTGATGGAGACAGCGCTCCGCCCAGCGTCCGAGCCAGCCTGCTCCACCTCGGCACCAAGCATGACCTCAGTGCAGAGCGCACCGCCGGCACCGGCCTCAACTCGGCACTGCGCGACATCACCGGCACCGAAGAGGAAGAAGCAGCGGGCGGAGTGCAGACACTCCCCTGTGCCGTCGGTATAGGCAGGGTCGAGTATGGACATGCACCGGACCCGGCCCGTCAAGTCTTCTCCAATGCCCCCATCTCTGGTCAGGGAGCCTCCCCCGACTCCTGGGTGTGGGAGACTGCCCCTGCTGATGCTGTCAACACCGGAAGCTTTTCAGACAGCAAGAGCCTTGTTGGCCTTGCCTATGCCGACTCCTCCCCGAGGGAGAAGGGGCCAGTGTCATGGGGGAAACCCGCATTGGGTCCCCCTGAAGGGCGGTGGAGATCCCCGGTACAGGGAGGAAGTTCTCCCACTGGATGGCCTCCGAGGGTAGAGCAGAGCCGCTCCCCCAGCAGTCGCTCCAGGTCGGCGTTGTCTAGCCAACCTGCTCCGGCACAGGACATGGAGTCTCCCTCTCGGCACTGATGTCGATCCTCGGCACCAGAAGCAGCGCATACCAGGAGGCGGCACTGGTCAAGGTCTGCCAGGCAGCGCTCGGACAGCTCCCGTTCCAGATCCCTGGCACTGAGGAGTTCGCCCATACCCAGACGGCGCAAAACCTGGTCGCCGTCGGAGGACCTGGCAACGACAGTCCACAATGCGGAACCCGGTCGCCGGAGTCCAGCTTGGCACTGAGGAGTTAGGAGCGGCACCGACCTCGGTCACCAAAGTTGTCTGCAGAGCCACAAGGCAAGCGGCAGCGAAAATCATCGTTACCAAGACGACACTCTGGTACCTCTAGCTCTTCGGAGTGCACCTCCGTTCATCGTCAGCGCTCGTGGTGATGGAGGCAGTCCTCATTGTTCTGCAGGTCGGAGGTGTCGAGAGGGCGGTCCCCAACCCAGAAGGGGACCCGGGATCGAGGACAGACACAGTACTGCCGGTCCAGTGACTTGGGGTCTCCCAGGGGGGACAGTCGTTGGGAGAGCCGACACCCCCACAAAGCATCACAGCCTGTGGCACAGCCAGCCCCGGGTTGGCCCTAGGGTCAAGGGCCGCAACAATGGCCTTATTGGGTCCCTTGGGGTATCCAGATGGGGCCGGGACCCCAATTCCTTTTGTTATTGGGGCTGTGGTCCGTGCCTCTGGCACAGGAGAAGGCCCATAGACACCACTTCTTGGATGAGGAGTTGGACCCCATGGAGGGACCCTCAACAGGTGCAACCCTTTGCCAAGAAGGGGCTCACCCGCAGGATGCGCCTCGGAAGTCCTCTTCCTCCTCACCAGACGAGGCAGTCTCCCGGGACCACTCGGTGCCACTTGAGGATTTCAGGGCGCACCAGGAGCTGCTCAAGAGAGTGGCCTGCAACCTGGGGCTGGAGGTGAAGGAGTTAGAAGAGGCCGAAGATAGCCTCCGTGATCAGGCTCAGGGCTGTCTTCTTGGAGACCATCAATGTGGAGGAACAACCAGTTCTGTTATGTATCAGCCTGAAGCTGTTCCCTTGGGAGCGAAATTATGCAGTTATCAAAAAAGAGCCTTAGCTGTTAAGTGGGTTGTAGAAGCCTTTCACCAGTACCTCCTGGGAGGCCTCTATGTAGTGGTAGTGGACCATGCACATCTGAAATACCTCCAACAGATGAAGGATACCAACACTCAGCTAATGCGCTGGTATCTGACTCTCCAGCCATTTGCCTACACTGTACAACACTGAACCAGTAAAGAGCACACCAATGCAGACGCATTGTCATGACTAGAGGAAGGGGACCCCACCAGCCCCGAAGATCAGGAACTGGACTTGAGAGTATGTGTGTATAGTGAGGGAACATGGCCTCCCTCTGAGACTGATAAGGAGAGGCCACCATCCACTACCTGGTGGGCAGAGCCAGTAAGGCCATGCCCACTATGCGGGAAGCAGAAGAGTGGGACAGGAAGAGGAAGTATAAAGGGTGGGATCTCCAGCTTGGCTGGACATCTCTTGCCTGCTGCTGGAATGGGAACCCGGAGTGGACATCGGCTGACTGAGGACTCGCCCGACTCACCTGAGCTGCCCAACAACCCAGATGCCGAGGAGCTACTGGGACTACCACTGGCAACTTACCTTGGAGAGATGGATGACAATCCCTGGATGCAGGTACACCCCAAGGAGAGGATAGGAAGTAGCCCAGAGATATCCAACTACAATCCAGCTCTGCTCCTGGCTGAGCACCAGTCGGCGTGTTTTGGCTGGAGCCCTGCTGACCCAGTGATGGAACACTCTACCACTGTTAGGGCCCTGGGCTGGGACCTAGTGGAGTGGGGTGGGGCCAGGTTCCCCTACCCCCTGCCACTCCACCCCTAGCATAGCAGACTTCCTCCACTAGGCCAGGAGACCTGTGTTTGATGCTCACCCCTGCCTGTGAGCCGTTAGACTATTTGGTCCTCAACCCTGCTGGCGAACCCCAGTCTGCTTATTTGCCCTACTGTACCTGAGGGCCTGGGCAACAGAGAGAGCTAATTACCTGATTTGGGCCTACTTACACAGGTGCGACAGCAAGGGGGCCTGGCCTCCCTCCACAACTGACAAGAAGAGATGGCCACAGACCCCTACACTTCCCTACCTTATTTTTTCTTTCCTATCTCTCTCCTTTTTCCTCTGTCTGATAAGACTCTGGTTTAGCCAGCCAAGACTGCATATTTTGAAACACTGAAAGAGGGAGCTGTGACCTGTCCCATGCCCAGGGTAGCCTCCTGAAAATGCCAAGGTCAGGGCAAACTGTAAAAAGGGAGCAGATTCTCCCAGCACTGGTGGGTGGCACTGAAGTCAGACTTCCCAACCAGCCACAAACTGCTCTTCTGAATCCCCACAGAAGCCAGTATACAAATACACACATCCCCCTTTACTGCATTTCAGCTTCTGGCTCCCAAATCAGCACTAAGTCCAGTAAAGAGACCAGTTATTTAAACTCTATGCTCTTTACTAAATAGGTTCCCTCTGACCCCAAGGGCTCAGCTGCAGTACCAGTTCAATATAAGTTTGGATCTTACCTAAAATACCACGCTGCCAGCCAATCCTTTAGTAACTAAAACTAAATGTTTATTGTAAAAGAAAGAAATAACCATAAGAGAAATGTTAAAGGATTAGAGCAATCAGATACATACAAATGATTGAAAGTCCATATATATCAGGTTTCTAGAAGAATTGTGGAGTTGCAGGCTTGTATAGTTCCTCTGGTGTGCACCCAATCTCTGGGTGGGTCTCAGTCCTTTGTTTCACAGCTTCAGTTCAGTTGTAGATGAGCTGATCCAGAGATAAGTTGGTACCTGAAGCTGAGTCCTGGCTGAAGACTGGTGACTAAAGACAAAATGGATTTCCAAGGCCTCTGCCTTACATACCTTCTGGCCCTGACCATGCGGTTGTAGAGTTTTACAGGAACCAAAATGGAGTTCAGGGTCACATGGGCAAGTCCTGGTGCCTCATCAGGTGTATCTCCAGCTTCTCCCCCTGGGCCCCTTGCACTTGGGAATGTCTTAATGGGCCATTAAGCAGGCTATTGTTCTGCAGCCATCCTGTCTGAGTCATTACTCAGACAGCACCATTTGAAATACAGATATATCAAATATATCTATAACTTTCATTTCACACATCACAGATGAACCTAAGTATTATCATCTTACTTAGCATATTATAACCTTCCTAACAGTACCTGACATGGCATCTCTCACATGAATTAATATGATTTTGACATATTGATGTCAAACAATATAACAAATGCTCTCCCCCCACCTACCCACCATGACAGGAGCTAAAAGCAATGCACTAAACAGTCTGCTGCTGGTACAAGCCTTGCTAAGCCTCAGAGTGTCTGATAAGACCATGTGCTGTGCCTGTGTTTTTCCAGCAGTGAGGCTGCAAGTCAGCACCAGAGACAGAAACTGCATTTTTTCGGTGTTATTCTCTTCTCTCTCCATTTGTGTGTGTTTGTCTTGTTTTGACTTCTGAGAAGTGGGATTGGACTTTAACAGCAACAGCAACGACAGCTCCAGTCCATCTCAATTTACTTCTTCTCTTTTCCCCAAAAAGGACAGTTATTACCATCTTTAATACCATCTAAGAGATTATCAAACAAGGATTTTTTCCTACTAAAACACCCTCTCCATCTCCATCTAAAAGGAAAGAGAACCCTTTAAAATTAAAATTAAAATAAAAGTCTTACTTAATACTTTACATTTCAAATGCCTTAACTGTTTTCCCTTCTTTTTCTGTATCTTTAATAAAAGTTTTACAGGATTTTTAATGGTGTGTTTGCTGTAGTACTAAGCCAGGCTATGGTCTCTGTATACCAAACCCTAAACCTTGTTTACACCATTTAATGTTGGACAGAGACTGGATTATGTTAACACCTGTGGGCCATATATTCCATCTAAATTATAACAACACTACCTCCAATTCATCCCCATCGCTATAGGCTATCCCTAATTCTGGATTAGAAGTAAAGGGATAATCTAGCCCTTTAAAAAGTTGCTAGGTGTCCATGTGACAAAAGCTTTGTATGGGCATTATGAAAAGATATTCTAGATCTGTAGTGGATTCTCTGCATAAAAATCAATACCTATCTAAATCCTTACCACATATTTGCATGCGCCCAATTAAAATATTTTCCTTTATACGGTATTTTAATACAAATTTTTACTTTCAGTCACATACAAAAAATCATGTAAAATAGCACCCAATTTTGGATATCTTTTTATGAACTGGGCCCATTTTTTAGGGAGAAAATATGCTTTTTTGTTTCTCATACTCAACTGAGTAAAAATATTATGGTGAAGGTCATAAGCCATAAAATATATCTTAGTTTTTTAAGACTCATCAGTCATACTGGCAAGATATTTTATATTCCTTTCTCTTCTAAGCAAATCCAGCTGAGCTAAAAATTAAAACTGAAAAACATTACATGTATTTCTTTTAAACTAGTTAAAAGAAAGCAGCATATATTTGTATTTACAAAATTAGTAATACAGAGTTTTTGCCTTTTTATCAGGGGAAGAGGATTTATACGGCAAAACTCAAGAGAATAAAAATGAGGTGGTTATGACGATTTAATCATAGACCTGGGGGTGGCTTCTAAGCCTTCAGTAGTGTTGCCATTTGGAAAATTGCCATAAAAGCAATAAGACAGCTGTAACTGGCTTTACTGCTGGTATGATTTTTTTCCCCAGTTATATGTAAATCATTTATGGCCTGTTCCAGTGCCCTTTGAAGTCAGTGGGAGTCTTTCCATAGCCATTGGATCAGACCTTAGGTAGGAGCTAATGGGTAGGCAATTGCACAAAGTTTGATTTTTATTTTTTAACTGTATATAGAATTGTACTGGAGACTAGTAGCCATTAAGGAATCGGTGACAAAACCGCAAGGGTATAAATGACTAGACTGTTGGATGTGGAGGGATGGTAAATAGCATGTGATAAGACTTTGGCAAACCTTTAACAATATTTGTGGAGCAGTGAGTAAGAACCAAGCATGAGTTTATAGGAGATTGTGCAAGTGAAGAAAATAGGTTAGGTAAATAACCAAGGTCCACAAGGTGTGCTGAAATATAAATAGATCTGATATTTAAAGGGTGCTTTATGTGAGTGTGTGTTTGTGTGTGGTCAATTAATTGGGGATACAAATCCCACCTCTGAGATATCACAGATACCTGCTTTCTTGGTGCTGTTTGGTACTTAACTGCCTACATAGTAGGATGTACCTCATCATTATTTATGGATGCAATTTTTAACCCCACAAACAAGGAGGCCAGTGCAGACAATCTCCTCCAAAAATTAAAATTTGTATGCTCGAGTCTGCAAAGGTACATAAGTTTAGTTTCTATAATATATGATTGTGACTCATGCATGATTTGCTTGACTTTTGAGATAGTTACTGTGTCACCTATATGATACTATATTAAATATATATTGTCAAAACGAGAAATTTTGCTTTAATGTACAGTCAATTACACCGATTCTCATGTTGTTGTTATTAATTTTTTGTATTACAATAGTGCTTAGAGGCCCAAGCCAAGTTTGGGAGAACCTATTACGCTAGGTATTCTACATGCACCTAGTAAGAAATAGTCTTAGAGGCTGGATCAGCTTACTTGGGCTGTGGAGCTAAAAATTGCATTGTAGACATTTGGGCTCAGGCTGGAGCCCGGGCTCTGAAACGCTCCCTGCTCATGGGACTTCAGAGCCCAGGATTCAGCTCGAGCCCAAACATCTGTACTGCAGTTTTTAGCCCCAGATCCCGAGCCCTGCCGCAACTATGCTGTGAGTCTTTTATTGCTGTGTAGATGTACCCATAGAGGTGAAGCACCTAATTACAACTGATTTTCAGTCTGGCTTAGTCTCCTGTGATAGAGAAGCTTTTGAAACAGGACTGAGGGTTCTAAATATTTGAAAATTTTACCTAAAATGACGTGCCCACAGTTATACAGCTAGGAATAAAACCCAGTTCTTCTGAATCGCACTCTAATGGCCTATCCAAGGGACCATGCTGCTCTCCAGCTGAAGTTAACCTAAAGTTCTAATATTAAGATCATGATGTAGTGTTCTTGACCTATGTTGTTTAAGAGCTGGGCCTTGCACCTTGATCTTAATATTGATAGACTAGTCAGACCAATGTTGGAGTGAATTTCAGTCTTTCACTTGCAGTGCCTTACCACCATCACCTTGATGTTTAAATCAGAGGTCTATTACCTTGAACGCCACAGCCAATTGCAGTAGCCACAGCTGCATGTGAGGTGAGAGGCAATCTCTCAGGTATTTATAGAACAAAACAAAATTTCTGTATGGATTTTTATAATAGCAGAAGAAACTGAAAATAATTAGCCTATTAATTAAAGGTTTAATTTGCTCATGTAAATGAAATGGTTGCTGTAAAGGTATTTTTTTTTTGTAGAGAGTAATGCTAAAAGGAGGTTATGCTTTCCCCCACCCAGTTTGAAGATGGAGCCGAAGACCAAAGGATTAAAACAGCAACAACAGCAACATAAGAAGCTACTGGCTGCCATGCTTTCCCAGGACTCTTTTGATTCTGTCCAAAGCACAGGTCCTTCAGTGACAGAAGAAGATATTGACAATGAAGATGATGCAATGGAACTCCTGGGTAATTGAAAAAGTTAATTCACTCGAGTATTTTTTCATACTGTTTCCAATATTGTATAATATATAACAACATAGAGCCAAATTCTGCTTTCTGGAATACAGATGTAAACCTGCAGTAGCTGCGTAAAAGTTTATGGAGTTATTGCAGACTTACATCAATAACTTTAAAATATAAATAGGAGAGAAATACTAACTATGAGTCTAACTGAGGATGCACTCTAGCTGCATCAGTCCACTGTAAGATACCAAAGGTTTCAGGTGTTTAAACTAGTTTCCCTTTTTTTCTCTCTTCCTAAAAAAACATTTGAAAGCTTTCATTGACAGAGGACTAGATATAGTGGACAAGTCTGCTTTACATGCTTTCTCTTATTAATTTTTACCCAGTCAGATGCCAATCCTGTCTTCAGTGGGAATTTTGTCTGAGTAATGACTTGGTCTAACTAGCTGAAAATAGAGGGGAAAATGTAATTTTGTGATTTACTGCACTGGTTTTAATTACAATTTTCCAGTAGACTAGATTGTGTTTTAAATAATATTCTAGGAGTCTGTGTCCTTAGTACATTCCCTCTGCCTTTCTGGAGTTATTTACTATCAATCAAGTGAAAGAAGGGAATAGTAAAAGACAGTTAATTAGTTACTCTCTTCCTTTCTTTTTTCAAAAACACTCTAGTTTGAAAAGGTCAAGAGGAACCCCAGACCTCAGTATTTCTGTATGCTTTGTTTTACATAATAGAATTTTATGATCAAAGTACATGAATAATATTACCTTTTAAGGATAGCTGAACCTTATATTTTAAAAGCACTATACTGAATGATTTGTTTAGGGAAAAAATCTGAACTACAGAATAAAGCACAATCTGAAAATAAAAGGACAAGCCACACTTTATTCTATAGACTGTGGCTCCACGATTGCATGATTGCTGTCTAATTACACTGTGCACAATGCATGGCAATTTAATGTATAATTCCCATGTACTGTAATTTCTAGTTTTTATATCATGGTACCATTTCAATTTACAAGGGAGATAGTATTAATGGGGTTGATTATCCCAACTCAAGGGAAAAAAACCTCAGGAATGGGCTAGGAACATCGCCGTGTTTCCACCTAATTATGCTGTTATGGATGTGGATTTGCTGCTGCATGGAATGGGGACGTGGTTCTAGCACTTGTGGGTTGTGAAAGATAGTTATGAGTACCTGGATAGATACAGTGTATAATGATGTAAACACTGTGGGAAATAGAAAATCCCCTAAAATGAAGCACTAGCTAAAGCTTTAAACATCAGGTTGTATATTTTTGTGACTTTCCTATCGAAAATATTTATTCTCCATTTCATATATGCTAGAACAACAGAAGCACTTTTAATCCAGGATTCTGTATTTCCTTTTAGGCATTTTTTTAGTTGCACTGATGTTTGATTAATATGCTTTATTGTTAATTATATATACTGAAACTTCATTCATCTTGAAAGCACAAATAAAAACAAAAATCATCTGCCAAGTTGTGGGAGGAGAAGACTTTTCTTTGGCATTCATACAGTGTTAAGAAATATTTTTTAAAAATATACATTTCTGTAATAGCCCTGTTCCCTCAGCAAACCTAATTCACCATTGATAGGGCCTAATCTTGTTACTTGGCTTGGGAGTTGCATGAGTTAATCATCTTGCAGGATCAAACTGATAGAGGGAATTGCTAAAAATTTGGGATTGTGACAAAATATGACCTGTAAAAAGCAACTTATTTTCTTTTGAAACTGACATCACAGAACTTAAATTTCTATCAGCAAACATCAATATTTTTCCTTGCTGTATTTTCCATATCAGTGACTGTACAATAACTGGAGTGAATTTTTATATTATATAATGCATTAATCCATTAACTGCTTTAATGGTTTTTTTACACATCCAGCATAACACTTTTCCAAGCATGGCTTTCTGCCATCACTCAGTTCCAAAACATAGCTTCATATAATTATATGATGTAGTCCCTTTACAATTCATTCTTTGTTGCTTATTCAAGCTTTTCACAAAAATTATAAAACCTTATGCCCCAAAGTTTGCATCTTGGAAGAACAACTTCTAGTACTACTACTACTACATGATTTAAAACAATAACCTATTTATAATGTAGCTTTTCAGCTGGAGAGTGGTTTAAAACTTTTTTATTTACCATGAAAATCATTATCAGAACCTGGAATTAGCCATTAAAAATATAAAAAATGATTACTGATAAATTAGCATTTAATAAACTCTCAGTAATCATATGAAAATTGTCAATGAAGAATTACTTACAATAAAACTCTCCTAATAATAAAGTAGTCAATTAAAGTATCCCATTTTAATAGAAAACAGTTATTAGAAAAGAAACAATGCAGAGCTGAAAAAGAGAGTTTTTGGGTTAGATTCTGATCTCAGTTACCAGAACAACTCCATTATTATCGGTTTTGAAACAATACTCATGGAGTCATTCTAGAATTTGCTTTGCAGACATCTTCGTGACAAATATGAAGGATTTCATTATAGTAGAAAGCACTTTTGATTTTATCAATAAAAAGCATGCTTTCAGCATCAGAGTGCAAGTTTTTGTAGTTTCTCTGAAATTTTGTAGTCAGTTTGCAATTTCATAACAATTTTCAAAGCAAGTTATATATTTTGGCCAAACCTTTCTTTCATATGGAGCTAATATTCATGAAAAGGGACTTTTGAGGCATGATTTCCCCTACACGCAAATAATATGATGTATGTTTACATGACTTCTATGTGGATAATCTTTATGAAACCTTATACCCAGACATCCAAAACAAAATTGAGAGCACTTCAGTTTCTATACAGACCTTTGTTAGGCATCTAATAACAAATTTTGTGTGAAATATCCATCCACTTTTGGCAAGTTCTATTTGTCTAGAATCCCCCCCACACCATTTTTTAAACTAGATTTCATCAGCTCTTAGCCTTTTCTTCTCACTTTTATCTCAGTGGGCAGTGTATCACCCTACATGTTTAAACCATTACTATTATTTAATTTTATTATTAATTAGAAAGACCTCTCATTAGTGAACATAAAATGCATGCATTCTCAGGCTGTTTGTACAGTCATAGGTTTTCTTTGTCATGGTTTTTGTTTGTCCTTGTCATAGAGTAGGACGCCATTGTGTTAGTTACTATGCAAATACATACATACACTCTGTGACCCAGAGTGATCAAAAGAATTAACGGAATACACCATTGGCTGAAAAATAATTAAGCCCCAGTGCTGCACTAAGAGCCAAGTGTGTGGACCCTTGTTCTCACACAGAAATTCATAGGGTCCACCTGTGTAGATCCAATTGGAGGATCTGAATTTAAGGTTAGATCATAAATATTGGTGTCATTAATGGAAGGTAAAAAACCCTTAGTATCTGATTTTGAGAAGTTGTAAAGAGAAAAGCAAGATTATGAAATGTGAAAAGAATTCTATGTTTAAATTAATAATTTTGGATACTTTAAGTTTATATCTATTTGTAGTCTACAGTAATGAGCTTTATATAACTACCAAGTGTCATTAAACCTTTAGGCTTTTTTGCTGTTTAATGAAATACATTAAGTGTTATGTCTTGGCTCAAGCAATTAATAAAGCAAATGGTGATCTTTTTATGCTAATGTGGTCTGTATGTAAATGGAAAAGAAAAGGTAAATCAATGGGGTCATTAATCTTCTGTTACATGTGAAAACAGATAAAGGGAGAAATTTCCTCAAAATATAACTTTTGATCTCATCTAGTAATCTTAACTATCCATTTGAATGTAGTATTATGAACACCTGGTACCAAATACACTAGGTTGCAAGACTGGTATTTAAAGGTATGCAACTGGCTTGAAATCTAGTCCACTTTAAAAAAAAAAAGAATTAAGTAATTTCAGGTGCTAAACCTGCCACTAGGTACCCCTGTGAATATTTGAGATTTAACAATTGCCTTTTCCCATTTTTTCCCCCTTTTTTTCCACTAATATGTAAAAAACACATTAAGGCCACAATCCTGCAAAGACGCACAAGCCTGGTTGCTTTTATTTATTGTGAGTAGCCCCATTGATTTAAATGGCACTACTGTAGGCTAAAAAGTTAAATGTGCCTTCAGATTTGCTGGATTGAGGTCTAAAACAACAGGGGGCGCTAACGAGTAGCCTGATCCAAAAAGTTCATTGAATTCAATAGGAATCTTGCCATTGACTTCAATGGCGACTGTTATCAGGAACTAGCTGCTTATACAGGGGAAACATTGAAACAGGCTATATACAAAGTACAGTGTAAAAACAAATAGAGGAGAAGTATGTTTTCTCTACTCTCTTTCAGTTACAGTAATCTTAGGTGTTGCTTGTAATAATGGTAGGTAAATTCAGATGTACAATCAAGTTGCCAGTGTCCCACTACTGAGTTAGGATTCCTACTGTCTTTTAGGTAAGAAGCAGTTTGCAAGCTTTAGAATGATTTATTTATTTAGATTGTCGTTTACTGCAGCATTGCAGTTTGCTCTCTGAATCATTTCTGGGTTGATACATGAAAATGGATTGAAGTTGAATGTTCTGCTAGGTCCTGTGGGTACGGGCAGGAAGAGAGGAAAACAAGAAAATCAGTAAGCTCTGGTAGTTAAAGTTGTTGGATTTTTTTTAGAGCTGAAATGAGTTATGCATGAGTTGATAAAAAGATGAAAAACAAATAAGGTAATTGATTTTCCAGAAATATTGTTTTCTTTGAAAACAAAAATCAAAGCTTTTTTATTACTATCTTTTATTTGAGAATGAAGAGTAAAATAATAACTCCAAGATCAGGTTACTTCTATACTCCTTATGTACAAATCCTGCAGTTTGGCAAGGAGTAGACTAGATGACCCTTGTGACCCCTTCTAATCTTATGATTTTGTGATTCTAACTCCAGTCCTGAACTGCATGTGCTTTCACTTTTCTTGATAGTATTCAGTTTATCTATCTCTGTCTGTCTATCTGAGGGATTTTGTAAGGCACCAATTAGTGTGGTATTTAAGTCTCATGAGTTAATGTCAATGTCTTCTCCCTGGCTATTCCAGTACCAGGGATCAGGAATGGGAAGAGAGTTCTGCAGTAAAGATAATACAGCCTGAGGCTCCTCACCCCCCTTTTTCTGGGGAATTACCATGATGGGGGAAGATGTGGTTCTTGTAGCCAATCTGTTCCTTCTCCCAATCTCCGTCCTCTCCTCGCACGCCTTGACTGCTCTCCATAAGGTTGGGGGAAATGTGCGGAATTTGCATGGGGATGATATGGTCCCATACATTCAAGGGTTCCTTCCTGCACGAGACTGACTCTTTCATGAATTTCCAGTCCTTGAATACTTGGCTTTTCATCACTATCTCCTTGCAGGGTTCATGCTTTTTCATCATCTCCTCTCAGCCTAAGCAGATCTTGCTGAATATGTTTGTACATATTCAAATAAGCATTATGTCCTTTACCCATTTTGGTACTCCTGTCTTTAAGATCTGATGATGAAGACCATGCATGGAAAATGTAGATATGGCCAGCAAATTTAATTAAAATCTTTGCAAAGATTGTCATTTTGAAGAATTTTTTTTTCCTGTGAGCATATAGAATCATCTTCATTTCAACTCTTGTTGTTTGGCAAAGACATAAAACATTTCAGAAATCCTCCGATAGGAAAGCTGCAGTTATTTTCAGGTCTCCAAGTCAATTTGTTCTTTTTTTTTTTTTTTTTTTTCAGTTTAGCGGTAAAATTCAGCCTCTTAATCTATACATCCTGGTTTACAAATTTTCTTTAAACATGAATCTTTATTTCCATACACTGTAGAGATTTGTGCTGTTTTGGAATAGATTTCTCTCACAACCTTCAGAAGAGATACTATTGAAGGTATTGTTCAAATTAATAAGAACTTGATTTTTTCTTTGCCTAGTACTTCTTATGTCTCTAAACTTTTTTTAAGCATGCAAAGGTGCACACAGGTGGAAGATAATTCTAATTGAATTACAAAATCTGAAATAAGTGCAGGCAAGTTTTAAAACATACAATTACATGAGAGACAAGTGAACTTGTCTAGTGGTTGTATAGAGTACTGCATGACATCTATAAATGTTTTGGTTTAATTAGCTGTGGTAGCTAGTACTATCTTAAGTTTCCTTGTAGTAATTAATTTTAATTGCAATCAATAATTTGAGCTATCATCTTCTAAGGATACTGTAAATCTTTCTCTAACACTGCTGTCTTTGACATCTAGTACATTCCTGCATTGCCCCGCTTATAATTTGTTTTTTGTTAGATGAAAATACCATGCTACTTGGTGAAAGACAGGATTAGAATTCCAAAAGAATGTCAAGAAATTGTATGCTTGGTCTGAAATCAACAAGATGAAATTCAGTAAAGAGAAATGCAAAGTTCTATGTTTAGGAAGAAAACATCAAATGCACAACTACAAAATGGGGAAGAACTGGCTAGGAAGGAGTACTATGGAAAAGGATCTGGGGGTTATAGGAATCAGAAATTGAATATGAGCCAGTAACATAATTCAGTTGCAAAAAAAGCTAATATATTAACAGGAGTATTGTATATAAGATATGGGAGTAATTGTTCCATTCTACTAGGCACTGGTGAGGTGTCATCTGGAATATTGTGTCCAGTTTTGGGTGCCAAAATTTAAGAAATGTATGGACCAATTGGAAAGAGTCTGGAAGAGAACAGCAAAAATAATAAGATGTTTAGAAAACACGATCTAGGAGATCTAGGAGGAAAGGTTATAAGAACTGGGCATGGTTAGTATAGAGAAAAGAATGCTGAGAAGGGATATGATAAGTCTTCAACTATGTAAAGCATGTCAGAAAAAGGATGATGATCAGTTATTCTCTATGGGTATATGGGTATATTCTGAACTGGAATTAGACACCCACCCATGCCAGCTGACTTAAACTTGGGCTAAGGGGCTGTTTAATTCTGGTGTAGAGGTTTGGGCTTCAGCTGGAGCCCAAGGTCTGGGACACTGCTCCAGGCCAAACCTGAACATCTATACTACAATTAAACAGCCCTTTAGCCTGAGCCCTGCAAGCCCAAGTCAGTGGGCACAGGTCAGCGTAATGTATCTAATAGTAATGTAGAGACCTCTTGCAGTCCCTTCCAGCCATACATTTCTATAATTCTCTGGTTGGGTGTTCCTCATTTTCTGTGTCCTTATGGTCTGATTTCCAGAAATGCTGAGCACTCACAGATGAAATGGAAGTCAGTGAGATATGGGCTTTAAATATATAAAGTGCTTAAAAAAATCAGATCCCAGGTGTCTCTAATTGGGCACCTAAAATTAGTAGATACTTTGAACTTAATTTCTCTGTGCCTCAGTTCCAGATCTGCAAAATGGGGATAATACTGCCCCTTCATCGCACAAAGGTGTTGTGAAAATATATATATTCATTAATATTTGTAAAGCACTCAGATATTATAGTGATGAGAAGCATAGAAATTAATAATTCTGTTGTCAGAGCCAGGTATGTGTAATGTGGAGTAAATAAGGCCTAAGGCACACATTGAACAAGGATATTGAACAAAATATTGAAAACCAATAGCACTGGGCACCATCCATCTTGTGCAGTGAATGAGGCCGGGGTTCTGTGGAAAAAATAGTATGTGATCATCAGAGATCCTAGAAATCCGTTTACCACAGAAAAATATGGGATTTGTGTTTTTAAAGAAAATCTTTAGTTTTTACATTTTGTGAAAAGATAAAAACATATACAGTGAAACCCCAGTTATACAATCTAATTGGGAACAGGCCAGGCTGGATAATAAAAAATGTGGATAATCAGGAGACTGGGCAGGGCTTGCTGTCAGCTTAAAAGTTCTAAACATATCAATAAAACATTGTGTTCAACTGATACCTGTATATCTTGTGGCTAGGAAAACTAAAGTTCAGTGTTTTATTTTAATTGTGGAAAAACAGATTTTTATGTTTTTTTTTAATTGGAGAATTTTGGGATTTTTTATGGTGGAAAACTAGGATCTCCGGTGATCACGCAATTAATGCTTGTGTCATAATGCAAACATACAGCACTTAGTTCTGGCATTTCCTAACTTTTGAGTGCTTGATTTTGTGTCCTTAATAATGTTCTTTTAACAATTTTTTTGTGTAGTTAGGTTAAATCTATTATAGCTGTATATCTAAAAAAGCCAAAAATTTAGCACAGGTGTGATCAGAAATGAACATTTTAAAGTAATATTTTTACCAGTTTTAAAACATCTGCTTCTATAGGGGCTGTTGCAAAGTCCACTAAAGCCTTTTCACTGACTTAAATGGGCTTTGGGTCAGACTCATAGAGTGGAATCCCTTCCCTCCAGGCATTGTATCATTGACTTAATTTGTCATGTATAACAAACATTGTTTGTTTTGTTCTTTAAAGTAGAAGTCTAGGTTATTTCCATTTACTACGCCCTCAGATTTATAATTGTCCTCTTACCCATTTATATATTTGTTCTTCCTCAATCATCAGTAAAAATATCCATTTTAGGCAAATAATCTTATGCAGGAAACCAGTTAACCTACTCTGAAGGAGTGTGGATACATTAGAGAAGAAATGGCCCATTTCATTGTTCATTCATTAGAGGTTATCCTGAGTTTGATCATTTAAGGTTTAAGAGCAAAAACAAAAGACTGCTTTTAAAAAATGATCTTGTCAGTGTTAAGTGCAATTTGGAAAAGACATTAAATTCCAGTTGCTACCTAATAATTGATAAATTCCAGATGCCTTTACAAGGAGATTCCACATTAAGCAGAAGATTGCCTTTTCCCATGCGGGGCCAGGGGAGGGGGGAATCATAAGAGAATAATGGCAAAAAACCCCAAAGAGGTTTATCATAATTCATTCTGAAATCTTCCATTTGAGGGCCTTTTGAGTCTGCCATGAAAAAAGCAGATATTGGGGCCTCCACAACTTATGGATCTCTGGGTATTTCTGGGACAGGGCCATCTGCCTAGAGGCTCTGTGCCTCTGTGCTCGCTCTGGTGGCCCCCATAGCTCCTGGACAGCATGAGTCCATTCAGCTGTGGTTCCAGGAATGTTTCCTCTGTGGGGTGTCCTGGAGCCCCCAGTGAGGGGCTTGCTGTGTGGAGAGATGCTCTTCTAAAGGTAACACAACCTAATATTCCATCTTGTTCCCCAGGTAACTGAAGCCATTGGAATGGTTAGGAGCAGACATGTGCTACTGTATTTTCAGCATGGTGATGATGACATCCAGCTATGTTTTTCTATCTTTCTGATACAAACAACTCTTCGAAGGTTTCATAGAGATTTGTGCTGGGATCATGGTTGGGTAGCTGTGGATCTATGCAGGTGATATTAGTAGGTTGTGGGGAAACTACCAAAAGTTGTGGAGAGGATTGTATCTGCCTGTCATGGAACAACTGCTTCTTTTAGGGTTGCCAGGGCCCAGTCTGCCCATGACTGCCTTTTTGAAGATCCACCTGTGTTTAACTGGCTGCACCAGGTGGATGTTTATGATTAATTAGTAAACCAGCACCTGGGCCTAATAAAAAGTTACCCAAGGTCAGTTAGGGAAGGCACTCCCAAGGAGACAGGAAGCAGCTGAGGAGAGGAGCTGACTGGAGAGCTTACCAGAGCAGGGATCTGGAAAATGTGCTCTTAGAGCAGGGATCCTAGAGGGTATGCTCCAGGAGACAGGGAACTCTCCAGGGAGTCCACCAAGGAAGTGAGCCTTGGAGGCATTCTTAGGAGATTCCTAAATGGAGAGCTGCAGAAGGACTGGTATGAGCAAAGGAGTCTCCCAAACAGTGGCAGGAAGCCCAGCCTGCCAGGAACTACGTCCTGCCCCTGGGAAGAGCAGCTGTTGACAAATGTCCCTGGACCCCTGTCTCTGGAGAAAGACTCTACCCAGGGAGCAGCAAGATACCTGGTTCAAAGGGAAGACACCTGGGTCAAGAGAACCTTGCTGGTAAAGGTCCTAGACAGAGGTTAACAGAAGAGTCAGATGAGAATAAATAATCTAAAACTTGCTCTGTCGCCTAGTTAAGACACTGGGTGAAGGTTTTGCTTATACTTTGTGTTGGCCTTACATGTTAATAAACAAGGTTCTCCACAGGGGGTGTTGTTTCATACCTCAAAGCATGCTCAGATTAGTTTATGCCCTGGGTGAAGGGAAACCAAGGCAGGATTCACTTGTGGTGCCACGCCTGATTGCAAGGCACTTGGGAATGACTTGGACTATGGCACTGCCCCTTTAATGCTCCAATTTATCAAAATTTTCAGCATGTGAATAATCCCATTCCCTGTCCAGCAAAGTGCTTAAGCATGTGCTTTGTAGAAGAGTGATGGGGTTACTCCAGTGCTAAAAGCTAAGCTCATGATTGAGTCTTTGCCGAATGAGAACCTAATGAGCATGTGTGCTTGCCACTTGTTACAGATCTTGCAATCTGGGAGTATTAGCAGCAGTCTGGAGGAAGTCCAGAAATGGCAACAGTTTCTTTTGAGCCCATTACATTGTTACCATGGTCTATGGCACAATTACCACAAAATTAGACAACTGCAATGAGCTCTACATCGAGGCTACACCTTAAATCAACTTGGAAATGGAAGCTGGTATAGAATGTAGTACTGTAGAGCTCTTAGTTTAATGATGTGACTCCCTAGAGTAACATGATTCCAGTGCTCTGGTTTCCAAGTAGTTTGTGGTGGTGGGTTTTTTTGTTTTTGTTTTTGCTAAAAAGCCCTGTGTCCTGTGACTTGCTTGTGAGGGACTATCTATCACCCCATAGCTTACTGTTGCAAATGTGGTCAGCAAGTGCATGAGCTGGAACCTTCTCCGTTTACAAGAAGGAACAGGACATCCTCAGTGAAGGATCCATATGCTTGGAATTTCCTCCATGCACCGTGTTCTCTCTGTGATCCAACATAGCCCAAACAAGTTGGCATTCAATGCACACTGTAAAGGCTGTCTCTTCACCTAAGCTTTTGGACGAGGACTGGCACTGTAACAACTAGTACTTGTTTGTACTTGTTTATGTAATGGGGTTATCAGGGTTACATTTAACTTGATTATGTAAGCAAGGTCTGAGTGTCTGAGTGGCACTCTCGCTGCTCAGCACCTGTAAGGGGGGCACGTTATTTGCATGAGCTTTGTATTTGCATGAGTACAATTGAGTACTCAGCATATTGCATACTAGGTGCTGAGCATGATGGGAAATGGTCAATGTGTCTGGTATTGTGTTACAGGTCACTTTTGTGTTAACTGCAGGGGTAATGAAATGTTGTCCTTCAATTGTATGAGCAAATGGCATCAGATCTGTGTTTAGCCTGTTCTGATAAAAAATTCACTCTCCCCAAAACAGAGCCCAAAAAGGGTGGTGGATGGATTTTTCAGCATTACAATGGTGAGAGGGAGGGGTGAGAAATCTCCTGTTGAGATTGTACTAGCCCTGGCAAAGGGCTACCCTTAGGCATGGATTGATGATCTCCTCCCACTGTTAAATGGTAGAATTAATTATTCCTCTTGGAGTCTTTTGTTTGTTAAAAGCAGGGACATTGCTTCTGTGTCAGCAGAAGGTTTTCCCATGAGCTAAAATTCACTAAGAGCTGAATCACTAGAGAGACTGGGAAACCTTGACTGACAATCACCAGAGAGGTGCCAGCAGTGGGCAGCACCTGCAGAGAGTGGGATTGGTCTGTGGCAGTAGATGGCAGGAGTAACAGTGGTCAATGCCAGCAGATGGTGGGATCAGTTCATGCCAGCAGACAGCGGGAGCCAGGAGCAGTCAGTGCCTGCAGATGCCAGGATCGGTTAGCATCTGTAGACAGAGGGGGACCAGCAGACGGTGGGAGCCAGGAGTGGTTGGCACCAGCAGACGGCGGGAGCCAGGAGCGGGGACTCAGTGAGGCCCGGAGGTGACAGGAGGCAGCAGCGGAGGAGGCCTGGTCAAGCCTGTGTCCGGCAGGAGCCTGCAGAGGGGGACTGGTTGAGCCCCAACCGAGGGGTGGACATTGCAACTACTATGGTCAGTACAGGGGAAAGCAAGAAGGGAGAGGCGAAGGACATGCCCCAGTACTCTGGGATGGGTTTGGCTCACTGAGTTAATGAATTCTGTTTGCACTGTTTCCCAAACCAGTGCTGTGTTCCTTCCCTTCTGTTATTAAAAGGTTTACTTCCTGCATTCAGATTCTGTGCTTGCGAGAGGGGAAGTATTGCCTTTTGTAGCGCCCAGGGGATAGTGTGTGATTTCCCAGATGACTGGGTGGGGGCTCGAGCCAGTTTGGTGTGGTATCATTGACAGGGACCCCTAGATATAGAACCCGGCCCTTGCTGCTGCCGACTCTGTCGGGCAGAAGGGTTACAGTTGCTATCTGTGGCATGTTATCTTATTTTCTTGAGTTGTTGGAGCTGATGGCTGTTTGTCGTTATGCTTTATACATCATTGATCATCCAAGGGCCAAGGATTAGAGTTTTTCTTACTCTCTTTTTAGTTACGAATGTCGTAAATAGGGATGGTTTGCTTGATGCAAAGCTGCAAAGGGCATTGAATCTGTCACTATCTACTCTTATGGGGAATTCCCCAGTGTAAGGAGGTCTCTAGTAAGCATATACCATAGTTACACCACCCTCCCCTGTAGCCCCTGGCAGAGGGGTTACAAGGAGTGGGCAGAAGGCATGGCAATCTGCCTTTCCTCAGCTAACGGATGCTTCTCCAGACTGATCTAATCTGTTTTGGGGCTTGGCAGAGAATCAGAGACTCACAATGGCTCCCTGCTCCTTCATACCACTGCAATCCAATCTCTACTGTATCAAGCAGTTCTCAGCTGCAGCAGATAATCTGGCCCATAAATTTTTTTTTGGATTCCCTGGAATGTTTGAAAATTCTTTGTTAAATACACTTTATTTCCTCATGTTCTCCATATCAGATATTAGTTTATGCTACCTGTCATATTTGATATGTTTATATCCATGATGGGATGTACCTGGCCTTCGTGGCTTTCTACAGGAGCACCCGCGGTCCTACTTCACCCCACCGCAAGTAGTAGCAATGTGGGAGGAACAGAACAGTGAAGTTGGGTCCTATGGGACTGCCTAGCGAGGCCTCTCTGGAGCAGCCATCTTGGAAAACACAGAGATCTGGTCCTCAAAGGACTAAAGGAGCTAGCAACAGCCAATCAGGGCCCTGCTGGCCCAGATACAAGGAGCTGCCTGGTATTAGCAGTTCAATTTCTGTTTGAGACCAGAAGAGTGGAGAAGGATTCTCCTCCCTGGACAAAGGAGCCTGGCCACTAGACAGAGTTCATGGCAGGCTGAACTTAGATAGCTGGGGTACTAGAGAAAGAAGAACCTGAGGACACTGTCCATGAGATAGTGCTGGAGATAAAAGGGCCTACTAGGAAGAGGACCAGGGAAATAGCAGTGATGGATTGGAGTAATCTGTACGTGGCTGCTGGGTATAGGATCCCTGTGTTGAAATCTAGAGTAGTGGGCAGGCTCTAGTTCCCCCACCAGCCACAGATAAAGTGGCATAAACCACAAAAGAGGACAAGGCTTATTTGGGAGCCTGAACAAATGGCTGAACTTAAAGGGCCCAGAGCCAGGTCTGAAGATCCTAGGGGGGGCAAATAGACTGTTTGTTTATTAGATTCTTTAATACCTCAGAAGGGGTTCATTTGGACTTGGCTGGAGGGCTGAGCCACTAAAGACCTGCCACGGTCTGCTGACAGCCTGCAGAGGGAACCAGAGTCAAGAAAAGGACTTTCGTTCTGCACCCAACTGCTCGGATGCACTCAAGAGGTGAGTGACCCTTTATAGTATCTCATTGAAAGAAACTGCCTGGATAGCATCAAGATGGCATTGATTGGCTGTGGAGCTGGCTATGTTCCATTCCTCTTTGCCTACAAGGAATGGACTGGACCCATGTTGATGTCCTTGGAAGGAAAGAAATAAACTTGGGAAATAATCTAAAGTTATTTAGAGATTCCAAGTCTGGTAATACTGTCTCTTGCTTTTTATCTAAAACAAGTTTGCTGCTCTCCACCTGTATCACAAGTAGAGTTGGTCGAAAAATGTTCAGTACGACAGTTTACCATTGAATATTGCAGTTTCATTCATCAAATTGAAATGCTTAGCATGAAGTGTCAATTTTGATTAAGCTTTTGACTAGAAACAGTCCAAATGTTTTGTTTCAACAGTCATTTCAATTCATTTTGTTTTGACTTTTACATTATATTTAAATATAAACGTTAATATTTTTGTATATTTAAAATGTCATTTATATTTGAATATAATTTAAAAGTCTAAATGAAATAAATCAAAATGACACTATTGAAGTAAAACATTTGGAATTTTCATTTCATGGGAAATATCAGCCTTTCATTCCAAACGGGAATGATTTTTTTGGTCAAAATATGGAATTTCCCATGGAATGGAAATTCCAGTTCCTAACCAACTCCAATTACAAGACAAATTTTTCTTCCCTGTCACTCAATTTTTCCCCTTACATGACACCACGCAGTCTTGCCCACTGACTCTGTTTCTTCAGGACTGTCTGCTGCTTGCTTAATCTTTTGCTGTTGCTGAAAAAATAAAATCCCCTCTTCATCTTTTTTCAAAATGAAATGTTATGTAAACCACAGTAGGTAGTATTCATGTTTGTTACAGGAAAAAATAATTTCAGATTTGCAATTAATAAGAGGTGTAGTGCATTTATGAAATTCTAGTACAAGTTAGTGGAGCATGAATTAAATGGCAAAATAAGATATTTATTAAAATTAAAAAGTTATGAACTCAAGAAGGTGGCTTGAAAATCCAGAATATCATAAACCAAAATGCAAATTATATATTTTTGAAGTACTTTTGCAGTACCATTTTTAACAGTTTCTGCTTTTTTTCCATAATTTCTCCCTTTTTATTTGTCTCCAGTAGTTGAATTTGTCATTCATATCTGCCTGAAGTATATGCTCTGAGTTATTTGTGTCCTTTTTTAAAGGAACAAATTAAAATGAGTTTTAGTAGTCGCTGTGTTTGTGGCAAATACTTACATTAGATTTACTGGATATGTGCCACAGAGATTTACTTTTTTTTTTACTTTTACTTACTGATATACAGTGTAGCAGTGAGACCCTTTTCATTACTGTTTTGGGAGTGAACATAATTCCCTATCCTTGGACTAAGTGTTCAAGCATTCATTTCCGCTTCAGCCTCCTCTTAGGGCAGAAATCAGTTCTCTCTTTCCCTTGGGGTCCCTTGGGGGTTGACTCCACTAGCAGTCTATGAAATCAGTTCCTGTGGAATTATTTTTTAAATGTATATTAAAGAAAATAAAGGCAAATATTAAAACAATTTGAAAAGGAAACACAAACATGCTTTAGGCTAATATCACTAAAAATATTGTTTTGTGAGCAATTGGCAAGTATGAAATATTGCTTCTGTCATGGAACACACAGTTCTTTTTCTCATCCTCAAGCTGTCACCTTTACCCAGAATCACAGGTTGTCACCTGAAGCCTAGGTTTCTTCCTGAGAACTAACGTGTCACTAACCTCTCACTCTTTTAGATATAGCCCACTTCTATGTAATCAGGAAATGCAGCATTTACTCAACTGATGTGCCTTCTTTTAAAGGGTCCCTGTACAGGAATACAGCATTTTTTCCAGTAGGCCAACCATGCTAAGTCTGAGATAACGTGTTTTTTCTCCTATAGTTTTCTATTAGCTAATATCTTTATTTTATTTATTGTTTCTGTGGTGCTCATTAATGTAGTATCTGTCTGCATCACAAACACTAATGAATTTATCCTCCAGCACCCCTGAGGGGTAGGGAAATACAATTATCCTTTACCTCCTTGATAAAGCACTTTTCATCAGTAGATCTCAGTGCTTTTGTATAAGAGCTAGGTATTATTATTGCTACCGATGGAGGGGGACTGAGACACAGGGAGATTATGACCTGCCACATGGGGGCTGACAGAAGGAGCAATCCCTGCACTCCCTGCAAACAGAGAAGCTGTGCTTTTTTCTGGGTTTTGAGTGGAGTGCAGAAGTGGGTGCTTGTGTTCCAACCTGTCCCCATGTGGAGGCCAGGGACAGAGTGGTCCAAAGGATTTCCTACTTCACCCCAAATGCATTTAATTAAAGGGAAGATAACCATACCAATAATGTTCAGGTCCACAAATTAGCTTGTAGGTGATGTCCAAAGGGACACTTTCTATCTGAGGTACTGAATTTCTTAGAGAAATGGTTCATTATGGAGGTTCTCTGATCAAAATGGGGCAAAGCCCTTTTTTTCTCATTACTCAGTAGTGACGAGGAAAGCATGATACCGGTTATTCTTCTTTGAGAGATGGTCCCTATATGTATTCCACATGTGGGTGTGCATGTGTGCTGTGCACCAGAGTCCGGGTGTTTCCAAGTAGTGTCCATTGACCCATACATGCATCGTGCCTCTGCTTGTGCTTTTGACTGAGGGTATAAAGTGCAGTGCGGGTCGACACGATTCTAGTTCCCTCTTACAGCCTCATGGCCTGAGTTGGAACTCCTGTTCTTTCTTTGTTCTTAGCTAGCTAAGAGAGGTGTTCCTCACTTTTGTAGATAATTTGTACTTTATCATAGTTTAGAGTTAACTAATTTTGTATAGTATAACATAGCATAAGTTACCCGGTCGGGGGACTCACCCTTCACCATCCGGGGACTATCCCCAGGATCCTGGGCTTCAAGAACTGTGTCTCCCATCCTTGTTCCTTCTCCATCAGCAATGAGCATCAATGGTATCTCTACTGTCTGGGCGATGCGCACATCTTGGCGAAATGCGCTATCTGTAAGTTCGTCCAGCCCTGAACTAGAGAGGCCTCTGAGTTCCACCTTCGCAAGTACCTGATGGAGGAGGGAATGAGGGCCTGAGCACACTTGTCTCCTGGCAAGGGAGACTCTCTTGTACAGCGGACAATGACGGCTGTGAGCACCACCCATGGTGTAGAGCTGCCGGCACTGAAACGTAAAGATAAGCCCTGTCATGAGAGCAAGAAATACTCTCATGGTCACAAGAGCAGATCCCCACAGCGGACTGCTCCTAAGTGCAGTGTTCAGTCCCCAAGCTATGCACAGTTAGCTAAGATGTCACACATGGATCTGGCAGGACTGTTGCCAAACACCCCTCGGCTGGAGGGTAAGGCCAAGAGGAAGCAGTATAGCTTACCAGTACAAACGCATTCAGACTGCCCAGCTCTGAGCATGGCCCCAACTGCTCCAATGGTGCCGTCTTGCCACCATGGGGAATGGTTGATCCCAACTACTTCACTGTACCCCTCTGGAGTCATTATGGGTACTGCATGGACCCCTGGCCATGCAGAGATGTTCCTTATACTGGAGGAGTCGATTCTGCTGTATCCAGTCTTCAATACTTTCGGGCCCAACCCTTCTCTGTGATATCCCCATGCTCCTAGGTGCGAGCACCAGCAGCAGCCCTTTCACTCCAGCCTCACCTGACCTACCCATCCTATTACCAGCATTCACCAGAGCCCCCATGGAAATGCAAGAGGTCCCAGAGGCCCCAATTCCCAGCCCCTGCTACAGCCATCTCCTTGACCTTCTCCCAGCCATAGGCCAAGGGTCACTTCTGACATGCCGGTCAAGACTTGTGAACAACCTCCGATGCTCACCACCAGTTATCTTCGGCAGCTGACTTTGCTCTATTCTTCTACATTTGAGGCATGATCACCATGGACAGTGGGTACTGGATCTCATCCACCACGTATACTCCATAGAGTTGTTCTCTTTCCACCTCACTGCCGTCCCATCAACTGATTCTTCAACAGAAAGCCAACACCCTGCTCCTCAAGAGTATGATAGAGGGTGTCCCACCCCAATACCAAGGGAGGAGTTTCTACTCCCCATACTTCCTTATCCTGAAAAAAACATGGTGGGTGGAGACCCATCCTAGATCTTCATCTGCTGAGTACATTTATCAAGAAGTTAAAGTTCTAAGTGATAACATTGGCATCGACCATTCCTTCCCTTCAACAGGGAGCATGATTCGTGGCTCTCAGCATGAAAGATGCATACTTCCATGTGAACATCCATCCGTCTCACAGGAAGTTCCTCTGTTTCATGGTGAGACACCAGCATGTCTCACCTCTGAGGGATCTCTCTGCCTCTCAAACAAATCAGAAACTTGAGCCCTGACCACCCACAAAAACTCTCAACTCAAGTGTAGTGGTGTGTTTAACTAAAGTCCATTGGGGGGGGGGGGGAGGATTGACTAAATTCAAGTGTGCACAACTTGTCAACTCTTAATATCACCACTCAAGTCCTGCTAGTACTCCAGTTCCTTCCCACAGATCTCCCCGTGTGCCCAGAAGGACAGACTAGTTCTTCCATGATTCTCTAGGAAACAATTCATAGAGCGGCTAAGCTTACTGCAACCCTAAGAACCATAGTGCTGCACATGAGCGAGTACAGTTCCATTGAGTATACAGCAACTTGAGTGTTGTTTCACAATGTAACCATTCTCTCTTGAGCTGGGCTAACTCGAGAGGACTTACTTCAGTGTAGATAACTCAAGTTAACTCTTCTGTGAAAATGCACTCTAAGTAAGGACTGAGTAAGGAGTAACTCATTTAGGCTTACTCATTTTTTCCTCTATTGTAGATTAGCAACATCTTCTGTGTCTCAGATGTCCGGTGCTATTTTTTATTGTACATTGCGTTTTTCATACTCAATGGGCTAGATACTGCCACTTCATTTCAGGCACAGTTCCCATTGGCATCAGTGGGAATTTTGTCCAAGTAATAACTTTGAGATTGGGTCTGATAAACTTATATATATATATTAAGCTCTATGTTTCTTGGGCATATACTTAGGGTCTAACCCTGAAAACCGTCCTAGTGACAGCAGTGGGACACCTAACACTATTAAGTAGTATATCTAGTCATAAATATTTACAGACAAGTCTGGGCTCAACATTCTTTCTCTCATATTAGTTTACAACAATTTTAGATTGTCTTGAACATTTAACCCAGTGGTTCTCAACCAGGGGTACGCGTACAGGTCTTCCAGGGGGCACATCCACTCACTTAGATATTTGCCTCGTTTTACAACAGGCTACATAAAAAGCACTAGCAAATTCAGTACAAACTAAAATTTCATGCACACAATTACTCGTTTATACTGGTCTATATACTATACATTGAAATGTAAGTACAATATTCCAATTGATTTATTTTATAATCATATGGTAAAAATGAGAAAATAAGTAATTTTTCAGCAATAATATGCTGTGAGACTTCTGTATTTTTATGTCTAAGTTTGTAAACTAGTGGTTTTTAAGGGAAATGTAACTTGGGGTACACAAGACAAATCAGACTCCTGAAAGGGCCTGGAAAGGTTGAGAGCCTCTGATTTAACCAATCAATCAAGTGTTAATTACTGGTTATGATTACTTTCTCAGGAGGGTTCTCTTTTAAGTACTGTAGCTAATGTAAGGATATAAGCACATTTAATTATAGGTTATGTTCATGAACTAAAGAAATTCTGTGTATTTGTGTACATTTGTGAGTATAAATGTATATAAGTATGCAAATTTGGTGTAAAGTGCAGACCTCTCTTCGACCCCTTACCAATCTAGGCCTCTTGACCGTTGATCACATAAGAAGGTATTCATCTGTTATAAGAGCACTAAACACAATTATTTATAAGGCAAACTTTTTTATGACACTACAGAGTAATATTTGGATATGGAAGACTGTTTTCAAAAGCAGGTTGTTCCCACTAGGGGGCACTAATGTTTTTTTCTTTATGTTTTCATCAATCTAAATCTAGACCAGATTAAATCTGTTTAAAAGGCAAAACAAAGCGTTTACCATTACAGAAATAAAATTACCATTTGTAAAAGAAAATAGAGAAAACGGTTGTACAGAAAAGCCAAGTTACTTTTTGTTTTCAAAAGTTAAAAAATAATTTAAAAAAAATCTATGTATGGTAAGAGACGTGTGCACATTTAAACTGCAGCAGATCATATGTGACTCTCTTATAGCTACTGCAAACTTTTAAAATATCAAAAGTTCTGCAGCTCACTTACTAAAAAACACTGACTGGCTTATTTTTATTACATGGAACAAAGCATAAAAATGTTAAACCTTTTATTTGTTTGTTTGGTATATTGTGTAGGACAAATCTAACATGCAGAAGAAACAGACGTAGGCCCACTCCTTTTCCCATTAAAGTCAATAGTAAAATTCCCATGTCAGGATGCAAACAGCTTATTTAACTTTATATGTGATCAATAAATATTATGTAGGTGACACGCAAAATATGGTTCTTCAAATCTGTGTATTTTATGTATTATCTTAACGGCCTTTAATGCTATTGACAATTGTCCTCTTTGAACAAAATGAGCTGTACTGTCTCTTTTTGCCTAATTCTCAAAGTTCTGCACAGTGGACGTGCAAGCATTTTGCATGGCTCACCTGATCATGCAAAATTCTAAAAAATTGTCTTGGGGATATGCCATCACAATTAAGATAGAGGCATGCAGATGTGAACAGGAACACACTTGGCAAAGGGTGGCAAAATACCAACATATCCATAAAAGAGTGTGAAGCCTGCTGCCAGCCACTGCTATACAGAATTTATTCCAAATTTCAGAGAGCTGCAGGTCTGACTGCAGAAGAGTTTACAGTATTACTGAGGCATGGAAGTTATGGGTGGGAGAAAATATATAGGGCAGAGTAGATGGGCATTCTTTCAACTACTGATGTTGACTTTGATTTTTGACATAAGTACTGAAATATTTTTGTTGTGTAGTACTTACAATTCTTAGTTTAATTTTATAGCATTTTAATTAATCATAATCTAATTAGTGTTAGATTTTTGCATTGCACTATTTAGATATGAGTGGAGGATGATTAATTTACAGAATCAAGCCCATACTTTGTACAGAAAGTATCACATGCTTCTCTGAATTAGTGGATTTGCATGTACAACAAAACTACCATTAATACATCTGAGACTTGATGCAGAAATGTGGGTTGACCAAAGCAGAGGGAACAGAAAAGTGTTAATCAGAGTTTGGTCCAGTGAGATTAAAAAAAAAGTGTTAATGGTAGAAAAGGGGCTTAAAAATAGTTTCTGAACAAAGGAAGAAATAATAAACTCTGTGAAAAAGAGAGAGAAAAGTGTAGAAACAAAAAAAAAATTGACTTAATACCTCCAATTTCAGTTATCCAGATGTGTTCTCTCCATCCAGGCCACATAGAAACAAAACAAAACTAAAGCAATGTTTTACTTAGTTATCTGGATTCCTAGTCATTTGGATGAGTTTCACAGTTTGACTAATAAGAAGGGTGGTGTATAAGAGAAACTTTTGAAACAGAAAATGCATTGGTTTTGTGCCTATCAGTTTTATTTCTTTATAAACATTGTGAAATGTAGTGAAGTTCATGTAATGTTTGCGTGATTCTGTAATAATATATTTATTATTCTATAGACTGAAAATCTATTAGTGATAAAGCTGCTGTCTTGGGAAATAATTTTTTTTCTTGAACAATAGAATATATAAATAATTCCCCCATTGCTGCTTCACTAAGTTTGTATGAAGCCTTGAAATTTTGAAGCATTTTTTTTTTTGCAGAGAAAGCTTTTAATTATATATGTGTAACACTTTTTTTCTTTTCAAACCTTACTTCATATTTTTAACTCACAGCAAAATCAGACTCACAGATCAAATTTTAAATGGATCTAATCTTGCCTTTATTTTTGTAGTCGACTATGTTCAGCATGTCATATGGGCATTTTACCTATTTTACCTGAATAGCTGATGTAGCTCATGTCAGCAAATTCCCACCTTAAATAAATTGGCTGGAGAGTAAGGATGTTAATGGAACATGGTGCTTAAGATATAATGCCTAATACCTGTTTATTTGGAGTAGCTAACAAGTTAGTTAGCTGAATCCCTTCTTTGAAAAGATATATGGCTTTGCTAATGATCAGAGTTTAACCGCGCGAAATAATCATCTTTGTATGAATTGCAGGATGATGTTATGCCAAAATGCTAATAGAGGGTTTTGACCTGTGAGGCCTTTGATAGGCATGTGTCTAAAAAGGATGGAGCTCTTCTTACAGACAGACCTTTTATGAGCATTTTCCCAAAGGAGATCTGAGGAAAAGAGAAGCTAATACTATGCAGTGAGTCAGGGAAATGTTTTAATTTTTTGTAGCTAAGTTTAGAGACAAACTAGTGATGCTATCAGTAGTAATAATCTATGGAAGTTTATATTTTTCAGTGATCTTTCTTTCTCTGTAAAATTGTCATATTGTTTATGATCACTCAAATACAGCGTTAGAACTGTCAGCTGGGCAGTGTCTGGGTGCTTTTGAAAAAGAAACTCAACTCTCTACTTTGTGTGAAGTAGAGCCAAAAGTAAGTAATTGCTTGAGAGCAAAGTCGATCAAAGAGGGGTTTGCAATCTCTGTCTCAAAGCGTGTTAGAGAACAGCTGGCCTAAGATAGTTTGAGCAAGGGAAGATCTGAGGAAAATGGCATGGGTATAGCTTTATAGTCAGAAACGGCAATGGGCGTGTAGGGTATGTTGATTTTGAAAAAATGACAAGATCAGGTCCATGTGCACCAGTGGTTCAGGGAGAAGGAACATTGTGAGCTATGTGATCAGTGACTGGGTTATCCACTTTATAATATATACTTTAAAATACAAAAAACAACATTCAGAGAATGTTAAGGTTGCGAAGTCAAGCACTCAAAAGTTAGGAAATGCTAGATTTAGGGTTGCCTGTCCAATCTTTATTTCGCCCTCTTGTTCATATGCATTACAATATAGTGTTTAGTTACATGATCAATTTCTTCCCCCCCTTCTGTGCTCCTTACCACTTTTTGCATTTGAGGTGGGTACTACTTTCCTGTTGCCAGGGTGTTATCAGAGGAACACTGAGACTATCTTTCCTGTGCTCTCAATGCTCCCCTTATTTCAGCCTCTCCCATCTGTCCTCGAGCCCTGGGATGGAGCATACTCAGTCACTCTGTGGGGTCATGCACAATCTAGTTAGTGCTTAGGTGATCTCTGGGGAGCAAGCATGTCTGGTGTGGACAAAATCTTCAACGAATTTAGCTGCCAAACTCTAACAAGCCTCTACTGAACATTTGTGAATGTATATATTCAGAAGTGTATCGCTTGGCCAGACCTGTGTAGATTTCCATGGGGATGACAAAAGGCACATTCCTGACATAAGGGCCATTTCTTACCCTCACCCACCCTTGACAGATTTCATATCCCTTTTCCAAAACATTGAGGCGCTAGAGTTTCAATGAAACAATTATAAGGATTTTTTTTCACATGGGCAGAACAACATATTCTTCTCTTTCTTTGTTCTTGGAAGTGGAAGAACCATTTTAGCTGAAACCTTCCAAGCAATTCAGTCTAAGGCAAATACACATCATGGAAAAAATTGAGCCCAAAAGATTCAAGTATAGCAAAGTTATAAGCAACTGAAAACAGGGTCTTATAATGGGAAACATCACCAACCATAACCATTGGCATCACCACTAATGTCTCTGCCTAATATAATTTTATTGGCAGCACATCTATTTGGAGCTGCAATTCATGGATTACTAGTGGCTTGCAAATAATTATCTAATATCAACACATGCATGTAGAAAGGGATGAATACTGTATCACAGGAACATTTCCTTTTTATTGAAAATTATGCCTACACTTTTTCCACATGAAGGGTAGGACATTCAACTAAAAATGACCTCAAATAATGTTTATCTGAATAGATCCCAGTGTACATATAATCTATGTACCACTCCTTTCTGTGATTGTACACAGGAGAAAAATGAATATGCAGTTGCAGTTTTACTTTTTATTCCTAGCAGTGTCTGTTTAAATGTAAAGCTTTAACTGTACTTTATATATAATATACTAGATTGCATAGTACTTTCAGTAAAACTACTCTCCTGCTGCCTTAAAGACATTTGACAGTTTGTTTCATATTTCTCTGGCCATATTTTTTTCTGTATACTGAGATCAATTAAATTGGTGGATTATTTTTTTCCTCAATCTAATTTTGTAATTGCAGCCTTTACAAATCAGCAGAGCTGTAAATATTTTTTCCTAAAAGGAGGAGAAAGGCAGTTATACATTGTTGAAGGTGACAAAATTGTTTACAGTGAATCATGCTTAGAGACTCCTCTAGAATCTATTTTAAATTGAAATTAGGAATATTTTAAGAGGTTTTTAAAAAAAATATATAATAGGGGATGTTGACACTAGGTATGTTAATATAAATATTATTTTAATGTAAATTCTTGAAGACTAATATGAAAAAGGAGTTATATGGGTCAGTCCTATTCCCCTATTTTGTGACTTCGGGCACAGAGTATTGTGCAGTGACAGAATCTGCTACACAATTAGGTTTGAAGCTTTACATTATAAATGCACCTTTTGCTGACTTTTAGCTTTGCTGTTAGAGATGAACCAGAGGTGGAAGGGGTTTGACTGGAAGTAGGAGATTTAAGGGTAGATGTGGTGGGACAGATATGTGAAAGAGGAGTAGGTATTTGGGGTGAGGGATGAAGAGACTGATGGACATTGACTGGAGACATGCAGAAATGGCATAGAGCCAAGCCTCCAGGCCTTGGGCATGTGAGAAGAAGAATATGCTCATTGAAGGGGAAGGAAGAAGGAGACACTGAAGGGGAAGGAGGCAACAGATAGCAGTGGCACAGACAAAGGTGAGACCAGACTCTGTTGCAGGAAGGGAGAGAAATTTATCAGTGCTAATTTGTAGCTGGAGGCAGGAAATGGAGGAAAAGAATAAAACATGATCAGTCCTGGGAACTCTTTGATGGAAGGACCAAATGGGAAGATGTCACCCCTTAGGGAAGATAGCACTGTGTCCTACCTAAAGTTAATCGTGGTCTCAATACGCACATGCACACACACACCTCATATGACTGGAGAATAGTTAGTTTTGTACCTGAGTCATTCTGGCAATTACAGACCTGTTAATCTGAACTCAGAAGTACGCAAGACTTTAGGATAAATTGTGAAGCAAAAATAATTACATTCATGGAGATAAATGGTAAAGGGAATGTAATGCAACATGATTTACCAAAGGTAGATCATGACCAACTAACCTGATTTCCTTGCTTGAGAAATAACTGATTTTTTTTTAAATAAGGGAAATAACTAATCTACTTGGACTTCAGTAACACATTTGACATGATACCTCATGGGAAAATTATTAGTTTAATTAGAGAAGATGGGGATTAGTACAAGAATCATAAGGTGGATAAGAAACTGGCAACGGGTTGTGCTGAAGGGTGAAGTATTTGACTGGAGGGAGGTTACTAGTGGAGTTCCTAAGGATGGCTTTTGGGATTATTTTATTCAGTATTTTTATTAATGGGTTTGGCACAAAAATTAGGCGTGTACTAATAAAATTTTCTCATGATTCAAAGTTGGCAGACGTTAATACAGAAGAGCATCATATTATACAACAAGATTGGGGTGACCTTGAAATCTTGAGTGACAAAAATGCATGAAATTCAATAATACTAAGTTCACGGTCATACACCTAGGATCTAATAATAATTTCTGCTACAAGCTGGGGGTTCATAAGTGACAGAGGAGGAGATATACCTGGGTATTTGGGTTGATCAAGATAACTACGAGCCATCAGTGTGTTGCAGCTTTGAAAAAGGTAAATGTGATCCTAAGATGTATAAGGCAAGGCATGTCCAATAGAGATAGAGAAGTATTAATGTCATTGTACAAGACACTGGTAAGACCTCATTTTCAATATGGTGTACAATTCTGGTCATCCCTGTTCAAGGAAGATGAATTCAAACTGGAACAGGTGCAGAGAAGAGCAACTAGGAGGATCAGGGGAATGGGGAGGGCCTATTTTATGAGAGGAGACTGGAAGAGCTTGGCTTTATTAGCTTAATAATGAGAAGGCTGAGAGGGGATATTATTACTCTCTCTAAATATATTAGGTGGGTAAACACCAGGGAGTATGAAGATCTATTTAAGTTAAAGGACAGTGTTGATACAAGGACAAATGGGTATAAACTGGTCATGAACAAATTCAGGTGGGAAATCAGGAGAATGTTTCTAAACATCAGAGGAGTGAAGTTCTGGAACAGTGTCCCAATAGGAGTTATGGGGGCAAATAACTTAACTTGTTTTAAGAGAGATCTGGACAAATTTATAAGTGTGATTGTATGATGGGGGACAGGGCTCAGCAACCCTATGGCTCACTTCCAGTTTGTCTTATGTTCCTAAAAGCTCATGTTTCAGGGTTTTACCAGAAAACTACAAGGATCAGGAAGGGATTGCCCTCCCCCCCCATGGTTTTTTTGGGTCTTTTTTCTCTGAAATATCAGAAGTGGTCACATCTGGAGATGGAGCACTGGACAGGGTGGTCCAGTGCTCTGAGGTGGCACCAAGGATTCTCTCTCAGCTGCTTGGCTGGCTGGTTCTTGCTCACATGCTGAGTGTCTAGCTGAGCGCCATTTGTGGGGCCGCAAAGGAATTTTCCTCCAAGTCAGATTGGAAGTGATCTTGAGGGCTTTTTGCCTTTCTCTGCAGCGTGTGGGTGCATGTCACTTGCCAGGATTATCTGGGTACATCTCACTTCATCATTTCCATGCCCTTTCAGGGACCTTGGGCGTTGGTGAACCTCAGTCCCTCCTGTTCTCTTCCAGTGGCACATAATAATCTAATCTCCTGTGGGCTGTAATACTTCTGTCTAATGTTGATTGTTGGATATAGTGTGAGGGTGCTGGGTGGTGGTGGTGGTCTCTGATATACAGAAGGTCAGCCTAGATGTTCTGGTGGTCCCTTCTGCCCTTAAACTCTATTACTGTATTTTCTTCTCCCCAAAAAGGAAGATTGGGCACACACCAAATAATTGGTGAGCATCAAGGAATTATTTTTTGAGCATAGATTCAAGTGCTCATTTGTGGGAAGCTCGCCATCTTTCCTACTATGGGGAGGCATTAGTAAATCTCAACTAATGATGGACAAAGTACCCAGTTGCTTGATTTTTAGAAGCTTTAAGAGACATGGGTCCAAGTCACAGGATAAAGTTTCTGCAGTACCTCTAGATTCTCAGTTAGTAAGGAGGGCTGAAATTCAAATGGAGCATATGTTGCATTTGTCCCTCCTAGACATATCTCTGTCCCTATGAAGGCAGCCTGCCCAGCATGAATTAACTCAATCTTGGCTGAGAAGTTAAATACAGAACATTTCTCACAATGTGAAAAGCTGGCTGCCTCAGAGTGGAATCAGCTAAGATTTACCAAGCCATTAAACACATAGAAAAGTTCTACTGATTTAGACAACTGCAGTGGAGGAGAAGAAAAATGTATTTACCTGTACCACTTCCCCAGAACAGAACTTCAGAAACTTTGCCACAATAAATCAGACTTCCCCCATCACCAATCTAATATCCACTTCATCTCTTTAATCTGTTATAAAACCAAGCAATTATCAAGATGGCAAACAGGGAGTGGATGTTAAATAATCTGTTAATTTGTGGAGTGACTGATCAGAAATAAATAACAAAGTTTTCTAAAAACTTTTTATCAGAATTAATCAATAAATAATTTTTATTGCACATGCACACTCACAGAACTATTGCACTGATGGTCAAGGATTATAAATATATCTCTGTTAATACATCAGTTTTGAGACATGGAAAATTATGGGCCAAGTTGTCAGTTGGCATAAATAGTCATAGCTCCATTGATTTCAATGACCAGATGAGTATCTGACCGTAAATAATTTTACTTGATCTAATAGTTCTGGTTTATAATCCAAAGAGTCCAACATTTATATACAAAACCTACATGTTGTAAACTCGGATAGAAAAGAGTCTCTTATTGAAAAGAGTACGTTTATTTTTATGACAAACTTTCTATTAAAAATAACTCCTACTTTTTTGCTTTCTCTTGTAAAATTGATGTTGTATCTATTCTGCAAATTTATTTTGAAGATTTAGTTAATTTTTGGTTAGTTACTGGACCCAGTGTGGACAAAGTAGACATCAAGTGAATAGTTGCTCAAACAGTCCCCAGTGTTGTAAATGTTTGTGGGAAGTAATTGATTATGATGTGAGCTACACTATGCGTCTTGATGCTATGGCTGGCTGGGCTTGAATAGTAATCACTTAATCATTGCTTTCTCTTCTCTCCATATATTCAATAAACTGATTATTTTAATAAGAGGGAACAGCATTCCTTAATTCCTCCCCCAGTCTGGGGCTTTTCTGAAGATAAGCTTTGCATACTGACATCTAAATGAATTCTCTCCCTGTGAAGCCATATTCATAAGACTTGAATACAACTGTCTTGTTTTATAATTATGATTCTCTGAAAGTGTCGACAAACATTTTTATGAAGGAATGCCATTAGATATAATTTATTTAGAGTTTTAAAAAAAACTTCTTCAAAGTCTCCCCCAGGAGGATACTAAGGAAACTAAGTAGTCATGAAGTGAGAAGTTAAGTACTGTCATAGATAAGAAGCTGGCTTAGAGACAGGAAAAAAAAAAAAAAAAGGTAAATGGTAGGGGTACCGCTAAAATTCCATGCTAGGAAAGTGTTATTAAGTATATTTATTAATGTTCTCAAACAGAAGATAAAGAGTAGTGAGGTGTAAAACTTGCAGATGACACAAAATTATGGAAGTTAGTCAAAACTAAAGACAGTGAGGGACTACAGAAGAATCTAAGATCGCTGAATAGGCAGCACAGTGGTGGATGAAATTCATTGTTGACCAATGCAAGAGAATGCACATCAGAAGGAATAAGCTGAACTACTCAGATACATTGCTGAGTTCTTAATTAACAAATCACCCAAGAATACTCCTGGACATTACTGTGGACTGCTCAATGAAAAGCCTTTGCTTAATGCATATTATCAGTCAGCAAAAGAAAGAAAATGTTGGGATGACAAAGAATAGTATATAAATTGATAAATCAATGATATACCCTCATTTGGAATACAGAGTTCAGTTCTGGTCATCCTAGTTCAGAGAGGATATAACAGAAAGAAAGGAGGTTCAGAGATTTGTGAAGTAAATAATTGTAGGCATGGAGATATTGAAAAGATTGGGACTGTTTAGTGTAGAGAAGTGAAGAATAAAAGTGTTCATACTAGAAGTATACAAAGTCAGTGGTATAGAGGAGGTATAAAGGAGTCTGCTGCTCAGATTCAGAGCATTGCTAGTGTATGCCCTATCTGTGGACAGAACTGTCACTTGTGCATGAGACTCAGCAGCCATCAAAAAACACATCAGCGCATACACCTTGCTCTGTAAAGAACAACAGTGCCACTGATTGAGAGGAGGGAAATTGGGTTCTCTTAGTGTCCTTTTTCATAATACAAGGAAAAAAAGGACCATTCAGTGAAATTGAAGTGCCACAACTATTGAAAACTGACAAAAGAAAATAATTTTATGCTGAATAAAAATGTAATTGGTGAAACTCCTTACAACAACATACATTTGACACCAAGAACTTACTACAATTTGAAGTATTAATAATTTCCACTGTTGGGGTTCTTTTTTCTGTAATTACCCATTATGGCGTTTTCCATCTTTCTCTGAAGTCTCTGGATATTGGTCTAGATGGAGCACTGGTCTGATCCAGTGTGACAATTTCTATGTTCTTATCATTGAACAATATTGTTACATGTATTACTGAAGTAACAACAAGAAACAGCATTAAAGTTACACAATGTAATGTAATTTCCAAGAGAAGCAGAGCAGTAAAGAAATATGATCAAATCCATTAGAAAATGAAATATATTAATGGTCTTCAAATTTCCAAGTGACTCTGACCTTCTTCTCATTTGGATCCAATTGATTAAATATGTGTTCATGCCAGTAGTGGACCAACCTATCTTGCTAATGGTGATTTGCACTTTAAAAGACCTCCTCCCCCCCAGGGCCTTCTGACGTGCACAGTCACATTTGTGTAGAAGGGACATTTTATCAGCAATACATATTACTAGCACTATTGAAAAGAAAAAGAAATGATGTGAGGAAGGAAAAACACAGGGGAAGAGAGTAGAGGAAAAAGAGGAGAGGCAAGTAGGGGAGGGTGAAAAGACAACAGATGCCAATTCAGGCAGGTAAAAATTCTGATCCTTAATGAAAATACACTGATAATTTGCAGGTTTAAATAGACTGTGTCAAAATAACTGTATTTTAAGGACACAGTGCCCAGTCTTACTCCCAATTAATTCAGTGTCAAAACTCCTTTTAACATCAGTAGTCAGGAGCAGGCCCACACTTCTTTCTTCCTACCCCTCCCCAGTGGTTTCTAGCGACCTTGGACAGAGGAAGGCAAAGCCATTGTAAAATATTTAACATAGTTAATGTTCAGTTTATGTGTATACCTAAGACAGATCATTATTGTTTGTAGGACACTTTTCGCTATTAAATAGACAAATGCGAGAAAGAAGCAGAATGTGGAATGAGGAAATTTGCAGAAGTAAGATGGCACTCTATGGATGGGGAAAACAGTAAGGGAAAGGAAGAGACAATGAGGAAAGGAGATTTAGCAATTAGATTAGAAATTAGATAAAAGAAGGAACTAGGGGAGGCTATTATTTTATAGAGATATAATACAGGTGACTTAGATTTACAGTGTTAGTAGCTAGCATTGCAGTAAAAGCAAATATTAGGAGAGTCATGCTCATCTTAAAGGATCTGATCTGCCACCTATTGAAATCAATAGGAGTCTGTCGGTCAAGATAAATCAGGTCCAATATGGGGTTGATGTGTGGGGAGAAGGGATGGCATAGTGGTACAGTTGGAATAACAAGTAGGTAACTTGTGGCTCACCAAAAGCAAGCAAGCAAGCAAACAAAAAAGGTGGGTGAGTTGATTTTAAATTTAAAGAAACAACAAATTTATCATTTGAAGTCAGTGGAGTTGTGCTATGGAGGAATTGGGCCTTAGAAATTTACACAGCACTTGCACAGTATCTTGAACATAAAAATGGCCATACTGGGTCAGACCAATGGTCCGTCTAGCTCAGCATCCTGCCTTCTGACAGTGGCCAATGCCAGGTGCTTCAGAGGGAATGAATAGAATAGATAATCATCAAGTGATCCATCCCGTTGGCCATTCCCAACCTCTGGCAAACAGCAATCCCTGCCTATCCCAGCTAATAGCCATTGATGGATCTATTCTCCATAAACCTATCTAACTCTTTTTTGAACCCTGTCATAATCTTGGCCTTCACACATCCCCTGACAAGGAGTTCTACAGGTTGACTGTGCATTGTGTGAAGAAATACTTCATTTTGTTCATTTTAAAGCTGCTGCCTATTAATTTCATTTGGTGACCCCTGGTTCTTGTGTTATGGGAAGGGGTAAATAACACTTCCTTATTTACTTTCTCCACACCAACGATTTTATAGATCTCTATTCTCCTTTAATTGATTCTTTTCCAAGATGAAAAGTCCCAGTCTTATTTATCTCTGCTCATATGGAAGCTTTTCCATACCCCTAATAATTTTAGTTGCCATTTTCTGTACTGTTTCCAATTCCAATATATCTTTTTTTGAGATGGGTTGACCAGATCTACACGCAGCATTCAATGGATTTATAAAGAGTCAATACAATATTTTCTGTCTTATTATCTATCCCTTTCCTAATGATTCCCGAAATTGTTAGTTTTTTTGACTGCCGCTGCACATTGAGTGGATGTTTCCAGAGAATTAGCCACAATGACTCCAAGATCTCTTTCTTGAGTGGTAACAGCTAATTTAGACCTCATCATTTTATATGTACAGTTGGGATTATGTTTTCCAATGTCCATGATTTTGAATTTGTCAACATTGAATTTCATTTGCCATACTGTTGCCTAGTCACTTTGAGAGATCCCTTTGTAACTCTTCACAGTCTGCTTTGGACTTAGTACTTTTGTATGATCTGCAAATTTTACCACCTCACTGTTTACCCTTTTTTGCAGATCATTTATGAATATGTTGAACTGTACTGATCCCAATATAGGCCCCTAGGGGACACCACTTTCTCCATTCTGAAAGCTGACTATTTATTCCTTTCCTTTGTTTCGAATCTTTTAACTAGTTACTGATCCAGGAGAGGACCTTCCTTCTTATCCCATGACATCTTACTTTGCTTATGAGCCTTTGGTGAGGTACCTTTTCAAAGGCTTTCTGAAAATCTAAGTACACTGTATCTGCTGGATCATTCTTGTCCACATGCTTGTTGACCCCCCTCAAAGAATTCTAGTAGATTGGTGAGGCATGATTTCCCTTTACAAAAAACATGTTGACTCTTCCCCAACAAATTGTATTCATCTATCTATCTGATAATTCTGTTCTTTACTATAGTTTCAACCAATATGCCTGGTACTGAAGTTAGCTTTACTGGCCTGTAATTGCCAGGATTGCCTCTGGAGCCTTTTTTTAAAATTGGCATCATATTAACTATCCTCCAGTCATCTGGTACAGAAGCTAATTAAAGAGATGTGTTACATACCACAGTTAGTGGTTCTGCAATTTCACATTTGAGTTCCTTCTGAACTCTTGGGTGGATGCCATCTAGTCCTGGTGATTTGTTACTCTTGGGTGGTTACCACCTGGTCCTGGTGACTTGTTACTGTTTAATTCATCAATTTGTTCCAAAATCACCTCTAGTGACACCTCGCTCTGGGACAGTTTTTCAGATTTGTCACCTAAGAAGAATGGGTTAGGTTTGGGAATCTCCTTCACATCCTCAGCCATGAAGACCGAAGCAAAGAATTCATTTAGTTTCTCCTCAATAGCTTTATCTTCTTTGAGTGCTCCTTTAGCATCTCAATCATCCAGTGGCCCCACATGTTGTTTAGAAGTTCCTGCTTCTGATGTACTTAAAAAAAATTTTTTTGCTGTTACTTTTTGTCTTTGGTAAGTTCTTCAAATTCTTTTTTGGCGTTCCTAATTATATTTTTACACTTCACTTACCAGAGTTTATGCACCTTTCTATTTTCCTCAATAAAATTTAACTTCCACTTTTTAAAGGATGCCTTCTTGCCTCTCACTGCTTCTTTTACTTTGTTGTTTAGCCACGGTGACAATTTTTTGGTCCTCTTCCTATGTTCTTTAATTTGGCCATACATTTAAATTGAGCCTCTATTATGGTGTCTTTAAAAAGTTTCCAGGCAGCTTGCAGGGATTTCACTTTTGGCACTGTACCTTTTAATTTCTGTTTAACTAACTTCTTCATTTTTGTGTAGTTTTCCTTTCTGAAATTAAATGCTACTGTGGTGGGCTTGCTTTGATGTTCCCCCTCCACCACAGGGATGCTAAATTTTATTATGTTATGGTCACTATTACCAAGCAATTCAGCTATATTCGTCTCTTGGATCAGATCCTGTGCTCCATTTAGGAGTAAATCAAGAATTGCCTCTCCTCTTGAGGGTTCCAAGACTAGCTGCTCCAAGAAGCCGTCATTTAAGGTGTCAAGAAGCTGTATCTCTATCATGAGTCCTTGTATTTTGGCAGAGAGCATACTTATTTGGCAAAATGGTCTTGATTGTGGTCAGTTAGCTCAAGATTAGATTTTGTCTTTGTTGAGGCAACTCTATATGCCAGACATTTGTCTTAGAGCGGTGAAAGCCCTGGTAAAGTTCTGTGCAGGATCTCTATACTTATCTGCTTTTGCATTGATCTCAGGAGAATGAACACAGTATATTCTTCCCTCAGCAAACAAAATCCATAGCAAAGGATGCTAATGTTACTTCTGAAACTAATTTGTCACAGTTACTGGTAATATCCTTGAAATTATATCCTAAAATATTAGAGTTGCATGTTCTAAGAAAAATAAAAGTAACTCTTTACTGTGACTAATACATTTATTATTTTCTGTGGTGGTTATTCATGGTGGAATCCACTGTACTGAATTCAGTGACCATATATATGATCCCTTTTAAATTTAGCTGGTTCTACATTGCCTGGCACTGACTTGCAGAAATGTTTAAATTGTATTAGAAAATCAGCTTTAAACTATTCCAGTTGCCTAGCTACAATAGACCAGCTCCGTACAAGAGAGCTCAGAGGGGGAAAATTGCAAATATGAATCTTGTACATTCAAGTGATTAATTTTATTCCCGGTATCAACATTCATAATTTAACTGGATTTAAGTGTGTGTCAAGGAAAAAGTTAGAGGAGTATGTACTTCAAAAGGCTCAGAGGTTTGGTTTAGAATGGGAGGCCAAGGCACACACATCTAAAGGCAGAATTTTAAAAAATTCATCCGTTACTCTTCTTTACATAATTGTTCTCTGCATATGTATTTCCTAAAATAAGTGAAATATGGGGGTGAGTGAAAACATGAAGTACTATATAATATACTCTAAGAATTAAAAGTGTGGTTCCACCCAGAAAAAAATGAATAAGAGCAGAAGCATGGAGTTAGACATTCAGGACCAAATTGTGACATTTATCCACTGTCCCAAAGATAAATAGAATTTTAAGACTTCAAAATACAAGCCGGAAGAAGTTTTTTCTATACATTAATGGAACAATATAATCCAGGGAGAAAAACACTAAGGGTTAAATCCTGGCCCCACTGAAGTCATTAGGAGTTTTGCCATTGACTGCAATGAGGCCAGGATTTCACCCTAGGAGAGTATGACCATGGGAAGAGAGTTGGTGAGTCCAACTTGGAGGAATATACAAAAAAGAAGAAGGAACTGATTAGAAATATTGAGATATCAAAGAGCTAGAAGAGAAATGAAAAATTACTAAGGATGTGGATGATGTTAAATGCATAAAGTTAGATATATTCCTAGACTGAGGAGATGAGGTTAAGGAGGTGGGTGAGAGAGAGTGAGTGTAACAGGGAAGAGTTTGAACATGGATTATCAAAGGTATTGATTTACAGTTTCCTGGAACACAGACCCAACCCTAGCTTAGTCACTGTATGAAAATTTTATATTTGAATTACCCACATCCAGGTGTGGAAGAGTACTTACACAATATTAATGACAAGATATATATATGTAAATTAATTCAAGTGTTTTTAATTGCCTCCAGAATAATTGTTTAAAATTCTGCTAACAATTAAATATAAATATATAAATAAGCAGAATTATTCATTTTTAATTTTTATGCCAATATTTCCAGCTCTGCAAAGACAAACAAAGCCAACTGTGACTTCAAAAAGTTTTTTTCTTTGTTTCATTAAAACCATAAGTTACAAAAGGAATGTTTTCTTTTCCATTTACTGAAAATATAAACTTGTCAAAAGATGTTGGAAATGCAACAATGATAATAGAAAATTGTTTTTAAAGGTACAGTAAATAATAAAAAGCAATAACCAGTTACATATTTGTTCTTTTTACCAGAGAGAGAGAAATAGAACATGCTTTTTTTTCTGTTCAAAACACATCCTGTTTATTGAACTGACATTATTTAATTTTATTGTGGGTTTTCAAGTTTTGCTATGTAATGAAAATATAAATGGTACTGTATAAGACTAAAATTATGTGTAATAATCTTTTTTAAGTTTCACTTCATTTTTTAAATTCCTCAATCATTACTTTTATTTCAGTGCTTTCTAGTTCAAGACTGTTCAGTGAATTAATAAAATAGCAAGTTGAGTGTGAAAAGTAATGGTTGTGAGACTTGTATAAAATAATACAACTCTTGGATTATCACTTTTGTTCTAATTAAAGGTTTTGTAGCTAACTAAACTTTTATTTAAAAATATCAAGCTTTTGAATTGAAAAAACTGCCACTTCTAGGTTTTGGTTTGGAAATACAATTTTATGGGATAAAATCCTTCTGATTGCTTGCAGATTTCTGAGCACGAGAAGGCAGGTGAGCCAATTTTTATTTTGAATTCTCTGCTTGCCCTTCATATTAGTTGTGTATCTAGCCTTGGAACAGGCTTTGGAGACTGGCACTAGTCCCGCACATGGTCAGTTTTTAACTAGTTACTATAATTGTTCCATAAACAGTGTGCATTTGTGTGTGTTCTTGAGTAGAACTTTTGTTCTTCAGCTGCCTGACGCTGACCAGAGTCTTCTATTCCCCTCTAGCTGAGTATACAAAGAACATAATAAATCTAATTGACTCTGTACCTGCCAAATTCCTTCCTCTCTCTCACCTACTATATATCTAATAGATTACCTCAGCACATCAAAGCCAACTTCATACCGCAGTGCTTCCTTTTGATAAATGGAACTATTAGATGCTTAACTCATGAAACACAGAAGATTATAAAAACCTGGTAATCTCTAGTTTACACTTACAGTGGTGCCTCATCAACACATACGTTTGTTTCTGACTTTCAGCCAGTTACTGCAATATGGGACCAAAGGAACATACTAAAATAGTGGTCTGAGGACAAATCATTCCTCCATATGTCTCAAACTTAACTACTCAGTCACAAGCACCTGAAAGCAGAAGGCATGAGTAATGCTTGTGATAGAGAAGATTCCTTATGTATTTGGCAAGGCATTTGACAATGGCTTACAGACCACTTCCCTGTTTGGTTGCTGAATGAGAGGTACCTTTTCAAGGGATGTTACCCAATAGTTGCTTGTATATTTGCATGTTTTCATAATTTGAACAGAACCTTTTGATGTTTTGGCATATTGACGTGAGAGAGACATTTTTCTGTTATGTAGAAAACATATAGGAATTGGATTGTATCAGCCACAAGTGGCCAGCCTGAATTTGTGGGCTGTAAAAGGACACTATTCTCAAGAGTATATCCACATAATAATACGGAATGCTAACAATGGCTTTGTGAACCTTGCATGTCTTTATATATGTAGCTAGGCATTTAGTATTGCCTCTCTGATAGTTGTTGGACATTAGTTATTCCTCCTTAGAGATGGAATATCTTTTGTAATTAATTACTATTGGTTTGTTCAAAAGTGGTTGTCAAATGGCACTAAAACTGTGGCCCTCTTGTGTTTGCTTGGAGAGCTGAAACTCTCCTATTAAACTTCTAAAGGTTTATAAACACAGTAGTTAGGTTTCCATAGCCATATAAATCCAGTTCAGATTATCCTATTCCACAGAGTTCCATTAGGTCATATTGTTTTGTTTTCTTAGTATTATGCTGATATTGCTTCCTCAAGATATTGCTTTCTTAATTTCATTCTACAATGAAGTATTTCACACTGTCGTTGCTTGAGAACATCCTGGAAATTGCCTTGAATATTTGATTGATAAATGATTTCTAGGTGGATGGCACCTGCGATGAGCTAAGTGGATTGGGGTGGGGTTGACTTTTGTCTGTGTAGTGGGAAGTTATGACAGCTGCAAAAGGGTTATGGGAGAGTCACAAACTGGCAGAAGGTGATATTAAATTGGCAGGATTTGACAGCTGGGAGAGCTGTTTGCTTGTGGCTTTTGTTTGGGGAAGTTGTGGGAAGCTCATTTGTCAGGGAGGGCTCAAAAGTGCTTGTAGGAAATCAAAAGAATATTTAGTAACGGCTTGTTGGGGTATGTTGGAGTACTTTCATGTGAGGGGTAGCGTCATTACATTTGGGGTCATTGCAAGAGGGTTAGACAGTTCTGAGTGGGATTGAGTAGGCTACCTGTTTTTTTTGGGGGGAGGGGAATTTGTGGATGAATAAACTCATCTATATATTAGTTTATTGAGAATAAATATACGTATTCACATTGTGCTATAAATTAATAAAATGTATTTTAGGTATGCAGGTAGGAGCAATTAGCATAGCTTTTATCACTAAATTCATGCTTTGATTTCTAAATAGACTGAATTGCTTATGAAATGCTAAAAAAAAGTCTCAGTGGAATGTGTAGGTACTTATTGAAACTGATGTAGTTAGTGTATTAGGTTTGAGTGTTATTCCCAGAGCATGTTGGTCACCTCTTCAAACATTGTGATAATTGCAAGGTGGTTGTAATTTCATAGACTTTAAGGTCAGAAAGGACCATCATCTCTGACCTTTTACACATTGCAGGCCACAAAACCTCACCCACACACTCCTATAATAGACCCATAACCTCTGGCTAAGTTACTAAAGTTCTCAAATCAACATTTAAAGACTTCAAGTTACAGAGAATCTCCCATTTACCCTATTTTAAATCTGAAGTGACCTGTGCCCCATGCTGCACTGTCTTATTTAAAGAGCTCCAAATATTGATAAAGATTCAGCCATGATAAGTTCGTGTTTGTTAATAAACACTTTTTTAACAGTCATGCCAGAAAACCAGAAGTCATGGCTTGCTTTGTATTAGCATATTTCATGGACTCAAAACCAGGTAGAGAAAAGAAAGATAGCAAGATAGAAAACATATTTCAATAGCAGGAGTGTAAGATCCAACTTCCTTTGTCAAATCTCAACTCATTACAAGTACAATCATAATAGAAGATGTTAGCTTCATGTGTTATTTAGTTTAACCACTATGGGGAAAATAGAAGTGGAAATGAAGATTTGGCAAGTCTAATGCATTATTTACATTGAAAACTATGATTGTATTTCTTCCTGTAATACACACTATTATTATTAGTGGCTTGTTAGGGTCCATTTCCTCATATCAGTCTTCTGTTAAGATACCATTTATTCAGGATTTTAATTTCTGGGCCTTAAAACAGGCAAAGTTCCCTTAACTCTTAAGGTTCTAGGGCCAGCAATAGTGGGCTGAGTGTGAGCCTGGCTTCCTATTAGTAAGCACACACCAAGTATAAATGCTGTCCCCAGAAGGTTCTGACGAGATCTTTCTTGCTGTTGCCGCTGGTACTTCAGTAGATTTTGGCATCTGTTTTTTCTTGGTGCTTTAGAGTCTTGAAGAAATTTGCTAATCTATGCTGTTCTTGGTGCTTAGATGCCTAACTTCTCTGTGCATTAGTGGTTTTCTTTGCACGTTACTGTCTTTATTAATCAGCCCCTTGGTGCTACTGCTGCAGTACTTTGGGACCAACTTTGATCTCAGTGCACCATCACTGAATTAACAGTGCTTAAGAGCCATAGGTATTTTTAGTCCATATTGAGGCTAAAGAGACCGAAGTGCTTGGCTTCTCTGATCTAGCATTTCTTTCAATGCACTGGTTCCCTTTCCCTTTTCTCTTGAAAGAGCTATCTTACTCTTCTTTATATAATTAATGCTATATAAAACTAAAATATTGAAAACTGAAAACCTTCCCTGTTCACACTGTTAACTTTGTCCTTGTTATTGCTGCTTCTTGCAAGTTTAACCTCATTTTACTTTGGGGATATCTATCAAATGTCTTGTGCTCCAGAAGTGAGAATTTTACACAGATGGTGCCTTTTGAGAAGGGAATACTACTTCTATGAAGTTCCCCTATGATTGGATTTATATTCCTCTATAGTCCCCACTTCAAAGACTGGATAGTAGTCTTAAGGTTTTTGTTTTCCCTTACACCTTACTTTTGACATTTCCCTGAGGCACATTTTCTGTCTTATGTTGATCTGACTTTTCTTTCTCAGAGCTTTGCCTCCCACTTAGTGAAAGGAACTGACTAGAATGTTTAACCAGCTGCATTTCTACTTAGCAGAGGATGACATGCAGTGGCCACCAGGGCATCTGGCTCATGCTCTATCCCACTGTTATTGACCTCAAGATTAAAAATATCTCAAAATCTACAAGAGTTGCACCAATCTTGCACTTGGAGCTAAAACCCATTAGTGAGAATCCTGCAAGGCTGTGAATGAAATCTTGGGTCCACTGAAGTCAGTGACACTCAATACATCTTGAGGAATAGAATTATCAAGTAATTTACTCTGTCTGACTCCTGCACAGGGTAGATTTATATCTCTGACAAGATGTCACTTAAGAAATGGGCGGTTCCTACTGCTCATCTGGAAAATAAATATAGTGGGTTGAATAATAAGAAATACTTCAGTTTTCCAAGCTATGTATCCTATTGCAGCCATGGGTTATTATTCTAGTAACTTACGCTGCAATAAATAATACAGGTTGTATACAATTATTTTGTACTGCAGTATTCAATGAAAGTAGAGTAGTTACTGTAGCAACCAGATATATTATGCTATGTGTCCCACTTCTGTAGATTTTGCTCTGCAGCAGCTGTTTCTTTTGTATTAGAGTGTGCTGGCACCAGCTGTTTGGAGGAATCCACATGCTTTTTAATTTTCTCTTACCCAAACCAAAAGCATGAGCATATATAAACCGCAAGGTTACACAAGTATAAACCAAAGGGGTTACACAAACACTCTAGCAGAAACAGTGAGATTATAAAGCATTCTCAACTATATGGTTTTTGTGCAACCCAAATTTTATTGAAAAAAACCCTCTCTTTCAGCAGAAACAATAGAATTTACTAGAAACTATTCAGTTTGTTTGGAACTCTGTTACATGAGCCAACATTCATGCTAATGCTATTAGATAGATATATTGGTGGATTTAGATATAACTATTAGCTCAGCTGTGGACACAGCTGAGGTGGATGAAATTGTGTTTAAACAGATTTGCTCTTTCCTTTCCTGAAAGATCTAACAAGTACAAGTGATCCCCAACAAAGGAAAAGTATATGCTGTGGGCTATTATGACCTTTCTTTCTTTAAGTGCAATGTCCCAGCTATCCCAGTGTGTGGATGAAATAGAGAGATGAATGCAAAACAGATAGTTCTGGCTCAGCCAAGACAAAGCAGAGATGAAGCTGGCTGGTAGAAGGACAATAATTGAGGAAATGGCAGAAACTATGATCTTTTACCCTAATGAGGTCACCTTCCTCTGATTGTGAAGGTTGTGAGCCACTGTGTGGTCCTTCTGAACTCATCTTGGACTCCAAGTTAGCAACAGTAGTCAAAATGACATTCATCCATCCACAGCTAGGCAGGAGTTTGAGGAGCAATCACAGCTATCTACAAGTTTGTCTCCTCCTACTTGTCTATCTTGGTACATATATGGCTACTGTCAGAGGTATTTGAACATTGAAGCTATTAGAACACATCTGGAGATGATCATGCAGGTTGACCAGAAATTAATGCTAATACAGCTTGCACTTGTCCTCTGCAAAGCATGGCAAAGCAGTGAGAATTTGTTATCTTAGAATTTTCTTTGTATCCACACTATTTGGCAGAATTGTCCAATTCAGAATACTTATCTTTGCCTACAGATCTTTAAATGAACTGGGGCCTTAGTAACTCAATGACCATTTCTTGCTCCATGCCTCCAGAACTACAGACAGATTCAAGTGGAACACTTGGACTGACAGATCCAAGGTACGAGGCAAATCCTACAGAGACAGAGAGCAGAAATTTTACCAGAGTTGAACAAGACTCTTAACATCTTTTCAGTGTGATGAAATGCTCCCGTCTATATGCAGATACTTTCCAAAAGGATAGGTGTAGTCCTTAACTTCACTTGGAATCCAGTTCTTTTAAGGGGCTGTGAAGGAAGAAGGGGGAAGGAGGGGAGATTGAGAGAGAGAGGTTTCCAGTGTGAAAATCCTTGTATTAGATAGGTTTATGAAAGAGTGTATGGATGCTATCATTACTGGCACTTTAGAAATGCTTGTAATAATATTTTTTTAAAGAAAGCTATTGTAAGGTACACTATAATGTACTGCTGAACTGAAAGTGTTTCTGATAAGATTTGTGATTTTCAAGCTTTGCCTTGATTTTCATTATTTTTACAGTGAAAAGTGTATAAATTTCCACTGGCTACTTGACAAACCAGCAACGATAAACCCTGCCAAGGAACTGGTAGAGTAAATTAAATGGATACAAAGAAATATGAATATGGCTCTCATACTAACACAAAAATTAATTTACACAAATTAAATTCTTCTATGGAAGCTTGCTATCTGGCTGAATATTTACTGTAGTTGCTTTATAATTGTGGGTAAAAAGATGAATATTCTATGAACCATACAATGCAATGAATTTAATAATAATTTATCTTAGCTTATCAATGAAGATTTTTTTAAAATTTGCATATGCAAACTACTAACCTCATTCGAAGAGGATGGATTGAAGAAAAACGTGACCAGCAGTGTCATGTGGACTTAAATATTTTGGCTGTATTTTAGGAAAGTTTGTGCAAAAGTAACCAGACATTTCCAAAAATATTATGGCTAGTCCTTTTTATAAGGAATTTAAACCCAAAACTTTTAAACATGCTTTTTCTCCCATTTTTTGCTTTTTTATATTTTGGTAATTCTTGATGTTAAGAGCATTAATTTAAATACAGAATATTTCTAGTATTATCGCTCCTCAGACACTTCCTTCTGAATTAATTTTGTTAAAGAATGACTCAAAGACTTGAATTAAGGACAGCCCTAAATAGCAAAATAATTTTTAAAAGGTGTGCACACACAGTTGACTACTTCAATTGCCTGTGCACATTTAGTCAGAAAGGGTCTAGCTGTATAAGATGAGCAGGATTTGGCCAATATAATTATGGTTTGTTTTAATGAATATCAAAAACCTGATGAAAGAGAGAAGGGAGAAAACTGTGACAATTTGGAAACTGGAGAACTGTGGATACAAGTCAGAGTTTAAATTTTAGTTGAAATTAAAGTAAAAATAATAGATTATGGCCTTTCCTTCACTCTGATCTTAGCAAACACAGATTCATTAGAAAATTTGGATGGATATGGCAGTGCTTTCATACATTCTGTATTCCAAGCCATGGTTTATTCCTCTAGCATTTTCTTCACAGTAGCACTCATTACTTCTAAACTCATGCTCAAATATGGTAGAAGGGCTTCCCTACCAGTCAGAGCAAAAACTCAGCCCTGGTCTACACTTACCCAGTGATTTGGCAGCAGTCGATGGGAGTTATGCAAGTTACTCTGCGTAGCTTGTGTAACTCCCGTTGACTGCTGTGCTTCCCTTCTGTGCGGTGTCTTCACTGCAGTGCGCCGATGGGAACCGCATTCCTGTCGACACGGCGCTACGCTACTTGAGGGGGTGGATTTACTCAGTCGACTTCCTGATCAATTGAGCGGGTCTACACTGACCACTCAATTGACCCAGAAAGATTGATCTGGCGGCGGCAAAGATAGACATACCCTTAGAGTACGAGCTGAACCCTGCTTCTGAAGCTGAAAATTCTTTTATGCATGTTTTCTTGGAGAAGCAGTATCATGAGGCCATTCCTACTTTCTGGCATTAAACACTGGAATATCATCCAGTTTAGAGGCTTTTATTTCTCTGATGACCATGCTATTTCACTTGATCACCATGAAATTAATTTTGTCTAAATTGCACATACATCTATATTCACACAGTTTAACTTTAAAATAAAAAGCATAGAAGCTGATGTGAATTCAATAAGCTGCACCCAGTGCAGACTGAATTTACCCTATTTCAACTGAGGCAATACTTCTAGGAATTGGATGAAAAAGCTGACAAGATGCTGGCTTTTCACATAAAACAAAAGATTCTCTGCATGTAGAATCACGGTCATCCATGATAAACATTATGTACATCACCTAAAGATATTAATAAAGAGTTCTTTAATTTCATTAAAGATCTGTACAAATTGGACACAACCCCATAGATGCTTTTGTTCAATTTTTAAAATATATTATTTAACCACAAATTACTACAGCCCAGTGTCCACCTTGATGCTCCCCTATTGGAAGATGAGTTTATTCAAGCCATTAAGAATATGAAAATGAGGAAAGTCCCTGGTCCAGATGACTTCCCTGCTGAATTCTATAGACCTACTGTCTAACAAGATGCTTAAAATGTTTGAGTCATTCCTAGAGGGCACACTTCTCCCTACCCTGAGTAAGCCATAATATCAGTTACTCATTAACCCCAAGGAGATGCCAAACTATGTTTCAATTATAGGCCAATTTCACTTATTAATATGATGTCAAAATATTGGCAAAAGTTCTGGTGATGAGATTGGAGAAGGTATATTATATCATACACCCAAACCAAATCAGGTTTGTCACTGGCTGTTATGGCTCAAATAATCTTTTGAGAACTTATTGACATTATCACAATGAAATAGGATGACTATACAGCGTATTAGCATTAGATTCAGAAAAGGCTTTTGAGAGAATGGTCTGGGTGTATATGTTTAATTTATATCCTACAAAAATGTGTATTTGGACCCCTACTTAGTTCCTGGTCCAACTGTTGTATTCTTACCCAACCACTTGTATTACAGCCAACAATGTGACCCCAAATACCTTCAGCTTCTTCCAGGGTATTGCGCAAGGGTGCCTGTTACTTTTTTATTTGGCTCTTGAGCCTCAGCAATAGCTATAAGGGTTCATCCAGGTATCTGAAGCATGTAAACTTGGTTCTATGGAGCATAAATTGATGTTATATGCAGACAATGCCCTTTTGTAAATATCCAAACCAGAAATCACTATTCCAGCCTTCTTCTCATTAATTCAAAAATTCAGAGCAAATATTCAGAGCAAAATTTGGCTACAAAATAAATTGGGTAAAAATGGAACTGTTGGAAATCTTCTAGTTGTCATGTAGTGGGGCTTTTACTCAGTGGAATTTTCATAGGCAAACTGATGCAATTAAGTACCTTTGGTATAAAAGGACCAAAAAACATTAGCAAACTAGTGATGATAAATTTAGATCCTGTATTGTCTCAAATAACTAGTGATATAAGTAGGTGGAATCCTCTGCCTAAACGTGTGGGGAAGGATTAATACAATAAAAATTAATTTTCTGTGTAGGCTGCTTTATATTCTAAGCAGCCTACTAGACTCATAGAAGATTAGGGTTGGGAGGGACCTCAGGAGGTCATCTAGTCCAATCCCCTGCTCAAAGCAGGACCAACCCCAACTAAATCATAAACTTGTATATATCCTTCCATATTTTAGAAAAGTTAGCATTATTAGAGCCTTTTTTTGGGGTGCTGGTCAAGGCTCGTGACTGTCACTTAAAAGTCTCAAGCTCCCTGTAGGGAATTGGGGGTTTGACCTCCCAGACCTATAAAATTATTATTACGCTTTTAGCATGTCACAGATGTCAAATCGCTTCCGGCATGCTAACAACCTTATGCCCATGTGGATGGAAACTGAATAGGAAATAATGCATCCTGTTCCCCCTGTGGGTCTGCTCAATTCTTCTTTTAGTCAGATGGAGAAAAATAAGCTTCCTCCAGTGGTGGCTGCATGAAGGATGTGGGCTATCTTAGCTAAGAGGTACTAAGTGTACTAATTTAATCCTCGCTGTCATGCAAAAGCCCTTTTTGGGATAACCCAGACTTGCAAATTGGGGAAAAATACCTATCATTTGGAAGAACAGAATGAGTTATGGATTTTTTAATTAGTCAAACATGGGGATTCGTCTCTTTTCTAACACTAAAACAATGATATGACCTGCCACCCTCAAAAGAGTCGCAATACTTAAAACTAAATCAGTTGCTAAAGTATCAGTTTGGTCCAGAGACCTCAGACCTTACTGGGAACTTTGGACATACTTCATAAACTCCCCAGGCCCTTGTCCACTATGTATTTTTTGCTAATGAAGAAGAACTCCATTGGTCAGGAGTTCTTTGTGAAAATATAGGAAAGGGAGTTAAAAGAATCCCCGTGGCAGACCATATTATGTAATCTTAAAAATGCTTCTGTGGCTATGCCTAACATAGCAAAATATTCTATTCAAAATCTGTTGGATGCCACAGAGGTAGTGCAAAATGGTGGGGCCTTGTCCACTGATATTTGTTGGTATTCTGATAAAAATAAAGGAATCCTTATGCAGACGCTATAGGACTACCCAACAATCAGATACTATGGAAAGAGGTGGACACAAGAATGAAAGTAGAAGTTATCTTCAGCAACCAAACCTCAGCTGAAAATTGTATCTTAGGTTCTGTACCTTCTGCACTGGATTTCTACAACAAAGACTTTGGATCTTGAGGGCTACAATGATTACCAAGTGCATGATTGTACAAAAATGGAGGAGTAGGCTTATCCCCAGAATTGAGTAGTGATATTCGGATCTGTCTAAGTGAGCAGTGAAAGAAAGAATAGCCTATTGATATAGAGAGCAATTATATGAATTCAAAGAAATTTGGGCCCCTTTCTTGATACATGTGGATAAAGAATTCTGAGATAGCTCAAATAGTCTTCCATTCCACTTGATCTCTTGCATTTTCCTTCCCCTTTTTGCCTATCTATGTGGGTTTTTTTTATTGGGTGGCTGGGCGACAAAATGGCAGATAAAATCCAGTGGTGATAAATGCAAAGTATTGCACATTGGAAGACACAATCCCAACTATATTTACAAAATGATGGGATCTAAATTAGCTGTTACCACTCAAGAAAGAAATCTTGGAGTCATTGTGGCTAGTTCTCTGAAAACATCTGCTCAATGTGTAGTCAAAAAAAAAAAAAAAAAAAAAGCTAACAATGTTAGGAATGATTAAGAAAGGGATAGATAAGACTGTAAATATCATAATGCCACTATATAAATCCATGGTACGCCCACACATTGAATACTTCATGCAGTTCTGGTCGCCCCATCTCAAAAAAGATATATTAGAAATGGAAAAGGTAAAGAGAAGGGCAACAAAAATGATTAAGGGTATGGAACAGCTTCCATATGAGGAGCGATTAAGAAGACTGGGACTTTTCAGCTTTGAAATGAGATGACTAAGGGGGGATGTGATAGATCTCTATAAAATCATAAATGCTGTAGAGAAAATAAATAAGGAAGTGTTGTTTACTTTTTCACATAACACAAGAACCAGGAATCACCCAATGAAATTAATAGGCAGTAGGTTTAAAACAAAAAAAAGGAAGTATTCACACAATGCAGTCAGCCTGTGGAAATTGTTGCCAGGGATGTTATGAAGGCTAAAACTATAAATGGATTAAAAAATAATTAGCTAAGTTCATGGAGGATAGATCCATCAATGGCTGTTAGCCAAAATGGTCAGGGTTGCAACTCCATGCTTTGGGTGTCCCTAGCCTCTGACTGCCAGAAGCCAGGAGTGGACAACTATCACTCGATTGTCACTTGTTAATTGCCATTCTGTTCATTCCCTTTGAAGCATCTGGCAATGGCTACTGTCAGAAGACAGGATACTGGGCCACATGAGCCATTGTTCTGTTCCAGTATGGCTGTTCTTATGTTCTTCTTCTTCTGGTTACCCTCCACCCTAACCCCATCTGATTTTGTATTGTGCGGTCTTGCAGCTTTGGCAAGTTGTAAAGTTATACAATTGCATAATTTTACTGGATAACCTGTGAAATGTGCAGTATTTGGTAATGTATATGATCTGTAAATAGTTTACCTTTTGGTATTTTTTATTTTTCTTTATGAAAGTTAATACAAAATTAATCACAGAAAAGCACATAATCTAAACATACTGTACATCAGCATGATGCATGTATAAAAATGTAAGTGGTAACCCCACAGTACCCAGATATGGTAAAATACATCAAATGATTTTATATATATAAAATGTGTGTGCACATATATTTTTATTGAAGTAATTTTCAAAGGCCCCAACTGAGACTGGCACCTCCATTATGCTTGGCCCTGTCGGAAGATGTAGTACAACTCATTCTCTGCCCCTGCAAAACTTACAGTCTAGACCCATCAGACCCAGGAAGTATTATGACATTTTACAGATAGGAAACTGAGGCATGGAGAGATTAAGCGAGTAGACCAAGGTCACTTAAAGTCTGTTACACAGATGGAAATTAAACCAAGTCCACAACCCCAGTGCCTTAACCACACAAGTATCCTCTCTCTCCAATGTTATGATGATGATTCTGGGAAGGTTAAAAACTCACCAGATTCACAGCTTGATGCATCTCAAAACACTGAACAGCTAGATGAGGACGATACATGCAGCAATGTGGATTGACTTACATTCAGTTTCTCATGCTCTATGATACTGATCTTCCTTCCATTGAAGGAAATGGTAAAACTCACATTGACTTCAGTAGTGCAGGATCAGAGCCTATTGCCCCAAGCTCCTTCTCTATATTCCAACATTTTATTTTTCCTTTCTGTATGAACCACTGATTACCAATAGGGGCAACAGTTTTCTGCCGTCAAGACTGAATTTTATTGGACTGTGCTGATTTGAATAAGAAAATCTATCTAAGACATGAAAGGGCTAGTTAAGCATATAACAAGTGGCATACAGTCTAGAATCCTAAAGCAGAAGAGATTCCTGGAACACAAGAAGAATTGCCATTGGCACCAGTATATTTTATTTATTTATTTATACGGGCGTAGTGGAGCACATTGACAGCCTGGGCTCCAGTCAATAATCCATAAGAAATCCACACTATTCAGACAAAATTAATCAGTGTCTACTATGGTGGAAGAATGCTGCCATGAGAGTCATAGCTTCCAAGGAAGATTCATGACTTTACTGGTGGATCAAAAACTGCTTGTGGCCTATAATAGCATAAATCAGGGTTCTTTAGCTCAATTTCCCAATTTCAAAGGAAAATATGCTGTTTTTGGCACCATATTGAACTAAAAAACACTGTTTATACCACAACATGAAATGGTCTTAACCTTTCCGAAGATGGATGATGAAAATTTCCAGCTGTACACCTCATCCTTCTTGGCTAATGCTTCAGTATTACTCCATTTAGGAAATTACAGTATATATGACAGTGTAGAAAGAACGCAGAAATAGCGAAGAAAGTCAACTAACAGGATGACGGGCTTGATCTGGCAAGCTTTCTGCACATGGAACTTACAGTACATCTTAATGACAGTTCCACACAAGGAGGATTTTGGTCCATAACCAGAAGGAGTTGGAGGACATGCCAATAACACACATTGCCACCCACTGGCCCAATACATTAAAAATATTTTGCTTCATCAAACCAGTCCATATAAAAAGCATAAAACAAAAAAAAGACCCTATTTTAAAAAATTGTCTAATCCTGATCTCTTTGCTGGGATATCCTTTTGTTTGACTGAAGTAGATAGATTTTCCTCCTGTTCCTTTTTGTTCTAGAGTAAAAGTAATGAAAAACGTATTTTATCTGGACAATTATCAAAATACTTTACTGCTGGTTTGTAGCTATTTAGTGCAGCATTATTATTTCTATAAAAATTATTTTGTGCTATTCTGCATGGTGCCTAAGGTCTACATGTCACTTGTCAGTGTCTTCATGTAGCAGTGGGACATTGGAAAACATAATCCCAACTATACATATAAAATGATGGGGTCTAAATTAGCTGTTACCATTCAAGAAAGATCTTGAAGTCATTGTGGATAGTTCTCCGAAAACATCCACTTAATGTGCAGCAGCAGTCAAAAAAGCAAACAGAATGTTGGGAATCAGTAGGAAAGGGATATATATAAGAAGACAGAAAACATCATATTGCCTCTATATAAATATATATAAATCCATGGTATGCCCACATGTTGAATACCGCGTACAGATCTGGTCATCCCATCTCAAAAAAGATATACTGAAATTGGAAAAGGTACAGAAAAGGCAACAAAATTATTAGGGGCATAGAACAGCTTCCATATGAGGAGAGATTAATAAGACTTGGACATTTCAGCTTGGAAAAAAAAACAACTTAGGGGACATATGCTAGAGGTCCATAAAATCATGACTGGTGTGGAGAAAGTAAATAAGGAAGTGTTATTTACTCCTCTGAACACAAGAAATAGGGGTCACCAAATGAAATTAATAGGTAGCAGGTTTAAAACAAACAAAAGGAAGTATTTCTTCACCCACCACACAGTCAACCTGTGGAACTATTTGACAGAGGATGTTGTGAAGGCCAAGACTATAACTGGGTTCATAAAAGAACTAGATAAGTCCATCAGCAGCTATTAGCCAGGATGGGCAGGGATGCAAAACCATGCTTTGAAGTGTCCCTAGCCTCTGTTTGGTAGAAGCTGGAAATGGACGACGGGATGAATCACTTGATGATTACCTGTTCTGTTAATTTCCTCTGAAGCACCTGGCATTGGCCACTGTCAGAAGACAGGATATTGGGCTTCTTGGGCCATTGGCCTGACTGAGTATGGCAGCTGTTATACAGAATGGGACAAGGATATGAAAGAGCAGGTAATCATGCAGATTGGGTAGGGTAAAATGGGAAAGGGGCAAGAAGAGAGAAGAACAGAGAGAGTTCTGTGGTGAGATCCTGGGCCTGTTGAAGTCAGTGAGTATTTTCTTAGCTTTTGTATAATCATATGAATGTAAATCGTGTTATAGTATGGGAAAGCAAAAACAAAGACAAGACAATAAATGTAGCCCTTGAAGATTCATCTGCCATAGCAGTGAACTTTTGTATTTTCCATGAATCATTAGATTCTATTGGCATATTTTTCCCTAATTCCTTTTTGTATTCAATGTCCTCCTTGATGCAGAACTATTTTAATATAAAAGTGTTTGCTGTGGGAAATTGTGAGGAATACCATTCTCTGATTATGGGGCAGAAATACCAAAGTCATACACTTATAGGAAAAAGGAAAAAAAATCATAAGTCATATCGTTTTAAGTAGAATATAGTTGTTTAAATCTATGTAATGTTCAGCTAATTGCTTTTATATCATTTAAAATTGATAATCATGTAGAACTAAGGGTTTATCTACATTTACACTGCAGCAGTGGCATAGCTGTAGTGCTTAGTGAAGACGCTATCTGTGTCAACAAGAGAACTTCTCCCATCAGCATTTCACCTCTTTGAGAGGCAATAGCTATGTTGATGGGAGAAGTCCTCCCGCCAACATGATGCTGTCTACACCAGGGACATAAATTTGTCATGCAGACCAAGCCCAAGTTTGTTAGAGAATGAGAGAGGAGGTACAGCCTGACTGAGGTGACAGGCCGTGACTCTTTTTGATAAAATGCTAAAAGCTGTAGTTTTTTTTTAAATGATAGCTTTGACAATAGCCTTAACATGAGAATGCTATTGAAGATATTGATGTTCAAATTCTGAGTACAGAGTGGCAATTGTTCGTCTCAATTATAGATAGATAGTTTACATGGGAAGAACATTATGTGGAAGGAAATGTAGCCTGCAATGACAAAATACAATCAAAATAACTTACTTAAAGCAGCATCCTGTGTTCTGGTTCTTGGGTCTGTACTGGGACTCATTTGCTGTAGATGACAAACCACCACAAGAACAAAGTTAGGTGGCAGTTGTGTGGGGGATTTGAGAGGCTTTTCAAAGGCTGATGGGTGCATCCTTCCTCTGGCATGTAAGTGGTCATCCTCACAGAGGATCTTTCTTTCTTTCTTTCTTAACAGGGATATGATAGAGGTTTATAAAATGAATATGAATATGAATAGTGTGGAGACAGTGAATAGGGTAAATAACACTTCCCTTTCACTCAATACGAAAACCATGGGTCTCCTAATGAAATTCATAGGCAGCAGGTTTAATAAAAACAAGGACATAATTTTTCATACAACATACAATTAACCTGCTAATCATTTAATTTAATTAAGATGTTAACCAATTAATCATTGCCATGGGATGTTGTAATGACCAAAAGTATAACTGGGTTAAATAAAACTAGACTAATTCATGGAGGATAGGTCCATCAATCGCTCTTAGCCAAGATGGTGAGGGATGCAACCCATGTTCAGGGCAATCCATAACCTCTGACTGCTAGAAGCCAGGAAGGGAAGATGGAGATGGATCTCTCAAAAATTAACCTGTTCTGTACACTCCCTCTAAAGGTCTGGTACTGGCCAGGATATTGGGCTAGATGGACAATTGGTCTGACTCAGTATAGAAGTTCTAATGTTCTTATCATCTCATCCCAAAGCTTTAGAGAATTGAAGGTTTGGAAGACTGAATATAGATTCTGCTGGCTGCATGCAGGCTCAATAAAATTTGAACATAGCGCTCAAAGTTTACCGGCCACCTCTCCTGTCTATGGAGTGCCAGGCAACTTATCCAAAGTCAGCTAGAGTAGCAGGAGCAGGACATGGCATCTGCACCCAGATTTAAGGTTTCCAACTGAAGACACAAAGTACTGCAGGAAGGCACGGTAAATCTTGGGGGGGCTATCACATTCCGGAGTGCAATCCAGAGTGTAAGGGGTTGTGACACCATCTGCCCTGCAACCTTGGGTGCTTCACAATGCTTTCCTGCGGTAGCTTCCAAGTTGGACTTCTCACAAACAGCATGCAGATCACACCCTAAGCGTCTGTGTATAGCTGCTGTCTGCCAGCAACACTCCAGTCACACTCTGGCTGCCACCAGCCTTGGTTATCATTTGCAAAGTGACCCCAACACACTCCCGGTCCTGAATTTTCTCTAAAACATGTGGTTCTGTACTGTCCAGCCCTCTCCTGGACAGTTCGGATATAAGAGGTCTGTTGCCCCATAATGTTAATATGCAACAGTTTGCTACTTTAACTGGAGTTACCCAAACAGTTCAGTTTAAACACAACACTGGATTACTTTTGATTAAAGTATAAAACAAGCTTATTTAGTTACAAAAAGATTGATTTTAAGTGAGTACCCGTATAAAACATTGTCAGAAATGGTTACAAGAGAAATAATGGTAAAAAGCTTTCTAATAACTAAAACTTAACAAGCTACACTTGGTTCAAGATACAATCCTTACCACAGTTTCCCCACAACATTGCTGACCAAATTTTCAGGTCACGATCTCTCACAAAGTCAAATGGCGGGTTCCTTTGTCATCTTAGGTGAAAGAAATTGAAAGAGAGACAAGGAAAGAAAAAAGATAGAATACCTGGGGTGTTTTTGTCCCTCTCCTTTATAGTCCAGTCACCCTTTGAAATGCATTTGCCTGAGGGTTACCCCTAGATAAAATTCCTTCCCACTGCGAGGATGGAGACAGTAAATCTCATGGTGAAAGAGGTTCCATGTTGTTGTTTCTAAAATGCAGATCGATCTGTTCATGCCCCCTCCTCCTTGCCTTCCTGGCCGAAGAATGGCCACCTAACAGGTAATTACCAATTAACTTTGACACCTGGCTAGAGACATCAGCTTGTTCTTTGTCTTTGAGAAACTGGTTTATCCCCTTCCCAGGTTTATCTGGTAAATACATTCCATTCATAATTTCAGTTTAGCTACATAACTTTATATATAATGTTGCTACATACATTTCACCATGATATGATAGACCAGTGAGTTATTAATTTTCAAATAATACCTCAGAAGGTGTATTTTGTATAAAGATTATTACAGTTGTGTGGAGCGTGTGAATACAGGGCTGCATTCGGTCACAGAGACATAATCAAATTTTGTGTTAAACAAGTGTTTTGATTATGCAGGATTTGGCTAAGTGGGATTATGCTTGTATTTCTATACAGAATGCTGATGACTTTGCACACAGCTGGCATGATAATTTATTTTCCCCTCCAGCACTGCATTAGGTAAATGAGAATTCTTTGCAAAAATCTGATAATGTTAGTTGCATTGTAAATATTATGCATTTCAGTACTGATAACAGCTGGTTGGGTAAAAGAATAGGACAATGATTTAACCCTATATAATATTTTGAATTTTTGCCAGTTTTAGGCACTACTAGACCCATCTTACCTTACTAGTATATTTGGGAAGCTCTGAAGCAGAAACCATCTAACTTCATTTACTATTGTAAGGAAAAGGCCAGAGCAGTAGCTAATGAAATTTAGTACTTGTGTAAAAGTAAGTGAGACATATCTTGTAGTGTAGGGAAATAAATGTAAAATTTATGATGGCGGGCACCTTATAACCATAGAATTACTGTACCTTTCTAAGTTGTCAGCCAGCCAAAAGTAAATCAAGCAGAGAATTGTTGGAAACCTCACTTACAGAAATAATAGCTGTTTGGAGGGGAAAATGAGGTGTAGGCTGCCATTTCACTTAAAACCAAATCCATCCAGTAATTTTACAGCTGTTAAAAAGTTGTGACTCTTCTCCTCTTTAAACAAAATTAAACTCTGTGTGTGTGTGTGTGTGTGTGTGTGTGTGTGTGTGTGTGAGAGAGAGAGAGAGAGAGAGAGAGAGACTGTAAATAGGTTTTGTTGAAAACATCAGTTCATTTGTATAGTTTGCATTGGCAATGCTACGTATGGATAAAAAGTGGTAGGAACAGATCCTTAGCTGGTGTAAATTGACTTTAGTGGAGCTGACATTTACATCAGATGATGATCTGGCCCAAAGAATTTAATTATTTTTTATTTTTCTTTAGGCAATAAAAATGTTATTGTTAATACTTCCTTCAACCAAATCTAGATTAAGGGCTCCATTCAAAAACATTTTTTTCAAGTTTATTGTTACTTTTTCAGTCTCAGTTTCTATCTTATTACACCTTGTAATGCATGTGGTTTATTAAAAGGAATGCCAAAAAAGGGTATCTCCACGTTGCTCTTGATGCTGCAGCTGCTGAAGATGAACATGTTTATTAGGGCAGTGCCTAATGGGGCCCCATTGTGCTAGGTAGTGTATAAACACAAAATAGTAGCTGGACCCTGTCCCGAAGAGCTTACTCTCTAAATAGACAAGATAGACATAGGGTGGGGGAAAGGATAGAACACAAACAGAGTGAACAATATGAAGGCAGCAAATGTCATGTTAATTCCATGATTTTTGGGGCCAGGACAATTAGTTAAGAAGGGAACTGCTAAATGTAAATAAAAGGGAAAGGAGAGGGAATATTGAAAGGAAGAGGAGTGAGGAGCACAAGGCAGGGGAGTAGAGAGTAAGAGGGGCAGGTGTGGAGTGAAACTGAGGGGAAGGGACTGTGAGGGAGGAGGAGGGAGAGGATGGCGCAATCATCAAAGGGCAGAGAAAATCCAGTGAGAATTGTAGAAAGTTCTCTGAATGTCTGAAGGCCCTGCTTTGGCTGTTTCTGCAGCTGTTCCTACTGGCTAGGGTCTGTGTCTGATTCCACTGCAGGCCACATGACAGTGTGGAAGGGGAGAAAGGCACCACCTGTATCCTATGCCCCCAGAAGGAGTTTTCTGCTGCACAATTCTGGACTTTGGAGGAGAGGGTGCTGGAAGAAGGGGTGGCCATGGCCCCAACTGGGCCCAATTTCACCCCCTTCCTCTTCTGTGCAGAAGTTGCTGTTTGTCCTACTAGCTGAAGTTTCTATTTTATCTTTGCCTCTATGATCAAACTGCTTATGCTCTAAAATGCAGCTATACAGCTATGAGCTGTGATCTCATCAGATATCATAAGCAAGGTCCGTCCTTGTCCACAGTTGAGGAAAACCAAAAGTGCTGAAGATACTGGTGTTGGTGATTCAATAGGTAGTACCTCATCTTCTCATGTGCAACAAAGAGCCTTATCACTTCACCCCATATCTTCACTGATTCCCCATTTATTTTAGAATCCATTAAACATTTCCTATATTATTTATAAACTCTCTCCGACTTTCTTCTTTCTCCCTCACAGACCTTTAATCTTTCTATATACTCTTCCTAGCCCCCCCAGCTCATCTACCCTCAGCTGCATTTCTGTCTGTTCCGGTAATCTCTCTGTTTTTCTTTTGACCCTTTGAATATTGTGCATAAAACATGCATAGTAGACAAACACCTGTCAGGGATGGTCCAGATAATATTTAGTCCTGCCATAAGTGCAGGGGACTGGACTAGTTGACCTCTCAAGGTCCCTTCCAGTCTACTATTCTATGTACTGTGCACATATGGACAAATAAGTTAAAGATGATGGAAAAGCACAGAGAACATCAGGGATAAGAAGATGCGGGGAGGGAGCGAGAAAGGGGTTACAAGTTACTGGACTAACTGTACTTCTGTCTCCTTTCTGGTCTCTCTGAGTGCATGCCTTCAGGTCTTAGGCCTTGTGCCTTTCCTTCTCCCAGGCTGCAGTTCCACTCTTACACACGGTACTATAGCCCCAGTCTATCTATCATTCTTATCCTGCAGGTCTGACTGTATTTGGGCACCTGTGGTTCTTCACTTCAGGAGTCTGTGACTAGTGGTGTGTGTAGTGACTGTCACAACGCCAGGTTTCCTACAACACAGTCTTGGGTACCTGTTGCCAACTCCAAGCTTCTTAGTTGCAAATCTTATGGGCATCACTCCCTCTGCTCCCTTGTTACAAGGATCCTGTGCCCTGTTTTTCCATGTAGAACCACGCTGAATTAAAGAAATATCGTCAGACAAAAACCATGCCAATAACCAGGCCAACATATAGTATTCAATATTTATCACAGTGTAGCTCCACATCTGTGTCACAACCTCATACAAAAGTTATGGTATATACATTCCTCTGACTTCACTTGATGTTTAAGTCTCAGTGTCATCTATAACACATGCCTAAGTTTGAAGTTTGATCATTAGTTTTAAAATGATGAATATTTAAAATTAAGCAGCCAGATTTTTAAATGATCCCATTTGAGACGTTCTCTCCTATGAGATGTTGGATCACATGTTAAAACATCTCAAATTTTAGATTCTTCCAATTTTGAAATGACTGAAAAAGGCCCAACGCTGTAGACTACTCTGATGAATTCCCCTCTTTAAAAAAATGCACACCAGAAAAGCAAAGGAAACCAACCAACCAAAAACTCACAATACCAAATAAACAAACAAAACACCTACGTTCCCAGAATCTTTAAGTGTTCATAATTTTAAATTTGCTTAAATATTATCTTTAAACTCTTTACTGGATTTGTAGATTCCCATTGGGACATAATTGTGATTCTGAAGAATATGGACCGTTATTAAAGCTGGTCTTAAAATTTGCCGTGGAAAGTTTTTATTCTGTTGAAAAATGTTGATTTGATTAAAACAAAATGTTTTGTGTGAATGTATATATTTCACTGAAAATTTCAACCAAATTTATCACAATTTCTTGTTGTGATAAGGTCATTTCAACATTTATATTATATTGTATAATCCTTGTCCCAGTCTGTTTGCCCAGCCAGTCCCAGTTCTCCCCCTACACTCTCACTTCTTGTGAAATCTGTCCCTCTTTTCCACTGCCTCTGTTCCTCTGCCCACTGTTTTCTAGTCTGTCAGTCTCCTTTTCCAGCCAGTTTCAATTTGCACCATCCAACTGGTTCCCAGTCTTCCCTTTCCTTCATCAGCTCCCAGTCAGTCTCCCTCCACATCTCTTAGAATCAGTCGCCTAGCCCAACCAGTCCAAGCCTGCCTTCCCACCCAGCTCCCAGTCTCCCCTCTTCAAATCCCAGTCACAGTTTTTCTTCCCACCCCTTTCTCTAGTCCCTCTCTCACCAGAATCCATGTCCCAAACTACTCCTTTATGTCCCCCTGGTCTGGCTTTTGTCTGCTCTGTATTTGAATGAGACAGCTTCCTCTTCTATGCTTCCTGAGTACCATGTGGGGCAAGGGGAGGGGTCATTGAGAGCACAGAAGAGAGACAGGCTCCCTGTTCTCAGTTCTAGTTCCCAGCCCAACCCTGACCCAGAGCACCCATAACAGGGAAAGTTCTTCTGAGCCCCTGAACCCTTGGCTGGAGCATGCTCAGTTTCTCTGTGGGAATAACACACGCACAGTCTGGTCAGCACTGGGAGCTGTGAAAGACAAGAGCTTGTTCAATGACAATGGACTCTTCAGAAATATGTAGGTACTAACATTTTCAAAGGCTTATAACAGCTCAGTTTGGACAGATTTAATCAGGGATGGCAAAAGGGATATCCTTGTCACAAAGGCTACATCCCTGCCAGATTTCAAGTCTTTGCTCCAAAGCATGGAGGTACAAGAGCATTTTAAAGAAAATCTCTTAAGATTTTTTTAACATGAACAAAACATTTTTCTCTAGCCTTGTTCTTGGAAATGGCTGATTTGTTTTGGCTGAAATTTTACAAAACAATTCAGCCTGAAGCACATACTTGATATGTAAAATTTCAACCCAAAGTTTGGTGAAGTTATAAACAACTGAAAATAGGGTTTTGTAATGAGAAGTGTCAGGCACCTTTATTAATACCGGCATTACGCATCACACCTATTATATATTTGAAGGATGGTGTAGTGGATAGGGCATTGGACTGGGAATCAGGAGACTGATGCTAAATCCATTAATGATTGTGAGGCACTTGGATACTACAGTGATAAGGGCCATATAAGTTTGTATGGCCCTTATATGTGTGTGTGTGTAATATATAAAAATAAATAAAGCATAATATATTTTCCAGATTAAGCAGAATCTCTGATTTTTCAGAATACATTTGCAGTGCTAAGTAATGAGAAAATACAAATCAATAGCAAGCACATCCAGAGTAGAGGCAACATATGCTCCCAATAATTGAATATCCTTTTTGGATTGGGTCCCTCACTCCCTAAATTTGAATTGAATAGTTGCTCACCATCTTTCCACAGATAAATTTGCAAACTTCTGGTAAATGAATTGGTTGAAAACTCTGGCAAAACAGTTTGGATCAGTTATAATACATTTAAAAAAAAACCCAGAACTTCTTATATACTGTGCTACAGAACATTAGAACATATATATATATATATATATATATATATATATATATATATATATATGTAAAATATTTTAAAAATAACATTTCCTTTCTGGGGAAAGTAATTGTGCCTGTTTTCTTCCCAATGTTCAGTAGCTGTTTCACTGTTAACGTTTCTGTATTAGCTCTGCAGGGGAAATACCCTTATTGTTGCAGAATTTTCTACAGCATAATTTAGTCCATCCAATCATTTTGTGTCATTACAGAGGATCTTGATGATTTAAGAATGGAAGGAGTAACCAGTGTGATGTCTTCTGGGAGTAAATTTAACCAAACTCGAAGTGCACATCCCGCTGAACCTCAGGCAAAGGTCACGTTGAACATCTGCGCAAGGTGTGCCAGGTAAAACAATAGCCAGTCATACAAGTAGATTCTTTTCCCCAGCTTTTTTACTTAACTAGTATGCTTACCTAAGGGCGAAGGAGTGACTGTCCATTTGCTAAAGGAAAATTACTTTGCTCCTAGTTATCCTTTGACCTATTTTGGCAACTGAGTTTTGTGCAACGCCCGTATGTGTGATACCACGCATATCAACAATGAATCAGAGTATAGGTAGTCTCGAGCCTTACTTCACAGCTTGAAACTATGTTAAGCCTTCTGAATTTCATTAGTTATCTGAGCTTATGTGGCTTTTCAAGGGATGAATTTAAAAACACCTGTATAAATGGAGATCTAGTTGCACAGGTGCAGTTCAGGATTTCGTATAGTTACATTTTAACATTTCATAATCTCATCCTGTTTCATCTCTTAGAAAGAATTTAATCGGTTTGAAGCCTTTTTGGTTTTGGTAGCTGAAAGTAATTTTTGCATTGACAATATGAGGGCCATACAAACAGCTTGGTATTTCTGACGCCAAGTCAACTAAGAATGTAACACTAGTTGAAACTCCTGAAATTTTAGATTTACTCTCTCTGTAGACAAAAGATCATTTGGAAGAAGGATTTAAGCCTGTTTAAATGACAAAATTAGTCTTCTTAGGTAAGTGGTATAGATTAACAAGACCAATACAGAGGCATGCTAATTTTCTCTTCTTGCCTTTGTCACTGGCTGCTCTCTCATGTTATTTTAGAGGGGATTAGCTAATTCTATATAAATAACCTGTGGTGAAATCAAGTCAGTAGTTTTGGCATGTACCACCCTATTTTTGCATTTTTTCCATATTGTTTTAAGGTTATCGCTTTTTAAAATGCCACCTGTTTAGGGATTGTTTGCAGTGTTGTAGTAACCGCGTTAGTCCCAGGATACTAGAGAGACAGGGTGAGTGAGGCAAAATCTTTTATTGGACCAACTTCTGTTGGTGAAATAGACAAGCTTTCAAGTTTACACAGAGCTCTTCTTCAGGTTTAGGGATGCTGACTTGAAAACACTTGCTGGTACTCCTAATATACCCCCAAGCGTGCTAAATCTCCATGCTGTACCACATTGTCAACACTGTTCCCAGGATGCGGCATCTCTGAGAATTACATGGCCGCACTGTCAATACAGCTCTATCAACACTGTGAGTTGCAAAGACTGTAAGTCTCAGAAATTTTGCTTTTGGTGGTTAGGTGTTATACCTTCAGAAATGACTAAAACATAGTACTCTCAAGAGGAAATTAGTAAAATAGGGTACTGATGACTGTCTTCCTAAATCATAGGGAATAAAATGCTAATATTGTAAAATATGCTTCCAAACAGTCAAATATGTAGAAGTAACTTACATTTTCTCAACTATCAGTGTTCATCCATATATTAAAAGGTGGTAACATAAGTAAATTAGGGAGATTTGGGTTTTCTATGGGTAGATATTTCTACATGAAACGTATACAAATATTTACAAAAAATAACTTCATATGGATCTACTTTTAAGGTACAGTGAGGTTAAACCTACCTTTGCAAGTGGTTGAATTGATACATTTGACATCAATGATTGCATTGAAATTAATTGTCATTGTAATTTCATATGACCTTTCACACCTCTTCATTATTTTAGGGGTTAAAAATAAATAGTTCCATGTCCTGCTAAACTTAGTGGCCGTGGCATGCTTCTGAGGCAAGAAACTGCTCTATGCACCATACAGCTGTTATTTGGCCACCAAATCCAACTCGCCAATGCTCAGTGGGTTGAATCTTTGAGCCAGATCTTGGCCCACTCTAAGGCCCCTTTGCATCATTCTAATGGTGCACATGGGCCTTAAATGGGAAACTGAAGATTTCCCTGGTTAAGTTTTCTCCCGAGGCTAATTTTGTGCAGGGGCTGACTTGAAAATTGTGGGAGGGGACATGAAGAAAGGGGGTGGGGAGGCTATAAAGACAACTTTGCTGGCCTCTATGTGTGCCAAATAGTGCTCTGATGCATCTTTGGATTGATCTGTACACCTTACTTTCTGAGCCCTTTTGATGAGGACAAAGAGGACCTGACTGAAAATTTGTCTGTCTCCACCATACTCATAATCTGAGAACCTGAATGCCTACCTCCATTCTTTTGGCTCTTGTTGCTGTTCATCAGCCTCTTAAAGCTTCTGAGGAATCAGAGATCTTTCTGTCATTGGGGGAAAACTCTAAAGTTAAAGGGGGAATTGCCATTTCCCTCAGTGTTGAGGGGACCTTATCATTGTCTTCAAGGAGGAACATTGTCCAGGGATATTACTGGAGCTTCAGCTGCTCATGATTCAGAAGGTGGGAAGAAAGACACTTTTCTCCTATGTACTTGTTAAACCAATTGCCTCAATTTCTCCAAGGTATGGACCTTGGCACAGTTATTCATGTCTTTTGTTTTCTCCATAATGGATTGCCTCAACGCATTCTACACACAGCAACCCTGCTGTGCTGAGTGGCGTGAGCTGCAGGATGCATACTATGCCAATCCTCTACAGACTGGTTTAGTTTTCTATTTGTTACTAAGTGCAATTCAGTATGTTGATACAGGTGTTTAAAATCTCATATGTCATGGGTCCTAGCTACCTGGCAAACCACCTCTCACCAGAAGTTGGTCCAGTAAAAGATATTACCTCACCCACCTTGCCACTTTATTTTTACGCAAGTCAGTTGAAATCCTTCAATGGGTTGTTGCAAAGATTCTGTGGTGTTTAGTGTTTGGGAACCTCAGTGGATGTTCCTCAAGTCTGGAATTTAATTTCCTTGTCAGTATGTCTAAGCCTAAGTTTATCTGCATTCAGGGTATGCTCTAGAGCCTATTTGAACCTCTGAGTCTTTGCCTAAATTTTGGGGAAGGGTATTTTTATTTTCTTATGTTATCTTTTTAATTTAATTAGTATTTGTAGCATTACACTGTGAAACTTTGGGGTTTACATTACACTGTGAAACTCCAGTAAGGAGTTGTATCACCATCTACCCTGTAACCCTGGGTGCTGATGTGCTGCCCAACTTTGGCTCAGAGCTCTGACACCAACAACCTTATAAGAAGTCTTATAGGATTTCTTCACCTTGGCTTTCACCAGCTTGGTTCCTCCTTGCATGGTGATACCAACAGCCCTTCCAGCCCCAAGTCTCCCCAAAACCGTCTCCTCTGCAGTTCTCAGACTCACTGTAGCACTCACAAACTCTATCAAGTTCATTGCTCCTTCAAAGAGACAGTACACAGCATCAGCCTGTTAGTTTGTCTGAGGATTTTAACCTTCAGTATGAAACACTGCACTGAGAGGGATGTGTAATAAAAAACAAAGTTAAATTTATTAACAAGAACAGATATTTAAGTGATACCAAATAGAAGGAATGGAGATAGAAATGGTTACAAACAAAAGTAAAAATACGCTTCTAAGAGTATGTCTTCATTGACGGTGGCAAATTTGCCGCCATCAGATCAATTCTTCAGGATCGATTGAGCGGAAGTGGAGATCCACTCAATCGATCCAGAAATCGACTTAAAAATACACCCCTGGAAAAAGAGTAACACTGCATCGACAGGAGGGCATTTCCCGTCGGCACAGCATAGTGGGGATGCCGCACTCATTAGAATTTAGGAAGTCGACAGGAGATACGCAAGCTCGTGGTAAGTGTAAACCAGGCCTAAGACTAAAACCTAACTTAATGAACTAGAGTTTTCTGTTCCAAGTTGATTTCTCAGTACAGATGCTCTTTTGGTATGGCAGTGCTTAGCCAGTATCTGACACAAAGCTCAAAATACAGTACTTTGTTTCTTTGCCTATTCAGGTGAAGGATACACAAATGGCTTTTCCTCTCTGTTTATATCCTCAAGGTTTTATCTTTGTTTTCAAAGTCAGGAATCCCTCTTGGGGGCTCAGCTTGCTGTGTCCACCAGGGAGCGGACACCATGTTAATTTTTGCAGTCTCCTCCCCCTGTCAGGATAGTTAAGAGGCCATCTCCCCCATTTGCTAGTTTGATGATTTTGTGTACCTTTTATATTAATGTACTTTCATTTTCTCTCTGTGTTCAATTTACACTGAAGATACATTCAAGCAGATGCAACTACTTTCTTTGTCTAGGGTGGGATAACTTAAGCCCTACCTGCCAAACATATTTTAAGAATGTATTTCCAGCACATATTATAATTTTTCCTATATCACCTATACATACACCCTGCAATAATATTAATAATCAGTGTGTTACCAGTTCACATATGATACCTTACATGACACCTTTTAGATGCAGATTATGACAGCTGTGAGTTGGGGTGCTCTGAGCTGGTCAGATCAACTGAGTCTCACTGCTACATACCAGGGAGCCCCCTGCCCTCTGGCAGTTGGGTGCTCTTATGGTCACATACACCTATACCGTGTTTATAAATATGTACACTGGGATTTGGTAGTTGGCCCTGTATAAAAAATTGAAATATAAATTAATATAAGTTGTTTTATTAAAAATTTTAGATACAGTTAAACAGGTAAGTATATTCCCTTAACTTCACCCATTTTATAGTTTATAATAATGGAGCTGTATAAAGTGACTTGAAGTGAATGGTCCCATTTAATTTCAGTGGAAGTTCTGTAGGTAGGAAACTTGTCAGATTAGGTTACCTTTTATCACAGGTATTTTGGCTGCCTCTAGAATGAATAGGACTTCTTCATTTATGCATTTTTTGCTTAATTGGCAGAGAATTAAATGTTGGAAAATGTCCCTCTTGGCTCAAACAAAAATGTAATTTTACCCCTGCATGAGCACATCCAAATCCTTTCACCTTCCTATACTTTTAAAATGTGCCCTGCTCCAAATCTACTCCCAGGCCAAGGCACTCTCTGATGCTTCTTCTAGAGGTTTCCGCTCTTCCGAAGAGGAGACTTTGTGACATTGCAAAACTGTTCTGAGAGGAATTTATGTCGATGAATTCAGGAGTTTATCAGGCACATGTTTAAATAGTAGCCTAATCATCATTAATTCTTTTGATTTGAATATGGATATGATACACATTTTTATAAAATTTCCACCATAATTATTTGACATTATCTCATTTTATACATTGTGTAACAAAAGATTACACATATCAAGCTTCTTTTTCAATACATTCTCCAAGATCCTGACTTCTCTCTCAGGAAAAAGTGAGAGCTTTCTTAGGAAGTTGAGGAAATAGGAGTCTAGAAATATTCTAGAAATGGGCATAATTTGAACTAACTGCAAAAAGTTCCTCCTTAGATTGACGAGTGGAGAGGAAGGTCTTATTTTCTAAACCTCAAATGCTGATAATTTACTTCACTAATTCTCTTCATTTGATAGGTCTATCAAATGACAAGATCAGTACTATTAATAAAAGGTAACATTCTCCTCCTAGAGATCCAGACAGTAAAGATGTAGGTCGATCTTCAAGTCATCACACCACATTGCTTTGTAAAATTTTACGATACAAAAAAGAGGGGCTTAAATCTCCAGGGCTATAAAAAGGTTTGTTGACTAGAATACAGCTGTGAGAAACAGAGAGCTTACTGTTTTCCATGTAGATGTTTCACACATGGGGAGAGAAATGCAGATGGATAACAGCTTTAAGAGGGTTTTCAAACTGGAGAATAGTAATAGAACACTGTTTTCCCCATAGCTCTTCAAAAACTAACCACAGTGCAAATTAGGCAGCATATTAAGTCATTTGAACAAAAGGGTGACATAATTCAAAAGGTGAAACAAAACAAGATGCATATGTTGCAGAAATCAGGGGCATATAAAAATAACTGTAGTTTGGAATATTTGTTTTCTGTGATCATAGTGAAGAGAATTAGCAATGACAATTTTAAAGAGGGAGATTAAATTTTATTTAAAACATTTGAGTAAAATATTTGGCAACATTTTTCTAATAAATAATTACATTCCATGAAATGGCACAAATATCTCAGATGATTCGCAGAATGCTCTGATTCACTGTACAGCAGATCTTATAACTACTGGTTCAAATACAGGTGAGGTTCACATACAACTGAATTTTAGTTTTAGCTGATGTGTCATAATTAGACATCTCCCACATGTAAACAAACAAAAAAATGGGTTAAATATCTGCTTCATTACAGATTAGAAGAGAAGCTTCTATGTTTTGTTACATTTTGTGACTTGCATGTTGCTTCTCTAACACTTTCAGTAATACTGTGAAAGAAATTGACATGTACTCTCTCACCTGAAGAAGAGCTTTGTGTAGCTCGAAAGCTTGTCTCTTTTACCGACAGTGGCTGGTCCAATAAAAGATATTACCTCACCCACCTTGTCTCTCTAATATTCATGGACCAACACGGCTACAACAACATTGCAAACAACTATAAGGCATTTGTTGATCAGGTATAAGATAAAGCCAGTGTACTTCACTGAGCAGCCATTTCAATGGAGTTAAGGGGCTTTTCTTTTTTCTTTTTTTAAAGACCACCCATTAGCCTTGTATGCCCGCTGCCATGCTCAAAAGTTAAATCTTGTTCTTGTGGACTCTTGCCAATACATTCCTGGAAGTAAGAAGCTTTTTGTTTTTCATAGTGCAAGGGTGAATTCATTCTTTTTAACATCAGTAGCACACAAAAAGGGGTTGCATGTGATTGAAAAGAAATGGGATTATAGAAAACATATCCTTGCCACAAGCTTGACGGGTTCTGAATGAAAATGTCAGAAGAGAGCACTGGTTGCATACAAATTTGTTTTTCAAACCATAAATTTGCTCCATATTTTGATCTGAGACCAGCTGGACCAAGAGCACACAGTCCTCTCCCTGGCTAACCAATAGCAATAGTGAATTGTTTGGGAAAGAAAATACTATTAATCTTACTTGAGCATTTAAGAATATTATGGAGAAAGAATTTGTATGCAGCAGTATTCAAATATCACAAAGGACACTAGTGGGACTTGGGGTCATTGAGAAGCCACCTATTGGAAAATTTGATAATGAGCTATATAGACAATAGTGTATGAGGCTTGACGAGTGGATCTTCTGTAACTTACAGGCAGAAAAAGAGATGATTGTAATCAGAGAAGAGATTGCTGGTAAACAAGCCATGCTACTTTATGTACTGTACACAAATACTACTAATAAAACACCAGGCAACAGAGAAATTAACAAAAGCATTTATCTACATTAGGAGGAATAGAGATAGAAACAAAAGAATAAACTTGAAAGGAGGCTAAATGGAGTTAGAGAAGTTGGACCCATCTAGGACTTCCCACCCCTACTTGTTACTGTCTTTAGCGGGGAAAGGAGAGATGGCCGACAATGCTTCCTGAGCATTTCTTCAGCATACTGTTGACTAGTCCCCTTTCTGACTATTTATGCGGTAGTAGCTGGCCTACGCTGATCATTATGGTCCTAGAAGGAGGGGCTGATAGGATGGGCAATTGGCCTCTCTGTGGGGCCATTTGGGCTGTTGAAGATGGGCAGGTCCCTTGCAGAGGAGGTGATTATTAGTTGGGCCTTGAGTGCTCTCCCAAATCTGATATTTGCACTGGATTGGATAAGGGTTCTTCTCCTTTTAATTCCTGTCTTCAGATGATGGAGCCTATAACATCACCATCATGGGGGAGTTCACTGATCAAAGAGATGGGATTCCTTTCTATCCCTTTCCCTTCTCACTGCTTCCCTTACTCCAGTGCTTAATTTGTAGTGAATGAAGTTCCAGGGCTCAAGCAATTTTTTTACTTTCATAACTGATGCAGCAAGCCCAGAGGTGCTGGAGCTATGGACTGCCATGCCTACAGCTGCTGGGACTCAGCCCGGGCAAGCCCTACCACAAATTAAGCACTGCCTTTCTCCCATTTGCTGTTTAGGACTGAGTGTGGGACGGATTATTCTGCCAACAGGCCTTTCTTCTGTCCCTGGCTCTGTTTTGGTGATGGCAAATAGGAAGCATTTCAAAGGATGCCCCTTTGAAAATTCCTATATGATTAAGAGCCAGTCAACCCCAGAAGAATCTTTCCCCTCTTAATTTGGACTAAGAATACTTAATAGTGTGTGAATGTATGTGTTAGGCTGAAATGATAAAGGGAAAATGGAGCTAAGTAGAGGAGACCCTGGCCACTGGAGATGTGAATCGCCTTCTTCCCAACACACTGCTGGCAACTAACGGCTTTTACAAGTTTAGTTATTTTATTCCCCCCTGTAGCTGATATCCTGGATATGGTGTGTCTTACATAACTAGAAATTAGGGAGAGGAGGTACAGCAGAAACAGCAGTCCCACTAGGCCCTGATCTGCATTTTCCTATCTTTATAAATCTATTCTAAGATCATGTGATAAAAGTAGGTGGAGTCTATTAAAGAAATATCAGAATTTCTTCCCTTAACCCAACTTCATTCTGAATCATTATGATCCCCTTTGGCCTGCTAGTGTCATTCCCTGCAGTGGTATCTTTCCTAAAACAATTTAAGAAGTTAATTGATCCATATATAAATTTAAATGTGTTTTTTCTAATGTGCAACCTTTTATGTAAAAGTGTAAAGGACAATCTCAGCTTTTTTGTTTTTGTTTTATAGAAGTAAATTTCTAGCCATTTCCTTGTAAAGATAGCGTTGAAAATGTAAACTGATTATAACAGTTTAGAGGAACAATCAGCTTAGCTCCCTTTCTGCAGCAAGTGTCAGGGACCTAAATATAGCTCTCTCATATAAATTTTAATCTATAATGAACTGATTCAATTAAGTGTGTAGCACAAAGAATAATCTTACAAATCCTCCCCATAATCTTGATGCTGGCCCTGGTATTTTGTGGGGAAGGGATATATATGTTAATGTTCCTAAAATATGGAGAGAAATAGCTTCAGTATAGCAGGCATGAATTTGTTTCTAACTTTAAGTGGTTGATATAAAGTTAGTGAAGTAGGGAGGGGAGGAAGGCAATATCTGTGATCAGATCTCTTGGAGTATTAATTAACTGTGAAGCTTGCTTCTTCAAATGATATCAAGATCTTTGGTTGTGTCTGTTCTTTCTTGCCTTGCCATTACCTAATTGGGTTTCTGTTTATATGTAACAATTCTTAGTGGTTATCCTTTTGGAATGGAGGATGCTGAGCATCCCAGATGACATATTCTCATGTATATCAGAATTTTTCATTCTGTTTTTCTCTAGGCTTCTTTTTTGTAATCTTCTAAATGTATTGTCCTCTTGATTTAATCAGTATCTTATTTTTCTTTATAGTAATTTGTGCAATCCTGACAAAATTTAAGTGGTTTGATCTTATAATAAAACCCCCAAACCAGAGTGGTTAATAGCATTACAGTGAAACTTTTGTACAGATCTAAAGATAGCAGGCATCCAAGCAGAGACTGTGAAACCTGCTGAAATGCTTCAACGGATTTCAGAGAAGTAAAAGTGCTTTTGTTTAAAGAGGAATAGATTTTTATTTTAAAGTTTTTGTTAAAGAGCTGGTTTTAAAAGTCTGCTTTCTTCCCCCATGAAAAATGTCTTTTTTATAGTTTTTTTTTATTTTAACATGGGTGAATTTGGAAAAATTTCAATTAAAATTTTGTTTTCAGTTCAGTTCTTTAAAACTGAAATTTTGATTGAAATTTCAGTATTTAAGAGTTCGGTTTTCCGTTTTTGCCATTGAATGCAATAGTATGAATGATATCTAAGTTTCTCACCATTTCTTTTCTTTTTCCTGTTACTTCATTATAACTTTTCAAAACATCTCCAATTTCAACGAATGACAAAAAAAAAAAAAAATAAAAAAAAAGAAGCTCTTTACCTCTACCACTCTGACTTTTCAAAGTTTCCTCCAACTTTGGAAGTTACAAAGTAGCAAAATTAGTTTACCATTTTTCGTTTTGCCACTCTAGAACTTTTCAAAAGTTGGAGAAGTTTTGAAAAGATATGGAATGGAAGAAGGAGTTGAATGGGAGTAAAGGGAGGGCAGAAAGGAACCCTAAACATCAGTTGTTATATTGCATTCAATGGCAAAAAAGGAACACATTTTAAAATTTTGATAATATTTTCAAAACACTGTAATGAAATTAACATTTTAATTTGAAATAAACTAAAACTTTAATATTGTTTCCAAACTGATTGTTGAAAAAGTTCATCCAAAATAATATTTCTCTTTAAAAATTTGGTTTTGGCAAAAGCCTATATTTTGACAGGAAACATTTTCAGTCAAAAAATATTAACCAGTTCTATTCAGTTCAGCTTGGGCTGAGGTTCAGGCTGGTTCTTTCTTTTGACCCAGTTTCCCAACCTCTAGCCATGAATGACCAAAATAATGTTCTACAGTTGTGCCTCTCTGGGCTTCATAAGTGTTATATCTAGCTTAAAGAAACCACTTGATCTTTTCTTTTTCCAGAGCACTATACCAGTTTGGTACCACATTTGTTCTCCTAGCAATTACATTATTTGCTTGTGTGAAAGGTTATTTTAGTGCCCTCAAAGGAATAAAAACATACTGCAGAAAAACAAGAGCCCAACAAAGGTTTGACTGGTCCTAGCACTTATCACAAATAATAAATATAAATTAATTCTGAAAAATTAGTTGATTAATTTGCTAAGTATCAAAGTATTGCTCTTTCACTTCTTCCTATCAGCATTGCTCACTTTCTTACTCTTAGAGGTATTACCCTTCTACGTCTTGCTATCTGGAAATCAGAGGGGTATAATCTGTACTTTCAAATTATTTTAGAGTGATCTCAAAAATGCACCAGGTACCATAATCACTTTGAATCCTACGCTTCGAATAATTTCATGAGGAATTCCCTGTGAATTTCCCTTTAAAAAGAAGAGCCTGGGTCTTGCTATTTTCAAAACAAAAGCCATATTCTGGGAAAGAAACAATATAAGACAGGAAATTTATGTCAATGGTTCAGTCAGAATCTCAGGAGACATAGGTTTTTTTCTCCTAGTCTTTACCAGATTTTCTCACTGGATAAATCCTGCAGCAACAGTTTCAAACAGCTGAGAAGTTCCATGAAATTATGTGTTATCTGGAATTATGTATGCTGTCAAGAAAACTCTGTTTATAGTTGAAACATATATCTCTGTAAAAGGGAAGGGGGATCAAATGGGGGGTTTAATGTCCTTGTACTACATAATATTTTAAGAGATTAAGCTTTTCCCATTGAGTTTGTCTTACAGCTATATATTTCATCAGAAGCTGAACATGTGAGATAAAATTTTTGTGGGGGGCAGAAATAGTTATCAATCAGTAAGAGAAAAATCCAAGAAACCTGTTTGTTTGAAGATGTATATATATTTTTTTAAATGGAAAATGTATATATGTATGTTTTAAGTTTAGCTTCTAACATTATAAAAAAGTGAGGCACTAAAATACAGTTATGCAAAACATAAAAATTCTCATTGTATACTTGGGACAGTTAAAATACAGTTGCATTTGTAAAATATGCTTGTGCAAATAGATTGTATGTGTAGGCTGTGCAATTACTTGATTGTGCACATAACCGTTGTCATTATTAGGTGGTATTTTTGGAAATTTGGCACTTTATGCACCAAATTCACCTCTAGGGTAACTCTACTATAACTTTAACTTTGCAGCTTAGTTCCTGGCTTTGACTGTTCTCAAGGAACATCACCTCATTTAACTGTGCCCCACTTAACAGGTTGACTTACTTAAAATGAAGCAAGTGGTCATCCCTTTACCCTGTCTTTCTCACTGGTGCAGAATTCAAACAAGACACTCCTCTTTTCTCCCCAAAATCACAAATATATTTCCAATGTAAAAGGTTGAGTCCTCTAAATATGTCTTGCAAGCTAATTCTTCATGCCAGCGTCACTGGACTCTTTCAGCTTGGTGCTGCATTAAAGCACTCTAGTGATGAATATCAGCAACATCAGTGTCTCTGCTGAATGCAAACCATCCTGAGCAAATGACACAGAGCTCACAAGCTTGGAGGGGTTTGTTTGCCAGAGTCTGAATTACTGAATAACAGTTTAATGCAGCTCTTAAAAAAAAAAACAACACACACACCACACACCCCCCATACAACCCTTTTATAAGTTCTTTAAAAACAAAATCACAGGGGAAGAATGAGTGTTAAGTCTGAGAAGACTGACAAAGATTGCAATTTTTCTCCTCTGAGATAATGGTTTTGAAGCCAGCAGCAGATAAAAGATTGCCATAAGAAAGGCTTAATTCCCCATCTTGTGAAAGGAATAGATAATTCACTCTCTTTATGGATTCCTTACTCTGGGAAATATATTTCTACTTTTGGTTTTACTCAGAAATAGCTGCAGAATGTACTTATGTAAATGCACAAAGAACCACATTCATACATTTTGAAGAAGCAAACAGCACACAGAAAAGGTTATTTTTCAGACCATGTCCATGTATAACTTTTGCTTAGCAAGTGAATATTCTAGTTTTATCAACATTTATGGCTCTGAATAAAACATTGATGGCATGGAAACATATATTTTCCACACAAATCTTTGAACAATAATGTTCTTAATTTGCAATAAAAGAACAGATTACAAACTGTCCTTTTAAACTGTTATTTCAGGGAATTTTATGCAAATCAGTTACACCAGTACAGTATATGCAGGGCAGTGTGAAACAACTCTTCAGGGGCATATTCAGATACCAGTAGCACTGCTGGATGTGTTGTTAGTCCTGCATTTACATTAGTGTACCTAAGATCACCATCTAGCTCAGACTGTGAGTACACCACGTATCAAATAGTTCAGGTTGAAGAACCTATAGCAGCAATAACTGCACTTTCTCTTCTGCTTGAGAATTTTGCACCACCTATTTGAAGAAATTACACATCCCTATCATAATACCATAAGTAGTAGCCAGGGACTAAGCTACATGTGTTACTGTGTATAGTAATCTCCAAAATTCTGTTAGGAAACTTTATTGTTAAATATCTACAAAATTCTTTGTCTAATATTACAGCTAAATGTCAGAAGATCTTGCATTTGCATTAACAGTGGCCTGTAATACTTTAATCCAAATATCTTTACAATCTGTTTTATAATGGAGCTGTTTCATGAATTATGGCATATAAAGAAAATAGAAGATATGACACTGTTTTTATTGCAACAATGAGGCATTTTGTAGAGTTTCCCACTGGTGGCTCAATCTTGTGAAGTGTCAAGCAACTTCAGTGCTCATTGACTTCACAACTCTGTATATCTATTTTTTCCCCTTATAGTTCTAAGTCACTTTTCCTCCCATGGTTTGTTAATCTTCAACTTGTCTGTATTAATGCTAAGGCCTTGTTTACACTAGAAAATGATTTGCCAATATAGCTATGCCAGCACCCGCTCCTATTGGAGACGCAGATTTTACTGATAAAAACATTTTGACTATGTAGCTTATACCAGTTCTCTGAATGAAATAAACTTGACTAGCAAAAGGACTTTTTATAACTGTGTTTACAATCAGGCTTTTGCTGGCCTGGCTATGTCGGTTACTGGTATGATTTTTTTCACACTGCTAACCAATATAGCTTTGTCTGATAAACTTTTAAGTGTGGACCAGGCATAAGCCATTCTGCAGGCAGTGTGACAGTAATCTAGAACTTTATTTTTTTTCTCCCAAAATAGTCATATGTAGATATGAATTCTCACTAAGTATAACTGCTGCATCATATTTTATTAAAGTGAAAGCCCTCTTACTTCATTATGTAAGATATTAGAATTTTGCTGACATTAACACTGATGACTTCAGTGGAATTACTTTGGATTTACATCACAGTAACTGAGAGTAGGATTTTGGAGATAGTTACACCAATGTAAATTAGATCAGAATTTGGATCAGTAAGTTTTTAGAACAAAGCATAAAATAAGCTTGGCATGTTATAGGCAAGTCAGTATAAAGAATGAGTGGCCTGGAGCAAAGTGAGTGGTGCGGTAAGGTTGGTTGCTAGGGAGAAGTACAAAGAAATAATGTGTTTTCTAGACATTTTTGTTTAACCTAAAATTAGAATGCTTGGGCTTTAAAGATCTTTGTTCTATTATCTCTGCCCCTATGACCTCCCTTGAGTGATGCCTGTATTTGCCCCAGGGAAATTCTAATTCAACACTGTAATGTCAGAGAGAGAGAGAGAGAAATGGCAGATGAAAATTTAGACTGTTTAAACCTACAGAAAGAAAGCAGAGGAGAAAAGAGAAACTCCAGATAATGGGCTTCTCATTCATAGCTAAACATCTTTGAATGCCTGTTGAAATATCATGGAATGTATTATGTCTTTAATGTTTTCCTTTTTTTACTGTTAAATTCATAATATTTTTGAAAAGTATGAAATTTGTGTTACATTGTTTGAAATCAGATTAATGGCATAATTTCAAAAAGCAAAATAGTGTTTAAGAGATCATTTATTTTTCTTACGGAATCCAACTTTAAGAAAAAACTAATATACTCAAAATAATTTTATACTCAAAAGACAGCCTGGACCATACATGGTAGGAAGGCAATATATATTCACAATTCCAGTAAATCTAATTCCTAATTAACTTTTAACTCCCTAATTTAAGGAAGATAGTGAATATTCAATCACATGATTCAGTTTAACAATTTAGATTTCTTTGGGTGCAAAATTCTTGTTTCCTCCCAGTTAGGCTCTGATTCAAGAAAGCATCTTTATACAAGAAAGCACTTAAGTACTTTCCTGAATACTAGCCTTACAGGGTAGTCATCTTCTTTTCTGCACATAGAACCTCTAATGAAATATTATCAAATAACATGGCTACTTCTTCCATGTGCAAACTTCTTCTGCTCTTCCTCCAATTTAATGGCTTAGGGGCCAATATGTATAAAGTTCAAAGAATCGACTTAGGAATCTTCTTTTAAAAGTGAAACCTTTTCAGCATTTATATTGATAGGAAATTCAGGTAGATAAAAACTGATAACATGAGATTCAAGAAGAACAAACTTTTGTAAATTTGACAACGAAAAAGATGCCTAAAATACAGGCCAATTTAATTAAAAACAGTATACTTATAGAGTTTATTCTGAACAAGAGTTTCTATGAGCACCTTATAGCCCCCTGTATCAGATCACTGGCTCCCTATTTTTGTTTAATTTTATTTTTGTCTTGAGTCTAAAGAGCTCAGAACTAAATAGAACATAGTAGTAATGGAATTATGCCATCACGAACCACATTTAGCAAACCCTTGATGATAAGTAGCTGATATTTATGACATTGTCAGTAAAAAGGAAAACACCTGAATTTTCATCATGTTCTTCTAGGGTTAGATCTTACAAATAGATTCATGTGGAAATGAAACATTAAGTACCATGGGGTGCTGCATGAGTACAGCAGTGAACTCATGTGCAGTGAATTGTAGGATTGGGGCTTTAGTGTGGAATATTTTGCTCCACTGCACTTGTAGTAAATGTGCATCTATTAAGCATCCTAGTATTTCAATGAAGTAAAGAGCCAATAAGGCAGTGCAATTTTCAGGAATGTTGAGAGTTTTGTCAGCCACATCCTCAAATGAACAGGAGAGCATACAGAGCTTATCTGCAAAAAGATCTTCACACCCCAACAAATTGTCATGGCATCAGAGCTATTTTGTACATGAAGGGCCGGACCCGAAGTTCATTAAGTCAAAGAAAAGGCTCCCATTGACTTCATTGGGCTCAGGATCACAACCTAGATCACTGGTTAAAGTTCAAGCCTCTGGCTAATCTATACTACATGTTTAGGTCAACCCAAGGCAGCTCATATCAACCTAGCTGTGGATGTGTCTTCACTTACATTTGTCTCCCGCTGACTAACGTGCCCCACTACACCAATTTAATAACACCAAATCCCCGGGCAGCATAGAGTCACGGTCGATGTAGTTATGTCAATACAATGAGAGCATAGACACTGTATTACTTACGTCAACCTCCAGCAGCTGACCCACACAATGCCACACATTGACAGCTCTGGTCACTGTTGTGAACTCCATTGCCCAGGAGTCAGGTAGATAGGAAGCTCCTCCTCCCATTTAAAGCCCCACAAATTGTTGAAAATCCTTTTCCTGAGTGCCTGGCTTGGCAATCACACCTAGCAGCTCTCCATTGTTGATTTTAATTGACCAGCAGATCATGCGGGCGACATGCTCCAGATGCGCTCCTGTCTGGAGTAGACAGGAGATATTGAATCCCCTGGGCCTGTGGGGAGAAGAGGCTGTGCAGGCACAGCCCCAAATCAGCTGTAGAAATGTGAACATCTACGAGCAGATTGCTTGGGGGATGTGGGAGAAGGGCTATGACAGGAACCAGCAGCAGTGCCGTATGAAAACAAAGGAGCTGCGACAGGCATACCAGAAGACCTCGGAGGCCAACGATCAGTCTGGTGTGGAGCTGCATTTTATCCTTAGTGCATACCACCACCCTCCACAACAGCACTGTGGATACTTCAGAGGAGCCCAAGTCATAGGCCTCTGCTGTGAACAGCGAGAAGGTGGATGAGGAAGAGGATGAGGAGTATAGGCTAGGCGACTGTGGGATCCAGCTGCGCAGTGAGCCAGGACATGTTTTTGACTCCATCTCAGTCCAGCCAGTCCTGCCAGTCATGCACGGGCAAGTCCGACACAGGGGAAGGAACCCCTGGTAAGTATGTAGTTTACTTTGAAATTACAGGCATGGCACCGCCAAAGTAGCAGGACATGTCTTTTGATTTGTTCATTTTTATTTGTGATAGAAGAGATAGTGAAACAAGCTAGAGAAGTAGAGTTGCTATCTGCTTTTCATTCCCCTCTAGAGATAGGCAGCGTGGGCCATGCGGAGCACTTTATTTATGTGCACTAGGATCTCCTGTGAATCCTCTGTGGAGATCTCAGTGAAACTTTTTCATGGAGGAACTCTGCAATCCTCTGCCAAAGGTTTCTGGGGAGGACTACCTTATTTCTTCCATCTCAGTAGGCCGCTTTCCTGTGCCACTCAGCGATTACTTCAGCAGCCACCATTATAGTATGCAGGATAGCTGCACGAGGGCCCTGGTGGCAGTGGGAGGCCAGCAGCAGCTGTGCTTTCTCTTCCTTTTTTAGATTCATAGACTCATGGACTATAAGGTCAGAAGGGACCATTATGATCATCTAGTCTAACCTCCTGCACAACGCAGCCTCAGGAGTGAGATATCAGCTAAAATCACCACTGCCTGTGGAAAATGGTGCCTGTGTTCAGTTCCGTTGCCCTGTACAACTAGAATCATACAACCAAACTATTCCCTCCTCGTTTCTCCAACCCCCAGAAGTCCATATTCACTATGGCTGGTGCTGTGACTGGCTCCACACTGTATCAATCCCAAGGAGAAGTGAGAATGTAGTGCTTACAATTTTTGGGGTGCAAGGGCAGTGAGCTCAGCATCTTGAGTTTCAGTTTCCCTTGTGAACACACTGGCAATGGTGTGTTGCATCTGCAGCTGCTGCAACTGTGGCCTTCAAGATCTCTCCCTGCACACCCATGGAATGCCTTCTGCAACATCATCAAAAGGATGAGAAAGAAGAAGACTCTTGATGACATGTTCCAGGAGATCCTGCAAGCCAGTGCTGCATCAGAGAACAAGACCAGGGCCTGGAGGATCACCCTTGCAGACAGCCTGGGGAAGGATAGAGTTGAGAGGAGAAAGGCACAGGAAAAGAAGAGGGTCATGCAGCAGGGCATATTTGTGCTTCTCAGACAGCAAACAGAGATGCTGCAGACTTTGGTGGACCTGCAGATTCAACAATCCTGTGCTCACCTCCTTCTGCAGCCTATAGAGAACTCAATATCAGGACCTCCCTATAACCCCCCTCAACATTCCCCGTGGCATCTGGGGTCAGTGCACTACCTGTACCACTCCACCCAGGGGTACATTAAAGACAATCAATCACAGATTCACATACACTAACCTGTGAAAGCCACAGTTGATGTGTGCACCTGAAATGGACTTGACTGTTTTCCCCCTTCCTCTGTTCTGTTCCCTTCATTTATTACGTTTTAAATGATTTTGTAAAATGTCCTGGTTCATGTTACAAAATAAAATTCTATTTTTTGGAACAAAATTAATCTTTATTAGTTCACAATATATGCTGGCTGGTGCTAAGCAGATCTGACAGTGACCAGTTACCTGTTACTGCACTGTGTTACACATGCAGTATTTATAGGTGCATTGACAATGTTATATTCCTACTTACACAGCAATCACAAGATTCATACCAGGCTGCAAAAGAGCAAGGCCAGGTAGCAGACACTACAGCAACACACACTACTCTCACTCACTATTAAAGTTGAGTTCTTCTAATAGCCCTTGTATCTGGCTGTTCAAATTCAGCAGACAGCTCCTCCAGCTCTGCCCTCCATCCCAGTGGAAATATTTCCCCCCTTGCTTCACAGCTATTATGCAGGACACAGCAGGCAGCTATAACATTGGGATATTTTTCTCACTGAGGTCCAATCTTGCAAGTAAACAACACTAGCGACCCTTCAAATGACCAAAGGCACATTCATCTACCATTCTGCACCTTTAGAGCCTGTAGTTGAAGCACTTCTGGGTGCTGTTGAGGTAGCCAGTGTACAGCTTCATAAGCCATGGGAACAAGTGGTAGGCTGAGTTGCCCAGGATCACCATTGGCATTTCAACATTCCCAGTGGTAATCCACTGGGCGGGAAAGAAAATCCCTGCTTGCAGCTTTCTGAACAACCCCATGTTCTTAAAGATGTGCATGTCATGAATCTTCCCTGATCAGCCCACATTGACGGTAAAGTGTCCTCAGTGATAACCATACAAAAGTAACCCTTTCTGTTGATGTACTCTGTGGCAAGGTCGTCTGGTGCCAAAACAGGGATATACGTGACATCTGTCACCCCACCACAGTTCAGGAACCCCATTGCTGCAAAACCAGCCACTGTGTCCTGTACACTTGCATGACAACAGCCCCTACAATGGATTTCCCAACTCCAAATTGATTCTTAACTGACCGGTAGCAACTTGGCTTTGCAAGTTTCCACAATGTGATCATCATTCGCTTCTCGTAAGTGCAGCTCTCATTTTGGTGTCCCTGTGCTGGAGAGCTAGGGCAAGTTCGGCGCACAGATCCAGAAATGAGGTCTTGCACAGCCACTGCTCGTCATCCCAAACCTGCATGATCATGCGATCCTACCAGTCAATGCTTTTTTTCTCAGGAATAGAACCGGCAATCCATCACACTCCAGGAATGCCACCAACAACCTTGGAATTGTTTATTTCCATGTCCCACAGCAATCTAGTCTCCAAGGAGTCATCACGTTCTCCACGGCTCCTCTTGCAGCTCTGCAAATACTGCAAGATCATGCATTCTGTGCTTGTAATGCTCATGGCAAAAGTGCAGAGCTGTATAGGCTCCATGCTTCTGTCAGATATGGTGACCAGTGAAGATGGACATGCAGGTTTGTGGGATTTTGAAAAAGAAGACATGAAAATTATGGAATGCAGATGAAATTATGGGATGGAGAAGACTGCATTATGAATTGACCCCATGCTTCCAGTCACCCCTACACAACTTGTTTGGCCCCTTCAGACTTTGCAAAAACTTCCTAAAAGACCTTGCACTGGATGGTGACGAGTTGCACAGTGGGATACCTGCCCATGCTGTACTACACTCTGCATCAGTACAAGCACTTCTAGAGAGTACCATTGACACAAAGAGCCAAGTATTCACACACATAAGCGATGTACTAACTGCGGCAGCTGTGTGCTGATGTAATTTAGGTTGACATAACTTTGTAGTGTAGACATGGCCTCTGTCTATGAACTAGCAATGGTTCATTAGAACTTTTTTTATGTTTCCAGCAAAGCTTTATGCAAACACTTATGCTCTATTGGAATATCCATAAAAACTGTGAGGGTGCTGTTCACCAGTGAATTTTTAATTTGTGTAATATTCACTGGGGGAAATTGCATAGTATTTTCCATCATGGCTACTAGTTTCACTTACTATTATTGCATGATGGTAGCACTCAGAGGTCCCTGTCTGAATCAAGATCACTGTTCACACAGATCAGAGAATCGAAGTAATGTTCTCCAACCTGACCTGAATCTTGCCTATTGAAAGATTTGACTGGCTGAGATATCAGTTTTGTTCATACCTGAACCTTTTTACAAACTTTGGCACTTGTGCATCCACACAGATCAATAGTGACACAGGGCTGGATCACACTGACCGCGCGATTTGGCGGCAGTTGATGGGAGTTACCAAACTAGGCAGAGTAGTTTGTGTAACTGACGTCGACTGCTCAGCTTCCCTTCTGCGTGCTGTTCACACTCCACTGAGCCTGTTCCCGTCGACTCAGTGCTACACTACTTGAGGCGGTGGACTTACTCAGTCGACTTCCTGATCGACTGAGTGGGTCTCACTGACCACTCAATCGATCCTGAAAGATCGATCTAGTGGCAGCAATTTTGCTGCCGTCAGTGTAAACGTAGCCACAGAAACATGTGACACAGTTTCTAACCAAATTTGGAAAGGCTTGCGCAATTATCCAAGAACATTGTACACATGTGTAATTGATTTTTTTATTATTTTTAATCTTGGCACCATCAGTCATTTTGGAATGTTTCTGTGCTGATTTTGGTTTCATTTAAGAAGATATTTTATAGGATCATAGTCTCTTTCTTTCTCTTATCCATGGTATTAAGGTATCCCCTCAATCTATTTATTCTTCTGATATACTTATATAGCACCCATTAGATTGTATCAAAGAGCAGACTAAATGATGTCGTATAAGCAACTATATTATTAGATATTGGACACATTTGAAAACAAGACTGCTATATCCTGACACTTCAAAGGAATGGAATAATGCAGCATAGCAGGGGCTAATATTCTGGAGCTGCTTACAGCAAAAAACAGAGAATTTATCTGGACTTGGTAGAAAATACTGATCTATTTTTCCATCAAATGTGGCACGTTCCAAGGAAGAGTGACATTAAGAGAAAGGTAGCTAATTACGCCACATAGTCTGCTACCCACAGCACTAACACTAGGAAATGGAAAATTATAAAGACTAAGTGGTAGATTTTGGATTTGCCACAAACCTTGCAGATGGGATTAGTGTTGTAATGCACTGTCCCAGGACCAGTGCAGAGAAAGAAACACCCATTATGCATGCCATCTCTTTCCACTCCTACCTTGCTCAAAGAGGGAAGTAATATGCTACTTGTCTGTCCGAGCAAGTACAAACCCCACACAAGAGAGGAAAGGGTTACAGAGCTGCTGTGGGCCCAAGCAGCTCCACCTTACCACACCTGCAATGCATGCACAGGGCATAAAAGGGGAATGGAGTAGCTCACTTGCAAGCAGATAGTGGAGGTGAGCTGACCTATTCTCTGAACTCCTGAGAAGGAGCTCTTGCTGTGTGAGGCCTGGTTATAGTGACCTGGTCAAGTCTACAGAGAAGGGACCTGTGACTCTTTGAAGTTTAGAGACTTTATCTTTGTGTTTAATTCATTATTTTATCCTGTGGGAACAGAGGGGACTGATAGAACGTGATCTAGGGAGGCAGCTGCATAGCACCTGAGTTGCCTACCATTGGGCCCTGGATTGGAGCCCGGCGGAGCGGGTGGGCCCAGGATCCCCTACCAACTCCTAAAGAAGGACAACCATGGATGTCTGTCTGTTGGTGGGGAACCTACTTGGGGGAAGACCTTAAAGATACAAGAGCGTGGACCATAAGACCTTGATTGAAGGGGGAAGACCTGAATTGCTTGCTTAATCCCAAAGACCTCCTTGTTATGGGACTCTTTTTATATATGTATATATACACACATATCCCAAAAGGAGTGGACTTGAAAATGTGATCTGACTGGATGGCTGCATCACTGAAAGGACAGACCACCACAGGGTGTGGAGAGATAGTAAGAAAGGGGAATGCCCAGGAGGAAGTCAACCTGCCACACCCCTGCCCAATCACTAGGCTGCACTATAAAATCTTGACTGGTGTGGAGAATATGAATAAGGAAATGTTATTTACTCTTTCACATAGCACAAGAGCTAGGGATCACCCAATGAAATTAATAGGCAGCAAGTTTAAAATGAACAAAGGAAGTACCAGTCAACCTGTGGAACTCTCTATCGGGGATGCTGTGTAGGCCAAAACTATAACAGAGCTATAAAAAGAACTAGATAATTTCTTGGTGGATAGGTCCATTATTATTAGCCAGGATGGGCAGGGATGCAACACAATGCTCTGAGTGTCCCTAGCCTCTGTTTGCCAGAAGCTGTGAGTGGATGACAAAGGATGGATCCCTTGATGATAGCCTGTTCTGTTCATTCCCTCTGAAGCACCAGGCATTGGCCTCTGTCAGAAGACTGGATACTGAACTAGCTGGATCATTGGTCTGACCCAGTATGGTCATTCTTACCTGGTGAGTGTTCCCCGTCATCACTCCAGTAGGATAATTCCTCTGCATTCCAGATCAGCTGTGTGGGCTTGTGCATTTGGATGTGAGGTGGAAACAAGTATCCATCTACCTGGCTTTGGAAATAAAATAGGGAAGGTTAAATATTTGGTCTCATTCCTTCTTACGTGGAGAAGGGTTCCTCTAATATTAGTAAAATAATTTGGATTAAAAATACTTCTAAAACACTAATAATGAAACTTTATGGTATTATATAAAATATAAATTTCCTACGAGGGACAGCATAGTCTTCTTTATCATGCCTGATCAAGTTATATAGCTGTGTCATTGAATTTGTTGTAATTTTTATTTGAAAAATATTGTTATGAACATAGGTGACATTCTTTATTCATCCTTTATTCACTATCAGTTTACTTTGGAAATTTAATTTTACTGGATTTATTTTTTATTATATTTTATTATATTTAAATGATATCACGTGTGTATATATACATGTGGAATGTTTGTGGTGGTACGCCTGTAATTTAAAAATAATGATAATTACGTAACTGAAAGTCATTAACCATACAATGATCTTGAATTCAGATAATATGACCTGATCAAACATGGTACATATTGTAGGTGGAAAATCAAATATTTGTTAATTAAAATGAATATGATCAAAGAAATATTCTTAACATCTACCAACATTTGTCTCATTGTAAAAACACTTCTATGTTAATGCTTCAGGCCCTTTTATAGTGGAGTCTTGACAATGTTTAATACTCATGAAATACCTATTACTGTCATAATAGTACAAGATTATTCTAAATTTCTTCCCCCCTTTTTGCCTATTTCCACATGCCCCATGTAGGAGGAGTATGCTGTATAATTATAGGAGGAGTATACTGTAAAAGCAGTGTACTTGCCTGGTATGTCAGCATCTGGAAACTCTCTGCTAATTACTGGGGTTGAAATTCCTGACCTGAACAGATATACGAGGAAATACATTTTAATTCTTAAGTGCAGCAGAATAAAAAAACAAACAAACATTTTATCTTACCGAGATGCCATATCAGCCTTGTTCTTTTGAGGGTTGTATCTCTTTAAGCAGTGTTTGTTCTTTTAATAAAAAAGTACTAATTGATATGCTCTCCCAGTGAGCTGTTAAAATGAGTAGCTGTCATTCCTAGGGCAGTGGATGTACCATTGCCTAGAACAGTCAAGCCTTTAATGGGCCTCCTTACCTGTGCCTGCATGTATAGAGATACAATTTGATTATGTAGATCTGTGATGGGGGTGTATTTGGCCTTTGTGGCTTCCTGCTGGGGCTCCATGGTCCTACTATACCATGCCCCTAGAAGCAGTGAGCTGAAAGGAAAAGAATAGCAAAGATGGGTCCTCCACGCTTGCCTAGAGAGGGCTCTCTGGAGCAGCCATTTTGGAAACCACAGAGATCTTGTCCTCCAAGGGCTAGAGGGGTTAGCACAGCCAATCAGGTGCATAGAAAGCTGGCTAGATCATCAGGCTCAATGGCTCGATGTCTAGTTGGCAGCCAGTAACAAGTGTAGTTCCCCAGGGGTCAGTCCTGGGGCCAGTTTTGTTCTTCATCTTCATTAATGATCTGGAGGATGGAGTGTATTGCACCCTCTGCAAGTTTGCTGATGACACTAAGCTGTGGGGAGTGGTAGATATGCTGGAGGGTAGGGATAGGATACAAAGTGACCTAGACAAATTGGAGGATTCGGCCAAAAGAAGTCTAATGAGGTTCAACAAGGACAAGTGCAGAGTCCTGCACTTAGGACAGACAAATTCCATGCACTGCTACAGACTGGGGGCCGACTGGCTAGGAAGCAGTTTGGCAGAAATGGACCTGTGGTAACAGTGGACAAAAAGCTGGATATGAGTCAGCCATGTGCCCTTATTGCCAAGAAGGTTAACGGCATATCGGGCTGCATTAGTAGGAGCATTGCTAGCAGATTGAGAGAAGTTATCATTCCCCTCTATTCGGCATTGGTGAGGTGGCATTTGGAGTATTGTGTTCAGTTTTGGGCCCCCCGCTACAGAAAGGATGTGGACAAGTTGGAGAGAGTCCAGCAGAGGGCAACAAAAATGATTAGGGGGCTGGAGCACAAGATTTATGCGGAGAGACTGAGGGAACTAGGTTTGTTTAGTCTGCAAAAGAGAAGGATGAAGGGGGATTTTATAGCAGCCTTTAACTACCTGAAAGGGGGTACCAGGAAGGATGGAGCTAGGCAGTTCTCAATGGTAGTAGATGACAGAACAAGGAGCAATGGTCTCAAATTGCAGTGGGGGAGGTCTAGGTTGGATGTTAGGAAAAACTTTTTCGCTAGGAGGGTGGTGAAGCACTGGAATGAGTTACCTAGGGAGCTGGTGGAATCTCCATCCTTTGAGGTTTTTAAGGCCTGGCTTGACAAAGCCCTGGCTGGGATGATTTAGTTGGGGTTGGTGCTGCTTTGAGCAGGGGGTTGGACTAGATGACCTCCTGAGGTCCCTTCCAATCCTAATATTTTATGATTCTATGATCAGGGCCTTGCTGAACCAGAGAAAAAGAGTTGCCTAGCCTTGGCAGTCCAGTTCCTGGCTGGAACCAGAGGAATGCAGCAGAGTTCTTCTCTCTGACCAATGGAGTCTGGCAACTAGACAGAGTTCATGGCAGGCTGAATTTAAATAGCTGGGGTGGCAGAGATCACAGTATCTCACCCAGTTTCCAGGAAGGTCTCAAGAGGTGAGTGTTCCCTTTACAAGATGTCTCTGAAGATCATATTTTTGGACACACTCAAGTATCAAACACAATACATAAAAAAATACATAAACTGTCCTCAGAAATTGCAGGCACAAAAAAAGGAGGCTACTGTTTATAATCCAGATTGAGATTTTCAAAGAAGCATATTGGAAGGTGTGTATAAATCCCCTAGACTACTTTGAAAATTTCATTCTTGGAATTTAATCCTGGCATGCTGAAACCTTACAACATGGTATTCATTAAAATAATAATTGAATTCTTATTATGTGCTGCTGACAGCATGGTCATTGCTGTACCCACACTTAGAAGAGATCTGACTCAAGAAGTTTGTAATCTAATTAAAGCAGACTCTGAAATTTGGAAACAAATGATACACTGGCTGACTGTTCAAACTTAAAGCAAAGTAGGTCTCATGGAATGATCATTAAAAGGATCTGCAGAAGAACTTTAGATTTAAAGGAAGGATTTGAAAGAAGGGGAGGTTGTACTGTAATGAACAATCCTGCTTTTGTTGAGGCAAGGATTAGAGTACAGAATAGCCCTTTTTGAAAAATCTAACTTTTATTATTGGTTTCTGTAATGTCTTTTATGCAAAGATCTCATAGTGATTTTAAATCATCATAATAAATATGGGCTTGTACAATAAATTACAATATCTTAACTGAACATTAAATTGATGTGTAGAGTACAAAGATAGTCTTTTTAGAGTTCTGGACAGTAATCAGTTGCCTTTCACCCACAATGACAAAGTTCCTCTGTGAGAGCCATAGAAAACCTTCATAACAAGGAAATTGAGGGATTTGAAACATGAAACTTACTCTAAAATATAAAAATGACTATATTCAGAATCTGTTATTTGTAAACATCTCCCTGATAGGAAAGAATGTGGTAGACCAATAATATAATAGTAATACTTAACCATTAGAGAGTACTTTAGTTCATACATGCATAGTTCTTTGGAAACATAATTAGTCCTTACAACATCCTTGTAAAATATATAAGCCTTATTTTACAGCTGAGCAACTGTGAAAATAAGGCTACGTAGTTTTAAGTATCTAAACCCATATTTAGGTACCACTTTAGGCATGCATGGCAAATGAGTGATAGAACCAGGATTAATGCTCAGAAATTCCTGTATAGCAGTGTCATGCTCAATTGACTAGATTATGCTGTTCCCTTGAAAAAATTGATATTAAGGAAACATCTCAGAATTGTAGACTTCAGAATCCCAGATCAAGTTCTCTGTGAAGTCAGGCCTTAAAATTAATAAGAAAAATGAGAAAACAAAATCCCTCCGCAAAATACAAACAGGCTTCTGAATTTGTCTCACAAAAAAGGAAGAAGATAAATTTCACTCCTCATACACAGGATTACATTCCCAACACTATGTCAGAGCTGGAAATTAGATTGGAATAGCAATTCTCAAACTGGTGGTGACTCATGTGATGGCTGTCAGACTGGTGGTCCGTAGAGAGCTGACTGGTCATATGGTGGTGGCTTTCCTCTCTCTGTCCAGCTGCTACATAACAGTAAAACACAGATTTCACAATGCATTAAATGTTTTCTTGTAACTTTTATATTGAGAGGCTTGATGTAGTTGTTGGGATGTTATTTGTGCATTTGCAAACAATATGGGAGACTTCCATGTGATCCATGAGCCAATCTCTCTACTAAGATGTTTGCTCGTAAAAAGTTTCAGAGGACTCCTGAATTGGAACATATTAGAAAACCCCATTCTAGAGTAGCTTAATGACTACAGAAGTTTGATTCTTTTTGGCAATTGGATATTCCATTATCAAGAGATGTTTTCTCTCTCAGTCTTCTCCAGCTGGGCCAGCACTCTGTGTTCCACCAAAGAGGCATGGACCTCATTCAATAGGCAAGGTGAATTGCAGATCTAAATTGAAGCGTGAGTTATCCCATGTGCATGTTCACAAAGCCCCCACTATCTAGGCCATTAATTAATTTAAAAATAAAACATAATTTAATCTCTATGAAATCCCTCTGGTACATCCTGCCATCTTGAGAATGGAACTAAGATGAAATATCAATACCCCATTAATCTGTCTTTCCTTTTGTTTTGCAATAATGGAACTAAAGTAGCAATTTAATATCTGATTCTTCTCAAGGGACTGCCTCCTGTATTTGTAAGGAGATGAAGTCAGTAATTTTCTGAGATCTTTTCCATCTCTGACATCTATGATCCCAGGAGTTGCAATGTGACTTTTGGTAGTTGTGGTATCATGGAACAATGCATTCTGGGGTGTTCCTGTCACACAGGAATTGCCAGGGAGATTTCATAGAAACAATAATTTTGTATGATATTAGCCAAAACTAATTTCTGTGCAGAATACTCCCAACAGTCTCATCTGTAGGAGGGTATGCAACATAATTCAAGGAATAACTCAATTTTTAGTTTAGTTTAGCAGTTCACATTTGAGCATTGGCTGCATCTCAGGTAATTTGGGCAATTTAATATCCAACTGCACTCTGTTTTGATAATATGAATGCTCCTGTTGCAATCTGTATTTTGACTTTAAATTCAGAGAATCCTAGTCAGCAAAGCATTTAAGAATGTGTTTAACTTTAAACATCTGAATAATTTCATTGATTAAAGTACTTTGCTGAATCAAGGCTATAGTGTGCAGTTATGTGTCATCTCCATGGTTGTGGTGATTAATTTTTCACTTTGTAGTGTAATTTTTATATGGTAATATAAAAAAAAAGGTTGTCTTGCTTGGATTAGTCATTTACAATTTTAGTGTGTCACTCAATGCCAAGAGAATAATTAACACTGTAGATAAGAGGGCACCTATATGCAAATATATTTCCAGCATTTCAGCAATATTATACTGTAAGTATCAGAAACATTTATAGAAAGTATTACTCTTTCAGAAGATAGGAAGTCAAAAGAAAATATTTTCAGAGTTTGATTTTAAAAGAAAACTAATATTTATCTCTTTGCTTACATTAATTACTGACATTTCTCAAATAACACTGTGCTTATAGAGTATTTATTTTATTTTTAGGAGTGTGAAAAGAAGTTTCTCCAAGTGGTGGATAAGAAATGTGCTCTAATTACAACCTCGAATTTATTTTTTCGAATTGGTCTTTCCTTCCTCTGATGTGGACATGTGGGATTTTGACAGAAGTGTTTCAGTGAGGAAATGTAGCTAAAATATTTTGACTTCTAGTTTTATAGCATATTCTTTTCCAGATGGTGGGGTCAGTATTGCACTGATTCACATTCATGCCTGTTCATACTCATGTATCCAGTGCAACTCTGTCAAGCCTGATCTTGCAGTCCTTATTCAGGCAAAACTTGATCCTGGAGTCCATGGGACTTTTGCTTGAGAAAGTACTGCAGGACTGGACCCTTAGCTGTACATAATCTGAGAAGTAATAATTCTTGTATATTTATACAAATTGCTGTATACTCTGTAGTTCAGAATATTTTACAACTTCTCAATACATTCTATGGGTCAAATCCTGACCTGGTTTCCACCCTCTGTAGCTGCTCAAATTAGCACAGCAATAACACTGTCCGTAATTTCTGCACAGAAATTTCCAGACTGGCCAGGGGATGTTGCCATAGAGAACAGGGACTCCCACTCCCTCTTATCTCCTGGATAACTTCCAGTACACTTCCTTTGCTGGGTCCCAGGAGAGGCAGGTGGGATGGTGGCACTAAGTTGGTATCTTTTGATTGTGGATAGGTAGGGGTTTGAGTAAGGTGCTTACTCCCTCTTTCCACCTGGCCACATGCTATAACAGAAGCAAAACTGCAAGGAAATGGCATTGCTTGCTTAGATACAGTAAAGGTGTCTACATTTGTTTCTCTAGGAGACACAAAATGCAGCTGATTTCACATAACCAATCACCTCTACTGTAGGAGATCACTGTACAGACAGTGTGGATGCAGAAAAATATTGGATATTAGGAATCAAGTGTTTACCCATATTAAAGAAAATAATGTGTAACACTAGAGGGCAGGCAGCTATTTCCAAAAGGTCTCGTTACCTGACTTGGATTTAAAGAGACATGCTATCAGATGGCCAGAATTTTCAGAAGTATTTACTAGTTTTGGGTTCCTCGCTTCCTGAGTGCTTTGCAGACTAGTGGTCTGACTCACCATTACCCTGCAGCTGTGTCATCATTTACATCAGTGTAGAGTGATTGTAAAAATGCTACCAAATCAGACTGGTACTATTTGATATCCTCTTTGCACTGGTGTAAAAGACTATGTAAGATGAAGGGCAAAGGAGAATCAGGCTTAAGATCCTTCTCCTAAAGAATTTTTACCCTGAGTCCTGTGTGGAATCAGAGGCAGTTGAAGTGCATGCAAAAACAAGGGTCTCTGCATGCCATACCTTTGCAGTATCAGATCCTAAATAATTAACAGAAGGCTTTGTGCAGGGCTTCCCATGCGAACACTGGCTGAAGCATGATGCAACACAACTCCCCTTAGAAGACATTCAGCAAGAATGAATCAACACAGAAAAGCAGCATGAAATGAGAAAGGAGTAGCGAGTCTGATCCTTTTTTCAAACGTGATGCTACTCATAATTTAGTGTGACACCTAAATACTACAGGGGCAACACTTAGAAATGCATAGAAATAGAATAGATTTGATAGAAATGCCCTCTTGGAGGAACTGAGACAGAGTTCATCTGTGGTTTGAAGTACTGTGTAGCTTGATTCAGTATTTCAAGATGTACAATAGAATTTAAAACATATTGTATAGGGATGACGTTTGTGTTTACCAAAACCACCAAAAATTAAATATTTGTGAAATAGAAAATGAAGGCAATAAAAACTTTGGAAGACCTCAAGACAACAAAGGAAAAATATTTCAGCACTTAAGAGACAACGTTTTTGGTGTAGCAACAAAATAATTGCATTCTGTAGAGGAAAAGGCACATAGTAAAAGAATTTGTTTAGTCCCAGTGCTGAAAAAGTGAAGATATGTAGAAGTTGTGTGATTTTTAACCTTTTAAGAAGAGCTTGGGAAACCTAATGTATATTTAATGTTAAAAAATGAAAATTCATTTTAATATATATCAACATGTAAGATATATTTAAATAAGTACATTCCTGCATGCTGGTATGAAATCCAGATTATTCCAAACACAGTATTTGTCCATACAAGGAGAACTCATATGGAATGGTTCTCTGAATGGCTATTTAGTCCTTTCTAACCCCACTGAGCAAATACCTTGTGTACCTTTCTATGCGGCATGTGTCCTAAAAGATAGCATAGGACAATACTCAAGTGGTCTGTCTGTGAACAAAATCATTGTGTAATGGAGGAGGAGCAGAAACAACTCATTTACTTTCTGAGCAGGAGGAGCAGAGCTATTTGGTTGGTAACATGAAGACCAATCAAACTTGTCTTAGATCGGTCCTACTTCCTGTTCTCATGTTACTTCTCCTTGCCCCATTGCTGGGACTGCTCAGCAAATAGGAGTTACTACAGCCCTAGAGCTAGGGGTCAGATCTTTAAATGTTGCTCTGCTCAGCCTAACTGATTTAGGAGCCTACCTCTCATTGAAAGCCAATGGCACTTATGCTCCTAAGTACCTAAGTCACTTCTGACATAGGATCAGATTTCTAAAGGCATTTAGGCTTGTGGGATTTTTGAAAGTGCTTCGGTGCTAACTCCTATTAAAATCAATGGTAGGTAGGTACCCAGACTTTTGAAAAATCACCTATCTGCATCTTTAAATGCCTAAATGCCATTAAACATCTTGCTCTCAGATTCCTAAATCCCATTAGGTGATGCAATGCTGAGTGGAGAAACCGCCTAAATATCTTTAAAAATCTGAGCCATAGTGATTACCCTTAGGTGCCTCCAGGAGTGAAGGAGAGGGATAGTCAGGCTGGTTTTCCTTTTTTAATTAAAAAAAAAAGAAAAGAAAAGAAAAAAAGAAAGCATCTAAGTGAAGTTGGAAGCCAAGGACATCTTTCACTTCTGGTCCCTGGTTGATGGATATCTTCCTGATCTCAGTGCATGGCTAAAGTGTGTGTTTGGTGAGTGTCAGATTTTGATGCAAAGAGAGCTGAAGCTTTTGTTGAGGGATCAATCTTTCCCCTGATGATTGTTGGGAAGGCATGCTTCTCCCTGGCTCTTCTGTATCTTTGAACTTGTTCCTAGTTGACTATCAGTCTTGGAAGAGCCTGCCGTCCAATTTAGTATAACAGGCGAGCCAGAGAGCCCCTTGAGCATGCTTAGTACCTTGTCCAGAGTCAGTAACCAGAGTCTTAATACCATTTAATACAGTCAGGCAGCATGGATTCACAGAAGGCCAGATTAAAGCATAGGCAACCTAGACACATGGCGAGGGCCCAATTTGTGGAGTGTGTGTGTGGGGGGGGAGATGCACCAGGTCACAATGCCACTCATTCAGATTTGGTCCTGCTGCTGCCGCTCTCCCCTCCCCACCATCATGGTGAAGCAGAGGCTGGGCCATATCTGAGTGGGCAACAAGGCACCAGCGCTGCTCCTCCATGCTGCTTCCATGGGGCTGGCTCCTCCACCAGTACCTAAACCAGAGGACCTGCCAGAGCTTCACTCCCATCATCCAGGAGGTAGATGGGAAACTGTAGTGAGTGCCTGCATGAGGGAGCCCCCGGAAGTTATGGACACGAAGGGGTTAATAGGGTAGGGTCCATGCCGCAGGAGCCAGTCACTGATTTGAATAGGAGAGGGTTAAGTGACTGGCTCTGGCTGCATGGATGTTGCTTAGTGCAACATCTGTGCAGCAAGAGCCAGTTACTTACTGGCCTGGACAGGAGAGGGTTAACTAAGCAATATCCAGTAATGTGTTAATTCAGCCCTGGATTCATAGACCTCATTCTCAAGAATGGGGCCCAAGTGGCTCTCCTGTTAGACAACTTAATGCTATTGAAATTGGCATAATGTACCTATCTTCAAATGGAAAACACCTGAGTTCAGAACAGATGAAACAGGGCCCAGGATACTTATGGAGCTTCTGTTTTGGAGGCCACTGCAGTCATTAAATACCCCTAATGATATTTCTGAATTTTATATTCTTGTTGTCTGGAGCAATCTCTGATGAAAGTCGTCATGGATTTGTATTGGGCATTATGAGACGAACAAAAACTATCCCAAAGGTGATAAGGGCAAAATCATTAAAATAATGGCTAAAGATACTATCTGCTAGGACACAATAGACAAAGAGGCAATAGCTTACAACCCAAACATGAACTGAGAGAAAGATGGACATTTTTGTAGATATTAATTAGATATGATTCTGTGCTTGTAACCTCAAGGTTTCGTTCCAGTGAGCTAGAATTTCGTGGTTCCTAGACACTGCTAAGTTCATTCAATTTAAATTTGTTTTTTAATATTCTCCATGTTCTAATAAACATCACTTCATTTAAGATGAACTGTAGGTAATTGACATTTATGTGAGGTTAAGTGCTGCAGATCATTATCCAAAGATGAAAACAAGACTCAGAGTTCAGAGGAGCCTGAAGAGGGATTGTGGGACTCATCTAAGCACTTGATTAAAAACATAAGCAAGAAGGGCACTTATTTCTAAAAAGTGCTGCTGAGACACAAATTGCAGTCTGTATATGCGAGGGGGAAAGCATAGGGAACTCAAAAAAGGAGGTGCTCTTACACAGATTTTCCCTTCTATAAAAGTACACACTGAAAATATGCAATGTTGTTGTAACCATGTCGATCCCAGGATACTAGAGACAAAGATAATATCTTTTATTGGACCAACATCTGTTGTTGTGAGACACAAGCTTTCAAGGTCCCACCCACCTTGTCTCTCCAATACACTGAAAATAGAGAGAGATGCTTCTGATTGGTTTAAATAGGTTATAAAAATAACAAATTCACATTAAGCACTTAGTAGTATATTGAGACATTTGAAGGCAAGATCCTCAGCTGGAGGATATCTCCATTGCACTCAAAAGTCTTACAAAATGACCTATGGTAGGTTTCAGTTGAATCTTTCAGCATGTTCTTTATTGAACATTTTGGGATGTATGCTGGGTGGAGCTACTATGTAGTGCCCCCTTCATGACTGTGCCCATGATGGTACTGCAGGCACTCCATGCTTTAAGCCACAAGTTTTGGAAGCCTTCTTGAAGCAGAGTGTTCTGTGCAATAAGCAATCTCTAAATAGTCAAGTAACAAAATAATAAACTTTGAATTTGACTTTTTGTGCCTTTAAATAAACAAAACTCAAAGGAAAGCACTTAGTGGCAGTGTTTGCAGGCAAGGCCCTGACCTGGCCCTTGGGTTCTGGGCTAACACTGAGGAGCTCCTCTTCTGTCCCACACTCACCTAGCACTGCCCCTGAGAAGACGCCTTCTTAACTGGCCTGCTGGCCCCTTGTTGGTCAGTGTCTCATCCTGGCCCTTCTAGACCTCTGGAGGACTCAGTCTTGTTGGTAGCCAGTCTGAACAAGTTTTACTTGCACAGGGGTGTCGGGGCACTGAGACCTGCAGCAGGGGGAAGAAAAAGCCTGAAAGACCCCATCATAGAATGATATAATGTTGTGGGTAATGAAAGTTTGCATGTATGAATCACTAATAACTATTTTCTAGCTAATGTTGTCTTTTTAGTGTTTGGAATGTTAGGTGGTAGGATGTGGCCGGGAATAAACTACCTCACTCTCATCCCCAAAGGGCAAGTCAGAAAGAACAATTCAGAAATCTATATTATATAACATTTTCATATATGTTTTTCATCATATAGACTTCAAGGAGATAACTTGGCAGAGGATGTCTCACTAGTGTCTCAGACGCCTGAGCAAGCGGTATCAGATTCCAATGGTAAGTGGAGTCAAATAATATATTGTAGTCAAAATATAATTAAATACGTTATTTAGATTTAAACTCCGCACCAAAGAATGCTTGGCCAGCGCTGATAATAAAAATGATAATAAAAAAGAGTTATGTACTAGCTCAAAAGAGCAGTAGTACTTCTATGATTAGAGGTGTGCATTGAGATCATGCTATTTAGCAGTCAGCAGGCAACCTATGTTTTCTTCCAAAGAGAAATCCTGCCTCCAACTGCCTCAGCCTTTCTCCAGTTCCCACACCAACATATGGGCCTTGTGGTATGCTTGAGGCAATTTTGGGCAATTTTGGACCAGGATGGGGAAAATGCCTGTGGAAATGGGCCTTCTTGTGAATATTCTGCCAAAGGTCTTTCATTTTCATACCCAAGGGGGTCTAGCTTGATCTCAAATACAGCAGTATGTCCTGGGGAAGGCGGTAGCCCCTCAGATAGGAACAATTTTGTGTGCAAAATGTCTAGATATAAACAACTTTGATGTGGATGTTTTATGGATTTTATCAGTCAGCCACCAGTTAGGCCATTTTTGAGTCTGCTAAATAAAAGCAAAACAAAAACAGAACTACTATGTACTGTAACAAACCTATTTTTACACATTTCACAGAATGCCATCCTGTATAACTGAAGAGAATAGCAATCTAAATCTTTTGCTGGTATTTGCATAGTCTTAAATTGTTGCTCCGTTCCTCACCCTCATTTTGCAAACCAGTGAGTGTCAGGGTTAGTAACTGAGTATGTGTCAATAAATAGAAAATTAAGCTTTTGTGTGGAGGTTAGCTCTCCCCCTGCCCTGCCCTGCCCAAACACCTGTGCCCCCAAAACAATAATAAACCCTACCATGCTGTCGCAAATGATCACTTTACAGCTCTTCGCTAGCAGCAGAAGGTGGGCAACATAGACTTCAGTAACTCCGCCAGTGGTTATGGGTCTATTCCAGGAGTGGTTAGGTGAGGTTCTGTGACCTGCAACATGCAGGAGGTCAGACTAGATGATTATGATGGTCCCTTCTGGTCTTAAAGTCTATGACAGGACACTCCTGCGTGGGGTGGAGACTCCTGCATCTGTTGGCCATTAGGAGGAATTGAGGACCTTTCCCCAAATCCTGTGCTACCTCCCCAGAGATTCTTAAAGAGAGAAGGAGGGAGCAGGTATCCTCAGATGTAGGCAGGTAAGTGACGCAGGAACCCCCACCTCACCCTACACACATCTGCCTCTCGTGGGTGAGGAGCTGCATACCAGCACCCCACTACCCAGATAGACAAAAAATACCATAACCTCTAGGGAAGAGGAGAGAGGGCAGCAATGATGTGCTGCCAAAATTTTAACAAGGGGCTCTCTCAGAAATGTTCTGCCTCATAGCATTCCCTGGGCAAAATATTCTCCTCTTAAACTATGTTTTTTTCTCAAAAAAAAAAAAAAAAAAAAAAAAAAAAAAAATCTTGACTAGCAAGATATTCTGATTTCATAAGTAGGCACAGTCCAGAAATAGGCATGAAACTCATAGCTGCCCATCCAACCAATCTTTATTATAGTTACAGTACAGCTTGATTTCTGCAGGTCTTATATTTCCCGGCAGTCAGTATTGCATGAGTGGTGATAATCATCTCCAAGCAGTAGAAAATCTTTTAAACACTGTTGGAAAACTCCTGCAATACCAAGCAGAGCTATTATATTACATTTCCAATTTTTAGTTACATCCTACGAGAATGCATCATATCATTAAAAAAAAAAAAAAAAAAAAAACCTAGCAGAGAGGTTTATATTATCAGGCTTGTCCAATGTAATTTGAGTTTATGTTCTGTTCTTAGTTATCACTACTAATCATACTGTACTCCCTGCTGAGAGAAGAGTTACACACTGAGAAATGCTGATATTAACCATTGGTTCAGAATACACAAGCACAAAATGCTGATGCTTAGCAAAATTAAAGTGCATGCCTCTTTTCTTGAACAGTAATCTACTACCAAGTTAGTGGGCATGATGTTAAGTTATTAGATCTGGAATCTTGTGCATTTTAGAATGTATTGGGTTCAGAATTAATTAGCTAAATATCTGATCTAGCAACCCATATTCATGAGTAACCCCGGTTTATGCAATTCAGCCAACTGAAGTCAAGGAGATGACTCGTGACAGGATTGCTTACATGGGTAAAAGCTGCTGCATCAGGTATTATACTAGGTTCCCTGAGAATTCAGGGCCCTGATTTTGATTTCTACTACATTGGTTTTACACTCGTGTAACCCTGTTGAGTTAAATGGATTTGTGTCAGCTCTAATGTTAATGAGAGAGGAGTATCAGACCCACGGTATTAAGATTTTAGAATAAAAGGCTTTTTAATAATTTGTTATGAATAAACTCTTTTCTCTGAATAGAACCACATATCTTCACTATAAGTGATAAGCAGAGGGATTGAAAAGCTCAATACCAAATGCTCCTGACAGCAAACAGCCTGAGTGTCACTAGGTTATATTACAAGAATTTCCATGGAGGTTGGGGGTAGGCGAAGCAAATCCCACACAGGTCTGTCCTATCGCTTACCATGAATTCACTATCCCAGCCTCTGCTCTTCCCTTGGAATGTCCCCCGCTGGGCTGCATGGTGGTGAAGAAACTGCAAGACATCCCTCCTCTGACCTGCAGCAGGACCACAGGAGTCCCATTGTCACAACACTATCTGATGTTGGGGGTGCAGAATTTGCGCTTCAGCTTGCAATTTTCCAACTTGAATACTGAGAAATACTTGAAGCAGCAACTTACAACATTCACTTAATAACTAATAAGGGTGTAATCCTAGCCCCCTCATGTAAAGAAGTGCACCTTACTCTGCAAGAAGTCACCATGAAACCAGGGAGAACAGGTTACATGTTCACACTGTAATGAAAAATATTATATTGCATTGAAACATATCTTTGCAGTCAGTGTAGGCTTTTGTGGGGAGGAATCCAATACAAAAGTTGTAGTAGAGAACAAATTGCTAATATGAAAGAAATAAAAAGCATGAATTGTTACAGGCAGCATCTAGTGCTAAAATATTGTTGCAGTTTATACAAGTAGCCTGTAAAATGAGATTCTTCATGATATCGAACTTAGCTGCATAAATGTCCAAGGTACAGAAGGGAAGCTGTTTCCTTTAGCAATTTTAAATGAAACTTTCTGAAAGGAACAAAAACAATACAGATGTTGCTATACACAGTATGTAAGTGGTATTTATAGGGTTATTGTGGTACAGGTACAGATTATGTTGTGTGGTATAGTGTAATTAGTCAACTTTAGTTGTCTATTGTACAAAGAATTCTTTGTTGTGAAAATTACAATTCCCAGTTCATATAAATTATTGGTTTCTATTTTCTGCTCTATGTAATTAACTAACAAATGATTTCTAACTAAAAGTGTTTTAAAAGGTTTTAATGAATGTTCTTTAAACTCTTTTCCTGTAAGCTGTAGAAACATTAGAAATTTCCCAATTGGCATAAGTAAGGTAGCTGTGCTTAGTTTTAAACACATACCTACTATTTCATAGGACACTGTTATGGCCAGATTCAGGGCTGAAATTAATGAAGGAAAGAGGAGCATGTGGGATGTAAATCAGTGCAGAATTCAGGCCATAATTTAATTTCTAACTACACTGGTGTCTTAACGTTAATGGAAAATAATTCTTATTCTTTGAGGTTTCTGAATGTTGCCCTCTAAGACTGCTAGCACTTCTGTTTTCCAAGGATGTTTTGTTTTAACAGCATTCCAGTGGGAGTCTAAATTGGTTTAATTAAATTAAATCTGCTTAACTGTGCTACTGTACACACCAAAGGACAAGAAATTTTGTTTTAATAGTAAAAATAATAATAAAAATAATAAGCTGCAGACATCTTGGCAGCTGTACTTAGTTCTTTTGTCACCCTAATCCATTTAGAAATACTGTTCCACATTCCACCAAGCCATTATTCATGTATAGTAACTGAGCTCAACATGAGACTCACATTAAAATCTATACAAAATATAACTTAAACCCAACACTTGTACTATAGCCACATTTACCATCCTGGCAGTTAATTTACAGGTTTTACATTTTCTATGAGATTAATTATATTTAATTAATTAGATGAAAGTGATGTTACTACTTTTCTACCTCTTTGGAGCAGCTTCAGTGCCTGGGGTGGAAACACTGATGGAGGATGCTGATGAATTTGAGAGTGCATCTCAAATAACAGAACCTGTAAGTATCTTCATTTACAGATGTGCCAATCTGCCTAAATAATTTGTTGAACTAAGACTTTATATAAAGCTGAAGGGTATACATGAAAAATAATATCTGCATGACTAGTTATGTGGTAATGGTGATTTCTTCAGTCAGGCAGAAGGTGCCTATTTTGTTTTTCTCTGCACTTGGAACCGTACACATGTCTCGATGGTAACATAGTTCCCATTGAGAGCAGTACAAGGTCCACACATGGATCCAAAGCATTATATGCAACTTCTCTGCTATTAAAGAGGATCAGATAACTATTTCATTAGTTTGGTGATTTTTGCTTTATGCTATATTGACAGCAACAAATTAATTTAATTTCTCAATTTAATTATGAAATTTGCATTTAATATCTCTCAGTGGAATTTAGGCCATTTGATATTAGATGCTAGGAAACTAGTAGAACAATGAAAGAGGTACTTTTAAAGTATCAAATTCTTTTTTTTTTTTTAATGTTAACTCTGATAAGATTTTAAACAAAGTTTTTATTTTGGAATGCAGGAGAAGCTTATAAAGCTTGCAGAAAATACTGTTAAAGTTAAAACTATTTGAAGTCCAAAACGGCCATATGAAAAGACCGAGAGTAGAGTATGGCCAAGAAAGTTACTGTTTCTCAAGCAAACAAAACAAAAACTAAACTAAAAAGTAAACTTCTCCCTCTTACTGGTGAAGTTTAGAAACTTATTTAATTAAGCTACATACTAGTATATTATGAATTAATAAGTGTTGCTCACTTACAGAAATTATAGTTTGTTAGCTCCCTTAAATGCAGATAAGGTGTAATGAATCCCTTCCCTTGAGTGAAAAGTAAATGAGCCAATCCAGTTGTTATTTGGACTAAGGAAAGAAGGGCCCTATTGCTAAGAATTAGCATATCTGGAGTCTGTGAAATAACCACTTAACAAACACTATAATACTATATAATATTTAGCCCTTACGATGCCCTACATCCAATGATGTCAGAGCAATTCACAGATATGAACTGATTTTAAGCCTCTCAACACCTGTGTAAGATAGATAAGAACAGGGACGTATAGCCAAAGGAAGAGGAGAAGTTTGTAGGTTGACCTGAGGCTCCTGTTAACTTATCCAGTTATGCTCTGCTTCACATGGAGCTAACAGCAAACATTGTAATAAATTCAGTCTCTAAACATAGACATTTTTCTTATTGAATTGAACCCATGACTATCACCTTTAATTTTTCTACCATGCCAAAAATTATACCATGGGGGAATATACCATGGGGGAGGTTTCTATGGCTAGCATCTTTTAAAATTGAATTTAATGAAGGAGGGAAGAGACAGGGAAGGAAAATAGTTCAATCTGTTTATCAAGCAAATTCTACAGCATTTTACTGCCTTGCATATTGATTATTTTAGATATATATGTGATTGTGTATTTCATATACCCATATCTCATTTAGAGCTCTGCTAGTCATTCATCACCTTGTCTTTGTGTTTAATGGCATTTTAAATATTATGATGTGCAACATATATAGGAATTTGATTTGGTACTTTTTTTTTGGTAAGTGTTTTGTTTTCCAAATATAATTCAAATGAGTTACAGTTACACACTAAAATATATATAAACTTAAGAAGAAAGGCTGGTCAAGTGATAGGACACTTGTCTGGGACTCAAGACCTAGATTCAATTCCATGCTCCCCCAAAGTCTTGCTGTTGGGTAAGTTACTCTCTGTGACTCAGTTCTTTATTGGTAAAATATGGTGATAATGTTTACCAGGGGTGTAGAGGACTAATACATACATTAAAGCGTGTGAGGCACTGGTACTTATATGGTCCTCTTCACTTACACGGTCCTCTTCAATGAGGTACTTATATGGTCCTCTGCACCTAAGATAGACCAATAAAAGAGAATTATATATATATATAAACCACTACAGTAACTTTAAAATCATATACTCAAAATATACATACTTATTTATTTCTACATAAATAACCTCAAAAACACTTATGCATACCATGTAAAAGCTGAGGGGAATGAGAACAATAACTACATTAATCAAAGACTTCCCAGAAATGGGACCATTTTTCCATGATAGACACTCACTTGGATATACCCCTTCTAAAGGGTGGCTAATCTGCTAATCCAGTTCCACTTTTGCCGAATTTAATGCTAAGAATGTCTTCCAATGCAGTAATATGAACCTCTTGGCATTTAAACAGGTCTTTAGCAGGAATTTCTCTTGAGCATTATTTATATTTGAGAGGTTTGTTTTAATTCCAACTCCCTTAATAAGAATGACCTGTTGTGGTACAAGTCAACAAGGATTAGGAAAGAAGGGTCTTTAGGCAAAGAGTGAGAACTAAGAGGAGAGCTAAAGGGGTTCTTTTCCATGTCCACAACTTGGAACCCACCCTTCAGATCTTTACTTTGGACTTGCCCAAAGCAATGCCCATGCCTGTACTTCGAAAATATTGGGGTAGACCTCAGCTGGTGTAAATTGCCATAGCTCCATTGAATACAGCTTAAACCACCTGAAGAACTACTTCATTATATTTGTGTGTGACCCTTAAAGGGATTGGATAAATTATACATTTACATTTGTTTTGCAATAATGAAAATGACAAGCTAACTTTCTGACAAGCTAGTAATAAACTATTTTTCTCAATGTTTTAGGTTTTCATCCCTAATGATTTTTTCTAAGAGTCAAATGTGAAGTATTCTGTTTAATCTGTCAAATCTGCTGTATGTCAAAACTGGAAAGGGCATATTGTAAAATGAGATATCTAAAGATTATTGGTCTCACTCCTTCTCTTTGCTATAGAATTTCACCTAGTGTCAAATCAGCAGAAAACAAACAAGAAAGTTACTAAATTATCCCAACCTCTGAATTTCTTAGTGCAGCCTATATTTTCTCTGTCTTTTGGTGCTCAGTCTTGCAAATATTTACTTCTACCAATAGGACCTATAACTGAGAATAGTCAATATAAAACTAGCATGACTTCACTTAGCAGTAACTGTTTGTGGGACTATAAACTTTTGGGGACAGATGGACTTTTTATGTACAGTAGAACACTAAACACACTGATGCTGAGCAAATAATAAATACTAATGACAAGTAAATTGATGTATTTTAAACAATAATGTGATCTTCCCAACATTCCAGTTTTCTGCTGCTGAATACAAATTTGGATTAAAACTGAATTTATTTAAAATATGCTTTATGACCTTTCCCAATTTATGATCTCAGCTGGAAATTCTCATTCCTGAGCTCTTTCTAACACAGATTTCGTATACGTTTCATATAAGAAAGACAGCTAGGTGAAATTCTTGGCTTTTGCATTATGTAATTTTGCAGTGAGACTGGATTTTTTCGCCCCAAGATAGCAAAATTCTGCAAAAAATATTTCACCTGGCAATCTTAAGAAAATTCCTTTTAGTTTTTTTTTAAAAATCAGTAAGCTAGAATTAATCAAGAGTCTAAAAAATAAAACATCACAGGAAATGTACTGATTTTACAGATAGTAAGAGAACAAAATGGGACACATGCCAGTGCCATATATCTGGCTGGATCTGGCTGGATCCATATAGTATGGCAGTTGCCTTTTGTTTTAGAATCTGGAGCAAGCATAGCTTGTGATTATCTTTGTTTTTCATGCAACTCTTTGTACTCACTCAACTCTGTCTTGCATGCTGACATAGAAACATATTTTTTTTCTTTGCAAATTATGCTTGTGAGCCAATCCAAGTCAAGTGTAACAAACGGAAAGAAAGTCATCCAACTGCAATAGGCATTTTGTCCTTGATTTCTTACTGTGAAAACAAATACCCCAATAAATTGATTTTAGAGGTGTATTGCTTTAAATATTTTTCTCCTGTTTGCTCTGCTGATTTAGAAGTTAGGTGATTGCTGTTGTTATTAAGAATATATATAATACACACACAGAGTAGATTTTGTTTGGTATATATAAAAAAATCCTTAATGGTTATTAAATTTGTGGAACTATATGAGACTTGATTGTCCTAGGAAAAATTAAAAGTTTAGCTCCTTGATGTACATTAAATTTGAGTATTTCCAATGCTATATAATTTCATTTGAAATTTGCAAATACTTTGCTATTCTTTTTCACTATTTTCTTGTGAGGCTCAGTTCCACAAAACATTTAAACATTAATCTAATTTTAAGCATGTTAATAGTCCCAACTATCGATGTGCTTAAAGTTCAGTACTTTAGTGTAATGCTTAAATCCTTCGCTGGACTGGGGCCAGTGCTCAGCATTGAACAGGATTGGGGCATAAAATAAGAGCTATTCTTAAGTCCTGATCCTGCACCTGTGAGAGTTGTATGGACTATTATTTATATAGCCCCAAGCGTGTACTAGGACCAACTTTTTCAGACCTGACTACCTGCTGAAATTAACAGGTGCTCCAAATGCTTGACACCTCTGAAAATCAGTTCACTTTGGTAGGTGACTAAATATGGATTTAGCTGAGAAACTGAATTTGGTCTTTAACATTTAAATCTCTGTGCCAAATCTAATTAATATTATTACACAAAACTATTACATGGCTAATGTGTCCATCAGCTATTATAGTGTCACTAAATTTGTGTTAGATACTGTAAGACATAGACAAGGTACAAAACAAAAATGGTCCATCAGTAATAATCTAGGCAGTACATTGTCAACCATCTGATGTGATGTTTCTATATACAATGGATCTGATTCTATATATACTCATGTGGGTGTTTGCAGGATAGGCCTCTAAGGATACTGAGTTTTGGAGAGTGCCTCTAGAAAGAATGTGTGTGAGATATTGACTGGTCAATCAGATTGGAAGTCCCGCAGGTCTCCAAAAGCTTTCAAATGCTTTATTTTTATTTTCTTAAAACCTGGGCAAAGTCTTTTTTTGTTTCTCCTTCATAAAAGTGTTGTGCCCAAACTGGACATGCTCAAAAAATTCTGTGAATTTTCATCTTCCTTAAATGGAAAGGTGCTATGATTTTGTATTTCTTTCAGATGTTTGCTTCAAAATCATTGTGTCACATTACCAAAGGTCAGAGAAAAGACACAGTTAAAGTCTCTAAAGTTAGCCCTTCAGTAGGCCACCTTGACCTAAGCTCCATGGCCAGAGAGTAACATGTACAGAATTTTTAATGATGATGTCTTTTGTTATAGTCACGTTTTGCTGAATATGGTGACCATTTCTTCGCAGAGACACTGTGTTTAGTTAAGTTGCTTGCTCCACGTGCTGAATCTTGCTCTGCTTGAAGCAGAAAAAGCTACTTCAGGCTATGTTGCCAGATTCTGCCTCTTTCACACCTCTGCCTTCACCATACAGTGAGCTATGCGGCAAACACCATGATTAAACTTATTTCTCACTTACACATTCGCCAAAAGCACATATTGGCAATGAAATAATCCTGTGTGGAAAAGCAGGGGCAGTACTAAACAAGCATTCTGTCCTCTGAGAATATAAAGAACTTGATGGAAGTGAAAGCGATGAATCCACTTTACTCCCACCTCTAGCCATAGCCATTGGCTAGGCTGCAGATTTTGTACATAGAGTTACCTGTCAGAAAGGACCCTTCATGGAATTTACTTGATGGTACATGCCTTTTCCTCCTATTCCATTGGTCTCTGATAGTACCAGCTAAGCAGGAAGTTCATGTTTTAGCCCTGTGGAACTTAGGTAGCCAGCAGGGTGAAGGTAAACCCTTGCTGAAATTGCCCTTTGGAGATTAGAAGCTTGGCAGCGTTTTGAGTCTTTCTGTTGAAAATTTCCTTAAGAGCAGGGTATGGGCACCTCAGTAATAATACCTTGGGAGGTTTATGTCTACGTGTCCGGGCTGCCCACCATTTAAAAAACTGCTGATTTTAGCAGCTTAAGAATCCATGCCTCTCAGTTTACTCCAGTGCTGCCCACAGTTTTCCAGTCACGCCCCTCTCTTACCAGTCATGGAATCTCTCCAACCCTTCTTCCATTACTGCACAGTTGGCTCAGCAGAGGAGCTTGGGCTGAAGGCAGAGCTGGGAGCAGAACTGGGGATGGTGGTGGAGAGGGAATGAGGGGAGAGCTGGTCTGAAGGTGGAGCAGGGAGTAGAGCTGGGGCCAAGGACTGGGCATGGGGCTGCAGCCAAAGGACAGGAGTGGAGCCATGGGTGGGGGCCAAGCTAGAAGCTGAGTCCGGGCAGAAGCTGAGCCGGGACCGGAGACAGAGCAGGGCTGGATGGCACTCCCTCCCTGCTCCGTTTGGGGCTGGCGCAGGCCCTGCAGTGCCCCCCTGAATGTTCCTCCATGCCTCTGCTGTGCCCCACAGTTTGAGGACCACTGGTTTGCCCTCACTTTCAGCTGTTCTACAAATCTTAAACTGTAGCTGTGCATGCTTTGTAAAGAATGTAATCAGACATGCAGACTTTTAAGATTGTGCATTACTCCAATGCATATTTTCAAAAGCACCTGTCCTCAATGTCCCCATCTCTTCATCAGTACCATACATATCTCAAAACCACCATAGCTGCTTACCCTAAAATTTGGTAAGTCATCAGACACTTTATGTGGGCAGGTTTCATTTTGCAGAAATTATAGCTGGAGGTGCCATGATCAGAGATTATAATGTAAAGTGTTATGTATTTAGTGTCCTGCCTAGCTTGCCATAGCTAACAGGGCTAGAGAATTATGGGATAGCCTACGCTGTTGCTGTCAGTCTTGAGTCTATTAAAGAACTGTCTGGTCTTAAGTATACCTGTGTCCATGTCCGCTAGATTCTCTCTAAGTGCAAAGTAATTGTAATTATCAAACATAACAAAGTGGCAATGAGGATGATGGACCTGTGCCTGTACTGCCACCAGCGAGGAGCAAGAGTAAAAGGTAATGAAAACTCTTTACTGCTCTGTGTGGCTGCAGTAAAGCAGACAGACAAAGGGGGAGGAAGTCCCAACACACATGAATAAAATATGCTAAAATAAAAACAGCAATGGCTACACTTACTGGGCCTCTGGGACATTTTGATGAAACTGTTGAGCAATGGAGGTCATATACTGAGCGTTTTGAGTTTCTTGTTGGTGCAAACAGAATTGAAGATAAGAAGGTGGCAACTTTATTAAGTGTTGTGGGAGCAAAAACATTTAGTTTGCTGCACAGCTTAGTGCAATCTGATAAACCAGATACAAAATCTTAAAGTGACATTGTGAAAATCCTGGAGGCACATTTTTCCCCCAAATCACTGGTAATTGCAGAGAGATTTAGGTTCCACAAAAGGAATCAAGAAGAAAGTGAAACAATTGCCCAATTTGTAGCAGTTCTTAAGTAGCTTGCTGAGCACTGTGAATTTAATGATGTGTTAAATGACACTCTGCATGATAGACTAGTCTGCAGTCTGTGCAGCGAAGCAAGACAGAAGCGCCTATTGACAGAGGCCAAGCTCACCTTGCAGAAGGCTATTGAAGTTGCAGTTTCCATGGAACTGGTAGCAACAGAAACACAACAACAAAATGCATCAACGAGAGTGCATAAGGTGTCAAAAGAACATACCAACAAGCTAGTGGGGAGCTGGGAATGTTACCATTGTGGAAAGCCTGGTCACCATGCACCGGTGTGCTGGTGTAAAGACCTAGTATGTTGACAGTGTGGCAAAAAGGGACCCATTGAGCGTGCCTGCAAACAGAAGAAAGAAGAGTCAAACAGAACAAGCAAGCAGGAGAAAAGGAAACCTGCTGTCTGGCAGACCAAAAAGAAAAATCTGCACTCTGTAGAGCAGGCTCAGGATGATCAAAGTGACACCCAGTCAGAAGAAGAAGTTCTGCTCCATGTCTTGTCCATGAGAGTTGGCTCACATGAATACTGGGTAACCCTGCTGTTGGAAAGTAAACCTGTACTCATGGAACTCAGGAGCAGCAGTTTTGCTGGTCTCACACACTGTGTATAAGGAGAAGCTAAATCATCTTCTGCTTAAGCTGACAAAGATTGTTCTGAAGATGTACACTGGAGAAGCTGTACCTATGTTGGGTACTACTGATTTTAAAGTGGAGCTCAGTGGACAGACTGCTCGATTGCCACTGTTTGTGGTGGAAGGCAATTACCCAGCCTTATTGGGAAGTTCATGGCTTAGGAAGATCCAGGTGAATAGGACAGAAGTGCACATGAAGGCTAAAGGAGAAACAGGTCTGACAGCTGTATTAAAGAAACATGCTGCTGTTTTTGAAGGAGACCTGGGAAGTATGAAGGGAATCACTGTGAAACTGAATATTAAGCCTGACAGCCAACCAAAATGTCTGAAATTTGCCATGTGCCATCAGGCCAAAAGTTGAAGTGGACCTGGAGTGCCTGGTTAAGAATGGAGTCCTAGTACCTGTTACCCACGGCCAATGGGTAACCCCAATCGTTCCAGTATTGAAGAAAGATGGCTCCATTCGGATTTGTGGGGATTTTAAGGTTTCTGTTAATCCTGTGTTGTGTGCAGAGTAATACCCCCTTCCCTGCATTGATGACCTCTTCGATGGCTTGGCTGGTGGACAAAAATTCAGCAAGATTGATCTGTGTCAGGTGTATTTATAGATGCACATCAATGAAAAGTCCCAAGAGTTGTTAACTATTGTGACGCATAAGGGGCACTCTCAATACTGTCGCCTTCCCTTCGGAATAACATCTGCTCCAGCTTTGTTCCAGAGGGCAATGAACCAGATCTTGGGAGGCTTGCTAGGAGTGCTGTTTTGTCAAGTGCTATCTTGATGACATCCTGGTCACTGGCAAGAATAAAGAAGATCACCTTAAGATCTTGGATGCTGCCCTGCAAAGACTGGAAGAGTACAGCCTATGAGTCTGCAAAGACAAATGTGAATTCTTCCAGTCCTCTGTTGAATATTTGGGACATATCATAGATGTTACGGGCCTTTGTAAGGCTCCTGCAAAAGTGAAGTCTATTGTGGAAGCTCCATCTCCCCAAAATGTGAGCCACCTTCACTCTTTTTTAGGGCTACTGAACTATTATGGAAAATTTATTCCACAGTTAGCAACACTACTAAAAGCACTACATGAACTGGAGGTGGACTGAAGCCTATGATGTTCCATTTAACAAGGCTAAACACTCATTGCTAAATTCAGAGGTTCTGACTCATTTTAACCCATCTTTACCTCTACAGTTGGCTTGCGATGCATCTCCTTATGGCGTGGGAGCAGTTGTGTCACACATTATGCCTTCTGGAGAGGAGAAACCCATTGCTTTTGCATCATGCACCTTAAGCAATGCAGAAACTATCTATGCCCAATGGGAATGTGAAGCACTTGGAATCATTTTCAGAATTTGGAAATTTCGACAGTACTGTTTGGACGGAAGTTCACACTTTTCACTGATCATCAAACTCTAACATCAATTTTTGGACCATGCACAGACGTTCCATCGTTGGCTGCTAGTCGTAGGTAATGGTGGGCATTGTTGCTTTCCTCACACACATATGAGATGAAGTATCAGAGATCCACGCTGCACTGCAACATAGACAGTCTCACAAGACTTTACCAGTTAACCATCAAGATATTGGCCAGAGAGAAATCTTCTACTTTGAACAGGTGGAGACCACACCCATCATCGCTACTCAAGTAAGGAAGGCAACCCACATTGACTCAGTTATTATCCCAAGTTATGGACCTAGTGATGCATGGAACTTCTCTACGGGACTCTCAGGTCTTACCCGACTTTGGTCCCTACATGTCCAGGAGGATGGAGTTATCAATTTATTCTGGTTGCTTATTGTGGGGATGCGCGTCATTATTCCACCACTACTGAGATTGCAGATGTTAGCACAGCTACATTCAGATCACTGTGGAATAGTGCACATGAAAGAAATTGCATGAAGCTACTTTTGGTGGCCTGGCCTGGACAGTGCCATTGAAGAGAAGGCAAGAGCTTGTACTTCATGTCAGAGTGTGAGGAACACACCTCAGTTGGTGCATGTTGGCAGCATATTCATATTGATTTTGCCAGCCCATTTGAAGGAAGCATGTTCCTGGTTGTTGTTGATGCCCATTCTAAATGGCCAGAAGTTTCTCTGTAATGCCGTCCACTACTGCTGAAAGTACTACCAGAGACTGCGTGTAATCATTAGTTGTTTCAGTCTGCCAGAACAACTTGTGAGTGACAATGGACCGCAGTTCATCTGTCGGGAGTTTGAAAACTTTATGAAAGCAAATGGAATACATCATATCACCTTAGCACCGTACCACCATGCACCAATGGATTAGCAGAAAGGTTTGTGCGGACAATGAAACAAGCTTTAAAATCTTCATGGAGATATTTGTCCATTTGAAAGTGTCTGGACGCCTCCTTACTATCTTACAGAAACGCACCTCATGCTCTGACCAAAGGGTCTCTGGCCTTTCTGATGATGGGATGACAGCTGTGCACTTGCTTTGATCTGCTGAAACCCTCCAAACCACAACAAGTTGTGCAACGTTAACAGCACAACCGGGTCATCAGACGTGCACACAGAGCAAAAGACCGAACCTTTAGTCCTGAACATCCTGTTCTAGCTCGGAACTATGCTTTTGGAGCTAAATGGGTCCCTGCTACAGTCATCATCCAGACAGGACCTGTTTTCTACACTGTCCAGACTGCAAATGGTCTCACCTGGTGGCAACATGTAGATCAGTTGTTGCCAGGTCATGCAAGTCCCAAGGACACGTCTCCAGTTGAATGGCCTGACCCCCCCATTTCAGGGGAGGTTGCCTCGAGCCAAGAGTCACCCATTTCTGACTCTCCTCTTCCTTCCACCTCTGCAGCAGATACAGCACCCTCACCTGTTCAAGTTATGAGTCCTGAGCCCATTGTTAGACCCGCGCCAATAACACCTCCTTGTGTAAGAACACCCAGAAGTCTGCCATAATCCACCTAGAGAGAGAAGGCCTCCTTAACGGTTGAATTTGTAGCTAGTGAAAACCCCCGTTTATGGAGCAGAATAATCCCTGGGGTTAGCCTGGAAATGAGGCCATCTACCCTCATTCCCTTGTTTAGTTATTGTTCTGTTAAATGGACGTTTACAGTAAGGGAGGAGGAATATATTATGTATTTAGTGTCCTGCCTAGCTTGCCAAAGCTACAGGACTAAAGCATTATGGCATAGCCTACACTGTTGCTGTGAGTCTTGAGTCTATTAAAGAATGGTCTGGTTTTAAGTATACCTATGTCCATGTCTGCTAGTTTCTCTCTAAGTGCAAAATAATTCTAATTATCAAACATAACATACAGCTGGTTACTACCTTAACTATGAAGAGACTTCAGTGTCTCCCTAAATGCAGGATGAGAGCATGTATAACTGAGGGCTTGTCTATAAGAACATTTAGTTCACGGCAAGCTGGGGTGTTTATCTGTCCTGCACTAGCCTGTGTGCACTAACTGTCCATGTGGACTTTGCTGCCCCACACTAAAAGTTCCCTAGAGTGCTTTAATCTACTCCTGTTTCAAAGCAATGTGGGTTAAAGCACTCTGTGGTAGCAGGGTTCACACAGACAGTTAGTACAAGGCAGGCAAGTATGGGCTACCTTTACACCTCAGCTTGCCCCAGGCTAAGTGTTCACATGGACAGGCTTTGAGTGAGCAGCTGAATAATCTGGCAGAACATCAGGGCCCTGGTTCAGGAAAGCATCCCTATTTAGAAAAACTCTTAAGCATGTGCTGAAAATTAAGCATGAACTGAAGTGTCATTAAAGTCAATGGGATTTAAGCATATGCGTGCTTAAGTGCTTTCTTATATTTCAGTGATACTCAGACCTCAGGGGTTCAGGAGCCATTAGTAATCAACATTACCCAAAAGAGCCAAAGAAGTATGAATTCATTGTTTCATTAACTCTATATATTATTCTCACAGCAAATTGACTAACCAAGTATTATTATTTTATCAACTACAGTTGGTTAAAACATAGCAAAAGCATCCTGACTGATTAATAATTTAGATTAATTAATAATTAAATCACACAGTGTTTTAATATCATGTGCTGCAAAGAGCCGCGGGGGACACATGAAAGAGCCTCAGTCTGAATATCACTGCTCTATTTTGATCCAGGTGAATGGTATTAGGAGAGGTATCATCTCATATTATCAAACCACTAGATTTCCAAGCCATACCCAATTCTAGAAGAGGCCTAAAGGCCCAATCCTTTAGCTCCATGAGCTCCTACTGAAGTCAATGGAAGCTGTGAGGGTGCTTAGCATCTCTGAGGAGACATTCAGCACTTTGCAGGATTGGCCCTATAATGGCAGAGGTGGGTGCATTCCTGGCCCCAAATACTCTTAATTAAGAAAGCCTCAAGTCTTTTAAAAAATATTAATTTTAAATTAAGAGGTTTCTAAACATTTTCTTTTTTTTTTTTTTATTTAATTTAAAATGTAGAAGGGTCTAATCCTTTGCAAATGAGGATCATAGTTTTAAGACTTTTAATATTTTTGGCAACACAAATACAAGATTTACACCCCAAAATAACAATGATTAAAATACAGCCTGAATCATCATGCAATCAATCTTTTGCTTACATTTCACACACTGAAGCATGGATAGGTCCTTAATGCCCTTTTATTTTATTTCTGTAAATAAGAAAGCTAGGTATAATTTAGCATAAACCTCAGTGTGGAAAGAACTAGCTCAGTAGGTGTTTTCTTTTTTTTTTTTTTTTTTCCTTTTTTTTGTATGTTTGGTATAAAATGTGCTGGCAGGCTGCCACGTGGAGCGGAAAGCTTGTAATTTCAATTACATGGCATTTCAAGTAGAACGGGCCCTAATGTTGAAGATAGAGATTAGAGGTGGTTGCCAATACTGCAACAAAGCTTTGAGGAGGATTATTATTTTTAAATTACCTTAAGAACCAAGTTGACTAGCTCACCCTGTGTGCCTGAGTAGATTGTGGAAATTGAAAGATTAAATAGTTGGTGAACTCTAATAGAAAAATGAATGTTGTGTGAAAAACCTTCACACGATATTGTGCAGAAAGATTAGCTGCTTGAATAACAATCATCCTTCTCAGCTTCCTAGTCAGGATTAATCACAAGGGCACACTCGCAGATAATTTGTTGAAAATGGAATTATGTGACTGTATTTGGAGGCATCTGTGACAAATGTTTCTATTTAAGCTTAATTTGAGAGAACTGGTGAATTGCATATGAGAATGCTTATGAGTGTTTTTCTTTGTTGTGGTATTATATCCTGAAGCTGCTAGTAAAATTTTCACTTAATGAACAAAAATATGCATAACATAAAGTTCTGTCAAAAATTATTTATATTTCCAACTTGTCAGGAACTAATTACTAAACAAAGAGTGCATTTCTAGGCAAATTCTAATATTTTTGCATTTTCCATTTAACTATCTTGGTTTTATTGCAGCCAGACAGTTCCACTTGAAACTTTTCTTCATCTTTTATTTGTCTTTTATGCTCTTATCCTCAGTCTAAAATTGCTCATTGCAAGCTGCTCTTGGAGACCTTGGTTTTGACTGCAGAGAAGCTGGCAACCAAAGGCAGCCTTCATCCATATCTTAAAATCTCTTCTTATTCTTTGAATTCATAAGGGATGCTGTGGTCTAGAATGAAAAATATTCTCCCTGAAAATCACATGTTAAACTGCTCTATATTTCTAATAAAAGGCAGTCTTGAAGGAACGATTTCTGCTTGAAGCCAGTATCCCCTCTTGGAGTGTCTTATGTTGTTCTGGTAAAGCTCTTTATATTAGGGGTTGAAAATTCTTAGGCCTTGATGCTGGCATCGGATCCACTAGGACAGAGCATTTCACTTATGCAGAACTCCATAGAAGTCTGTGGGGCTTCACATCTGCGTGAGGGTCCATGATAGCAGATTCAATTGCAGGATCAGAACCTTAGTGTGTATTGTATTTCTTGCAACAGGAATTTCACCAATGACTTTTGGCACCAGGCTAATGTGGTGCTAATGCCTGAGGCATGTACTATGAGATCTAAAAGACACTCTCTTTAACATGAGCAGTTTGTAACTACTGCAGATTTCCTCTACCCCATTCCAGCATCATTAAGTTACAATATTCTCCAAAAATGCAATGAACTGGTTAAGGCCTTGATTAAATTTTGGCCTCTTCCTTTGTATTTTTTGGCTAAGTGATCTAAGTAAAGAATACAAAAATAAATATATTGTATGCGAAGACATAATAAGATGTGGGGGAAAAAACTTAGTAAAATATTGACATATGGCTGACCTGAAAAGTTGGCACATCCCTTGACAATATTGCTTTAACATTTTTCTGATGCTATGTTACATTGCCATGCCTTCATTCAGAGTTGGTGAATGAGGCCCAATGCGGTTTCCATAAATAAAAATGACAAGGATGTTCTTTCTGTGATTTTCTTGTATTGAGGTGTAAACTCCTTATTAATGTAAACAGTCCATTTATAAAATGTAATGAAACATTAAACGTCAGGCATAGTTTGGAACTTTAATGGCAAAGAAGGTATTAAATAAATTGAAATCACCCACATTTATAGCCAACACTGACTCAGTCTACCAGGTTGAAAGGAATAAGCAGGATCTACCATTGTCACAGTTGATTAAAGTCTGAATTAACTGAAGTTGAAATGTTTGCATAGAAATAATCAGGAGTGTGTTATTTAAGGAGATCAAGAGGCTATATTATAGCACTAGTTAGCTCCTCTATTGTTATGCTTCAGGGTAAAGTTGCACTGTGCTTGCGAATGTAATTTGGTCTGCTTGTACTATAGCCTGGCCAACAGACAGTAGACTAAATTCTGTAAAGTGGCACAGGGAGATGTAAATTACACCTTCCTACACCAGCAGAAGTGCCTTGCACCCCTGGTGGTTTATCTTAACTTACATAATGTTACTGCTGCCATCTGCCCTCAGGCTTTCTGTGAGGGGGGCGGGGCAGCTTTAAACCACACTAGAACGGCGTAAGGCCTCCAGTGGTTTAGCAGCACTTGAAGGGTGCTGGATCAGCATGCTTCCCAGTCACTGTGGTCATGCCCCCTTTTCTAGGCAACACCATCCACTTTTCAGGCTATGCTGGCTCCTCAGCATCTGGAAGTTGCACAGCTGTGTGATGGGAACACTAGGGGCCCTTATCAGGGTTTACACTAGTGCAAAGTCTGAAGGGACTGTAGCCCTCAAAATGTAAATCATTTTTCATCCAAAGCCAAGTAAGATTTATGAAAAATTGCTCTCCCTGCTCTGCCTCCTGAATGATTGAAACCTGTTTTGCTATATCCCTGAAAGCCCAGCATTCAAAGAACGATCACAAGATTCACAAAATTGCAATTTTATTACCATAATAACTCATTGGCTTTGTTTGTGCTGGTTTTCATTCTCATTCAGATCATTATCAAATGAAGGTATTTATATGGTGCTGTTTATGTTATAGTCATATACACTGTTTGTCACTAAATTTCAGATATTTAGTGCCTCATGTACACAATAACTAATAGTGTCATATTGCTTTGGCCTTTGGCACATTATGGCCTGACTAGTAGTTACTGATATTTATGATGTTGCATATACTGTAAACCTTTTCATCAAAACATGACAAAGCATTTGATAAACTGATTACATACTGTGGGATAGGTTCTACCTTCAGCTATTTCATTAACTTCACTGGGAGTTGAAGGCACATGCTGAGGGCAGAATTTGGATAAATGAAACTATGTATGGGTATATACTGAATGCATGTAAATATATGGGTGTATATATTTTAAACCATGTTTATTTAGGTCATTTATATGTATACTCCCATAAATTCTATATGTCTTCATGTAGGACTCTGTATGTGCATAATTGAATGACATCTCTATAGCTGCATAGATGTATCCAATGTGTGTGTGTCTTTATGAACATATATAAACATGGAAACATATATTTTCCCTTATATAAATGTCCATGTATATCTAAATAATCAATATAAAAACTATAACATAGGGCCATATTCTGATCTCTTTCTCCAAAGTGAACACACTGAATAGCTCCTTATGCCCGGGATAGCCCTATTGATTTCAGTTGAACTGCTTATGGAATAAAGTGTTATTCAACATAAGTAAAAACATTGCGAACTGGCCTTAAATAGCTATGGTCTTGATCCTGCAAACACCTATGCATGTCAATAATTTCATGCATGTGAATAGTTGTAATGAGTTCATTGGGCCAGATGCTGAGAACTCACAGTTGCTACTGAAGTTGAAGATGCTCAAAGCCTCTCGGGATCAGGCCAATGCGGGCTATTCATATCTCTGAAATTAGTATGATAGCAGGATCAGGTCTAAATTTGTATGGTTTACAGTCTTCTCCACATATTCTATTTTAACATTTGGGACCAAATAGGAATAACTTTAATTGAAATGGGAGTGCTATGAAAGCAAATTTGCAAACTGAAAATGATACCAGCATTCCAAAAATTACATCACTAAATAAATATGCCAATTAAAATTTTGGACAGTTTTGATAGTGTTGATTGATATGATTTAATATATGGCCAGTTTCTCTTTCCTGTGCAAATGTGGACCTTCACATTTTAGATAATTCTTTATAAACACAACATTCTACAATTGTATGGTCAAATCTAGGAAACAATTGGAGTTGGACACTTAAAAGTTGGTGTTCATTGTTTTGAATAGATCTGAAATAATATAAAATATTCTGTATAGCAGTGTATTTTGAAGAATTATGTTTATTTTTTGGGAAAATAGCAAAGGTTAGTGCAGTACATACAACTAATTTTTACTGTTTAAAAATCGCTATGTCTTTGGATGAAATATTTTGGCAATGTAATAAAGTATACTCGATATTCAGATACATACCTAAGAATCTTTTAATTAATCTTTTTGCTCATTGCTTTTATGACTAAGTCCTGAACATCTTGTCATGTGTTTTAGTTTATGTCAAACAAACAGATAAAAATTCAAGTTTACCTCTATAATTTCATATTTTTTTTAAAACGTCTTTTAAAAGCATGTTGAACAGTTCCAAAAACTTGTAGGTAACTCTGAATATCAAGTATTTAGTAGTCAAATGACAGGGTAGGTGTTTTGCTTGCCAGTATTCCTTCCAAACTGTTTATAATGCTGCCATGATTTAGTTACCCTTCCTGAAAGCAAAACTTCTTGCAGTGTTACGACAGCATTGGAAATGTTAGTTAGGAAATGAAGAGATATTTTAGAAGTGCTGCTTTGCAGAGATATTGGGCCAAATTTTATGTTGGTTTAAAGTGAGTGCAATCCCACTAAAGTCAATGGGACTACACAGAGTGTAAATCATTGCAGAATTTGGCCTGATATGCTGCCTCAAATTGAGCCCCAGTTTGTATGCAAGTATATCTTTGCTTTAAATTACTACATATTTTGAATCTAATCCATCTCTCAAACATTTGTACTGAAAATAAATAGTGTTTCACAATGAACAATTTTTATATAAAGCCAACATTTTTGTTAATTCCACTTAAAACTTTAAAGCACCATTTAATTACCTAAATTAGGAAAACATATCATTCCAAATTTCCTTTAATACTTTAGATATAATTGTAAAAATACATTTAAAGATTCTAGTATTCCCCTTTCTTTTTAACTGCATCTAGCATCCATCAGTTTGGGACCTGGATGTCATGTGTGCCAGAAACGGAGGGTCCCCACGCGAGAAACTCCTGAAAGACTCTGTAGCAGCAAAAGATCTGCAGACCATGGAAAAACATCTAGCTGGTGCGTATAGTGACAAGGAATCATAAAACATCAAACCCTACTCAGCCAAATAACCACACTGAAATCAGTTGGACTACTCATGTGAGTAAGGGGAGGAAACATTGGCTCAGACACTGAAAAAAGTACATGAGAAATTGAATTGTAACCTCTTTCTCTTTTTTTGCTATTTTGTTGAAAAGAAAAAAAAAAAATTTTGAAGCCAAAGATTTTAAATTTGACTGTGTATAGTAAGGTAATTAAAAAACTATCCTAAAAATTTAATTACATATTCATTCCCATAGCTCAGTAATATCTCATGTGGTAGTGAATTATTGCTGCTAGACCTACAGGGTATAAATCTTCCAAAAGACTTCAGCAGATCAGTGTATTAATAAAATATTGTCTTGTGGAATGAGACAGCTAGGTCTCTGTGAGATTTCATGGGAGTTCTGGTGATGAGGATTAGGTCCATTCTGTATAATAGAATCTCTGCTACAGCAGTGATAGCGGTAATTTTTTAAAGAGTACAATAAAGTAAATCAAAGTTTGGGTGACAACATTTTCATTGTTTCTTGAAAAATGCGATAGGAAATTTAGAATAGATTTTTCACTTTTTTTTCATTGTAATGAATATTTACTTGCTTCAGCTTTAAATATTTAATAAATTATTCAAAACATACACCCCTTTAGTTGTAGAATAAGTCCAATTTACTCTGAATTATTGGTTAAATTAAACAATAAATAACATGAAAATATTTTTGCAGTATGCATCCTTTTAAAGGGCGCATATATGGCCTGGCAGGCCTATGATATATGTGCTGTACGTCATGCCACTTCATGAGCACATCATAGAAATAGTAGCCTGCCTTTTAACAAATATGACTTTGGAGGCATGAAGATGTGGCACATGCACAAAAAGGTAAGTGTTGATATAAAGCTAATTTCAGATCACTTTTTTCTTAGTAACCACAGAAGTATAGAATCAGAACACTCTGCCGCTTCTGCAGTTTAGATGTGAAGAAATAAATACAGGCATCCTGATCTTGGGAATGAAGTGTTCCTGAATTCTAATCCCAGCTGTTTAATTGATTTACTGTGTACCCCTGGGCAATTCAGTTACATACCTGCCTCCATTTCCCACTCTGTAAAATGTACAATACCAGCCTCAGAGGGAAGTTGTGAGGTGAGGGTTGGTTAATTAGTGTCTGTGCAGTGCTTTGAACATTCTAAGGACTAGGAGTTTTTATTGGGACATTTTGAAGTATTAACTGATCAGGAAAACTATTGTGTTGGATTTTATCCTGTTATGAGCAAAATGTTGCTTTGCAGTTCTGCTAAAACATGATTTTCATATTTCATAGATTGTAAGGCTAGAAGAGACCACTGTGACCATCTAGTATGACCTCCTGAATAACACAAGTCAGAGAACTTCCCTGAATTAGTTTTGACTTTGAGGGTCTTGTCTTCTTGGGCCAAATCTTGAGACATTTAATCAGGCCAGATTGTACTAAACAAGTGTGCAAGGTAGAGAAAGGGAGCAAGGAGCTTCTCCACTACTCTTTTCCCAAGTCCCCTGTACAGGGACAGAGTCCTTGTACTCAGTGGTTACAAGAATTCCACACAGGTATTCCTGCTTTTAAGACTGGCATCTGCCTTAGGCACTGGGGAAGGCCCTGACAAGGACATAGCCCCACTAACCTCAGTGGCCAGCAGAGCAGAATTATTGCACTTCCCCTATGCTCTGGGAGTCGTATCTGGGGGTGGAACAAAACAGAGAATTATGAGTTTATTGTTTTAAAACTGACTTTATGTCTCTCGGCTGGCTCAGGTGCTATCTATCACACAATGCTTTTACCCTGGACTTGAATAAGGAAATGCGAAAATTTCTCCAAATATTTGGAATTTGTGTTTGTTTCATTTAGTATTAGACACATCCAAACGTTTAGAAGTCCTTACCCTAATTAACTATCCTCCCTCCCACTATACCTGCATTTAGCATATCACATTTTGAGCAGAAGCCTAAAAGTCTACCAGTCCCTTCACTGAACTTCTAGTTGCAGCCAGGGAGCCCACTTAGCAATTTTTGAGATTGCTGGTATGGCTGTTTCCCCTTGTGATCTCAGGTCAGGATGGTTTCTTCCCCATCATGATTATCACGCTGCCCAGAAGGCCTTCTCTGCAAATTCTTGGGGCATCTTACCTTTCTGTGAACGTTTGAAGTTAAAAGCAAATGTGCTCCGTTCCTCACTTATGCTTATTGGCTGACTTGGTGTAGGTCAGCTCATACCAAAAGCAAAGTTAGCTCTGCCCAAATTTTTCAGTGCGTGTGGTCTAATGACCACTTACCCACATCATGGTGGAACAGTGGAATCTAGAAATCTTTCTCTGGGTCCTGCTGCTTCTGGTGATTTGATAATGTTCAGTTGACATGGCTACAAGATGAGCTCCATGTTAGACCTCTCTTTTGTCTCACTCAAATGCACCTTTTAGGTGACAGGCCTGGTTTCCTGCATTTCTCTCAAGGGTGGAACCACTCAGTTCAACCACTTTGGGACTGGACTCCAGTCAGCATCCCATCTGATTGTCGACCTTGTTAATATGACAGTCCCACCTGTGTTTAGCATCTGTAAGCTCTTTTCCTCCTGGAGCCTGTGACAGCAGCTGCTTAAAGTAGGTCAAAAACAGCTTCTTCAAAACAAAACATTATGTATTCACCCAAAAGGAACAAAACATGAGAGCAAAAAGTTAAAACACACAAACAAAACAAAACAAAACAGACCTATACACCTATTTTTCCTTACCTAAACCTTAATCTTTCGTTGTAAGCTTTGGCAAGTTCCATTCAACACAGCTACTTCCACCTCTGAGTTGGGGGAGGCAGTCGGCTTACTTCAGTTTGTGTCTCTTTCTCTGTGTGTTTCAGCAGCTGCCGACAGGCCACTCAATCCCCCTTCTTCCGTATGCCAGCATCTTTAAGGTTTTAATACCCTCTTTGATCCTAGTTTCAGGTCTGGGAGAGTAACCCTTGCTAGCCTAGCTGGAGTCCAGCTGGGGGTATTCCCCAATTAATCACTTCCCCATTGTTTCCTCAAGGACCCTTAGTATTGTCTGGGCTATACCTTAGCTTTTTCATTATTTTATTTCCTGTTCCACCCCTCCCTCCCCCCTTTTCAAATAGCCTCCTTTGATTTAGCTCCTGGCAGTCAGTCAGGATAATATCAAACAGGTAAACTGGTACATATTTATAGAATAAAAATACATGTAACTCCATCATTCACCACAGCAGTTCTCTGGCACCAGCAAAAAGAGTAATGAGGTATTCTGAAATGTCTTATCTGCCCCCACACAATTATTTGGGTTGCTGGGAGCTGGCACTAGGTTGTAGAATCCTTTGATGGTTTGTTTCCTTGTTGCTGGATGTACTAGAATACAGACTCTTCCTGGTCAGTTCACCGTGGCGAGCCTTCTCTTACTACCTGTACTCCAGGGATAGGGCCCAGGATCACAAAATCCTTTTGACTGACTGCTCCTGCATGTCTAACCCTCCATCTATTCACTTCGCCCTAAGGGTTGGGCAAGTCACTTTCTCTTCCTGTGTCTCAGTTTCCCCATCTGTGTAATGGACATATGGATATTGAGCTCCTTTGTAAAGTGCTTTAGAAATCTACACGTGAAAAATGGTATATGAGACCTAGGTATTATTAATTATCTTTTTTTTTTTTTTTTTTTTTTTTTTGCATGGGTCTTGTTGATCATCTTGTTGATCATCTGTTTCCCTGTGACTGGTTTTCTCCAAATTTTCACCTATCCAGGTCCTCCATCTTTCCCCTGTAGACTGCCCAGTAATGCTTTCATTTAAGTGCTAGTCACATAAGTTACAGCTGTCCAGTGGCAGCTTCATATCACACACAGGCTGAGGGGCTTTTTCTGTTGATAGCTAATTCAGGCAACTTGTCTGATTGGTTTGAAGTAATCATTCTGTAGTCAGTGCCCTCTTCCTGAATGTGTTTTATCACAAAAACAATAATGCAACAAATGCAATAAGAACATTATGAATGTGTTGTGAATCAAACTCTTGTTCTGATATTTCTGGTACATAAATAGGATGCCTTTGGATCATTCTGTTACCCACATTTTATTTTCATTTAAATAACAGGAGGTTTTCTGACAAAACCCCAAATTGTGTCTCAACTTCAGTGTTTGATATGTATCAAATAATGCTATAGTGTTGAAAATTCAAAACTTAGCTTATTAATTTAGTTGGAAAAGTTGATGTTGACGCAAAATCAACAAGTATGGCATATATTAAAACTGAACAGTTATGTTGTTGGAAATCTTTTTATATGTGAAGAAAATTATTAAAATAGCTTTTTCTGTAGAATCAATCACTATTTAAAAAATCATGGAAAGTTGAACAAAAAGAAGTGAGGAAGTTAGAGAGCTTAGTCATTTTGCAATGATACAGGTTAATATTAATTTAAAAGAACACCTACCACATTTGGTTTAAATTATGAAATTTACATTATTGTTTATTGACCCCTGAGGTTTAAACCAGATATTTTACAAATTTCAAAGTGACATGTATTGGATTATTTTTTTTAAAAAAAAAGCTTAATAGAAGAGAATTTAAAAGCATAATTATTTCAAAATGTAAAGTGAAAACAACTGCTTGATTTTAATGTCGGTGTTTCATTTAAATTATTTTTAATTTAATGCAACAATCAGAAATATCCATAATTGTCTACTAGATAGATCAACAATAATTACCCTTGTAAATTTGCTAGTAGGAAAATAATTGATTACTAAAAAGTTTGGATATTATATCTTTTGAGATTTCACTTACAATTTGAGTCCATCTGCTCCAGCATCAGTCTTCTAACATGTTGAATATCTTGTTTTAGACTAACACAATTTATTTTTCTATTTTTAAAAAAGTAAATGAGTAAAATATTGAATGAAATATCAGCACATTTTAAATGCAGGCCAATTCTACTGATGGGTACTCATAATTTTAAAATGTATAGTATGCACACTGCATATTTGGTAAACACAGGTGCAATGGATGAGAATAGATTCTAAATTATGGTATTGGAAAATCAGGTTTGTGGGTTGCTGTAGGATTTCTGTATCCTGAGGTCATTGCTGTTAAGTCACAAATGCGATGCAGATTGTGTGTGCATTGGAAGCTCCATTATACACACAGAGGTTGTAGTCCATGGAGCTATGCCAGTTCACACCTGCTGAGAATGTGGTTCATACTGCAAAATGGTGTTGCTGTTGGTTCTAAAGGAAACCAATTGTGTGAATCAAAACAAAGTTAAATAGAGTCACCTGAAGGTGTGAAATTGACAACAGAGATGAATCATAAATTAGACGATTCAGTACATGTCTTCCTTTTAAGTTCCTTGACATTTTTACTTATAAGGGTTTTCATCGTGCTAGCTTGGTAAAGTATCAAACCACCCTTAGTTTAACTTTGTTGGACACACTATAATGATATAATTTACCTGTAAATTAGAAGCATAAATGTCTTTTGAATGAATTCAGAAGCAAATATTCTTCACTAACTGAATTGTCCTGGCACAGATACGGCCTTGTTTTTTTCTCTCCTCCCACTGAACTTAGAGAGAATTTGGCTTGTGTAAAGCTGAAGCCCCTTTATGGACCAAGTTATACTCTTGGGTTTTAATGCACTGCTTCTGCTGAAGTTAGTGAGACCTCTGCATTTTCAAACTGTCTCCAAGGAAAAAGATGCTGGAGATAGATCATAACTCCAAAATTCAGATTCAGAATGGGTCAAAATTCCAAACACACCAGAGTTCAAGGGTGTTGGGATCCAGAGTTTTTGTTTGGTCAGCTATAATGCTAGGATCCAGGAGTGAAATTCAGAACGAGCCTCAGATTCCACCATCACAATAGCTGAGGTGGATTTGCTCAGAGCCAGAGTTTTGACCTGTCTTTATTTGTTACTAAAGGGAAACATGACAGGAATGTAACTTGGGAGAAATAATGGAGGTTATTACTGGTTTTAATCCCTTTCATATCTACAAAAGGTCATTACAAAGTGATGTCATATTCATGTTCTGAGGGATGAACTTTGAAGGAGAAATGGCTTGCAAAAACATATATATATTGGATTGCTATTTCTGTCTGTTTTCCATTTGTGGGGATGGCTGAGAGGTGATGAGTAGGTTTTCTCTTCACAACCTCAAGTTGTGTGCACCATTCATTCATACTTGAAATCAATTTTAAAATCAGGAAGAAGAGAAATTATACAAGTTAGGCTTCTCTATACAGACGGACAGTCTGCAGCAAACCAGGGTGTGCACTACAGTGCTTTAGCCTGTTGTGCTTAACTGTCCATGTGGAGTCTGCTACCATATACTAAAAATGCTCTTTGACTGAAGTTTCAAACAGCAGGCCTTCAAAGTGCCCTATGGAACTTTTAATGCATGATCACAGGGTCCACATGACAACTTAGTGTGCAGCAGGCTACAGCACCATATGTTCACACTCTGGCTTGTCATGCAGAAGTCTCCATGTGGACAAGTCCTCCGTGTATCCTTTTTTAACTTTAATGTTACTGTTGTCTCTTTTGTGTGTGCAGACATCGAAAAGGACCTAGCACTGTGGGACGAAGCAAGGCTAGCAAGGAGCCCCAGTAGTCCACTTATTAATTTTGTTACATCAGATCATCCAGGAAATCTTCCAGCCATGCTAGGCCAAAATTCAAGGCTTCAAGTACCAAGTCAAACTGGGAAAAAAATTCAGCTCCAGGTGCAAGGAAAGAAATCACCACCGCTCCCTACTAACAGCAGAGCGCAGGTCTCCAGTATCTCAAACAGCAGGCCTCAGGCTGCCAATATGCTGAACAACAGACCTCCAACGCCATTGACTCCAGAAAGCAGACCTGCAACCCCAAATAGTTTGTTGCCACGATCTCTTACCTCTAGCAACAAGGGAAATAAGGATGGAATCCTTAGTATGCAAAGAAGCAGGTCTTTAACGTCTAAGAGTCAAATTGGAAGGACCCTCGGGACTCCTTCAGGGCTAGCTGTACAAATGAGTGGAAATGTTATAGGAACTGCCCCTCAAAGAATCAGTTTATCAGAAGTAAGACTTTTCATGTATTTATTTTTACTAATTTTAAGATTATGAAATGAGGATATGAGGGTTTTTAATTTGTGTTTTAGTTTAATGAATATGATCATTCCTTACAGTTAGGCTTGGAGGAATATATTTATTTACTCTGAAACTTGATTAGAATTGTATTGGTAAACCACAGCAGAGTCAATAGGATTTCTGAGAGAATGCTTATGTATGGAATTTTAATCAAGGTCTTTTTAGAAATTTAAGAGTTAATTTTTTTTTCACAGAGCTGAGTAAACTAATTTGTATTCAACAGAAAAGCCACTCGAATATCTGACAGATATTAGTGATTATTTAAGTTTTGAATTGGTAGATTTTCTTTGTAATATCACAGAATTACTTTGAAAAGAGAGAGAGAGAAAAAAAAAGCTAACATAATAGACCAGTAGCTAATAAGTTTTAATACTACTTTGCAAACTGGGCTGATTCAAAGCATAAAAAATAGCCTATTTCTCACTTAGCAGTGGGTTTTACATAATTCATCTGCAGTGAAAAGAAAGACTGTTACTTTTGAAATGTAATTACTGATTTTAGAACACTTTTTAAAAATAGGTTGGTTAGTATAGCATCTTCGATGCTATTTTTGGTGGGTTATATTAGCATTTGATTTAGATAAGCTATTTCTGAGAGCATATTGCTCACCTTAAAATGTATTTGGAATTGACACGGCATAAAAGATGTCAGATCAAGTGAATTATTTTTAGAGCAAAACTTGAATAAGAAATCACTGAGAGCGTTGTAGGAATATGTGCTGGGGAAAAGGGCAAACTGAGACAAAAGTGACTCCACAGCTGTAGAAAGTGGGGAGCCAGTCTTCTTCAGACTTGCCAGGGCTTGCAGGCACTACCACTAAATCTGGCTGAAAAACCGAAATCCCTTCCATAAAAGTTTTGCATTTCTGAAAAGAACTGAAAGGAAATGCCATAAACATGAATTTTTTTGCAGACAGGGTTTTTGAGGGGAAAAATATCACTTGTGAAATTGACAAGAGCCTTCCAGCCCAGCTGCCAGAGAGGCAGAGCCTGGCTGCTCAGTCTCCTTCCGGGAGCTAAATAGCCTGGCCACTCAGCCTCTTCACTCTGCCAGCTGTGTGCATGCCCAGACAATGACATTTAGCTGCATTGAGGGTCCTTAATGGCATAAATTTAAATACCTACAGACTTTAGGCACCTACTACGTTAGACAGTAGCTGAGCAGGGCTTTTGGGAATGCCAGTGGTGCCTAAATGTTGGAATTAGGCTCCTAAAGTGGCAGTTAGGTGTTTACCTTCCTGGGAATCCCACCCAAAGTGCTTCCTTGCTTGGTTTACATGTTTTTCTGGACTTTTCTGCAGTGGCAGCCAGGGAGACTCCCCTTCATTTCCATTGTTGGTAGCATGTTGAACCATGCTCCTCCTGCCTGGGAAACACACATCCTTAAACTGATCCAGTCCTACTTGATTTTAACCACCAGTTTCTCCATACCCCATCCAAATAAGCATGGCTCATGTCAGGAGCCACCTGACCATTAACCTTATCCACTTCAAAACCTCACTGTGTTGCAATCTGACAGGTGGCCTACTGGATAACATTGCATCCCACGTTTCCTGCCTGCTTAGAGTCAAAAATATAAGGTGAACTAGGAAGTGGAAGAAACTTAAATGTTAGAAATCCCTGCTTCTATTAACTAATTCCTGATGTATAGCATAAAACACCACAGTCTCTAACTGTCAATGATTGCCTTCTCCATCCTGGTGCTCTGCACTGGCTACAGTACAGGCACTTCCTGAGCAAAAGGAATTAGCAACAAGAAGGTGTGGGATAACCCTACATTTGTGAAGGTCTTCCAGACTTTGGTTATTTCCTGGACTTGCATTATAGGGGAACTGTGCTTCTGCAATATCAAACACCTTAACTTTTTAAGGGTGACAGGGTAGGCACAACACTACACTAATTTACAACACTAACTGGGCATATGAACCCCGTAAGGGCCACCTTAAGGTGATGTTCTCACCTGCTCTCCTGTGATATCTTTTACAAAAATGCAAGGAGAATTCAATACACCCAGGCCTCTGTGACCTGCAGTCTTGTTATGGTTGCGCAGTTGTGATAGTCCTTGATTCTGATCGTCCCTGGCTGTGGCACCTGCCCGAATTGTGGGATTTGCTTCTTCATCCCCAAGCAGTAGTGGAAGTCCCTCATAGCCCTGCCTGCCTTCGCCTCTTTGGCTCCTGTTCCTATGTGGCCTTCTTTGCTTATTGGGACAATGGAACATTGGCTGCCAGTGGCTTGGCCCCAAACCCCACTTGTCGCTTGCAAGCCATGTCCCTGAATGACTTTCCAATACTTTGGGGAGTCACCCTAGGGACATCTATGGGGGATGTCTGGGGGTAGAGGGAAAGCTGTGGTGGCAACTGCACACTCATGCTCCCTTGCACCCTAATTGAGGAAAGTAGCCCAGAACTCTCTTACCTACCCAGGCCATTGGGTGACAGAACACAGCAACAATAGCAATGTGGCCTCTGCCATCTTTGTGACTAGGACACCAACCTGGTGGCATTGGGTACTCCTTTTTGGCTGTCTGGCTTGCCTGGGTGCCTGGATACTTAGAAAAGGAGAGGTGGGAATACTAAAACATATCCAATAAACATTTCTGCCCCATGACACTTTTTGCAGCTGGGAGAAAAGTGCAACATAGCTCAGTGCTCTCCCAGGCAGTTGTCTAAAATGGGAAGTTGGCTGAATCCTCTTGGCCATTCAAGAGGCCTGTTTGGATCCTCAGGGCAACCAAATTGTTGTGGATTTGCTGGGAAGGGTCAGGAATCCCTAGCAAAAATTCTCTGGCAAAAATGGCCCAGCTTTTCTCTTTTCGTTTGTATGAGAGGTCAGGTTAAGTTATGACATATGAAAATAGAATTTTATGTTGGAAACTGTTTTGCAGCCTTTACAACCGATAGTGGTTGTTTCCACTCCTACTTCAGTATATGGGCTACATAAAAGAGGAGGATAGGAGAGAAAAGTTACATTTTTTCCTTCTAGGCACATGCCATGAAAGAAGAACTTCCAGTAGATGAGAGTGCACCATGGCTATATCTACATTTACCATACAGGATGTTAGGCGTAAAGCTTAAGAAAAACGGCAATCTGCTCTTCTCACTTATCCTGACATAACTGAGTAGTAATTCTACAGAAATAATAGTTAAAAGATGATGAACTAAATCAGTAAATACTATTTTAAATATATCTGTTAGTTGTCTAAGTACATTATAACCAGGCATGGTTTAATGGCGTCAGAACAATTCTTGAATAATTTGGCAAAGATTTAGCATGTCAGCTGTTAAGTTTTTTAAAAACACCCAAGACTTTCACTCTTTGATCCCCATCAAAAAGAATTATAATTTACCTAATTATACCAATGTATGCCTCAATGGTCAGTGCACTCAGTTTCACTTTTCTTCAGTACTGGCCACGTCCTGTTTCTTTAATAAATACATTAATTAATAATGGACAGCACATGAACAATTCTAGTCTAAAATCATTGGAATTCCATATACCTTACATAATATCTAAGGCTAGTGATGAAGTGTAGAAGAGTTCCACATTCATGTATTTTATGCCATGAGGGATCTCTTTGTGAGGTATTTTGATTCTGTTCTGCAGTGCTGCTTTGAACAGCTCTCTGCTCCCTGTTCTGTCCTTATGCTTAGGAAGACTGTGGAGTGATCAGATGATCAGAAGGCCTAAAAAAATTGAATAATCAGTGTGGTTGCAGTATAAACAATGCTCCCATGTCGCAGAAAGTCTGCTCCATAAACCAGAAGACTTTGCCCAACTCAGCACTATGGTCACTGCAACTATTCTAACACTAAGAAAACGCATTAAAAATGCATTATGAACACTCATAAAACTAAAGTTTTTGGACCTCAGCCCTGTGCATAGCAACTTTCATTGTTGCAACTTTAATTTTTGTTACTAGATGACTGGTTGAGTAAATAATTTACTCCAGAATGATTAGATCTTGCCTAGTCAGTCTTGCCTTCAGGTTACTGTAGCTGTGTAAAACAAGCCATGTTTATGGTTTAAGATTGATGATTGGATTTTTTTACAGCATTTCCTATTCATATGTACTATGACAAACTGAGTATTTAGAGCCAGATTTTCAGCTGCTGTGAATTGGGGTAGTTCTGTTAGCAACACCATTTTACACCAGCAGGGGATTTGACCCTTAATCTTTATAACCTTTATTTTCAAGCAGACTTACCACTATGCCCCAAAGTTCTGTATCGTTCCTGAAACGATAAGACGATCTATATATATTTGGTTGCTAAACTGCCCTTTCCTGCCCCTTTCTTTGAAACTCAGGAATATTGCAAAGAAAGTTGCCATTGTATTATTTTATATTAAGAACTGACTGTAAAAAAGGTAAAAAATAAACACATGGCCCACCTCCTCTTAATAAAAATAGTATTCACATTTTGATGCCAATCATTTGTTCAAAGCATCACTTCCATTATCCAGACCAGATAGCTTTGTGATATCTTGGAGGCAAAAATCAGTTAAGAATAATTCTTCATGGGCCTGATCCTGCTCCCATTGAAGTCAATAGAAAAATTTCCATTGACTTCAGTAGGTTTTGGATAAGGCTTTTGAGCTTTGATTGTGCGCTATACAAGTCAATGGACGTTTTGCCATTGATTTCAATGGGAGCAGGATCAAGCCCCATTGGAATGAAACCTGTTCCCCTCTTATTGCATGATATCTCAGAACATGGTCTTGGAAGTGCTGGGACATATGGAGTATTGGCATTCAGAACATGTTTCCATTGGATTTTGTATGACTGTATTTCCAAGATAAGTGTCCATGAATCCGTAACAATATTAATTCAAAAACTAATCCTTTCTCAGATTAACAGAAAAAATAAAATGAGCACAAAATCTTCAGAGAGCCTTGCTTTATTTGAAACTCATTTAAATTGTGGGTTATGTTGATGAGGGAGAGATGATTTTATTGAGGCTTTCATCTGTCCAATTAACTGAGATTGAAGTGCTTGCTACTGTCTGTATTCAAAGCCAACCCTTCTGTGTAATTTATCTAAAATAGATCTGTTTATGACAGGATGAATTCTTACATCAACTTCAGCTTGCCCACCAACCATGGATATTGCCAAGCGACACAGAGAGTGAAGGCGTGGAAGCAGATCAAGATAAATGTGAGTATGTTTGCTGGGAGCTGATGGTCCCTGAGAGAATATATGTAAAAAATACCTTCCTCCCCTCCCCTTTTCTTAAGGCCAAACCCTGCACCCTTTATTCACAGAAGTAATCTTTACTCCAGTGGGGCTATTCACATAATGATTACTCACATCAGTGAGGGTTGAAGGATTGCACATACAGGACTTCTTTAAACAAACATTCCTACAGTTAAGATCCTGCAAGTTGTTGAGTAACCCTTATAGAAGCACTGTCTGTTTGAAGGCTGTTGGTCCAGTCATATGAATAAAGGTCATCAGGATTATGACCTAAATGAGAGAACAAATAAAGACAAATATTGCACGCTATGAATATCCACACATTGAAGCTTTAACCAATCTTATCTGATTATGCAATAGCCATAGATAATCTTGTTGGAAATGTTAAATGTTCTGCAAATTGAATTTATTTTAAGCACAGTAGCTTGTGATCTGTCAGGGTGAAAATGTATGCTATTTCCTAACCTATATTTGGTTTTATAGTTATAAAAAAACCAGGCTGTTTAATCAGGTGCTTAGAGCATTTGTACATGGAACTGGAACTACTTGAACAAGCATCATTAGAGTAAGACATGCCAGGTTCCTTCAATAACAGTCGCCTTCTGGGCAGTGACGTATAATTAATGAAAATTATGTCTGATAAACAGAATACATTTTTCAAAAATATGTCACTTGAAATATATAAGAATTACATCTGCTCACACTCGTATTGCAAGTTCACAATTAGCCTGTGGTTTGACTTTCACATTACCATGTACAAACTGAAATTCCCAAAGCATAAAAAATATTTTTCCTTTAATTCTCATGGTTAATTTAGCTGTTTTACCTCTATGTTAGTGCATAACCTTTAGGCCCAATCTGGCAAACTTTTGTGAATATGAAATTCTCACTTATTCAGTAGATGTTCTGGGTGTGAAAAACACCCCTGTGTAAAGGATCAGATCCTCACAACTAAGGTCATGTCCACACAGCAACTGAGAGGATGCTTCCCAGAGCAGGCAGACAGAAATGCATTAGCTGTTTTTGAGCTAGAGCTCTAAAAGTAGCAGTGTGGGTGGAGGTTTGGGCTAGCGTCCTGAATACAGTCCCACCCAATTCCCTGGGTACATACTCAGGCAGCTAGCCTGAGCCGCCACCTGTGCCACTGCGACCACCCGGCTATTTTTCGCATGCTAGCTTGAGCAAAGCTAGCGCATGTTTGTCTACCCATTCTGGGAAACACCTTGCCAGAGGCTGTGTAGATACACCATGAGTGTTCTAAGATGACCGTGTGCTCGCTCTCTGTGCAGGATTTAATTTCCCTCTGGGTTCACAAGTAAAGCACGATCAGGTGGTAATTAAATTTAGCCCACTGTGTATCTATTCTGAAATCTCTGACATCTCTCTGATACTCATCAACACTGTTAGTTTTAGCTAGAACTTGTGACACCAGAGGAAAAATATAATTGTAAATAAAGGTTTCTTTCATGAAAAGGATTTACGCTGTGACGTACTCTCATCTTGATTTTATGCCTATATATCATCGTGCATAGTTACCTATTGCAGTATTTAAATTAGGTCATTCTTTGTACTAATATAGCTATAGAAACAGAACAAAAAATGTTTGATCTAAGAAATATTGTACTGTATGTCACATTTGAGAATGGCAAATTGGGTAAAAAATCAGTTTTAAAAAAAAACCAATTATGTGATAATAGTAGCCATCTGGATATGGAATGCTAATGTAGCCAAGCTAAAAGTTCAGAACTTTAACGGCTGGAAAATAGGACCTGCCAACACCCAAGTGCTGAAATGGCTGTAAAATGGAGAGCCAGTGAAAGGCCTAGCATATTTACTGATACCAGGTTTCAGTGTTCATTGTAGATAGTGCAGCTGGCAAAATATGGACAGATTCAATTTCATTTTTCATCCTAGAGTAAAGTTAATAAATGACACTTAAGTTTGCATGGGACACTGTATATGTGATTTAGTGTTGAGGGGCCTGAAAGCTCATAATTTATGGGTCTGAACAGAAAAGCTGAAGAATTATTCTTTACAATAGTAACACCTGTTCTTTGACTCCACTTTTAATAAATTATATATGGATAATATTTTCCACATTCTTTGACTTCTTCAAGATAATAGCCCCCAGGTGTAAAGCTAGTTTTGGGTACTGGGAAAACTCTAACAATGCAAAAGGTTAGGAGACGAATGATTTCCGTCACCTTGATTTCTTTTATTTTAAATTATTTTATTTTATCCTATAATGAGTGTTACACTGGAAAATGAATGAAGACTTTATTTAGGGTAACATTTACAGAAGTGCCTAAGTTTCTTATAAGTCTAAAAGAAGACTTTTACATACACAAATAGCAATTTAGTGCTTAATTTCCATGAACTTTTAGTAGGAAATAAGTGCCTAGTAAGCATTTGTGCCATTGAAAATCTTCCCCTAACTAAGTCCCATTTTCAAAAATAACGTAGGCAGTTAGGAGCTAAAGTGCTATTGAAAGTCAATGGATTTAATTTCCTATGGGACTTTTGGAAGTTTGAGTTAAGTGCCTAAGTCATTTAGGTGCTTTTGAAAATGTTACCCTTAGTTTTGTAAAATAGAACTGGAAGAACTCAAAACAATTGAAAATGAATCCTTTTTGTAACAGTTCAAATCAGTTAGGGCAAATTGAAAATTATTTTTCTTTGACATTAAATACCAGGATAGAGACTCCTGGAACTCTTTATTTATTAAAAGAAGAGAGAATTGGGGGAAAAAGAGAAAAGTTAGTAAAATAGTCACCAACATTGTTGCTTTGTACTTAAAACAATGGGTTTTTTCCCTTTCAGTGTAAATATCATCCATTTGTGTGTTGTGGCACAGTCAACAGATATATCATGTGGGTGTAGTAGTTGCCATTATAGAGTCAGTCTCTATGAGTCCAACTCAACTCTCCATATAAAAAATATAACTAAACAGAAAACTAACCTCCCCTCCTCTCCCAAAAGAAGAACCCTGCTTTACCTATATTTTACCCTGGTGTGGGTTAAGAAGAAAGTGTCATGACCTCCAAAGCAATTAAAGCTCTTACGGCTACTGGGTTCATTCTCCCTTGATATTCTATACACACTGAACTCCTGGTGATTGCATTAGGTCTGTGCGCTACATTTACACAGAATCTTGAACTTGCCCCAAATCAAAAAAAAATCGGCAAACATGGGCTGATACGCCTTTCTCTTTAGATGCCATGTTAGAGCCCCTCTGTCCCTTTACCATTATTGTCTTCAGATGCCTGGTGGCTTGCTTTCCTTTCCCCTGAGATTTCAGAGGTGGCCACTTCCTTCTCAGGAGGAGTGGTAAGAAAAAAGCAGTTATTCCCCCAATGCTTTAGGGTCTCTGGGGCTGGTAAGTAGCAACTTTTCACTTCATAGGGTAGCAATATAGGGACGTAGCATCACACAGTAGCTAAAAATCCCTTACAGGAAGAAACTGAACCTCCCAGTGACCCTACAGAAGTTCATTCAGTTCTCTCCCCTGAGAACAGACCCTGGAGAGCCTGGTTCATATAGCACACACATACATTTAAGTAAATACTGTGCACATTGGAAAATGGCTCCGGACTGAAAGAGTTTGCAGTCTAAGCCCCACTATAGACCTCAAACCAAGCCTGAACTGAGGGACAGAAGAGTTGGAATTTGTTCCCACATTTTTACTAATATTGATCTTGATTCTGTACCACTGAAGTGAACAGAAGCTTTACAATTGACTTCAGTGGGCATAGGATGAGGCCTTCTCTTGCCTATTCTTTGCTTTTGGTTCTGCCCGGAGCAGAAGACCTAGCAAGTCCCAGCCCAAGTTTTTAAATACAAGAAATTCAGATTTTGTTTAAGAGAATCTAATTTGGGTTACTTATTCATAAGTTAATTGCTTTTAATAAAAAGATCTGATAAAGATACATTTCCACATCTTTATATCTCTAGACCATTCTTCTTCTAGCTTGATTTTGGAAAAACGTGGCTAAAAAATTGGGGAAACAGTCATCAATTCTGATGAAACAAAGAAAAGTGTCCAATTTTGTCAGCTTTATCTATGCTGAATAGCACCAAAATGAATGGCAGCATTCAACATGAGGGAGGGTGCCAGGATCAGATGCAAAAAGAGCAAAAGAAAAGACAAATTAAAAAGGAACATCATTGCATTTCTGACTGAGAGCTCAGTTCTGCCACCCTTATTCATGTTGAATAGTACCTTACCCCCATGAGAGGCCCTACTACTAGCAGAATGGAACCACTTGCTGAGGCAGAACTAGAAAGGATTGGGATCTTATCTCTGAGAATTGGGCTGTTCTTTACAGGTATGGTCGAACTCTTAGTATCCATTCTAATAAATAACTCTAGATGTACCATAGTGAAACATGCCAGCTGCTTGTCAGTTATTGGTAGAACAAGAATATGATGGCGCTCTCAAGTAGTTAAAAATTGATGCTGGCTCAGGGTGTGTGTTGTTTTGTTTAGCTTGGGGGCCTTTGTTTTGTGTTTGTTTTTTAAAGCTTCCACTTTTCGAAGGTAGGTACTACTCAGCATGAGTAAGAGTTGCAGAACTAGGTTCTCAGTGAGAATTATTGACTGCAATAACATGCACACAAATGTTTACTTTAGTCAATATCTTTATTCAGTTATCACACTCACTGCTGTGAGGGAGTATAGCAATACACCTTCTCCTTCAGTAGGTATGAATTTAAGTCAAAACTAGTTTCTGCCTCTGTAAGAAACAATCTGGATTTGTGCAAAGCAGTTGCTTGACCCCTGTATGGCATTAAAATTAGCTCCCTGAAGGTCCCTCCATGGCAGTGTGCAAGGTATAGAAAGGGGCGAGAGCATGACTGGGCCAGGGGAGGAATGCCTATGCACACGTCTTCTCATCCACACTGTCTCCCTTTGGGGAGTGAGTGTAGCCAGCACAACCTATTTTAGATATATTGGGTAGGAGGAGGCTCAGCAGAGCAACTTAGGGGAGAACTTTATATATCTGAGAGAACTGGGCTATGTTTAGCAGGCATAATTGAGCCCTTAGTTGAAACGCATTCTAATAAATAGCACTCTAGATGTGCCATTTTGAAAGATAGCAGCTGCTTCCCCAGGCACTGCTTGTCAGTCATAGCTGGAATGAGAGCATGACATAGTGATCTCATAAGAGTCAAACATTTATGCTGGCTCAGTTTTTTACTAAAGCTTCTTCTTATCAGAGTCGTGATGGACATAGTCTAGCAAATTGTAAAACCAACACCAGTTAGATAGACATTACATAGTCACTTGTTGGAGGAGCATAATTTTTGGAGCTGAAAAGTGCTGAACTATTTCCTGACAAACTATTGTACTGCAAACACTTAAGCATGTGTGTAAGTGCTTGCAGGACTGGGGGTTGCTGGTTCTATGGTTACAGAGCTCATCCTATTGCTATTAGAGCCAGAAAACTTCCATAATCTTTGAAATATGAATTGGGATATTAAAAGTTCTCTTTTGGTGAACCAAATGTGCCCCTGCATAAACCAATACAAACATTTTTAGAATTTATATAAAACAAAATTGAGAAAGCAATAAATGAAACTTATCTTCTAAAAAGATGATAGTGTGATAAAATCCTACACATAAAAAGATCCCTTATAACTCCAAGTTCCTGGCACAGTTATATAATTTTGTAGATTTCAAAGTGCAAAATGAATTCCTCCTCATTGAAACTGTATTAATATCCATTATATTAACTGACAAGAAATACCGTAACATAGATATAAATGTTTGACTTCTAGTTTAGACTTAAAAGGTTTCCCTTTATGGTCAAATAAACATTGGTAAATGGGAGTCTATGATTTTAGGAAAGATTTGTTGGCCAGTCATCATTTCCTGTAGTCTACAAAATTGTACTTCATTTATAAACCAGAAGAAAGAACATGCACAGCTAAGTTCAAAAGATAACAATGAATTATTATTTATTTTGGTTGTTTGAAAGTTACATTTAGTCATACTAAAAAGGTTTGTGGCAGAAGAAAAGCACAAACATAAAATAAAGTGATCTATGTAAATTATAATAAAAATGTCCCAATACTATATATTGATAAAACAACTCTGAGTTGGATCTAAAGAACTGTCTGGTTTGAGTTACTTAAATGTAAGTTGTTTCAACAACATATTCATTGTCAAATGATATATCTAAAATGTCAATTCATCTAAAAGCAAAGCTTTCCAGGAAATTAAAGCAGGTAACTTTTTTAACTAAAGAATTTAACAGAATAAAGTAAATTTTGTACTGACTTTTTAAGGCTCAATCATCATTAGTCAGTTAAAAAGGTAGCAAATGTGACAAAAAGGTTAAACTTTCCATCAAAATGTAACCAACTTTCCTTTAAATTCCTTCAGCTGGGCACCATGTATAGACCCTGATTCACCAAAGTACATACTTAAGGTTAGTCCTATATTTAAATGATTTTTTGAGTAGAGACGTACTTAACACTTGCTTTACTTTAAGTGCCTACTTAAGAACATTAAGTGCTTTGCTGAATAGAGGCCTTAGTGAATTTGGCTACTTTAAACAATGCCCAGATGGCTGTAAACCTGTGGCACCTGTGTGATAAATGTGCTGGCCATGTTCCCACTCTAGGAATGCCTTCAATAAAGCCTGTATGCAGTGTTGTTGTAACCATGGATATCAGGATATCAGAGACACAAGGTGCGTGATGTAGTATCTTTTATTGGACCAAGTTTCTCAACCACTGAAGTTGGTCCAATGAAAGATATTACCTCATCCACCTTGTCTCTTCAGTAAAGCCTGTACGTGAGGACTGGAGGCTGTAGAGAATATTCTCAGTGGGGAGATCTGGCAGCTTTCTAGCTCCTTTGCTTTACAGGAGCAGTGCAAAGGGATCTGTACAGAGCTACGGTTTATGATATGATATGATGAGCTCTGGATATGATAACCATCACCATAGTAGCAGAGCACCATCACCAGAGGCAGAGACGATACTGCTGCAACCTAATATATTTGTTGTCACATATTCTTAACTTTCCGTCAGGTATGATCTCCAAGGGCTCAGTTCAAGAGACCATGAATTTCATTCTCTTTTGCCCTGCACCTTTTGTATCCATTTATACCTGTACAGAGCGAATGCAAGGTGGAAATGAAATGCTAACACATCAGAATGGTAACATCCTCTGCACTCCTTTGCACTCACTTAGCCCCCTTTGCACTCACTCTGCACCGGTTAAAATGACTCCAGAAAGTGGAAGGCAGAGAGCACCAAACCTTGCATGCATACCCTTCTGCACTGCATCAGGCCTTATCGGTATCTCGGCTCTACAGCTGGCTGATTGTTTCAGCAGAGGGGTCAGATTATCAGAGAAACCAGGAAAAATTTAAAATACTTCAGTTTGGTCCCAAAGTACAGAAGTGACCAGGAGGTGAAGAGTTCTTGAAAAAGAGCTGATTTCTTCTGCAGCCCTTAATATGCTACACTCTTTAAACTTTAAATCCTCTCCCGCAGTTATATAATACATTTTACAGGCCTGGGAGTTATTCCAACTCAAAGCTGAAGTAACTCCCTGCAGCATAAAGTGGGAGAGGCCTATGTTTAAGAAGAAAAAAGTGTCTGTGTGATCTGGGAGCAGTATCTAGTTCGTGTTAGCGTAGTTCTGTTTCAAACAGGACTATGTTAACGCAAACTAGGTGGACACAAGAACACATGGATATAAACTGACCATCGGGAAGTTTAGACTTGAAATTAGATGAAGGTTTCTAACCATCAGAAGAGTGAAGTTCTGTAATAGCCTTCCAAGGGGAGCAGTGGGGGCAAAAAACCTAGCTGGCTTCAAAACTGAGTTTGATACATTTATGGAGGGGATGGTATGATGGAACAGCCTAGTTTGGCAATTGACTGATCTTTGTCTACTGGTGGTAGATATGCCAATGGCCTGTGAAGGGTGTTAGATGTGGTGGATTCTAAGTTATTACAGAGAATTCTTTCTCGGGTGTTTGGCTGGTGAGTCTTGCCCACATCCTCAGGGTTTATCTGATTGCCCTATTTGGGGTCAGGAAATAATTTTTCCCCCAGGTCAGATTGGCAGAGGCCCCTGGGGGTTTTTCACCTTCCTCTGTAGCGTGGGGCACAGGTCACTTTCTGGTGGATTCTCTGTACCTTGAAGTCTTTAAACCATGATTTGAGGACTTCAGTGTCTCAGTCATAGGTCAGGGGTCTATTACAGGAGTGGGTGGGTGAGGTTCTGTGTCCTGCGTTATGCAGGAGGTCAGACTAGATGATTGTATTGGTCCCTTCTGACCTTAAAGTCTATGAGTCTACCTTTTAGTTTGGGCTAGCAGGATCTACCTGGGGCAGTTACAGAACAATACTTAAGTGCACACTGCAATTCATAGTTCAGGGCCATGTAGATAAGCCCCTAATCTCTCAATATGCAATACTAAATGTGCCCATCACTGTGGTGTCTAGGAACTGCTTCACTTCTCCATGCCTCATTTTCTCAGTCTGTAAAATGGAAGTAATGTCATTTGCCTACCTCACAGTAAAATTGTGAGAATTAACTAGTTAATGTTTTGCATATTACTTTCCAAACGGAGTGCCTGAGTCTGACCTTATTCTAACTTCACGGACATCAGTTACTCATCATTTTTATTCTGATTTCCTGGCACTAGTCAATGGAGAATTAGGCCCATTGAGCGCTATCTGTACAAGCATTAAATTATTGTCATTCTCCCTTATTTTTGAAAATTAGACTCTTAATGCACAAATTAACTTTTCAGTAGCTTTAGTCAAGTACCTTTTTAAAGCTGTTCCCTGCCTAAATGACCTGATGGCAGCCAAGGAAGAGATCACTCTCTGTTGGGCATTTGAGAGTTCTGCAAGCATAGTACCATAGGAATTGCCATGCTGATCAGATGAGTGATCTAGCTTGTACAGTAACCCATCTCTGAGAATGGTTAGTGCCTGATGCTTCAGAGGCAGATGTAAGAATACACATGATGGACAATTAAGAAGAAATTTGCTTGTGGGCAGGTTATTCCATAACCCTTGTCTGTTAGTAGTAGTAGGTTTATGCCCTGAAGCATGAAGTATTGTATCCCTTATATCTTTTTGTCCAGTAACATATAACTGTAGATGTTCTCTTAATATAAATGTCTAATCATGTTTCATATCCTACTTATGTCTTGACCTCAATGATATTTTGTGGCAGCAAGTTTCACAGGTTAATTATGCATCGTATTACCAAAAATATTGAAAGTTGTCTTGTTCTTGGATTATGAGAGTATATAGGAGTGACCAGTTTACCTTCTTTATGCCATTCATTATTTTACGTACATCTATCGTGACACCTTCATTGTCATCTCCAAAAACTGTACAATCCCAATCTTTTCAATGTCTCCTCATGTAGAAGTGTTTCCATGCCTGTAATAACTTTTATCATTCATCGCTGGACCCCTTCTATAAACGTTCTATCTTCATTGAGCATAGAGCTGGTCATGGTATATCAGGTATATCACCTGAATGAAACTGGCTGGTGGAGTAAAATCATTAGTAGAAATTAGTGACTGGAAAAAACTCAATAGGGATAAAGTCATATGTAAAATTCAGACCTACTCCTGGGGAAAGAGAAATGTAAACATCTCGTTCCAAGTATATCAGGTTGGTTATCTCCAACTAGAGTAGTTTGTTCATGTGGCGCTTCCTTGGGTCCAACAGATGAGTAGTGTAATTTTGCGTGCTCAAAAGGATTGGATAAATATGAAATTGGTGTGCTTTACTAGTTCTTGTTGTGCTTAGTAGAGCTGGGAGAAATGCTGATAAAAACCTTCAGGGATATTCAGTCAAGTCTGCAAGTGAATTTGGTTTGGATGTCTTCATGTCCCTTTTATGGACTGGATCCTGCAACTGGATCTTCACAATCAGATTCACTTGGAGGAACACTCATTTATTTTATTTCTGTGAACAACTGTGTGATTCTTTTGTTACCAGCAATGTTTGCGGAAAACAAATGCCAAAATTGCATGGATGTGTGAGTATTAATAGAAACTGAATTTTAAATTTGCACTGGTAAATATTTGCCCTGGAACTGCTTGGTGTTTGCTCATTCAGTCAGGAAGAGAAACAGTGCCCATATGATTTATCTGATTAATCAAAATTTACCAACTCATCTCCAGCTTCCTACACTGCATACATCTCACTATTCATCAATAACATTAAAACATTGTTGAACGCTTTCAAATAATGAATAAATTCATGGAAATTGTGATCTGCTGATGGATATTTTATAATTAGAAAGAGAAGCTGAATTCGTCAGATACATTATTTGATCTCCGTGGAATGGTGTATCACCCCATTTTAGGTCTAAGTACTGTATATGGAAATGTGGGAAACCTGTATAATCTAGCAAATACAGTAAAAGATCAAGATTTCTCATTTTATTTTTGTATATATATATTATGCTTTCAGCACTACCTTCTTATTTTTTGTTTTTGTTTTATTTTCACAGGTTTGTGAAATCAGTGGGAATGTTGAAGAATTTAATTAAAACAAAATCACAGTTATCAAACCTACACCTGAAAATTTGTTTTAGTTTATGTATAATAATTTTAAATAGTTATTTTTATAATATCTACAATACTTAAGTGGAATTACTCTGTGTGGATGCTGTAATGCACTGAATCAGATTACTAACTATGGCACCATGTCTTGGTAAAGAAGGTTTACTGTCACTTTTTAATACATAGGTAGTATAATGTATTTTGTTTAGGTTATATCCCTGTTATTTTGGAGTGACATTTGATATATTAAACTTTGCCTGATCAAAACAAACTTTGCTTAAAGATTTATGTATTTTAACTTGTCTAGGGTTTTCTACTCCTTATATTTTTGTAATCTTTTCTCATTTTTTAGATTAATAAACAATAAAGCATTCACCCACATCTGCCAATATGTATGTACTGTTCAAATCTCTAGCTGTTCACCATAGTCACCTGTAGAGAGAGGCAGGAGGGAAAGAAAGACAGTGGGGGGTTAGGAGGAAGGAAGGTGTATCAGAAACAGGTGTTGCCTGTGTCATGTAGCTTTGTACTGAGTTTATCTACTTTGGTCTTAAAAAAATAAACAGACTCTGTTAAAATGAAATACACAAATGAGGAATGAAATATGCATGCCAAAAATAAAGCACTAAAAGAATTTCATGTAGATGATGAATATTATTTACCCATATAAATTACTGAAACGAATTATCTGTTTTAAACAAGTTCATTGGTGTATGCTGCGTGTTTGGAATTTTAGGGCATGTCTGCGCACAGATATCAGATTAAGGGATGTAATGATGAGTACATTTACTGATCTCATTTAGCTGTTGATTCTGTTAAGTGTATTTGCAGCTTGTTTTCTTTTGTTTTCAGTTACGTTGGCCTGTTTCTGTATCTTTGACATAATTGTATAATGAAACTGCTTGCAACTGTTACAAAAATAGAATGTAACCACCATCGGTTTGTTTAAGAAATAAAAATGAATTCTCTGTCCTGAACGCTTGAACAATGTGGATATATTGCTTGTTTTCTTTCCTCACTCAGACACGCTGAATGCTGGCAGGTAACAATTTACACCAGACCACCAGAAAGAACTAGCTTTAAACTGAAGTGTACACTATCTGTATCAGACAAGGTCTGTTTTAGTTGTAAAATGAACATGCTAGAAAATGTTCCCGATTCATAGATATTTGCTTTGTGAACCATAATACCTCTGGCTCCAACCTTGCACTGAGCTATGCACATGTAGACTGGTGCCCCAAAGGAGTCTATCCGCCTGGAGCTCATTGCAGGATTGGGACCTTTATACTTATCCCTAGGTCATGAAGAAAACTTGGTTACATAGCGCAACTTGAAATATGTTTGAAGAGGTGTGTGTGTCGCATGTGTGTGTTTACAGAATAGCCTAGGACCAGAAGAGTAACTCCGAGAAAATGATGCCTCCATTCCATATTTATTCTTTATGCATATCCTGTTTGCCCATTACACAAGGTAAACATCTAACCAAGGATTTGGTTGTTTCTAAGGGGGAGGGCAGAGGGGACAGGATTTCACCCTCTTTATTCAGAACCTGCCTGGTAATATTGTGGATTGTTGCAGGAGAGAAATTAGAATCCAGCCAGCCTTTTTGGCAGTCTGTTGGCTCTAGAAATTCTTACTTTTATAAAAACTTGAATGACACATTTGGATGGGTTGTTGAGATGGATAGGATGGGGGTGATTTGTTTTTTCAGGGAGAAAGTCTCCTAGGTGCAGAAGGGCCAGGCAAGTCCTATGCATTTTGGTGGTGCACAGAACTTGCCCAGGTCTTCTGCACTGGGATAAATTTCATCCTCAGTGTAAATATTTAACTCCCAATAAAGCTACTGGGAATTCAACCAGTATATCAAGGGAAGGCTACACTTCCTAGAGAGTGTGGCAGGATGGCCAGACTCTGTAGTAATGCCAGCTCCCATGACTCATGGTGTTTCGTCGAAGCCTTGGATCCTGGAATGATGTGGCCATTGTGAAAATTTCAGCTTTCCTATTTTTTTTAAAGGCAGTTTCTAGCCATCACAGCAGTGGAGATCAGATTGAAATCATGATCCAAGGGACCCTAAAGGTTCAAAAACCAGAAGGCAAATAAACAGAGCCTCATCTCTTTTCAAGAAATGTCTCATGATTTTTAACCCAATCTCATAATTTTTTAATGTTTGCTGCTGGCAATTTTGTCTAAAGTGTATGTGGCAAGCAAGATGTCCAGACCTTTGCCCACACAACCAAGCACCCCAGCAATCACTGCCACTTGGTATTCTGGCTGGAAACAAGCTGGCAGCAAGGCTTGATGAGTCATTAGAGCTGCCTGGAGGACTCATGAGGCGCTTACTAGGCAACAAGCATCTCGATCCATATATATATAAACAGCAGCTGGGAGGCTACACAGACCCTGTCTACACTTACCTCTGGGATTTGGTGGCAGTCGATGGGAGTTACGCAAGCTACGCAAAAAACTTGCATAACTCCCGTTGATTTCTCTGCTCCTCTTCTGTGCGCCGTCTTCACTGCACTGCGCCAATGGGAACCAGTTCCCGTCGACGCAGCGCTATGCCACTTTTGAAGGTGGTCTTAGTACGTCGATCTCTGGATCGACTGAGCGGGTCTTCACTGACCGCTCAGTCGATCCAGAGAAATTGATCTGATGGCAGCAACTTTGCTGCCGTCAGTGTAGCCATAGCCACAGAAGGTGTGTGTGTGATGAGCTGGTCTCCACCTTTGCACTGTCGGAAGTCTTATTCAGTTTGGCCTTTTGGCTTCAGAATGCAGTTTCCATGTTAAATAAACAGTGCCTAAACTGAACTGAGACTGCCCTAGCTGCTTTGTCACAGTATCAAGATGCTTTTTTATTTCTACAACAAAACACGCGAAGCCACCAATCAAAGTGCTGCATGATGAATGTGCCTCTTCCTAACAATATACAGTAGGCACAGTTTTTTCATAGATAACTAATCAGCCAAAGCTGAAGCCCTAGCCTCACTTTCCAATGGAAAAAGAGCTCTGCAAAGTAGGAATTTCATTCTCATACTAATATGCTATGAACACCTGAATTTATTAGCCTTTTTAATACAGCAGGTGAGTACATAAGATCAATAATATTTGCTAGCAAGAAATATACTACTCTAATAAGGGACTTGTATAGAAAAACGATGTAGGCACAATACATATCTATGAAAATGCCATAGCCTCTTCAGCAAGCAGCTGTCTTTCTTTCCAAACACCTGTTAAAACAAAAGTATCTTTCTTTGAAGACACTTACGGCATATGTTTTTACTCAGCTGCATTTTTTTCTTTAAGAGCTTCTTGCCATTGATGAATTATCTGAATAATCATTAAAACATCCTTCATGTGTCCCTATTCACTTCAGTGGTGTTAAAACCATGATAAGCTTCTTCTGCTTTGCTTTCCTTTGAGTAGTTACATCACCTTTGAGAGATTTTTTTTTTTTTTTTTTTTTTTTAAAGTAACTTCTAATTCCCCCCACTGTCCATCTTTAAGGATTTTAGGTGTGGGTGGAAGAGAAATGGGAAACAAAGTTCTATGCAGAACTTTCAGTGAGAAAGATTTCTTTCTGAAATGTGTTTATTTTGTGGAAATTTCCCCTGAGCAATTTCTTCTCATTAAATCTATGCAAAACATTAAATAAATCAAATAACTCATTCACTGATTTCTAGATTCTAAGTCCAGAAGGGACAACGGTGATCATCCTGTATAACACAGGCCCTAGAACTTCCCCAAAATAATTCCATTTGAATTAAAGCATATCTCATAACAAACATCCAATCTTGAGTTAAAATTACTAGTGATGGAGAATCCACCATGACCCTTGCTAAATTGTTCCAGTGATCATGCATTAAATGCACTGTACACATCGAACAGTAACAGTGGCCTTTTGTGAATGTGCTTCATAGTACTCTCACTTGATTCATAGTTTGTTTCTTGCTTCTGAGGCAGGAATTGCTACAAAGAACTCAAACAATTTTAGTAGTGATTAACTGAAGAACAGCATTCAAAAATTCTAAGAGGTTCTTTGACCAGGTCTCCTTAGCTGGAAAAATCATAGCTGAGATGTGGCATTCTGAGGATAAGAAGATAAAAATAGGGGAGTGAGACAGGATTTTATTAGGATTTGATGTATGTATATAATTAAAGGTTCATAGAAAATGGGTGAAATCCTGACCCTATGGAAACTGAGGGCAAAATTTCCATTGATTTCAGTGGGACCACGATTTCATGACGATTATGCCTCAAATAATCTTTAAATGGGCAACAGATTCAACAATGATGTTAAATAATTTAGTGAGGGGTTTTACTGCTAAATTCATACCTGACAAAGAAAAAAACCTTTAAACCTAGAATCACTTTCACTACCCAGTGCTAATAGAAGGAAAAACTCTATTTTACCTTAATTATAGACTTGAGTTATAAAATATTTGTCCCCAATAAATTCAATTTCCATGTTATATTTTCTGATAATTTGATACAAAACTCAAATTAGCTACATCATAGATTTTAAAACATACTGGTTTGCTGATTTGTCATTTACCATGGAAAGTTGAATTTAGCTAAATTAATCTGAAACAGGTTCTAATGTGAATAGTGGCAACAATAAATCCCCAGCTCCCCTCTCTGACAACTTCTAATACACATTTAGACAGTATCAAATAAAAAATTACATCTTTTCCAGTTGCTGCACAGGAATTTAGGTTCAATCTATGCAGGGTACATGCACCTCTGGTTATATTTTAACATATAAAGATGATATAAACCAGCACCAAATACATCTGACCTATATTTAGTACTTTGGGAGCGCTGGAACTTTAGTTATATAATCTCATGCATTCATTTGGCTGCATTGTGAGAAAATTTTAAGGGTTTCCTTTCCTAGCATTATAAATGTTCAGATGCATTCTCCAAGCCTTTCCAGAGCAATTCTATTGCAGAGCCAGGTTTTCATTATTTGAGATAGTATCTGCAAACGTCGCCTTGTTTTATGAACTGATAAACAGAAGTATGCTTTCTGAGTTTTATATTGGATAATGATGAATGAGATCATGAAAATAATCATCTCAAGTCCCTGTGTGACATTCAAAGAAGCATTTTAACACAGAAAGCTGCTGATTCCCACCATTGGCTTTAGTCTCACCTTCGTGAGTGGGTTTAGCTACTCTCAAGGGTGGGCAAACTTACTGACCCTCCAAGACGCATACAACAATTTTCAGAAGTTCGAGAGCTGGGGTGCATCTGCCAGGCCTCCAGGCTTCTGCCCTGTGGGACGTACCTGCCAGGCCCTGCTCCTGCTGAAGCGCCGAGCCCCAGAAGGTTCCTCCCATGGGGCAGAAGCCCTGAGACTCCCGTGCCTGCAGGGCTGAAGCCCCCAAGCCCCAGCAGGCACACCCCATGGAGCTGAAGCCCTGAGACCCCCTCACCCCGGGCAGAAGCCTCTAGCCCCCCCACCTCACTCCAAGGCAGAAGCCCCAAGCACCCCATCCCAGTCTGGTAGGTGGAGAATGGTGGGGGCATAGGGTGGCCCTGCAAGCCGCACTTTAGCAGTAAAAGGGCCGTGGTTTGGCCACTCCTGTACTATAGCATTGTTGAGAGTAATGTGGGGGCAACAAGAGAATAGATGCTGCTCAGTGGCATGGTGCCTGATACAATTGCTGCTCGGGCAAAGTGTGTGTTCTTCTACTGCTTTTCTATGGTTCATGGCTGAAAACGGTGGCACCATCTCATCTGCAAGCGCTAAAGCTAGAGATGTGCTGCTCTCCGAGAGCTCACCCCTCTCTACCTGGTGAAGTGAGGAACTGGCACCTGCCTAAGGAGTTTCTGGGCCTCCCATCCTATTCCAGCAGCAGCAGCAACAGCAGCACCTGATCAGAAAAGAGTCATCCCAGGTAACATTCCCTATCCAGCTCTTCTCTACAGGCAGATTTGTTATGCTGCTGATGCGCCACAATTATTGAAATGTTGTATGAATGGTAGTAAATATTTATATTATGGTAGTGGCTGCAGGTCTCAAATCCCAGCTAGGAACCCATTGTCCTGGATGCTGCACAAACGTGGAAAAAAGACACAGCTGCTCTTCAGAGCTGGGCCATTTACTCAGAGTGTCACATGATGGAACAGATTATTTAGCATAAGTCATTAACGCATATTTCAAGGGACCATTCAAGATGAAGTCGCCCATTCACACCCCCTCCAGTCATAGGGGAAAGAGAAGCAGAGGAGTAGCTGGGTGGTGGGGGCGGTGTTATTAGAGGTTTAAAGATTGTTATAATAAGCCAGAAATCCAAGAAGTGTTTTTATGGGCTATGCAACCTGTCAGGCATTGGCAGCAAGGGCTAGTGGTCTGGAGGCTGTGCAGGTTGCTGCTAGCAGAAGTCCTAGATCAAGCAGTGGAAACCAAATATGATGGAACAGTAATGGGCCATTCAGACCTACCCATTTCAGTCATCACAACTGCATGTAAAAAGCATATGAGGAACTTGTGAGTAAATTCCAAAAACTTGCCAAAAATGCTCCCTTGGGCCTGATAAGTACAGTAATTCAAAATCTCTCTATTAGTGCCTCCAAAAATAATTCTCTTTCTTTTGATGTGTATAATCCAACACCTGTGTGTTCACAATTCCAGGTTTAATAAGCGAAGGGCCGTTTTGCTGAGATTTCAGAGCAATTTACAGCTCCTATTCCCTTTAGTGGCACTATTTTGTTGTGTCCAGAACACATTATCTCCTTATATGACTGAACAGTGATCTTACATAATTTAATGCACCTTCCTAGTGCTATATATTGAAAACAGCTAATAGGTTTGCCTAGGGCATATGAATACATAAGCCTTTGGGGAAAGACATCAGAATCAACCTCAGCCATGATTTCACACCCTCTGTTGCCTAAGGCAATTTAGGGTTATTGAAAGGTTGAAGCTAAAACTTTTCAGGTCAAATCATAGCTAAGATCCCTCTATGAGGTATATCCTTTATTTCCTTTATAAGTAAATTAATTCAGACCATAAAAAATTAAACATTGTCTTTTGGCACACATTTTGTATAATAAGTGTTCATATGAGGTCGTACCACATTCCATTCTTCTAATGTTGGAACATTCTGACTTTTCCTGCTTCTTAGACATGAAAGAGTAATGATAACCCTTCTTTTTTAAAAATGGGGTTTGTATCTTGCTGTTTTGAAAAATCACGTAAGAGGAATACTTGCAGCAGGGTGGATTTTTTTATTCCTAATTACACAAAATCAATCACTCTTGACAAGAATATTTTGATTTTTTTGGACACAATCTAATTTCATGTGTAAAGCACACAGTATCTCCTAGAGTTGACTGTCACATCTCATTTAAGGCTATGTCTTCACTGACAGTGGCAAATTTGCCGCTGTCAGATTGACTTATCTGGATCGACTGAGATCCAGAAATCGACGTATTAAGATCACCTTCTCAAGTGCTGTAGCGCTGCATCGACAGGAACACGGTTCCCATCGGCGCAGTGCAGTGAAGACGGCGCACAGAACAGAAGCACAGAAGTCGTCGGGAGTTATGCAAGTTTTTTGCGTAGTTTGCATAACTCTGGTCGACTGCCGCCAAATCTCCGAGGTAAGTGTAGACAAGCCCTAACTCACATCTAATTAAGATGGAGTTTAATAGGTCCTATGTAATATTTTTAAATAAATTAACTTCAAGTTTATCTTCTTTGATAATCTGGTAATAAAGTCTGAAATCTGGCATGAATGTCACTTAAAGTTGCATTTCATTTGGTCTCCCATTGTGCCCTCATGGATAAGCAGGCTGACAGTGTGTGAGAGACTATTAGTAATAAGTAGCGCTGTGCAAATAATGGATTTTTGGGGCAGTTGCAAAAAAAATTTTTTTGTTGTTTAGGGCCAACTGAAAATGATTTTTATCTGACTTTTTGGTTAATTGAAAACTTGCAAAGAATTTCATTTTCATTTTGACTGTTTTTGGTTTTTTTTTTTAAATTAAATGAAATTTCAAAACAAAAACTTATTTCAGCCTGAAAGATTGAAATGTTTAATTTAAAAAAAATGACAAACTGAAACATTCTGCCTTTATCAGGGTGTTTTTTGTTGTTTTTGAGCGAGTGGGGGTTTCGCTGAGCTGAGTTCAAGAAATGTGTCAGTGTCACTGAATCTGTACTTTTCACCAACACAAAATGTTTCATCTTAAAAAATGTTGCTCACTGAAACATAAACACCCTTGGTGTCAATTGGCAGAGGGCATAGGGTTTTACAAGGATCCCCTGGGTTGGATATCTGCATAATTGTTCACCAAAGGGTGGCTTGTGAAATCGCCACTGACAGCCAGTAGCCCACTGGTTGTCATAATCATTGCGAAATGTATGTATGGATAATATTTAAGGTGTTATGTAGCTGCATTGAAAATTATCTTCTCAAGATCTTGAAATTAGGGCAGATAATCAGGAGGTGACATACCTCAGAAATGTTCCTTTCAGGCAAGAGGTAACAGATACCTGTCTCGCTGTCTGGTCTGGCTATTTGGGTATTGTGTATGGTATGTCCCCCATTGTATGCCTATTTGCATACTAAGACAGTTGCAGAATGAAAAATTGTGAGATCTTCAATAAAGGAAATCTAGAAGATGAAATGAACAGCGGGAGGGTGGGTCATGTTTATGAACAAGTCAAAGGATTGGACTCTTATATCTTGGAAGGCAAACACAATGGATGTTTCACCTAGAAGGCAAGCTGACTGCATGTCTATCTCATAACAGGAGAGGCAGTCACCCTGGCTGTGAAGCGTTGCAAGGATTTTGGGTGAGCAACATTCTGCAAGACATGTGAGCCTCTAATTAATTAAATCTAGGCCCTACAATGCAAGTTGTGGTTTTACTTCATATGTAACTATTTGTTTCCAATAATTTCATTTGCTACTACTTGAATCTTTGTGCTTTGTTAAATAAACATATATTTGATTTCAATATATAAGCATACCAAAGTGCTGTGTTTTAAGTGGATCTGAAATGGAACTGGTAAGCTGGGATGTACTGTTTCTTCGGAAGCAACAAATCTCTTAATGCTGCAAGTGGCCAGAGGCTAGGGTGACCAGATGTCACAATTTTCATAGCATCATAGAAGATTAAGGTTGCAAGGGATCTCAGGAGGTCATCTAGTCCAACCCCCTGCTCAAGGCAGAACCAATCCTGATAGGGACAGTCCTGATATTCAGGGCACCTCCGGTGCTGACTTTTCACACTTGCTGTTTGGTCACCTACCAGCGGCCCAAGGGGATGGACACTCGAGGGAGACATTTGGAAGCTTGAGAATTGAGGTATGCCAATCACTAACCTGTTGAGTGACTGTGATGCCTATAGGGGAGTGCATGTGTTGCCTGTGAGTGGATTTGGGGAGTGGACGAAAGGAGGCACAGATCAGTCTTCCATCATACCAGAAACCCCCTGAGATGTGGTTCTTTCCTGTCCACCCTGAAATAATGTGAGTGTCAACGATCATTTCAATGGGTGAAAGACTTGATGCCACTGAAATAGATTCCTGCATTCTCTGTCTCTCCATTATAAGAATATTCCATTGATTTATTTTTTTGGATTATACCAAGTGGTAAATTCTATGTAAAAATCTATTAATTAATTAATTCTTCCTGCATTTTTAATAGGCTTCTGTTCAAATTTTCCTAATATATTTTCACACAGGATTATCCAACTCCTCTATGGGCTTCATTAAACTTGTTCTGGTAGGGCACTGGTGCCATAATGAGAGATTAGCTGCAGCCTTGCTGGGACCATCTCTCGGGGAGACCATATGCCACATAGTAAAGTTCTGAATTTGATAGTCCCTGCACTCCCTTTGGTTGATGAGTTTGGAGGTCATCCAATTTCATTCTTGGATGTGTATTAAATGCCACCTGAAAATTTTAGCCGTTCTATCTATGTAAGCTATTTTGGTAGCATTTATTTTCATTGGGAGAACATGGAAAATAGTTTAATTATGGGGTGACTGGGTTTTTTTCATCATGCATGTCTGATCCTCCACCCTGTAGCCTATAGGACGAGCCTGCTTGCTTGCACATATATACCTTTCCTTATAGATTTAAGTATTGTTGTTTTATTATATTAGAGTCATAGATTCATATTAATGTATTATAGCTGTAATGCAAGGTACCTTAAAGGCCACATCTTGTATGAAAGCTAAGGCAATTAGCATATATATGTTCAGGACTGTAGGAAGGCGTTGTGGCCTCCCCCGGAGTCTGGAGCCGAGGAAGGGCCACAGCAACCCAGCCAGACAGAAACAGACCCAGCAGAAACAGAAACAGGCCAGTCTGCCCGGCGACCGAAAGGCCGGACCGTGATAGGGCCGACTGGCCAGCCCACTCAGCAACAGAGGGGCGGAGCCTCTACAGAAAGAGGCAGTATAAAGGACAGGCCCCGTAGCTCAGAAGGGAAAAGACTGCCACTGGAAGCAGACGTGCTGCCCTGCCGTCTGAGACCTAGGCCGGATTGGAGCCGAGCTGATGATAGGGGCGCTCGCCTCCCAGAGCCGGGAACCTGAGAGTTCCCTGACCTACCCATGCCCCAGTGATTGGACCGAACACCCTGAACCCCCTGGATGAGAGACACCCCCTGAGGCCAGGCAGGACCTGAAAGAGCTGCCTGACGCCGAAGAACCCCAGGAGGCCCATGACCTAGAGGAGCTGCCCCCCGAAGAGGATCTCCCCGCCTTGCTGCCGGTGGACGAAGAAGGACTGGCGAGCCTGCTGTGGGTCGAGTACCCCAGTGACCCCGAGTTCACGGATGATACAGGTACCTGGGGATACGGGGAGGAAGTGACCCAGGGACAGCCATAGACAGTGGCTGAGACAGGGGCAAGACCCCATCGGCGTGTTGCGGCGGGAGCCCCGCTGACCCAGTGGCAACATCCTTGGGCTGGGATGCAGTGGAGATGTGTGGGCCTGCGTCCCCCTCCTCCCTTCCCTAGCCACCCCAGGAGAACGTGCTCTCCCCTGCTGCTACCGACAGTGGACCCACTGCCCGCCTTGCCCTGCCTGAGGGCTGGAGTGCCAGACTGCTTGCTTGCCCGCCCTGCCTAAGGGCCGGGACAATAGACTGCTTGCTCGCCTGCCTCACCCTGTCTCAGGGCCTGAGGCAACAGACGGCTTGCGTGTCTCACCCTCCTTGAGGGCGGGAACCCTAGATTGCTACCTGCCTCACCCTACTTAAGGGCCTGAGGCCACAGACTGCTTGCGTGTCTCACTCCACCTGGGGTTGGAAGGCTACAGACGATTGGTATGCCTACCCTGCCCGAGGGCCGGGGCTAAGATTCGTGCACAAGCGCTAATTGTTCCCCATTCAGGAAGGCGCTGTGGCCTCCCCCGGAGTCTGGACCCGAGGAAGGGCCATAGCGACCCGGCCAGACAAGACTGCCGGCCTACAGGGACATTTGGCCCAGATAAGTAATGATGAGTTTTATATATATAGTTATAACCTTTACCCTAGATAAGTCAGGAGGCATCAAGACATAGGGGTTGCCTCAGTTTATGCCCCAAGTAAACTTCACAGGTATGCCACAAAACCCACAGAAAGGACCAGAAATAACAAAGGTGAGATGAGTGAATCATCTGGAAAGGATATGGATATGTCATTAATACGCACGAAACTGCCAGCCTATAGAATAAGTGTACTCTAATAATTTGGGGGTGAAGAAGCCAAGTTTGGACTTCGAAGGAGGACCCATATTGTTCAGGGTATAAAAAGGGGCAAACCATGTTACTTGAGCGTGACCACTAGCTACTCATTCTTTAAGCTTCTTTTAGTTAGTGTTTGTTAGAATTTTTTGTTCTTAATTTATACTTAATATTATTTGTAGTCTTAGCCTTAGCCTTACAGCTCTTAGCTCTCAAGCATTGCCTAGCTCTCCACCCTTCCACTCAAGAGTTGAGGAACCGGACATCTCTCTCAACCAGGTCATCAGGGAAGGGTGTGGGCATATTAATCCAAAGCATGCCGGATAAATATATCTATCATGTGTCTTTAGTATAAGACTGCAATCCTACCCATTATCCATTTGATTATTCATTTTCTTTTAATCAGTCATTTGTCTATCATTTTATGTTATCTTAATAAAAGTGTATAAAATTATACAGATTCGTTTATCAGTGTGAGCATTCCTGTTGTGCACCCCAGGGGTCCCTGTAAAAACTCTTCTGGAGCCTGATTCCAGGACTAGAATCTCATTATCTTCTGATCAGATCAACTGGTAAGCTTCTAACCCCATTCAAATTAATAAACATCCAGAAATCAGACAACAACCCCCAATATTGAAACATTCATTTATGCCAGTTCAGTATATACATTTCCCAGTTGAGGTGGATACCCAGAGCCAGCGTTCGCATTTCTGAATGTTCCTGGGAATCAGTAATTGATTTCTTCCTTTGCCGCCAGTGTAACTAAATCCTGTCTGCCATGGGATTTTGGAAAAGTTAGTGAGATGATTCTTTAGGATAGACTTGAAATGTAAAGTGACTCATTTTACATAAGATGAGCAGTCATGCCAGGAGCATCTTTGGTTCCCTTCACCCACCCACCCCGCTCCCCAACTGTTTGCTGAGGTGTCTTGTTTCTCTTAACACAAGTGGTCATTTTCTATTGGTTTATGTTTCACTGGTATCTTCAGAGGGAAAAAGTAGGGAACTTTATTTTGCAAATGGAAGCTGAGCTGCTTCTTTACATTTCTAGTTCCTTGATACCTGAGTGCGACCATGGGTTTCAAGAGGCTGAAAAACTATCTGTGATAATGGCCAGATATGTCTTTGTTTTAATATCCACACAAATTATCACACTGCTGCTGTAGGAACTGGCAGAATAGTCAGAAAGCCGTATCTCACTATTGTCGCTGTTTGTTTTGTGCCATGGGCACTTTTATGGGGAAAGATAGATTAATTCCATCAAATATCTGCAACTCTTGTTTCGGTCAAACAATACGAACATGATGTCATCAGCCTAATAGAATCCCTGATACTTTTGCCTCTTTGCTATCACATCCTTAATTTCTTGGAGTGTCTGAATTGTTGATCCCAGTGGGCACACTGCCAACGTGTTAAGTCATTCTCATCTAGTTCCCTCTGACTTAAATAAAGGAATATGATGTGATCACATTACATGGACTGAAAGCTGTACATTGCGAATACAGGCTCTCAGTCTGAGTCTACCTACCTTAGGTTTTTACACAGTATCCCTTAGCACAGCATCTTAGCAATGGGCCTAAATAATAAACAAGCATCTGCATTATTCTGTCCAGTTGAACTTAACAGGTCTAGTTAACTGTACATTTTGGAGTAACAAGGCCCATATGTTAGAAGCTGAATTTTTCCCTTTATGAAACACTCATTATGAGTTCTATGAGTTTATAAAATCCACTCTCTCCATTCGGTGTGCCAGTATCTTGGGATACATTTTAATTTCTATTTAAAGGTGCAAGATGAAGCAGAGTTTGTGCACTATGGTTCTCATCTCTGTCTCTTTTTTGTACTGGAAAATTTGAACCCTATTTAGATAGTGTCCAATAAACACTCTCCTCAGCCTCCTGAAACATTAATATTTAATAATGGAGCTCCACCATAGTTTGTCAGAAAATAATTCATTCTCTTTCTAGGGTGACTGTTCTTGCATTTATCTGCATGGAATAGATAGATGACTACCATTTAATATTTTATGATAAGAGTTGAATTGCTTTTTTAGCAGGATCACAAGAACCTTGGTGGACCCTGGTGAAGTACTTACAATTCCTTTTCCACCCAGTCTCATAGTTTGTCTTACAGACATTAACTGTGTTACATTTTTGGCCTCTAAAGCGCTCAGGTTTGCTTTTTACTGTCAGACAATCTGTACAAAGAGGATGTGGCCTCTGTGTGGGAGAAACTACTGAAATATTATTGTGCTCAAATATCCTATAGCCTCTGAGGAAGACGAAACCATTTTGACAGTGATAGTGACATTGTTAACTCCCCTTTTTGCTAAGAAACAAGGTATTCATTTTTCACGTTACTTTAGGGTGCTGATTTTATTACACAGCTTTTTGTTTCTGTGTTCTGAAAGTTTAATAAGTTCTAAGGACACTAACATAATATATTTAAAAATTAAGACATTTTCCATAATGTTTATATTTGCTTGAACCTGAAACTGTTCTATGATGAAATAATCCCCTTTATTGTATGTTTGTTGGTTTGTGTTGAACAGGATTGCCCATAATGATTGAAATGGGGTTTTTTAGAGGATTGGGGTTTTTTTTTGTGAGATGAAACTACATGAAACTTTGCAAACATAAAATATAGAGGTATATAATATGTTTAATCTCCCAATTTTGACAGTATCTCTTTAGTATATTTTTGTATGAGAGACTGAGAAATTAGTTTTGAGATACAACCTAGCACAGAAACAAAACAAGCAACCACCTTTTTGAAAAGTGATTGTATAATTCTAGTGATGACAGCCAGCAGCATTCTTTGATTTATAGCTGAGCAACTTTCATTTAATATTCACCATATGGCAATTTTCACCACCTACATTGTTCAAGACCCATGTCAGTCACACACAAAGCAATGAACCTTATTCCCAAGCAATTCACCTAAAACAGAGGATGCTGCAGTGTGGCATGTTGATTGATAGCACAAAGCACTGATAATTAGATCTCTTTGAGTTCTGTATAACTGGGTTCTGGGCTTTTGAACCTCATCGCATTACTCTGACACGATTGAATTATAAAATGCATTAGCTTGGTTTCAAACGGTGTATTTGAAAGATGTGTGGCAAAAAGGCATCTTGGAGCAAACTTTCCTGCATCCTTATTTTAAATGACATTTCTTCATTAACTAATTGGTTTTAATTTGCACTAGGAAATATCTTAGTAAAGATTTGGAGTCCTTAATACAATATCTTAGATCTTCGAAGACAATATCTCAGATTTTCTAAAACTTGAGAAATTGTTTTCCCTAATCTTTGCTCTTTTTTTTTTTTATTTATATAATCACAAATTATATGCTGCTTAGCAGAATAGAAATTATTGAAATAGAAATTAACTTGAGCTTCAATTTAGAGATGATGGGTCTTATTTTGATGAGTTTTTTAAAACGTATTACTGGAATTTATTGACTTCAACAAATTGACGTGTGTGTGCAGCACAATCTCTGTGGAAACTTGAAAGCTTGTCTCTTTCACCAACAGAAGATGGGTTAATAAAAGCATTATCTCACCCACCTTGTTTCTCTAATAGCCTGAGACCAACACAGCTACAGCAACACTGCAACCAAGGATTAAGAACTGTTTTACTGAATGACATAGATGCTGTTGGACAGATTTTTGCTGCCCTTACTCTTGCTGTATATACTTTACTCAGCTAGTAGTCCCACAGTCTGGCTATATACTTCTAACAACTCTTTGCAATTCTCCTGTAGCTCAACTGACAGGAACCTATCCTTTTGGACCAATAGGTTCTGACTTCTATCCCAGCTGCCGCTATGGCCACTGTGCCAGCAGAGTGATGATTGTAAAGTTATCGGTGGCTAGGCATTTATTACAGCATGATGAGCAGTGTGTATAAGAAAATCGTCTTCTCCATTTTTTCCCAATCTTCCCCAGCAGCAGGAAGAGAGAGAAATGGTCAATTTCTATTTTAAACTTGAAAATTCTGGGCCGGGTCCTGGTCCTGCACACTTTGAAATCTATGACAAACTTCTATGGACTTTTCCTGAAAGTTGGACCATGAGCTTTCTAATCTTAGAATTCTCCCTAGAAATACAAAATTGAATTAGATGATAAAAGAGAGCCAGAACCATATTTTCTTTAACTGTTTTGAAAATAGAGGTGAGGAGAGAGCCAGAATTGTAAGAGAAAACTTGCTGGGAAAGACAAAGGTAATGATTTTGACAGCCAGGGAGTGTGGAACTGGATTAGCTTTTTGTAAAAATACATATTTGGCTCAATCTGCTACATGAATGCTACTCAGTAAAAACTTGCCTGAACCTTACTAGATTTCAGTGGGTCTCTCTGTTCAAATATACAGTGGTAAAATTAGATAGTTATTGAAAACAGGTTGTGACACACTGCACCTCCATGTGCACTCTTATGGTGTAATTGTATATCACTCATGTTCACCCTTATAGTGTAACTATGTATTGTTTAATGCAAGGTATGCCATGTAAGATGTTTTTGTAATGCTCATGGCATACTGAACATTATTGTTATTGTAGTATGTTTGTTACAATGTCATGTGTATGGTTATGAGGCTTTGCTATGAAATCTTCCCCAAAAATGTGTCGTGGCTTGAAGCAAAACTGGGCAAAACTCTACAGAGCTGGAGAGCCATTCAGATCTCACTATGACTTGTATAGAACAACCCAGCTCAGCATTCCAAGAATAAAGAACCAGCCCAGCTGGCAACAAGAGAATCCACAAAGAACCACTGTGTCTCAGGACATGGAGAAAGCCATGCACAGGTACTGTTTGTCACTTGACCTGTGGGGATGGGGGGTGAGGCCCCCACCCCAGAGGGGAGCGAAGGGACGTGTTGAAAAGGGGGGACATTTTGGCTGTTGGCTTCTCTCTTTCATTTCATCTACGAACAACATCAAGCAACTGAAGCATTGACCAAAGTCAGTAAAGCAGTACACTTGGGTTAAGGTGTGTTAGACTCCATCAGGAGTGACAGAGCTAGTGCACATTAATTTCTTTGATGAATTGATGGATTATTATGAGCTTGCAGTGTCCAGTGGGCAGCACTGAACATTGTAAAACAGCAGTTCCTAGGGTTTCATCTGGGACTGGGGGAGTCATACCACTGCATAATCCCATGAGTGGCCAGCTAGAGGCATTCACTCACTAAGTCGGGGGGGGGGGGCAACTTGCTTGCTGTTGGCTGTGCGTGAGCTGCCCAGGAGTGAGGGGTTCACACAACAAAGCGGAGAGAGCTGTGCTCCAGAAGTGGGGGATTGGGGTGACACAGCGATATACTAGTCCAGATTGCAGAGGGGAATGTCACACAGGTTCATTCTGCTCCTCCTTTATTTCTGCTTTTCCAAACAAACAACACACAGCAGGCCAAACTACCTATAAATCTAGTGAAGCCACGAAAGGACTGACAGTTGGTTTTGGATGAACATTCATTCATGATGCTGCTTATCAGTGCTATCCAAACTCCTAAATGTCCCTACCAAATGTCACGGTTCGGTTATGCTAAATCCATATAATCCTCCACTAATAGGCCATCCCTCTGACAGCCCCTTTGTTTCCTACTTTGTGGCATCTTCCTGGGACTTTTCTGTTGACCCTCCTAGATGTTAATCCGTCCTCTGATATTAGACGGTTTCATGACTATCTTGTTTTTCCCCTCCATTAAATATTTCCTTGTTTTTTGTCAACTGTTTGTATATCTGTTTATCTATTTTCTGATTGATAACATGTATTAATGCATGGTAATTCTCACTATCATTATTTATGGATTATATGCAGACAGTTCTTTTATAGATACAGTGTACAATTTTCAAAGCACTGAAGAGTACGTCTACACTGCAATAAGAGATCCACAGCACAGCCGCAGCTGGGTGGGTCAGCTGACTTGGGCTCACAGGGCTTGGGCTGCGAGGCTATAAAATTTCATTGTAGACATTCAGGCTTAGGCTGGAGCTTGGGCTCCGGGACCCTCCTCTCTCACGGGGTCTCAGAGCTTAGTCTCCAGCCTGAGCCCAATATTCTACACTGCAGTTTCAAAGCCCTGCCTCAGCTGCTCTAGGCCAGCTGTAGGTCTTTTACTGCATTGCAGACATACCCACAGTCACTTAGAAGCCTAAGTCCTATTGAAAGGGCAGAGCTTAAGGGCTTAGGGCCAAATTTTTATCAGGTATTTAGGCCTGTAAAGATGCAGATAGGAACCTGGTGGGATTTTCAAAAATCTGATCTTTTAGGCTCCTCAGTCTCCTAGGCTCTTTTAAAAATGTTACCCATGGTTTGCTTCCCATGTAGAGTCTACAAGGTATTCTGATTATATTTTGAGTGTCTGGGATACAAAATTTCTTTTGTTGTATTCTGTATTTATATGATAGTGTTAAAATAAATTTAGGTGCGCACTTAGGCCCAGATATTCAGCTGATGTAAATCAGTGTATTTCCATTGAAGTCAACTACAACTGAAGATCTGGCTCTTAATTTAGGTAGATTTTCCAATTAACAAAAATAATGCAGGAAAATGAAAATTTTCCCTAGAAGAATTCTAACAAAAATTCCTTATCCCTGCCTGTTCCACAATACTTTTTCAGACAAGCAATAACTTAGAATTTGGGGCCTTCTCTCAAAGGATGTTTTTATATCTCATAGGATGAGTAAATATGAAAAGGTTGCAAAATCTCCCTATCTAAATCTCAAGAACAAGCAGACTTCAGCTGAGGCGAAAATCAAAGCTGAGTGGCCCCAGAGATAAAAAATGACCAAGGTGAAGCTGAATTTATACTTCATAATCCGTGAGCATGTAGAATTAAGGTAACTGGTTTTCTCTTCTTGCCCTTTACGTGGATCATCTGCAGTAGGTCACTTGCTTTTACCTTTTCATATAGAAATACAGCCAAAAATTTCAGCTGATTAGAGACAAAGTGGTAAATTGGATTAAAAGACTAGTTCTTAGATTGAAAGGACGAGGAATCTGGGTGAAATCCTGACTCCACTAGAATCATTAAAAGTTTTGCTACTGACTTCCAACAGGGCAGGATTTCATACTATTTTTTCCATTTTTGGTAATGGGCTGGTACCAATGAGGAAACCACGCTTGGGTGCAATGAATGTTGCTCACAATGCCATCTTTCAGAATGGAGAAGAAAATGGTAATACCATCATTTCCAGCCATTACACTTGTATTATTAGGCATAATACTTTAAAGTTAATAGTTATTGTCTTTTGTAGCAATTAAAATGATACCAACTTTATAGTGGAGTCTCTCTTCAAAAGATTAAGATGTCTGGATCCCATTTTATTTTAAAAATCTGCAAGCTGAATATCTGAAATCAGACTGCTTTAATTATTCCAAGCATTTCAGTGAAAATATATAGATTTGCCGAAGTTCATTGAATCTTGTTGAGACAGAAATGAATGGAAAAGTTACTTTACTTGATTGACAATTAGAGGAATAATTTCTCAGCTTGTTTTAGTTATAAAATCTCTCAGTGGGGTGAAAGATTAGCTAAAAGGGTCTCTGGATAGTTTCCAGGCTTTTTAAACTGATGTCATCAGTTTTTAATAAATTTTGGGATAGCACAATCTGTTTTACCTACATCTAACGGGTTGAAATGGAGCTCCAACTGCCTGTGCTTGTGGGAAGTCAGGTTCTTCTGACATAGTTTGCCATTATCAATAGCGGTCACTTTCAAGAGACTTTATACAGTGGTGACTAAGTTTAATGAAATGAAGCTATTTAATATTGCCTTATAGTCTCCTTCCACTTTTTGTAGTGGTGTGAGAGTAAGTAGCTCTTGTCAAAGGGAATCCCAAAATAGGGTGGCTTTTTAAGATAAGACACATCAAAAGGCACAAGAACATCATCACTCAGAATCTGCGCAAGCATTCCACGTCAATTTGAAATGAATGTTGCTATATGTCAATGAGCAGCTAACTAGAACTCATGCCTTGTGCTCAAATGCCACATGCAGTTGTGGTGGAGTGATCAGCATGGTCACTACTTATGATTAGTACTTAGTGGCTATGAAAACTCCCATTTACTTACATGGAGCCAGGATTTCATCCTCTGTTTCCATTCATGGTCTGTTATGTACAGATGCTCATGTGCCACAATTCTGTATTTTTAAGGCTATGGACATTTTAATAAATGCTTAAATGTAGACTAGATGCACAAGTTCACCTTGTAATTGTTGCATTATGGATACAAAATTATTATCATGCTTGTAAACATATATTTTCATCTGTCTCTGTTGAATACAACTGTGGTTATTGGCAGCATCCCGCTCTTTATATCTGGGCAACTCCTAGGTTAAAGGTAATCCTTTGTTTTTGTTCTCTTGTTTTGCATTGCATTCTCCTATTCTTCCTTCGGCTTCTTCTAGGTGCCAAGTAATGTGCCAAATTCTGTTTCTTTTGGTCATGAAAGCAGTCACACTGAAGTCAAAGGGAATTTGTAGGAAGGCGCTGTGGCCTCCTCCGGAGACAGGACCCGACGAAGGGCCACAGCGACAGGGTTGGACAGGAGAGGACCCAGCAGAAGGCCAATCTACCCAGCAACCCAAGAGCTGGGCCGTGATAGGGCAGCCGGAGCTGCCCAATCAGCCAAAGTGGGGCGGAGCCTCCCAAGCAGCCCACAGTATAAGAGACAGGCCCAGGAGCTCAGTCAGGGGCAGACAGCTGCCGGAGGCAGACGTGCTGCCCTGCCGGCTGAGGACTAGGCCAGAGGCGAGAGTCCAGCCAACACCAGGCTGACTGGCCCTAGAAACTGGGTAGGGCCATTCCGTAGCTGAACCATACAGCCTGGCCAGAGGGACTGGACCCTGGGACCTGAACCACGGGACTGTACCAACACCCCTGAACCCTGGGACTGGTCCGAGCCCCTGACACAACCCGGTTGGGTAACGCCCCCTGACATCAGATGGGATCTGGAGGAACTGCCAGCCGCCGAGCCGCCGGAGTCAGGACCAGACCTGGATGAGCTGCTGGAGGCTGCACCCTTTCCGGAACCCTGCGACTTGGAGGAGCTGCCCCTCACCGAGGAACTACCTGCCTTACCGCCTGTGGACGAAAAGGGACTGGTGGCCTAACCCGGGCGGAGTACCCCGGCGACCACAGAGACTCAGGTACCTGGGGGTGTGGGGAGGAAGTAGCCCAGGGACAGCCATAGGCAGTGGCTGCGTCTGGAGTAACCCCTGTTGGCGTGTTGCAGCAGGAACCCCGCCGACGCAGTGGCAAACGCTTTTGCCACTACTAGGGCCCTGGGCTGGGATGCAGTGGAGACGGGTGGGCCTACGTCCCCCTCCCCCCCTTTCCTAGCTCCTGGGAGAGCCTCACCCTCCACGCCGCTCCCAAGAGCGGAACCACTGCTCGCTCGCCCTGCCAAAGGGCCGGAGCAATAGACTGTTTTCTCGCTCGCCCTGCCGAAGGCCCGGAGCGATAGACTGCTTGAGAGCGAACTATTCCCCTTTGTTTTACGGTGCTGTGGCCTCCTCCAGAGACAGGACCCGAGGAAGGGCCTCAGCGACAGGGCCGATTTGGGGCGGCCCGCCAACAGAATTCTTACGTGGATATGGCCAGCAGGATTTGGCCTGATATCAATAATTACTCCCTAACCTATTTTGCTTGTATGAAACATTTGAAAAGCATTGATAAAAATCCTTTGTGCAAACTGTGGGAAGGATTTTTAAATAGTCCTTTAAGAATTTTAGTCCAGTTCACCAGGGGAATTTTTGGCCTAGATTTTGATGTCATATCTGCACTGTGCATCTGAGATTTGTTTTAATTTATGCATGGTTCTTAAATTAACTTTCTTGCTTATTGTAATATCTCTGTGAATTCCTCACCTGCCAAACATGCTGTTTCTCTGATCTGCATGCTGGGCTATACATTTCTGAGCAAAGAATTTCCACTGAAGTGAATGAGAGTTTCATGCTGGCTGGATGTGTGTGTGTGGGGAGGGGGACATTTATTATATTATTTAACATCAATATGTCAAAATCATAATAATTCATATAAGATATGCCGTGTCAGGTACCGTTAGAAAGACTATAATGTGCTAAGTAAGATGATGTTTATGTTCATGTGTTAGATGTGTAATGGAAGTTATGGATATGGTTGATATATCTGTATTTCAAATTGTGTTGTCTGGGCAACACCCCAGACAGGATGGCTGCAGCACTAGCCTGCTTAATGGCCCATTAAAGAAATTCACAGGTACAATGGGCCCAGGAGGAGAGGCCAGAGATATACCTGATGAGTCACCAGGACTAACTCATGTGACTCTGGACTCCATTTTATTCCTGTAAATTTCCACAAGCAGCATGGCAAAGGCCAAATGACATAAAAGGCAGCTGCACAACATCCATTTTGTTCTTCAGTCGTCTCCAGCCTTCAACCACCTACCTACCTCTGGATCAACTCATCTATAACTGAACTGAAGCTGTGAAATGAAGGACTCAGACCCATCCAAGTGCTGGATGTACACCATTGGGACTATACAAGCCTGCAAACTCCATAATTCTACTAGAAACCTGATATATATGGACTTTCAAATCAATTGTATGCATCTGATTGCTTGAATCCTTTAACACTTCTCTTATAGTTTTTCTTTCTTTTTATAATAAACAGTTAGTTTTAATTACTAAAGGATTGGCTGGCAGTGTGGTATTTTGGGTAAGATCTAAACTTATATTGATCTGGTACTGTGGCTGACCCTTTGGGATCAGGAGAAACCTTTTTGGTAAAGAGCATAGAATTTTAAATAACTGCTGTCTTTACTGGACTTACATGGTAAGTTTCTGTGAAAAATAAATGTATTAATTTGCAATTACATTTTAAAAATAAATATCGCAGAGTATGGAGCATGCATAGTTTAACCTGTTGATTTTAAGTTCTTTTTGGCCGCTGTATCTCTGCCTGCCTAACTTTCATTGTTTCTCGTATCAACTTAAATTTTACACCATAAGGTCATCTTCTTTGTGTGGCTTGGTCATAAAAGTGGAATCAGATGGAACACGGTCTGTAATATTACTTTTCTGCAGTAACAATTGGGGCTGACGCTCAAGAGATGTACTATATAAAAGTAACTTAATGCAGCTCAGCACATCTTTTATCACCTGAAAAATTTCTCTTGGATTTGTAAATTTTGAAAACCCTGTGTAAACAAAGGGTCAAATGCAACCTTGTAATTTCACAGTGAATCTCAGTGAGGTGAGCTCAGAGCACCTCACAAATTGCATTTAGAGGTAGAGGCCTATTTTGTATATCTTACACTTTAGTTACTGGGAAGACATTATTTAACACCCTTCTCCAATTCCAGCTTGAACCTGTCCATTTAAAAATACTGTGCTTCAAATCCTTGTATTTTGACTCCTTGGTTTAGTTAATTCATAGAATCCTAAATGAAATTCTGCTATAGTCAATATTTAGATTCTAATCCTATATGTAAATATTTTGAAATACAGGTTAAGTCAGCTGATAAAATAAATGGTGGTTGTTTGATACTGTGTTATTTTTATTCCAACAGGAAAAGAGTAAATAAAGATAACTTGCAATAAGAATCTAAGATGGCAGATTCTTGCTTTGAGCTTCATTTGAAACATCTTTGCTATGCTTCATTGCTTCTTTTTTTGCCAGAACTTCTTTTGGGTTAGATTAAAGGCAATCGGTATCTAAATGTTGGTTTAATGTTACCCACATTCTAGCATAAATTCTGGCAACTTAAAGTGCGCCTACCTTTCTGCCAATTTGTGGAAAATTTATGGACATAACTACTGTTAGTGATAGTGGAATTCTCAAGTGTTAAATCATGGCCACATCATTAGAAGACTAGGCCCCTAAAGTTTAGTTAAAACAAACGAATGTCAAAATTCCGAAATATCTGTATTTTAAATCAGAGTTTCTTCAAACGTTTTTCCCGTTAGTTATCTAAACACAGTACCTAGTATAGTACCCTACAGTAAGTCACCGACTTTCAGTGGCATTTGTATATTTCAGATCTGATTATAATAAATTACTCTTATAGAATATGCTGTGTTTTCCATTTTTCATGTTAAAATATTTAGTGATTTAATTATTATTAACTAACATCAATGCTTGAATTGTACTTTGACAGGGCAGATTAGAAGATTATCCTAAAGCTGTGCCAATATAGTTATTAGAATTTGTGGCCTCTATAATATAGTTGACATAGAAACTATGAAAATAACTATATTATGAATCATTTTATTAAATATTTCTGAATAGTGTATTGTTCAATTCCCCATGGAACCAAACTGGATTATAGGACTAGTTCCTTTTTTTCATTATCAATAGAATCCAACAGAGATCATGGTAGACTTTTAATAACCTCTTTTTGTAAAAACATCAAAAATATATCTATCCTAACTTGACAGCTAATTAAAAAAGGTTTATCTCCAGTCTCATGTGGACTTTGGTTATAAATTCACTTAAAGCAGCTTTGTTTATACTTGCACTGTATTATGAAATAATGTTTACTAGTTCATTCACTTTTGCTATGTGGAAACAGACATTTTTCTCTCAGGGTATCAGAGTTGACGTGTTAGAAACACAAACCAGCATTCAAGCTATACTATTATTCCTCATTTGTGATATTAATGCTAGCTTTTGCCAGATGAATGTGTAATGATCATAGCAAAACTATTGCCCATATTTAAGCTAAATTAAAAAGAAATTTTGTCTTTTTGGCCCTTGAATCACTAGGGTAGGTCCTCCCATTTCCACAGAGAGAAATTAGATACTGTGGATATGAGATCAAGCCTGAAGATCCTCATATACTTTTTTCCACAGCTCTACATTCTCAAAATCACTAGTTTGTGCCTCTTTTTCTCAAAGTTTCATTTAGATTGGTGTGTGACTTAGAGTAGATATTTTTTCACACAACATTCAGTCATACTGTTGAACTCCTTGCCACAGAATGTTGTGAAGGCCGAGACTATAGCGGGGTTCAAAAAAGAACTAGATAAGGTCCTGGAGGATATGTCCATCAATAGTTATTAGCCAGGATGGGCAGGGATTGCTGTTTGCCAGAATCTGGGAATGGGCGATAGGATGGATCACTTGATGATAATCTGTTCTGTTCATTTCCTCTGACGCATCTGCATTGGCCAGTGTCAGAAGACAGGCTACTGAGTTAGATGGACCATTGATCTGACACAATAGGGCCATTCTTATGCTCTCATATTCTTATGTTATATTCAGCCAAGTGCTGAATACCTACCATTGCATGAGTTGGTGAGGGCACTAAATTACATCAAGGAGATAAAGGACAATCAGCATCTCATGGGATTAGGTCATTACTGACAACGATTTGTCAGCTCAGGCAGGTCTCTTAATAAATGACACTGCTAGTCCATCCAATCATCCTTATCAACACACAGCCCACATCAATATGCTGTAGATGATGTGTTCAGGCAATTTAAGTTTCCAGACTCCACATTTATTCAAATAAATTATCATGCTTATATAATCAACTCTAATGAGCAATTACTGTAATAAGGATATAAATATTTGTGGGCTATAATTATAAAGGTAACTTAGCTTTCTTTGTAAACACACCAATGCTATCATTCATGTCAGCTTCTGATTACAAATTATAGAAATGAGAGCTAGAGAGAACCTAACAGGCAGCTATACAATCTCTCTGCCAGGGTAGGATTGTTTCCTATGGTATGTTTTTTTAGCATACCTGCAAGCCTCCCAAAACAAAAGTGACTGTAATAGTGTCCAAAATGGGTCAATTGATAAGGGTGTTTCTCCAAAATGCCCCTCCTCTAGGTCCTTTGTTCCCTACTTCTTTCTCATCTACCCTCCAATCTCTCTGTTAGTCCTTTGTCTGGAACTGAGCTGCATGTCACAGAGCACAGCATTCAGAAGCAGACCCACCAGCACTGTATACTGTTACCTCCCTGCTCCATAACATTATGCTTGTGGGTATGCAGTCCAATATCATGTTGAATTGTTTTGCTCCCATAATACACTGCACCATACTAGTTTGCTGGCTTTTATTACCCAACCATCTTATTTGCCTCTATTAACTTACAGGTGCCTTCCAGTCTTGTTTTTTCCCCTCTCTCAGATGCATTTTTCCTTAGCTTTGTTTTGTATTTTTCCAGGTTAAATCTAATTTTGTGATTTCTTTCCCATGTTTGTAATTAGAGCTGGTCAAGAGTCAGAGTTTTGGTCCCACAAGCAATTCCAGGATTTTTAATAGTTTTTTTTTTGTCCTGAACTGGTACAAAAGATTAAATATGGGAATTATTTGTAAAACAAAATGTCATCATATTTTTGTTTTAACCTTATTCAAATGTTTCATTTTAATAAGGTCAAAATATTTTATTTATACTTTATTGTTTTGACTATCATATCATAATTTTTTGTTTAAACTTTTATGGTATAATATAAATTATAATATACAATATAACATAAAAGCCAATGTGACATTTCAGCCTTATTGAATAATATGTTTTGTTAATTTCATGTGGAAAATTTTGATAAAATTGATACATTCCCATAGAACATTTCATTTGAATCTAATCAACATTTTCTAATGGAAAACTGCTCAGTCCAAACATTTGGGACCCGCACTAGTTGTAATGACTTTAAATCCTTTTGTGTGATTTAATATAATTTAATAATTTCAATTAATTTAATTAACATGATCCTTGTTTCTTTTTTAAGACTGGAAGTGAAGATACTATAGTTCAGTTCTACTCTGAAAGATGACCATAAAAATAATATTGAAAGGTTCCATGCTTGGTGTTTTCTCAGTGATTTCCATATCAAATGGGCTCAGTGTCCCAGTAAAACGATGATTTTTCTAACTACTAACCTTGCAGACTTAACCTCGGATATGTAAACCTAACAGTGTTCTTTCTTGCTCATACATACTCACCAGTAATACAGATTCTTCAAGCTGAATACTGCTCTTAATTGACTTCAGTGGAATCGCACAGGTGTATTTTAGCATATCATTTGAAAACAATGGTTTGTGCAGATAGCCATTAAAATGGAGATTAGTTAACAATTCTGTAGATTATGTAAAAAAAAATTTAGTTTACTCTCCCAGGGTTGTCCTGCTTTTGTATGGTTTACAGAAAAAAAAGCATATTACTGTTTTTACCATAGGCGTCGTTTGACTTCCATATTTGTGGTGGCAACTCCAGTCAGGCCAATGGGACCACGCGTCAGGGGGAGGGAAATTCCGCACCTGCCTGAGGCTTGCAGTCTGGGGGGCAACATCCCCTCTGCCCCCACCCCCAACTATGCCCCTGGCTTTCCACTCATAACAGCAGATATGAATCTGAATATACAAAGGGAGCCGATTGCTGAATGGAAAAGTGCTATTTTTACATAGTGACCTTTTACAGTATTACAGATTTGCAATTTTAATAAAATAGGATCCAACATTGATTCAGGCAGCATCTTTCAAAGCAGCGGGGTCCTCACAAAGGACGTTCTACCAGATTCTCCCTTTCTTTTGTATTAATGTGTCTCCACCTGCTGATCTCAACTGTGTCAGAATGGCACAGGGTAGGAGATTGTTTCTCTAGTCGGCAAGTCTCAAGCCATTAGTGGTTTATGGAATGAAACCAACACCTTAAACTCCACCAAAAAACCCACAGGAAGCCAGTGCAAATTGCAGGGCACCCGTGTGATAAGCTGAAGATGAGAGACCTTGCTTAGCAACAGGCTGCTGTGCACTGCACCAACTTCAGTTTCCAAATGGATTTAAGATACATCCATCTCTGGAAAGTCCAACATTTTAATATTTGTTTTTGTCCTGAAATGGGATGAAAACTTGAAATGTCAAAATTTTCCATTGAATGAGAATTCCAAAAAATTTTTATTCAGAAATGTTCGTGGACTCAGAGTGGCCTGAAAGGCCTTAGCTTTAGGAGTGTGGGTCTCTGGGAGCAGAGGAGTTGTCTCAACCGATGGGTGGGGGTGACCGAACAAGAATTCAAATAGGACTTTAACTGAAGAAATAGAGCTCATTTATTTAGTCATAAGTATTAAAGTGCATAAACGTAAATAATAAAACATGAAACCAAAGAAAGATACAGAGGCCTGGTATTTTCCTATGCATGCATTCATTCCTTACAGTGCACAATTTTACTCTTGGTCATTTTATGTTTGCAGACAGATGATCGCTTGCAAGCCCTCAATCATTCCGGAGTTTGCAGACAAATGGCCGCTTGTAAACTCTTAGCTATTTCAATATTTACAGACATGTGGTCACTTGTAAATTCTTAGCTATCTTAAAGCAAGTGTACTCTCATACATTACCAAATAAGTGCTTCTGTTCCTAAGCCCCTTGGGCCGAGTCGACTCTAAGAAGTATAGCTGTCTCTTGGATGCTTCTGGTTCATAGAAGGGCTCAGTCCAGCTACCGAGGACCCCAGCGGGCTGCAGTCCAAAGTGCAACTGATTTTCGGGGGTTTAAATAACCTCAAGCTGACCAAGGTGACAACTTCACTTATTACTTGTTGCAATTTATTAATTAAGTTGACAAGTTCACTTGTCACTTTAAACTGACCAAACTGATACATTTAGTTGTCACTTGCCCCATCATGTGACATAGTTCAGCAACGTTTTTGATCAATTTGTTCTTGCTTACGTTGTCAACCCATTTATCAATTTGTTCTTGCTCATGTTGTCACCCCATGTGACATAATTTAGCAGCATTTCTTCATTTTTAGTTGTCACTTTAAGTTGTCACTTTAGCCAAGTGTGGTCAGCATTTGTTCTCATGTCTGCCCTCTATCTGTGCTGTGCTAGCGTCCTGACAGCCCTTATTAGGTCCTTTCGGCCCTTTTTCCAAACTTTAAATTTTTCTATTCTATCTTAAAGCATAAACACCTTTAACTATTCTTTGCATATTCTACAAAGTTGAAATGTTTCTTTTAAATATTTTTGACTGAAACATTTCAACATTCTGAATTAGAAATCTTTTGTCTTGATTTGCTGCATTTTAATGTTGAAATGTGCTTCGTTTCCATATTGCCTTATGTGAGGTGTTGTTCTGGACCCCATTCTTTCCTATGAGCCATGATCCCTGGCTGGACTACATCTCTCATACTGCACCCATAGTCATATGACTTCTTGATGCACAATTCAGAGGGAATGCATTATGGGAGAGCTATTGCATGATGGGAAATGTAGTTCTTCTTCAAGTAGACATATTCCATTTCGGCATATGTGCACCCAGCGCACCGGAGCGAGACAATTTTGCCTAGCAGTATCCATAAGAGATGGAAATCATGCCTCATGGCTATAGACCCTGCCCTGGCTATATGAGGCAGTATCACCTTGCCTCCTCCCCTTCCCCCAGAGTTCCTTTTTATCACTCAGGGCTGGAATTGGAGCTCTGTGTGGTTCCTTACTTCACAATCCCTCAGGTTTTGACTTAATTGTTCTAGTTGTATATAATTATTAAGTACCCTTCGTATTAGTGTGTGTTAGTTAGCTTAGTGAAGTGTTTTCCCTAGTGATGCTCTCACCAATGTTAAAAAATTGTCCGTCGCGTGGAGGGGCGATCCCTAACAATGACCTTCACATCAAAGAGTGGTGTTCGATTTGTAAATCATTCACAAAATGAACTCAGTTGGCTAAAGACCTTGGCCTAATGCAGCACCTTCTCGAGCAGTCCATGAGGTCTTTCTCAGCACTAAAGCCTACAGGCATACATCAGATTGGAGGTCACCCATAACCTCACTGAGTGGTACCCTCTCAGTGCCTTAGAGAAATGTACCTAATCCCAACCCTAGCTGCACATGGAGAGAAATGCCCAAAGTTGGTAGCCAGGACACCCTTCTCATGGTCACTGCTGAGGCCATCATTCTGACCAAAGTTTTTACTATGTCAAGTGCAGACTGCAATGACATTTTGGCCACCAAGCAGCCTTCAGCATTTAACACCCAAAATTTCTCTTTGGAAGCTTTAGGTAGTTGGTCTGTAAATTTAGATACAACTTTGTAAATTGGATGGCTATATTTCAATAACTATGCCTGCTGGTTCACAATCCCCATTTGCAGAGAAAAGGAGATGTAGATCTTTCTACCCATTGAATCCTTTTGGTTTAGAGTCGTTGTCCTTAGGAGTGGACTTAAATCTGCTGTGCTGAGCTCTGTCAATCACTGTGTTACAATCTGGGAATTAGGGGCCTGGTGGGAGTAAAACCGCTCAAATTCCCACATTGGGACAAACTAGCATTTCTCCAAATGCTTTGGCATAGGCACCAAAGCTGGTGTGCTCCAAAGAACATTTACAGGCTCCAGTAGGTCATCATTAATGAGGAGAGCCACTTTCCCTAGAGAAGATGGCTGCAGGATGTCCAGTAATTTATGGGTGTTCTCCTGTCTATTCAGGAGAACAGCCACATGTTGCAAAATGTCCTGATAGGCCTTAAAATCCTCAGGCAATAAAGGGGAGGAAGAGCCAGGCACTGCTGAATTGTCCTGGGACAATGAAGAGCCATCAACTGTGCCAAGGTTTTGTCTTCCCTCTGCATCCTGGTCCTGAACAGACAAACCTGGATGGGACAACTCTGAAGGCTCCACAAGGAGGACGACAACTGATGCCTGAACTTGCGGGGTCGAAAGCCCTGCCCACCGACGGCCTGGAGATCTTGCCTGAGAGCGGGATGAGGAACATGACCTCCGTCATCAAAGAGAATCCCATGGATTCCGTGGGGGCCACTAAGTATAGGGGTAAGGCATGGTGGCCAGTAGGTTTGATGCCAGGGGTCATGGCCCCTATAGTAGGAAAAATGCTGATCTCAGTACCAATGCTGCTCCATGAATGGTCCCAGATGTGGGTCAGGTGATGGAGAGCAGAAGGAGGATCCCCATCTGGAAGCCAAGGACTCTCCAGTTTCAGAGGATAAGGGTGAAGCCGAAGGTGCAAGCAACTGGTCTGACTCCTCTGTGAAGTGATGTTGTCCCCCCTACAAGAGGGGGACATCCTAACTAGAGGGTCTGACTTCATCAAGGATCAGAGGGACGATGAAACCTTGATCCAGGTTTATGACCAACTGGTGGTGGTTAATGGGGAGGTGATAGTCCCACAGGGAGCAGAGCAGTACCCCTGATTTGAGCTCCAAGCAGAGCAACTGTATCAGATGGAGAAAGACATGGACTGAGTGAAATTTGGTCGCAACTCCTGATTCCCTGACCTCATAGGTGTGAGATCATGCGAATGATTCATGCTATCCCTTCTGCAGGTCACCTTGATCATGAGAAGACTAAAGTCAAGATTGTGGATTGCTTTTTTTGACCTGGAATTCACCAAGAAATTAAAGATGTCTGAAGTTCCTGCCCAGAATGCCAACTTGTAGGGCCTAAAGGAGCGACTAAAGCTCCTCAAGTTCCACTCCCTGTAATAGGCATCCCACTTGAAAGGAATGGGATGGACCTCATTGGATCCTTAGAAAAAAATGCAGCAAGATACAAACACATATTAATTATAGTTGATTGCACGACCCACTATCCTGAGGCAATCCCAGTGTGTGCCCCTGGTGCAAAGACTATTGCTTCAAAACTGCTAAAAGTCTTTGCCAAACTAGGGGATCTAAGGAGAGAATCACTGATCAAGGCGCCAATTTTACACCTCAGCTGCTGAAAGAAGTGTGTAATCTACTAAAAATAAATACTCTGTGTATGTCTATCTCTCACTCAGAAATAGATGGTCTAGTTCAATGCTTTTCAACCTATTTACCATTGTGGGCCTGTAGGAAGGCGCTGTGGCCTTCCCCGGAGTCTGGACCCAAGAAGGGCTGCAGCGACCGGGCTGGACTGAAACAGGCCCAGCAGACAAGTCTGCCCGGTAACAGAAGGGCTGGGCTGTGATAGGGCCAGCCGGCCAGTCTTCCTGGCAACCAAAAGGCTGGGCAGTGATAGGACCGCCTGGCCAGCCCAATCAGAGACAGCAGGGCGGAGCTCCTACAGGAAGGGGCAATATAAAAACCATGCCCCAGAGCTCAGTCTGGGAGAGACTGTTGCTGGAGGTAAACGTGCTGCCCTGGAGGTAGACGTGCTGCCCTGGAGCGGAGCAGAGCGGAGCTGAGCTGATACCAGGGAAGCTCGTCTCCCGGAATAGAGACTCTGACCATCCCTAGACTGACCCGGGCCTGGAGACTGGGTAGGGCCTTCACGTAACTGGACCAGGCCACCCAGCCCCGGTGGCGGGACCTGGCCACCACTAGGCCCCAGCGACTGGCCTGAGCCACCCGACCCCCGGGACTGGACTGAGACCCCTGAGCAACCCAGATGGGAGATACCACCCGAGGCCGGACGGGACCTGGAGGAGCTGCCTGACGCTGAGCCCCAAGAGATGGGACAGGATTTGGATGAACTGCCGGAGGCTGAGCCATTCCCTGAGCCGTGTGACCTAGAGGAGCTGCCCCTCACAGAGGAGCTCCCTGCCTTGCCACCTGTGGATGAGGAGGGACTGGTGGGCCTACCCCGGACTGAGCACCTCAGTGACCTTGAGGACCCTGATGAGCCAGGTACCTGGGGATACAGGGAGGAAGTGGCCCAGGGACAGCCTTAGTCAGTGGCTGGGATAGGGGCAAGCCCCATTGGCGTGTTGCGGCGGGAGCCCCGCTGATTGAGTGGCAATGCCTTTGCCACTACTAGGGCCCTGGACTGGAACACAGTGGAGACAGGGGGGCCTGCGTCCCCCCTCCCCCCCCTTTCCTAGCCACCCTGAGAGAGCCTCATCATTCCTACTGCTCCCAAGAATGGACCCACTGCTCACCTGCCCTGCCTGAGGGCTGGGGGCGATAGACTGCTTGACTGTCCGTCCTGCCTGGGGGCCGGACTATGATTCATACGGAGACGCTATTCCCCATTTAGGAAGGCGCTGTGGCCTTCCCTGGAGTCTGGACCCGAGGAAGGGCCGCAGCGACTGGGCCGGATCAGATGGCCCTCCAACAAGGCCGCATCCAATACCACCTGTATGGCCCTAAAGATGTCACATAAGATGAAGCTGTGTGTTGATTGGGCTGCAAGCAGCTTGTGGGCTGAGGATGAGAACCACTGGTCTAGTTGAATGACTCAACCATACCCTGAAAGGGATGTTAAAAAACTATTGTTGAGAACCCTCATCACTGGGATTGGCTGATCCCTTCCCTGTTGTCTGCTATTTGAGACATTCCCCAATCTACTGGATTCTCCCTATTTGTACTCTTATATGGGAGACAATCCCAGGAAATTACTGAACTGTTCTTTGAGATGTCCTAGGAGAGAGTTCCTCCAACAGAATATGTTATATAGTATGTACTAAATCCCCAGGAAAGGCTAAAAACCCTACAGACCTTTTCCCAGATAAAACCTCCTTGGTGCTCAACTGGCCCAGGAGAGAGCTTATAACAAGGTGTATAAATATAGGTGTATATTTAGACTGAGTGATCGGGTATGTCTACTCCCAAGTGCAGAGCCCAAGTCAGCTGCTAAATGGGAAGGGTGCTGTGATGTAAGCTTATTTATCACTCCTTATCCACCTGAGCCAGAGCTGAGGTTCCAGTGCCCATCTCACTAGACCCAGGGCCTAAACAGATGGGGAAACATTTCTGCTTGGAACAGAGAGCCCAGAGGAGAACCCTAATAAAAGCCTTCTTAACGTTCTTTGTCTCCCAGCCAAGATGGATTCATCTCATGCATAGAATCATGGTCAGAAGGGACCGCAAGGGTCACCTAGTCTAACCCCCTGCCAAGATGAAGGATTTGTCATGCCTAAGCCATCCTAGACAGATGGCTATCCAGCCTTCTTTTGAAAACCTCCACTGAATAAGCTTCCGCAACCTCCCTAGGCAGTCTGCTTCATTGTCTTACTGTTCTTACAGTTGGGAATTTTTAGAGATTTATTTTAAATCTGCTGTGTTGTAGTTTGAACCCATTGTCTCTTGTCCTGCCCTCTGTGGCAAAGGAAAACAAATTTTCTCCATGTTTTTTGTGATAGCCTTTCAAGTATCTGAAGACCACTATCGTATCCCCCCCTTAATCTCTTCTTTTCCAAACTAAACATTTTCCAAACCCAGTTCCTTCAGCCTTTGATCATATGGTTTGCATTCCAGCCCCTTGATTATCACTCACTTCTGGATCCTTTCCAGTTTTTCTACATCCTTTCTATACATTGGTGACCAGAATCGGACACACTACTCCAGCTAAGGCTTAACCATTTCTGAGTAGATTGGTACTATCACTTTCCATGATTTGCATACTATGCATTTTTAAATGCAACCTAAAATTGCATTTGCTTTTTTTGCAAGAGCATTGCATTGCAGACTCATGTTGAAGCGGTAATCCACTACAACTCCCAGATCCTTTTCAGCAGTACTGCTGCCAAGCCAGTTTTCACTCATTCTGTATTTGTGCATTTGGTTTTTCTTCCCTAAGTATAGCACCTTACATTTGTCTCTGTTGAATTTCATTTTGATGTCTATAGTCCAGTTCTCCAATTTATTAAGATCCCTATGAATTTTAGCTCTATATTCCAAAGTATTGGCAACCTTCCTTAGCTTTGTGTCATCTGCAGACTTGATCAGTATGCTCTCTATACCTACATCCAGGTCATTAATAAAGATCCCTGTGGAATCCCCTTTGAGACCTCCCTCCAATCTGACATCATTCCATTAACAGTTACTCTTTGGTTGCGGTTGTTTAACCAATTATGTTTCCACTTAATGGTAGTTCTGTTGAGCCTGCGTTTCTCCATCTTGCTTATCAGAATGTCATGTAGGACTGTGTCTAAAGCTTTGCTGAAGTCCATGTATATTATGTCTACCACATTCCCCTATCCACCAAATCATTTACCCTGTCAAAGAAGGAAATCAAGCCGGTTTGGCATGATTTGTTCTTTGTAAATCCGTGTGGACTGCTTGTGATTACCCCTTCATCATCCAGATATTCACAAATTGAATTCAAGTTGGTCAGAAGATCTCTGACATGTTCTTTACTTATCCCGATTTGTATCTCTTCCGCTTTATTATCTATGGCAACTTTGCTGGTCATCTGGTCACATTATTTTTTGTGACAAGACTGAAGCAAAGGAGGCATTGAGAAGCTCTGCCTTCCTATCATCTTCCGTTACCAGTTCCCCTTCTCCATTAAGTTGTAGACCCACCTTGATCTTTCTTCTTTTGTCTGACATATTTGAAGAACCCCTTCCTGTTGTCTCTAACATTTCTTGCCAACTGTAACTCATATTTTGTCTTGGCTTTCCTGATTTTGTCCCTATACACTGCACTATTTCTATGTCTACTTCGTTGGTGACATGCCCCTCCTTCCATATCCTTTATGTATCCATTTTGGTTTTTAGCTGGCTAAAAAGCTTCTTCTGCAGCCACATGGCTCTTCTTATCATTCCTCTTTGTCAGAATAGCTTGATGTAGCCTCTATTAATACATTTTATAAGAAATGCCAGCCCTCTTCAACTCCATTCCTTTCTAATTGGTCTTTCCATGGGACCTTGCCTACTATTTCTCAGTCAGTTGAAATTTGCCTTTCTTGAAGTCCAGTGTCCTTGTTTTGCTGTTCTCATGTCCTCCTTTCCAAAGGATCTTGAATTCTATCAGATCATGATCACTTCTCCCAAGTTCCCGACCACTTCACATTCGCAACTAATTCATCCCTGTTGGTCAAAACAAGATCCAAAATGGATGACCCCCTAGTTGTTCCTCAACTTTCTGAATCAGAAATCTGCTCCCTAACACATGCTAAGAATTTTCAGGATGTATTATGTTTTGCTGCAATAGTCTTCTAACAGATATCAGAGAAGTTAAAATCCCCCATGAATAGTAGCTCATGTGTTAGCTAATCTTGTTCCCTGCTTGTAGAATGACTCATGCACTTCGTCTTCCTAATTTGGTGGTCTGATAAACCCTCACCATAACATCACTACTGTTCTTTCCCCTTGTTATCCTCACCCTGAGACTCTCAGTAGTTCTGTTGCTAATTTTCCCTTAGACCTCAGAGCAAGAGTATATGTTCTTGATATACAGTGCAACACCTCCTCCTTTTTTTCCCCATACCTATCTTTTCAGAACAAGCTATATCCCTCAATGCTGATACTCCAATCATGGGAGTTGTCCCAGCAAGTCTCTGTGATGCTAGTTAAGTCATAATTTTCTTCATATGCCATGACATCGTGCATGCTCCCCATACTTCTTGCATTTGTATATAAGCATCAAAGATACTTTGCAGACTGCCCTGTTGCTTTTCTTTTTGCCTTTTTAATGCAATTGTGATTTCTAGACCCTTTTTCAGAAAATAGCCCCTTCCCTTTCTCTTCATTACTTGAGCCTAGATTGAATTGGCTGGATTTTTGTCACCATCCCCCACAGGCCCTACTTTAAAGCTCTCCTTATCAGGTTAGACAGACAATGTCCAAAGATGCTCTTCCCAGTATTTGATAGATGGAGCCCATCCCAGCACAGTAATCCACTTTCCTGGGACATCAGCTCTTTGTTGAAAAAGCCAAAGCCCTCTCACTGACAGCACCTATGTAGCCACGACTATACTTCCATGATTTGACAGTCCCTTCCCAGGCCTTTTTCTTCAACAGGAAAGATAGATGAGAATACCACTTGCACCCCAAACTCTTTTATCCTTCTTCCGAGAGCCATGTAGTCTGCAGTGATCTGCTCAAGGTCATTTTTGGCAGTATCATTGATGCCCACATGGATAAGTAGGAAGGGGTAGTGGTCTGAGGGCTTGATGAGTCTCGGCAGACTCTCAGTCACATCCTGAAGTCTAGTTCCAGGCATGCATCACACTTCTCAGGATTCCTTGTCTGGACTGCAGATGGATGACTCTGTCCCCCTTAGCAGAGAGTCCCCAGCCACCACCACCCTTCTCCTCCTCTTGGAAATTGTGGTCATGGACTCCTACCGTCCCTAGAACAGTGTATCCCATGCCTTCCGGTCAACGGGGTCTCCTTCTGATCCCTTCCCTCAGATGACTCTTCCAAGGCATTCTCAGCAGTTGTACCTTTGCAACACATAACCAAACAGAAGCTGGGCTTCTTGTCCAGGAGAATCAATGGCCATTCTTAAAAAAAAAAAAAATGGTGGGATGCTGTGAAGCAAGAGGCCCATACAATGTTAGGGGTCAGAATCCCTCCGTGACTTGCAAGTCCGTCGTATTAGTCTGAAAGCTGGACAGCACTAATCTAGTTTTGCATAGATGTTAGAAAGATCAATGCTATCTCCAAACTTGATGCTTACCCTATACTCTGAGTTGACAAACTACTAGACCAGTTTAGTGAGGGACGATATATATCATCACCTCAGACCTAACCAAGGGATATTGTCAGATTCCACTGACATTGGAGTCATGGGAGAAAACCATCTTTGCCACATTGTTTGGCCACTGTCATTTTAGGACTATGCTCTTTGGCCTCCATGGTGCCCCAGTGACATTCCAATGGGTTATGGATCAAGTTCTTAAACCATGTGGTTCATATGCAGCAGCCTATTTGGATGATGTGGTCATCTACAGCTGAGATTAGAAGGAACTTCTAGCGTAAATTGCTGCCATACTTTGGTCCCTATGGGTGGCTTGGCTAACTGCAAACCCAGCAAAGTGTAAGATTGGGAAAGAAGAAACCACCTACCTGGAATATATGTTGGGGAAGGATCAGGTCTAAATCTTTGTGAACAAAGTCCAAGCCATCAAAGCATGCCTTATTCCAACCATGAAGAAACAAGTCTGACATTTTTTGAGGCTCGCTGATTACTGCAGCTGATTCATGCCAGGGTTATCAGTGATATCAACCCCCACAGAGACCTCTTTAAGTACGGTTGCCCCAAGAAGGTTAACTGGTCCGAGAGCTGCAAAAAGGCCTTTCAGAAGTTGAAAGACCATCTGTGCAAGAATCCTGTCCTGTTCAGTCCTGACTTCTCAAAATAATTCATTTTTCAAACTGATGCCTCAGAAGTGTGACTAGATGCAATATTGTCCCAGTAAGCAAATGGAGAGGAACATCCTGTACTCTATGTGAGCTGCAAACTGTTCCCTCAGGAGTGAGCATATTCCATGATAGAAAAGAAGGGAATGGCTGTGAAATGGGTTGTGAATTCTCTCCAATACTACCTCGTGGGAAGTCTATTCAAGCTCATCACTTGTCAGACCCCATTGAGGTAGTTAAATGCCATGAAAGATATTAACTCATTTATGTGCAGGTATCTGTCCCTCCAGCCATACACCTTCCAAATTCAGCATGAAGTGGGAAAAGCTCACCAAAATTCTGATATTTTTCCAGGGAAGGGGGACCAACAATCTGTTGGCACCAGTTCCACAGGTGCCTTCAGGGGGAGGGAGTGTTTTGGGATACACAAACCCCACACAAGACAACAAGGGGCCAAGGAGTGGCTCTGGGATCAACCAGCTCTGCCCTGCCACACCTGCAAGTCATGCAGAGGCTGGAGGAGGAGCTTAAACAGGAAGCAGAGCCTTTCACTTGTTGGCAGACCAAGGAAGAGAACAGATCTTCAGCCCTCGGCTCCTGAGGAAAGGGCTGCTGACTGAAGACATGAGCTTCCCAGATGCCAGATTCCCAGAGGAAAGGGAGGGCCAGATTCTGAAGCACCCTGACGGGGAATCTTTCCCCTCTATTTCTAATTAACTCAGTTTATTTGCTTTTCATTCATGAACTGCATGGAAGGGGAGAGACTTTAAAGTAGAGTGACCAGATGTCCCTATTTTATGGGGACAGTCCTGACAATCCAGGCTTTGTCTTATATAGGTTCCTATTACCCGCATCCTGCTCCTGATTTTTCAAACTTGCTATCTGGTCACTCTATTTTAAAGTGTCCTGGCCGGAGGGCAAGTCACCAGACGAGGCAGGTCACTGTGGAAGTGAAGCAGCCACTGGCAGAATACACCTGGTGAGGAGAGCGCAGCTATGCCATCCTGGCCACAAGGAGATGCCAGCAGCAACTCAACCCTTCACACCATGTTACATATATAGTCTCTCCATTTGTATATTATGAAATGCGGCTCACTTAGATTCAGTGATTGGCCTAAGGTCACACAGGAAGTCCATGACAAAGCTAGTTATAGAGCACAGTTAAATTGACTCTCAGTCCTATGCTTTAATCATAACTTCGAGACCACTTTCCACTCTAAAAAAAGTGAAAAAAGTCTGTGTGAGCGGTCCATGTACGGCATAGGGGCTTCATGTTGCTTTGTGGAATGATCAATTATGGACTTAACTCTGCAACTTCTTGAGTGTGGGCAGATCTCTGCTTGGGCAGAGCCTCAGCTAAGCCAGAAGGGCTGTGCTTTGCTGCAGGGGTCCCCATCTTCCCAGGAAGTCAACTTCAGGATCAGGATTTGATTTTGCTGTCAAAGTTCTTTTCTGCCAAGGGAAGATCAGAAGAAAGAAAAATGCATCCTTTGAATTTTGCTTTGTTTGGGCATGAAAATGAGCATTTAATACCTTGGTGAATAAGGTTGCACATCTTTAAATAGCCAGACCACTTTTATTGGAGTAGTTCTGTGATGTGCTCCCAATACTTTATCAACAGGCAAAATTTCCTGCATAACCCATATTTTAAATCCTATACAAGGAGCTTTGTGCTTCAGAAAGGAAAAAGTAATTACATGAGAATATATTCATTTATTTCAAGGACAATGCTTTCACAACCAAGCAAGAAGTGAACACCACTGAGCAAACAAACTTGTGGTAAATGGCTTTGCTGGACATATTTATATTTTAATCTTAGAAAGTATAGTGAGATTAGTGTTGGTACAGCAGTTGTTCAACCTGTGTGGTTTGGAGGAGAATGGGTCTATGGCATTTCCTATGCTATTTAGTGCATTTCCATCAATTCCAAAGGCAAAAATATTTCCTCATCAGAATCATTTTTATGATTCCCAGGGATAAAAGTAATCTCTGGCATGGGTGATGTATTGCTATAATAGATAAGGAAAGCAACCACTTTTCAGTCTGGTACTGTGATGTTAACAAACATCTCCACCTTGTACATCAATGGAGTAATTTAAGTGTTTTATTATAAATCACTTATTATATTTTTCAAATTTATCCCTCTTTTGACCCAAGCAGATAGCCAAATTTTGGTTCATGTAGCCTGTTTCCCGTGGGAGGAGAATTTGATGATGAAGTCAAGTATCTTTGTTGAAACTGCTTATTAAAAAAGAATGTCCAAATCTGACTTCCTTGAACACAAGAGGACTCAAATAACTGGAGACCGTTTCTTTGCTCATAACACCAATCCCCTTTCATTGAGCACTCGATCCCAGAACTTTCTCTCTCTCTCTTTCTCAGGTCCATGTTCCCAATACTTGCTCTGTCTATGCCTAGTGCTTTTTGGTGCCTTCCATCTCAGAGTCTCTGGTCCTTTATTTTGGTTCTCTGATAGACACCCAAAACAATAGCTAGTGAAACACCTTCACTTACATGAGCCTGTGTTTGGAGTGGAGGCCACTCTTTCAGCTACCAGATTACATAAAAGAACATAATGGCCTTTTACAACTATATTAAATGAAGTGGGGCAGTAATATTCCCTCATTTCAAAGAGGTTTTACCCAATCCATAACAATATGTAGCACTATATATATGCGGAACACTTCAAAAAACACATTACTCAGACAGGAAGATTAGTGGAGCTAATTCCCTTCATGTAGCTACATGACAGTATCGCACTCTACGGAGGTATAACTGTTGTTAAAAAAAAAAAAATTACCCTATATAATGATTAGACCCCACAAATCTCATTGGGTACTTCCTTAGGGGAAATATCCTTTGATTTAGAAATGGGCTGGTAAGAACTGTAATTGCAAAATCTCTACATACAGTTGCTGGTAGAAGTAAGAATAAACATTTTTCATTTCATGTGGCTTTAATTTGTATTTAAATCAAATGTTTTTTAGCAGTTTTGCTAAAAACCTGAACCAGTGTAAATAATTTAATGAGTTCCCCCCTGTGAGTTCAGTGAAACTAACTAAGGCTGTAAGCGTTTGGAGGATCTGGGCCTTAATCTGATTGTACAACATACATAATCCAATCTCTGAATGTAGGTTTGATCCAGCAAAGCACCTCCTGCTAAATGTTGAGCATCCATCACTAGGATTGCCACCTCTCCTGGTTTTCGCAGGAAGCTATCCTAGGAAATCTGTCAGGGTTCTCAGTACACACTGCCAGGTACCCAGGTTTATGGTCTCAGGATCATTCTGGATGTCCTGTTTTTTTCATACCTCAAGGTGGCAACCCTAATTCACACTAACGTCAGTGAGTGATGAATACACCTCCTACCTTATCTTTAATTATTTTTGCCAAGAAGGGGTCACCGGCAAGGGACAGCTGCCAGTGAAGGAACATTGCTATATGCTGTAGACTCCTAATGATTTCTCTAGCATTTGTTTTTTGGAATGTGAATTTAGTTAAACAATTAATTTGAATTAAATTGGTGCTTCCTTCACCCTCTCTTTCACATGTGTATTTTGATTTTAAAACTCTAATTTGCATTATGTTGCTGAACCAGTGGTTTCATTTCACCAATGAGGCCTGTAATAAGCTCACATTGTCACTTTCAAAGTGGCAGCTGACAGACTGAATTTATAGTTTTAAAAACACAGTTGTTAGAGTAGTCTTATGGTGTACAGAACATGAAAGCATTTAAAAGACTGATCTCATCATCTTCTGTTCAATCCATTAAAAAAAACACTATTTATTTATTTTTCTACTTCTTGCAATGATGGATTGAAACCAGGCTTTCTGGCTACAACCTTCTGAGATCTGAATTTGGTCAGTGATAGAGTGTTGGAACATCTGATTTGAGGGACAAATGATTTATGGCACTCACTGTTAGTGCATGCAGAGTCACGCTATCCTGTCTTGGAAGCTACCTGGTGCTCTTTTTTTTTTTTTTCTTGTGTTTCTTTAGAAAAATCAACTTACAGTCTCTTTTCTAAGGAGTTTTTTATCGTAGCTCATTAAGAGATGATCAAAGCATATTTTATAAATTGTAATTGATTACATTTTTAGTGCTGGCCTGTGAACAATAAACTTGTTCTTGTTGGGAGCCATACTAAAGATTAGTGAAATTTCAAAACTTAATTTCTTTCCAGTACATATTTGGGGGGTAATAAATGATTTCATACAGACTTTCTGGCTCTGTGAGATTTTCTTTTGGCACAAGTTTACTTAAAAATAAAAATGTAGAACAGACAGTAGCTGCATTTCATAAACCATTATATTATTTCAATGTGATCTTTATTATTGTGTCTAAACTGACACAGGAAAAAAAAACTTAGCCAGTTCATAAGATAATTAAACTGTGATGCTCTTAATTTATAAGGAAGATGGTAATTCATCTGTAAGCAGGGAATCTTGGTGGCAGTTGATATCTTCAATACAAAATTTTATTCCCGTTAGTTTCCTTATAGACTTTACCCTGGAGCAAACCATATCTGTAATTCCAGAAGTCTATAAGAGAGTTTATTGTTCTGGTTTTGTAATTTGTAACATTTATGTATGTGCATATAGATCTTAAGGTAGCTGCAATGGTAGCACTTTGCTTATGACAGAAATCCATTTGAAAAATCCTTTTATACATACATATGAGTTGTCATAATGGAGCTGATGAAATGCTCTGGTTAGGAGTGTGAAAATGAAGTGAAGCTTCTGCACTGGATATATGTGAAGAATTCCACAAAATACCTGTTACTCAGAATCAATGGTGGAAGAAAATCAATGCACTCAGCAGTAGATCACTCCAAGATGCGTCAAAACCCTAAGTGTTATTTAAGGAATAAGACCCAACATAAATATCTTTTCACTATCCAATAAGAACAAGTAGTGATAGTTAATTACCAAGGCATACTTCCAACATATTTATCATCATCATATTAACAGTGTTCAGAGGGCCTTACAACACAACATATGGACCATGCCCTGAAGAGCACATAGGCTAATTCTAGATTAGACACAATGAAAGGGGAAACAAAACATTTGGAAGTAGTGGGAGGAAATACACTGATTACAACAGTAATATTATGTGATTATTCAGCAAAGATAAGTCCAGATGATGGAGCAAAATGTGGGGCGTGTTAATATGTAAATAAGGATAAATAACAGTTTTGTGCTCATTTCTTATAGATATCTCTTTTGAAGTGGGTCTGAAGAAGGGATTTCAATGAGGAGAGGTTGTTGAAAGGGGCACATGGGGCTCAGCACAGCTCTGGTGGTTGGTTAGTGGTGTCCACGAGCATAGTTAGGTTGCTGATATGGTGGAGTACAAGACTTCAGATAGTCTTAGCGGAGCCACCACTGGGAGATATTGACATCAACATATTTGTGCATCCATGCCTGTTCATACTGCTTTCTAAGCATGAAAAAAAATTGATAGTGAAAGATGGTTGAAAACTTTCAGGTGACTTTTAACAAAAAAATATTTTTGATAGTTTTTTGTGAAAAAAATAATTGTATTTTCTGTGAAAATATTCTGATACTTGTTGAAAATCTCCAAAAAGAAAAATTTTCAGTTTTGAACTGAAAAAAATTGAGGTTTGATTGCCTTTTGAAGATTTTTGAAAAAAACTAAACATTTTTTTTTTTTGCTGAAATATTTTGTGGGGAAAAAATAATTTCCTGGCCAACTTTATTGGCAAATGGCTTTGGGAAAGGTCTAGTGATTAAAACACATTGCTGGGAGCTCCTGCATTTTAATCCTAACTCTGTTGCTAACTCCTGCTCAGGCCTGGGAGAAATCGCTTAATAGCTCTGCTTTAGATTCCCCATTTGTTAAAATTCCCCATTTGTAAATAACTGATTTACAGGGCACAGTAAGGATTAATTAACTGATATTCGTATAGAGATTTGCAGACAAAAAGTGCTGGGTAAATGTTTCTTATTTTTTTAAGAGCTACCAAATTCAAGTTGGGCAGCACGAGTGCAAACTAGCTGATTCCCAACTCTGTCCTCAACAGAGCACACAAGCCCTGAGTTTGTATCCAAAATTACCATCTTCCTTGGGACTGGCTTTATTGGTAATTCATATGCAAAAGCACAAAATAGGGCTCAAGATAAACATCTTCTCTGAGTGTATCTGTCTCTAGGGTTTTCCTCCTGCATCTAATTTCTCCTAGTTTCCTGAAGAGTCAGTCTCAGGTGCTTTATACCTTCATGTCTCCAAAGAGCAAGCAGAACTACCACAGCTTTGCAGGGTTCTAACATTTCCTAACAATCTGGGCCAACAGACGAGCTCTCCTATCCAGTAGCAATGAGCCTTTTAGAATGGCTATCACCTCCTTGTGATGAGGTTTGCTTTCCACATGAGCCCTGGTAGGATTAATGAGGGCCTGAGAGGTTATTTAGTGTCACCTGGGAGAGGGAGGGTCAGGATTAACTGAGAGTGAAGCCCAGCAGGTGAAGGGCAGGGACAGTATTATAAAGCCAGGAGGCAGAAAGGTGGCACACTAGACTAAGAATAAGGAAGCAGTGTAGGGAGTGAGTAAACCTTAGGATCCTGCTGGGTATAAGCCTGGTAAGCACCTAGGAGGATTGAAGTAGCCCTGGGGAGTAGAGTAAGGTTCAATAACAAACCCAGAAACAGGCAGGAGGATAGAGGGGCTGGCAAGAACAGGGAAATAGCAGCTGGGATTGACCTGGATTTGTGGTTGCAGGATCCCTGGGCTGAAACTCACTGTAATGGGTGGGTCTATATCGGCCTACCAAACCAATGCTATGGTATAAAGCCCCAAGCTAGGGCTGGACACCATCTGGAAATCAATATGTGTGTGTAACCCTGCAAGGGGTGGACTAAATGGTGACTTGACTGAAGTTGCCTGAAGAAAGACTACTGCAAAGGGAGTAATGAATGTGTCATGGAAGGGGGGTTCTCAGTGCAGCTACATGCTCAGACCTAGGCTGTAAAGAGGCATGCTAATGGTAAGTGGAATCCCCATTACACTCCTGCTTTTCTCTTACCTCTGATAGAGGACTCTAGAAGGGCCACCATTCCCAGTGCTTCTGAAAATGTACCTTTGCAGTCCTAACCTGTGAAATAATGACCCCTCACCTAAATATCAATTATAACAAGACTTCTAAATCCTAATTGGCTCTGGCTGCATAATTTGCAATGGATAATTAATCAAAAGATTTTTGCCTCATTTTCCACAAGCAGTGTGACAGTTTCCCAAAACCCTATCTGTATTTGAAAGCTATGGCTATGCTAGTATAGTTACCACCAAAACCCTCCTAGTTATGTCAGCCAAAATTTGTTTTTACTAGTATAGTTTATCCTGGCTCAGCTTGTAAAATAAGCTATGCTAGCAAGTTTTGGGGTGTTTTGTTTCATTTTTGGTGGTATAACTATCTATGCTAGGGTTTTCGTCAGCTTGCCTATTTCATAGAAATAAAATTATACCCCTAAGTGACCCAGTAATGTAGCAAAACTTTTAAGTGCAACCCTGGCCATGATATACTTGTTGTTTAAAACTGGTTTTTTCCAAAATGTTGCTGATTTATCCCTGCTGTGTAGATTGTCTGTACAGTCTGACACAGGTGCTCAGAATCCCGCTGTGTTGTTTGGCTGTAAGGCATCTGGGGAGTTTCTGTTCCTTGACTGGATGAGTGTTTTGTGTGTTCTGTTCTAGTCCAAATAACCACGATGACCATTTCAAATTTTGCCTTCTACCAATATTCGCCAATATTCACTTGAAGTTGTTTTTCCATGAATATTCCATTAGAACTGGCAGAATAGGAGCACAAAAAGGGTCACATTCAGTGCTAAGTGGCTTTTTAAAAAAGTAATGAATGCTTACTAATTTTGAGATGTGCTCAGTTCTTTGTAGCATATATTTTACATCCTGTAGTTAAATATAAAAATTCTGGTTCACACCTGGTGGAAGACTGGGGTGTGTTTAGTTATGAGTTTTTCTTCTGTGTGTTTCACATTTAAATAGTGAAAAAAATCTCCCTTTGTCGCAGGGACAGTTGCAGGTTTTGTGTTCAGATGCTGCTTGTGCCAAAGACACAAGCACATATGCAAATTGTGCTCATCCATAGAAGTCTGTCTTTTTGTGTTGTCATTGTTGCTGTCTTTGTGAGATGGAACAATAACAGTTACAAGACATATCAAAGCTCTTTTTTCTATTTAGTGAATTCTGGAATTAAGTAATCTGTTTCATTAGAGGTGATTACAAATCTAGCAAAAAAGTAGTAATTTCACTTGTGTGTGTGAAGTGTGTTTTTTAAAGGTATACTTTAGAAATTAACCAGCGGATTTCCAGGTATTGCTGCTGAAAGAAATCTCATAGGAATATTAACAAAGGTGTCAGTGGAAATACCAAGCATTATTGTGCCTGTGAGGGGGGGTAGTCCTCCACTGAGACAGTATTGCCTAGTGGTCAGCCCACCATGCCACCTGGCTTGCCCCTTTCAAGGGTACTGAAAGGTCCAATACATACTCCTGGGAATGAATAGTAATTGTACTCTGAAGACTATCTTTTTTGAGGTCCTGAAACCTCGCAGAGAAGGCAAGACAAGGTTCCCCTCACCCAACCATTTGGGAAAGAGTGGGAGATGAGGAGCAGCATAAAGGCTGCCTCCTCCCTCACAACAGACGCTGACTAGAGAGGCCCTGCCTCATGAACTCCCAGGAGTGGAAGGCTAATTGGGAAGAATGTTCAACTGAAGGAAACTAGCAGCAAAAGCTTTGCTGCTGACTCAGCTGTGTCCTGGGATAGAACCCCAGTTCCAGAGAGAGGGCTGAGGGGGAACTCCTGTTCAGTGGAGAGGGATCGACTATCTTAAGGCAAGGGGCAGAGAGCTACGAGCAGTACAATCTAGCTACCATAGGGAAGAGCTGAAATAGGCTTTTATGAACTGCTTGTGTAGCTGGTCCCAGGAGAAGATGTGAGGAACCTGTCAGGGTAGAAACAGCAGAGTCTGCAGATCTTGTGACAATGCTAATGAGTGAGGTAAAAGTAGGAGCAGCCCAGGGAAAATGAGGGATTGAAGGAATGGTCCTTAGCTGTCTAAACAAGGTCTCTGAGCTGTCACCCCACTTCCCTCCCCCACCCCCCTGACCAAGAGGAGAATCACAAGTATCAAGAATGAATAAAGCCAAGAACAGCAAGTGCCAGAGAGGCTGGGAGATGAGCTGGAAAGTCTCCCCTTCTGGGAGTTAACAGAGAGGTCCAGAAAATAGGAAAGCACTGAGCAGTGACCTTGCTGGAGGGCTAGGCCATGTACATCAACAAACCATTGTCACTAAGATAATGGAAGGGGGAGGGTGTTTCTAGGCTCAGAAAATCCCTGTAACACTGCACCTGGATACAAGGAGGCTCTTTGGAGGCAAGAGGCATGATGACCATGCCTCCTGGTTATTATTGACTGAGGTGAAGCGTCTTTTGATATTTATCTCTCAGGTCAATAATTGTACTGTTCAGTTCAGTCAGGTTAATGGACGTGGATTACTTTTAGTCTGTGTACAAAACATGAGCTATGCACTCTGTCAGTAACCAGAGGCACTGGACTCGGATTTGAGACCCTGCCATGCCACAGACATCCCTGGGCAAGTCACTTATGGTGATTTGTGAAGGTTGGTCTGGAAAGTCCCATTATGTGTCTACCTGCATCTTTGGGCATCAAAATTCTTTTAAAAATCTGGACCTTCATGTCCTGTTCCTTAATTTCCCATCTGTGAAGTGGGATGCTGTCCCAGGAAGTAAGTCTGCTGCGAAGAGCTGGAGCTAACCTGACCAAGAAGGGGAAAAGTATCTCTGCATCAGCTCACCAACCTAGTGAGGAGGGCTTTAAACTAGATTCAGATAGCAGAGGTGATGACAAAAAACCAGAGGTAAGCATAAAAGCAACCTTTAACTGAGGGTTAGGTGTTGGGGGGGGGGGGAGACATGGAAAATTATAGGAGTAACAAATCAGTGAGAATCTTAGGAAGTATTAGAAGCACTAGAACAAACTAAATTATGACTTAATTGGCATCAGGTTGGATAAATCTCATGACTTGAGTATTGGTTTAGTGATACAGCTCGTTCAGGAAGGACAGGTGGGGTGAGGAAGGAGGAAATGTTGCATTACACATCAAGAACATATACGTTCTGAGGTCCAGAACAAGGTGTCAGGCAGACAAGTGGAAAGTCTCTGAGTGAAGATAAAAGAAGACACCCTCCCCCCCACTATGACCTCATCTCTACTATAGACCACAAAATCAGGAAAAGAGGGATGAGGCATTTCTAGAACAATTAGAATTAATAGAAATAGCCAAAACCAAAGACCTGGTTGCAATGGGGGACTTTAACAACCCAGTCGTTTGCTGGAAAAGTAATATGACAAAACACAAAAGGAATGCTTTGCTGACAATCTTTCCTTTTCAGAAAATGGAAGTAGTAAGCAGAGGAACAGCCATTTTAGATTTGATTCTGACAACAGAAAGAATTGGTTGTGTATCTGAAGGCAGAAGGCAATTTAGTGAAAGTGTCATGAAATGATGGATTTCATGATTCTAAGGAAGAAAGGAGCAGAATAAGGACAATGGACTTTTAAAAAAAAAAAAAAAACAAAAAAAACCCTCAGTTGTAGATAAGGTCCTGTGGGAAGAAAATTGAAGGGATAAAGGAGTTCCGGACAAATATCTTTATTGTCTCCTTGAGAAATGGTCAGAACTGCCAAATGTTCCAATGCAAAGAACAGATAGGAATAATTGCAAGAGGCTGATATGGTTCCGTCAGGAGCTCTTTAATGACCTGAAAATCAAAAAGGAATCTTGCAAAATGTGGAAACATGGATACATTGCTAAGGAGGAGTAAATAAAAGAAAGTTCCATCATGTAGGCAAATCAGGGAGGCACAAAATGAAATACAGCTAGCAAGGAACATAAAAGACAATAAGACATTCTTTAGCTATGTTTGGAGGAAGAGAGACACTGACTGGGGAAGGAGAACAAATAACTGACAGCAAGAAGAGTGAGGTGTTTAATAGCTTATTTGTTTCAGTATTCCTTAAAGGTTTGTTGTTGAGTATCTGGTCCCTATTAATATATCCAACAAGCAGGAAATAACACAAGCCAAAATAGAAAAACAGGTTTAAGAATATTTAGATTAGTTAAATGTATTCAAGTCAGCAGGGCTTGATGAAATTTGTCCCAGTGTACTTAAGGAACTAGCTGAAACAATCCTGGAACTGTTAGTATAACAGGAATGCTTGCTCCCTGAGCCACAGATCTTGGGATTAAGCCAACCCTGATAGTGGGATGAGCCCCACCTGAATGGCATCAGGAAATATGATAAAGGGCAGCAGGTGGCTTCTTAGGAAACAGACTGGCAAAGCTGTAATTGGCTGGAAGCAGAAGCAGCTGCAGGGAGTGACATTAGCTTTTGAAGAGACTTTGAAATGTGACTAGCTCTGGGAAAAAGGCTGGGAGCCCTCCCTGCCCCCCACCCTCCCCCCAACTATGGGGAGCAACACTGAAGTGGGGTTGGGGCCTGGAGAGCCAGCATGTGCTTCAAGAGTGAATAAATTGGATCTCAGGTGGGGAGTATTTTAACTTCCTGACCAACCTGATTGCCTTCTATGAAAAGGTGACTGGATCTGTGGATGTGGGGAAAGCGGTGGGTGTGACATACCTTGACTTTAGCAAAGCTTTTGATATGGTCTCCCACAGTATTCTTACCAGTAAATTAAAGTAGTATGGGTTGGATGAATGGACTATAAAATGGATAGAGCTGGCTAGATCATCTGGCTCAATGCATAGTGATCAATGGCTCCATGTGTAGCTGGCAGCCAGTAACAAGTGGAGTGTCCCGGGGTTGGTCCTGCAGCTGTTTTGTTCAACCTCTTCATTAAAGATCTAGAGGATGGGGTAGATTGCACCCTCAGCAAGTTTGCAAATGACACTAGGCTGGTGGAGTGGTAGATTCCCTGGAAGGTAGGGATAGGATACAGAGTGACCGAGACAAATTGGAGGATGGGCCAAAAGAAATGAGGTTCAACACAGACAAGTACAGAGACCTGCACTTAGGGCAGAAGAATCCCATGCACAGCTACAGACTGGGGACTGACAGGCTAGGCAGCAGTTCTGCAGAAAAGGACCTGAGGGTTATGGTGGATAAGAAGCTGGATATGAGTCAGCAGTGTGCCCTGTTTGTCAAGAAGGCTAATAGCATATTGGGCTTCATTAGGAGGAGCATTGCCAGCAGATCTATTCGGCATTGGTGAGGCTGCATTTGGAGTATTGTGTCCAGTTTTGGGCCCTCCACTACAACAAGAATATGGAGAAGTTGGAGAGAGTCCAACAGAGGGCAACAAAAATGATTAGGAGGCTGGAGCACAAGACGTATGAGGACAGGCTGAGGCAACTAGGCTTGTTTAGTCTGCAAAAGAGAAGGAGGGGGGATTTGATAGCAGCCTTTAACTATCCAAAAGGGGGTTCCAGGGAGGATGGAGATGACAGAACAAGGAGCAATGGTCTCAAGTTGCAGTGAGGGAGGTCTAGCTTGGATATTAAGAAAACGTTTTTCACTAGGAGGGTGGTGAAGCATTGGAATGGGTTACCTAGGGAGGTGGTGGAATCTCCATCTTTAGAAGTTTTTAAGCTGTGGCTTGACAAAGCCCTGGCTGGAATGATTTAGCTGAGGTTAGCTCTGCTTTGAGAAGGGGATTGGACTAGATGACATCCTGAGCTCCCTTCCAACTCTGATTCTATTCCTTTGAGCGGTCTTGAGTTTGGTTAAGGAATGCTGTGAAGGAGACAACAGGGGTGGAGTGCTGCAGAGTCACCTTTGGCTGCAAGGGGATGCTTGAGTGGCAGCCAATCTTGTTACCACAGGCAATTATCTTTGAGAACTCCTGAAGGATGGGTGAGGTCCTTGAGGACTGGAGAAGGGCAAACATAATACCTATCTTTAAAAAGGGGAATAAGATCTTGGGAAACTATAGACCAATCATCCTAACTTGGATACCTGGAAAAATGCTGGAACAAATGATTAAACACTCAGTTTGTAAGTACCTAGAGGATAGAGTTATAAGAAATATAATCATGCCAAACCAACCTTCTTTGACAGGGTTATTGGCCTAATGGATGAGGGGAAGAAGTAGATGTGGTTATCTTTATTTTAGTAAGGTTTTTGGCACAGTCTCATGTGACAGTCATAAGCAAACGAAGGAAATGTGGTCTAGATGAAATTACTATAAAGTGGGTGTGCAACTGGATGAAAGACTGTGCTCAAAGGATAGTTATCAATGATTTGCTGTCAAACTAGGCTCCAGTGGGGTGGCCCACAGGGGCATGTCATGGGTCTGTTACTAGTCAATATCTTCATGAATCCACTGGAAAATGGACTGGATAGTGTGCTTATAAAAGTCTAATAGGACACCAAGTTGGTAACAGTTGCAAGCATTTTTGGAGGACAGTTTTGAATTTTAATCCTAATTTGATAAATTGGAGAATTTATTGAATTTTATTATGTTTTCAGATTAAGACCAGTGCAAAGTACTTCACTTAGAAAGGAAAGGTCAAATGGACAACAACAAAATGGGGAATAAGTAGTTAAGTGGTGGTACTGCTGAGAAGTATTTGGAGGCTATAGTGGATCACAGAGTGAATAAATCACAACCTCATGCAACTGCATCACATTAATATCCTTTTTGGCTGTATTAAGAAGTGTCATATTGAGGACATGGGTGGTAATTGTCCAACTGTACTCGGCACTGGTGAGGCCTCAGATGGAGTACTGTGTCCAATTCTGAGTGTCACATTTCAGGGAAGATGTGGATAAAATGTGGAGAATCTAGAAGAGAGCAACCAAAGTGATAAGTTTACAAAACCCAACCTGAGGAAAGCTGGTTAAATCTGGGTGAGTTGAGTCTTGAGAAAAGAAGACTGGGGGAGCATACTTAATACTAAACCATAGAAATACTTATAGCAACATAGAAATGTAGAGCTGGAAGGGACCTGGCGAGGTCATCAAGTCTAGCCCCCTGAAATGAGGCAAAACCAAGAATACCTAAGCAGATGCACATGGTGGTGCATCAGCAACAAGAAATACTGCATTTCTTTTAGTTTCACTGCTGCTGAATGTAGAGAAGGCAGACTTCCCTGCTCCATCAAGATCTTTTCTCCTAGATTAGAAGGTGTAGTGAATTTACTTGCAGCCCTCCACATCATGCCATAAGACTACAGGAGGCAGTGGTTAGCCAGCTAGTTGTTCTGGAAGACATCAGAACCAAGAGAGGTTACAGACTCCTCTTCTCTCTAGAATAGAGGATAAGGTAAAAGGGGAGTTCCATGTTGAGGAAAATAACTGGGAAAACTTGATTTGCTCTTCAGGCTCACTTAGCATTTTCAGGTTCATGCAAAGCTGAAACTTCAAGCAAACTTGGAGAGCTATGGCTCTGATCAGCTGCTTCAGGCTCACAAAGAGCTATGTTAAACTTAAATTAAACTCAGATTTCCCCATTATTGGCACTGAAGAAAATGTGTTCATTTAAAATGGCAGGTCAATGGAACTGCATTTGGTTCTAGGATTTATGAATTAACTTCATCCTGTTCCAAAGCACTTGAGAACTCATATCTAGGAGGATGTGGTACACAATGGCACTCCTACAACATGGGGAAAAAAAGACTTGCATCTTCCTGGTTTCAGAGGTTAGTTTAGTGTAAATCAAAGTGATCATATTATTTGGACCAAAATTTTATCCCTTTCATAAAGATGTTACTGGAACTGTTCTGCTGAGTTGGGCTAAGTGGCTGAACTCCAAAACCTAGCAGTATTGTTATATAGGTTACTGAACTTCAAGATTAATATTAAACCTTAATTGTAAATTAAGAGAGCCTGGAAACTGTCGTCTCTCCCACTTCATAAAATGATATAAATTTTAGTTTTTTCTGCTGATTTATTATCGTGATGTCATCTATGCTGTTGTAAGCACAGACCAGGAGACTAAACTTAATGTAGTTGATCATTCTTGCTCTTGCTGTAAATCATCATGACTTCAGCAAACCTAATTTAAAAACAATATATGGTAGTATCTTGGCTTTCTTACCTGCTGTAGGTACAAGTTATTTCCTCTTCTGGCGCAGATGAAAGTCTGTTTACTACAATCTGTCTTGGCTAGCTTAATGGTAAGGAAAGTCATGCTCCGCTACTGTAATCGCCTTTTCTTTGGCCTTATCACTAGCCACATTGCCTGCTTCAAGTAGACAAAACACTACTGTTAGGATTATCCTCCTATCTTGTTTCTCTGACCACCTCACCCCTGCACCTCCCAGTATGTTTTTCCTTCTGACTCCCTCTTCTCCATTGCATCATACATAATCTCCTTGCTTTTGTTTTTAAGGCCCTTCACCACTTTGCCCTTGCTGATTAGATTTACTAATTTACCAAGCGGTTGATCTCTGGCCACCTCGACAGCCAGCTTTTCTACTTCTCCTTTAAGCATCTTGGGCTCTTTTCCATGCCAACCCCAACACAAGGGGAAAGACTCCCTGTCACACTTCAGAAAGCCCACATCTTCTTCTTTTTAAATTCCTCCTTAAAAACCTACATCTCTGCCTTCATGCCTACAAATTACTACAGTCTGCCATTGACTAGGCAAGTGGAAAGCTGAAACTTCTGCTTTCCCGGTGAATTCCACTGCAACAGATCCTCAGTTTAGTTGTCATAGCTTTCAATGGAGCTATGACAATGGAGCTATTTAAACCAGAATCTGCCCCATGGCTCTTCATGAAGTCATCCTCCCAACCTCCATCCAAATCTGATTTGCCTTTTATCCTGTATAACTCCTAAATTGTAAAGTTTTGCATCATCTTTGTTACTTGACAGTACAGTGTATACCACAATACAGCCCTTCTACTTGTTTGAGGTTCCCAAATGCTACTGTAATAAAAAATTAGGTCTGCATGGTTAAGAATCTTCTGTCAGTAATATACTATGTGTCATAGCTCTTGATAATTATTTTGCTCTAAGTTTTTGCACTATACAGTCTTTAGATGTGCTGGCTAATATATAATTTTTATTCCTGAAATAGGCACTGTAGAACTAACCATACAAATTAATTCTAACTGCCAATGTGTAAACATCCTGTAGCTGGTGTGCTCACATGTATCCGGTGCAGTATTTGCATTAGGGGGTTCCACGTGGACAAGGGTGTACGAAGGTAAATTTTCAAGTTTAGGTGAGCTTATCACTAGGAGACAAAATCTATCTGGGAGCATGCACTGGAGGCATGATTCCTCTTAATATGAATAGAAATTACTCTGAATAAGATGAAGATAAACCCCTGAGCTAGTAGTTTAGATTTATTTCTAACCTGCTTTCTGATGGTGGAAACACTGAATGAAAATATTCCTCCATTCTCAGGTGGAATAAAAGAACAATATTAACTTTAACACATTAAATGTACTTCAGGGCTCATTTTACCAGGATTTTCTTGTAGTATTTCCATAAATTTCCATAAACATTTGTTTTCCAAATGTTGCCTGTGTTTAATTACCTACCTCGAATTAGGGTACTCACTGTTACTAAAAATGGGTGACATCTAAAGATAATACCCCTCCCCCAAAAGTTAGGATGCTCATGTAAACTTTATGTAAAATATAGTAAAAATTAATTAAACTTACACATGTGAATTTAGGCTTTGATCTTCTGAGGATGAAAAGCAGCTGTTCTCCATGGCATGACATTTCATCCATATTTAGTATTGAGTATATATATATTTCTTTATTTCTGCAGTGCCTCATGCACACAAGCCTCAGGGTTTCTAACAAATGTGGCTACGAATAAGCCATTAAAAACAGAAACAATAATAACATAACTAGTAACACCAGAACTGGTATAAAGTTGAATACCATATTTCTCCATCCCTCCATTTTCATCACCACAACCTGCCTACCAATCATAAATAGACAATACGCTCCGCAGTTTAATCGCTCATTTGCATTCCATAAATCTGAAAGGTAAACAAAAATGCTGAGCCTTACCTGAAAGGGTTTAGCAGTTGTGCATCTCATATTGAGAATCACAGGGCTTCACCATAGGAAATCCTGACTCAGTCTTCTCAAGGCTGTCAGGGATTGGTTAGCTGTTCCAACACTGCCTCTCAGCTGCCATGATAGCTCACAGATCAGGCTTTTGTGTTTCACTTCAAGGTTTTATAGTTTCTGGATAACATGCAGTCAATGCAGTGCGGTTCCAGTTAGGCTGTGGATGAAGTCCTTCAAAAGGTCATGTGACATTCAATAGATACAAACTTCACTTGCTTTCCAAGGGTAGCCCCAAATTGAGAGCTTTTCAGTAATACAGCTTCCAAGTCATGATGGCAAGACAACATCTAGATGGAAAGACTGGAAATCCTGACTAGTTTGAAAGTGAGAGAAGTCATTTGACTGTTTTAAATGCTGACTTAGTTTAAAACTTAAACCAAAGTCACATGGAGTTACAAACCTCAGGGCTAATTCTTTTCTGACTTACCTTGGTTTTACACCAGTGTACTTCCATTGACTTTAATGGTAATAGTCAATAGCTGCATACGTAGTTTGTTCAGTCACCTTTGTCAGTCTGTGCAATCGAGTGGGCAGTGGCCTGGCACCGCCCATCAGATCTAGGTTAGCTTCCTTTTACACATAGAGGCAGCTGTGATGTCATAGCCATTGACAGGTCTCAAATTGCAGTGGTTTTGGAATTTGTGATTGTCAGTCAGGAACTTGGCATGTCTACACAGCAAAAAACAAAACCAATCTGTGGCAGCAAGTCTTAGATCAACTTTGAGACCTTCCACACTATCAGGTTTGAGCCTGGGATCTAGTCCAAGCTCTGACATCTACACTGCTGTCTTTAGCACTCAGCCCAAGTCATCTGGGTGGGCTCTGACCCTCACTGTTGTGGATCTTCCTTTGCTGTGTAGACATACCCATACTGACCCTCGGCAGAGCAGAAGAAACCAAGAACATCTACATCGCAAACCAAACCTAGAGCAGAGCTCAATAGGGCATCCCTGATTCTCTCTGCAGGATTTTTCCTTTCATGACTTTGGGGCTCATACTGTTACATAAACACTGTCCCACTCAATATCTTCCCACTGTGGCAGAACTGTTTTAGGAAAGCTAATAGATGGAAATCCTTACTTCTTAGAACCAGGATGCAGAAACAAAAGAAATCTATGGAGAACTTTGTCAAAAAATGTGACTTCACTCATATCACCTGGATTTCTCCTACAGTAAGAGAGGGAGTAGCTTGCATTTCTGTGTATTTTTCTTCTTCTTGGCCTTACTTTATTTTAATACCAGATGTTATAACAGAAAAAGCTGAGCTATTCAAAAATGACTTATTCGCTTATTAAAGTGAACTTCCTTCACGACTGGGCCAAGTTTTATCAAAGCAAGACACTCAAGCCCCTCACAAGCTGCATTTGTATCCTCACTCTTTTTAGATTACATCAGTGCAAACACTACGTGATTTTTAAAGACTCTTTTAGAATATATTTTTATAACAAGTGCACATTCTCAGATGTATTTTCCTTTCACTTAAATAAGGCTGAACTATTTACACTTATTTTTTACAGATGTAACTAGCACCTTCCTGGCCAAGCTGGAGCCTGCTCTGCTGGCAGTTCTGGCCAAGAAAACACATGTGCAGGAACACAGCAAGGAAAGCCTTTTCCACCCCAGGGGCCCTGCTCCAAAGCTCCCAGCGTGAATACTCCTCCACCCATCCACACTGGAAGACTACAATAAATATAGGAAAGGGAAATATTTATGAAAGGAGAAAAAGAGGGGAGGAAGGAGAGATGGAGGGAGTGGTAAAAGGGATACATTCAACCTGAGGCCCGCTGGTACCAGAGTTTGAAAGGGCAGACACCAAGCAATGCGGCTGCACTCGAGTTCAGAAATCCTGGACAAAGTTCCAGTCTGGGGGTGAGTCCTGGGTATTCCTAGTTGTTGTTGGTGCCTGTAAACTTTCCCCAACAACCCCCTCCGGTGTCCTCTTCTGCTGCTCTCTGCAAACCAGTACTGAATGACAACTGCCCCACTTAGTTAGCTACAGCCTCCCTCCTCTTTCCCAGTACAAAGTCACAAGCCCTAGTACTTACAGGCCCAAATAGCTCTGGGCAACAGCGATACTATGATGAGATGACTGGTTCAGTGGATGTGGGGAAAGCAGTGGATGTGATGCACTTCGACTTTAGCAAAGCTTTTCATGAAGTCTCCCACTGTATTGTTGCTGGTAAGTTAAAGTATGGATTGGATGAATGGACTGTAAAGTGGATAGAAAGCTGGCTAGATCATCAGGCTCAACGGGTAGTGATCAATGGCTCGATGTCTACTTGGCAGCCAGTATCAAGCAGAGTGCCCCAGGGGTTGGTGCTGGGGCTGGTTTTGCTCAAGATCTTCATTAATGATCTGGAGGTGGGGTGGATTGCACCTCAGCAAGTTTGCAGATGACACTAAGCTGTGGGGGGAGTGATAGGATACAGTGACCTAGACAAACTAGAGGATTGGGTCAAAAGAAAATTGAGGCTCAGCAAGAAATGCAGTGTCTTGTATTTAGAACAGAAGAATCCCATGCCCTGTTATGGACTGGGGACCAACTGTCTAGGCAGCAGTTTAGCAGAAAAGAACCTAGATATTATAGCGGACAAGAAGCTGGATATAAGTCAACAGTGTGCTCTTATTGCCAAAAGAGGTTACAGCATATTGGGCTGCATTAGTAGAAGCACTGCCAACTCGAGGAACGTGATTATTCCCCTCTTTTCAGTACTGGTGAGGCCTCATTTGGAGTACTGTGCCCAGTTTTGGGGCCCCCATTGCAGAAAGAATATGGACAAATTGCAGGGAGTCCACAGGAAGGTAACAAAAATGATAGGGGGCTGGAGCACATGATTTGTGAGGAGAGGCTGAGGGAGCTGAGCTTGTTTAGTCTGCAGAAGAGAAGAATGAGGGGGGATTTGATAGCAGCCTTCAACTACCTGAAGTGGTGTTCCAGGGATGATGGAGCTAGGCTGTTCTCAGTGGTGGTAGGTGACAGAACAAGGAGCAATGGTCTCAAGTTGCAGTGGGGGAGGTCTAGGTTGGATATTAGGAAAAGCTTTTTCATTAGGAGGGTGGTGAAGTACTAGAATGTGTTATCTAGGGAGGAGGTGGAATTTCCATCCTTAAAAACCTCTAAGGCCTTGCTTGACAAAGCCCTGACTGGGATTGGCCCTGCTTTGAGCAGGGGGTTGGACTAGATGACCCCCTGAGATCCCTTCCAACCTTAATCTTCTATGATACTGGGTCCAGTTCTGGTTTGTCCTCTTTGGGTGACTCTGGCACAGTGCTCCTCCTGGGTCCTGTACTGGGGTGTCCCCGGTGGCTGCTCTGTCCCTCCCAGGCTTCTGGTAGGTTCTCAGCTGCTTCACTATGTGAGGGCATTGCTTGCTGTAGCCCATCTGTCTGGAGCTCCAGACACACACATTGTCCCTGTCCCTCTCTCCCTACACAACAGCACTTCCTCCTTCTGGAAAAATCAGCATCACCCCCCACCCCCTTCCTGGGTGAAGATGTAAAGGGGCTATGCTCTTTAAACACCAAAGGGGTTACATAGGTGGGTGGGTGGGTGGGTGTGTCCATCCCCAGGAGGGTCTCATCACATTTTAAGGAAGATGAGCTAAATCCTGAAGTCCTTAGGCAAAATTCCTATTGAAACCGATAGGAGTTTCGTATGAGTTTAAAAACTAGGATTTCAGCATTTGACCCTTATATATATCCTACTTAATTCATAATATTGCAGATCCTGAAATACAATGCTTTCACTGAAATTTTGACAGCAAGAGCCTCACAATGTGCAGTGCTGACAATGGGAGCCTTGGCCACCCTGGGGCCAAGATTGGAAAACTGGGGAAATTAATAATGGACCTTATTACCATTAATAAGGTCCACTAATTTCTCTGCAAACTTACATGGGTTATCTGCAACTCAGCTGCAACCTTTTTGGACAATCATCCTGCGATTAAAGTTGGGATTTTGCCTATATATAATATTCATACACCCAAAAATGTAATTAAGGTTATTTAACTGGAATACCCACACATGCAAACACCTAAAAGTAATCAAAGGTTCAGTTAAGCTATCCATCTTTAACATTGGGGGAGAGGTTCAGAAGTTAATCACAATAATCAATTTAACTGATGGAATCATCCTCTCTAGAAATAGGTCCCATATATATCCAATATGCTAGAAACTGTGTTCCTCATAATCCCACTATAATGCAAAACCATAGCTGATATCTCCCCAATTAACCCACATGTTAGACATCTGTGCACCGGTGAACTCAGATGTATTATTTTCAAGAGAGAAACATGAAGTTGGAATTAAGTTTCTTGTGTTTATGCATGTAGCTCTGTTGTAAAGATTAGCTATGCTCAGTGATCTTGATCAGTCAGTATGTTGAGCATTATTTATTTTAAGATTTCATATACCCATCACTGTAGTATTTAAGCTGGTATCATCAGCTTTGGTGCTGACCAGCCTCCTCTAGCATGGAAAAAAGTGAATTAGATCAACTGGTATAAATCAGGAAACATCCATTAATGTAAATGTAATTATATCAGTCTTCACCTGCTGAAAATGTAAGTAGAAAGTGTGCCCTTGCATCAGGTAGAAAATGGCTTACCATACATACAAAATGCAAAAGTTGGTGGCATTGGAGTTGAAGATATAAATTTGAGTTGCTTGTGAAATAACAAGTGAACAAAATTTATAGGGAAGCATCCTCAGATTTTTTTCCCAGAGAAGCTCAGGTGTGTCAGTTCCCTTAGTACAACTGCAAGGGGGCTGGGTGAGATGACGACAGGGCTAGTGCAAGGCAAGAAGGGCCCATTTCAAATGGAATAAATTGGGGATTCTCCATAAAAATAAAGGATGAAGGTTCCCTTTACCCAAGATGGCTTTAGGATTAGTATACGCTCTGAGAAGTAATCTCAGCATCTTCTTTACATCTATAATTTTTGCAGTATGTTGATACTACAGTTATACAATTAAGAATTCTCTGGGAGCTATGAGACATAGCAGCCAAATCTTTTTGTAGTGATAATTTACTGAAACTGTCCTTTTGCTCTGAATTGATTTTGGCACTAATGAAACAGTGCTTATTTTAATGAGTTAATTTGCTGTTCATGTGGATGTCATACTTTTTCCATTAAGCTTCAAATAGACACTAAAATACACTTGATAATTTAAAGTAAATTGAAACATTAGGTCTACATTGCTGCAAATTTTTAGTAGATGCAATGGACTCCAGGCAAGTTAAACATGGGCTGGACTTTCCAGTATCAGGACACACTGCTTAATTAAATTCCAGAACTTGTATTAGCTTTGGATTTATTGGCTATAAAATTGAAAGCGCCTGAAAAATTGCCGGTATTACTTACCGTGAATATTTGCTATCTCAGACACTTTATTGCTGATTTTTATAGTCTAACTTTAAACCACCTAGCACACTGAAATGCTAAAGACAATTGCTGCAGACTCTCCAGTTACTATTGAGTCCCATAAAGTAATAGCTATTGCATGTTCATTTGAGAAAGTAATTGTGAATGTTCTTTGTGTGATAGTGCATTTTTTCTTTGCTTACTGTTTTTTTAAAAAAAAAATTACTTCTATTAGCTCCATGAAGATGTCCAGTAAAATCCCAAATGTTGTAGCAGTGATTCTTTGTTATAACCTACAGCCGTAATACCACTGGCTGTATTTGTTTTAAGATTTCAATGTTAAACTGAATAGTGCATGTTCTGTGTCTTACAGGGGGAGGGACTTCTAGGAAAACCTTGGTGATGCTTTAGTGGGTGGTAATACCACCTCTTTTCCCCACCCAACCAAATCAGTACTGAAGCAGTGCCTCAGTATGGTGTTGAGAGAAGGAGTCAAACTATTGGAAGTGTGATTCTTTTAAGTGACCTGTAAATTGTCACCCTGACTAGTTCTAGTTTTTTAAAAATCTTTTTTGGCAATACTATTCCTGTTTTCCTGGCCAAATGTCACTTGTACATATTTAGTTCTTAATATGCTTCCCACTTCAATTCTGTTTTAAATGGATATGGTGCTCACCACTTTCTATCCTAATCTGTTATATTCTACCCCAGACACTGATGCACTTCATTACTATAAGTAATATATATGCTATATATATAATATATATATGTGTGTGTGTGTGTGTATATGCTAGTTAGTGAAGCCCCTTTGCATCTTTTAGGAAAAAGGCACCAAATGTTTTAACTCTGTACCCTGGGTAATGTCACAAACCCATAATCTGGATTGGTGGACATCTGTGTTCCCTCAATTCTCCAACCTGGGGTGCCTTTCTCACTGCTGCTCTGTGAGAATAACCACTACTGGTCTGCCAGCACACCACCTCCAGCATGTAATCACTATAATGCTTGAGTGCTATAGCCAGTCACCCATGAATTACCCTACAGGGTGACACCAGCAAACTCCTAGCCCCAGACTTGTGCATCTTGAACTGACCAGCTGTCTCCTTCTGAACAATACAAGTACATAGGAGGTTTGTAATTTCATTAACAGGATTTGTCATATTTTCTGTCTCAAAGGGAGTTCCCCAAACACTTAACACATTGGGTTAGATAAAACAAGTTTATTAATGACAAAGCCAGATTTTAAATGATTACAAGTAAAAGCATAAAGTCAATTGGTTTAAAGAAAATAAAAGGTAACATCTAACTTAACAAGCTAAATGAATTCAAAGCAAAGGTTTCTTTCACCACCTGCTTTAAAAAAAAAAAATCTTACTGGCTGGATGCCTATCAGCTAGGACCCTTTCCCCAGTACATTGTTAATTTCCGTGTCCTTCAGATAGTTTTGATACCATAGGCAGAGAGGGAGGAGTAGTTTAGGGCATCTGTTCCCCTTTTCCCCCCCTTTGAAAATCCTCTCCAGCTGAGGTTCAGGAGACAAAAGGTCTGGGGACAGGAGCCTCCATCTGTTTCTTTGCCAAAAGATAGATTTCTTGCTCATACCCTTTTCCTGCCAAAGCACGGCTGCTTAACCAGGTGATGGTCCATTTGATTTTTATTGATACCTGGCTGAGGTGTCAGCCTTCAGTTTGAAGAACTGGTTTGTGCCTGCTTTTCTGAACTTGGGATATGTCTGAGCAACATCATATGATAGAATCTTAACCTTGCATAAAATGTTTCGACACACATTTTGCCAGTATGATCAGCAAAGTATGAGTTTTTAAATGATACCTCACAAGTACAAAATTTACTGTAGTCTTGTAAAAAGGGTGAACATAAGGGTACAGACTGTCATAGTGGTGTTCAAATTATATCAATCTAAAGCGTTAGAACTAAACTACAACCTCTGCATGGCATATCTGATTACAGTAAAATCATTAGACTTCATAACATTATCTATCTTGGCCAAATATTTTATTAGGCTAAACGCCAAGTTGTTAATTTATATTTCCCATGCCTGTAGAGGCATCCAAACGACCTTGTATTTTTTTCCTGTTATTTCTTTAGTGTTGTATATCATGAACACACAGCTTTAAAGTCAATTAAATAAATCCCTGCTTGAAACTTAAGGGGACCCAAAGCCAAAATAACATTTGACTTGAAACAAAACAAATGAAGTAGAAAACTGAAGTCCTCCATATAATAACTAAATGTTTCTCTGCCCTTTTTACATGCATGTGAATCCTTAAAACCCCTTCATTTTATGGAGTATATTTAAAGTATTAGACTTATTTTAATATAATTTTAATTTTTGGAAATGACAATATAGACAGTGGCAGGTAAGTAAAATTAAAACTTTGTCATGGCAAGAGACTTACTTCAAGTGTTGACTCAAAGCTCAATGTTTCTGACAAATGAAGCATGAAACATGCTGTCAAAATATATTGAGAATATTACATCCAAAAATGTAAGTTGCAAGTCAAACTGTCAAAGTAATGAAATGACAGAATTAAGCAAAAACGAGTCCTGTAGCACCTTAGACTAACACATTTCTTCAGGCAAGCTTTCGTGGGCTGCAACCCACTTTGTCAGATGTATGAAGTGGAAACTAGATAGGAGGGGTGTGTGTGCATGTATACACACACCCACATACATAAACACCGAAGGGTAAGAAACATAACAATGGGGAGAGCAAGTGCTAACAGTCAGTTCAGTTAGGGTAGATGAGGCCTATTCACAACCATTGATTAGAAGGTGAGAATGTGTGACAGAATTAAGGTTGCCTTTGCAATCTCAGTTCACCCTGCTTGTCCATATGCATGATGATGCATCCTTTAATTACACAATCATATCTAATTCTTCCACAGGAACCCTACTGAAGAGGGTGCCCAGGATGGACTGTGCTCAAAGAATGAATGAGGATTAGGTAGTGTGTGAGGTAACTCTCAAGAGGACCCCTGCCACATTTGTTGCAGAAGTGCAAAAGTGTTGATTGAGGGAGGGGATTGTAAGAAAAAGGAGGGTGTCATGGATAAGGAATTTGCGTGACACTAGAGAATTGTATTCTATCCCTGCCACAGAGTCCTTATGTGATTCTAAGCAAGTCATGTAAAACAAACAGGTAACCACTACTTGTGGCCATTGTTTTCTGTGCAAACAACTTGAGACCCTGCACCTGATTTGCATAAATGCTGTGTTCACAACTGCAGTCTCCTTTTAATGGGAATTGTGCTTTCAAAATAGTGCTAAGTTCTTGGGATTCCAACATCTAGAGCCTGATTTTTCCATCTGAGACCTTTCTCACTCAGCATATCCAGAACACCTTGTCCAGTTTTCCCTCTTAGTTTAGCTGGCTCAGACATGGTCTTAGAATGAGAAACAGATGAAGTTTCTCAATCTTCCAAGAAATGAGGCTTCCTTTCTGGTGATAATTTCTCATGTCCTGCCAGGCTTCTGCTACTTTCCCCAGCTTCTGTCTTTGTTTAATAATTTGTTTCATCTGCATCAAACACCTTTTTTCTGTGCTTTTTCTCAAATGTATTACCTAGCAACACACTCCTAAGACCACAGTAGTTCGTAATTATTTGAACCACCATCAATATTGAGCTTAAAGTATAAATCATGGGCTGCAAGCTCGCCTCCTCTGTTACAATCCACCAGGGTATCTTCATTGCCCGTACAGTACTCTCCCCAATTTCCTTGGCTATTAGTTGGGCAATAGGCACCAATTGTTCTTTTTCCTTTGTACCGAATCAATCATATTAATGGACAAGAGGTTGGTCATTAGTGATTACCATTTGGTAGTGTCTGTCAAAGCCTATGTTAGTCTCCATCTGTACACTTGGCCCAATTTAAGTCAGACATGAGGCTCAGACAAAATCCATCCAAGTTCCCTTGGCATAGCATTGCCCCCACTGAAAAGTTGTGGTAGCCCAAAGCACATGCTATGTCCCCAAGACATACCACCACCTTCATTCTCTTTAATGACTAGTCAGGCCCAACCTCCCTTGCTTGTGGTTAGGGTCATTTGGGCTAAGTGCTCACAGAACTGTTTGCTTGATTTACAGCAGATTTTAGTCTCCTTCTGGTGTTGCCATCTTCATACAGGGAAAATGCTGTTTATAGGTCCCATTCTCTATTATACCCATCCTGTTAACATACCAATTCTTTAGGATTCCCTGTCTATATAGGAATAGCAATCATAATTGGTGCAGTAGAATTAATTTCAGGTGGTGCTGAATTTCTGGGATCTTGTAGCCTTGTGAATTTTCCTCCCCCACGTTAATTCCTTTTCCCACTAATGAGATCAGATAAGTGTGCTGTTTATCAATCTTGACCATTCTCTTGGCTTTCTCTTCTATTCCCTGCATTAGCTGCATAACAAGTTTGGAACCATTGCTTCTCAGGCAATTGCATGAAGCAACTATTATTCCGTAAATCAATCTCAGGATTTGCAGATATTATTCCAGTTCAAAATGTGTACAATGGAGTGTGAATTAGTAATATTAATGCCTCCTGTGTCAAGGTTAAAGTACTAATCCATTTTTTTATTGGCTTGACTAAATCCATCATCTAGAAAGTTAATCCCTCAGTGTCTGCAGAATTCCACAGAGACCAACTCCAGTGTGGTCGTCACTGTCCCTTTTGGTTCTACAGTTTGTGTTCTTGGAATATGCCTTCCATTGGATCCTGCCATAGTTGAATGTGGGCCCTGATCTTATTGGTAAATCATTTCTTATAGGGGGCCAACCAGATTCCAGGCAACCTGTACTTTGTGAAGTTTAAGAGGAGTAGACGTATCTATCCTACATCTTCCACCATTGTTTTGTGAGGAATATATTAAATAGCATTTTCTGGCCATGGAGTCATGTAGAAGATCCCTTGGTAGGAGGCAGCACCAGTGGTTCTCCCTTGGTGTCAGCCTCTGAGAGAGGCCCCACCTCCTGGTGCCTACGCCCTTGGGGAGTTGAGTAAAGGGTTGCCTCCGAACCTTAGTAGGGAGAGCCTTAGGTTCAGACTGCTCCTACAGAGGAATAGTCTCTTGCCCTCATGGGCAGGCCAATAGTCTAGGGGACAGCCCTCAGCAAGGGATGCGCCAGCAGCGGGAACAGCTGTCTCTAGCCTCAGAGGGCAGAGAAACAGTCAATTGCCTAGCCCTTCTAGAGGGCAGGCAGGCAAACAGTGTCGAGCCCTTGGCAGGGTGAGTAAGCAGTCTATTGCCTGAGAGAGTGAGGAAATGGTCCAAGGCCCTGGCCCTCAGGTAGGGCAGTGCAGAGGGGCAGCAGTCTCTAACCCTTAGCAGGACGGGTAAGTAGTCTGTGCCCAGCCCCTCAGCAGAGCATGACTGGCAGTAAGGGACAGGCTCTGGTCCTCAATGGGCATTCACCCCAGATCGGGGTAGGAAGGGGGAGAGGGATGCAGGCCCACCTGTCTCCACTGCATCCCAGCCCAGAGCCCTATCAGTGACAGGGTGTCCCGTCACTGGGTCAGCGGGGCTCCGGCCGCAAGACGCAGCCTCTCAGCCAGTGCAAGCTCACCTGGACCATAGTCGGCTTCCATGGGTTTCTTCCTCCCACACTCTCCCTAGAGTACCTGGGGCCAGTCATCTCCCCCTGGGTCACTAGGGTAGATGGTGAGCAAGAGTCCCACAAGTCCCTGACCATGGACCGGTGGCAGGTCTGGAAACTGTTAGAGAAACTGCCCTCTGCAGAGGGCCCCTAGGTCCCAGGATCCGCGTGTCCCTTCTTGCTCACCTGGGGCTGATAGTTTGGGCAGGTCCTCAGGGCCCCATGCCATGGGAAGATCCAGCAGCATCTCCTCTGGGCAGCAGTTGGGTGCAGTCAAAGGCTTGAGCACCAGGGGAGAGGTGTCTGACTGAGCAGGCAGGCCTGGGTTTTATAGGCCTAGCCCTGCCTACCTACTTCTGGTCAGGTGCTGCCTTCCTGGGTTCCAACCCCCGGGTGGGGGTGGGGTTGGCTCTCCCTCAGTGTCAATCTCCAAAGGAGGCCACACCTGAGGGTGTGACACTCTGCCTCAGGCAGCACCCTGGAACCCAAATATTCACCACTGTCATATAATTGTTTTGTACAAAGCATGCTTTGTGACGTGTCATTTTATCTGTTGCTCATTAATATCCTCTGGGCCTGTATGTGCTACCATTGTATGTAAAGTTGGGAACAACCACAACCAGCCTTTCAGGTACAACAATGCAGTAACCAGACAGTATTAATGGCTCACAAACACCCATCAAGGAAAGAATCCAGTCTCCGGAATTATATGCAGTGGAGCCTTCACAGAAAGAGCATAGACAATGGACACTTCCAGACCTATGGGGGTGCACCTCCCCCCCCCCCAACTCGTAGCATAGATCTTTCCACCAAGTGGGAATAAGTTATAAAAGAGAGGAAGTGACATCACTTGGCTTCACTCCCCCCAACAACTCCACATATGGAAACACATGTGGAGGACAGACTTTAAACTGGGGAGAGGGTCTTGGACTAGAGGAGAGAACCAGCCTGTGTATTGAACATCTGTGACCTGTTTGTACTAGCTATCAGGGTGGGACACTGCTTGATTTAAATCCTGTTTAGTTTGTAGAACTTACGCTGCAAATTTACTTTTTGTTTCTTAAGTAACTGATCTTATGTTTAGTTTGTAGAACTTACGCTGCAAATTTACTTTTGTTTCTTAAGTAACTGATCTTCTTAAGTAAGCAATCTTATAATTGCTTAAAATATATCTTTCTGTAATTAAGCTGTTTTACATTTTACCTAAAACAGTGTCTTGATAAATCTGCTCCCGTTACAAAGGCTGGTGAATGTCCACTTTCCTTTGACGAAATGGTGAACTGAATAATGAACTTACACTGGCCAGGATTTGCACCAGAGCAAGATGGTGTGGGGTGCAAGACTGAGGAGTTTGGGGGGAATTAGGGTGTCTCTCTCTTGTTTCATGAGTGGCTGGGGAAAAAATTCATAACTCAGTTAGGTGTTTCCGTTCCTGTGGAAGTCTGTAAGTGCAGTATCTGCTAGATGTTTGTAGCTTGCTAACTGCATCCCAGGTAAACATTGATGTAATCATGTGAAGCCCCACACTCGGCTGTTCTATTTTAGCCCAATAGCCTGGAACCAGGTTAAGTGTCCTCCCACACTTTTGTTGGTCTTCCTATCAAGACTTTATTGGAGGGGCGGGGGAGAAGTCCATGGACCTGCATTCCTAGCTGATATGCATTAGTACCAGGGGTAAAACTTCATTCCTGTTGCTGCCTGTAGCATTACTCCCTCTTCTGAGTTTGGCTTTGATGGTTCTAGTCATTTGCTCAACCGGTCCTGCTGTTAGAGGATGGGGAATGAAGCACTTCTTATCGATGTCTAGCAGGATGCCCACTTCTTTGACAGACCCTACATATCCACTCCCATTGCTTGAGCCAATAGCTTTAGGCACCCCCAGCTGCACAAAACTTGTATACCAGTTGTGTATTGTAGTTAAGGCAGTCATATTTTTGGTGGAGAAAGCCTCCATCTAAAGTGAAAAAACATTCACAACTAGTACATATTTGCTACCCTTTGGTTTTAAGGGTTACTTCCCCGTGTAGTCTATTTGTATTCATTCCTATGGACCTATGAGTGCCTCATAGGCTCAAGACCTCCCCTACATTTTTTTGTTAACGGAGTCATGTCTGGCATGATTAGACAAACATCAAGCTGCTCCTTCAGGTCTTTTTCCCCTTTGGGCCATTACCCCATTTCAGCCAATGTGTCTTTGGCCTCTGCCTGTTTGGGGTGGCCATCTACTGTAGACCCATACACCCATAATAGCAGATCTTTTCACATAGCCTGCATACCACCCATACCAAACCATTTCCTGATTTTTGTATGCACAGGAGTCCCTTCTCTATTACTAAATCCAGACCTGTTACATTCACTTCTTGGCAGCAGACTTGTTCCCAAAGTGGTCCTAGCTCCAAAACTTGTTTCTGAACTCTTTTTTTTTTTTTTTTAACCTTCTCTACTCTAGCTTTTGTTTTGATTGGTGCTGTCCTTGAGTGAGCATTGCTACTGGGATAGCTTCCAAAGCAGTCTCCCATGGCCAGGGAGGTCCAGTGATTTGCTGCATCTTTGACTGCTAGATCAGCTAGCTGATGTCCTTTCACCAGAAGCCCTTTTCTCCTATGTGCCAACATTTTAACCACTTCCATTCTGTCAAACTGCTTGGCCATGTCATCCAGCATTTACTACATACTACTGAATTTGATCTCTCCCCATGAGTAGTTCAATATTTGTTCTGAGTCCACCAGGCTGACATTAACGTGACTCACCTGAACACCCAATCTAAGTCCAGAACTATGGTGAGCTTAGAGTTAGATCCCCTTTCTTTCATCAGCACACTGATAACTACTGCCAATTCTGCATACTGAGCCAATTTACTGCCCCAGTTATATTATAAAATAATCAGTCACTTCATCCCTTAGTTTTACTGCTACCAGACCTCCTTTCATTTGTCCTTGTACAGATTGGCTACTGCCATCTGTAAACCAAACCTTCTTTTCTTTAACTTTGCCAGCATGCAGTTCTTTAAAGATTGAATGTCAGGTGATATAAGGGCTGACCTAACATTTGTGGCTTTCCTTCTATTGCAAATTCCTGCAATCCATTCCTTTGGCTCCTCAAGCTGACCTGCCTCCACGCTTTCTCCCTGCAGAGTCAGAGTCCATTTCTGAATTGTTTCATTGCTTGTTTGCTTAGCCGATACTTTTCCCTCTAGCAATACCTTGAGGGGGTATGGTGACTGACTGTGAACATTTTCTGGCCTCCTACAGGGTATTTGTGCTTGATAATAGCCCAGTAGCCTGCCACTACAATTTTCTTATAGTTATACTTTGGTTCCACAATCTGCAGCAGTCAGCAGGCAATTTCTGTTGTCCCATCCTGATCTCCATGTTTCTATGTAATCACAAGGCCTATGCTATTGGAGTTACCACTGGGTATATTTAAAAAAGTCTTACACTCATCCACCCTAGCCAGTGCTGGAGTGCTCCCTAAAAGCCTTTTCAGCTCAGCCACTGCTTCAGTGTTCTCTTTCTGCCAGACCCAGTGAGGTACCCTTACAAAGTCATACAGCAAGTCTACAGGGGAGAAAACAATCTGCAAAACCCTGTTGTTCCCAGAAAATATGGTCGTGCCCATTGGTGGGAATGGGCAGTTTGGAGATCAACTCTGCTCTCTGGTGGTCTATATTTTGCCCTTCTTTACCTATTGACTCACTCAAGAGGGTCACCTCTCTCCTGGCCGACTGTGCTCTTCCACTATTCACTTTTAATCCTGCCTGTTGCAGATGCTGCAAAGCCTCAAACAAATCCTCTTTGTCCCTCTTCCGTAGGGCATTGTATCAATATGTCATCAAGGTACTGGATGAGTCTGTCTGGCCGAGGAAAGTCCCAGAGACACTGCTTCATGTGGGTAGAGAAGATGGCAGTGGAATCTTTGTACCCCTGGGCCAGGATGGTCCAGGCATACTGTACATTCCCCCTTCCTTTCCCCCTCTCTCCCCCCCCCCATGTGCTAGCTATCTTGTACTGACACGGTGGGGCCAGCAGTTCTCAAACTTTTTTTTGCCAGGACACCTCTTGAAAATATTTTAGGCTGATGACCCTCCAAAAGTGATGATTCCACCCCCCACCAGCATGCATGGGAGCTGGCAGCTCACAACTTCTCCATAATAATCTCATGACCCCCCTGAGGTCATGACCCCCAGTTTCAGAACCCCCGGGCTAGGGAGAGGGTCCAGAACCTGTTGCTAACATCCAGCACTGAAAACCACTGCATTTCAGGAGAGAGTTTTGAAATCATCTCTGGGTAAGATGCTATTATAGGAGTCATAGATTTTGCGCCATCATTTATGCTCCTATAGACTCTAGTCAACCTCCATCCCCCTCCCTCCTGACTGATGCACTGGCCAGTGCATGACATTTAGCTTTATTATACCTTGCTCTAAGAATGCCTCCAATACCTCCTGAACTGGACCTATAGATTCCTGAGGTATTGGATACTGCCTCTGGGGTATTGGGTCCTCCTCTTCAAGTAAAACTTGGATGTCACTCTCCCACATTCCAGTTGGGGCTTGACTCATACCTCCAAATAGGTCTCCATTAGTTGGGGTACCCATGCAGGGGTGTCCTATTCGTATCATACAACAACCTCTTGTGCATTTTTAATTGATCCTACTCCTGCAGTCATGGGCATGACACCTCCTTTCTCATTCCCCCAAAGAATCATATTAGTCAAATCCTCCACTAATTTCATTTCCTCTAACACATGAATCCCTCATATTTCTTTTTGTGAATTTACTACCATGTAACACTCCCCTTTCCACGGTCCTATTATAATTGGCTCCCTTTCTCTAATCTGAACCAGACAAATTATTTCAGTAACTCCCTGAAATCCTCCCTTCCTTTGTTTCTTTTCACAAGTGCCCTGTCATAGTTGATACCCATGTCCAGTGACACGTCCTCTTTCACTCCCACAATATTGTTTTTTTTACCATGGGTCGTGTCCAGCTATTCTGTGAACGGGGTGCTATGAAAGACTGCTCTGGTGCAGGGGTCTGGCAGTCCTGTTGGGAGTTTACTGCATGAGCCTTCTCTCTGAGCTGGCTTCCCTGCAGAGCTTTCAATCTTTTCACTTCTTCCAGTTCCTCTTCCTTTTTCTTAAGCTGCCAAAATGGCACCCGCTGGTCTTCCATGTTCCTGATCTCTCTGTCCCTTCCCCTGGAATACATTGCTCAGAGGGCCAGGTTCCACTCAGAAAACCTTGGCTTCTGACACTGTGGATTGATGCAGCTTCCACCAGTGCTCTAACCTGGCTAACAAACTTCCTAAATTACCAGGCCAAATGGCAAAAGATAATCCTTGAATTCCGGGGCAACACAACTAACATTTCAATGAGCAATTTCTCTCCTCTAGCTCATTTATTACACATGTTCCACTCCTGCAAATCCTACCACTAGAGGAGATGATCTGCTAGTTCACTTAGACCCTGCTCTGGGAGGAGCTTCATATTAAACAACTCTGCTGGAGCTAATCTTAAATTATACAGCACCTGTGCCAACTGTGCCCTTATAGCTGAATTCTCCAGGGGGTGCCCTATGACTCATGACCACAAATTTCCCAAAGATCTCGAATACCTTATCCCAATCCTGCATTAAGTGGTGCACCTCTTTTAATGCTGTTCCCTTCAAAAAAGACTGAGTAAATCTTTACCAATAATCCTGGGCAGGTGGTCTCCAGTTGCCAATGAGGGATTCCAACTCCTGGATGTGAAGGTTATTTAGTTTCAGAAACAATCCCTCTAATCCTCCCCTTGCTTTTCTACCTTGGCTGTAATGTGTGCCTGGGGTGTGGGCCCCAGTCCTCCAGATACATTGTCTAATTCGTAATATGAATAGCTTGCCCTACTAGTATCATATGAAGGGGGACCATAGGAAACCTTGTGGGCCCCACTGCATAAGCTCATCCATTAGCCATGCTGCAAACTGGGGGAACCCTCCTGGGTCCTGTTTCCCATCATTCTGGCACCACCGAAACTGATCCTGTAAATCTGATACTTGGTTCAGGAGCTAGTCTTATTCCTCCATTATCTCCCCACAGCCCTCATTCTTCTTAAAAAATGCCTCGTTGGATTGTATTGCACTTACCTTGTATATCTCCTTCTGCTCCTCCAGACCATTCTTTTCCTTTTCTAACTTGAGAACCTGGAACTTAAATTGCTGATTCAAGGCTTGTAACAAAATAGCCTTTTCCTTGTTTTCACATTTCTTAACCAGCACTAATAGTTGGGTTCCTTTTTCACCCAGTCTTAGCCTCCCCCACCTCATCTCTGGGAAGTCCACAGGCACTTCCTTAGGATTCAACCCACTCCTCCAGTGCCTTGGAAACCTCCTCAAATTTAAACCCTTCCAATGCCATTGCTAAACTGCTAGGTTGCAATCTTTGATAGTAAAGCTATGTGTATAATAAACTATATGTTCCCTGCTCCAGATGAATGGATTTGGGGTCAAGTCATGGTGAAATTAATGTTGGGATTCCCTCTGAGACCTTTTCCACTAGGCTTATCCAGAACACCTTCAGTTCTGGAAGAAAGGTAGGCATCTCAGATCGGCTACCCAAACCTAATGAACAGTTGATCATCTTGGCTTTAATCTCTTTGTGTCTCAGTTCTGCTTCTGTAAAAGAGGGAGGGATGTTGTATGGAAAATTCATTAATGTTTGTGGAGCACTGATGTGGTGCCTAGTGTTAAAAAATGAAAAAATAATTCTGTATTAATACATATTTTTAAGAAGAAAGTATGAAGCCACACATTGACTAAGAAGAAAGTTGGCATTTGGTAAGCACTGAATTGGACAGGGGTCCTGGGGAAAAATAGTATGTGATCATAGAATTAAATACTATCACAATGCAAATATGCCAGGTAGGAGGTTAGGGTAGACTAACTTTGCACAAGGTACTCTAAATTCTGCTGCTACTTAAATTTTGAGTGCTTGACTTTGCAACCTTAACAATGACCTTTTAACATAGTTTTCTTTTAAATTCCCTATATTTTTAAACTAGCAAACTGGGGAGGAAATATATTATGGAATCATTGACCCTCACATGGGTCATCAGCAGGACTGGAACCTTTTGATCCATAGCACAGACATCTGTCCCTTGAGCTAACAGAGTAACTGGTAGCAGCAATAGGTTTTCCTTTTATGTAGACCAGTCACTAGAGGGGGAAGAAATACACATTTTGCCAGTGGGTTTCACAGCTATTTGATAGATAATGGAGGACTGTTGAGAGACACAATTCCTATGTTCATTTCCACCCTTGGAGGGGAGTTTATTCTTGTTGGTTATAGACTCTTCTGCTCCTGTCGTATTAACTTGTTTCCACTCCACTGTACTCCAGGCCACTTACCTGGCTGCTGTTTTTGTCCCTCCTCAGCTCCTATCCACCACCCCTTTTATCCTCTGAATTTGGATCTGGTTACCTCTTCCTTCTCTGCCATGAGGTCTTGGAGCAGAGGAGAGACTGGCTCCCTGCTCTGAGTTCTGGTGCAACTGCAGGAAAAGTCTTCTTCTTCAGGTCCCGCACCCCTGGGACAGCGAATGCTTATTTATTCTGTGGAGGTGGCACATGCACAGTTCCAATATTGCCAACCATAATCTCTCAGAAAATCATGAGTCAGGTTGCCACAAATCCTGGAATTATTTCAAATATCCTAAACATCTAAAAATGATGTTTTGGGGGTTCTTTTAATTGAATTTCTAGTTTTTGATATTTTAGGATGCACTCAAATCACATTTTCAAGCTTTTCACTGTGACCATGAGAGCTGGAATCTTCTTTTCCCTCCCCCACCCTCCTTAAATGACAGCTGAGATAGTCACACAATTGACTTCAGGAGCTGAGGCTTTAAGAAAAACATCAAATATTGCAAGCCCCATGATAAAATCATGAAAGCTGGCAACACTGCTTTGGCCTGTACATAGGAGCTGAGTGCTGACGGAGCATGCTTGGTGCAGATGGAGTCTTTGGAGAACTTAGCTGCCAGCTAACTGAGCATGTGTACTCTGCAATTTTCAGAGAGTGATCACTCGGTCACATTAGGGCAGATTTTCAAGGGGAAAGCAAAAAACCACATGGTTTAGGTTAGGGTGACCATCGCCTTTGACAAGTTCAAGTCTCTGCTCCAAAGCATAGAGACACTAAAGCTTCCCAATGGAATGGTTGTAAGAAATTTCTAACATGGGCAAAAAAACCCTTATTTTCCTCTAATGTCATTCTTGCGAAAGGCTGACCCATTTTAGCTAAAATTAACCCCAAAAAAAAAAAAAAAAAAAAAAAAAAAAAAAAATTTAGCTTGAGCCCATCGGAATGGAATATTTCAGCCAAAACAGTTTGTTTGGCAAAGTAAAGATTGACATCCTTTTTGCCTGCAAGAGCTGGTGGAAATTGCAGCCTATGATGTAGATGGTTTGCAATGTATCATGTGACTAAATAGTCCAATCTGAAATTTGCATAATCTTTGGCAGTTATTACAAATATGTGTCTTGGTTGGGAGCTGCTTGCTTCAAGCTCTTTTCTCTTCAGGCTGTAGGAGCCAGCACCTGTCATGGATTTTGATGCCTGATGGAAATGCTGGTGCCACTTGTTACAATCACTTGCCAGGGTTTCCCAGCAGTCAGGATCAATTCCAAATTCCTTCATATTTCACTTGCAAATCTTTATAACGAAGTTTGGGATGTCCTGTTTTTCTTGTCCCCTCTGATAGCTCCCCATATAGTATGTCCTTAGGTATGTGTTCATCTTCCAACCTGCTCAGATGACCCAGGCAGTGCAGTTGTCTTTGCTTGAGCAGGGCTGTCACACTTGGTACATTTGCCCTTTAAAGATCCTATTTGCTGGTAACTTCATCTTGCCATTTCATGTTAAGTATATGGTATAAGTGGAGTTAAATGGAAACTTTTACCTTTTCTCCTGATGTGTGTAAGTTGTCCATGTTTTCCCAACATACATAAGTGTTGAGGACACAAGCTTGGTACACTAGCATTTTGGTCTTGATGGTAAGCTTTGGGTTGTTCCATGCTTTTTTAGTTAGTCTACTAAAGTTGATGGTAGCCTTTCCAATGCTAACATTTAGCTCTTCTTCCAGTGAGAGGTTGATATTTACTGTAGAACCTAAATAGCTGAACTTTTGGACTACTTCTAGCTGGTTTACATTTAAGGTGATTAAAGGATCTTGTGGAACTCCCTGTCTTAATACAATCATTTTCATAATGCTGATGGTGAAAGCAAATGCCTGACAAGCACTTGAAGAGCAGTCCATGAGTTCTTGTAGTAGATCTTCATCGTGGGCTAGAAGGGCATCATCATCATCAGCAAATAAGTTTCCTTATTAGCACCTTTTTTTACTTTAGTCTTTGCTATAAATCATGAGAGATTGAAGAGTTTCCAATCCAATCTTGGGTGGAGATGCACTCCATCTTTCACATCCTTAAACGCACAGCTCAGGAGTACCGAGAAGAAGATTTCAAAGCATCTAGGGACAAGATTGCATCCTTGCTTCAGCCTGCTTTTCATCACAAGCTGTCTGAAGTAGATACATCAAACTGGACATTTGTTCTCATGTTGCCATGAAATGAACATATAAGACTTAACAAGGCTGATGGATATCTGATCTTTTTTAGTATTGCAAATAGGCTTGCTCTGCTGACTGTCAAATACTTTGGTTAGGTGCACAAAGGCAATGTACAATGGTCAGTTTTGCTCTTTGCACTTGTCTTGAAGTTGATGCAGAGAAAATATATCTATAGTTGATCTTCCATCTCTGAATCCACACTGATTCAGGGAGGACATGATTCACCGGCTGTTGTAGGCACACTAAGATGACTTTTGCGAAAACTTTTCCTGCCATACTTAGTAGCAAGATACCCCTGTAGTTGTTAGTCACCCTTTTCATCTTTGTTTTTATACAGAGTGATGATGTTTGCATCATGCATCTTTTGTGGCACCTCACCATCTTTCCAGCATTTAAGTAGCAACTGATAGAAATACAGTAGTAAGTTTTCTTTTCAGCACTTAAGAATTTCTGCTGGGATGCCATCTTGATGCCAAAACTGTCGGGGGGGGATTCAGATTGAAACAATTAGAATGGAATATTTCAGCCAAACCAGTTTAAGTTTGGCTAAGTAATAGGCAATTGAAAATAGGGTCTCGCTGTGGAAAGTATAGGCCATGCTGATAGCACTTTGCCTAACACTATTTCAAATAACATGCAGTGTTTTGGATATTTTATTCCAGTATTCCATATTTTATTTATTTTATTTAGTCAATGGTGTAAAAAATTTATTTTAAATTACATACCTTGTTTTTTGTTAATGAACTAGATCTATATTTTTTAAAACATCTTAAATCTCTCACTTTTGTAGGAGAATAAAATATCTTATTCTAAACTTCTTGTATCTTTTAAGAATATGGTTCTGAAGTCAGAAACTATTTAAAATGTTACACAGTAGTTACTTTATAAACCAGTTATTTAGCATTTAGGAACCATATGATCTGTTGTTTTTTTCCTTTGTAGCAGAGAGTTTGAGCTGAATTCTGCTCTGTCACACTGCTGGAAATGCAGAAGAACTCTATTCAGCAAGAGTTGGCAATTCCTGTGGGGCGGGAACAGGCAAAATAGATACGATTCAATTAAAACATACCAACCCATGACCATTTTGTATCTGTTTGTTCATAAATGTGAACTCCACAGGTAGATAGTTTGCTCTGTAGACTACGGGTATCTACTTCACTCACAGGTATGTGGATAAACCAATGTCTGAAAGTACTGTAATCTTTGAAGGGTTGAATATGATGGGCCAAATCCTGCTGTGTAACATCAGAGTAAATCCAAACGAACTGTACTTGAGGAAACAGGTATTTGACTTGGAACTCATATTTATCCTAATGTATATCTGAAGTAATATAGTTACTCTAGAATCACAGTAATGTGGGACAGACCACTCCAGACAGTATCTACCAGTGAGTCTGCTAGACAGTCATGAGTACAGGTTGGTATTTGTATTATACTGGTAGATTTCTTTTTGAAGAGAGGTTGCAAATGTGCCTGTCCCCTTTCCCATCTCCTCCCTGCCAATACTTAAACCTGTCCATGCTATAAACCTGCAGTTAGAACTCTGATAAACTGTTAAAAAATTACATCAGTTTTCTAGGCACAATTGTGTATCTAAGAGGCACATACAAATGATAAAATTGTATGTGACATTATGGCTGCTTGGTAGTGGAAAAAGAGAGATGTGTAGGGGGGCTGAAATACCCAGTTCTACCATTAAATAATGACTTGCTTATGAGACTCACTGACCTATTAAATACAAACATCTGGTTTAGGTGTTCGGTATCCAAATGAATTACCCACCAAAGACTAACAAGACATATAAAGCCTCAGCCCACTCACTGCAACCAAAAGCACCCAATATTTCATTTATGGAAAAACGTAATGTTTTGTTAAGGGTGGGGTCAAGCACATAGAAAGCTGATTTTCTTTTTTCTCCCCCCCCCCCCCTCTCCCCCCCCCCAGTGCTGACAACATGGCTCTGATTTCTGCTATCGTGTTCTTCAGCTGTGATTAATTGCCATCATTTTAAACCCACTGAACACCTTAAGCTAAGACTTCTCATCATTGCCTACACTTATGCCACCTCAACTTGGTCCAGGATCCCATGCAATCTAATAATTTATTGTCACGCTTGATCAGAACCTGGAATCCCATAAGGAAACCAGAGGGTTGGTGCTTCAGTAACTGATTTTTTTTCTGAATTTATACTGAACAAATGCTTCAGTGTGGTGTTGAGGCATTTGTACTGCACGTAGTTCTTTTTCTGAATAAGCCACGAAACCTAGGGGCTAGATTATTTCAGTTGTTCTGTTTCTTCCTTATTCATGTCACAAACTCGGTACCAGGCCCTGAGTTCCATTTGGAAAGCCTACTTTCTTTGGTCCCTCAGTGGATGTGGTCTGTCTCTATGCTCAAGTACCTCGCGTTGTGCTGTTCTGGTCATACTATGCAGAATTTTGAGGAGTTGTAAAAGAGCTTGTGTAAATGTCAAACTAGACAAAGGAGGTCAGATGGCTGAAAAGGTATTAGCACTAGTGCACCTCTATCTTGCCTTGTCTAATGCGTGATCTTGCCACATTGTGTTGCTCTTTGGGGACAGCAAGAGAGTGAGCCTAGCCAATTCTTTGAAAAGGCAGAAATCAGATGTTTTGATTTGTGACAAGTAGAATGATGAGGTAACTGTCCTGCTGCTGGGTATTCAGGGGTGGGTGAAATGCTGTTTTCTCTAGTGTGTGCATTAAGCATTTTTCTCCCCCTAGTGAGAGGAGAAGCTGCTATGTGCTAAAAGACTAGTGACTGGGATTCCTGGGAGAAGAGTGGCTAAGACCACAGAAGATGAAAGAAAATTCCCTTGCACCTCCTCATTCCCATAATTCCTGCATTGGGCTGTTCCCAGGATCATAACCTTTGTACTGTTTTAGGAATGCTTATCTCAGGCAGAGGGGCGATTGTACTTCAACCAAACTAGTCTTAAGAACAGCTCTGTTTAGCATGGCAGCTCTCATTTTAAGGTTGTGGGTTTTTTGTTTTGTTATTAATTAATGAATTTCTCATTTGTTCTTCTGCTCCTTTTTTGCATCTCCATGGCTGCTGCTCGCTTTTCATTAACTGGCAATACTTTGTAACGATGATCTGTGGGTTTGTTTCACAACTCAACAGCCCAGACATTGAGCCATTAAGTAGGTGGAAAATTGGGATTACTGCTAATGATGCTCTATGAATCTCACACCCATAGTCTGTGCTAAAACATCCTGTTTTTGTTGCCTTGACCCACCTCCTGCTTGTTTGTCTGATCCACTATCACGATATCTTAGACTAAGCTTTTGGGGGCAGGAACTATCATCTCCATGGCTATTACATGGCTTTATAACCACAGCAGGGAAAATTTAGTTAATGTTGATTGAATCACACTTAAAAAAATCCCTGGTGATGGGTTTACAACAGTTATAACTGAACATCAGTGGCTATGCATAAATAATGTTTATGAGCAGGAGAATACTTTTAAATAAATGAATTAACTGCTTCACATTTCTAGTTGATGTCTCTATTTAATTATTGTTTTTGAAACAGGTTAATTTAAAAGTGCTAGTAAGTGGTTTAGTGCAGTGCCATTATTAAACATACTTTAATGCTGTGTAAAGTCCCTGCATCTAGATGTATGAAGCTAAGCTCACTCTTGCATGCTAATTTAATACCTTGTTATACAAAACATATTTACTGAGGCTTAAGAACAATGCAATACACATAAATAATTCACATACCATAGCTGTTGATCTTTAATAAATGTGTTTTCAATAGCTGACTCTTGTTTTACTAACATAAACAACTAACTTCAGATTTAATGAGAGAGGGCATAATTTTGGAACCATAGTTTAAACCATTCCCACAATATTCTGTGCAGATGTTTTAAACCGTAAAAATCTGTAGCTCACCATGTTTAAAGTTGGGTATTTTACGATTGTGAGCAGGATGGGTACCAAGAACATTACACACTGTAGGCAACATTTGCGTTCTGGGTGAATCTGTTCTACTGCTTGCTTGCATGCTTGTTGGTTTGGTGGTGGTGGAGGCATGTCAAGTTCTGTTTCCCCAAAGCTCATATTTGACCAAAGGCCATGACAGTTTACAGAACTTTTAAACACTGTGGGCTACATTGTGACTTTACAATCTGCCCTGGGCAAAGGGCAGCGTGTAGCTGCACCACCTAGGAGTGCACAAGAGAACTAATTCTGATCCAGAAAACATGCTCTGGGCAAGGAGGGAATATCAGGAAATTACTTCCCCTTTTTATGAAGTGGCCTACTACCTCCTGTGTGGCCTGTCAGTTACTTTGGCTGGTGAGTAGAGAGGGTGGAGCAAATGCTTCTTCCACTCCCAGCTCCTGTCCATCCCATCCTTGCCCACTTGCCTGTAACAGGAAGTGTCAGATGAGTAGTCTTCTCTTTCACTCCCTCAGAGCCACAGTCACCCTCTGCACAGGATTGAACGTGGGAATGAAAAGGGTCTTACTCTCCTGCCTGGCTAAGAAAGGACTGCAACAATATACTGGACAGTGAATGAAATCCTGACCAGCCTTTGCATCCAGAGATGGGACAATATGCAGTAGTTCAGCAGCAGTACCACAAGCTGTTCAGGGGAACTCCACAGCTTTCTGGCATGCCACAGAGCATGCTCCCATAGCTGGCTACTCTACAGGAGTCCCATAATTTTGTCCCTGTTTATTGGCCCACTTTTATTTCTGCCAGAATTGCAGCATTAAAGAGATGCAAAAAATTTCACACTATAAAACTAGAGAACTTGCTGTGGTGTTTCACTAGATTTTTATCACTGGCTTGGTGCAAAAGTGGGAAATTAGATTCCTGCAAAAGAGAGCAACTTTCCCCTTTATTTCTCAAAGTAAACAGTCCATTTCTGCCAGACAGCTCTTCACTCATCATAAACGTGGTCCCATTTCCCCTGATGGCTACAGGGTCCACCTTTGCCAGAGATTTATGCTCTAGAATATTAAATATCTTTTTTTTTTTTTTTTTTTAATTCTACCCCCCATGGTTGTCAAGATAGCCTTGAAAAGGTTTGAGCCAAGAGTAAACAATGAGATATTGTCTTCCTGAGTAACAGGCATTTTGAACCATTAGCTCTCAGAGTTGTGAGCCCTGGTCACCTCAATGTCATGTCAGCTTTGATGCCTAATGACAGTTCAAATGTAAATATTAATTTTGATACTGAAATTTCGCAGAACAACAAAATATTTCTGTGGTGTCATGGGTTATTTAGTAGGAATGCTCTCATCCTCTATATACCAAGAGGGAAGACCCTGGCTCATCACAGAGTATATAGTCAGAGCAGGATGCTGAGCATTTAGAGAATGAGATTGAGGCATCTCAGTGGCGTTTCAATTTTTTTTATCTTCAGTGGACATGGAAAACAATTGATCGCTGTCCTCTTTATAACAGCCTTCAACATATCTGAATACTTACTAGGTTTCCCCTCTGTCATCTTTTATCAAGACTAAACATACCCAGTTTTTTAACCTTTCCTCGTAGGTCAGGTATTTTAAATCTCATCAAGTTTCTTGCTATCTGGACTCTCCAATTTGCCCAATCTTTTTTTTTAATTATGTTGTGCCCAAAATTGGACCCAACACTCCAGCTGAGGCCTCAGCAGTGCTGAGTAGAGCAGCACAATTACCTTCTGTGTCTTAGACATGACAGTCCTGTCAATATATCTCAGAATGAAATATGACTTTTTCACAACTGCATCACATTGGTGACTCATATTCAATTTGTGATCAAATATAATCCTCAGATCCTCTGCAGCAGTACTACTGCTTAGCTAGTTATTCCCCATTTTGAATTTGTGAGTTTGATTTTTTTTTTTCCTTCCTAAGTGTAGTACCTTAGACTTGTATTTATTTAATTTCATTTTGTTGATATCAGATCACTTCTCCAATTTTGTCAAGGTTGTTTTGAATTCTAATCCAGCCTTTCAAAGTGCTTGCAACCTCTCCCATCTTGGTGTCATCTTAGAATTTTATAATCATAATCTCTACTCCATCATGCAAGTCATTAATGAAAATATTGATTAGTATTGGACCCAGAACAAACCTCTGCTGGCTTGGACCCGACAAGATATAACTTCCCAGTTTGACAACAAACCATTGATAACTACCCTTTGTGTATAGTCTTTCAACCAGTTAGGTACCCATATTACAATAATTTCATCTAGACTGCATTTCCCTAGTTTGCTTATAACAATGTCATGAGGGACTGTGTCATAAGCCTTACTAAAATCAAAATATACCATGTCTACAGCTTCCTGTTTGTTCACTGGGCCGGTAACCCCTCCAAAGAAAGATATTAGGTTAATTTGGAGTGGATTTTCTCTTGACAAATCCATGTTGGCTATTCTTTAGTATCCTATTATCCTCTAGGTCAGAGGTTCTCAAACTTTTTCTCTGAGGCCCACCTGTGCATTTCTTGAGGAAAAGTATTAATTTTAATTATTACATACATATAAACTATAACACTGTAAACAATGTACATGTTTCCTTTTCATTTTAATGTAAACAATTGTCATGATAGGCATCCCTAGTATGATGTTTCCCTGGTGCAATCTGGACTGGTGAATTGCTGTTACTCCAGTCCCCCACTCCTGGAGCCCTTCTTACTCTGCTCTGTTTACTCCAGAACCCCCACTCCTGGACTGTTCACTCACAACCTCCAGAATGTAAACTGCTTGTGAGTGAGTGATTCTAGCCAGCCACTCTTTAGATTACGAAACAGAATGACCCCAGCTACCACCCCAAGTCCCAGATGTCACCCTAGAAGCTTCCATCTTACAATGTTCAGTTACAGCTTAAGCCCATTGAACAATGTAAACTCATGTAAATTGGTCAGTTTAACAAAAAAATTGATATGCAACAGCCTTGTTATTCCAAGTGGAGTCTCGAACACACTTCACACCAAACACACTGCTTTAGGTGTGTTTTTGTTTTTTTTAAGTGGCTAGAAGTCAAAGTGTAACAAATCAGATTTGGTTAAGAACAACAAAAGCAAAACACATTCTAAACTAAGCTTTACATTTTCAGCAACCTTACAAACTTAGGTGATTCTCATCGCAGCCTGGTTGGTTTTCCTTCAGCCAGGCTCTCCCCTTCAGTGAGCACATCAGTTGCTTGGTGGTCTTTGTAGATAGAGGTAGTGGGGGAGAGCGAGAACATGGCAAATGTCTCCCTTTTTTATAATGTTCTTTCTCCTCTCTCAGACTTTGCCCCTACCAGGGTCAAACAGGGTCAGTGAGTATTATCTCTTCCTATTATTTGATTTAAAAATAAAATCGTTGTCCAGCTTGGAACACTATATTGTATTTTCAATTTTTTAGTGTAAAATCTGAATTTTTGTACTGTATAAGTAAAGTCCCAACCCTCTTCTGTCTTTTAGAAAAGAATCAAATATTGTAAATAAAAATATATAATAACTTACAGCCCAGGAGTCTTCGTAATGGGATGGATGTACCTGCTTCTCCTTGCACAGTTTTTCCACCTGTGTGCAGAGAGGGTGGTAGCTCAGGGTGTAGGCAGGCATATAGATCAGGGTGCAGGTAGGCGGTAGCTAGGGGCTGTGTGCTGAGAGGAGTGTAGTTCAGGGTGCAAGGAGGGGTTGTGTCCAAGGATGTGCTGTCGCTGTGGGGCCTGGCCATGCTCAGTCCCTAGTTGGTACTGTAGGGACAGCTCCACTCCTTGTGGCTCTGTGCATGCCGGGCCAGGCCATGCCATCCTACATGGTCACTGTGGCCACCAGCCCAGAGGTTCATGGATACCAAGGACTACACCTACCTGAGCCTGGAGGGTGAGACGGCCACTAGCCAGCTTATGTGGGGAAAGTGACCTGGACTCAGCGTGCCCGTTAATGAGAATCTTAGCAATGAGTTTAATAATAGTAGGTTTGGCATTGGATGTGGCGTGTCCAATAATTTGATGGAACTCAGAACTTTGCAGGAGGTGCTGATGATTACAATTGGTCAATATTTTTCATTCAAAATTTAAGCAAACATTTTTGTGGAAAATTTTAATTTTTGTAATTTTACCAATTTTTTTAACAAAAGAAACAAAAAACTGATTTATTTTTCTGTCTTCAGTTTTTGGTCATTTTCTTTTTATCTCTTTTCCATTTTAGCACTGAATAAGGATGAGCGGAAAGGGAGAGAATGGGAGAAACAAAAAACAGTCTTGTTTTTCAGTTTTCAGATATTGTGCTGGAAAATCAAAAAATACTTCAAATGTTTTTTTAAAACTTTTATTGCAAAACATACTTATTTTTTTGACAAACTATTCTGAGAACTTGCAGGGTCAGGACCTAAGTGAGTATGGAGGTTAAATACATGAGCTTAGCTGTATTGCAAGTGTTTCTTGCAAGGGATGTACCATGCAGCTTTCTAAATCTCAAATCATTGTTTTATTCTTGTGGAGCACATCTGACTTCTTTTGGGGGAGGAGGGTGGGAAACCACTTCACCCCAAAGTACTGAAAGACCATGAATAAATTGATACATGAGAAGAGATGCAATAAAATTACATAAGCTCTCATAAAGGTCTCTATGGCTTTATCCTTTGATTTGCCATGTCACAACTTAAAAGAATGAATCCAAGAATAAAAATTAGAAATATTATTTGTACTTTGTTTTCATGGTGGAAATGACACTTTATTTATAGACCTGCCACTAACTGCTGCTAGATCCTAATGTTCCATATAAAAATTAATACCTATAAATAACAGGGGAGAAAATAAAATCCAGACACTGTCTGTTGTGCAGCTATTATGTGTGTACATAGACTCAGATTTTTAAGGCCCGAAGGGAACATCTTGATCATCTAGTCTGACCTCTGACACAATGCAGGCTAGAGAACTTCACCCACCCATTCTTGTATGAGGCCCATAACCTCTGGCTAAGTTACTGAAGTCCTCAAATTTTGTTTTAAAGAATTCAAGTTAGAGAGAATCCACCATTTACTCCAGTTAAACAGCAACTGACCTGTGCACTTCGCTGTAGAGGAAGGCAAAAAAAACCCAGGGTCTCTGCCATTCTGACACTGGAGAAAATTCCTTCCTGACCCCAAATATGGTGATCAGTTAGACCTCGAGCATGTGGGTGAGATCCACCAGCCAGATACCTGATAGATAATTCTCTCTAGCAACTCATTTTCCTTACCATCTCTAGTGTCCCATCTCTGATTGTTGGAGAGATTTGCTAATAGCATTCATGGGTGGGCTATATGCCACTGTAGGCAAGATAACAGAAGAGATGGTATGATGAGGTTATCAAGCTCAGTCTTGAAACCAGTTAGGTTTTTTGCCCACACTACTTCTCTTGGAAGGCTATTCCAGAACATCACTCTTCTAATGGTTAGAAATCGTCATCTAATTTCAAGCTTAAACTTGTCAATGGCCAGTTTATATTCATTTCTTCTTGTGCCAACATGGCCTTTAAATAACTCCTCTTCCTCCCTGATATTTATCCCTCTGATGTATTTATAGAGAGCAATCTCTATAAATCTGATCTCCCATCAATCTTCGTTTGGTTAGGCTAAGTCTCCTCTTGTAAGGTAAGTTGTCCATTCCTCTGACCATCCTAGCAGTCCTTCTCTGCACCTGTTCTGGTTTGAATTCATCTTTCTAAACATGGGAGACCAGAATTTGCACACAGTATTCCAGATGAGGTCAAACCAGTTCCTTGTATAATAACAACACTTCCCTATCACTACTGGAAATACCGTGCCTGATGCATCATAGGACTACATTACCCTTTTTCATGGTCACATCACATTAGCAGCTCGGTCATCTTGTGATCAACCAATATCTCCAGGTCTTTTGCTTCCTCTGTCGCTTCCAACTGATACATCTGCAGCATATAGCAAAATATTTTGTTAATCCCTAAGTGCAACCTTACACTTTATACTATTAAATTCCATTCAGTTTTCTATTCTTCAGTTTTCAAGGTTATCCTTTTATGATATTCTGGCCCTCCTCCATATTGGCAATACCTTCACAGATTATCACACACCCACTTTTTTGTGCCAAACTCATTAATGAAAAAGTTAAATGTGACTGGTACCAAGAGTGATCCCTGAAGAACTCCACTAGTAACCTCCCTCCAGCCTGATGGTTCACTTTTCACTGTGACTTTAACCAGTTCCTTACTGATCTTTTGAGTCTCATATTAATCCCCATCTTCTCCAGTTTAACTAATAATTTCCCATGTGGAACTGTATCAAATGCATTACTGAAATCCAGGTAGACTAGTTCTTCTGCATTTTCATTGTCTAGAAAATCAGTTATTTTCTCAGACATCCAGTGGAAATAGTAGTCACAACTGGTGTACAAGTATTGAAGGGTATGTGCTGTTTAGAAAAGACAGATATAAAGGCAAAGGTGATGGAGTAGCATTGTATATCAATGATGAGGTAGACTGTAAATAAATGAGAAGTGATGGAATTGATAAGAGTCTGTCTTGGTAAAAATCACATTGGGGAAGAAACCTACTAGAGTTTCCTCTGAGATAGTGATTGGGGTGTGCTACAGATCACCGGGATCTGATTTGGACATGGATAGAGACCTCTTTTTAAGGCTTTTAATGAAGTAAATACTATTGGGGACTGCGTGATTATGGGAGACTCTAACTTCCCAGCTATAGACTATAGGACAAGTGCCAGTAGTAGTAATAGGACCCAGATTTTCCTGAATGTGAAAGCTGACAGATTCCTTCACCAAATACTTTCTGAACCAACAAGAGGGGATGCCATTTTAGATTTGATATTAGTGAGTAGTGAGGACCTCATAGAAGATCTGGTTGAGGGGGACAACTTTGGTTGGAGCTAATTCAGTTCAAAATAAATGGAAGGATAAACAAAAATAGATCTGTGACTAGGGTCTTTGACTTCAAAAGGGCTAACTTAATTTTTTTAAGGGAATTAGTTGGGGAAGTGGACTGGACTGAAGAACTCATGGATCTAAAGGTAGAGGCGGCTTGAAATTACTTCAAGTCAAAGCTGCAGGAACTATCTGAAATATGCATCCCAAGGACGGGGAAAAAATTCATAGGCAAGAGTTGTAGACTAAGCTGGATGAGTAAGCATCTCAGACAAGTGATTAAGAGAAAGCAGAAAGGCTACAAGGAATGAAAGATGGGAGGGATCAGTAAGAAAAGCTATCTCTTGGAGGTCAGAACATGTAGACAGAAAGTGAGAGGCCAAAAGCCAAGTAGAACTGGACCTTGCAAAGGGAATTCACACCAATAATAAAAGGTTCTATAGCCATATAAATAGGAAGAAAATCAAGAAAGAAGTGGGATCGCTAAACACAGAGGATGGAAGTTAAGGATAATCTAGGCATGGCCAAATATCTAAACAAATATTTTGCCTCTATTTTTAATGAGGCTAATGATGATCTTGGGGATAGTGGTAGGGTGGCTAATGGGAATGGGGATAGAGCGGTAGAAATTATCACATCTGAGGTAGAAGACAAACTCAAACAGTTTAATGGGACAAAATCTGGTGGTCTGGATAATCTCCATCCAAGAACATTAAAGGAACTAGCACATGAAAGTGCAAGCCCATTAGCAAGGATTTTTAATGAATCTGTAAACTCAGGGGCTGTACCATATGACTGGAGAATTGCTAACATAGTTCCTATTTTTAAGAAAAGGGGGGGGGAAAAAGTGATCCAGGTAATTACAGGCCTGTTAGTTTGACCTTAGTGGTATGCAAGGTCTTGGAAAAATTTTGAAAAAGAAAGTAGTTAAGGAAGTCGAGGTTAATGGTAATTGGGATAAAATACAACATAGCTTTATAAAAGGTAGATCATGCCAGACCAACCCTGAACTCCTTTTTTGAGAAGATAAATTTTTTTTTTAGACAAAGGGAATGCAGTGGATATAATTTACCTATATTTCAATAAGTCATTTGATGTGATTTCACACGGGGAATTATTAGTTAAATTGGAAAAGATGGGGATTAATATGAAAACTGAAAGGTGGATACAGAGCTGGTTAAAGGAGAGACTACAATGGATCACACTGTAAGGTGAATTGTCAGGCTGCAAAGAGGTTACTAGTAGAGTTTCTCAGGGATCGGTCTTGGGACCAATCTCATTTAACATTTTTATTACTGACCTTGGCACAAAAAGTGGGAATGTGCTAATAAAGTTTGCAGATGACACAAAGTTGGGAGGTATTGCCAATAAAGAGGATTGGGATATCATACAGGAAGAGCTCGATGACCTTGTAAACTGGTGTAATAGAAATAGGATGAAATTTAATAATAGAAAGTGCAAGGTCATGCATTTAGGGACTAATTAGCAAGACTTTCTGCTATAAGCTGGGGATGCATCAATTGGAAGTGACAGAGGAGGAGAAGGACCTGGGCATATTGGTTGATTACAGGATGACTGTGAGCCACCAACGTGACGTGGCAGTGAAAAAAGCTAATGTGATCCTTGGATGCATCAGATGAGGTATTTCCAGTAGAGATAGGGGTATTCGTACCGTTTATAGAAGGGGCTGGTGAGACATCATCTGGAATTCTGTATACAGTTCTCTCTCAAACATGGGGAACCAGAAGAATTCAAACTGGAACAGGTGCAGAGAAGGGCAACTAGGATGATTCGCGGAATGGAAAACATGCCTTATGAGAGGAGACTCAAAGAGTTTGGCTTGTTTAGCTAACCAAAAGAAGGTAATGAGAAGATATGATTGCTCTCAATAAATACATCAGAGGGATAAATACCAGTGAGGGAGAGATGATTTATTTAAGTTCAGTGCCAATGTGGACACAAGAACTAATGGATATAAATTGGCCATCAGGAATTTTAGATTTGAAATTAGATGCAGCATCAGAGGAGTGAAGTTATGGAAGTTTTGATAGCGGCCTTTAACTACCTGAAAGGGAGTTCTAGGGAGGATGGGGCTAGGCTGTTCTCGGTGGTGGCAGATGACAGAACAAGGAGCAACGGTCTCAAGTTGCAGGGAGGGAGGTCTAGGTTGGACATTAGGAAAAAGTTTTTTACTAGGAGGGTGGTGAAGCACTGGAATGGGTTACCTAGGGAGGTGGTGGAATCTCCATCCTTAGAGGTTTTTAAGCTGCGGCTTGACAAAGCCCTGGTTGGGATGATATAGCAGAGGTTAGTCCTGCTTTGAGCAGGGGTTGGACTAGATGACCTCCTGAGATCCCTTCCAACTCTAATATTCTATGATTCTATGAATAGCCTTCCAAGGGGAGCAGTGTGGGCAAAAAACCTAGCTGGCTTCAAAACTGAGCTTGCTAAATTTATGGAGGGGATGGTATGATGGGACAGCCTAGTTTGGCAATTGACTGATCTTTGACTACTGGTGGTAGATATGCCAATGGCCTGTGAAGGGATGTAAGGTGGGGTGGTTTCTGAGTTATTACAGAGAATTCTTTCTTGGGTGTCTGGCTGGTGAGTCTTGTCCACATGCTCAGGGTTTAACTGATTGCCATATTTCGGGTTGGGAAGGAATTTTCCCTCAGGGCAGAGTGGCAAAGGCTATGGTAGTTTTTTGGCTTTCTCTGTAGCATGGGGCATGGGTCACTTGCTGGTGAATTATCTGTACCTTAAAGTCTTTAAACCATGATTTGAGGACTTTAATAACTCAGTCATAGGTTAGAGGTTTATTATAGGAGTGGGTGGGTGAGGTTCTGTGGCCTGCATTGTGCAGGAGGTCAGACTAGATGATCATATTGGTCCTTTCTGACCTTAGAGTCTGAGTCTAGGTTGGTCTGGCATGATCTACCTTTTGAAAACCATTATCCCAATTATGATTTGCCTCTTTATTCTCAACTAGTCTCAAAATTTGTTGTAAGACCTGTGTCACACTGGCTGGATCACGGAGGCCTTAAGGTATATTCAGGAGCTTTGACTATTCCCTTCTACACCAGTCTCACGTTGGGGGTGCCACACTGGTTAGCGTGGGGACGGGGGGGGGCGTTTAACATCGATATGTCAAAATCATAATTCATGTGAGATATGCCATGTCAGGTACTGTTAGAAAGGTTAAAATGTATTAGGTAAGATAATACTTATGTTCATGTGTGATATATGTAATGGAAGTTATGGATATATTTGATATACCTGTATTTCAAATTGTAATGCCTGAGACACACACTAGACAGGATAGCTGCAGAGCAATAGACTGCTTAATGGCCCATTGAGACACTCACAGGTGCAAGGGGCCCTGGGGGAGAAGCCACGGATATACCTGAGGAGTCACCAGGACTTGTCCATGTGACTCTGGACTCCATTTTAGTTCCTGTAAAACTCTACAAACAGCATGGCCAGGGCCAGAATATATAAGGCAGAGGCCTGGGAAATCCATGTTGTCTTTCAGTTGGGATTCAGCTTCAGCTACCAACCTCCCTCTGGATCAATTCATCTGCAACTGAACTGAAGCTGTGAAACAAAGGACTGAGACCCATCCAAGTACTGGATGTACACCAGAGGACTATACAAGCCTGCAAACTCCACAATTCTTCTATAAACCTGATGTATGTGGACTTTCAAATCATTTGTATGTATCTGATTGCTCTAATCTTTTAACATTTCTCTTATGGTTTGTTTCTTTGTATAATACACCTTTAGTCTTAGTTACTAAAAGATTGACTGGCAGTGTGGTATTTTGGGTAAGATACAAAGTTATATTGATCTGGTACTATGTCTGACCCTTTGGGGTCGGGGAACCTTTTTAGTAAAGAGCATAGAGTTTAAATAACTGGTCTCTTTACTGGACCTAGTGGCTGATTGGGAGCCGGAGACTGAAATGCAGTAAAGGGGCCTGTGTGTATTTGTATACTGGCTTCTTGATAAGTGTGGGAAATCAAAAGCACAGTTTGTGGCTGGTTGGGAAGTCTGGCTTCCATGCCACCCACCAGTGATGTGAGAATCTATTCTCCTTTTACAGGTTGCCCTGACCTTGGCATTCTCAGGTGGCTGCCCTAGGCACGGAAGGGTCACAACCTGTCATACAACTGAGGTCAAATTAATGGGTCTGTAGTTTCCTGGAGCTATTTTTTCCCTTTCTTAAATATAGATGCTATATTTGCAGTTTTCCAGTCGTAGGGCATGATCCCTGAGTTTACAGATTAATTACAAATCCTTCCTATTGGGTTTGCAATTTCCTGTGCCAGTTCTTTTAATGTTCTTGGATGGAGATTATCCGGGCCTCCTGATTTGGTCCCATTAAGCTGTCTGAGTTTGGTCTCCACCTTGGATGTGGTAATTTCTGCTTTCATGTCCTTGTTCCCATTAGCTACTCTGTCCCCAAGCTCCTCATTACTCTTATTAAAAACTGAGGCAAAGTATTCATTTAGGTGTTGGGCCATACCCAGACATCTTCTCTATTTATTTATTTTTGTGTTCTGACCTATGTAATTTTTCTCTAGATGTCTAGACAAATTTAACTTTAGCAAATGAAAACTTAAGATGACATTTATTTCTGTTAAACAAATATGTAGCTTTGTGAACTAAACCAAACACATTATGAATTATAACTTCAGTGCATGAAATCACATATTTGCTTGACAGAAATAAATGTTGGCTCATGTTTTAGTTTTGCTAAAATCATATTGTATAACTCACACTGTACTGCACTAAAAACACAGAAGCAAACAAGACTATTTCTTTCCCATGGATTTAATATGAATACTGGGCTACATTCACTCTTGGTGTAAACTCTACTGTCTCTATAGTACTGTATCATCTTGTTTAGATACTGTGGAAGAAACGAGGCATTTATTATGAACTAAAAGCTCCCTTAAACAGCATCTGTTGTACAGATATTTGTGTAAGGTTTTGTATCAGTACTGTATACAGTATATAGCTTGAAAGGAAGTTCTTTGATACATTCAATGTTGATCCATGTAATCCTAGTTATCCTTCCTTGTCTTGAGTGTTTATTTCTAGTTACCAGAGGTCATTCTGCTCTTTTCCTGTACCTCACTTGAATATTTCCTGGCTTTAATGTAAAAGTCAGCATTTCCTTTTTATTTGAATTGTAAGATTTAAATAAAATAGATTTTATTCTATTTCAAAAGATGTTTAACATTTTTTGGAAGGTCCCAAAAAAGCATAGAGACTTTTGAAAAATCTTCATAATTTTTCTGCTTCAAATGTTACTGCCTGTGGTATGGATTAAAAATCAGTATTTGTGGGGCATAATCAATGAAATTATGGTTATTTTAGGGTTAAATACTGAAGTCAGCTGGAGTTTTGCTGTTTCCTTCGTTGGAACTGGATTAGGATCTTGATAAAGTAAAAGCTTGGACTGAAAGGTTTAACATTTTCATATGGAAATTTTTTAGGACAAAAAATCAATTTGCTATTTCAATATTTTTCTAGATTATGGCAGTAATTAAGACAATGCAATATTTTTTCAAACTATTTAATTCTTTTGCTTCTGTTAAGAAACTTAGGCCTTGATCCTGCGAATTATGCATGTGCTTAACCTTCAACATTTGAATGATCCCATGACCTTCAGTAAGATTACTAACCTGGTGAAAGTTAAGCATCTGTACAAATAGATGGAGGTTTTTTTTTAAATCTTGTGATAAAGATATTTAACAACTTTCTTTGTTTAAAAAGTGTAGTTAGTGGAATTGAAAATGTTAACTACCATTAATATTTCTTCAATAAAAATCTCATTTTTAATTTTCAAAATGTGTAGTATTACTGATTAAAGCAGTGGTGTGTGTGGTGGTTTTTTTTGTTTTTTTTTTGTTTTTTGTTTCTAACATCCAAACTTTTATTTGAAATTTTACACTGCACAATAGCATGTGTGTTACATTTAAAATTTAGGCTCACAGGCATTCTATCAAAGCAGCTCATTGAAAATGATTTTCTTTGATTACAAACTCACTGGTATGTTTCAGCAATTGGCTAATAGAAACCACCACTGTGTCCATTGCTTTTTTTCTCCTCCTATGTTATCCTCTTTTAAAAATGCACCCTGTAGGTGTTCATGTTAGCTGGTATTTCCTTTCAGTGTCTCCAGTAAGTTATCCTTTCTTTGTGGGTAAGTAAGAGTTTGCAAAACTTTGCAACCTTATTCTTAAATTAAATACTGACAAGGAATGGAAGTGTAAAGCATGCTAATAAGCAAGACCTCCCTGTGGGAACCTGTGATGGAAGACTGTTTCACATTGAGAGGCAGACAGCGCTGTTGACACTGGCTGTCAAAAAGGCTTCATGTCTTTGAAAGAAAATCTTAATCTTCTTTATTCATGTGTGAACAGGTCCAGGCCTTCATCCTGCAGCTCATACACATTGACTGTTTAAACTGTGGGTTGCTAGGCTTTGGGTAGAGTTTGTTTGCCTGTGTCTACATTGTACGAATGGATGAGGACTGAAAATTAAAATCTGTCTGACACAGAGCACTGCTTTTCTGTCTCTGTTTGAAGAGACATGGCAACCCAGGGTGAAATGAAAAAGAATTTTATTGAGCGCAAAACCACTCAGTGTTTAAATGTTGAACGCAGGAACTGAATGGTCAATTTGGGAGGCTTGTAGGTTGTTTATAGACATTGGGGTGGCTGTCAATCATGAAACAATAGGTGAAATTTGTGTCAGGAAAAAAAAGTGCTTTTTAGTGGCTGAACTCTTTTGTTTCCTGTTAAAATGCTCACATCAACAAACAAAAAGAGATTTTGTTTGGAGTTTACAAGCAAAGACATTTCAGAATAGCAGAGATGCTGCTACTATTATGGCATATCTTGATCCTTGCAATACCACCTAGTTAACATTTAAAACCAAAATTGACTGAAGAAATATATCATGCCAATTTGATTTGATTTTTGAATCTGATTTTGCTCTCCTGTTGCTGCTTACAAACAAGGAATAACTCCATTAAATGAATGGAGTTACACTACTGGAAAAACTAGGATGAAAGAACAAAATGAGACTTCATATCTCTTGTTCTGCATGTAAATCTGAGATACTAAACAGAAATGTTACCTATAAAAAAATAATCTCCCTCAGCAATTGTCAATAAAAACTGGGGGTAATGGGCTCTTATTTCAGAAGCAATGTTCTTCCCAACTGTTGTTAATTGCCAGCATTTTGCTACCTCAGTTTACAGAAGTTTATATTATGTCAGTCATAAAACTTCACTCTGTGCTGAAACTTGGCAAGTAGCAAACTTGCCACTATAATCTTTAGAGTAATTTAAAAAAATATTTGAGGGGGGGGGGCGGGGGGGATAGAGATGTGCCCATTTTTAAGTCATAGGATGCAAAAATGTTAAGCCTGATGGCTTACAAAGCTGTTCATATTTTTATAACTCAAAAAACGATTTTTGTTTTTGCTCCACACTCAGAGAACTCTCCACAACACTTGAGAACTGTCCTAATCCTGTGGCTTCTAGGACTCGGGGGCGGGGGGGGGGAATCCAGTAAAGGGGAGGAAAAGAACAGCTCATTTCCTCCTGTGGCTTCCACTTGTAGCACCCCCCCCCCCCCCAGCAGTCTTCTTGCACACTGCAGTCCACCTACTTAGATCCCTCCCCTCCTTCCTCTCAGCTCATGGGAGGGAGAAACAGAGGTAGCTGAAAGGGATCAGAAAGTGGTTTATGCAAAGTGTGTGGAAGAGGGAGAAACCTACCATTGAGTGCCCATCATCACCATGTCTGAACTCCACACTATACCCCACACAAATCATAGCACCCCCACACTAGCCATTTTTTTCCTGCAAAGGAGTCTGGCAAGAGCCCACAGGTGGTTTTCAGGTTTGGTGTAAAAGGACCACTGCTGCTCATTCTCCTTTGTGTGTTCCCGGTCTCTCTCAAAATATCTTTCTACCCTTTCTTCTTTTCTAACTTACCTATTAGTCTCCTGCACCAGCAATCCACTAGTGAGTGTATGTGGTATAGTCTCCCTCTGTGCCTATTCCACAGAAGATATCAATCTGTTATAGCATGCCTTTTTATCTGAAGCTGTAAAGACTCGTGCTTTTTAGCTCTGGAGGTCCTTGGTTCAAACTCTGGTATCAGATGGTGGCTCTCACTTATACCATCTCCCTCATCCTCCTTTGTATACATAAGGCTTGAAGAATTTACCAGACACACAACAGTCAAAGAACTAAACTGTGATGAAGGACTCTAATGTCAGAGTGGAAAACCTACAAGCAAGTCATCCCCACTGTGTGCTGATTTCTGAAATGTTTACGGTTCTATCTTTTGTAGCCTCCGGCTAGTAGATTCTGATAAATATGAAGTCTTCCCCCCACTCATCTGGCTGTTTGGGATGTACAGCTGTTATGAAACTGATAGAAGTAGCCATTTTCACTACTTTCCTTTGTAACTGCCTGTTTCCTACTAATTCAGGGCAGAGTGGCCCTTTTAAAAGGAATTTTTCCCCTAGCATACTTATCTGGGACTGGCCCTTTAAGTTTGGCAGAGCCGAACAGCTGCAGAATCAAGTAGCCATTTAGTAACTGGCTGTTGCATCTCCCTCTTCCAGCTGGTAAATATTGACTCCTGTTATCTTTACAGCTACCTTTCTACTAAGGAGATAGGGCAGTCTCATGCTGCTGGAGGAAGAAGGCTTCTCATAGGCTCAATCTAGCTCCTTGTGTTTAGTATCTCAAGTGTCTTGGTTTTTGGCTTGGATAACTTTGTTTGGTTAGTTTTATTTTCACTTTTGGTGACTTAAGCAATTTATCCCAAGATAAATAATCTTGGATATGGTTTCATATCCTTTTTTGGATCATGTGTAGCGGAAGGACAGGTCCATAAACCAGGCAGAGCTTGGGGAGGAAGGTAATTTAAGAAAACCTTAATTTGAATTTGGAGAGAGGCTCTGGTCATCTGCATTTGCTGGTTGGGATACTGGGGGTAGAGGAGAGATTCTGCTTCCCCCCACCCTGTTAAGATGCTCCTGCTGTACATTGCTAATTTTGAGGTGATTCCAAATTAGAGGTACCCGCTACCTTCCTCCTTTTTCCTCTTAAATCACTATGGGAGAATTTTCACCTAGTGTTCCCTTTAACCATGCTTCAGATCAGCTTCTTCTCAGTCAAGGAGAAGGTGTGTGGTCTTGATAAGATTCTCCCTCAGTGTCCAATAGAGAAGAATCCATTACCCTCAAGGATATAGTGGGAAGCACTGAGCATGCTCATTTGCACCCTTTATCTTTTCAATGGGTCAAATTCATGCACAGTAGTCACATTGGGAGCGTCACACTCTAGCTCTAGAAGCCAGTGATGGCTACACGAGGCTGTTTTCAAGGGGATACTTTCTACTAGAATAGGGGGTTGCCTTTGTATCTACAAGCTTTTCAGAGCAGCTGCTGGGAGTGGAAACAGTATTGACCTAAATAGAGCTATAACAACAATACTAAAACAATAATAACATAGAATTTGTTTGTGGAAATACTTGTAGTATGCTAGGAGCTGTATGAACCCAAAAAAACTCTAAAGACAAAATAAATAGAGGTGGTGATGCTGAGAGACCAGCTCAGATCAAAGTCGTAGACTAATTCACTTGTGTGTGAATATGAAAGATATGTTAATATTGTTCTTCCTTACCTATAACCTGTTTTTCACTATTGAATTACATTATCTATAATTGGATAATCCTAGATTTAAACTGTTCACATTAATATGTGAATGTACTGGTTGTGTAAATTTCATGAAAACTAATGAAGGATTGTTTTTGCCTTATATTATGTTTGTTTACTCATCACAGGAGATTGGAGCCTCTGAACTGTAAAAAATCAATAACTTTAAAGCATGGGTCATTGTGTTCGACAATGGAAATTCACAAACTCAGTTTACATTTAGTCAGTAGAGGAAGAGCCCATGTTGTGATGAAAACACTTGCCAGCTTGTTCTCCACTGAAAGCAGCTATAAGAATGCATCCAGGGAACGATCCTGTATCTCTGAGTTGTTTGGACATGGTCATGGAGCATTACAAATGCAAGACAGGGATCCCCAAAATTATTCTGGGTAACTGAGAGACTTATGGAAAACTAGCAGATTACTACATTTCTGCTATCACTTTGAACTTAAAAACTTGGACTCACCAGTTAATGTATTTTGCCTGCTTTAACCTCTCAACTCACTTCTTTTCTTAACTAATAAACCTTTAGCTAGTTTACTAGAGAATTGGATACCAGCATTGTTTTTGGTGTGAGATTGAGAGTATCCATTGACCTGGGGTGATTGACCCTTTGGGGGTTGGGAGTAACCCAATGTAATGTGATATTTGGTATAAGGGATCATTATCACAAAGTTCAGTTTGTCTTGGAGGCAAATGGGCTGGATAGCCTAAGGGGACTCCCTATGACTCCATGTTAAGGCTAGTATAGTGATCCAGGTATTCACATTTTTTACTGGCTTGGTAAAACCTAATTATAGAATATACCACCAGTTTGGGGTGTCTGCCCTGTTTGCTGACAGTCTGACCTGATATTGGCACTCACAGTTCTGAGCTACTCTAGACAGCATGGCAGAGGTGGTGGGTAGGGAAAAGGAGAAGAGCAAATTAAGGAGGCAAAGTCACCACTGTCAGAGCGATTTCTCTGGATCAACTGAGTGGTCAGTGAAGACTCGCTCAGTCGATCCAGAAATCAACGTACTAAGAACACCTTTGCAAGTGAAGTGCAGTGAAGATGGCGCGCAGAAGAGGAGCCCAGAAGTCAACGGGAGTTACGCAAGATTTTTGTGTCGCTTGCGTCACTCCCGTGACTTTTGCCAAATCCCGGAGGTAAGTGTAGACAGGGTCATAGTCACGGTGGATCTCCAGAAGGGATTTGCATGAGTAGAGAATAGTGGCCTTAGGATCCAGCTTGGGAAGCCATTCAGTGGATAGGTTTAACATAGCAGGAAGGATAGAGATCTGTGGGAGAGGTAGGCAAGCAGAACATCAAGATTGGCATTGCAAAGGAGAGCAGTCGAGTGTCATGCAAAGAGCGGGGGGGGGAGGGGGGTTCTTAACTAAAAAAAAGAGAATTATACAGCCTGCTGTCCAGAGTTAATCAAGTAATCATACATGTATGGTACCTGAAGTTTGAAGATCTTGTTTTCTGTGTAAAATAAAAATTAAATAAATGCACTACATTTTGTTTGTTCAGGTTTTATGATGGTTAGCAAGTTCCTGGCTGAGTCCAAGTCTCAGCTCTGATATCACTCTTCTTGACATGTTTATAAACTTCAGTGCTGTTGATCACTCTTTCCCCTTGGGACCTTGCTTTTTTGGGTTTCTTGCCCTGTTTTCTAATGGTTCTCTTGATTCCCTTTCACTGCCTTCTCCTACTCAGCTCTCCTACAGAGAAGTTAGGATTTGGTTCTTGGTTCCTTGCTCTTCTCCCTTTACATCTTTATCCCTAGGCATCTTTCCTTACTTTCAGGGTTTCAAATTAATCTCTATGCTGACCCTCAAATCTGACTCTCCACATTCATCCCCATCGATGCAGTCCAGCAAGGCTACCGACCTCAGGGATACTTGGCAATAGATGGCGTTCTGCCAGTTGTAGTTTTAAAACATGCACAACACTCAACTACTTGCCTTTCATCCTGGAAATTGTCCTCTTCTTTTCTCTTAATACCACCATGCACCCAGTCTGTCTTTTTTGACCCTCCTGCCCACACATCCAGACTGCCAACAATTCTTAATCATAGAATATTAGAGTTGGAAGGGACCTCAGGAGGTCATCTAGTCCAACCCCCTGCTCAAAGCAGGGCTAACCTCAGCTATATCATCCCAACCAGGGTTTTGTCAAGCCTCAGCTTAAAAACCTCTAAGGATGGAGATTCCACCACCTCCCTAGGTAACCCATTCCAGTGCTTCACCACCCTCCTAGTAAAAAACTTTTTCCTAATGTCCAACCTAGACCTCCTGCCCTGCAACTTGAGACCGTTGCTCTTTGTTCTGTCATCTGCCACCACCGAGAACAGCCTAGCCCCATCCTCCCTGGAACCCTCTTTCAGGTAGTTAAAGGCCGCTATCAAATCCCCCCTCAATCTTCTCTTTTGCAGACTAAACAAGCCCAGTTCCCTCAGCCTCTCCTCATAAGTCCTGTGCTCCAGCCCCCTAATCATTTTGGTTGCCCTCCGGTGCACTCTCTCCAACTTGTACACATCCTTTTTGTAGTGGGGGGCCCAAAACTGGACACAATATTCTAAATGCGGCCTCACCAATGCCGAATAGAGGGGAATAATCACTTCCCGTGACCTGCTGGCAATGCCCCTCCTAATGCAGCCCAATATTCTATTAGCCTTCTTGACAACCAGGGCACACTGCTGACTCATATCCAGCTTTTTATCCACTGTTACCCCCAGGTCCTTTTCTGCAGAGCTGCTGCCCAGCTCGTCGGTCCCCAGTCTATAGCTGTGCATGGGATTCTTCCTTCCTAAGTGGAGGACTCTGCACTTGTCCTTGTTGAACCTCATTAGATTTCTTTTGGCCCAATACTCCAGTTTGTTTAGGTCACTCTGTATCCTATCCCTACCCTCCAGGCTATCTACCACTCCCCCCAGCTTAGTGTTGTCCGCAAGCTTGCTGAGGGTGCAATCTACCCCATCCTCCAGATCATTAATAAAGATGTTGAACAAAACCGGCCCCAGGACCAACCCCTGGGGAACTCTGCTTGTGACCGGTTGCCAGCTAGACATGGAGCCATTGATCACTACTTGTTGAGCCCTATGCTCTAGCCAGTTCTCTATCCATTTTATAGTCCATTCATCCAACCCATACTTCTTTAACTTGCTGATAAGAATACTGTGAGAGACCGTATCAAAAGCTTTGCTAAAGTCAAGGTATATCACATCCACAGAGCCAGTCACCTCATCATAGAAAGCAATCAGGTTGGTCAGGCATGACTTTCCCTTAGTGAATCTGTGTTGACTGTTCCTGATCACCTTCCTCTCCTCCAAGTGCCTTAAAATGGATTCCTTAAGGACCTGCTCCATGATTTTTCCAGGGATTGAGGTGAGGCTGACCGGTCTGTAGTTCCCTGGATCCTCTTTCCTCCCTTTTTTGAAGATGGGCACTATATTTGCTTTTTTCCAGTCCTCAGGGACCTCCCCCTGTTCCCACGAGCTTTCAAAGATAATAGCCAATCACCTCAGCCAACTCCCTTAATGCCACTTTCTTCACATCATTTAAAAAACTTCATCTTTTCCTTTTCTTCCTGACAGTTAAAACATTTATACGTGCCCTCAACATCATCCATTGTAACTTCTGTAGCCTCCTTCTTTCTGGCTTCTCTGATACCATTATTCCCCTCCAATCTGTTTAAAATGTAGTACCCTGCAAAATTATCATTCATATCTCGTCAACGCCTTTGTTTGTCACTTTCCTCTCTGAATTGTTTAATGGGCAATCCCTTTCTCTCTGGACCATCCTTTACTTCAAGGTGTCCCGCATAACTTTTGCCCTGGTCTACATTTCAATTCTCTCCTCTTATTAGCTCCTCTTCCTGACTCTCACCTCACCTCCTTTGCCCTACTAGTGACTGTAATCTCAATGCACCTTTCATTTGCTTCTCCTTCATCCATCCTCACTCCTTCTATGTTGACTATGTCCACTAGGGTACTCTCTCAATCCTGATGCCAGATTCCTCCCTTCTCATTCAAATCCCTTCTGAAGACCAACTTATTTCATAAGAACTGGAAAAAGAAACAGTTACAAACAATTAATTGTCCTAGCTTTTTTCTCCCAGCATATCTTGTCTTATTGTCTCTGTTTCACAATGTAAAGTCCTGGGGCAAGGACAGTATTGACAATTGTCTTGTACAGTGACAAGTACAAATAATTAACAATGCTCACTAGTATATGGGGAATTGTGTATTATATAAGGTGGTCCAGCAGCAAACTATATTTTTCAGCCAGAAATATTTTTTTCTCCCCCAAGTTTATTCTGGAGACCTAAGTCTATAACAAAGGAAACAAAGGTTTTTTTAAACAAATGGTAAAGCAAACAGCACAGTTCAAGTTACAATCCAACCTTCTGACAGCCAGGCAGGCAGCTCTGCGTACTCAGGGGCCTCCCTTTCCTCAGGGAGCAAGATCAGGGAAGGATATCTGCCTTGCCTCTGAATGCCTGCTTTGGCCTTTTGCCCCCAAACCTCATATTAGTCCCCAGACTGTATATTTGGGGAGAGCCTCAGCTAAGGTCTTGACTGTACAGTGCCTGGCAAAACTGCACTCTGATGCATGACTGAGGCCCTTAAGGGCTACTGCAATACAAATAATCAGTAGCAGGGAGTAAATCTGGTGTACTGCTGTTAAGAAAGATACACCCTGTTGCAGGAACCTTTACAAAATAGTATCTCCAGAAACAAAGTATTATGGACTTCCAATGAGACTTAAAGGCCAGGGTTTTAACTTGGGTGACTAAACGTACGCAATTAAATAAGTAGCCTGATTTTTTTTTAAAGAGGTCAGTGGAAGCTAATGGTACACAGTATCTCTGAAGCACATTTGCTAATGTGCTTAAGCACGTTCTTTAACTATATTCTTAACTTTAAGATAGGCACATAGTTTAATAGTACCTTTGCTGGACCAGGATTAAAAATCAGGCCTCTTAACTTGTTGCTTAATTTAGGCAGTCAAGATTTAAAATTATGATCAAAATGTCCATTTTTAGGGGATGTTTTGTACTGAAAAAAGTCAATATATAGTTTATTTTTCAAAATGTAAACTTTCTGTGAACCATTTAAAAAAGGTGAAACGTAACTTAAAAGGCAAATGGATGTATCGTATCTGCAGAATGTATGTTAAACCTTAATGAAAACCACAAATTGCTGCCAGCCTTCGGCGTTGATTGATTGCAGTTTCATAGAAAGCTGATTTGTAGTTGACAAAATGTTTTCCTTTTCTGTCTTCCTGTAAATGAGAACTTCAGACTGTTTATGGTCTGCAAAATCATAATAAAGTCTGAAAGAAAAATACAATAGGAAATCTTCAGTGCTCCAAACAAAATGGAAACTGTGGTCCCTGGCAGGAACAATGTGAACCAGATACATTTTATGGAATAAAATCACTCTCTGGCTTCTTGTAGGGTTACATCAGAATAGAAAAATGACTAAAGAAAATGAGAGGTTTGGGCTGAACTCTCCAAAGTAATGCAAACACGACATATAGAACATCACACAACTCTTTCCCATACAAGCCTAATACAATGTCATCATATCCCTTCCAAACTCTTTTCCCTTTTGTTATTTCTGTCTTTGTATGAGAAAGAGGCTTGAACAGATTGCAGGAATATTATTTCCTGTAGTTCCGCAAACTTGTCGGTTAACAAAACTGAACCCATATGACCTTTGAGCCATCAGCAATCTTGTTAGATGAACTGTAGGGATTTACATTGTAATGTGTCGTTCTTTGCACCTGCACGTCACAATAGCAAAATTCTCAAAATGCATAGCATGTAATCCACACTGGCACTAAAAACATGTACAATGAGGAAATAGATTGGCTCCAAATATCACTGAGTTGATCTATTTCATGGTGCCAACCTTTAAGTGTTGGACAAATGGCTAATTGCTCCTCTTTCCTAATTAGTTTCTGCCCTTCACCAGATGATGTGGCCCTTGGTATTCACAGTTCTTTGTCTGTAGTTATCCCATTATTTTCTGCAGGGTGTATACTTTCTATTCTGTTTCTGTTCTCAGATCATTAGAGTGAATTATCTGTTCACTTCAGAGACATCCCTCCCAATTTCAAGAATGAATGCAAATGGGCGGATGGATAAATACTTTGTTGTCTTTGGTAATTTAAAATCTACTAAAAAAGAGTGGCAGAGCATGGTGGGAGAATCCTTCAGATTCTATTAATAGTAGAAAGATCTATGGATGGAAAAAGCTCTTCTGATGAGTCTGTGTCACATAAGAAATGCTGTATGCAGATTCACAGATCTACCTCATTTTTATGCCTGTGCACTCTTTCTTAAAAAGATGCTAATGCTTTCCAGCAGTGAGGTTCTTGTACAATATAATTAGCTTTTCTTTTCCCATGAAAGAATATATTGCCTCTGATTTGCTTGTCCTTTGTCAGTCTAGTATTATGTTCTGAATCCAATCCTTAAATCTATCCTGGAAATGGCAGCATAGTAACTGGCTGTTCTTTGCTTTAGCAATGTATTGCTTTTAGCAGACTGAGAAGACTTCATTCTATACAGTAACAGCTCTGGCAAAAGTAAGCCAAGAGCCTCACAGGGGGCCAGCAGGTTTTTAGTTTACAGCTTGAATTTGTTTCTGAGCTTTTTCTTAGTATCACAATGGGCTCTTGCTGTGTACTTCTAATACCTCTGTAATAAAGTCAGGGTATATTATGCCATCTGTCCAGGAGTCAACATTGCAGGTCAAGCTAATTTAAACTGTCACTTTTCATCTCCCTGTGCCTGTATGCATTACATTTAATAGTTTTGAGTGAGTGATTATATCTGTTGACCTCTGTAACAAAGGACAAAGCTCATGTTTATATTTTGTTCATTATCTTGAATTGTCAAGGATATAGACATTTGATCCTTCCATGCAAAATACAGTTAAACTGGTGACTGATACTTAACCTTCATGTTATGAAAACCATACAGTTGGTTCTATATTTTTGCATTATTATTGAAAGATAAGTCAGAAGGGAATAAAACGTGATGGCTTTAAATGATTTTACTCTCGGATTGGGAAAGTTTAAGTTCTAAAATAAAGATTTTATTTCTTCTGCAAACTGAAAATGAAGGACTTGCAGAGTCTGCTAACCACTGATACACAGAGATGGTATGTGATGAATCTTGCAGAAAATGATGCCCATAAATCATCTGGGCACCAATGGAAGAAGAAACTCTTAAGTGGTGGGTTTTTTTGTTTTGTGTTGTTTATTTTAAGGTCAGAAATGAACTGACAAGTCTTGTTGCACTTCAATAGTTATAAATTAAGTATTCAGGAGGGGGGAAGTGGGGAAATAATGAGAAATATGTGTAATGGTGCAGTATAGGTTTTATAAAGAAGCTGCTTTGGAGAATGGTAGCTCTGTCCTTTTCAATTCAGTTTCCTGCTGCCTCTTGCCCTGTGATCTACTGCAGGCCCTCAGATTTCCACCACGTTTTTCTCTTCCCTGGCACAAAAGTAGTTAGAAGCATGGGTGAGGAGAAAAAGGTGATTCATCCCCCACTCGTGACTTTTATAGTCTTTTTAGTTTTTGTTTAATTCTTCAATACTGTGCAAATTCTAAGCTTCTAAATAAGCTCTCTGTATCCATTACAAGGATGCCATACAGCCAGCCATCATAAGATAGAAGTGCTGCTCTTTTACCCTAGACATGATCTACACACACACATTGCACTTGTTTAACTAAAATTGGTTTAAGAATTGATTTACCTAAACCAGTGCAAATGGCTGTGTGGACTTATGTAACTAGTTAACTGGTTAATTAATTAACTGGTTAAACTAGTGCAGCACTTCTTTAGAAAAGGTCTTCTAGTCCACCAGAAAATAGCGTGCAGCCAAGCAGCCACAACAGTTTGATCAACTCTTTGCAGTCATTTAAAATGTCAACATTAATTAACACAAGACATGTTTTATTTTAAAAAGGTAATAAGATTAATGGCTAAAAATCCAAGGGCCTAACTGTACACTAATCATTTATACTTAGAAGAGATGTGGTGTACATGGATTCCTCTCCCAGCCATGCAGAAAGGAGTGTTTAGTGTGTCTGCTGCAGAATTCCCTTTATTCCCACTCGATCACAAGGCAGAGCTCGCTATGGTTCAAATAATGTATATGTGTGGATGAGCTGGGGAATGGGCAGATCAATCCTGGGGCACATGAATTATCCACTGAGGCACCCAGCAAATCAGATAGAGGTTGTAGAATTATTCCTAAGGCACTGTATCCATTCTACGGGATCCCCTTGAAGAGGGCTTTGGGACAGGTACTGGTTGTATTCCCCCGGATGACACAGCTGAGAATGGAAGCAATGTTGCAGGAGCCCAAAATTAAGATGGTGCACAGGACCTCCATGCATGACCCTGTGCCCTTGGTGGATCCTTGAGATCCGGTGAGTTTGTGTACAAGAAACATTGCTTTCTTCTGGGTGGGAAGAATCCCACCCATTCACAGGGAGAGAATGCAGAGGTCTTTTCTGCCACATAAAGTTATGATATATCCCACTGTGAAGGTTAGTTGAAAGAATGTTGAATTGCCAGAATTAATTAATATTCTTACAGCAACATGGCCATTCTGCATCTATTTTATACATTAGTGATGATCCATTTAAGAACAAACACAAACATATTGAATTGCTCACAACAAAGAAAAAAGGAGTTGAAAACACTCTATACAATATGTAGCTTTTGTATGTAATTTTTGTCTATTATAGACCTAATTAGATAATACCTTGGAATGATTAAATGTATTTATTAACATAGAAATGCAATTAAACAGCACAAGTAAGGGGACAGAGCTAAACCATGGATATATAGACAATAGATTTAGGGTTAGTGTCAAAAAAAAGTTATCTTCATTTTTCCCCCTCTTATTGTAATGTCATTTCTTATCTCAGTTGCTTCTGAATATTTCAATTCAGTATATCTTGGCTGTGCTTTATTAAACAAAATGGCACCATAAAGCATCCCTTGTGGTTACTGGGAGTTAAATATTATATTCTAGGTAAAGGTTACCTGCCCAGAAGCTAGATTCATAATTGGAAAGCAGGACTAATGGGATATTAGGCCATTGTGAAGGAGAAAATTATGAGATGCTATAATGATGACTTCATTGGCTATTATAAATCTGGCAGTGTAATGATGTAACACAATGTCATTGCCATAGCTTTAAAATGCCATTAAATGATTCTAGTCATCCAAAAGCATGGCCAAAAAGAGATTTAAAGTTACAAATAAATTAATATTGGTCCAGAATACCCTGAAATAGATACTGAATATAAATTAAATTGTTAGAATGTAATTGTGGCAAATACAGTTGGTAAGTACAGACATTCCCATTATCAGTGTTTGAGATGCTAGAATGGATTTAATGAACAGTTATTTGTTTAACCATACTATACATTTAATTACTTTGAGAGCATGATTTAACCAAAAAGGCATCTGCTTATTTCTGTTGAAAATGCACAGGTGTCCACATTTAAAAAAAACACCATCCTAAACAAAAGCATCCTAATTTGACACCCTTATTATTACACTCAGACTGACTTTACCCTCTTAGCCTTACCCAATCCCTTTAGATAGGTTGGATGTACATTAGAACCTCAGTGCAGGATAGAGCTGAGGAAAGTATCTGTATGTGTTCTGTCAATTTGACTTGAGTCTGTTGGGCTGTCAATCCAGCACCTTCCATGTCTTTGTTCCCCAGTCCCACTCTTGGTTTATTCTTTTGCAGTCCTAAGAAATTGCTTGACTATTGACTGCTGTAGGCTCTTTCTCTTGACTTAGGAGATGTGCTTTTTCTCCTGACTGTCTCCACCCACCATTCCCAGGAATCAAGTAGACCAGCACTTTTTGTGAGTGCTAAATTCACTTCAAAACTTGTTTTGAAAAGGTGTGTGGGTGAGAATTATTCACTGAGAGCAAACTCATAAATATGTTTGAGAGCCCTATCTTTTCTGTAAAGTTTAGCTTCACAAAGAAACTTCTGCACCCCAAATGAGGTGTTATAGTGGACTTGGATGTCCACTGGACTTAGGTGAATGAGAAGCACAAATTGACTAAAAGTGGGAGATCTTAGTCTAACATATGATTTATTTTCATGTTTCTGCCTAAAATTGGTGCTTCTGGGTGACTTTTTCGGAAGGCAAGATTGTTCCATATAGTACATGTTATCCAGTCAAATTTAAATGTGGAGAATGATTGGGCTCCCTCTGCTTTTTGGAAGATGACTCCACATCATAACAAATTAGTCAGGAAGTTTTTCCTTACATTCATCCCAAATCTTCCCATTGTGATTTTCCACTATTACTGCCATTGTAGCTTATCTCAAAGCATAAAGAGCTAGAAGAAGATGGTATACTGTGACTGCCCAACCTACCTTTTTGAGTACTGGTCCCACTACAGAGAGAGACACTCTGGTTTCCATGTATCATTATCCATCCCTTCCTATAACTTCCTTTTCAATTTGGGGCCTGGCTTGGGCCAAGAGGGAGAAGGCATGAGTCACAACCAGGATGTGGGCAGTCTGACTTAGTGGTCTGAGCAGGAGTCAGGCCATGTCAGACACCAGGAGGTCAGACTCTGAGACAGGCCAGTGGGCAAAACCAAGCTCCTACTGATCTCCGGTAACCTGAGCCCTGTGGACCAGGCCTCAAGATCTGTGGTCCCTGATGCATCAGAAGGAAAAGTGGGATACATCAGAAGGAAAAGGACACTCAAGACCACAAGATCTAAGAAGGTGGGAATCCAAACCACTGAGCATCTTCCTCTAACTCTTTAAGAGGGTAGAAGAGTTTCATTAATTGCCAATCATCTAATGATCCCTCCCTTCTTTCTTCTGCTGTGTGTCTGACATCTAGTGGATATCTTGACTCTTAGAAGTGTTCGCTGTATGGAAGTATTGACTGTTTGGGTTTTTAAGCCAGTGTCTGTAGACCCTATTGTATGTCAATCAAATTGCTATTCCCAACCAAAGGCATATTAAAAGGAAACCTCTCTTAGAACAGTACATAACTGAGACTGAATAGCACTCTCAGAAAAACAACTTTACTAAACATCATTTGAGCCCACTGCCCTTTCTTCATTCTTCGTTAGACAAATATATAACAGAATAACAGCTGTTGAGGCGATAACTAACTTGCAACAGACGTTGAGTGAGTAGGCATTAGGAAATGAGGGGATTTTTTGGTACTTGTGCCTGTCTAATTTCAAGGGAAGCAATTGCCATCTCAGTTGTGGTGAAGAAGAGACAATCTGATAGTGGTTCAGACTCTGGAGATGGCTGAAAGTGGACTTTTCTCCTTTTTACCGTTAAAAACAGGTCTTTGACTTGGCTGGGAAACCCATCAAAACAGCAATTTTACTCTATAATGTATGTATGTCTGCTGATTCATCTGTAGAGCAGGAGACAAGCCAATGGCTTGGGAGAGATCTGTTAGTGAATGACAGCGCAAAGGGTCCACAGTAAATTAAACAAACATTCTTCCAACTGCTCTCCTTTTTAAGTTTCTCTCTCCTCATTAGAATCCCTGTTGGGTTTTTCTCCTTCATACCAGGCAGCTACTGAATGTCTCAGAAAATTTTCTACAATCAGTTGTAGGTAATTAGTTTGGAAATCAAACTCCTGATTATTACTTTTTTGAACACTGGTTTCTCAGGTTTACTTCTTAAAATCTGAGTATTTTAGGATAAATATCCAGCAAAGAGTGGACTCTCTGGGTATTTTGGTACTTGACTATCTATATGAGGAAATAATTTGATGGATATTTATGCCATTTCAGGGGAAAAGTACAGTAATACCTGGCTCACTAAACATTTATTAAATTACAATATGTATGTGATTATTAAAATTACTTTTCAAAACAGCAGTAAAAAATGGCATTGTGATGCTGTCATCCTAAGAATGTTTGCTACATTAATAATGCTACGAATGGCGTGAACAATCTGTCAGCAGTAACAGCCGTTTCACTACTACTTCCCAGAAGCTCTTTTTCTAATGCTGCAGGGACTTGGGAAATGCAAATGTCCTCTCAATGCATGACAATCAAGACCATTACTCAAAAAAAAAACAAAAAAAAAAAAACCCGAAGTTTTATATAATAGAATATTATTAATGAGAATTTTGAAAATATACCAATTATAATTTGGTTGCCTTCATACTAGGTTTTCATCTTCAACACCATTAGACTGTCATAACAGCAGTTGCAGTTCTGAATGTTAATGATTATTTTATTTTATCTATCTACTTTTTTTTTGTGATTCACATTTAGTAATTAGCTTTTGTGATCAGCATACTTTTATATTACCTTGTAGTTTTCTTTTAACTACCTGAACTGAGCCCAAAGATTAAGGCCCAGATAATTCCTCCCACTCCAGAGATGGCAGAATGCTCCGATCAGACAGAGTAAGGAGAGGAGTATTTCATTGTCCTGCTGCTGCAGTTAACCAGAGAGTGGGGCTGAGGGGAGAAGAGGAGGAGCCACTGTAAGATGTATTCTCCTCATCTGCAGGCATCTTCACACTTTAATTAATGCTGAAGCTCTAATACTTGCTTCAGACTTGCAGCCCCCTCCAGGATGAGGAGAGGGTTGTGCTGGAGCAGCGGGCCTCTGGGAATCCTGAAGGAGCCACACCATGCTACCAAAGGTTACTGGAGAGCCAGAGGAGCAACCAGATAGGGCAACTTACTTCAGAGGTTCACCTTGTAAAGTTTCCAACTACTCATAATGGTACGGCATTTCTCGGGAATCTGTGGATTTAAAAGGTCACACATGCTCCCCCTCCAAAATATCATAGCATGAGATGAACTACTTGGAAGGTAGCCTCCCCCACAGGTATTTCCTTGGAAAGGTACAATTTGACAATACAGTTTCATTAGCAACAGAAAAACCTAGGTCTGCCACTTCTGTTATATAATCTTGCTTTCTTTAATTTTCATCATAAAAGTTCTGAACCCAAGCTATCTTGAAGTTAGGGCTTAGCCACTTTATATAAATGTGCATATTAAGCACTTTATGCTGTTAGGATATTAAAAAATATGTTCACTGTTAGCTAGTAGAAATGTTGGGTTTTATTATAGTTATTGTAATAGAAAATGCTGTTTGATCTTAGGCAGTGAAATAGGTTATTCTATCCTACAGGGTTTATCATTGCTCCTTTGTTCCAGTCCTGATCGTGTTATGAAAGTCTGATACTTGAATAAGACTGAGCCATCTTTTTTAAAAGGGCTAGACTTTCTTTGATCTATGTAAAAGAAAAGATCCTTAAAGGGAAGCCTCCACTTGTGTTTGTCCAAACATTGCAAGGGGAGTCTGTAGGCTATAGTCAACAATTCAAATTGTATTTGTGTTTGTGTCTTAGATGAACTTGTTGATTTGCATTTAAAAGGAGTTTCAATGGAGATATCCGCTCTTTGATGGGATTTATAACATACACAAAGGCTAGTTAATATTTGTTCTAATAGATGGGTCCACAATGATGTCATTTAATTAGTCACCAATGGTTTTGATACTGACTGACTGTCACGTTTTCAAACTGTATAGAGTATGTGTATACTGGGATGGAATCTGAACTGGGGCTGGAAGTGCTTCATCAGACTGAGACATAGCTGTAGTTACTAAAGACACTCAAACAACTAAAATGTGAAGAGTCCCTAGAAGGGACAGAATTTATTGGGGCTTGTTCTAAAAAGAATATTATCCTGTAACTTGTTTATTATAAAGTTTGTGAATAAATGTTTCAGTGGATACCAAGACTTGATCAGCACCTGTCATAAAACGAAGTGTAAAGTATTAGCCATTTCCCCCATAAAGTAAAATATTAGATCAATAAAGAAAAAGATTAATAATAAAGTATAGGACTTAAATGTAGAGTAGGTACCCACTCCACTGTGCACTGATAAACAATAGGCCACCCAAAATTTACAGATTCCAATATGTATGCTGAAACTTCTGCTGTATAATTCTGCTATACAAAATGGAATGTATAATGTTATGGTACCAACGAGTGTTTTGTGTGACTTTGGGGTAGCTGGACTATTGTAGAATAGTGAAGCCATGAGTTGAACTTCCATGGCTTTCTCAAATCCTATAGTTCAAACTGCTGCCTCAGACTCCTATTGCCTCGAGGCTATTCTTATTCCTCTAACTGTCCTACCCCCTCAATTTTGAATTAACAGGCATTTACAAGTTTTTTCTAAAATGTTCTTTTAAGGCTTATTCAAGAACGTTTGCAACCTTAACTTTTGCTTAACTCTTTGTCTGGGAGAGGGGATGAGGGTGGATGTATCACAGCTAATATACCTGCATGTCTCAATTCCTCCTCCTCTGTGCCTTGGGAGTTTTCACGTCACATAACACGTACTTCAGCTAAAGTCTCCCCTACAGGGGCTTCATTTATTGGTATTATTACATTAAAAACATTCCATCCTTCTCCTTGTATCCAGGCTTCCACAAATCCTTTCTGGCCCTTTTGCTTGGGCTTCACAACATCTTGATAGTGAGACCTCCTGGTAATCTTGTTCCTGGGCTCCTGTCCCATCTTTGTCTGAACAGAGCACTCCACCCATTCCAACTCCAGAGACTTGGCCACTGCTCTTCCCCAGGCTTCTGACAGTCTTTGTGAAGAGCATCCTCCAAGATCCTTCCCAGTCCTCAGTCTCTGCCAGATTGAGCCAAGAGCTTGGATTTGTAGCCCCAATAGGGTGACCAGATAGCAAGTGTGGAAAATTGGGACAGAGGCTAGGGGGGTAATAGTTGACTATGTAAGACACAGCACCAAATATTGGGACTGTCCCTGTAAAACTGGGACATCTGGTCACCCCATCCCCAAAAATAATCATGTTCCTCAATGTCATGGCCTGTTTTGTCATGTACTCTGTCTGGAATCTATACTTTGAGCCAATACCTTAAAGGAGCTACATCCCAGGAATTTAGATGACATGTCATGTGGTAATCTAACCCTTGGACAAAAGATGATAAACTCTAAAATTGAAAATGGAGGGCCTTGAAGAGTGGCAAAACTTTTCAAACTTGGATGTCTAAACTTAAGCATGTGAATCTATGTTTAGGCACCTAAATTGGTGGCCTGGGTTTTTTTTAGCTTTGCTGAACACTTGTATCTTTCTGTGAGCGTAGAGAAAATGGTTTCCTTTAAAAACCATGTAGTGAACTGTGACTAGGTGGTAGTTGTCCTTCATATTTTTATGACTCCTATGCATGCCTCAGTTTCCCTGTGTACTTTGCATTGCTACTCAGTCAGTGAAAAAGATTAAAGCTGCTCTTGGAGGAAGAAGAAGACATGAGGTCTTTGCACAGCATTGCTGTTTGGGGTAGACAGAATGGGTTGTTAAAGAGTTTACTTTCTGAAGCAGGGATACTGGAACCCAGAGGCTCAGTCTCAGAGGTGTTGAGGCCATGTGACCTACCCCTAAGGAAGAATGGGACCTCTTGGAAGCCTGCCAGAAGGGACTCCTCCAGGGACTGTTTAAAAGTTGGGGTGTGGCACAGATCCTGTGAATCTGTGACATGAGCACACTATTTTGCACGGATCTGACCGACAGTCTCAGTAGCAGTGAAATTTGCAAGGCTCAGATTTATAAGTGGCCTGACGCTCTTCTTGTCATGCTGAAATCTTGAGGGCTTTATTTTATATATATATAAAGTTAGTTTGTGACCACCTTTTCTAACCATCCTAGTTATGAAAAGGTCTGCTGGAGCCTTTCGGTACACTGCTCTGAATACCTTGGCTTGTAGTACTTCTTAGAATAGACTAGATTACAAGAGGCACATTTAACATCTGTGTGTGTATGTGCGTGTGCGCTCACATGCACATACATACACAATAATCCAATATCAAAATAAATACCATTAAAAACACCTAAATCTCAGATTTTTAATATTTTAAGCAAGTGAAATTGCCTCAACCCTAGACTGTCAACTTCTATTCTCAGGCCAAGTAATTCATTATTGTACAGTAGCTGTCTAACTTAGGCCTCATTCCTGCAATGACACTGCCAGCACAACCTTGCAGAGGCCAATGGGGCTCTGCATGGAAGGATTCCTGTTGAAGTCAGTAGAGTTCTGTGGGGGTGAAAGAATCCATCTATGTGGTTGACATGGCGGGATCAGGACCATAGAGTGTAAGCTCATTAGGGCAGGGACCTTTATTAAAAGGTTTACTTTGTGTCAGTAATGCCCCTTGTACACATCACCTTATATATAATCAAGTGAAAAAAGAATTTTCTAAGGCAGTGTTTTTCGGGGTAAACAGCGGTCTTCCAGGGGGTACATCAACTCATTTAGATATTTGCTTATTTTTAAAACAGGCTACATAAAAAGCACTAAATGAAATCAGTACAAACTAAAATTTCAAACAGACAATGACTTGTTTATAGTGCTCTATATACTATACAATGAAATATAAGTATAATATTTATATTTCAATTGCTTTATTAAATAATTACATGGTAAAAATGAGAAAACAAGCAATTTTTTAGTGATAGTGCTCTGTGATACTTTATTTGTGTGTCTGATTTTTTTTTAAGTAAGTAGTTTAAGTGAGGTGAAACTTGGGAGTACACAAGACAAATCAGACTCTTGAAAGGGGCACAATAGTCTGGAATGGTTGAGAGCCACTGTTCTAAGGCATGAAAAAATTCAGGCTTCCAGTCATGAATTTGGTGAAATGTAGGCACCCTGTACTTGAGGGGCCTCGGAACTTAATTGGGAGTTTTACAGTTGAGAAGTTCCTGGGACACTACAACTCCCATGATGCCTTGGGGAAAAGGGAGAGAGACTCTTCCCCTTCCAGGGAGCTGAGGGGAAAAAAAAGCATGTATGGACTCCATTTCTGGGGTGGAGTGCAGCGGATGCTGGAAGCTGCTGCTGAGAGCCTGCTGGAGTTTTGATTGAAGAGCCAGCTTCGGAGGTTGGTGACATTGTCCAAGCCAGGACAGGGACTGAGCCTGGAGCTGCCTGAAGTGGGCCTGCCGTGAATGTGGTGTGAGTGCCTCCCCCTCCCTTTTATTTTGGGGTAGGGCTTGTAAAGGAAGGGGCACAACATAGAGACTTTGACTGGGCCTGAAAAGAGGCAGAGAGTTATTCTTTTCGAGCAAAAGCCAGGATTGCTGACATTTGGTTGGGCCAACTCCAAATCTTCAGCTTGATACCTGAGCTGAACTGATACACTGAACCAACAGAGTGCTGTCTCCTTCTTTAGATCTTCAGAGATGACCACGCAAGCAAAGGGTCAGGGCTCTGAACTCTAGGGGAGTGTACACTCCAGAGGTGGGGTAAATAGTGGTAGTGTAAATGCCAGTTAGACAAGTTTCATTTATTACTGTATACTATTTTATTTATTGATTTATTCAACTGCCCCTGTGGATTTAAAATAGTAGAGAGATTTAATTTGTCTATTATGCCATATTTCCTTAATTTGTTAAGTAAAAGTGTGTTAACTCTAATTTAAGTATATTGGATGTATAGTTTGCATAATTGGTATTTTTGAGTTAGACCCATGCCACAGATTATTATTATAAGAATAGGTTTAGTCCTGGAAGCTCCCAAGGCCTGCTATTGAGCGTGTACAGGGTCCAGATAGGCGGAGGCACCGCCAATTAGAAACTCCTTTAGGAGTAAAGGGACTGCAGCAGAGGGATGGATAGAGGATTCCCACCTATCCTACATCATCACTGGGATACTCAGGATCTCCTTTGTTGTCAGCAACCTTAGGCGCCCTGTGCATACAGGTGAGTGTTGCCTGATCCCAAGTAACCCCCCTTCCAAAAAAAGGGGTTACACTAAGATAACAGGAAGTCAACATGTGGGTGTTTTCTCACATTAGAAACTGCTGTCCTAAACTGTATTGTAGTGTGTGATGTTAAACAGCTACCTCATTTTACCCTTAAGTTAGGAGGAGTGGAATTTATATCACCTAAAAATTCCTTACAAGTTTTAAATCTTTTGAGATGAAAGACACGTAAGCTGTAAAGTAGTAGCATTGAAAAACTTCATGATAGTTTGGTTTGGTATTCAATAATTTGCTAATGCAATAAAAACTTGCTGACATCATATAATGCTTGTTCTTGGCACTTATATATAACATTATCCAACCACCATTTCCTATTATTTAAATACCAAATCGGTCAAGTCAGTAATTGAGTCTGTCCCCAGCATGTACTGGTGAAATATTATTCAAACAGCTGCCATGATTAATATTTACAGCAGTACCTTTCAAGGTGTTGTTGCGTTTTCCATGGGAAAAAAAACTAATATACAAATAAACATAAAGGTATTCTGCCAACACAAAAACCCACAATGCATATCAAATCATCTGGTGGCTTTGAAAGCTGGATGTGCTAGTAGTATTTCTTGCCCATTTACTTTTGCCACTGTAAGGAAGAAAGAGAAGTTATTTAGGGTCACTGAAAGAATTCTTTGGGAGTTGTTCATCATTAATAAAATTACACTCAGGAAGTTTAGAATGGATGAAAAAAGGGAAAGTTTTATAAACTATGCAGGCGTTCTTCCTGTAGGGATTATACACAGGATACTGGGATGTTGAACATCAGGGGTTGTGGTTTTTATCTTCATTTTTGTGTCTTAAATGTGATGAATCATACCATTATAAACGAAAGGCACCGGCAGCCAACAGGACACTCACATCCATATTTAATTGAATCATTCATTGCTCTGTGTAAATATGTTCACAACAACCCAAGGAACATAGTTTGTGTTGGGCGTAAACTTTAGTACAAAGGCTATCATCATCATATATGCAGTGGTGCTGTAGCCATATTGGTCCCAGGATATAATTAGAGAGACAAGGTAGGAAGATAATATCTTTTATAGGAACAACTTCTATTGGTGAGAGAGACAAGTGCACTGGATGAAGTATATCACGTTGTGATAGGCAAGTGTAGGATTCATGGATCTTGAAAGGTGTGTTGTGGGATAGGTCTGCAGGTTTTGCATCTGTTCTGGCAGGTTCTGGTGTCACTTTGAGTTGGTGTGTGGAGGGTGTGGGTGTGGGGACTGTGGGGAGCTTCCTTCTGATGAGCCTGGAGAGGTTGTGGGGGAGGGGTGTCTGAAAACAAGAAGTGAGGGTTCCAGAAAAATTTATTTCAGGATGGGTTCCAGTGTGGGGTGGTAGGTGACAACTAGGAGTGTGAGGTCAGAGGGGGTTTTATTTCTGCATACGATCTGTAACCCACTAATCCCCCTCTTTTTTTTGTCCTATGACTGCAGAGTTGGTAATGGCCTGGTCCCTTATAATATGTGCTAACTACTTATGTTAAACAATCTGTTCCATTTAAATTTTGCTGTGACACCTTTCCCAGTCCTGAATAAGAGTTCTGTGTGGCTTGAAAGCTTGTCTCTCACCAACAGAAGCTGGTCAAATAAAAGTTATTACTTCATTCACCTTGTGTCTCTGTCATCATGGTGCTTCACAGTATCCTTTAAGGCATGTAAATATTGTTATAGCCCTTTAATAGATGGCTAAATTGAATTACTGAGAAATTGAGATGTGACAGGGCAATTTCCTGTGATCATCTTAAAAAGAAGTTCTTAAACATTTTTAACTTTCTTAAAAAATGTTTGTGTCTTTGGAATCCATTATATTGAATGCAAAGTTTATGTATTATTATGGGATTGGATGCAACTTCTCTGGAGAGACACATGGCTACTGTAAACCTTGGAAAGTGTTATGAGCTTCAAAGGACCATTTTAAACAATATGCCAGACAAGAAGGAACTTTTGGGACAAACAAAGTTAAGTGGGTATCCTAGGAAATACCTGGGCAGAGGTGAATGCAAATTCCCACCTCTGGACCTAACCTTTGAAGTTATGCCCTGAGAAGGAACCATTTTCTGCTGATTACATATTCTCAGAATCTGAAGATCAAACGCTGAAGCTATGTAAAGCGGAGCTTATTCGTGAGTGTATTTTGTTCTGAATTAACGTAGTTGTGAATGTGTAACCACAGAAAAACTCCTTTTGTGGGGCTTGAAGGACTGATCACCTACCAGAGCCGTTGTTGGAGTTGGGGGTGATCTCTGGTAAGCTTATTAGCATGTGTGTAGGTTCTTTTATTGTTTTTAATATGTTTTCTCTATAATGCTACCATTTTAAGAATAAATGTGCTTGCTTAGAAAGAGCTGTGTGGTAACTTATAACTATAGGCATTACAACTTTTCATAGCTTCTTTGGAGAAAAGAAAACACAGACCCAGGCCTTTTTATGCAGTCAGGCTTGATGAGGAACTCGCAGTGTAGGCAGAGAACTGTGCAGCCTGGAAAAAACTTCTGTTCACTTCTTTTCCTTCAGTCACCTGCCTCATTCACTATACACCTTACATTCAGCTTCTGTAACAACAGCTTCCTACAGACAACAGTTTCCATCACTACACAACCCTGATTCATCCCCAGAGCTTGGTCTATCCTGTACACTGACTGAGGCAGGGATCCCATGTAAATAATAGTCTTTAAATTTCATGATAACATCCTATCACAATGCATATGGACAAGGGATCTGAGTTATGGTGGGTTTTTCTTAGTTATATGTAATTTTTTCCTATAAATATATAAAAAAAAAATTTCAAGAGGTTTGCTAGATTAAGTTGGTATACCAATCTATATAAGGAATCTTTTTGCCCTTTTGGAACTACAATATAAATGTACTATTTATATTCCTAATCAACATTTTCTTAAGTATTTGAAAATACATCCATGTGTAACACCATGTAACAGAACTCCTTTAGATCTGAGAACAGCTCTAGTCTCTCCTAACTGTATTCACTCCTTTGGACCTCCCAGTCATATTTCTTCCTGGGAATTAAAGCAGAAGTTGGAATGGAATGCAGGCCTATAACAGATGGAATAAAATAGAATCCTGAAGTGCCACACAGTTTTTCCTACTGTATGGTTCAGCTTAATACATTATGATTCACAAAAATTTTGAGACTCCACCCAGCATGCCCAGCTAACATATCACAGAATATGTTGAAGGTGGAAGACAGGAGATGCCCACTATTTGCTCTTGTGCTTATTTGCAAAATGTCTAGCAGTTCATAACAAATGCTTTGTCTTAGATGTCACAAAATCGAATCCATATTAGTCTGGGATTCCAAAGGAAATTCATAAGGGCCTTTGTGTCTGTGGAGTTTTGTAATGCGGCTATGATTACCACTAAGAATGTTTTTCTTAAAAGCTGGATATCCGTACATGCCCTATTGGTAAACCACTAGGCTGCTGAATTAAGATTTTATTTACCACTGGAATAAATAAACTACCCAGTGTGCACATACTTAGGAACCACATGTGGGGACCATTCGTGGACTCTGTCAATGTCAGTGAGGTTGTATGTATTTGAAAGATGTCTGATAAGTGTGGGAAATGTATCTTTACAGTCTATAATTTTGCCTTTCCAGTGTGTTCCTTTGTATGTCTTGGTCCCGATGAGACTGGACTTATTTTATTGCCCTATCCATCATGTTTTGAACCTGTTAGGGAAATTTCTATTTTTACTCAATTGTTGTTAGGGAAATTTCTTCCATTTGGTTATAGTGCTGATTGCTTTGCTTTGATCCTAGTACAGTAAAAATATCTGAAAGAGCTTGAGATTTTCATAGGGGAAAAAAACATACATGGCAGAGATACACTTCTTTTTATGAAACCCTTTTCATTGTTTACTTGATTAATTATGGTTCTCTTAAAATAAGCCAAGTTTAAAAGGATCTGTGACTATACATTACACAGAGTGTTGGAAACAGGATTAAATATATATATTGCCCTGCTTCAACAGTTTATTTCTGAATAGCTTCTTGATGACATGGGTAATGAGGAATGAAATGCTGATGAAAGTATTTTACTGAATTTAAAAAAAAAACAATTGATGATTTTTTCCATCAGTTACTTGTGGTCATAAAAGTTCGATACTATATTTTGAAAAATACTTGATTGTTGGCTTGCACTGGCTAATACACCTGTCATAATATATGTTTACAATATATACATTCTTTCTGCCAAGTTACCTCATAGTTTACAATGTGGTTAGTATTGAATTTGCAGCATCGCCTGATTTTATACAACAATCTGCATTGTCTGAAACTAACTAAATTATGTGAATTGCATTGAGAATTGTATTAAGTTGCTGCTATGCATAGGAGTATTGGAGATATGTTACTGAAGTGTAACTAAAAATAAAATTTATACAATTAATCATTTTGAAATAAATTTTACTTCTCTGGGTATTTTTGTTCAGGGTAATTAGCCAACCATGGTTTGTTTATGTAAGGTGTGTGTAATCTGTTTATAGAGCATGGCAGCTGACATAATGTAGTTCTTGGCAAGCTGTCACATTCCCTTCCCAGAAGCAACAGTTGAAATGATAAAATAACATTTAGATGAATAACTCCCCAACAGGTAAAAATCATTAAAACCCACATTCTCCAATAATTTTTTCAATCTACCTCGTTAAACCTTTTCATAGAAATAGGCTTAGGTACAATACCATTTGCTTCAACTAAAGAACAATCCTTCAATCAGTGTGAGACACCCGGAAATGTGGTTGCAGTAAGCTTAGTGCAATTGAAAAAAGTATTTGTTGTAGCCCAAAGTGTTACGAAGTGATTCAGAACAGTAAACTGAGTCACAATGGTCTGGGGGGAGGGGATTATATACATGAATATTATTTAATGAACACTGGTTTATAACTGGAATGTGATGAATTATGTAGTGGGAGTCCTTGAATCAAAGTACCTACCAGCTACCAAAATCCAGATAATTACTCCCACACCACTTCAAGGATGTACATGGATCTCCCCTATGCTGTGTGGAGGAGGGGGTTTAGCCACCTCCTAAGAACCATTTCCCTTCTTCTATAGACCCTGTGAAGAATTCTCTAGGGACCAGGGGTCCATGATGGAAGAGGGGATGGAGAATTTGTTTTTAAAGCAGGAATAAGCGGGGGAGGAGGGAGGTGGAGAGGGTGGAGTACACATGCATCTTCCCTCTGAATCTGCAGAAATTTACTAGAGAATAATAGGTCAGTGGCTGTATTGTCATTTCTATGGAGTCTACCCCATTCTGGGGGTCACAGAGGCTGCTGTGACCAAGGGTGTTCTTTGGTGGCATGGTGCATGGCTCCACTGCCAGAAGGTTGAGTGGTGGAGGGGCAGTGCTGCCAGGAACTAGAGCTGATACAGATTCCTTGTGGATGTCTTGTATTCTCTCAGTTCTACAAGAGTGAAGTCCTGGCCCCATTCAAACCAATGGCAAAATGCTGATTGACTTTAACAGAGACAGGAATTCACTCTAAGGATCCATGTGGATCCACCAGATGTGCCGCAACCCCTGTAACTGATTCCATGGGGCCAGACCCCCCAGTAGAATTATAATTGGGTACAAACAGTTACTGGTGAGCAGAAAATTAGCTGACTCACAAAATAATTTTAAATAAGTGCAAGTAGTATCTTCAGCATCAGAATTAACTACCCAATAATAAATTCCTGGCATGGGGCTAAGAACTGTCATTAACATTAGCATCATAGAATGAAGGAGGGAAAAATAAACATGAGGAAGAAAGGAAAGTAAAATAAGCCGTGATATTGTCTTTCATTGGATAAAGAGAGGCTTTCAGTTCATAGTGCTTTCAGTCTGGCACCTTTCACGGCCACAACAACAAAAAAGCAGCAAGGCAAAGAATTTTTGCTTAATTATGCCACAGGTTTTCTCTTTAATAGGTCCTCCTCCTCCTCACCATCCCAGAATAAAGCCAGTGGCATGCAGCAAATTAAATAATAGTACACATTGCAGATCAGCATGCAGATATTTGATTTGTGTTTGCATGATACCCAACTAGTGGGGCCCCTCTCTCATCCATTGCCATTGTTCTCTCTGTAGGTACCTAATGACATGCATTAAATACAAAAAATTGAATTTAGAAAGTCCACTAATTGTTCTTACTCCTTGTTGGTGGACAGTTTTATGGGCTAGCCTGATCTTTCAGTTGTTACTCCCAAGAGCAGCACCCTTTTTTATTTGCCTGGTTTTTATTGTCCCTCTCTCAGCTGAATATAAAACACCCATTTATTCACTTGACTACGCTGAGTAGTAAACTCTCCCTGGCAAGTTGGGGAGACCTAGGCCATCCATTTCTGAAGAACTTCACCCTTGGTTAATCTAAAATAAGTTTCTGTCCATTATGGTTGTGAAGATAGCCTTCTGAAAATGAATGAATTTGGTGCTGTATTCCAGAGTCTGTAGAGAAACAGCTTTGATGCTGCAGCTTCTCATTTCCCCAAGACTGCACCTTTACCGCTGCTGTTTAGAACACTATAGGCACAGTGAATTGGAATCACGACAATTTCTTGTTGATGCTGCTGGGGAAGAAGACTGAGCGGCAGCAGCAGCCAACACTGGGGCAGGTCCTTGGTCTAACTCCATTGAAGTCAATATACAATTGATATCAGCTGAGGGATCTGCCCAATGGTGTGAAATCCTGGCTCCACTGAAGTAAATGGGAGTTTTGCTACTGAATTCAGTGAGGCAGAATTTCACCCATGAGCTAAAGTTATCCACAGCATGTAGGAAAACCCAAAAAACTTAAATTGGAGAGGGGTGATGTAGTGGAGAGCCTCCTCCTGGTAGATTGTAGGCTGAGGTAAATGTAGTGAAGCCATTCCTACTCTAACTTGGAGGCTGGGGTGGAGGAAGGAGCCGCCCTCCTCGCTGCTGTGGTGGGGAAAAAGCATCAAATGGATCACACACCTTCCTCCTGGAGGCTGATCCAAAAGCTGGGTCCAAGGGCAGTACCCTGCTGGATATTACAGCTCCATTTCCAGCAGCCGCCAGATAGGGTATGGTGGTCTTCCCACCAGTATGATGGTCACCTTGATGGTGCCTCCATCACCCGCATCTTTAGTTTAACCACTGGCTAGTGTGTTTATTCCTCTGGCTAGTAGGTATCTGGGGAAGGTTTTTCCAAGCTACATTCAAATATGTTCCATTCAACTACAACAGACAATTTTTTGTCAGTGCTTCTGTTTGTGTATATATAACTACATTATCATACTGGACCTAGTTGTTTTAGCACTCTGGGGTATTTCCTATGTTTTATGCACTTTCACTTCCATGAGACATACAGTATTTCCCCAGGTGGGAAGGGGGTATTGGACATGACCTGAAGATTTTTTTCTGAGAATATTACTGTAGACATCGATGTTTAAAAAGGGTGCAAACGTGTTCTGATGCCTGCCTTGAAATAGTGGATCAAACTATGTTGCCAACACACATTCTTTGTCAAATATTTCTCCAAATCTGAATCTGCATTCATAGTTGTTGTTCTACCAAAGTTATTGCAGCAGTATCTGCATTTAAGTGCAGTTCATTTTGTTGCAGAAGAGAGATGACTGGGATTATCAATGTCTGGTTTAAATGTTCAGCGTTGCTATTGAGATTGCACAAGTGGCCAGTTCAAATGGATAAAATAGAAACTAAAATTGTAGTAACCTTCCATTGGTGAAGGCGAGAACACTGTGGTTATCCCACAGTTTCTAACTTGTTCAGATTCCAGCAGTTGATCTTGTACTGAAAAAGGTAGAGATGTTTTACACTTCTGCTTTGAGCTGTTGTTTGAGTAAGTTGCTTCTCTGTTGCCATTCTTTCAAGGTTTTTCTAGCATTAAGTGAATGACTGACTCCAGTTTTTATATAATAGATTAATGAATGAGTTTAAACCATATGCACAGCAAGGTGTCATCTGTGTAGCTACACATACTGTGTGCTAGATTTGTTCACATGGGCAATAAGGAAGTTTGTTTTTCACCCACCAGTGCTCACGAGGACAGCGTGGCAAAAGAAATCCCGCCTCTTTACCCTAGTTGAGGGCAGATGAATTCCACTCTGAGGTGCCTTCTGTGGATGGCTACTTTTAAATTATGGCCTGGGTTTCATAGAAGCCCTGCTGGTGAAAGCTTTGCACTTAAGTAACGTCTCCCAGGCAGCCTAGTGACAGGATAGTTAGTCCTATCCACTTTATGAAGTGCACTGGTTAGCTCTCAGCTTCCTGGAAGAGTGGGGTTTGTGGCGGTTTCTGATGGACTTTTTAAATCACTACGGTGCTGTAGCCTGATTCATCACATCTCAAACCAAAATGTGTATAGAAGTTTGTTTTCAAACTGTACCAAGCACAGGAGTGCATTTTTTATGCTAATGATCATGACACGGTTTACATACAGACATTTTAGACTTGAAGTTTTCCCAATGCTTTGAGGTGTGTTATAGATTACATATTAATGTGAATATGAAGCCTGGCTTGTGATTACCAGAACACTAATGCTGAAAACATTACAAATCTATGAACTAGCCTTTTTGAAGTAGATCATTCAATGAGGATCACAGCAAAATGGCCAATTTAAACCATGGATTTTCTAAAAAGTTTAATAGAAACATCAGAAAATGGCAACACGCTTCTACAGATAAACTATGCGATGTTTGTATTGCAGCCCAGTGTAGTTAGTTGATTCACAGTGTATTTACTTTTCCTGGCCACAGTTTAAGTAATTGGTAACATTACATTCTATTATTAAGTGCTGACTCTCTTAGCTTAGATTAATGGGTTTTGGTCATTCAAGACTTAATTTCCTTAGAAGAGGATGAAATATACTGAAGTGTGAGTAACGCCACAGGAATTGGGCTTTTGTCCTATTATGGTATAAAGAATAGAAAGAGAGTTTTCCAGGCTGGGGGTTTAGGATTATTTCATACTTTCAATTGTGCAATTTTCGATGAGACTTCAGACAAATGGTGGTATTCAAAGACATTTCCCTAATGAAATTAATGTCTTGCATTAATAACAATAGTTAGATATTCTTTTTTATAAATGTTCATGATCAGAGAAATACCATTCTGGGCTGATGAAACCTTCCTCATGAAAGAATCAGCATTTTCCAGTGAAAAAATGGTTTGTCAAAAACAAAAAAATAAACAAAAAACCCCAATCCTGACCAGCTCTAGTTAGAATTTCCTAGGATTCACTGACCAGAATTGGTCAAATATCATTTGTTGACTGTATCATTTGGCAAATTTTGCCATTTTAAATTGATTAAATGATATGATGAATAATGTCTGTGGCTCTTTTAAATGGTCAAATACTAGTAACTGCATAATTTGACGTGTGTATTTTCCATTATCCAGCTGACTCTAGCATTAACATTTCTGGTAGCCTGTGAGTTAAAATGTCTGTTTAGGTTATACATACTGGTCTCAATTTACTTTCTAATAGGCCGTTCATCTATGTCACACAACTTCCATACGTAATGGCACAAATTCCGACTGATGCTATCTGATTTAGAGACCATCCTGCAGTAGTATAGTCTGTGGTGCAGGTAAGAATACAGGTGCATTGGTAGAGTTGTGTGGGGACATCTGAGGTGTTCTAACCTATACTATGCTTTGCTCTGTCCCTTGCTTGTGTAACAGATGCAAAACACATTTTTCCTTTTGCTGTGCTAGCAGTCTCTCACTTTTTAGGCAATTAATTCAGTGTTCATTTTACATAGGAGTAAGCTAAGAATCAGCTCTACCCATGAAACTCTGACACTTCCATGTTAGTTAACTGGCCTTATGTCAGCAATACTTGGCAGTTCAGTAGGAACACAGTCCCCTAGCTCTCTCCCCACCCATGGTAATATTTACAGGTACTCATCACACAGAAGCTGAACAGGGAGAATTCTGGTAGCAGCACTGACGTCTTTCACAGAATGTGACTCTTTATGGGGAGACTGCAGAGCATAAAAAAGTAATTTGATATGAATAGCACTACAATAACTGTCAAATAATTTTATACTCTGTTCAAGTTATGAGGCAGGATATTAAGATAATATTCAGTGTTTAAATACTTGTGGCAGCTGGGAATGTCTTGTGTTCTCAGTGTCATGTCCTGCTACTGTTCTTCCCCAGTTTTCTTCTTAGAAACTTGTCTCAAATGATCCTTAGATGTTGCTACCTCTTCTATGTGTAGCTAAGGCATGATATTAATACAAATATGTATGTAGGTAATTAGTATATTTTCTTCCCCAAAAGAAGTCAGTCATATTCTTTCCAATTAGCTTCAGCTTGTTAAAAGCCTGTTAACATTCAGATTGTGTAGTGTTTTTCATAAACTGCATTACTGTATGACAGTTCATTAAATCAGGCAATTTAGAATTTCCTTGCAGTTTCACGTTAGAATTTTATCAGTTTAATATAATGGTGCAATTAAGCCCTGATTCATCAAACTATCATTGTTCAGCAAATGACTAAGCATGTGCTTACACCCAATTAAAATCAAAGTACTTAAATGTGCTTTATAACAATGAATTTAAGCATGTGATTAAGTGACATGCCAAACTGGAGCCTAGAAGAAGGAACCTCAAATGATAGGCGTTACTCTCCTCTTTTATTGGTAACTGTGGAAGGTGAGATATCATGATCATGAGTGTGGTGGTAGCAGCAGCTAAATAGAATAGAATATTACAGATTCTAACTGTCAGATAATTCACCATGATGTCTCTAATGTGTCTTTATCTTCATAATAAAAAACATAAAATACATCTAATAAACATTTAGTGTCTGTCACAGATAACGAAGGGTTGGACACTATCATTAACTTTTGAATTAGGATCTAAGGTATGCCTGCAAGGGGCTGAGCACTCTGGCCATAATCCAGCAAACACGGAAACACATGCTTAACTTCACTGTGATAAGTAGTTCCACTGACTTCAGTGGGACTTATTTTGTTCTTAAAGATAACCATGTGCTTTGCTGGATTTCAAGAAGAGTCTTCCAGTAGACTATTGTACCAACCTTTTCTGTTAGCAATAGGGAATTTTTTTTGCCTCATTTTTGTGCCTATTCAAACATGCATTTATTCAGATTTATATAGCCATTGAAAAGGCATCTGTCCAATACCCTAACTTAGTCTTATATTAAAAATACTGAGGTAAACACCTCAACCTAAACCAAAAGAGACAATTTTTCCATTGCAATGATTGATTCCACTGCACAACTCTTCTAATATTATCAAACAAAACCTCCTAAGAAAGGTAGGGGTGTGTGTGTGTGTGTAATTTTAATACAAGATTATACAGATGTTCTGAGTGTGGAAAAACATTTCTCTGATCGCATTAAGAAGTAGAACACTTGTTTAATGAATCAACTTAAGTTGGTCAGAAACTATAAATTAATAATTAAGGTAAAGAAAACAGGCATAGTAATTGTATTTTCAGTACAGATAAATCTGTAATATGTGCAGTTTGTTTCCAGAATGTTTATGGAAAATTTGGTTGGAGTATATGCAAGCTGTTGCTTGCTACTTTTAATATTTCCTCTAAGTACAGGGTTAGGATTTATTAAAACTCACCCAATTTGATTGTGGCACATGGTTTGAAAAGCAAGTAATAGTATGTAAAATATTTCATGTAGTCTCTACTACTGTAGTTGACAAACTGTTAAATATTAACAATAAAGCGTAGAAAATCTGTTATGAACACATGGATTTGGTGGTTGGATGATAAGGAATTATTCATAATACTAATACCATATTTTGCTAGGGATACCAAATTTTGGAAAACTTTTTCCTTAGATGGTGGTTGCCTCCATTATTCTAAAACTCCCAGCTCGTTGGAAATTGGCTTTGAAGACACCATTTACTCTACACCCAAATTTCAGACATTCCATCCAGTTTCATGGTATTGACCTAGTTTTGGATGGTAGGGAAGGAATTTGAACAAAAAAGATTCTTTACAACTTTGAGTAAACCATTTTCAGGACTTTCTGAGCCACAGGTTGAGTTGACTGGGGAAAGAGCAACTCATTTACATGGAGAGTTCACCCTTGTTTTACTTTACATAGCCAAGACCCCAAACTATCTTGGAATGCTTGACTTAATTTTTGATGAATAGGTTGGCCAGAGGCAGAAAGCCATGACTTTATTCATTTTCCATGTAAGGAAATCTCAGCTAAATAATTTGAAGAATCCTTTTCACATGAAATAGAAAAAACAAATTATTTCTAAAATAAATGGTCTTGAAACACTTGGGATCAAATTTTTGATTTCTAATCAATGACAAAGATGAAAAAATTCTTGGACACTTTAAACCACAATCTTTCTACCAGAAAGCATGGAGACCTTTTCTTTTCTTTCTATCGGTCTAAGATTCTAATATGACACACCCCCCCTCCCCACCACCACAGTATCTGATCACCTCACAATCTTTAATGTATTTATCCTCGGAAGATAGAGAAATGCTATGAGAAATATGGAGTTAATGTTCTCTTAACTCTCATTGTTGAATACGTGGGACAAAATGAATACTAAAGGAACCCAACCTTACACATAACAAGAACATTGAGTATTAGACATACTTACATATTCAAAAATAGCTAGTGGGGTGCTTTCATTTACAAATAACAGAAATTTGGGGATGCTATAAATAGTTTAGGTAACAGAGACTATTGGGTTTCTTCCAGCTTGAGCTACATATACAAGAGTCAGCTGTTAGTAATAAACTCAGATTTAAATTGATTGAATAATTATTTTATTCAGTCTAGTTTTCTTTTGAAAATAGTTACATCAAATAGTTTGAAAACTGTTCCAGATGTAGCTGTTCTTTCACATTGGGAATGTATGAGCAAATGGAAGATGTATTATTTGATCGATTAAAAATAACAAAGTATGACCCAGTCTTCTATCTTAACATATCTGACAAGCAATTTCACTGTTAATGAAACTAAATTAGAAAAGCTCTTTTCTAACAAAGACAAACGTTCAGTTGTAATTATGAACATAGTCAGAAAATTTCTATAAACCTATGCTCCTGCCAGCAAGCAAACAAAGAAAGCTTACCTCTCCACTGCTGTTGTAGCCTTTACTTGAAGAATGCCAATAGACTCAGTCCTCTCCCACATATTATTCAATATTAAGGTTTGTTGAAACTTTTCCATGTAAACTGTTCTTCAGTGGAAAATTCAGTTTTCGAGTGAGTGGTTTTTTATTTTTATTTTTTGTGTGTGTATAAAAAGTATCTGCTTTCTGTGGAAAATTTTGACTTTTTGTTGAAACAACAAACATTTTCCATTTGAAGTGGCCACCCTGTGCTTTGTGGGAGTTGTAGTACCTGATGCCTCCATTCTCCTTTATGAGCAAGGTTCCACAGCCAGAGAATACATCTCCCACGAAGTAACACAGTGGCTTAGCAAGAGGGGAAACCATGGTGCATCATTGGAGATGCAGTCTGGTCAGGAAGCCTAGTCTATAAAGGAACATGGGGCGTGAGTCACCACAACAGCATTTCTGAACCTAAATTTTTAGTTTTAAACCAATTATTTTGGCCAGAATTTGTTGGGTTTTGGCCAAAAATTTTCAGCTTTTAGCTTTTTGTCAAAAAGCCAAAATTTTCCACAGAAAAAGAACCATTTTCCAACCCTCCCTATTCAATAACCATATAAAGCTGAGAGAAAGCTGATGACAGTACAAAAGACAACACCCACCTCTTTGTTTTCTTTTGAGCAAATGTAAACTACTTCTTCTCCTAGCTGTCTCATTGCCAGGCTGAAATGAGCACCGGACAAAGATCACCTGGCTGAAGCTGAACTCAGCCAAGGCTGAGATGATACCCGTAAGTAAGAGGAAGGAAGCACTTAACAAATAAATACATAAAAAACAAACAAAAAAACCCTTTTAAATCATCAAACTATTTTTCCTACAATCTGCGTGTTAGTTATTTCTGTTTTAAAATACTTATTATGAGGTATTAGCACCAATTACCGGAGATCTGTGTGTCTGAACAAAGTGTCGTATTTGGAAATCATATTAGTTCCCCACCTTCTGAAGTCAGGATACATTTGTGACATTGCAATGATATAAAAAAAATAAGCAGATTGATATCACAAATTAAAAAGGCAAGGAGTAGCAGTTTATTAATATGACATTAAGAAACAAAAAGCTATCCAAAATTGTAGATGGAATGCAATACGTATACAGTAGTTTCATAAACATGATTCTTCATTTTGGTACAGTGAAACATCACTGTTCAACCATGAGGATTCAATAATATTCCTGTTGTTTGAATATATTACTTAATGTCCAAGACATTTATAATCATCCTTTTAAATTAATTAATTATTTCTATTTCTGCATTTTAAAGTTTTATTAGCACCCATCACTATGGAATGGGCCAGATCTTTGGAAATCAGCAAATATAATTCCAGGATTGGATTATAAGTAAGAATATTAACAACTAATAACTATTTGAAATTATCTCAATAATGTTCTGGTAGCATTAAGGAGCAGAAGCATCATTGTATGACTTGGGTGACTAATGACACATGCACAAAAAATAAATACTCAACATAAAGAGTACCCCCACCCCAGAAAAAACCCAACAGACAAACCACACAGTCCCAGTCTGAAAACTATTCATTCAAACTATTTGAAGAACACTTACTGGCATTCTTTGAATGTCTTCATTATTTGTATCAATCCACAGTCAGTTTGCACAACCAAAGGGGCTAAATACTCAACATGTGCTATGACTGGCTCTTTGTGTGATAGGCCCAGAGGTGACAGCATGGAAAAATATGAGGCCATGAGCTAAATTAGTACACGGACAGGAAAGACTCTAAAGGTGAGGAGAATTATTATTATTTAAATACAAAAGAGATTTGGGAGGCGGTGGATATCTTTCAGGGTACAGATGATGCAGTCATGTTTGAGAGTACATGAAGTAAGGCACACTGCAGCAATGTGAACAAACACAAATTTGGATATGATAAATTATGTGAGAAAAACAAAGAAGGAAATTGTGGCAGCAGCTAAGTCATAAAATGGTGAATTCATGAATCAGACACCATGTAGATTTGGGATAAATTGAGTTATATTACAAACTCCTGCATTCTATTTTCCTTTTTGTCACCATGTGGCTTAACCTCTGAGTCTTACTTTACCCATCTCTAAAATGGGCATAATACCTGCCTCTGCCTTTCCACATCTAATGATGCTGCCCTTATGCAATATTGTAACTTAAATATAGTAGTTGATTTATACTATATTTGCATATATTAACTATGGTAATTTATAAAATCTTATGATACATTTGTATTACCAAAGCTTTGAGAAAATATATTTTTGTATATTACATATTCCTTCTATAACAAATTCTTTTTTATTCACTGAAAGGTATGGTATAAATTATTTTCTTGTAGAACAAACAAATTGCATCAGTGTTCATTTTACATTGTTTCTATGAACCACTCAGTCACATAATTTTCTTAATTTTTCATTTAAACGTTTTCTTTCTCTTTAAGGTTCAGATCCTACAAACACATTTTTAACATGACAGTTAGTAACCCCATTGATCTCAACAGGATTACTAAATTTTTTGCAGGAATGGAGCCTAAATTTACAATTAACTCTCACCTTGTAGGGTATTTTGTGACCGGGCCAATTAATGTATAGTTCTGACCGGTGAAAATTTAAATTGAAAAATTTCACCATCAAAAGTGGGGTTTCAATAATAATGATATTTTTATGGAAAACAATCTTTTTTTTTGAATATTTTATTTAAATGTTGCAATTTTAAAAAATGTTCTTTTTGAAATTGTAAGAAAAATCACATAAATAAAACCTTTTTATTATTATTACGTCTTTTTCTCACATTTTCCTAATTTTTTTCCAGTGAGAAAGAAAGGGCATTCCCACCCATGCCTGCTCTCTCACTGTTTTACCCCTGCTCCTTTAGCAATAGAAAAGGGATTTTTAAAAAAACTGTGAAATTTTCCCCACCAAAACAAAATGAAAAATTTCTCAACCAAATATTTCTAAAAAAAAATTAATTTAAAAAATTTTCATGGAAAAATGAAAAATTGCAAATGAAATGGAAAAAAGGTCTTTTAAAAATGTTCACAAAATATACTTACCTTTTTATTTTTTCTGAGCTCTGTTAAAGACAGTTTATAAGACAAAATGCACTGCATTAAGTGTGTGGTGCCTGAACCCAGTTCTGTAGTCACCCACTGGTGGATGCTGAGGAGGAGTTGGTCGTCTTAGTTGGTTTTCTAGTGGAGAAGCCAGTGCTCAATGGCCAAGATGTTCAATTGACTTGGGATTTTAAAAGCTTCCATTCCTAAGTGTCCAACTTTAGACATCTTAAAGGAGCCTGATTTTTTAGAGAGCATGCTCAACATTTTCTGAAAATCAAGCCCCTGATCAAGTTGTGTCCCTAAAAAATAATGCATCCAGAATCACTTGTGAGTTTTGAAAACATTGGATATTGTTAGAATTTCAGTTATAAGTTTTTAAATATAAAGGGCTTGTTTTGGATCCTATTTATTCTGTTTTCACATTGACTTCACTGGAAATACATTTGATTTACTCTGATGTAAGTTAGAGCAGAATCAAACCCAAGATGTCTGTTAAAAATTTTACAAACAATTTAATTTCTTTCCTTTATTCATGTCTGAAATCTTTAGTACTGATTTATGGCAAGATCATATTACTCTTTTAGCTTAACAAGTTTAGGCAGTAAGGTATTATTCATAAAGTTGATGTTTTAAGAAGACTTTATAGAATGTTTTTAAAAGCTGAAAAACACTTCAAAATATGATTCCTGACATGTAATTTAAAAGAAAAATTACTACATAGTACAGTACATTTAAAAACCCCAACAAACTCTTGCATAGGTTAAAAACTGGTGCTTTGTTGGAGCAGTTCTGACATGGCAAATAAGGGTACAGGTTATAATGGCTCACTGTGATGTGATTAGCACTCTGTCAGAATAAGACTGAGGCTGCCAACCAGGTGTCAGATTGTAATGATGTTGGACTCTATCAAACCAGATTGGTCCTCAGACCAAAGGCTGTGGGTAAAATCATGGTTCCATTGACGTCAATGGAATAGACTTTGCTGGGACCAGGATTTCACCCTCTACATGCAGTCTCCTTTAATATGTGAATAAAATGTAAGCATATAGTTTTCTCCATAATTTCAGTAGCTAACAGAATAGTTCAGAAAACAGGAGTTTTGTTTTTCTTCTGATGCAGCCTCAGTCCCTTCAAAATGTAGGTACTTTCTATTAAAATAGCTCATTAAATGAAAGCTTGGATTTGACTGAATACCCTTCTTCTCTCCCCCCTCCCCCCCCCCCTCAAATAAATGCCTTGCAATAGTAAAAATTTTAGAGTCCTGAAAACCTGTAAATGTTAAGTATTTTATTTTGTTGCGTACTAATTTCCACATTTGGCATGGCTTTAAAAATCTATAGTATTTCATAAAATTTTACGGCTCATTAATTTGTATTTGGTGAAATATTTAATTTAGTTCTAAAGTTTCTTAAACACACATATAACCTTAGTTTCTGCCATTTTGCTCTCATGTGAGGAAAGAATAGATGCAGAATCTGTAGCTCTGTAAAGTTTTATATAGTGAATTACCTCACCTTCCTTCTGGACCCTGAAGCTTAGCTCATGTACCATGTCTAACATCACTGCATAATTCTCTTAAATTTAATTCCTCTGAATTGCAAATATAATGTTTTAATACATATACACCCTCTCAAATATAGAGATGTGTGTCTGACATAAATAATTCTGTGTGTGTGTTTGTGTGTGTGTGTGAGGCCAAGATTTTCATATGTGGATGCCCAAAGTTAAGCTTCTAAATCCATATTTAAGCACCTGAATAAGGGTATGCGTACACTTGGAGCTGGGGATGTGATTCCCAGATTGAGGAGACATATTTGTGCTACTCTCACTGAGCTAGCATACTAAATACAGAATGTAGCCACAGCAGCCAAATAACAGGACAGTCTTGCTGCCCTAAGCATGTACCTCGGGTCTCTTACAGGCACATACTCAGGGCAGCTAGCCTCTCCTGATGCTCAAGGGTGGTGCCAGCCTATTTCTGGTGGAGGGCTCAAGTGGGCTAAACAGAAAATTGGGGGAGCTGTGCCTTTCCTCGCCATAAGGCCCCCCCACTCTCCATGGACCTGCCCCGTGCTGCTTCTCACGTTAGTGCTGGCCCTTCCTCCTTCTCTCTGGAGCTGGGCCGTGCAGGTGGCTGCTGTGCTGGCTGGTGCCATGATGCAGGCAGCTGAGGCACTCCTCCATCTCCTCTTGCTGGTGCTCCTCAGCTCCCTGCCGCCCTTTGACTGCTCGGAGCCCATAAGAGCCACCCTGTTGGGGCGACCCGGCTCCGGGGTCAGCAGAGCCCCCAGGAAGCAGTGACCATGGGTGGTGGGGCCCAGGAACCTGGGCTGGAGTGGGTGAGTCCAGGCCGCTGTGCGGAGCCCTGGACCCTCCTCATGACCTGGGCAGCGCATCCTGGCAGGTGGGGACACAGGCCAGGGCTGCTCTTAGCCCGGGCAGGGGGCTGGATGGCCTTACTCGTATGCTGCTTCTGGCAGTAGTGCTGCCTTCAGAGCTGGGTACCCAGCCAGCAGTCGCCACTCTCTCTGCTCTGCCTTCAGAGCTGGGTGGCTGGAGAGCGGAAGCTGCTACAAGGGGTCTTTTGGGGGGTGGGGGAGCTAACGCAAATTTTGGGGTGGCTATAGCCCTGCAAGCCCCCGCCCCCAGCGCCTCCTCTGACGTTACCACAGCTACATTCTACTAAATACACATTTCTCTAACTTAAAAGTTACTGTGCCTTTTTTTCCCCCAAAATAATAATGTCTAAGGACTAGCATTTCCAATCACATGAAAAAAAATTTGTGGCTTCTAGCTCCCTTTGCTAGGTGTCAGTGATATTAATACAGTCATGGGGTGGGGTGAATACTATTATCAAAACAAGTGAAAAATCATGTTACCACTAGGTTTTCTCAAAGCTAAAAACTTGGTGCATTCTCCACCACTTTGAGTTTTCAGTTATGGTGCAAGGAGATTTTCACAGGCAAGACTTACAATACAATTTTGAGTTAACAAATACTTTACTTCAATTTTGCCAGGAAAAAAAAGTTGTGTTGTCTTGCAAAAGTGACTCCAGTGAAAACTGAAAAATTGATTGCCAAGATAAATGAATGTAAGGTTTTCATTGAAGAATTAACAGTTCACAAACCAAATACTGGTATTCAGTGCAGCTTACGGCACAGCTTGCCAAGGTGCTATAAAAAAAGCCATATGTCTCTTGCAATCTTTTTCTTTAAATTGTGTTGAAGGTACAAAGCTTTTATTTGTTAATAAAAATCCCAAATAAAGTCTCTCTTGTCTCTGATCACATATGGGGTGTTTTAACTTCTAGTCTCTCTGATCACCTAAAGCATTAAATCAGACCATGGTCTAGCGTCATCAAAGGGATAATGCACCGTGAAAAGACAAAGTTAATTCAATTTCAGTGACTTTATGGCATTAAATGGTGCACAGGTACTTCTAAAGTTAATCAAGACAATGTACATCTTATATCTCTGTGTTGGAACAATTTCACAGTGGTAATAACATTAATGGATTTTACGCAAAACAGCCAAAACAATGGAACAGTTTTCTGTTTTCTAACACTCCTTAATATATAAGATCAGCATCTTTAGTGGGTGCAGGGTATTTAATGGAATCTCCTTATATCCGACATTAAAACCAACATTATGGGGGTGAGAGGGGACCACCTTCTGACAGTGCTTCATTCTCTTCTGTGCATCATCTGCTAGTACCTTTCAAAGGAGTACCAGATATGTCAGAGGTGAGTGAATCCTTTGCAATTGCAACAAATAATGTATTCAATTAATTTTTAATTTTAATAATGTAATCAATACTAATTTTTTTCTGTTTGCAAATTGACCTTGAACAAATAGGAATATTCTTGAATTTATTTATAGTTCAGAATTATGAGCCAAATGATTTCTGCAAATAATTATCGGTCTACTCTGTCACTTGTTTGAAAGAAATTCATAAGCTCCCATTTAAAATTTGAGCTATTGGGATTGGACATATAGGGTACATAGTATGTTTTTGTTCCCTGATTAGATGCATGGTATAAACTAAACAGGTTTCCAGTGGGAATATTCACATTTAGAAATTTAAAATTCACCCTCTGAAAACTTGAAATTTTTTTTTTAACATTTGTGTTTCATCAGAGCATTCCTGCCAACAAACTCATGCACTAGAATATTTATGCAAAGCAAAAACCAGAACAGGTGCAGACACAGTTCAAGTGGAAGCTGAAAGTTTGTGCACCTGTGCAAAAAAACATTTGGCAGTTATCCTCCCTTCTCTATTACGGATGTTTCTTCAACCATCACAATTGTTGGAATGGAAGATAGCAAGGAATTTAAAATGATTCATCTTAAGCAATACATTTTACTAGAGATAATAATTGTGACAACTTATCTTTTTAACAACCTGGAAAAAAAGGTAGATCATAGGCAATAATTAATAGACTGGTGTGTAAACACAGTGAAAGAGCCGATTTAGTTGGCCTCATACAGTGCAATATACACTGGAATTTAAATGTACTAAGTCAAGCGATTATTGCAAAAATAGTAATCAAAAGTAAGCAATGGAATGTGGGTTTTAAAAGAATCTGTAGATGTACCAAAAAATCCACATAAAGGCTTTGTGAAAGTCTGCACCCATTGTAATGGACCCTTTCTCTTTAAGTGTGGAAATACACTGAAGCACTGCAGTACTCCCAGATTATGGCATAGTACTTGTACTCAAGAGCCACATAGCTCTACCACAATGCATGGAGGGTGGGGAGTAAGATGGGTTGGTGGATAGTAGAATCCTTCCTTTTTTTTATCCTCTTGTGAGGCTAAGTCTACAGACAATCTAGCCCAGAGTTAGTATTTTCTGAGTACTAAGGCTTTCAGGAAACCTTGAGGAATATATGTAGGGAGGGGTATATGTAAGTACACAATAGATACAGATGCATTTGTAGATTATTCTTTTTATACATGTGGCAAAAAAAAAAAGGCATCAGCGTGTCTGTGCCATCATAACATTTACAGGATTTTAAACAATACTTTGAATTCTTATTCCTAATATCTTAATAATGCACAATGCACGTTGTAGTATTGCCACTACCACCAAACGTTAGGTAGAAGTTTTTACTTATTTCCCAGAGAGGAAGTCAAAGTTGGACAAAGCCTTGAAGGGAATCTTTGTGCAAAGAGAGAAGGGTGGTTACTTGAAGGGTTACAGTATACATCAAATTAACCTGGCAGCAATTTTTGTTCTAGAAGTTCAGATCCACCAGTCCTGTCTCATAAAAGTAAATCTGTTCAAATATAAACAAAGGAAAAATGTCAAAGCTATAAGTAGCATGAAATGCAATGGATTTGGCATAGAGAGAGAAATTGCTAATTTACAGGCCCTGAAGCACTACACTTTTTTAAACAAAGCAATATTAATGAATATGCTTTTGTGAAGAAAATATTTTGCTTGGCTCAAAAGTTCAAGATTTGGGCTTTGATTTGGGAGCTGAGAAAGGAACTCATACTTCTAATTCCTCGTGCTAGGTTCTTCCAGTCCACTTCTAGAAGCTTTTCCTGTAACTAGGAGGGATAGTCAACAGAAGGTTGGAGTTTTTTAAGCAGACCTTATGAACCATGCTTCACTGAAAGATAGAGATTCCAGACCCATTCTCCTTGGAACAATGAAACCAGATGGCACAAAAGAAGACTTGACAAATTCATGAACATGTGCAACTTTTGTTCTGTCTTGGGCAGAATAGGACTCTAATTATAGATAATAAATAATTACAAACTGAATCTTTCCATGTAAGAAGCTGAAAGATCAAGGTAACGGAGCCTATCCCAAAGGCATATACTGGAACAAAAGCACTCCTACAGTATAGTGAAAAAGAACTTTTCAGTGGGAGGGAGGTCTCCAAGCCATTTTAAAATCAAGGAGACTCCAACAACAAAGCAGTTTTAAATCGTTTATACAGATATGTAATCAGAATTAGCTGAAGGTGCTTAACAGTGAAGCAGATGATGCTATGTGATCTTGTCCATACATACAAGTGGTCTCTGATGCTCATCCTCATTCCTTGAGTAAAGGAATTTACTCAAATAAGTGAGGGGCCTTTAGTTTCTATAGAAGGAAAAGTGTGCAAATCTTTCACAGTGCTATAGAAAGTAAAAGTTGAAAGATAAAGTAACTATTCCCAAGGCTTTCCATGTCAGACTTGCTTTCTGTATTAATCATCTCTATCACAAACAGTTCTTTGGCTGTACTCCAGGAAGACAAAAGAATGCCTTCACAAAGCCAGTGAAGACATTTTTCATTCACTTGTGGATGTCCTCTGACTGAGACATAATCTTTCAACAACAGAGAAATCTAACCTGACAGTAAAGCTCTTGACAAGCAATGTTAAACAGATTGAGGGCATGTCAAGTTCCATTTCAGAGTCCAAAACCAAAAAAAAAAAAAGCCTGTCTTTTGACCCAATAAAGTCTGCAACCATGGGCCCTGTAAATGTTAGGGCTAATCTTAGCTTCCTTTCTTTTTGTTTCAAATGAAAATCTAGTCCCTTTCCTTTCTTTGAAAATGTCTAGTATAAATGGATCACTGGTTTTTTTCCTTAAAAATAAGGGGAAGATCTTCATAGGCACAAAGGGGAGTTAGGCACCCACTTCTCATTGACTTTCAGTGTCCTTCAGAGCCCCTTCACCCTACTCTCTTCAGCTACCCAGGACTGGCTACTGAGCCATAAAGGTGCATGAGAAAAACCCTCAATCAAATTTTCAGCTGTGGGAGCAGTGGTGTCCAGGCTGCTGCCAATGGCACTAAGGCTGCTGCAAACTCCCTCCTAGCAAGCTGCTTGCTGCTGGGCTAGCTCACATATTTATCAGGTAGGGTGCCCTCTGGGCAGTTCAGTAGCACACTCTGATCCCAGTTCTGGCATGGATTTCCTCGGTGGTCTTAGACATATCACTTACCTCTTATATTTTTAATTTCTCCTATGATATCATGGGGATTATGATGGGATGTCCACCTCACCTGAAGCACATTGGGGTACATTAGGTCAATTGACCAATAAGCTGCATCTGGAGGAAAAGCAGGGCGTGCTAAGGCTTACTTGGCTGATGAAGTCCAGCTGGGGGTAAGCTGGGCTGGGTTTATAAAGCCAGGAAGCTGGTAACAAAAAGGGGGTTGCAGGGAAGTAGTCTGTATTTATTCTCTGGGAGAAGGGAGGTTTGTTTTAGTCTACAGGGGTTAGCAGTCTGTAGTTACTTCCTGGGAGGAGGGAGTTTGAGCTAGTAAACCCAGGGAACCAGAAGCAGTAGGAAGGAGTCTGGGGAAAGAGACCACAATTGCCAGGTATAGTGTCCCTGGACTGGAACCAGAGTAGTGGACAAGCCCAGGGTCCCCCACTGGTCACAGGAGATGACTGCCTGTGGAAGGCCTTTGAGACTGCCAGAAGGGAAAACCATGTAGTGATCCAGCCAGAGGGCTGAGCCACCAAGAGGAGGCTGTGGTTCCTGGAAGAAGAGAGGGGCTGCGGAGAGAGGAAGTGATGGAGGGCAACTGCTGGAAGGGGCATTGGCCTGGCAGAGATAATCTTCAGAACTGCCAGGAGGCGGTGCGGTCCAGTTGTGAGTACAGCCCCTTGTCACTGGGTGGATAACTGATACATATCTCACAGGGATGCTGTGACAACTAATTAATATTTTTCAGGTGTTAAATTTCCCAGACTGCACCATACATCTAGAGCTCCCCAACCCTTCCCTTTATTTGGACTATTGTACATTGCAAAACTTCAAAAAAAATGTTCCCTACTAAACAAGGGTTTTGAGTTGAAATTGTTAGAATTTTCAGCACCAACATAAAGGGTCAGGTTGCCAGTTGCTTTGCACCACATGAGTTCACTTGCACCCCTGCAAGTGCAAATGCACCAGAATCAGGATTTTAATGTTTTACACCCACTCTAAATTCTCTTTGCATGGGTGTTATACTACACAAGGTGCAAGGTAACAGAGAAACAGGACTAAAACTGCATTTATTCTGTTTCCTTAAGTGACATATTGTGAATGTGGATAGCTGAAGATATCATTAAGATTTTTTTTTAGCAGTTTGCTTCCATTTTTGCACCCACAAACTATAAAGGCAAATAATTGCATGCCAAACTTTGCGCCCAGTATTACTTGTGGGTGCAATTATTGTCATTTGGTCATGTACATATCTGACTGTATGTGCAAATCAAGTACTTAAATGTCTAAATTATCTTTGACTCAGAAATACAGCTGTTTAAATGACAATTGCAAATATTTGCCAGAACTGAAGATGTGGAAGCAAAGGGAAGTCTTTCAATAGGTGTTCGGGAGCTCCCATGATCAGGCCCATTATGGGTTGAATGATCAGTAGAGCAAAATGGGCTCCTCTGCAAAACTGCACATACACTATTGTACCAGAAAAACCCCATTGTGTTATAAGCCTACTTAAATGGGGAATTATGCAATCACAACTCCATGTGCACACCACCACAATCTAAATATGCCTACCTGCAGTTTTGCAGGCACATCCAATCCACTGTTCTTTGAAAATGTGTTCTTAATTGTCTGACTTACCACTCTTTCAACAAATACAAAGAAAATTAAAAGATATTGTAGGCTGCGTCTTCAATGTACCCCATTGGGCCTAGGCACTGCAGCACTAGCAGTACTTTAGAACGCTTACTTAAAAAAAATTATTGTCGGATTACTAAACTTTAAATACATTTTGTATTTGTTGGTCTCTAACCTTACATACAGTTAAGACAACAAGCAGCATGAAAGCCTGGATTCATTGAAGTCAATTATAGTTTTTTACCATTGACTTAATGGAGTCAGGATTTCACCCTACATGTCTACTTTTGAGATCATGACAGCCTTCCATAAGTCCCTGATTGAATATTACCACAGTTGTTAATAATTTTACATGTAAAACTAAATGTTTTTATGAAAAGCTTGGAATAATGAGACATTTTTCCTGATAATTCCTTACAAAGTTGCATGTGGCTTTTCACTCAGTGCAACTGAGATTAAAATGCCTCAGTAAGAGGGAAGGAGGTCAGCTGCTTGGTTTCAATCTGTCACAAAGGCTGGGAAAGGAGCTAATAAATGGGGGTGGGAGGCAGGGGAGGAAATAAAGGTTTTTTTGTTTTGGTTTTTCTTTGTATCTGGTCTTACAAGGATGAAATTTGCAATGTTTTATTGCCTAGTGGAAAGGGTTATTATGGGTGGAGAAAAGTTTGCAATTATGAAAACACTTTTTTTCTTTAGCCCCCTAATACTTGAAGCAAACTGTCATAAATTTTGAATTCAAAGTAGAATTGATGAAAAGCCAAAAAATGTCTGGTTTCATTTTGAGTGCATTTTTTTCACACAGTTCTGTTACTGTGGGAGGGCCTTCTTCACGGCAAGAGGGCCCTGATTCTGCTCTCGCTTAGGTGTAAATTGGGATAACTCTACTGATAGCCATAGGTTCTACTTATTTAAGTGGGAACAGAATCAGGCTAAAGTTTATCTCCACACTGTTCTCGTTTACTGATCTTCTTTTTTTTTTTTTTTTTTCTTTCAACCATATGGTGCAACATGGTAGTGCATACTAATAAGAAAAAACAGGGGACAGGATGATATTCTGTCTATTGCAAACACCCAACATAAACTTCTTTAGGTATCAGGTATGTCGGGTTATGCGATTATCCATTTTTGGTATTTTTCTGAATACCAGAATTTAACCAACCATCTCAAACTAGCTTATTATATTTATAGGGGCTCAGCAAGTTTTGATATCTTATAATAGCAAAAAGAAACTGCCTAGTATAGTGTCTGAGATTATCAGTAATCAGTTATCTAAAAGCTCTGCTCTCAGTTAAGTGACCATAACTTCAATAAGGCCTCAACTGTGTAAAATTAAACCAGTCAGCAAAAGTAACCCTATAAAAGAGGTGAGCTTTGCCTGGTTTGGCATGAGAGCAGGAAAGGTGAAACCTGGTTGTTCAACTGAGTGTTGGGGCTTGTCTACATGGTGAGCTTACAAATCAGGGAACCTTTATTGCAAACCAGAAAGGACTACATGGACTAAGTAATGTGCAACATGGACTAAGTCAGTGTGCTTCAGGCATCACATCGTCATAGAGCACATTACCCCACAGTGTAGAGCAGCCCATAGGACTGCTTCATGGCACGGGCTATTGGGGCACTGTGAACCCTGTTAGGCTGCTTAAAGTTTGATGTTATTTCTAGAGTTAAACTGGCTTAAACTTGTGTCATTTTAATGTTTCAAAAGATTTTATGTACATAAAATCTTAAGTTCACTTTCAGATTTTGTTGATTTGAACCTAAAACTCATGAGGGGTTTGGGGATGTAAAAGCACTGGAAAAAATATATTCCTGATTCCCCATATGAGCTCTATTGTGTCTCTTTGCTTTCTTAGCAGTTACTAACATGTCATTGTCCATGCAGTGGGACATCACGTTGATATCCCTGCATTGATAAATATTGTATGAAGTGCCTACGTGATTAAATGCTGGCCTTGTGCCAGATATATACCCATAGTGTGTGCACCAATTTAGGGAGCATGGTTTCCAAATGAAATGAAGTGGTGAAGCAGCACATTGTGGACAGGATAAGTGCCCTCATTATTCACACTCTGGACAGGATAAGTGCCTTCATATTCCCTTGAGTCCATTGTATTCAGAAGAAAATATGTATCTTTATTGTTGACACAGTCACAATATAGCATTTTATCAAGTTCTGTCACTGAATTAAGTATGTGAGTTCATGACCGTCTTAATGTTGCTCCTATCACTCTGAACACATTAGCTTTGGGATCACAGTCACTAGAGATGGAGACCTATTAGATCATTGAAGCCATCCGTCTATAAGAGAAGGGTTTAAGGCCCCTGATGGCGGATATATCAAACATTAAACTGAAATTAAACTTGATCATAACTAAATGTCTAATGCAACTAACACTTCGAACATCTGCTTTTTTAAAACCATGTTACCAATGTGAAGGCCAAAATGGGAGTAATGTTAACATGTAAATGAAACTAATATCTGGATTTAAGATACTGCACAAAAAGTGGATTAATGAACACATCTTTTATTAAAAATCATGACTAAAAATAGCAATGGGAAATTTATTTCTTCAAAGTATATTGTCACTGGTATGATACAGCCATCAATTTCACTATTATACAGTGCTGATTTAGGTTTTCATAACTACTACAAAATACATTTTTACTTTGGTAGCTATACAAAGCAAAGACCCTTGAAATAGGTCACTGAGGCTGTTAAATTATTTGTCGTATATAATATAATGTTGAAGAGTTGTTAGGAAAATGCATGAATAAATGAAATGTCCCATTGCAGCTGATCACATCATGCTTTGTGCCAGCAAGGGGACAGAGAACTGAATGACAGTGAAAAGCACCATATGCTGATAAATGGCCTCCAAAATTAACATTCACCAGACCAGGAAGAGCTGAGGCTGAGTTTAAGGATATCAGATAACCAAAACAGCACAGGAAATGGATTCATCCTTTCCAAAAGTGCACTAAAGTTTCTGTATAACAGCCACTGGTAATTAATGATTTCTTGTGCACAATAAAGTGATACCAATTATTAACCAGTGGTTCAGCAACAACTTATACAATGGGCAATGTGGCTTTATGACCCTAAAGAAACACTAAGAACCTTTCAGAATACACCTCACACAATCTTTAAAATGGGTAATGATGAGACCGTTTCTAGTTTAAGTTAAGAATTAAAAGGTAAATTCTCAAAGGTTTTATCTTCACTAGAAAATTACATCCAGTTAAAAAAGATCTTGGAGACAAGTTAATTAACACAGCTTTGTAGTCTGTGTAAACAGGGATGAGTTGCACTCAACATTATGGCAGCTGGTCATGGGTAAAACAGGGAGAAGCAACTCATTAGGAGACAATCTAAGCCCAGGGCCATTTGTGCAGATACTTTAGTCACTGTCCTTCCAGACGTACTTTCTTTATGTCTGGTTTCAAAGCAAAATTAGAAAAGATTCCCTGTTGTGCTCAGTAGAAGGCTTAGAAGCATTGGAAACTCACCCTCGTGCAAGGTCTGCTCAGCACTTAAGTGCTTGTGTGGAAACTTAGAATGGTTGGGCCTATGTACATGTTGACACATCTGCAAAGATGACCCTAGCTTTAGAGTGGTGCATACTTGCGTTTCCTCTCTCCTGCTATGAACCACTTCATTTGTGCTGGTGATATGCAGCAGATATATATATATATATAATTTTAATTCCAGCTTCAGTCAGTGGAGAGGTTCTCACGTGGATGCGCTGTGAAATAGCTCAGGATGTTAATTTAGGAGATGAACACCTCTATTATGATGATGCCGAAAGTTGTGAATATGTGAGAGTTACTATCTGCTGGAGGCAGACTTCTTCAGGCAGATTTTACACTCATCTGGAGAGCCAACAAACGTCTGCTTTGGGATATAAAGCTGAAAATATCATTGAGTAGTTGTGTTAATTATAATATGGTGCTTCAATAATTTGATTTAACCTTTCAGTGCTATGCCGAGATGAAAGGTCAGTAGTAATATAATAGAAATTAAGCACCATTTAAACTCCTAGTAGCAAGTTAAGGTTCCAGGCTCCAGTCCTGCAACTGGCTTTGTATATGTGCACCACTGCACCCATGTAGACCTCCATTTACTACTGTGTGCTCTGCATAAGGTCATTGTTGGATGGAGGGACTAAATCAGTAACTTGATTAAGTGTTATTGCTTCTGTCTAAAATTAGAAAGAATGCATACCTCGTTGGGAGGAATATCTTAGTGGGAGTCTGTTAGAGACCACCAGACCAGGAGGATGAGGTCGATCAGGCTTTCTTCAGTCAACTAGGGAAAGTTTCCAGTTCACAGGACCTGCTTCTCATGGGGGACTTCAATCACCCTGACATCTGCTGGAAGAGCAATACAGCAGAACACAGACAATCCAGGAAGTTTTTGAAGCGAGTTGGAGACAACTTCCTGGTGTAAGTGCTGGAGCAACCAACTAGGGATCATGCTCCTCTCATACAGGGAAGATTTGGTAGGGGAGGTAGAAGTGGGTGGCAACCTAGGCAGCAGTGACCATGAGATGGTAGTTCATGATCCTGACAAAAGGAAGAAAGGAGAACAGCAGGATTCAGACCATGGACTTCAGAAAAGCAGACTTTGACTCCCTCAAGGAGATGATGGGCTGGATCCCCTGGGAGGCTAATATGGAGGGGAAAGGAATCCAAAAGAGCTGGCTGTATTTTAAATAAACCTTATTGAGGGTGCAGGAACAAACCATCCTGACGTGCATAAAGAATAGCAAATATGGTAGGCACCCAGCTCGGGTTAACAAGTCTTTGGTGAGCTTAAACACAAAAAAGAAGCTTATAAGAAGTGTAAACTTGGTCAGATGACTAGGGAGCATTCTAAAAATACTGCTCAAGCATGCAGGAATGAAATCAGGAAGGCCAAAGCACAATTGGAGTTGCAGCTAGCAAGGGATGTGAAAGGGAACAAGAAGGGTTTCTACAGATATGTTACCAACAAGAGGAAGATTAGGGAAAGTGTGGGCCCCTTACAGAATGGAGGAGGCAACCTAGTGACAGAGGATATGGAGAAAGCTGAGGTACTCAATGCCTTTTTTGCCTCTGTCTTCACAGACAAGATCAGCTCCCAGACTACCGCACTGGGCGGCACAGAATGGGAAGGAGGTGAACATCCCTCAGTGCTGAAGGAACAGGTTCAGGACTATTTAGAAAGACTGGAAATACACAAGTCTATGAGGCCAAATGCAATGCATCTGAGGGTGCTGAGGGAGCTGGCTGATGTGATTTCAGAGCCATTGGCTGCTATGTTTGAAAGCTCGTGGCAATTGGGGGCAATTTCCCTGATTGGGGGGAAAAAAGCAAATATAGTGCCCATTTTCAAGAAAGGGGAAAAAAGAGGATTCAGGGAACTACAGACCAGTCAGCCTCATCTCAATCCCTGGAAAAATCATGTAGCAGGTCCTCAAAGAATCCATTTTAAGGCACTTGGAAGAAAGAAAGGTGATCAGGAACAGTCAACATGGATTCACCAAGGGGAAGTCATGCCTGACCAACTTGATTGCCTTCTATGAAGAGGTGACTGGCTGTGTGGATGTGGGGAAAGCGGTGGACATGATATACCTTGACTTTAGCAAAGCTTTTGATACGGTTTCCCACGGTATTCTTATCAGCAAGTTAAAGAAGTAGAAGTTGGATGAATGGACTATAAAATGGATAGAGAGCTGGCTAGATCATCGGACTCAACGGATAGTGATCAATGGCTCCATGTCTAGCTGGCAGCCGGTTACAAGTGGAGTGCTTTAGGGGTCATTCTTGGGGCCAGTTTTTGTTCAACACCTTCATTAATGATCTGGAGGATAGGGTAGATTGCATTCTCAGCAAGTCTGCAGATGACACTAAGCTAGGGGGAGTGGTAGATACCTAGGAAGTTAGGGATAGGATACAGTGACCTAGACAAATTGGAGGATTGGGCCAAAAGAAATCTGATGAGGTTCAACAAGGACAAGTGCAGAGTCCTGCACTTAGGATGGAAGAATCCCATGCACAGCTACAGACTAGGGACTGAGGGGCTAGGTAGCAATTCTGCAGAAAAGGACCTGGGGGTTACAGTGGATAAGAAGCTGGATATGAGTCAGCAGTGTGCCCTGGTTGCCAAGAAGGCTAATAGCATATTGGGCTGCATTAGTAAGAGCATTGCCAGCAGATCGAGGGGTGCGATTATTCCTCTCTTTGGCATTGGTGAGGCCACATTTGAAGTATTGTGTCCAGTTTTGTGTCCCCCACTACAAAAAGGATGTGAACAAGTTGGAGAGAGTCCCTAAATGATTAGGGGGTTGGAGCACATGACTTATGAGGATAGACTGAGGGAACTAGGCCTGTTTAGTCTGTAAAAGAGAAGAATGAAGGGGGATTTGAAAGCAGCCTTTATTACCTGAAAGGGGGTTCCAGGGAGGGTGGAGCTAGGCTGTTCTCAATGGTGGTCGATGACAGAACAAGGAGCAATGGTCTCAAGTTGCAGTGAGGGAGGTCTAACTGGATATTAGGAAACAGTTTTTTCTCTAGGAGGGTGGTGAAGCACTGGAATGGGTTATCTAGGAGGGTGGTGAAATCTCCATCTTTAGAGGTTTTTAAGTTGTGACTTGAGAAAGCCCTGGCTGGGATGATTTAGCTGAGGTTAGTCCTGCTTTGAGAAGGGGGTTGGACTAGATGACTTCCTGAGGTCCCTTCCAACTGTAATATTCTATGGTTCTGTGAAATTACTGCTGAGTAAGGTTTTTTGTTATGTTGGATGTGGGAGCAGGTTGGGATGGCTGTTTAGAATAGCCTATAGTGTGTTTTAATATTGTAGAAAATCCATGTTGAAGTCAGCTTTGCATTTAAAAATAGGAGGTTCAGGTGGGGGCAAATTGCTTAACTTTCACATCCCTATCCAAACTTTAAACCCAAAAAAGAACTGATATCTCAAGGCCAGTTATGAATTAATTCCCCAAAGCAAATGCATTCAGAATTAAGACCCTCACCATGCCCTTTGCTCAGTCTGTTATGTCAACTAATGCAAAAACTTGTCCTCTGTAAGTAGAAGGATCATTTGTGCCTTTTTACCACCTCCATGCAACAGCAAGGCTAGACTCCAGACATAGATTCACAGGCTACAGAATTAATTAATTCCTACTTCATGTATCTTTGCCCCAAGGCAGCCTAATTTGCCAGTTTGGATGTCTGATCAGGCCTCAAGCCCCCTACATGTATGCTGTGGTCGTCTTTTGGAGGAGGAATAAGGTGCACCCCTCTGAGTCTGCCTCCTTCTCCATCCTAAACTATGTCAAATATAGATAAAGAACAATCAGATCCTACACAAAGCATATTACACATTCTCTGAAGTATTGTTATGTGGGAGGAAAAGAGTCAGAATTAAGTGAATGCATTGCAGCTAATTAAAAATACCCATTCAGTTTCAGCAATAAAACAAAATATAAAGTGTGCTGTAAAATTCAGATAATGGATTCTCTTCAGTTTGAGGCTCTCATCTCTCCTATTAGATCAATTATAATAGCTCTGCAAAGAGTAATGCTGAGAACTAGGGTTAAATGGGGAAGAGGGAAAAATGCAGAAAAGTTTAAAGCTTGCGAGCTGCATCAAGTCACGACTGACTTTCAGGTGAGCAAAGGCATCAAATCCTTTGAAATATTTGAACAACTCCAGACTCTGGGATTGTTTGGATCTTGTTTAGCATCCAAGTAGCATGGGCCTGCTTCTGGTAGATATGTTTGGGTCTAGGAAGAGTGACTGTTCCGCCATCCTCCCTGTCACTCCCAGGCCAATAACTTGGAGTTGCCTCTTTCTTTTCAATAACTTCTCCAAAATCTGACCACCTCTTTGCATCCACACTGCTAAATGATTCAGGCCCTCATCATCTCCTTCCTTAATTACTATCGATTTTTATCATCAAAAGCATTTCATTCAAACCAAAATGATTATTTTTACTTTTCAATTCATCAAATTTTCAATTATCTTAACTTTTTTTTTTGTTTGTTTGTTTGTTTTTTGGTTTTTTTTTTTTTGTTCAACCCAAAACGTGGTTCTGAATTGGGGGAAGGGAGGGCTGGAGAAGGGAGATGCCAGGAAACTGAAAAATCTGTTTACACAGGTCTAGCCTAGACACATTATGACAGTGCATACAGTTTTCAGGTAGGTAGAGAGAGGAAGATGTGCTTTGCATCTTGGGAGCCCAACTGAATAGCTCTGCAGAGGCCCTCAAATTTGCTTGAACAAATGTGATATCTGAATACTAAACCAATATAATGAATACAAATGCCCTTAAACTTATGTTTCACTCATAACTGCTCTGTACCCTGGCTCTTTCATGTTGTTTTCCAAAATAGCACAAAGACTTAATCTAAGCCAATACTTATGGCTTGATTCTGATATCTGATCTCTGCAGCAAGCACAGCAACCAAAATTCAAACATCCTCTGAATTCAGACAGTTCGCATTGGAATACTGCTGTCCTCTAATTGGCATGTCAGGATAGACATGTTTCTAATTCATCTGTGCTCAAAGATCCTATGACTAAAGTCAGAGTTTTTGTCTATGCAGCAGTTGTAGACACAGATGAAACTGGCTATATTTCCAGAAGCATGGTGGTGATAACCTCACTCAGGGCTGGTTCTATAGACATTGATATGCTGAAACAAACAGAACAGTATGTGGTATAAGTTGTGCTGTCCTATTTTTCTTTTAACAAAAATCAGAAGAGAGCCTATTGGATATGATCCTTTTGTAAAATTTCATTTTTAACACCAAGCTAATGTAATCTGTTTCAACCGTTAAACATTTGTGTACACTCATGTTAGCCCATTTTAGGTGGTAGTGCCTTTCTAAACCTAATTAGACTGTGGTGGAGTATCTTCTTTCTGTGAAAAACAGTGGAAAGTGTAATACTATTTAAATTCACATATTTTATTTTATCCAATAATTGATGCATGACTGACACTCACCTGCTGGTGCAAATAGAAAGTTGGTTTCTCTAACAGCAAATGATGAATAGTGAGCCAGTCAGACATGCAAGCAGGGAAGAAAGGTTTGGGGTGGTCTGAAATAATTTATTCTGTGTGAAATTAGATTTACTGTAGTGGAAGGAAAAGAAAAGCGCAAATGAGCAGCTAATGTGCTTTTGGGTTCCTGTATTTCACAAAAGGCCTCAGGGGATTTATTTTTGTTTACTGCAATGATGGAGGCATGCAGCAGTGGAAAGCCTGTCATTAGGAGTGGCTGCAGATGGGGAAAAGAGTAGATGCTTATTTCAGGTCCTACAGAGAACTTACCCATCCCAAAAAATGAATGATGCAGGCCCAGGGGTGAAATGGACAGTCCATTACATGAGGATCCTCTGATATCAGGGATCCTGGGAACCCTTGGTGACTAAATAAACTATAACCCTTTCTCTGGGTGGAAAATCCTGAGGGAAGGCAGCAACAGCATCACAGGCTGGTGGCTGTTCTATTAATTTAGATGGACCATATGGCCTAAAGGTGTTAATGTAATTTAGTCACTGTCCAACATTAAAAAATGTTAAACAAAGCTTGGGGTTCGGTATACAGAGCCTTAGCCTAGTTAGTACCATGTCAAACACACCACTAAAAATCCTTTAAACCTTTTATTAAAGAAAAGAAGGAAGAACAGATAAAGCATTTGAAAAGTAAAATATTCAGGCTTTCATTTTAACATCCCTTATTTCCTTTCCCTTTAGCTGGAAAGAGGTTTTAGAAGGAAAAACTGCTTGTTTGACAATCTTAGATAGTATCAAAGATAACTGTCCTTTATGTAGAAAAGAGAGGAAGTTAGATGAGATGGGTTGGAGTTGTTAGTCTGATCTCATTTCATCTCAAGTGGTGGCTGGGATTCAGCGGGAGTAAATAGAGAGAGAGAAAGATGTCGTCATCTCCCTCTCTGGTCTGGTCTGATCAGGACATCTGGATCAGGACAATGAAAGCCAGGGGTCGCAGGAAACAGTGGGGTAGCCACCTAAATGGTGAAACTCTCCAGTAGACCAGTTTTCTATCAAAGCCTTTCTTTAAGGAGTCCAAAAGGGAAGTGGTGGGTGGAATAGTCCATCCCCTCATTATTGTGCCCACCAATTAGGCCTCTTTTCCAACACACCAATTTTGGTTCGTGGATTTCTGGTTCCACAATTTTCTTGTTTATTAAGCAAGAATGTAACACAGTCCTTGAATCATATCAGTTGGCCTTCTTGTTTGAACTTTTTTCGTCTCTTTTTATACTTTTTCCTAACATTTGTTGTTATAGGTTATTGTGACACTTTGTGAACTTGCACTCATGTTCACAGTTAGAGTAACTTTGTAGTCCCAATTATCACAGCCTGATCCTTCAGGGTACTAAATATTTAACATGTGGTTTGATTTTGTTTTTTGCTGCCCTTTGTCCAGTTCAGGGATTAGGAATGTCTGACCAAATTTGGTTGTATAGGCCAAAATTTTCAAAAGGGACTACTGATTTGGGCTGCCTCAATTTTGGGGATGCTTCACTTGAGACAATTTAAAGACATTTGATTTTTCAGAAAGTGCTGGGCACCCACCCATTGACATTAAGGTCTCAAACTGGGCTCTGAAAAATTGAGGCACTCGTAATCAGTAGTCACTTTTGAAAATGTCTTTCATTTTGTTCCCTTTGCTCAGTAACTTTGAGCCCTATGTTTACTTTTTCTCTCTGGCTCCTGCACTTAGTTCCAGAGCTTTGCCCTATGCTACTACATCTAATACATCAAAGATATGTCTGATAAGGTGGTGTGACGATCTATACTGTTATGGTTACTTTAACAAAACTATGATATACTTTGTACAAAGTATATCTTATGAGGCATCATTTGAAAAGTCATCAACTGCTGAATATCATTATGCTGTTAAAATGTGTAGCAATACTACATGTGAAGTTAAAAGATTCTATGGTATGATTGTTACTGAAATGTGTTGTAATTCTGGGTTAACAGCCACACACCAATTTCTCAGACAAAGACTCACTAGCACCCTAGACAGGTGTTACAGGGCCATCATCTATTTAAGCAGCCATTCTCCACCGTGAGGGAGGGGTAAACAAGAAATGTACACTTCATCACAGGGACAATTCAACCCTCATGTTCACAATGGACTGCATGTCACCATGACTCAGCAATTTCTAGCACAAGAGAGCTTTTCCTCCCTCTTTATAATTCAATCGTTCTGTGGTTAATAAACTTGTTTTTATTGTTTTATCTTAACCAGTATGTTTGGATTAGAGTGTGTGGGGGAAACTCCATTTGGGAAAACAAGGCTGGTGCATATATCCTTTTCACTTGATGAAATGATGGATTTTCTATGAGCTTGCATTGTTCAGCAGTGTGCTGGACAGTACAAGATTCACATTTCCAGTGGAACATAGCTGAGACTAAGAATTTGCGGGTGTTGCCCTCTATATAATTCATGAGTGACTGGTCTAGGGTGACCAGATAGCAAGTATGAAAAATCGGGACGGGTGTCGGGGGTAGTAGGTGTCTATATAAGAATAAGCTCCAAATATTGGACATCTGGTCACCCTAGACTAGTCAGTGCGCATGTATTTAGCTGGGAGTGAATTTGCATGCTGAAGGCTGTATGAGCGGGCCAGGAGTAGATGTTCTGACAGGAAAGCAGTGTAAAAGGCATCCCAGGCTAGAGAATTAAGGGGACACAGCTGTTCAACAATCCTGATTGTATCCTGGGGAACTTCCTAGGTGGATTTAAAGATGAGATGCATATAAAAAAATCAAACTTTCACATTCTTCCACAATAACCTAGCATGTAAGGCTTCTGTATTTTTCATAGAATTTTCCTTCCTTTTGCTGAAAAAAAGAACAGCTCAGTGTTTTACACATGGTTAAAGCTGGCCAGGAATTTTGTCAGAATGATTTTCTGAAGGAGAATGAAGTTTCCACAATCAAAATTATTTGTAGCCCAAAATTTCAATTTTACCAAAAATTCTTGCTTTTCCATCAGGAAAATGGAAGCAAAATATTTTGTTTTGGGTTTGTTTGACCTTTAGCAGAATGTTTCATTTTGTTGAACTGACCGCAAACATCTTGTTTCGAATCAGTTCAACATTAAACTCCATTTTCACTATCATGACACATTGTTTCATGGGAGCTGTAGTTTAGGCCCCTTTGGTTGTTTTTTTTTTTTCCTATGAGCTGGGCTCCCTGGAGTACTTCATCTTCCATAATGCAATGCAGACTCTTTGAGGACTACAGCTGTTGTACTGCAATGTAGACTCCTTTCTGACCAAGCTATTTGGCACATCATGAGAATTATGTGACTCTTGGTGCTTCATGGGTAATGTTGTCCAGCCAGGGAGCCTGGTTTATTGAGAGAATAGGGGCATCAGTCTCCCAAACTACTACTTCAACAAGGCAACATGCTGCCATGGTGAAATGCAGTTTAATATTGACTTAACACAGTGTTTTGGGTCAGTTCATCAAACTGAAAAAAAAAATTGATTTTGGGAATATCTAAATTTTTTGTTTCAATCAAATGTCAAAATGAAATAATTCTGAATCTAAATTTTTCAGAATATTTCATTCTGAGAAAAATTTCAATTTTTCAGCCCTATTTGGGGGACAAAAAAACATAGAAATATTGGACTGTCCCAGGGGATTGAAATTTTGAATTTCACTCAGCTCTGATAGATAAAATAGTACATGTGACCTTTTCCATGATTATTGCTTGAAAACAAATGTATTTGATTTAATTCTTCATGTTGTATTGCTGGACATAAGTCACTGGACCCTAAGCATTAAAGAGAGACCGTTTCTTTGAAATATAAAACAGTGGTCATCTTAAAATATTGTGATATTAGGATGGTGCTGGAATATAGAGAAAACTGATGGGTGTGGAAGGGAATTAGATAATCACCATCACAGTCAATATTTGCCAATAGTTGCTACATAGTGTAGTTGTTTCCTGTTCTGGGTCTAACAAAGAATTGTGGTACTTCATATACCACCACATAATCTTCATTCCCTGGATGTTAACTTTCAATTAATAGATCTGCAAGTCCTCTCCTCTTCCTTTTTTTTAAAAAGAGTTTATATGGTGTCAAATTTCTCTAATGTAATCTATAATAATTTTAAAAGCCACTTTGAGAAAGGTGTAGTAAATAAAAAAGGGTATCAGGGACTTACAAATGATCCCCTACAATGCTTCCAGCCAGCAGGTCGTCGTCGTCATGGAGCGTCTATTGTGGAGTTGGCTCTGCAGTGATCTGAGCAAATATAAAAGGGTGTGTTTGTTGTTTATGTGCTGAATGACTCTCCCTGATTTTTTCAGCACACATTGCTGAAATATATGAAATCTTGAATAGCTTGTTTTATTTGTAGTTTACCATTTAGATTGTACCTGAAACCTCTACATCTCTAATTTCAATCAGTTTGTCTGGTTTGCACCTCTTAGATAAGAAAACTTAAAATACAGCCTTCTGGTGAGGGATACGCCGAGATAGGATTTCCCTAGGATTAACTCCCAGGTGTCATGTAATCCAGCACCTCCTCTATCCAATGGTATTAGATTAAAAATAATGTAACTTTAATAAAAACAGGAGAAAAAGATAACCAAGCAGAAATCCAGTCTGATAACATTTTAGTCCCGTGCAATGTGACAGGCCAACATATTAAATCCTGAAAATCTGTGTTTATACCAGAATCGTGCAAAGATCCTTATTGATAATCTTTGATCATAATTGGTTAAACTGCTGTAAAAAATGCTCAATGTTAAACACTGAGTGTTGTTTCAACTTCTGTTAAATTTTGATTCTGTATGATGTCCCCACTCTGAAGTGAGACAGCTTTGAATAACCAAATAACCATAAGAGAGGACTTCCATGTTTTACTGCCAGATAGTGTGAATTTTGTTTAATATGCATTTTTTTATTAAATGACTGTACATATAGAAACCTAAAAAAGTTACTATTTTCTGTGTCTTCCACTGAAGTTTTAAACATTATTTCCTTTCCCATTTTACTTGGCAGTGATCTATATTAGTAATTTATATTCATTGTACAGATTGTCAATCAGCAGGTTTTTCCACTGTATTTTACAAAACATGAATGACAATATACAGGGTTGTGCGGCTATAAATTGAAGTGATGTATCAATAAAACAATAATGGCAAGTACTAAAATACTTTGGCTTCAGGTCAAGTCTGATGTAAGCATTTCAAAGAATGACAGTCAGTTTTTCTTGCCTGTTTATTGCATGGGCCCCTGGAGCTGAAGCAATCAGATGTTTGAACACTTTAGACACCCAGTGTTACTAATATTAACAAATAGTTCTAGAAATGTCATTTTTGCTTTCAACTTGTAATTATTCTGTTTACATATTCACTGCTTTTAAAAAGTGTATTTATCTTTAGCCAACTTTTATGGTGACTGCTATTGCCCAGAAACTAACACAATAAATAGCTAGATATTCACCATCAAGAGAAATAAATATAAAGTAGTCACTGTGAAAAGAAATTGGCATTTGCCAAAAGATACCACAAGGCTACCACGGTTATTTAGTATTTTAGCCATAGAAGGAAACTGATTTTGGATAGCTATTTCACTCTATAGTAGCTTTTTGCTTTTATAAAATAATGTATACTGATAGCACGTGGCTTGCGAATATTCTTTGTAGCATCATTAAAGTTTGGACACACAACTTGCAGCAGTTTCCATATCCCATTTCTTTTTTAAATAAATAAATAAATAAATAAAAACAAATCTAACTACTGCAGGGTCGGGGGGAAGAGAGGGAACTCTGCACCTGCCTACTTGTAAATTATTTTTCATGGCAAAAAGCCCCAGCAATAACGCCACCTACTTGAATCCTGTTACTACCCTCATGCTGACTGAACAACAGACACAAGGCCAAAAACTAATCCAACGGTGCAATGACACGTTAAAAATGTGCAATGAATACTTGGGGAAGTTCTTGCTGCTACAAGTCTGATCGGTAGAAGATTTTCAGAGCTGTTTTTTTCTTTTGTTCTGTTGACTTACAACTTTGGATCCAGATTGCCAGAGATGGCATGGTATTAAATTAACTGGCAATAGTTTGTGCCAACAAGAGACCACATGTAGATCATGACGTACAATACCAGGCAATTAAAGCTAATTGTGCATGGGAAGTCATTTGACTCCAAAGTAAAAACCTGGAGCAGAAACAGTACACAGTTCAGTAAGGAAAGAGTTTAGCTGAGTGATGTGCTCAGCTTAGGATGTCCACTCCCAATGTCTTCACTCTGCCAGCAATTCCTCTTCTTTCTCCCCGTCCCGCGCGCGCACACACACTTCTTTAGCTTCTCACAACCATCTATGTGCTTTGTCTACACTACCTCTTACGTAGGGCATATGATCAATCTAAGGCTATGTCTACACTACACACCACTGGCGACAGCACATAGTGTATGGATAGCTGCATGCCGCGGTGAAAAGCAGCAGTGTGCACCATGGTGTGTAGTTGCATGTGTCAGTGAAAGACTCTGGAAAGTGGAGGCAACAGGGAAAGACTCCAGGAGCTCCCTGCTGAAGGAACCTTTCACTGCAGCGAGCAAAGGCTCAGACCGTGAGGGAGGCCTTTCTGCTGCCAGATCCTTTCCCTTTGGAGAGGAAACGACCCAGCAGTGGAGAGCTGGTGAAGCTTTTCCTCACTAACTTTCTCCTGCTAGAGCCTTTCCCTGCATGGGAGTCATCCTTGTGAAAGGAAAAGGCAGTGTAGGTAGATAGGGAAGCACATTTTAGGTAAGTAGGAAGTGTGTAGAGTATATACTTGCATACCTATATACACCCTTCAGGTGTCTCTTTATTTGCCTAAGCCATGTCTCAGCAGCTACACTGCTATTTATACCCCTTCTAGGAAGGCTATGCAGGTATGTACTCTATATACTGCAGAAAAATGATGCAGTGTAGACATAACCTAACTGTAATGCCATATTAAGTAGTAATAGTATAATTTAAATGGATTTAAGGACTTAGGAGCTCTAATTGAATACCATATGATGTAGTGGACCCTAATAAAGCTTAACAGAATGAACTCCGACTTACTGAAAGTGCTCTAATGCTCACTCACTTATTAGGGACTTTAGTCACATGACTGCCCCAGAATTAGTGTTAAGATTAGTATTTAATCAGCATATCTAAATGGAATATTAATTGGCCATACTGAGTGATATCACTTGGCTTGCTTTACAATGTCTAGCATGTCATGTCTCTCTGATATAAATAATCCTAGTAATAGCGTATTGGAAATAGCAACAATATTTAATTTTTTAGTTATTCCATGTACTGCTGAGCTGCCCTCTTATCCCACCTAAGAGCCATTCTCACTGTCTTTCACCCAGGCAACTGCTGTACTATCAATACTCCTTAAATTCCAAAAGAGAGTAGCCAATCTTTTAATGAAAGAGATGTCCAGCAAGGTACTGCATAAGGAGAAGCATAGGGGAAATAAGTGCATACAAACTTACTTAAAACCATGGACAAAAGGACTGTGGCCTCTGCTTCCTGTTTAAATTGAGACATTGGAGGCCTTTGGTGTTATCCCCTTGAAACACCTTCAAATATTAACTAGTAAGATTTGCTGCTGATGTCAGGGGTCTAGCTTACTGCCATTGTGATATGGTTGGGCTGGATTTTAAGATGTCACCTGATCACAAAGGATGTGAATGGCTGGGGAAAATTAAAAAAATGCCGGGGGGGGGGGGGAAACCGGAAGTTGATCTCCTGATACTATTTTGACAATATTGGAAAATAGCTGTTCTCAAGGGTAGTGTCACCAGCAGACTTTCCACTACAGGAATCACAGGGCCAAAAATTTTTAAATGAAAATATGTAGACCAGCCAAGAAGACCAAATCCAAAATCACAAACAAAAGTGTTTGTAGTCTCTTTGTAACAAATGTTGTGGCATCTAAGAATGGGAGTGGGGTCCCTCTCAAACACTATGCACTTCTCTACCCTTATGCCCTCCTCTTTTCCATATTTTCTGTGATATGAAACCAGACTTATCAAATAATATAATATACATATCAAAGTTAGAAGTATAAGCAAAATGTATGGGAAATGTATTTTTCCATATGGTTATAAACAGTAAGATTCACTCATGTTTTGGCTTTGAGGCCTCTTAAGGGTGTGGAAAGAAAATGCAGCAAGGTTAATTCTAGGTTAAGCTGTGTTGTAGTGATGTAGTAATGTTATCTTTAGAACAAATTAGCTTTTGGGGACTCAGTGACACAGTGGAGTACTAACCCACTTTTAAAATAAATGTGCAGGTTGTTTTTTGTTTGAAAAATAGCAGTGAAAAATTACACAATGATCAAACCTGGAAAATGTTTACTTTTGTAGAAAATTTAAAAATAGAATCTGTTGTGTTGTAGTTCACTTTTTAAAATGGGCTATTTATTCTAGGCTCCTGCAGCATATGGTTTATTGCAATTTATATGGCTTTATTGAAACCACATGAATTGAGGCACCTAAGGGAATGTTGTTTAAAAAAATTGTTGGACTAAAATTCAGTATGAATCATAAGTTTAGACACACAAATATAAATGTGCCCCATGTGACTCAAAGAAGCACATCTGGTAGGTGATCCAATATAAATAAATACCTGAAAGGACTATGATTGAATGGGGATCAATAAAAAATGAAATCATACTCTATCTCAAGGAAAACTTAATGATATTTTATTTAATTGGTATAGAATATAGTGTGTATTTGTCTGAACATGGGGTGCCGGGAGCAGCATGTACTCTTGGAACTATGGTCTTAACAGTCAATGGAATAACTCACATGAGTAAAGTTACTCAAATGCATAAGTGTTTTAAGGATCAGATGTTTTGACTTTAAAATTCAAATATATTTGTTCTATACTAAGACCCTGATTCAGCAAAACACTTAAACGCTTGCTGAAATCCCATTTACATCAGTGGAACTCCATGCAAGAATGAGACTTAGCTCATGCTAGTCTCCTTGTAGGACTGACGCCTAACAAGAAAGCAGTGTACATTTTGCGAAGTGGTTTTGTATGAAGTCTGGTGACCATAACAGTGCACTCTATTCTCACGTTTCTTACATTAAAACTTTAAAAGGTTTACTTACTTTTTAAAAAATGTTAGGTTTTAGAGTATTCCACTTCTTTTGCCAAACTGTTCTCCCATGTTTTATTGACATATGTTGTATGCCAGTTCATCAGCAGGTTGAGAGAGAGTAAGACTACACTATATGCTTTCCTCTGCGCAATGTGCTTGCTGTACAGGGAAACTGGACAGTATGTTGTGTGATTGGGGGGGAAGGGGTTGTCAAACAGGCAAGCGACAAACTTTAAAGTCTTGATCCTGCACAAATTTCCACATGTGCTTTGATTTTTTTTTCCTATGTGAAAAGTTCCAAAAAAATTAAAAGATAAAGCAAAAGAAAATAAAAATAAGCATACAATTGTTTGTTAGTCAGGGCTTAAAAGTTTGTTTCTTAGGTCTAGAGTTGAACTATCATTTGAATAACAAAATTAGAGCTAATATATGAAGAAATATTAAAACTAGATGGGAAACTTAGAAAAAAATTTTAACAAAAAATTCCATTCTCTTCTTCCCCTCTCTTTTTTGACTAGCTCTACCACTGGTCCAAATTTTTAATAAAAAAGAAATGGAAAAATAGTTTGGCACAAATGTTGTGGAAGTATTTTCACATTTTTCAACCAGTTCTAATAAATATGAATACTCCAACTAGTAGAAACTCTCCTTGACATAATCCAAAGGACTATACTATAATATTAGGCAAATATCAAAATTTTTCAAAGACTAGTTGTGTTTTTAAACTACTTCCTTTTGGCTGTATTTAGGACCATTCCAAATTTGCTTTGTGAGACAATTCAGACAAATGCACCTATTACCAGGAATGTTGCTGGAAACCGTGAATATTAGAGAAAAATACTGTGACACGTATAGTTGCAATCAAAATGAATCAGTACCACTCAAATAGAGCTGATCCAAAACCTAGTGCAGTCAATGGAAGATCTTCCATTTATTTCAAAGGCCTTTGAATGAGGTCCACAATGAATACTGGCAATGAAGAGCTCATGTATAAGCTACAGACCATTCATTAGTTTGCTGAAGTTTTGGTGTCAATTTTGAATATGAGCAAATCTCCAAAGTTGTAAGTGGCTAGTGGACAATTTTGTGTACAGGAAAAGATGGAAGAATTCACTGAAAGAAAGTAATCACTGTGAATTAGTCACTCAGCTCTTTAATTTAATAAAGAGTAGCAGTAAGTGTTTGACAACTGAACTCTAAACTCTACCAGCTCACATGGATGACTTGGACTTAACCAGTAGATCACTTGTTAGGATCAAATTCAGTGTTATCTTAGTTGTATTTTGAATACAGTTTAAAACAAGCAGGCAAGGCAGTTAGTAGGCCTTATAATTGGCAATTATTTCACTCTAACTTTTCACCAGCAATGGATAGAAAGTCTATAGCAATCTCAGCCACTCTCTGGATCACTTCTCTTCTGAATGTTTCATCTCTAGACTCAGCTCCATCTCCTTTTCAGATCACCAGAAACAAATTAACTGAAATAAGTCCTGAAACTTGGCTGTCAAACTAAAATATGTGTTTCTGCCATGCACTATTGGACCACCAAAGGCACTTAGTCAAATGGCAATGAGCCCAGTGTAGAAGGCCGTGTTAGGCAAACAGCATTGTGACAATACAGTGGAACCAGAAAAGTGAACACTAATTTTAAACAAGTTTAACTGATTAGTCTAGTGTCCAAGTAAACAGACATAACAAATTGATATGAATTTAAATTTTAAAAAATTCTGGGCAGATGCTCAGCTGGTAAAAATCAGCTATGCTCCTTTGACTTCTGTACAGCGGTTTTGATTTACATGAGTTGAGGATATGGAGTAATTTTTTGTTTTAATAATCTAAAGTGTTGCTAGTATTGCAGCTAAGAATTTTTTCATTTCTCTGAAACCTGTTGACTCCTCATTTAAACACTGATAGTATTTTTTTTCTCATGTTGCTATTTTAAGTTCCTTACAGAAATGGATTTGTTGGAGCAGAAAAAAATCATGAAAACATTTCTATTTGTATTTCCCCCCCCCCTCCCCCCCCTTTACTAATTTAACTTTGGGACCTAAGCTGCCCTGGAGTCCCTTCTGTCATGACTCTCCCATTCTCTTTTCTACCAGATCAGATCAACCCTCTAGCTTTTTTTAGTATAAAAACTACAAGTAAAGGGTTAAATCCTAACTGGCACAGAAGCCATTAACTACCACATTGGGCAGTTCCACTCAAGCCTAACTGAAGCTCAAGGCTGTCAGGTAGGTTCAATAGAGGCTAAGGAGCAGCTGCTCAGCCACTTTGTCTTGTGGAGGACTCCAGGGATCCTGTTGACTCCGTTCCCCTTGCACTAGTACTATGGAACTACTGCAGCTCTAGTCCCTTGTGGGGAAACCTGTCAGATACTTGGGACCAAGAGGAAGTGTGGTGTATTATGTGTTTGCACAATATGCTGTAATTAGATTTGCCAAAATTTGCAAGTAGCAAAATTGTACTGACATACAAGGAATCACACTCACCTGTTTGCTATGGGCCTGTCTACACTAGAATTAAAGTCCTCTTAATTGAACCAGTTGGAGAGCACTGGTGTAAGTGCCAAGCATTCACACTTGCCAGGCTTGTTCCGTTTCAGGTCTATTGCATTTTCTCCTCATGTCTACTGCACTGTCTATCCTGCAGTTGATGTCACAACTTCCTGAAGCAGTGGTTTCTGGGACATTTTTCTTATGAAATACTTTAAGGAAGCTAGACTACTTCTCCCAAGATTCCCCAAACTCTATAATTTCCTGGAAACTACCATAATTTCCTCTTGAATTCCTAGAAATCTTTCTTTCTAGTGGCACCATTTCCTAATCCTTTTCTCACAATGGAGGACAGCTATCCGCTCTTGCTCCTTTCTCAGCCAGAAAGGTTTCTGATGGAGCTGCTTCCAAGAGCCAAAGACTGAGATGAGCAGTTAACAGAGTTCATCATGCAGTGGCCAATTTAATTTAATGTAGTGGAGTTGAGAAAATAGACCTGAAGGGACCTAAGAGGGTATTAGTGAACTATGTAGCGGGGTGAGTGGGTGGGTGTGTGTGTGTGTGTGTGTGTGTGTGTGTATTTGTGCTTCTAGGATTATTAATGCCAGCCATCTTCATCTATGTTTTTGTGCTACAGCAGTAGACTGACTTGCTGGAGAATAACACAGTGGTGAGACTTGCTTGAAGCAAGTCTATTCTAAATGGTGATTTTTGTGCCTGTGTGCTGTTGAGAGCATTTCTGTGTTTAGATTGATGGTGAGCTAACGGGGCAATACAGTGGTAAGCCACTCCACGTTTTTATAGCATAATAGTGAACTTGGCTATTCTCCCAGCCCTACCACCATCCCCATTACTGTGGGCCTGCCAGATTGTATTACGTTTAGACAAGAGGATTGCATGTCTCGGAACAGCCATAAGAATTCTAATTCTGGGCAAATGGCAATATATTTTGTAAGTAAGATCTGTCCATGGTCCTCATTGTTTGTCACTCTTGGGCTCCTTTTTAAGGATGCTTAAGCTTGTAAAATATCCACTGTATTCATCCATAAGAAATCACTAACCCTAGCCAGGACATCAAATGATCTGTATGTAAATATTAGAGAGAACCCACCAAGTAAACATTAGATATACAAACTTAATTCTATCCATCCCCAAAGGTGTAAGGAAAGGAGTGAGTATAATCATATGAAACTTCAGTAAAATAGGAGTTCAAGTTATTACTGGGCAGTGAAATGATAGCTCATCATATCATTATTACAGTAATAAAACAATAATAAAGTATATTGCAAACTGATATCAAATGGCTAGACTACCTCCTCATGGTCTGGTCTGCCTTGCATTTTTTGAGACCCTGTTCTGGGAGAAAGCTGTGTCTTGTGTTACATGAGCTTTGATGGAGCTAGTCTGAACCCAGTCAGAGGTTGGCTTTTTTATTTTCTGTCCTTTTCTGTCCCCAGGACAGTTTTGTGCAAAGTTGTTTTTATTTTCTTAATTATTGACGTTCATGTATTGGCTGCAAGTTTTGAGCGAATTCAGTTATTCTAGATTCAATCCTATTGGTTCCCTAGTTTATCTTCTCTAACAGTTACCTTGGGCCTGACTCTGCTTTCACATCTGATTTGTACTTGTGTGAGTAACTCCACTGAAATCAACAGAATTACACTGGTGTAAAAACCGTGTGAGTGAACATAAGAAAATAAAAATATAAGAATAGCCATACTGAGTCAGAGCAATGATCCACCTAGCCCAGTGTCCTGTCTTTTGACAGTGGCCAGTGCCAGATGCTTCAGAGGGAGTGAGCAGAACAGGGCAATTCTCAAGTGATCCATCTCCTGTCATCAATTCCCAGCTTCTAGCAGTCAGAGGGATAGAGACACCCATTGCATGGGTTTGCATCCCTGACCATCTTGGCTCATAGCCATTCATGGACCTATCCTCCATGAACTTACCTAATTCTTTTTTGAACCCAGTTATACTTTTGGCCTTCACAACCACCCCTGGTAATGAGGTCCACAGGTTGACTGTGTTGTGAGATGGCATACTTCCTTTTGTTTGTTTTAAGACTACTGCCTATTAATCTAATTGAATAACACCTTTTCTTGTGTTATATGAAGAGGTAAATAACACTTTTTTTTCTTCTCCACATCATTCATGATTTTATAGATCTCTATCATATCCCCTCTTGTCTCTTTTCCGAGCTGAAGAGTCCCAGTCCTTTTAATTTCTCTTCATGTGGATGCTGTTCCATACCCCTTACAATTTGTTACTGTTCTCTGTACTTATTCCAATTCTAATATCTCTTTTTTTGAGATGGGATGGCCAGAACTGCATGGAGTATTAAGTGTGGGGATGCCCTAGATTTATATAGAGGCATTATGATATTTACTGTTACTTTCTATCCCTTTCCTAATGGTTCCTAACATTGTTTTTTTGTTTTTTTGTTTTGTTTGTGTTTTTGACTGCCACTGTATGTTGAGCAGATGTTTTCAGAGAACTATACAGAAGTCAAAGATCTTTCTTGAGTGGGCACAGCTAATTTAGACTCTATCATTTTGTATGTAGTTGAGATTATATTTTCTAGTGTGCATTACTTTGCATTTATCAATTTCATCTACCATTTTGTTACCTAGTCACCCAATTTTGTGAGATCTCTTTGTAACTCTTCACAGTCTACTTTGGACCTAACTATCTTGAGTAATTTTGTACCATCTGCAAACTTTGCCACCTCACTGTTTACCTTTTTTTCCAGATCACTTCTGAATATGGTGAACTGCACAGGTCCCAGTACTAATCCTTGGAGGACCCCACTATTCCCTCTCTCTCTCCACTGTAAAAACTGGCCATTTATTTCTACTCTTTTTCTATCTTTTAACCTGCTATTGATTCCTGAGACCCTTCCTTCTTATCCCATGACTCCTTACTTTGCTCTAGCACCTTTGAGGGAATCTTGTCAAAGACTTTCTAAAACTCCAAGTACATTATATCCATTTATCCACATACTTGTTGATCCCCTCAAAGAATTCTAATAAATTAGTGAAGCACTTTACGCAAGTCATATTGGCTCTTCCACCACATATTGTATTCATCTATGTTTCTGAAAACTCTATTCTTTAGTATAGTTTCTACCAATTTGCCTAGTACTGAAGTTAGGCTTACAGACCTGTAATTTCCAGGATTGGCTCTCGGGCCTTTTTATTTTTAAAAAATGGACATTATATTAGCTACTCCAGTCATCTGGTGCAGTGACTGATAGGTGAAATACCACAGTGGGTAATTCTGCAATTTCATATTTGAGTTCCTGCAGAACTCTTTTGTGGTCCTGGTGACTTATTACTGTTTACTCTATCAGTTTGTTCCAAAACCTCCTCTAATGACACCTCAATCTGGGACAGTTCCTCAGATTTGTCACCTAAAAAGAATGGCTCAGGTGTGGGAATCTCCCTCACATCCTCTGCAGTGATGACCCATGCAAAGAATTCAGTTAGTTTCTTCACAATAGCTTTGTCTTTCTTGAATGCTCCTTTAGCACCTTCATTATCCGGTGACCCCACTGATTTGTTGGGCAGGTCTCCTTCTGATGTACTTAAACAATTTTGCTGGTTTTTTTTCTGTCTTTTGCTAGTTGCTCTTCAAATTCTTATTTGGCCTGCCTAATTATACTTTTACACTTGGCTTGCCAGAGTTTAAGCTTCTTTCTATTTTCTTCAGTAGGATTTGACTTTCAATTTTTGAAGGATGTCTTTTGTCTCTAATCTGCCTCTTTTACTTTGTTTAGCCACAGTGGCATTTTTTGGTCCACTTACTGTTCTTTTATTTGGGATAGACCTATAGTTTGGGCCTCTATTATAGTGTGTTTAAACACTTTCCATGCAGCTTGCAGGTATTTTACTCTTTTGGCTGTTTCTTTTAATTTCTGTTTAACTAGCTGCCTTATTTTTGTGTCGTTCCCCCTTTTTGAAGTTAAATGCTACTGTGTTGAGCTTCTTTGATATCCCTCCTGCAAGGATGTTAAATTTAATTACATTATGGTCACTATTATCAAGAGGTTCAGCTGTATTCATCTCTTGGACCAGATCCTATGCACCATTTAGGATTAAATCAAGAATTGCCTCTCCCCTTGTGAGTTCTAGGTCTAGCTGCTGTAGGAAGCATTTATTTATGTTGTCTAGAAATTTTATCTCTGTATCCTGTCCTGAGGGGACATATACCATTCATTATGGAGATAGTTGAAATCCCCCACAATTACTGGGTTTTGTTTTTGGTTTTTTTGTAGCTTCTCTAATCTTCCTGAGTATTTCACAGTCACCATCATTATAGTGGTCAGTAGTATATTCCAGTGACCGTACTCTTATTATTCAAGCATGGACTTTCTATCTATAGAGATTCTATGGTACATTTTGATCCATTTAAAGATTATTTTGACTCCAGGCTTTCTTTCACAGGTAGTGCCACTTCCCCACTGGCATGACCTACTCTGTCATTCCTGTATATTTTGTACACAAATAGAGCTGGGGGGGCAGCTGATAGTCCCACATTGCCACCAGGAGGTCATGCAAAGCAACATCCAAGGAGCACTGTGGAGTTTATGCACCTCTGGAGGTACTGTTCAAAGGGTCCAAAGTGACAGCATCCTGCGGCCCTTTGGTTGGCCCATGCTCACTATTTAACTCTGGAGAATGCCACAGGACTCTTGCTCATTGATCCCAGCTCTGCTGACTACTCCAAACCCTGCTCACTGACTGTTGGCTCCTGGCTGTCTTTGATCTGTGGACATCAGCCCATCCATGACCACTAAACCAGATCGCCCACACCCTGATCCCTTACACCTTTTTTGTTCCCAGCATGCAAGTTGTGTATTTAGTTGCTGAACCTGTAGTTAAAAATGCTGTTGCAAGAGCTGAATTCTGCTCTGTTAGTTCAGTGCAATCACACTGACTTGGTCTCTAAAATGCTGCTGCAGTGCGTAGATCCCATGAGAGCTCAAGAATAGCAGATGCCCTGGCTGCTCTCAAGTCCCTTCTTCCTGCATGTGCTCGCTACTTCATGTGTCTGTTCTTTTATCAGGACACTATAGTAAATACTGCATGAACAATGGTTATAAAATATAAATACAGCCTATTATTGACACTTCAATGAAACCCCACTCTACAGGGTTCTTTTATTTGATTGTAATGTATTTGTGTTAATATATTTGCTATTAATTATGCTTATATGCCCACTTTTCTTTTTCTGATATAAAGAATGGTAAATAGAGCTGATCTGAGAAACTTCAATGGAATCATAGTCTTTCAGAATGTGATTTTTTTCCCACTGAAATCTAAATGCTTCTCAAAATTGGATCTTTCACCAGAATTTCATTTGGGGGCGGGAGGGGATCAGAAAAAAATTGCAACAATGTCAAAACATCCTATTTTTGATATTTTTTGAACAAAACATTTTAATTTAGTTTTGAAATTATTTTAATTTTTTTTTCTTTTGTACTATATAAATGGTCTGGGTATACTTAACCCGGCCTTAGCGGGGGGGGGAGGGGCGGCGAGGGAGTGTGTGGTCCTTTTCAGCCCCACAGTTCTGATTCCATGATTACACAATATTTATACAAAATAAAATAAAATTGAAATTGAAACAAAATGTTTTGATTCTGTTGAAGCAAGGTTTTGAATGATCTGAAACAAAAATGAAAAGCAACACAAAAAATTCAAAGTTTTGCTTTGAATAATTTCAAAATTTGGGGGGTTTGCTCAGATTTGGAATGAAGCCAAAGTCTGAAATATCAAAAATGGTTTTGAAACAGAACTTTTGTCCTCAACACAGCTGTACTGATGACAACTAAGCCCTGTTTGTTGAGAAGAGAGAGAAATGCTTGCTTTTGGGAGGGATCCTGGAAGCTTAAAAATACCAATGCATGAAACACAATTAAAGTGTGTTTACTTGAATAGGAAACCTGAGTCTGGGAGGTTTGGGAGCCAGAGGAAGTAAATGAATTGGATGGTGCTTACCATTAATACTGCCATGAAAAATGGTTTGTTTATCTGCACCATTAAATTTTGATTGAGTTACATGGTGTGGGAAGGATGTTGTTAGTGGTTGACAGTGTCTTCTATAGATGTGACATCTTTCACTGATGGGAAAGTGAGCTGAGAGAAGAGACTAATGAAAATCTAAACTTGAAGAGAAAGGTGATCTGTTACAAAATCAAGGAGGAAATAGAATGTGTGCTAGAAAGTATGGACTAGAGAATCAGAATCAATTGCTGGATAGGATGTGTTGGATGTACTCTACATTCATACAGCAGTATACACAGATATGAAAAATAGCTCATTTTGATAAACTTGCTGACTAATGACAAGATGGGAAGCAAAGGACTCTTTATGGTGATTCCAAGGAAATCCGCTACTACTGGTGCATTAATATAAAGCTATCCGTGAAGGATTTTGCTTGAAATATTTTTCTTGGTGCATCATCAAACCATATTTCATTGTTATGGTGCCTGTGACAGAAGAGTAAGGAAAATAAAGCTAAATGTGAATGAATTAATTCATAAAAATATTGGAAAAAGCATACTGTTGCTATCAGTTTATTTGATTGTAGAGGCTTGGAGAAGCAGATGTTATATACAGTAGTCCAATCTATATTTTCAGTTTCCTTACTTGAGTTGTACAGGAGAGAATAAATGTTTCTGTTTTCCCATAGGGATTTGCGCTTGGGAGGAGGCTGTTTGTTTTCTGATACAGTTGGTAGAATCACATTTAGCATACTTGTGTTGGGCCAGATGGAGCTGAGTCTTCCTTTTGGGGTCTGAAGACTTTCCTTGCATGAACCTGTGGTGAATTTTGTTTCACACATGCCGTTGGAGGATTTTGCTTTTTATCTGAATTTTTGTGCTCCCAGAAAGGACTGAACTCTCTGAGGCACAGCCAGAGGATCATATCTCATACCCTAGAACTGGTCATCAAGATCATTGTCCCCTAGGGAATGATGTATGAGGTAAGCGAGATACCTATCTTCACTCCAAGGGGGTGATCCAGAGACAATACTACATAAATCTATTTGTGTATGTCCAATTGCCATGCACAGAATAATTAAACTTGTGGTTTTCCCCATCTCATATGGAAAAGGTAATAAAAATACTTGAGTGAATGTAACTACTTTTTGGATGACTTTCCTTTAGGGGTGGGGTGGTGATATCCTACCATTGGCTGAAAAAGGAGATTAACAGCACCCTTGGATTCAGTCAAATCAGAGATAAATAAAGACTTATCCAAAAGAGAGCCCAAATTATGGGAAATTACATATTTCAGCTATATTTTTCCAAAGAGTGCTGAGAAAATTTTTTGTTTTTCGGTGGTGGTGGTTTTTTATGTGAGTAATAACTCACTCATCTGCCAACACAAAAGCCAAATTATATTTTCATTTTCCAAAAGTAGAGAGTTTTCATCACTTTAGTATGGAGATGGGAAATCAGTTTAGATCCTCAATAAAGGTGTCTGACAGAATTATGGCTTCAGGTTCTTGATTTCTTAACATCATTAAGATTGTTGCCATAGTATTGAATGAAAGATCCCTGTGGGTGGCAGTGGGGGAGGTCACATGTGCTTTTGACTTCTTGGTGCTGGACAGAGTTCAGGCACTGTATTTCTGGTTTTGGGCCTCTAGGCACTCACTCCAGGTGCAGACTCCATGTCTGATACCTGTCTTGGCAGTGGAGACCCCATGGTCCAATTACTTCTGCCCTGAAACTAGTGGCAGCTCTCCCAAGCCTTCCCAGCACACAAATCACTGCCTCAGTTTTGTCACCACTCCAAAGACCCTTTGGGATTTGGTCAGTGTCTTTTCAGGGGTCCAGGATTCCTCCTATTATGCTGCTCAGACTTGTCTGTCTTGTCGGCTTCTCTCTTTAAAATGGCCAGTGGGGAGCCTCCCTTTTACAAGATTCCAATCTCTCCTTGTCAGGTGACTCTTCTCAGTGACTTAGTCTATTGTCAGGTAATTCATTGGTTGGTTAGAAGCTCAGCTAGTTTAACTGTTTTGTCAGGTGGCAGCCAGCTCACTCTATTACAGTGCTCACATCTGAATGGGAGACCTTCCTGGTTAACAATGCTTGACTGTTCTGCGTTGTTAGCCTTCTGCTAAGCATAAGAATTTCTTCTGACACCTTCCTGCTATCTTCTGCATAAGATGAAGGATAAAAGGCAACAGTCAAGTCTTGCAGTCTAAATGGCACTCACAAAAAAAAAAAACTGTGTAGTTTGATATAGATACATACATATTAATCTGCCACAGTCCCAATCCTGCAATCCAATCCTCCACAAGTCTGAGACCTCAGACATCATTTCCTTGAGTGATCCTAATAGTTTAGTAATTTTCACCCTAATTGGCTCTGAAATGTTTCTATGTTATGGAATATTTCTAATTTCTTCCCAGTAGTTAGAAGAGCATTCAATATATGTTTTTTCTCTTATGGCTGGAAATGCCCCTCTCTCCATGTGCTTAGTGTTTCAAGTCCACCAAAATGGTCTTCATTGCTAGCGACTTGAGATATTAGAATCCATTTGTCTGCTGCTTGCTCAAAAACCATCTAAAATTTCTTGGATTAAACTCATCCATGATGTCACAGCATGGTTTGTTGGCTTCTCCAGAAACTTGGCTTATTAAAAGCATCATCTTCAGTTGCCTTGTCTTTGATTTAGGCATTTTCTTTGAACAGCTTGACCAAATATAAATGAACACTAATTAAGTAGTATTCTTTCAGATCCCCTGAAAGATAGGTAGATATGAAGAATACAAGTGACTAGCTCATCAAAAGGACATCTAGGCCATTCAGCAGTCTAGCACCACTCTGATACCATTTCTACTGCTGTTGGTCCATTACTCTTCATGAGTGTTTGTTCTTCTGAAGCATATTTGATGGTGGGGTCTGTCATTTACTAATTTGCCTTTTTATAGCTCTGCTGCATGCTGGATATTCTACTGCCCTAAGAAATGAGAACAATGCATGAAAATAATTCACTCTGTGTAAAAAGGAAGAATTTATAGTGAGAATCTGTTGAATTAAATTTCAACAAAAACCCATTTATTGACATTGCTACGTGATCTAAAGGATTAATTAGTGAGAAAAAGGTGCATGGAAATTATGAATCGGTGCAAATCCTACACTTCAGATTATAGTCTATAATATTCTTTTCAGTTTTTAAAGAAAGTTTCTTTAAGGAATTAGCCTTTGGATTGACATTTGGCAGTTCACAATTAGGTTACATTTAAACTCTGCTTTCATTGCTGACTTCTGAAGTTAACTATTGAATGAGTTGGTCAACTGATCTGTAAAGAAGCATGCTATAAGTTCTAGATATTGTGTTCTTGTTAGTAAAATCTCAGTACTTACAATTTTTCTGCAACTTCCCCCCCATCCCTCCCAAATAATTAACCTTTAAAATCATGACAGGGAAACAAAGTAAGTTTTGACTGACATTTATGGTAATGTAGGACTTCCTCATCTGTTACCAAATGATGAGGGAAATCAAGGACTAATAAAGATCCCACACTCCTACCCATAGCTAATGAGCTTTTACTTCCTCCCAACTCAAATGGATAACCAGTCCAATATTTGTTTAAATGACGTCTACAAGTTTGCTGTCTCTGGCTTCTTTCATCTGGGGACTCACCAAGGAAACCAACAAAACACATATAAATTAACAATAACAGATTTATTAACAAGACCAGAGGCCTAAAACCCAGGAAGCCAAGGTATAAATGCAGTAACGGGTAAATGGACAAATTAACAACAAAGATTTCTCTAACTTACGCCCTCAGGGCATACACAAATGGGGTGGACACACACAAGGATTGACCAGGTAGACACAAGAGCAGGAACAGTTGGCTGGGAATGAGCAAACGGGAACAGATGACTAGGAACCAGAACCAAATCACAAACAGGAACAGGTGCAGTGGATAGGATAAATGCTCCAGGTGTCTTCTCTCTCGTTCTGAGGCAATGGAAAATACGGGCTGCCACCTAGATGGACAGCAACCCTCATGTAGCACTGTATGTCTTATAAACTAATTGTTTCAGCCAATCCGAAAGTTCCCTTTTCCCACCTTTGCACTCAGTACACTGGTTATGCACACTTTACTATAATATTGTGCCCAAGACACTACAATTTATGCACACAGCACTTTGCATGCACATGTCCCTTAAAGATTCAGATGCCCCATGTCCAGGCCTACCTTTCTCAATAGGAGGGCCTAAATGAAAAGATAACCATTTGAGGTCACCCAGGTTTATATCTTGAAGGGTTCCCAAAACTGCTACAATTGGGTAACACCTACTGTATATTTTTTCATTGCAGATTATGGGAGGAGTTCTCTGCACCTGTTTTTCATTAGAAAACATTGGCAGGTAAAGACATTAGGGTTGTCATCTTTCAGTTTGAAGTAAAGTGTGCATGTCCTTCTGAGACCAAGTGCACTGCAACTCTTTGGCACACATACCACAGCACAGCAAGGTAGCAGCAGCTGGCAAGAGTGGGCCACGCAGCCACTGCCACCAGGTTGACAACCATGTTGAGATCAGCAACTACCCGATCTGAGCCCAGGAAGATTAGGTTGGTTCAGACCAGACCCAGTCTGGCTATTTTAAGCCACTTAAGGGTGCCCAAGTCCAGTACTATGATGAAGAGAACCTTCTAAATACATGTAGTTTAGCCTTTTATTACATCATAAAACTGGTCCCTGGATCCAAACCAACATAGTGGTGAATCATATTGCAATGGTATCTAGGTAATTATGTAGGGCTGATGATATTTATCCAAGAAACTTTTTTTAAAGGAAAATATGGTAAGGATATTCAGAACTGACCATTTTCCTTGCATTAGAATGTAGAAAGCAGCTGCTGTTCCTCTTTTTTGCACAAGCAATGCTAATTTGTGCATGTGAATAAGATTTGTACCTGCAGATTAGGGATTTGGTTTTGAAAATGTAGCGTTGGATCTCAAAGCATCGTTAAATCTGTTTTTCTTTGATGAGCAGCATGAATTCTAAGTATTAACCAGATCACATTCATTGGGTTCTCAAATCAATAGGGTCACAAGCTGAGCTGGTCCATTTAGTCACAAGTCATCCTCCAGCATATGGACTATTCGTTAACATGGACATGAAAAAAATCCAGCTAAATAATCAATGCACTATGTCAATACGCTAAATAATCAATACACTAAATCAAACTGGCAATCTTAAGATCTCAGCTAAATTAAAAAGTTTGAATAAAATCAACTGATTTTCAGATTCAAAAGCAGTAAATTAGACACAGTAAATATTACAAGGGTTACAGAAATGATGCTGTGACAGAAATTTTGTGGGCATTATTTTTCTGTTGCTGCTCTTAAAATGAAAGGGAACATGTGTGCTTTTCTGTTGATATACATACAAGTATTTTTATCATATATATTCCAAAACAAGGCAGCTGTAGCAAGGAATACAGAGACTTAATTTACAGGACCCATAAACTAGAATTTTTAACGTGGATCCAAAGTTTTATGTAGGGGCACTGAAAGTTATTCTCTTCTAGAAATCTGCCCCTCTCTGGATCTGTAATAGGGGAAGGGGTTAGTCCTCCACCTCTTCCATTCAGTGGTTTATCTCCTGACAACCTGAAGAGAAAGTGCCGATATATCAGAACAGAACTGGATTAATGTACTTGTATGGGTATCTTGATACAGTCTTACTAATACTGATAGCTGTGATGCACTGAAAGGACATAGAGAGAGGGAGCAGGAGCAGAAGAAAAGCCATAATAGTATATAACCAAGTGTCCTGATGTGACTAACTGTTGCCTTCTTATGTATTCAAAGGCAAATGAAGGACAGAAAAGGGGGGCAGGAGAGAGAGAGATTAAGAGGACTGAGTAAAATGACCAACAAAGGAGGAGCGGGGAAGAGCGTCTCAAAGAGAAGAGACAAAGCAAAAGAAAAAGCTATGGGGAAAATACATGGTTTTCTTATAGAAACAGAAATCCAGGCTAAATCTTGTACTATAGGTACATGTATGTTTGCTTCTGCAGGGGGTGGAAATGCACTTTAAGATCAGAAGTGATCACCAGATGCTGTTTCAGTAATTTTCTGCTTCTTTGTTTTTATATTTTATTCAGTGTTTTTAATGATGGGGCAGTAACTATGTTGCAGTCAGTTGAGATGATGTCAGCATGATTGTACTGTTGCCTCCCCTCTGAGAGAAGCAGGATGATATCATTCATTGACTAGAGCTAATAGGGCAGCAGCAAGGGCACATCTGGGTTGCAGCTCCTTTTGTTTAAACTGAAATTTTAGAACAATAACAGATAATATGAAACACGGTTTTGTACTATTCCTCTTCTTTTTCAGTCACTTCTTAAGGAGATGCATTAAGTACAAATGATGCACTGATTCTGAATTTGTGAAGCTTTACTGTGTGCTTGCTTATCTGAGAGAGAGACTGTTCAACAGGAAACTAGGGTTGTCCCTTGCTCTTTTTGATAACTACCATGGGAAATTTTACCTCGACAACAGTCAGATGGACCTATCTAAAGATGATTCTTCTCTCAGCACTCGGGGCATATGGAAATATGGCATGGTGCAACAAACTCCTCAATTTGTACAACACAGCCAGTGACAGCATAATATCTGAGTTGTTTCCAGTAACAAAATATGAAGTTCTTTTCCAAGAAACTAGGTTGCACCATAAAATACAAGGGAAAGTCAAAATAGATGCATGAAAATGATAAGCAAAACTAGATTTTAACTGCATTCCTAAAGTGAGACTAGGCAGAGATTTGACATGATTGGCATAAGCACCAACACTTACGCCTATCAGTGAATCACTCTATTTGTATGAATTTTTTTTTCACTGACTAACAGTGTAGGGAGAATGGAAGCCAGATGTTAGCATTTTAGTTTAGCTAAAAAGGCGGCTTCCCAAAACTAATTATTTAAAATGTTTTACTATATTGAAAAGAAATTGTCTTCTGGGAAATAAATATCAACATTAATCACTTTTTAAAAATCTATCTAATTTCCAGGAAGATATGATGATGCTTTGGGCTAATGTATAAGTTGAAGCATTTTATAATTTCTTTTTTATCTTCAGTGATGTAAATGTCATAGTTTCAACACTAATGATCCCTCTTTAATTTTAACTTCATTTCAAATGTATGTCAATGCACATAATTTATACAAAAATGATGCCACAGAGTGAAGCTAGATATGTGATAGTTGGTTAAACTTTCTGAATGATTTCAATTAGAGAAGCAAAAATCAGCATCATTTGATATAATTCTCCTAAAACCTTTGGTGATACAGTTAAAATCAGACTTGGATGGAAACTGCTCCGGAATTTGATTTGCATAACAAGACCCCAAATACTGAGGTTCTGCAAAATCAGAACCAAACCCTCCCCCTATTCATAAAATCATAGAAGATTAGGGTTGGAAGGGACCTCAGGAGGCCATCTAATCCAACCCCTGCTCAAAGCAGGACCAACCCACTTTTCCTGCTTGTTGAGTTTGAAAATGCTTTCTTTACCTTCCCTTGAGACCACTGAGGTATATAGTAGGAGGATGTTCGATCAGACCAGCAGGGGAAAGACATCTCAGGGGTCCAAAGAGGGGGAAAGAAAGTAGCACTCTCGGCTGTTCTGGGGCTTTCCCTTGTCTCCCCATCCAAACCCCATGTGGAGATTATGCTTGGAAGGAGAGGCAGAGGGAGGAAAGATTTCTCTACTCCTCCCCACTGCCATTGGCTATGGTACAGGGGACGGGTGGGTGGAATAGAGAGTTGATTGTCTTATGAGCCTTTACTTCCTGTATCTGAAGCCCTCACTCCATGCAACAGACATAAGAACATAAGACTGGCCATACTGGGTCAGACCAATGGTCCATCTAACCCAGTATCCGGTCTGACAGTGGCTAGTGCCAGATGCTTCAGAGGGAGTGAACAAAAGAGGACACTTTATGGAGTGATTCATCCCCTGTTGTCCAGTGTCAGCTTCTAGCAGTCAGAGGTTTAGGGACACCCAGAGCATGGGGTTGCGTTCCTGACCATGTTGACAATGGCTGATAGCCATTTATAGATCTGAAATTTATCTACTTGCTTTTTGAACCCAGTTATAGTTTTGGTGTTCACAACATCCTCTGGCAATGAGTTCCACAAGTTGACTGTATGTTGATTGAAGGAGTACTTCCTTATATTCAGTTTTTAAACCTGCTGCCTATTAATTTCATTGGGTGATCCCAGGGCATTGTGTTATATGATGGAGTAAATAATACTTTCTTAGTTCCTTTTTCCATACCATTAATGATTTTATAGACCTCTGTCACAACAGTTATCAACCAGGGTCTACAGCCTCCTGGAGGGCCATGAGCTCTTTCAGGAAAGCCACGAACCCACACCCCATCTTGCGGGGCTAAAGCAGGGAGCTTGGAGCCCAGTGTTCTACAGGGCTAAAGCCAGGAACCTGGAGTCCTGAATCCCAGTACCTAAAACCAGGAGCCCTGAGGTCCGGCGCCTTGAGGGGCCCTGGAATTTTTATAGCATATTGCACGGGGGGCTCAGGGCAGGGGTTCTCAACATTTTTCTCTCTATCAAACCCTCCTCAATCATCTCTTTTCCAAGATGAACAGTCAGTCTTTTTAATCCCTCCTGATATGGAATCTGGTCCATACCCCTAATAGTTTTAATTGCCCTTTTTGTACTCTTTTTCCAATTATAATTTTTTTTTTTTTTTTTTTTTTTTTTTTTTTTTTTTAGATGAAGTGACCAGAACTGTAGTATTCATGTTGTGGGCATACAGTGGATTTATATAGAGGCATCTTCTGTCTTATCTACTCCTTTCCTATTAGTTCCTAACATTGTTAGTTTTTTTTGATTGTCACTGCACATTGAGTGGATGTTTTCAGAGAACTATCCACAAAGACTCCAAGATCTGTCTTGAGTGGTAACAGCTAATTTAGATCCTCTCATTTTGTATGTATTGTTGGGATTATATTTTCAAATGTGCATTACTTTGGATTTATCAACATTGAATTTCATCTGCCATTTTGTTGCCCAGTCAGCCAATTTTGTGAGATTCCTTTGTAACTCTGCAGTCCACTTTGGACCTACCTATCTTGAATGTTCGTATCATCTGCAAACTTTACCACCTCACTATTTACCCCCTTTTTCCAGATCATTTATGAATATGTTGAACAGCATAGGTTCCAGTACAGATCTTTCAGGGACCCCATTATTTAACTCTCTCCACTGTGAAAACTGACCATTTATTCCTACCCATTGTTTCCCATCTTTTTAAGCATTTATTGATTCCTGAGAGGACCTTTCCTCTTACCCCATGATTGCTTGCTTTGCTGAAGAGCCTTTGGTGAGGGATCTTGTCAAAGGCTTTTTGAAAGTCCAAGGACCCTATTCACAGGATCACCGTTATCCACATGTTTGTTGTGACCCCCCTGAAAGAATTCTAACAGTTTGATGAGGTATGATTTCCCTTTACAAAAGCCATGTTGACTCTTCTGTGGACAGTTATATAAATATATAAATTATTAATTATTCATATATATTTATATAACTTATAATAAGTTATATAAATTGCCTTCTATAGGATATCTGCAAGTGGTCATGTCCACTCAGCAAAAGAACAAAAGTTTTAAAATACGTTCTACACTAGTTTCTCAGCATAATTTTGCATGATAAATATTGTGCCTGCAGATCTGCTGAGAGTCAGTTCTGGATTTTGAATGCTAACAAAATCTAAGGGTATGTCTACACTGCGGTGTGAAGTCGATTTATTTTAAATCAACTTCCACCCGCCAAAGTTTAGAAGTCAGAGGAGAGTGTCACACCATGCTCATTGCGTCAGGGAATTGTATCCTCACTAGCCGTGCTTGGGTCGAGAATCAAAGCAGTGCACCATGGGTAGCTATCCCACAGTGCAACTAGCTGCAGAGGCTTTTGGGAAGGTTGTCGTCCTCCAATGTTGCAACATACTCCTCCCCTCCCTGCTTGCTCCAGTCCAAAACAGACAATCTCCTTATCACGCCATTTTTTTCAAATCCTTCAGTCTCTGCCATGCACACGCCATTGCCTGAGAGAAATGGAGCCCGCTCAGCTCTGCACTATTATTGTGAGCATCACAAACACCTCACGACTTATTATGCAATATTTTCAGGGACGAGACAGGACCCACATAGCTGAAAATTGTGATGTTACAGAGGCCGCCTTGCTACAAGCCATAGAACGAAATAATTCCCGTTTGCTGCAGGCTGTCACGCACCATCTGTAGTCAGTGGAGCGCCACTTCTGGTCCCAGGAAACAAGCAGTGACTGGTGGGACTGCATTGTTATGAAGGTATGGGATGATAAGCAGTGGCTGCAGAACTTCCAAATGCAAAAAGCCACTTCCTTTGAACTTTGCAGAGAGCTCTCCCCAGCCCTGAAACACATGAATACTCACTTGAGACCAGCTCTGACAGTGGAGAAGAGAATGTCCATCACTCTGTGGAAGTTAGTCATGCCAAACTGCTACTAGTCAGTTGAGAATCAATTCGGAATCCGTAAATCCACCATAGGAGCAGCTGTGATGCAAGTGTGCTGGGCCATAGGCTTCTGCTAAGAAGGGTAGTGACTTTGGAAAACATGGAGGATATAGTGGAAGGCTTTTCTGCACTGGGGGTCCCAAATGGGGGGGGCCTATAGATGGCATGCACATCCCTATCTTAGCCACAGATCACCTTGCCACACAGTACATAAACCGAAAGGGATACTTCTCAATGGTGTTGCAGGCCCTTGTGGATCACAGGGGACACTTCACTGACCTCAGTGTGGGGTGGTCTGGAAAGGTGCCTGATGCTCGCATCTTTAGGACTTCAAGTCTGTTCAAAAAGATGCAAGCAGGCATTTGGTCTTTCCTGACCAAAAAATAAATATTGGTGATGTTGAAATGCCAATAGTGATCCTCGGGAATCCAGCCTACCCCTTCCCTCCCTGACTAATAAAGCCGTACACTGGGCGCCTGGACAGTAACAAAGAATGTTTTAATAATAAGGTCAGCAAGTGCAGAATGGTGATGGAATGTGCATTTGGATATTTAAAAATGCACTGGTGCAGTTTGTTCACTAAGCTAGACCTCAGTGGGGAAAAAATATCCCAATTAGTTATCTCTGCCTGCTGTGTGCTCCATAATGTCTGTGAGACAAAGGGGGAGAAGTTCTCATTGGGCTGGGTTGTGGAGGCAGATAGGCTGGCGCAAATTTTGAGCAGCCAGATGCCACTGCAACACTGAGAGCCAATCGCGGAGCGCTGCACCTCAGAGAAGCATTGAAAACCCGCTTTTGCAATGAGACACAGCAGTAATGTGCATCGCTTACCTGTGCTGTGCTTTTGCTTTTCATCTCCCACCCATCCCCCACCAATCCAGTTCTCCTCCCCGCACCATCCCCCTCCCTTTATTCCCTTGTTAGCAATAAACAAACAGTAATGAATTGTAAAGCTGCACTTTTTTTTATTGGTGATCCTTCACAGAGGGGAGGAAAAGGAAGATAATTGAATATTCCGCATGCCGTGTGTGGGGCCTGAGAGGGAATACAGAGCCCATTTTGGCTGTGCTCACACGAAAGAATCACACATTCCCACTCCTTAAAGGGTCCTCACCTTTTTCTGCTCCCCTCAACTAGTGAGGAGTGCAGCACATACTGCACCCTGCTCAACCTCCTCCTAGACCACTTTGGTGTGAGGGCTAGGAAAGAGTGTGTTAGTTCAGAGTTTTGCAGGGGCTGCAAAGGGAATCTCTCTTGCTGCTGAGCTTTCTGAAGCTCAGCCAGATGCCTCAACATGTCTGACTAATCACACATTATACACAGCATCTCATCTTGTGTTGAACGCTCATACTCCTGTGCTGCCTTCCCGCTGTCCATGTCCAGCTTGTCAGATAATGAAATCCTCCATGCTCTTAGCTCTGTGTCAGCAGCCATGGAGGTGTTCATTATCTCTTTAAACATGTCATCCTGAGTTGGGTTTTTTGCCTTATCTGTGACAGGAGCTCTGCAGGACTATGAGATGGTATGTTGAAGGCCACATTGTCCACTGTAAGGGAAGCAAGGCACAAGGTACCCATTGTTAACTCGTCCCATGGATGAAAAGCAATGTTACAATTTATAAATAACTCCCCTTAGCCTTCCCAAGGAAAGGCTACAACTGCATACTGTTGTTTGACTATTGCAGGGGTTTGAGTGTCATTCCAGCCAGCGTAAGTAAGGGGCAAGTGCATCTATGTTAGGGAAATCCCCGGGACCCTTGCTGCACAAGTCCATGCTTCCTAGAGCAGCATGGATGTTGGGCTCCCAGTTGATTAGGCTTTTAAGAGGCGGAAGAGAGTGAGGGGTAGGTACGGGTTAACTGTCTCTGGAGGGAAAAAAATGGGAACCCATTTGTGGATGCCCAAGGCCCACAGTAACATCCTGCTTAGGGACTTGCGGTGTGCTGAACCAAGAAACCATCCTTGGCTGTGCAATAACACACACTTTAAAAAAAAATGTATTGGTCAGCTACTGTAAATGGGTGCCATCTTCCCTACGTAACCATGAGTGATATCAGCCTGCTGAGGGTCACACAGGCGGAAAGAGGATTTGCTGCAAGTCTCTGGCTACAGGCCTGGCCCTTATGCTGCTATGCTGTGTTCCGTGATGATGCCTGCACAATTAATAACAGAGTGGCGGGGGAAAGTGTCCTATCAGGGTGGAAGAAATAAAGCTGCCCTCCCAAGAAACCTTCTGCAAAGGATTACAGAGTACCTACATGAAAGTTTCCTGGAGATATGCATGGAGGATTCTTGGAGCATCCGTGTGCACATAAATAATCTTTTCCGGGATGAAACCAATGCTTAAGCACACCAAGTATGAGGAAGCACAGCCCCATCACCACACACACCACTTTTTCCTGCTGGTACAAGATTCTGGACTGGGGATATAACCAAAGACATGCAATTTGCAGTACATACTCATCAGATGTTCCATTCCCCAGCATCCCGATCAGTCATGGTTTCCTGTGTCTGGTTGGGCTGTTCCTGTGTTGGAAACAGCTCCTGGCTTTCAGGGAGAAGGGATACCCCACTCGCCTGCCCTCTTTTCTCTTCATTCTTCTCCTCCTCCTCATCCACAGACCATTCATCCTTGCCTCGGATTCCCCCGAGGTATCAACACTGTGTGGTGGCATAGTGGTGGGTTCTCTGCCAAGAATTGCATGCAGCTCCTCATAAAAGCAGTATGTTTTTGGTGAGGAGCCAGAATGACTGTTAGCTTCCCTAGTTTTCTGATAAGTCTGCCTCAGCTTTTAATCTTAACTCAGCACTGCAGCGTGTTCCTGTTGTGCCCCTTCTACAACGTGCCAGGAGATATCCTCGCATAGATATCCAAATTTCTTTTGCTTGCTCAGAGCTGAGCTGGAACAGACTGATGAGATCCAAGACCTCAGATTGACTCCAGACTGGAGTGTGTTTGGGGCGTTTAGTTGCCATGATCAGTTGTGCTGGCAAGCGCTCTCCACGCTGACCACACAGGAAATGGCAATTCAAAATTTCCCGGGGCTTGAAGGGAGGAGCTATTTCCTGTTTACATGGCCATAGTGCAGCAGAGTGCGAATGTGCAGAGTGGTCACAGCAGAGCTACCTACCAAAGTCCAATGACTTCGATTTACATTGCGCTCTGCCTACACTGACGCTCATTTGACCCACAGAATTTGACGTCAGCACTACACCACTTGTGGAGGTGGTTTTATTAAGTCGAATTATACCGTGATTTAGGTCGGCAGAACTGACATGCCGGTGGAGATGCATTCTTTATGTGGACAACATAAGCCGCTTTACGTCGACCTCCATTGTTAGTGTAGACCAGGCCTCAGAAAATAATAGTGGATTCCATTTGCTTGGAGAAAGGGGAGACTTTTTAAATCTTCACAGACTGAGATCTCCTTCCTTGGTTCCCTTTTTCCCCCTCCAGAAAGGGGGGAAATGATTATTTCTGTAGCCCCTCTTCCCCCAATTAAAACTGAGTTAGTAAAGTTGCACCATCCATCCCTTCATCTGTGCTTCATTCTCTTTCAGGTCCTGATCAGGACTTAAATAAGGAATCACCCTTCACTCCATGACAATGTGTGGCTGGGTGTGCCATAATCCTGTCATGCACTTGAGTGCCCAGATTTCAAAGAATCTCCTAAATTTTAAATAGGCATGGGAATTACTTTACCTGAATGGGAAGTAGCCTGCCTAATTGCCATTAGAAGATGCCACCCGAGTAGACTGGAAGAAAAAGGCCAGTCATACTACCCCTCCTAAGTAAATATGACCTTAATAGTCTAAACTACAATAGTTTAGCATATTACAAATGTTGTATTTCTCCCCCTTAGTACAGAATACTGCACTATTAAAAATATTTTTAGTAAAACACCTGCAGTAGATGCTAGAGGATAAACAATAGGGGGAGCAAGCTGTCTAGTTTGTCCTTGGAAGGTGACAATCTGGGATGGAAAGTCTTAGATCTCAAAAGACAAGATATGAGGCCTGGAGAGTCTTGAAGACTGCTGGAGCATGGTGTGGGGAGGGGTGTATTTGTCTGATAGCAATGGATTGAGGCAGTTGAGTGCCACTCCATTTCTCCTACAGGATTTCTTTAGTGTGTCAAATGTGCTGCATGATGGTATCAAAGACTGCGGAGATATCTAGAAGCATCAACCAAAACTTTTCAAAGGGGTAGCCATGTTAGTCTGTATACAGCAAAAACAACTTGAGTTGTGTAGCACTTTAACAATTTTAATTTCATTAAATTAATTAATTGTTAATCTTTAGTCTTTAAAGTGCTACAGAACTCAAGTTGTTTTAACTAAAACTTTTTTGTTTCTTGACTCAGGCCAGGAGAAAGTTGCCCCTCTATGCTGGTAGGGCTATTTCTATGCTACGTCCTTGTCCGTCACTTGATTGTGAGTGATCCAGGCTATTGACCTATGACAAGTGCTCTCTAGCACCACTGTCTTGATGGCCAAGAAAAAGGAGGCAGGAAAAGGGTGACAGTTGGTGAGGATGCTGGAGCTCAGTGTAAGATTCTTCAGAACAGCTGCATTCTTTATGGTGCTGCTAGCTTTCCTTCTTTAAAGAAAGCATTGATTTCAGTTATCACAGAACTACATGTTCTTTACTTGACTTCATCAGAAGTGAGGAGCAGGGGCTGATTCTAAAGGTGGTCATGGGCCTGACATTCTCTAGAGCTTTGATGGCTTCTGTTGAGTGATAGGTCCAAACTCCATTCACTCAGATGTCATTCCTGGTTCTCTGGTTGCTATCAGTCTCAGTGTTACCATTGATTTTGGCTGCTAAGTAGGAGGAGAGCTGTTTGCAGTGGGTGGGGCTTGTGTGAGTTGCTATTCCAGTTAATTATTTGGCTAACTGTATATAAAACAATTCTGTAGTCCATAGTGTGACTGATGCAATTATGTCCCAGAGGAAGGCTTGCTTACAACAGTATAAATCTGTAGCTGGACCTTGACATATTCACACATTGTGGCCGAGCAGATTTGATACCATAAGCACTGATCTTTCTTATTATTTGCACAGATCTTTGTTTATCTTAATAACCAAAGATCCTGCTCAGAAAATATCAAAATGAAATATAAAATATTCCTAAGCACAATTCTCCTCTTCCTCTTGCTTTGTCATCTCGCAAATCCTTTTCTAATGTTGGTGTTGACTTTGCTAGATTGTAAGCTTCTTCAGGCTTGTGTGTGTGTGTGTGTGTGTGTGTATTTTTGTTGTTGTTGTTGTTCCGTTGGAGTCCCGTGAGCACCTACAGTATAGCATTATATGAGTAAGAATGTCCCAGATACTCACTCAATTTTATAATAAAAATTCTCACAGTGTCCTCACACTTAAATTTCTCTGAATTTCCAAGCAACCATGTCAGATACTCACTCCTGGCTTTTCTGCTTTACACTCAGTGTATGTCTGTAGCTGAACTAATGTCTCAGGAGTCATTTTAACATGCACCCAGGAGCTTCAAATCAACTCTAATAACAAAGCCAGATTGGAGCACTATGATGCGTCATGAAAGGGGAGGTGGGGGGTGTTATTATGGAAATGCTGAAACTGAGTATTCCTCATAGGCCTGGAGCAGTGTGACATTAACCAGGTAGATTTAATGCAAGATCAAAACAGATAGCCTCAAGGATGGATACAGAATTCCAGACTATGGAAATAGTGTCAAATCATAGCTAGAGAATTCTTAAATGGTTTGGTTGTTGCAGTATGACAGCGAACTTGAACTATATGTGCAGAATAACTGCCGAACATTGTCAATTCCTGAGTGAGAATTTAGAGATAATACTGAAAAATTGTTTGCATCTGCTTAACATTTTCTCTGTTAATACAGCATTTGTCTTTTAGATAGACTGTAGCAGCTTCTCACTTGGAAGCAGATTTAATTATGTGCTTTTCTACCATTTTGCTATTTTTCTTGGTGATATTTTTACAGGCAAAAAATAAGTCTTTGACTTAGTTCGTAACTAGTAATGCAGAGGAGAAACAGAAGACTGGCTTTCTTCCCACACTAATTGCATCACATATACTTTATATTTCAATATATGGGTTTCGTTTTGTCCTCGTTATTGGAGCAGGGGAATAATACTCCAAAAAAACTCATTCAGGTTGTAGCGGGGCATCTGCACCTCACTGGCCAGAAAAGGTAGTGAATGACTGGTTATCACATTTTCTTTGTTTACAAAGTGACTGTCATTTGTGTGTGATGTTCAGCACCAAACACATTGTGTACAACAAATGGTGCATAGTAATTTCAGTGGGCGTTGCAATCCTAAATTCCTTAGGCTCTTTTGAAAACTCAGTCCCTAATGTTGGTTTTAACAAAATATTAGTTTCCTTTAACGTTACTTTAAATGGCAAAATGTCCTGAGCTCTGACTCCAAAAAACCTACTTCATTTAAAGACTGGGATTAATATGGTTGTCAGCTGCACAACACTTACACAGCTCTCTTGTATAAGATCCTTTTTTGATTTGACTCCCTCTGGCATTAATCTCCATTATAGTGACCTTCATTAAAACAATCCCTTACTAATACTTCAAACTCTTGGCTCCAAAAGATAATGGTTAATGTATTCCAAATTACATATGTTTATCTTCATTTCTGCAGTTAATGTTTGTACAGCACTTTGAACATGTATATGTTGTTGCTGGTTATTATTACTAATATTATGTTCATTGTAAAATAAACACCCTAATCCAAATTCAATCTTGTGCAAATAGATGCAATTCTATTGCTCTGTTATTAATGTAGTTACTTCCACTTATTCCAGTGCTGAATTCGGCCCACTAACAATGTTTTGGTGACATCTCAAAACTTCAGCAGTATGGAGCAGGAGAAAATTCAAGCAAGGAAGTTCTAAATTTATGGATTACTAGCTCTGCTCACGTACATTGACGAATCCTATGATCCAATACCATGGCAATGATGTGGTATAAATGCCCAATGAGTTGATATGCATCCATTAATGATGGGTGAAGCCATCATATTCTATATGTCATAAGATCAGTGGCCCGACAAGAAAGTCAACATATTTTCATCTAAACTGGATTCTTTCTTACATCATTCATTGAAATATGTGCAGTATTACCAGCTCCAAAAGCTCAAAACTCATGAGACAGGCCCAATCATGAGTGTTTTTAAAATATATTTTATTTTTCTTTACCTTTTGATTTTTCAGAGTTATGGATTTTTCATGTTTTCAAACTTTTCTTTGAAACCATGAGAGCTACAAACTTACTTGGGGAAAAAAAATCCCTGAGATTCTCCCATAACCACAGGACTCCTGAAGTTGGGACACTAAGTCAAATATCCAATATTTGAGACTCATGATAAAATAATGAAAGTTGGCAACCTTCTGTGTGTAAGACATATACTTATTTATGTATACATGAAGCTTACTAAAAGTACAATAATATATCCTCTCCTTATCTGGTATTATAAACACTCCAGGCTTAATATATTTGGCAGAAAAGTAGAGGTATATTGTACATAGAAATCAGGTTACTGCTAAATACACTTGATGTGTGGGTATAACTGGTCTGGGTAATAGAATTGAGTGGAACCTTGCTGATGTTTGACTTGATGGGGTGGCTAAGGCAGGCTGTGTGTAATGTGATATTTGTGTCTGGGATTTGCTGTATTTTCTTTTTATTTGACTCTTCAGATTAGACCTTTCCAATCTTGACTCTTTTTTCTAAGTTCTTGTTCAAACCCAACACTTAATTTAATCAAACAGTAGACTAAAAAGAAACACTGAAGAAAAAGCAAGCAACCAAGCAGTATTAATGTCATTGAATTCCATAAGCCCTTCCATTGTGGCCCATACTAGTTCCTCTGTAGAGCAGTGTAAAGGATTCAGGATATAAGTGAGAGAGTGTGTATCAGTGTGTAAACTACATTACAGAAATTGCCAAAATGTCATGATGCATCCAATAGTTGCTTGGCAATTTTCTGTAACTTTCCATTTTATCACAATCTGCTTTATCAGTTGCATCCATTGGTGTCTCTGAGTTGTAACAACGAGGAAATCCACAATGGAATGCAACGGCTTTTGGTTTTTCACATTGATGTATGAAAGGCATGTTGAGTCAATTATGTTTCAGTACAAGTTTCAGTACAAGAGGGAAAGATAGAAAATACCTGGCTAATTTATTGTTAAATATGAATTTGTGAGGAGAACACCATTTAGAGAAGGGGAAAAAAAGACAAGAAATTTCACAATGACCACTAATGTGGCATCAGCAGGTATAGAACAGGATTATCTTCAACAAATTTCTACACCTCTACAACTTCAGCTAAAGTAGTAACTATATTAAGAACTTGTGGCTATGCTAGAGGTAGTAGACCACAGATCTAGCTTGCCTTTATTATATTCACCGCCTTGCCTTTATTATATCAAGTTTATCAATATTATATTCAGCAGTAATGCAAGGTACCTACAGGCCTGTATCCTGTCAGACATTAGCTTTAGCACTTAGCATAAGGCTTGAGGACTATGAACTTTGGCACAGATATAAATGGTCTAACGGTAATCCCTACATTTTGGGGGAATTGGAATATAAGGGGGATTTTTGTCCATAATGACCTCAGCCAACCACAGAAACATGAGCTAATCCTAGCTTTTGGAAAGTTTTAGAAAGAACATCCAACCACAAAAATGCAATGGCAATGAATTGACATATGCTAAATTGAGATCATTAATATATTTACCTATAAGAGAAGGGCACCTCAACATTAGTATATTGAGGAAATGTAAATAAGAGGGGAAATATCCCTACTAAATATGTATTAGACACAGTGGTGTCAGTGTAACATATTATAAAAGTGGCATCCCCAGCCTGTGGGCAATAGGGGAGAGAGATGTAGAACTTGGGAGGTGCTGAATAATGGGCACTGGTGGTGATGAGGAAGATGATCGTGATGAGGAAGATAACAGCTAATGTGTCTGTCCTGCAAGGGCTGGTGTGAGTATATGGATGTTCAGATAGACAGACTCCATGAAGTATATCTACCTTACCTAGTTAGAGTATTTATGACTTTACAAATAGTTTAATACATTTAGCAAATACAAAAAAGTTCCTCTAGCGTGAGTGTTGCAACTATACACATTGGGGGTCCCAACTACATTGTAATTTTAATAATACTGGGCCTGATCTTGGGACAAGAACCTGTCTACCCTCAAAGTGATAACTGGGAATTCTTAAGTAATCAAAATTGATACATAATCTATAGAGCAGGCTACAAGGTACATATCATACGCATAGTCAGTGTTTTATGTACTCCCTTTGTCAGGGAGAGCTCATCCCAAGTAACTAAGGACCATAAGAATTCAAATCACCATTAAGCCAATGTTTTATAATGACCCCACCACCCCAGGACATCACTGGGTATAGAACTAGAGACTGTCAACATCAAAAGCAGAAGTTTCTTTGAGACTTAATGACTTGGTGCTACTGCAGTACTATAGGCTTGTTACAGTTGCATAGCAAATACATTGTAAATATGAAAAGAACATGGGAGAAAGTTCTTTCAAATATGCTTTTTACTATTCATTCACATTACCTTAAACTCAGAAGTGGCCATTTATTATACCTTCCCTTCTAGAAGATAACTGGCACAAAGGAAGGAGCAGTGAGGAACGATTTAGGAGAAAATGCTACACAAAAGATGAGTCTGGTCCTAAAGGAGGCGAGGAAGGACACCAGCTGTTGAAATGAGAATTAAAAATGAGGGCCACAGCATTTAATACTTAAAAGTATTAAATAATTTAACTGTCACTGATAAAGGATCCTGCTTTTCATTCTATATGGTCTTTCCATGTGAGGTTGAAGCACATTAGGAAGGGTAGGAAGGGGAAGCTTGGACTGCTGTACTAGTTTTTGTTGATAAATAGAGGAATTTAGTTTTCAGTGCTGCCAGTCCATTACTCAACAGTAAATTTACTTTTTAAAAATCCTACCATTTAGAGAATGTTTCACAAGATGGAAGCAGTGACAGTGTCTAAAGGGAAAAAAAAAAAAAAAAAAAGGCTAGACTTCATTTACCAAAAAAAAAAAACCCAAAATAGTAGAAGTTTTCCATTATTTCTCCATCTGCATAATCAGAAGTGGATTGTTTTACTCAGCAGTGATCCCCTACAGTTTGCATTATCCTTCACAATAACATGCATTCTGAAGGTGTCTGAGGTCTGAGTGATGCAACTGTAATTTGCGATTTGTTATGATGTAAGGAGGTGGATATTTACTGAAGGTTAAAAAAATCCACCAACAGAGTACACATTAATACTGTGTGTATATAACTATAAAAATGCAGAAATACTGTAAATTAACTTGAACAAACATCCTCTTGGCCCTTTTATTTATTATAAAATTCTGTTTCAAGAACCACTGCCAGGAGGTCATTTTATTCCTGCAAGTGCTGGTCCAGTTCTTTCGAATCAGTTGATAGCTTATAAAAATGTTTCAGCATGCAAGCTATCAGATACCTTCAGCCAGCGTTTGCTTGGCTGATTCTCAAGGAGGATCAAGAAAGGAAATGGAGAACACCAGTGATAAACTATTCCCTGGAACAGCATGAGACTGGCAATCATTTATATTTTACTGAGATTCAAATGAACTACATGTTATGTACAGTCTTTGGAAAACAAAGTTAATCGCATTCTATTATTCTATTGCATTCTATGCTGAAGCCACCATGTTTAAGCTAAAGATGGCATGCTGGAGTTGTGTTTTATTTACAGGTGAGCAGTCAACTTTGTAAAATGGCTCTGTAGAGTGGGGTGCCATCCATCCCTGTCAGTTTCGGAGGGAGGCCACACCCACTCTCTACCCTGCTCCAGCAGGGATTGGCCCAGCCTGGGGCAGGGAAATAGTCTCTGGGCTCAGGCGGGGCAGCCCAAAGGCAATAGTCCAGCGCCCCAAGGCAGGGCTACGCACAGTACAGAGGCCCCCGAGATGGTCGGGGAGGGGGATGCAGGCCAACTGACTCCACTGCATCCAGCCCAGGTCCCTAGCCATGGCAGAAGAGTATGCCACAGAGTTAGCGGGGTTCCAACTGCAACAAGCCGACTCACTGTCCAGTCCCTGGACCAGGTGTCCCCTCCCCTGGGATACTTCCTGCCCCCCTTTCCCATGGGTACCTGGTGTGCCACAGGCCAGTCTATATCGTCCAGGTAGTCACCCAGGGGCAGGTTGCAGAACCCCTCAGTATCATCGGGGGGTGGTAGGTCGGACAGCTCGTTGGGGAGGTTGCATAGGGCAGTTCCTCCAGGTCTGGCCCCATCAGGGCCCTCGCTTCATCATCAGCCTCTGGCAACTCCTCCAAGGGCAACTCCTCCAAGTCTGGCCCTGTTATGGCCATCTCCTCCGCATCTGGCAACTCCTCCATGTCCTGGCCCCTCTGGATCACTGGGTCTGGCAGGGGATTCGGCTCTGGGGTTACCTCTGGGCCCCAGGCCGCCCGCCAGCGTCCAGACCCAGGCTCTGGTTCACTTAGCTGGGTACCAGGCAGCTCTGGAGAGCAGGTAGAGACATCCTTCCCTTCCAGTAGCTGCCCACCAACTGAGCTCCTGGGCCTTCCTTTTATACTTCCTGTCCTGCCTGCTCGCTTCTGGGCGGGCGGACAGGCAGTCTCTGGCTCCACCCCCCGCAGTCCTGACCTGTTCCTCCCTGTCAGTTTTGGATGGAGGCCACACCCACTCACTATAGGCTCCAAACCAGTTCAAGAAAAATTGAAGCACGATATCTATTGTGGCGGTGTGGAGAATGCACTAAGTCAGTTTTATATTAACCATGAAAGCGCTAATTTCTTTTCATTTTTATGATTGACATAAGTATGTTTCCATGCCTAGAATTTCTTTTTTAATCTTGTTTTAGTCCATAACTTGTAGGTATTTCGAAATACCACCCTGCTACACATGCCCAACATGCCTATTTTAGGCAGAGTGCCCAATTAATCTGTGTTTTAGAAAATTTTCATACAGTACATTTAATTTATGTTCTGTAACCAGATGTAACGCCAGTGGTGTTATATGCATAACATTTACATAACACCAAAACTTTTAGCCACACTATTATCGGTCTCTAACATCCATTGTAAATAGGGATGAGCAAAATGAACTGAATAAAATAAGAAACAGTTAGTATTGTGGGAATGATTTTCAATGAAATGCAAAATCAAACAATGGCCAAAATTTGCTTCAATTCTACCATTGTTGAAATCCTGGGTAAAAGTGAGATAAAGTCAGAGCAAGATAAAATACTGTCACCCAGTTTTATGCACCATTAATAACATGGCTCTATTTAAAGGAGAAAGTACCTAGAAATATATAATGCAGTGTATATTCAAGAAGCAGCATGCCCTATGTATAAATGAGCTAATAAATTGCCAAGGCAAGTCACTGCGCCCCATCTAAAATTTTGAAGTGGAACAGCTAGTAGATTGTATGGACACTGGTCAGGGAAGGTTTCAGCATTGAAATCCAGCAGAGAGGTAGCTTTTGGGTAAAAAGTTCAAATGAAAAAGGGACATTTAATTGCTTGGGTTTCACTCTGAGAGTGATGAAATTTACCAGATTAATAAAATTTACTGATTTTTGTCCCTCTAGTTACATCTTGGATGTGGGGGTTTGCCTAGAAGCTGAAGTACTATAATTCCAAAGACAGGCTATTACATGGTCTTTCAGTCCAGCTCCTTGTAAATGGGCTGAGATGGCAGGTGTATTATAAATGAGGGGCTGAAAGGGAGCCACAGAGAGAATGGGCGAGTGTGGAATAGGCAGAGAAATAGAAGGGGAGAGGATTGTATGAGAAATCTAGTGAATGGCCCAAATAAAGTGGGTATAGAGTTTAAGGAAAGAGAAGAATAAAGGAGAATGAGAATAAATATAAGGAGAGATTTAGAAAGTGGGGCCAGGGTGGAGTTATTTAGAGGGGAAGTAAACACTGAAAAAAGACAAAAAAAGGAAGTAAAGAGAAGAAATGAGTGAAGTGATGACAGAGCAAAGGAGTAAATAAAGGGAGCTAATAAATTATTGTGATATTTTATTCTGTAGAAAGCGTGTTGAGAAGCCATTACAGTGTGTGTGTGTGTGTGTGTGTGTGGTACAACAGGGAGAGAGAGAGAATATACACATCTTCGCTATCATCTATGATGGATAAAGTCAAACAAACCCAAATTCATCTAGTATATTAGTGTATATTCTCCTATTTTAAACCTATTTGAAATGAACTAAGGAACTTCCTCAATTTGACATACACAAATGGGTTTTTGGCATGCTCTCCATGAAAATAAAGTGCATGGAAAGTTGTAAAAATTCCTTTTGGTTTCATTGTTGTTGTTTGTGTAAACAAAATGCTGTTTGTGTTATCTGATTAGTGAAGAAATCTTGTGATATTTTGCAATGGATTACAATAATTTATAAAGCGTGAGATGTATCTATTTTTAGGGCCTAAAGGCATAGATTTTTTTTTATCTAGAATCAAAAGTTTTTGCTTATCTGCTTTCAAATTTCACCAACATCCACTGTATCTTTGAACCCCCTTTAAGCCTATTAGGGGTTTGAATCCATGTCTTGCTCTGGACTCTGTTAATTCAAACTGTGGCTCTGTTTTCAGCTGGGCTTTAACCAGGAAGTACTAGAAATATCATGTGAGAGCCTGATACTGTGAGATTTCCAGACCTAAGAAGTTCAGATAAGCTCTCCTAAGCTTTGAACCTTCAAATCTTTTGAAGTTTGTCTATCAGTAAATGTAACCTCACTGCTGTCTGCAGATAATGTTGAAAATTGAATGGAAACAGACCTGGATTGTGAAAGGACGTTTGTGAGTGGATGATGCACCAATGAGTAAGTAAAGCTATATCTGGGAAGGGGATGTTCTTCACAGAAACATTCTCATGTTCTGTCTCCTCCTCGACATTTCCCTGCATACATGACTATAAAACAGCAACTCATAAACTGAGCTTATTTCCTGCCCGCCCACTTCATTTTCAGCTGCTGGCACTGGAATGATAGTGATGTGCTTCTTCAAATATTTGTAATATCTTCCATTATTTCTATACAGAAATCACACCTGCTCCCTGCCCCCCACCAGACTAGGCAGAGGTGTGTGGATTTTTGGAAATCAGTGGTAGCTAGGGGTTGTTCTAATGGGAGGATGATTAAGTAGTTGATGGTAGGGGTTGGATGTGAACCTTGCCCAGCTGGTACACAGTTAATGGATGCTCCTATACCATGTAGCCTAAAATAGGAATGGCAGCTATATGCAGTGATCATGGAGGCAGGAACTGCATGATGCCTTGCTGGAGTGTGGAAGGGAGAATGAAGAGATTCTCAAGGAGAAGTTGAAGGGGAAGGCTGGATTCATCTAAAGGAAGGATTACAGCCTGGTGGAGTCATGCGCTTTGATCTCTCCACTATTCCCATTGCCCCACTGATATGGCATTTTGGAATTAAAGGCTTACGTTTAAGAAGAAGAATAGCATACAGCAAGCAAACATTTTGTAACGTTTGTATTGTTGCTTTTATTGATTAAATAAAGTTTGATATTTGATTTCTTCTGACTGAAATACTTTAGTTCTTCATTAAAGCCCAGAATGTTGACACCAGCAATAGATATGCAAACCCCCAGGGCTAAAATGCTTGAAGGGCAAAGCAGCAAATCTGCTTACCCTATAGGTAAAAGGAGAGACTTGGTTCTTAGGTTTCATTTACATAAGTTATAATTTCACCCCAGTCCAGTTCTAGACAGTGTTTTAGGTTTCATTGTTTGGAATGTGTTTGTATTCTATTTGTGGAAATGATGTTGAATGGTATTAGATTATTTATAAAAGGGGATGATATTCTGAGAAGTACAGCCTCAGGAAAATGGGTCACCCTAAGATGTCAGGTAGTGGACTCAGATTGACTAGTGAATTCAAATTAAATAAGTGGAGCACTACAGACTCTTTAGGAAAGTAGAGACGGTCAGAAAGAGCCGGGACACTATTCAGGAATATTGCTTTGGTCTGTGTTTCCTGCCCAGAAATTTTGGACTCTGTTTTAGGAGAGACTTAAAAGAGGATATTTGTGGTTCAATTAATAGGAAATGGTATTCTACTTGAGTGTTGAGCACAGGCCTGTTTGGCACACGCAAATGTGCAAGCATGACTTAGAAAACCTGGGCTCAACTATACCTGTGGTGGATCAATTCCAATATTAGTATGCTAGAGTCATGCTGTCTAGAGTGGCTCACCTAAGGGCAGACACCCCAAACTGGTGGTGTGTTCTATAATTAAATTTCACCAAACCAGTAACAAATGAGAACTTCTGGATTATTAGAAGTTTTACCATGGAGTCACAGACAGTCCCCTTAGACTCTCCAGTCCATCTTGCCACCCAGACAAACTGGGCTTAGTGATAAATGGTCACTTACACCAAAAAATTACACTACCTTCATGCAGCTTCCAGGCCCAAGAGACCAGTCACTTACCCAGATCAACTGGTACTATACAAAGACAACACCTGTAGCCAATTCTGTAATAAACGTATTAACTAGGAGAAAGGCATATGAGAGTTATTTACAAGTTAAAGCAAGCAAACATAGGGCAGGTATACGCTACAAATTTACATCAGCACTGATGCAACTGTGCCACTGTAGTGTGTCTGGTGAAGATGCTCTAAGCTGTCCCCTTGGCTTAATAAGTCAGCTACCACCTCTCGTGGAGGTGGTGTCAGCAGGAGAAGCTCTCTCGCCAATATAGCGCTATCTACCAGGGGAGTTAGTTTGATATAACTACGCCGCTCGGGGTGTAGATTTTTCACATCCCTGAGTGATGTGGTTATACCGAAGTAAGTGTGCAGTGTAGACCAAGCCATATACACACCAATAAGTTATCTAAATCCTAAGAGTAACAGAGTTGTAGTGATCTGTCCATTCAAAGTGTTTTTCAGGGCAGACCCAGGAGGCAATCCCCGGGGATATTTGGCTTCAGTTCAGTTTATGCAAAACCATGCTCTGTAGTGTCTCTAGCCTCTGTTTGCCAGAAGCTGGGAATGGGTGACGGGATGGATCAATTGATATTACCTGTTCTGTTCATTCCCCCTGAAGCACCTGGCATTGGCCACTGTCAGAAGACAGGATACTGGGCTAGATGGACCATTGGTCTGACCCAATATGGCTGTTTTTATGTTTTATGTTCAGTTTAGTGGCAATGTTCAGTGGTCCCCAAACATTTACTTTGCGCCCCCCTCTCTCACCAGGACTGGGGCCACAGCTGGGGGGTGAGGCCATGAGCTGAGGCTGGGGCTGTGGCTGGGTGGTTCCCTCCCTGCCTCTCCCTTCAGGGGCTGTCCTGGGCCCTTCCAGGACCATTCCCCAGAATGTTCCTCTAAGATTCTCTAGGGAGGGGTGCCCCACAATTTGGGGACCTCTGGTCTATGGCCTTTCAGGTTCAAACAGCCAAAAAAATTCAGTATCTTCTGGTCAGGGATTTTTATTCCCTTCCCCGAGAGTTCAAGATGATGGGACAAGTTATGTGCACGTCTGTTCTTCATGGGCAGGGAGGGCAGGCAATCAACAAAGTCTCTTGTCCTCTTATGTTCCGTTATGATTTGTCTGGTCTATGGGCCTTCTTTTGTTGGGCAGGCAATAACACTTCCTGTGGCAAACTAATAAGTTCACACTTGATGATGTTTCTCTCCTGACCCGTGGGAGGGAGTGGGTGTTACAGTTTCAGAGCAAACATCTATATCTCAAGTTTTAAGGTAATATTTAAGTATTACAAATGAGATTAATTCATGCAGCAACATATAAGCCTTTCATAGAGTCTAAACACTAAATACAGTCTTATAAGACTAATACCTATTTTGAGCAAAACTAACATACAAGGGACCTGGTCTGGTCTCCGGCTATGAGGTTGTCAGTTCTTAGCTAATGCCTGCAGCCTGAGCAAGAGCTGGCATTCGGCCTGCCAACATCACAGCTAGGATGCAATATAAAACACTTAGGCTAGGATTTTCAAAGAAGTGCAAGGAAGAAATTCAGTGGCCGTTAGAATCCTAGTCCCTAAATCTGCTTTAAATATCCCAGCCATAACAAAAACTATTCAATACAAGACCTGCATTTTACCCTTTGTGACATATGTTGCTTTGTTGCATTTCTGTTTAGTACATTTAAAAGAATGACATGGTAGTTGCTTTTACTCAGGCATTTCTCACATCATGCTGATATGTCTTACCAATCACTACTCCCCCCCCCCCCCCACACACACACACACACACACACACACACACACACACATATCCAGGTTGTACACAATGTAAAATCTGAAAATAAAATATGCATATTAATTATGTTGTTTTTTTTTTTTAAAGTGCCTGTCATAGTTAAAACTAGCAATGTTATAAAATGAGAAGAATAACAAGTCAGCTGAAGGCAGATCTCCCTCCACCCTGAAGAGAGAACTCCATCTACTGAGAAAACCTTTTTCAAGCAGAACATACAGATCTTGCAATGTGATTTGAATTTAAACAGAATCTCAGGCTTCATCAAGTCATTAGGGAAAGCACATTCCAAAACTAGGCACTTCCTAGTAAAGTGAGCAGGGGTAGAGGAAGTGGGCTACCTCATTACGTATTAACTGATGTTTCTGGGTAGCCTTTAAGGCTAGCTCTATGTAGAGCACATTGCAGTAGCCCAGTAAGGAGGTAATAATGGGGGAGAAAAGGCTTCCTAGCTACTTCTGCTACCTAAAGTCACAAGGTGCTCCTTGTCACTGCTCTTATTGAACTTTATATGAGTTTAGCCACGTAAAAACTGAATAAGAACTTCAGGATTTGGTCTGCTTTTTTGGGCTAGGACGTCAATGGCACTTACACAGATGCTTAAAGTTAAGCATGTGGTTAAGTAGTTTGTTGAAGGTAATGTCTTAGGTCTCAATTTTTGGGCATTTCAACACTGATCAAAGAGAGAGACTTTGGTTTGGTTGTGTATGTTCCAAAATGGACTTTGTTTTAGGAGTTATTTTTATTGCATCATTCGGACTTGGAATGGAGTGGAGTTGGTTAGGATGGAACTGGATATTGGCTGGAAGCAGCAAACAGGGAGGGTAATCTAATGCAGATGGCATTAGAGGAAAAATAACAGGAAATTGAGCAAATAATAGAAATAGAAAATGAAATTTGTGTTTAAGCTAAAAAGAAACTCACAATGATTCCTGTGCTGGGAATGAATGAGATGTATTTGTTGTAAAAGGTAGAAGGTGATGTTTGGGAAAGCCACCTCTGTGTGGTTAGCTCTTCCTGAAAGAAAAAATCAGCCTCTGTTTCCTCTACCATCAACTACCTCTTCAAAATAAACTTCTCTTGTTTATTAATAACTGTTCATAAGACAGAGACTCTAGTTCATCATCAGGGAACTAACGCAGATCTAGCTATCATTGGTGATTTGGTGCTCTGTAAAAACCTTAGTATATTGGTACCAATGCCATAAGACTTTAGTATGCTTGTTCTGAGGAATCCCTCCGCATACTCTCATTCCCCTGAATCATCCTGTTTACTGTTAGTGTTGCATAAGGACAATCCGTGCGTCAGTAGTCTAAAACAGGCTTAGCATTTGTTTTACTTATAAATCTCTCTTGAAGCTTGCTATTTGATATATTTTTATTTTATCTGGCAATTGTCTGACTTGTAACTGAATTGGCAGTATGTTATTTTTAGTTCATCTAAAAAGATTAAAACAATGGGCCAAATTCTACTGGTATTTACATTTGTATCTGTGCTGCCTCTTTAACTTCAGTGAAATTGCCCAGGTGTAACTGTGGGCAGACTTTTGCCCTGTTAGTGTAAACCTTTTGATTAAGACTCATCTATTTAAGGCGTTGTGTACACTAGAAAAATAAGTCGACCTGACATAGGTCAAATTACAGCCATTGCAGTAATTATTGTGGTAGCTGAAGTCCACACTACTGTCCATGGGTCAGTGGAGTTGTCCTCACCAGGAGCACTTCCACCAACCTAAGAGAGGCAGTGTAGGGAGCTGAGAGATCAGTCTCTCAGCTCCCTGCTGTGAGCCCCACAGGCTCCTAGGCTCCCGGTGGGCTGCCTTTCCCTGTCCCACTCCTCGTTCCCTGCCAGGAGCCAGCCCCAGGCTTCTCCCGTTCCCATTCCCTGCTGGGAGCCAAGGGAAGCCACTCGGGCTTCTTGCCCCCCCACTCCCTGCTGGGATCCAGGGAGCAGGTGGAGAACCAGCTTAGGGCTTTTCCCTTCCCGCCAGGAGTAGCCACCTGGGGCTTCTTCATTCCCTGCTCTCTGCCCGGAACTGGGCAGCCATGTCAATTTCACGGCTCACCCGTGAAATTGATGAGGCTGTCCCAGCTGGGAGCGGAGGGAGACTAACCGCCCAGGCTTCTCGCCCTGCTCCTGGCCAAGAGTGGAGGGAGACCAACTGCTCAGCTCTCCAGGGGGCTTTCTTGTTAATTTCACCACTCAGCCGATGCAACAGACACAGTGTCTAAATTGACACTGCCTCGCTCTAACTAAGCCAACTCTCTCGTTGAGGTGTCTTATGTCTGCATAGCAGGGGAGTTACATAGATGGGATTTTAATCTGTACATCTCCAGTGTTTTCTTAACAAAAGTCAACAAAAGCTGACTTTTGTCAACAAAACTCTGTAGTGTAGGCCAGCCATTAGGTAAGGTAGCCTGTCACATACACCTGTCTTCTATGGCTTCTAGGAAGTCAAGCGCTTTATTCAGTTCCCCCACTAATCATTTAAGCCCAAATCTGTTCTCTTTGAAGTCAATGGTCTGACTCCCATCAAGTGTAGTAAGAGTGGAATCAGGCTGGCTTACTTTATGCAGCAGCACCAAGAGGTTTTTATATTTTTGCTTCTGCACTGGCAGTAGTGTTGGTTACTAATAGTCTTGGTTTCCTCTTGCCCTAGAATGTTCCAGTGATAACAAAAATGAACAATATTGTAGTGAATTTCAGGGATGTTTGGACGTGGAGGATAGTGATTAGGTAACGAACGTGTACCTGTAGTGTAGTAGGAGTTCATTATAGGACTACTTATTTGAGAAGTGGACTGTTTCTGCCCAGTTTTGAACCGGGGACCCCTTGCATGTGAGGTGACTGTGAAAATCACTACACTAGGCACCAAGTTTCATCAGCTGGGAGGGGGAATCAGGACACTTACTAAAGGGTGTATCTCAGTAGGTTGGGGGGTCAGGTTGGTGCACAGTAGAGGTGGGCCTAAAACTATTCATGAATTTGATGTCAATTCATAAAACAGCTGAAGGACAAGGAAGTGATGGTGCTGCCACCCCACAATCCTCCTTATTGCCTTTATCCCTCTGGTTAGGGCATTCAGCTGAGATGAGGGAGACCTAGCTTCAAACTTGCTCTGGAACAGATTTCAAATGGATTTCTTCAATTCACTGAAAATTCAAATAATTTCATATTGGATTAACCCAAACCAGTTTTTAAAAAAAATTTGGACCTGTCACTGAACCAAAACATCACATATTTGCCCAGGTCTAATGCCAGGGCTTGTAACTTGTTACCAGGGCAGTGGGAAGGAAGTTGAGTGGGTTTGCTTGTTGGGGAACTAAAACAATTGAATTTTGGGTCAGGATGACAACATGAAAGTCTGTCAACTCCTGAAAGAGAGGAGTCATTCAGTGCTCTTCATGGGCACCTGAGAGTGCCTTGGGCAGCTGCTTCCCTGATTCTCTCTTTCGACTGCTGTTCTAGAGATCGTCTCTTTAACAGCAGGAAGATTGTTTATCTTCTGACTGACGAAATCAAAACCAGAACTTCATGCACCCGCCCTACAGGCCTTCCCTCATCAGTCTGTTCCACCCCTATTGGATTAATGGGGTTAAATGTAGTTCTGACATCTGTGGCTCAATAAAAAGTTCCATAGACATCTGCAGCTGTGAATGAACTGCTACAGCCTGAATGAACTGTTTTGTTTGTTTTTTGCTATTCAATAAAAAAAAATATTGAGGCAGGGGAAAGCCACCCTGCCTTATTCTTCCTTTCAGATGTTCCTTTGGTTCTGGAGATGAAAGACACCTCTAGTTATCTGTCATTGTGACTTTTGGTTTAATTTGTTTAAGGGAAGAAATGCAAACTGTAGGTCCTTGGTTGCACTATACATAGACTGTCATTATCCCTTCCTTAAGCAGCTCAGTAGGCAGAACATGTTAACTAAACTGGGAATGGGTGGAACCGGCAGTAACAACATCTGCCTGTTTTCTGCTATGATTGCCCAAATAGTCACGTATGGGTCTTTATTGTTCCAGAAAACCTTTCAAGCATACAGAAAATGGAATTCCACTAAGTTGGATCTTCCTACTTGGACTGATGTTTCAGTATGTTGTTTTTCTGCAGCTGGATTAGTAATTTTTTGGCCTTAACAGAGTGTATGAAGTGACCTTAGATTTCAGGTGCTGAAGGAAGCACATAAACCCAAATGATAAAGGAACAGCCAAAAAAGGGAACATATTACTCATCTATGAGAGGAAGAAGACTGGAACATTACAGATGTAGAAAGGATTTAGCAACAATTGAGTCAGAGTTGGCTTACGTAGAAATGGTAGGAGAAACTGAACAGAAATAGATCTTGGATATCAGCAGAACCTTTTTAAACTCAGCCACAAACCATCCCATAAGTGGCTAGGCCCACCACCACTCCTGTAGCTGGATTTGAATTCTAATACAATCACAATGCATCTCGAGTTTTTGTAGATCAGGGCCTAGGGGTGATGCTGCTGCTGCTATGTGAAATACACAAATGTATTTATCAAACAGTATTTTCGAGCAAATTAAGAATTCTTCTAAGGGCAATGAACATTTATAGGTTAATGGATAGCTCAGTAAATTTTTTCTCAAGTAATTATATTTCTTGAGTCTAATTTAATTTTAGTTGCTATAAAATATTTTGAGTCTTACAAGGTCATAGCTCTCATGTTCTAATAAATAAAATGACAGCTGCCAATTGCTTAGTCCATTGTTGTTTTGTGGACAGATATGTCTGGTCAAATGGGAATGCTGCAGCTTTGTAATACTGTTCCATTTGTAAATCTGCTCACACTATGAAAAGGCTGAGCATGTAGAATAAAATATTTTCAAATTGATTTTTTCAATGGGAGTTAGGCAGCTAACTGCCATTCATGCCCTTGAAATTCTCCCCACTAGCTTGTTTCCCACTCTGATATTTCTGCATATTTCCCATGGTACCTAAAGTTGTATCCCTTTAGGTATTGTGATTGGTCTTCGTCTTTTCTGTGCTTCTTCTGTTTCTCTTCCCTGGATCATTTCAAGTAGACCATATTAGGATAGTATGCTTGAACTTCTTTTTAAAATGGTGTATTTGTTTTTTAAAAAGCAAAGTAATGCACTACCAATTTCAAAGGGAGAGGATGACAACTAAAATAACTGGTTTTAAATTAAGATGTTTGGAGTTTAATCCATGAAAAAAATGCAACTGATGTGATTATTATATTTATTACTGGAACAAGATATATATATATTCAGTTGTGTCTTCACTGAACAGTAAGTCATGTTTCTTCATTCAATGTTGTGAATATAATGGAACCAAAAACCTTCACCATGTCCCACATGGTATGAGTGTAGGGAGCCGCATGGACCATGTAGGAGAAATGGCTCCTACTCAGAAGTATTGATGAGGAACTGGAATTCTGTTAAAAATCAAGTTTAATCCTAACAAACTTATTTAGATTCATAGACTGAAATAATTTTGTGCATTGGGTTTAACTTCTCAATAACAGTGTCCCAAAATATAATGCGTCCAGTCTGAGCTCTCATTTCTCCTTCTTCCTACTCAAAATAACAACAGAATTAAAAAACAAAACTAATTTTACTTGTAAATTGGATTGGGTGGAAGCAGTTTTTGGTATCTTGCTGGAGAAGAGGATGTCTTCCAAATCCCCAAGGCTTTCCAGGAGACATGATTCACCAGAACATTCAATGTGACATGTTAATGTTATTGCTTATGACAAATATCCCAACATTGAAGCTGTGAAGGTGTATTATTTATACTTCCTAAATAGAGGATGGATACCTGTGCACTTCACAGAATTTTTTTTTCTGGTTCATCATCAATGTAATGGTAAAGATATTTGTCATTGACCAGATTTATTTCTGTGGTTAATAGTGTTAGAGAGCACACTGGGATGCCAACTCCAGCTGCTATTGCTCATCTTCACAAACTTTTGTATACCATAGTGTCAACTAAAAATAAATTGGGGAAAAGGAGGGTGAACTATTCTGAACAGCTGAACCCAAACTAACTGCTATAACCACTGTCTGCAAGCCAAACTCAAAAATCATCTTGCCTCATATGGTGACCGCTCTAGCCATTAATTTTATGAAAGGTTTCGTAGAAATCATGTGAAATTACAACATTAGTCCATGTGGCTCGATAATGTTCTTGTTCAAAGTACAAACGGATGATTTGGGGTGTAATGTACTTGCTGTTCATTGTAACCATTTTAAACAATGCTTCTCACCTTGGACCAGGAATGCTGCTTTCAAAGACTCTGGCATGGTCTTTTTATATTTCACAATTTCTCACTCTCAAGCATGTTAATAAATAAGGATAAAGGCTGATGAAAACTCATACTCAAAGGATCTGGTTACTCTACATGCAGAACTACTGCAAATTATTGATTTACATTTTATAATCTGACATTTCTTCAGTAGGTCATAGTCAGACTCTGGATTTTGGGAGGAGCTGGGAGCCAGTCCAGTTCTTGATATAAATTAGAGCAGCCCAAAGGCTCCTCTGACATATCTTTAGCTGCCCATGACCCCTAGAGGCTATTCTGGCAGTTGTGTATAGTCAGAGCATAGGAATATTTCAGTCATGCCCTACAAAGGGGGAATTTCCAGGTAGCTAGTTAAACTGGGTCTGACTCGTAGCCTCTATTATAGCAGAACCAAGTCTTCACAAGCCCAAGACAGCAAACATCTTTTTTCTAAAAGCAGGTAGTATTTCTCTTCGTGAGTTGAGAGAGGCCTTGTGTCTCCCCTTTGATACCATTTGTGACACTGATAGATTGGTCAACTGGGGCTTGACCCATAACAACTTAACAAGAGACATTGAAATGTTGTCATGACAATCTACTTACATGTGAATGTCAAAGAGATATCATAGACGAGCAGTCATTAACCCATTTATTTGTAGTAATAGAAATTAAGGGTAGCTGCTAAGTGTATTTATCTGTGTTTACCTATATCTTCTTAGAAGTTTAACAAAAGTTTAACAAGTTTAGCTTATAGATGCTAATCCTGTTCCTGTCTCACAATGCTTCATTACTGTATTCTATTGATTCAGAGATCAAAATGGGATATTCTTGTCCATCCTCCCTGTTGAAGGAAAAGGCCCAGGCAGGGACCGTCGCATTGCTGAAGTAAATGTGTGGTTACGCAGGTGGTGTCGGAAAGAGGGCTTTGGATTCTTTGATCAGAGGATGATGTTCCAGGAAGAAGGATTGCTAGGAAGAGACGGGATTCACCTAACCAATAGAGGGAAGGGTATCTTTGCAGACAGGTTGACTAACCTAGTGAGAAGGGCTTTAAACTAGGTTTGATGGGGGACGGGGACCTAAGCCTGGAGGTAAGTGGGAAAGTGGGAAACCAGGAGAACGCAGAAGGAGGAGGGTGCAACAGGGGAGGCCTCCTGAACTGCACTGAGAAAGTAGGGCAATCGGCCAGTAATCTCAAGTGCCTATAAACAAATGCAAGAAGCCTGGGAAACAAGCAGGAGGAATTGGAAGTCCTGGCACAGTCAAGAAACTATGATATGATTGAAATAACGGAGACCTGATGGGGTAACTCACGTGACTGGAACACTGTCATGGATGGGTATAAACTGTTCAGAAAGAACAGGCAGCCCTGAAAGGGTGGAGGAGTTGCACTGTGTGTAAGAGAGCACTATGATTGCTCTGAGCTCCAGTATGAAACTGGAGATGAGCCAGTTGAGAGTCTCTGAGTTAAGCTTAGAAGCAACAACAATAAGGGTGATGATGTGGTGGGTATCTGTTATAGACCACCAGACCAGGAGGACAAGGTAGATGAAGCTTTCTTCAGTCAACTAGGGAAAGTTTTCCAGTTCACAGGACCTGGTTCTCATGGGGGACTTCAATCACCTTGACATCTGCTGGAAGAGCAATACAGCAGAGCACAAACAATCCAGGAAGTTTTTGGAGTGTGTTGCGGACAACTTCCTGGTGCAAGTGCTGGACCAACCAACTAGGGGCCATGCTCCTCTTGACCTGCTCACAAATAGGGAAGATTTGGTGGGGAAGTAGAAGTGGGTGGCAACCTAGACAACAGTGACCATAAGAGGGTAGAGTTCAGGATCCTGACAAAAGGAAGGAGGGAGAACAGCAGGATATGGACCATGGACTTCAGAAAAGCAGACTTTGACTCCCTCAGGGAGCTGATGGGCAGGATCCCCTGGGAGGCTAATATGAGGAGAAAAGGAATGCAAGAGAGCTCACTGTATTTTAAAGAAATCTTATTGAGGGCACAGGAACAAACCATCCCAATATGAATAAAGAATAGCAAATATGGTAGGTGCCCAGCTTGGCTTAACAAAGAAGTCTTTGGTGAGCTTAAACACAAAAAAGAAACTGACAAGAGGTGGAAGCTTGGTCAGATGACTAAGGAGCATTCTAAAAATACTGTTTGAACATGCAGGAATGAAATCCGGAAGGCCAAAGCACAATTGGAGTTGCAGCTAGCAAGGGACATGAAGGGGAACAAGAAGGGTTTCTACAGGTATGTTACCAACAAGAAGATGATTAGGGAAAGTGTGGGCCCCTTACAGAGTGGGGTATGCAACCTAGTGACAGAGGATGTGGAGGAAGTTGAGGTACTTAATGCCTTTTTTGTCTGTGTCTTCACAGACAAGATCAGCTCCCAGACTACTGCACTGGGCAGCACAGAATGGGGAGGAAGTGAACATCCCTCAGTGCTGAAGGAACAGGTTCAGGACTATTTAGAAAGATTGGACATACACAAGTCTATGGGGCCAGATGCAATGCACCCGAGGGTGCTAAGGGAGTTGGCTGATGTGATTTCAGAGCCATTGGCTGCTATTTTTGAAAGCTCATGGCAATTGGGGGAGGTCCCGGATGATTGGAAAAAGGCAAATATAGTGCCCATCTTCAAGAAAGGGAAGAAAGAGGATCCAGGGAACTACAGACCGGTCAGCCTCACCTCAGTCCCTGGAAAAATCATGTAGCAGGTCCTCAAGGAATCCATTTTAAGGCACTTGGAAGAAAAGAAGGTGATCAGGAACAGTCAGCATGGATTCACCAAGAATAAGTCATGCCTGACCAACCCGATTGCCTTCTATGAAGAGGTGACTGGCTGTGTGGATGTGGGGAAAGCAGTGGACCTGATATACCTTGAAGTTTAGCAAAGCTTTTGATACTGTCTCCCACAGTATTCTTATCAGCAAGTTAAAGAAGTATGGGTTGGATGAATGGACTATAAAATAGTTAGAGATCATCTGGCTCAAAGGGTAGTGATCAATGGCTCCATGTCTAGCTGGCAGCCTGTCACAAGCGGAGTGCCCAAGGGGTCTGTCCTGGGGCCGGTTTCGTTCAGCGTCTTCATTAATAATCTGGAGGATGGGGTAGATTGCACCCTCAGCAAGTTTGCAGATGACACTGAGCTAGGGGGAGTGGTAGATAGGATACAGAGTGACCTACACAAATTAGAGGATTGGGCCAAAAGAAATCTGATGAGGTTCAACAAAGACAAGTGCAGAGTCCTCCACTTAGGACGGAAGAATCCCATGCACAGCTACAGGCTGGGGACTGACGTTCTGCAGAAAAGGACCTGGGCTTTACAGTGGATAAGAAGCTGGATATGAGTCAGCAGTGTGCCCTGGTTGCCAAGAAGGCTAATAGCATATTGGGCTACATTAGTAGGAGCATTGCCAGCAGATCAAGGGAAATGATTATTCCCCTCTATTTGGCATTGGTGAGGCTGCATTTGGAGTATTGTGTCCAGTTTTGTGTCCCCCACTACAAAAAGGATGTGGACAAGTTGGAGAGAGTCCAGTGGAGGGCAACAAAAATGATTAGGGGGCTGGAGCACCTGACTTATGAGGAGAGGCTGAGGGAACTAGGCTTGTTTAGTCTGCAAAAGAGACGAATGAGGGGGGATTTGATAGCAGCCTTTATCTACCTGAAAGGGGGTTCCAGGGAAGATGAAGCTAGGCTGTTCTCAATGGTGGTAGATGACAGAACAAGGAGCAATGGTCTCAAGTTGCAGTGGGGGAGGTCTAGGTTGGATATTAGGAAAAACGTTTTCACTAGAAGGGTGGTGAAGCACTGGAATGGGTTACCTAGGGAGGTAGTGGGATCTCCATCTTTAGAGGTTTTTAAGCTGCGACTTGAGAAAGCCCTGGCTGGGATGATTTAGCTGAGGTTAGTCCTGCTTTGAGCAGGAAATTGGATTAGATGACCTCCTGAGGTCCCTTCCAACTCTAATATTCTATGGTTCTATGATTTAGATGGGATTTATGGTGTAATAATATTGTCCTAATCTCTCCTCAATTTGCAAATCCACATAGTAAACCAGCTTTGAACTGTCTTGATTGAATGTCCTCATGTGAATGACTGCAGTTAGTTTATCTGTGTATGCATACAAAACAGATTCGCTTCAAAACAACAATTTGCACAGCCTATTCTTTACGGAAGTTCCTGCTGTGTCAAGAGGCTTATCAGCTTGCTAGAGATCTATAAAGGAAAGCCCTGGGCTGAACCTGCCATCTCAGGTGTGCTAAACTTTAACAAGAAAGGTCTACGCCATAAGACTGAGGTCTCCAGGTTACCCTACATTACCCTGGAAATTCCATGGAAGAACTTGAACTGACTCTACACCTGTACTGCTATTGGACTACAAATCTTTAAATTGATTACAGAAAGACTTTTACAAATCAGCAGCCTTGCCATCTCTGGTATGAAACTGAAAATGTAAGGACTTTACACATATGTTTATGTATATCAATCACTTAACCACTGCAACTCTCTTCTTTCTTTTTCCTTTTATTATTAAACCTTTAGTCTTTTAGTTACTAAATGATTGGCATCTGCGTATTTATTAGGTAATATCTGAAATTCATAGTGGCCTAGGGATCAGTGTCCAGTCCTTTTGGGACTGGTGAACCTCACATATGGTGAATCAGGTTTTTAGTAACCACTCACTATACTAGAGTTGGCTGTCTAGATGGGATCCAAGTGTTGGAAAGCTTAAAGGGGACTGTATATAGCTTCTTGTTAATCAATGTGGTATTACAGAAGTTGTTTTGTTACTGGTTTGGTTAATCTAATTATAGAATAAACCACCAGTTTGGGGGATTGTCTGCCCCATTCCTTGTAGCCTGCCCTGAGTATAGTATTCTCAGTGTGGCTTACCAAGCACCCAGTCACACCATTTAATTCCCTTCTAAGCGTGACCAGCTCCACACCCTCAAAAAGAATAGTCTTCAATTCCTCATTGATATGGTCCATCCTGAAAAGAGAGTGGCTATCATGCATTACAATTTCTGTCTGCTTCACTAGATTTCTTTTTGTGGAATACCTAATGAGATAAAAAGTGTGGAAATTACCTCAGGGGAGTCATTTATTATTAAAAAGAAGTTGGATCAGGGAGAAGATAGGATCATTTTATCATTTTCCTCACCCAAAGAGCAAACAAAGTTTTCAGTAACAAGATTATATTTGTGGTAGGTATGCATCATGATGATTCCATGAAAAACATTTTTTTGTGTGTATGGTGTTTAAGAAGTTTTGAATATGAACTGACTGCCTGTAAGGCATGTGGATGAAATACCATCTTATGAGAATTCTAAAATATACAGTAAAGACAGACATGTCTTCCAATGAAGACAAAGCTGTAAGTCTTAGACACACACACACACAGAAATTTACTATTCACATTTTTATTTTTAAATCACCTCCACCCTGCACATGCATACTTTATCTTCTGTAGGTATCTGCCTGGCATCTCTGTGGTAGATGATGCCCTATCCCAGAATGCAAATGACTGAATTGCCTCAGTTATTCTTGCTCATATTAAATGCATCCTTCAAGAGCATCTCATTTAGTGCTGTAAATGTTCCATTGCAATTTAACTTAGCTAAGCTTAATTTAACGCACGCTCACAAATCATGAAGGTGCACCTTGAATCTTTTCATATTTTCCATAAGACTGATGCCACTTGATGGTGGATGACTATAATATCATCTCTGCCTCTTGATGGATTTTACATCAAACTGTGTAAAGTAGATTAGCATATGGAAAGATTTTTAAACAAAACTCTTTTCAAGTGCTGAAAATCTGAGTTTTTTATGCTGCATTATGAAGCTGTGGTAGCAATTCCATTTTTATGGTTATATCTAGCTTTCTATTATAAACTTATTAATTTTTTTAAACAAAAAACCTTCTGTCCTTTGATTTTAGGAAAATAAAAATATTGTCTCATGAATGGCTACCAGAGAGAGGAGAAATTTGCCAGTGGAAAATTAATGGTAATTGAGTGAGCTTTTAGAAAGATGTGAGAGTTTTCATAAGCAAACTATTCTTTTCTCTGGAAACTTTTTAAACTCTGTATATGTAAAATATTTGGTCAAATCTAGTAATGAGTGTAATGTGGTTCATGTATTAGTACAGAATACTGGATAGTATAGCAGGGGTGTTTGACAATGTAGAAAAAAACTGAGTGTCATAAGGATCTGGTGTAGAAAGGTTAGTGATACAGGGAAGACCAATGTTGAGGTATTGAGAGTTTAATTTGGGATGTCCAGACATTCAAATTATGGTTTTCAAAACTTTGACATTAGGCTAATGTGTCTTTGCATTCAAATATTTTCAAATATCCAAAAACATTCCAACAAGGTGGTTCTTATTCTGTAGTTAAATTCTTAACTCAGTGTCCCTTGATCTTTACAGGTTCAAGCTTGTGTTAGAAATGTGAATAAACCAGACCCTGCAAAGAGGGGTTGAACTAACCTGGTCTAGGTACTTGTTTGTAAAGGGGTATATACACTCCTTCTACGCTTGTTTAGCCTCACTTGGTTAGCCTCTCTGATTCATGCCCTTTCTGGGTCCAGGCAAAAGTCCTAGTCAGTTTCCTCCACTGTTCAGGAGACTTCAGCCCTCCTCCCAGAACTGGGCTTTCCTTCAGACAATCTCCCTTTTCCTCTCTCTCTAGTGAGGGGGTGTGGCCTCCCTCCTGGACTGCCAGGGAGAACCTGACAGGGCCGGTGCGGGCGGACCTAGAGCCTGCCTGTCTACCAACCCGGAAGCGAGGGGGCGGGCCAGGATGTACAAAGGAGAGGCCCAGGAGCTCAGTTGGGGGCCAACTCCCGGAGGGGAAGGACGTCCCTCCTGGCCCTCCAGGGTTGCCGGCGGCCTGGTACCCAGGTGAGCCGACCGAGACCAGGTACCCAGGGAAGCGGACCAGGGCCGGCGTCCGGGAGCAGGCGAAGGAGCAGCACGAGTCCTTGGGCCCCGCGGTACTCCCAGATCCCCCCACCCCATTGGACCAGGGGATTCCGAGGGGCAACGACCTGGAGGAGCTACCCCCCGCTGACGGCCCTGAAGAGCTGCCCGACCTGCCACCCCCGACAAGATCGAGGGGTTCTACAATCTGCCTCTTGGCACTTACCCTGATGAGGGTGACTGGACACCGGAACCCCAGGTACCTGAGGGAAAGGGGGAAGGAAGTAGCCCAGGGAAGGGGCCACACGGTCTGGGAGCCGGGGAGCCGCCCGGTGAGTCAGCGTGTTGCAGTTGGGACCCGGCTTACCCCGCGGACCCAGTGGCATACCCCTCGGCTACAGCTAGGGACCTGGGTTGGGACGCAGTGGAGTTGGGTGGGCCTGAGTCCTGCTCCCCTTTCCCCAACCACACTGGTGACCCCTCGACTGCTTGCTGCCTCGCTGGGGCCTTTGAACTGTGTGCTACCCCGCCTGGGGAGCTAGATTGCTTGCCGCCCCACTGGGGGCCTACAGACGGCTTACTGCCCTGCCAAGGGGGCCTTGAACTAAGTAAAGCTCGGGGACTGTTCCCCCAGCTCCCGAGCTGGGACTACCCCTGCTGAGGCAGGGTAGTGAGGGGGTGTGGCCTTCCTCCCAGACTGCCATAGGGGGCCGACTAAACCCTCTACACTCTCCTTAATACAGAAGCCTCCTTGCTCTTCTCGTTGGAGTGGGATTTAGATTTTAGGCAGCTGTAGAGCCTCAGGCAGTTTCTCCCCCTGTGCCCCCTTTCCCCAATCAGTCCTCCTAGCCTCAGGCTGGGAGGGTTCAGCAGGCAGACATTCAGCTGCTTCTGCCTTTCCCTGTTAACTCAGGGCCCTACAGAAACCTCCCTACTCCCTGCACGGTTTGTAGGCATCTGCCTTGCTCTGAGGGAGGAGGCAGCATTTATATTGGCTTCTTTTCCCAGCTTATTCTTTATTGGCTGGGTGGGAAGGGAACCTGGCCCCACCCCAGGCCCTTAAAAGAACAGTGACAGGATTCCTACTCCAATCATAATTCATTCCCAAGGATACTTCAGCTCTAGCTCTAGCTCTATCCCTCTTGGGTCTCTATATATCTCTCTATTGGACCCTTAAAAGGCCACATCACCTGAGATGGACAGGCCACTAGGCACTACTGCCTTTAAGGTGCAGACAAGCGTGTCACAGAAGCCAAGATTATAGGCTTGACTGAAAGGGAGTTTGGGAGGAAAGGGGTGGGGGGCTTTGCCAAAACTCACCTCCTGAGCTTTCCCTCAAAGTTAAGTTAGACAAGAGGCTCTAAACTATGGTCAATAGATTACTGTTCTTCCACAAGGCTATTCCTAGAGATCTGCAAAATAAAAAGTTTGATATTGCTGTATTGGGACTTTATATGAATCAGTGAGAGGCGTTGCACAGTTGTCAGCACAATGAAAAGGCTGGAGAAAATCTGACACATCACTTCTGTAATGCCCTTCATGCAAAACATCACAAAAAGCTTTGCCACGTGTCCCAAGGTAAAGTAACAAGTGCAATCTATAGGTTGTGGCAGCTGTTCTACATACAGTGTAAAAGTCAAGGACTTGCTCGACTGATTCCTTACCCAGCGTTAACTTATCTCCCTTATGTTCCACAATCAAGCTTTAATTCTGGGCAGCAAAATCACAGAATTGTAATGTTTGGGCAGACAGCTATTCCAGAGCACTGATGCACACAGTCTGGGAAAAACTTTTCCTAAAATAGCATTTTATTCGGTAGGAACAGTTCTTGGCTTTAACAAATGCCCCTAAGATGTGGACTTAATGAAATCTGTCATAATTGCATGGAAGTGATGTTTAGTAGAGAAGAAAATAAATCTGGGAAAAATCCTGAATATGTCTGGATAAACTTTTGTTTGATATCAAACTAACTCCACCATTTTGGGTTCAAAAGTTCGATTCAGCTTAGTTTTGAACTGTGATTAGGAGACAGTGGGAGGGGGGGAACTGAGTAGAGACAAAAATCCATAAAAATAGAGTGGGGGAGGAAGTCGGAGAAGGGGCAAAAAGAAAAATCCTAATAGGAAATACTACAAATATAGAAAGATATACCTTCTGGCCGACAACATTTTGGTTGGTGGCCTGTCTAATATATGTGTGTGACTGTTAGGTAATCCTTGAGAATTCCTTAGCTGCCTTTAGTTCCTACAATAAGACCTCAGAGTTGCAATATGCCTCTATCTCAGTCCAGCCAATGGATGCAGTGATAAAAAGAGTGTTTCCCTCATCATCTGTGGAGAGTAGAGGGACAGGCAATTTCCTGCCCATTTCTTGCAGGGCTGCCAAGTGTCATACATCTCAAGTGACAAGCATTTGGCAGTCTTGTCATGAATTTCATACATCTGGCTGAATTGCAGGCAGGGGGAGTGGATTTTCCTGGGATTGCTAGTTAGTCCTATGGAGCCTAGTTTCAGGCAGCCTCTCCTGTGGTGGTTCTTCCTGCTGAATCTGAACAGGGAAGGCACAACCTGCAGCCTTGAGAGGTGAGGACCGCACGTGAGAGGGTTCAACACGAGGCTGAGGCTCCTCTAGCCAGCCCCTCAGACTCCTGCTCCCAGCCAGCTCCAGCAAAATCCTTGGGCCCAGCCTCCCATAGAGACACTTTGCTTTCACAGCCAACCCCCTACCCCCACGAAAACCTGGTCCACAGAAAGACCGTCTCCTGCTTAGCCTGAACCCTCCTGAGTGAGCCTCCTGCTCCTCAGAAACCCTTTCCCTCCTGCACTCCCACCCCTCTGCCCCACACAGAAACCCAGATAGCAGATCCCCCATCCCTCCAGACATTTCTTATCAGGGACATGCACGAAGGGGGGAAAGCAGGGACACAACCTTCCTCCCCATACTCATCAGAGGCACACAACTTCTCTGGCTGTAGGGGCAGGGAAGCATGAGCTCCTCCTGGAGGGGATGGGGGAGAAGCGCCAGCTTCGGTCAGCCCAGGAAAGGAGGGGAACAGAACATGCCCCTCCAAAAGGGATCAAATTTAAATTCCTTTACATGCCCCTGTTTCTTATCTTGAGAACTAGGAGGCACCTAGTTGGATTCCTGGTCCCCTCACAAATGGCATCCACCATGCAGATGGCTGCAACATGTCCCAGCTATCTTAGAACCCATCCAACCCCAACAATATCCCCACCCACCCCAGCTCTCACCTGAGTATACTAGCTGACATCCAGCCGTCCCTGGACTGCATCCAGACTCCTCAGTTCCTTTCTGGTATCCATCCACCTAACCCAGCATATCCCAGTCACCCTCCAGAAGCTCCCACTCATAGATACTCATCTACTCCCTGGCCACACGGCTGCCAAGTCTTACTCCTACCACTGCTTGGGACAGGATTTATAAACCATGAGCTTAACCTTGTGCTGTTATGCAAATTATTTATAAATAAGTAAATTAGAATATTAAATATTTTGCATGTAGTTTCACATATGGCACTGAACATAACTCAGTAGCTCTGCTGTTGGGATTGTGGGAGGCAGTTTCCCTAGCTGGCAGGCTCCTCTCTACTTCCTACCCTTCTACCTTGTACTTTAGAGATGTTGGGGACAGGTAGCCCCTGGAGACAGAATCTGGCCATCCATTCCCCCAGAAAACTATGGTGTCAGACTATATATCTGTGAGTGCTGTTTTGTTTTTACATGAATCAGTTTTAATTATAACAATTGTACATGTTCTCCATTGTGTAGATTTCAAAGCTCTCCCGTCCTCAGCAAATACATGCACTTATAAAACCTCCCAATGTTTACACTATGGTTATGAGACAGGATAAATCAATGATAAAAAGAACATAATGACCACACTCTTATTTTTATGTTGGACCTTTAAATGGCCTTGATACTAATTTACGAAGTTGCTTGGTTCCTCTAGGTTGATTAGTGACTGATAAATACAAAGTAATGCATATTGGAAAACATAATCCCAACTATACATATGAAATGATAGGGTCTAAATTAGCTATTACCACTCAAGAAAGAAATCTTGGCGTCATGCATAATTGTCTGAAAACATCTGCTCAATGTGCAGTGGCAGTCAAAACAACTAACAGAATACAGTAACTATCATAATGCCACTATATAAATTAGGGTGACCGGATGTCCCAATTTTCTAGGGACAGTCCTGATATTTGGGGCTTTTTCTTATATAGGCACCTATTACCCTCCCCCCCCCCACCCCATCCCAATTTTTCACACTTACTGTCTAGTCATCCTAATATAAATCCATAGTACACCCACATCTTGAATACTGGGTGCAGTTCTGGTCACCTCATCTCAAAAAAGTTATATTAGAAATGGAAAAAGTATAGAGAAGGGCAACAAAAATGATAATGGGCATGGACTAGCTTCCAAGACGGGGACTGTTCAGCTGGGAAAAGAGTCAATGGAGGGGGAATATCATAGAGGTCTATAAAATCAGGAATGGTGTGGAGGAAGTGAATTAGGAAGTGTTGTTTATCTCTTCACAAAACATAAGAACCAGGGGTCACACAATGAAATTAATAAGCAACAGGTTTAAAACAAAAGGAAGTACTTCTTCACACAAAGCATGCTTAACCTGTGAAACTCATTGTCAAGGGATGTTTTGAAGGCCAGAAATATAACTGAGTTAAAAAAAGAATTAGATAAGTTAGTGGAGGATAGGTCTATCAATGGATATTAGTCAAGATGATCAGGGATGCAACCCCATGTTCTGGGTTTCCCTCAGCCTCTGACTGCCAGATGATGGGACTGGCTGACAGGGGATGGATCACTTAATAATTGCCTTGTTCTGTTCCCTTTGAAGCATCAGGCATTGGCTGCTGTCAGAAGACAGGATATTGGGCTGGATAGACCATTGGTCTGACCCATTATGGCCATTCTTATGGTCTTATGCTCCCTTCATGTGCATTTAACACTCAGGATCAAAAGTAAATATTTGTGTACTGTGTCGGAGCTTGACCTATTTATACTTGCTGTAAATGGCACATGCTGTGAGACTGTAAAGGAAAATCCTTTTGACAGACTTGTGAAATCATATTTTGACAGAGTAATGATTATCTTCCCTGTTGTTAAGGGGAAGAAAACTTGGAGTCAGTCCAGTAATGCTGCCACATGTGGAATCCCATGACTTCAGTTATGCTGATAACTTGCAGGACTGGACTCCAAATGTAAAAAAGCAAACTCTAAATATCTCCAATAAGCTGACATTTGTGTGGGGCCCTGATATTCCAAAGGGAACGTGATGAAATAAATTAGAGATGATGGTGTTCTTGGAATGTTTGCTTCACATGCAGCTGCTGGTACTATACACATTAATAGAAATTCACAGTTATGTATCTCTCGCACTCTGGACCAAAAAAAACATGCTATCAACTTCAATACTCTCACCAGGTTTTGAAATTGTTGTGTAACCTAACGCCTTTCTTGATGGCACACTGCTACAGACATAGGACACAGTGAGACCTCTGTATGGTTGCTTGCTGTCTAAAAAAGAACATCAAGAAAAGAAAGTAGATGCCTCAGACATTAAAGTAATTTTGCTATGTCACTATTGATTTATCAATGGGCTTTTTATGTTTGTTTATAAAAATCATTTTCCGATAAAGACTGAGGGCCAAACCTTGGGCCTACGTCACCAGGGATTTCTATAAGGGACAGGAGGAAGGACTCCTCCCACCAGGTGTCCTCCATCTGCTGCTGCAGTTTCAGGGTTGAAATAGTCCCCACTGCTCCTGCAGAGAGAGAGATAGAGTGTGTGTGTATGTGTGTTGGATACATTGGCCCCATCCTACCTCCAACTCCCTACATACTTGAATGCTTTGAGTCCCCACAGAACTGTGTACAGGAGTTGTGGGCCTCCTTTTCAGAGGTTGAGCGTTCTTTGCTGTCCACCCTCTTTATCCTTGGTGAGGTGGAGCAGCATCAATTCTACTGCATTCAAGGACTTGCTCAGGGCAAAAAGTCAAAGTCTACCCCCAGGAGATTTAAATGTGTAAGTGTTGTGCAAGATGATCATGACTCTATAGGCACATGAAACTCTCCTGAGAGACATGTTGGGGTTCCTCACCAACTTGAAACACTCACCACAGTTGGAAAATGTTCCCTAATTTTTCAAATGAATCAAAACACTGGTTTTGAGTGAACCTGGGGTATATTTTTGCATAGGTTTTGCCATTTCTGATGGTTTCAGTACAAAGGCAGGTGAAAATGACTAGTTTTGATTGTTTCATTTTGAGATTTTGACTTTGAACCCCAAACTCAGGCGCTGCAAGCACATGCCCTCCAGGACTAAAACGGAGGGGGGTGAGGTGGTGAATTTCTCTGAAGCTAAACTACAGCAGTTCACACCATTCTAGTTAGGATTCTAAAATAAATTATTTTGATGAGCCACCTACTGCACTGTGCAGACCTTCCATGTGAGACAATATAAAAACCAGAAGCAAAAACAACAATGAGAAAGCAGGTTGTTGTCTGAGGAAAATATTTTCCTTCCTAAAAGACTGGAGGTGGAATTGGATAGCAGCTTCCCATCTGGCAGTCTGTGCAGTCTGCAAGGTATTTGAATGTTAGAACAGAATAAATCAGCAGGCATCGTGTAGTTGTGCTTCATTCCAAAATAACTAGGCAGACATGTGGTCAAGTTGTTAATTAAAATGGAACATAACTAGCCAAGGTTAAAAACATGGAAAAAGTAAATACAAATCTAGATGAAAACAGATGTTCTGTGCTTTATTTTGAATTTACTGTAGGTTAACTGAGACAGGCATTTGCAGAACAGAACATTACTGTCTTGTTTATAGTTACAGTAGTACCAAAGCTATAATTGTTTCATAAAGGTTTCTCAAAATAGGTTTTGTAAATGATGTGTATAGTCTCTTGGGTTAGAGTGTTTGTCTTTTTTTTCTTCATAATGAATTAAGCTATTAAATATCAGAGGTTGTGCTACATCATTTATTTTAATAAACTTTTTTTTAAAAATGTAACAATATATTTAAGACAATGCATTGTCTAGTCACATGCATGCATTCATAGTCCATACCGGGTATGCAATTCACTATATTGCCATTCTGTTCCAAGACAAAACATATTAGATGGAGGGATGAGGCTCATTGCAGGATTAGGATCCTAATCAGGATACTGTTCAGGGTATAAAGAGACCACTCAATTAACTATGCTGCAGTATCTGAGTTTTATCAAAGACTATAGAAATAGGTAGGCTATTCCAATCAGTGTGTTTTCTGAAGAGTGGTTGACGTGGACTTTCCAACCCATAGTAAAATATGGCCACGTATCAGTTTTTCTGCGTTGTATATGGAAGGATAAAAGACAAAGAGAGGATGTTTCTCAGAAGTCAGGAAGCAGTTGAGAGAATGGAAGATCTGGGGTCAGATTGGAGGTTGTAGAAATGTGTCAACAGCACGAACTGGATCCATAGGACTCCAGTTGTAAAGTAATCCCTATAAATCCAGTTTTTAGTATCTTTGCCATATTCATAGAGTGATAGATGAGGGGTTTTGTGTGCACACAGAAGCCAATGGCAAAAACCAAATTCTACCTCAGAACTAAAGTATGCAACTAAAACTTTGTGGTATGTCATTGCTCTTAGGAAGAGCAGTGGACTGTATACTGTGTACTGGGCTGGTTTTGTTTATTTATTGTAGAACATGGATTAACCCAACAAGCACCAAATGGCCTGAAGTGGTGCATGTCCCTCCATGCTTTTAACCAAACTGCAACCCTCTTTTTTTTCCACAGAGATGACTCTTTACAGCTCCTTCCCCTGCCAGCCTGCCTCTTCACTACCAGGCACCTCTCCGCTCCTTTATCAGGCACTGTTGGTAAGCAAATGTGTCTCTGTCCCTGACCTGGCTGATGCTGCAGCTGAGAAGCATATGTTGATTGGCCAGCCAGCTGCTCCCAATATGGCCAACTTTCTTTTACTGCTATTACTCCTTCCCATTCCCACATGCTCACTGCCTGGTTGCCTCTTAGAAGGTTTATCCTGAAATCATTGTCCCTTGCAGATGGACCTTTTGTTCCTAGGTGGGAGAGCTGTGTGCCTATATACTGTTGTGCTAATTTGATTGCTTTCTACATTTGCTTTTATATGTTGTCCTATCCCTTATCTTTTTTCTATGCCCTGTTCTTCCTTCATAGCAGTCCCAAATTGCTCCTATCTGGCCCTGCCACCACTTTCCCTCTATCTCAAAAAATTGGAATAGCCTTTTCTGAAGTACAGCTACATGTCTGCAGTGTCCCAGACACTGTGTAAAAAAAATACCACAGTAAAGACAAATACCACAAAATTCCTGTGTTGTACTCTCTCCAGGGAGGGTCCCAAATCCACACCAAGTCCTCTTATTTTTATTTGCATCTAGGTGCCCTGAAATAATTATGTGTGATTTTACACATCTTTCATAGCCAGACAACTTCTGTCAATTAGTTAGAATATCTTATTTGTTTATGGGATTTTACACATCTTTCATAGCCAGGTCTTATTTGTTTGCTTGTTTATCCACCATCTAAACAGAATAACATACCCTCAAGAAATCTATACCTGAAGTGCACATTTGAGATGGTACGATAAGAATAACTGAGGTTTGGTGATAAAAGCCTTACTTTTGGTCAAACCACTCCTTAGCACAGGATAGCTAAAGAAAAGTTAATCTTAGAAAAAGTAAGGGTGCATTTCCAGGGCCAAGAAGACTGAGAGGACTTAAATTAGCCTCTTGGCTCTCCTTTTTGTTAGCTGGCAACATGTACTAGAAAAAATAATAATAATAATTACCAAGAAATGTTATCTCAGTAGGGTTTTATAATGATTGATTGCTTCTATAGTCCTCCTTTAATTACATTTATTGCCTGAATGCTGTTAGATTGGGACAGGCTTCAGGTTAATGACCCACCCACTCATTTAAGAAGCCCTTGAAAATCTATCTATTCCAGAAAGATAGTCGAGCTGCAATGATCACATGGCCTGTCCAAGCTTCCCCTCCCCTCCGCTTCCCCCCCAAAAATGTAGCTGGAGCACAGAGATAGCAGGGCTGTGGCAAGGAGGCAGGTAGGATGTGTGGGGGAGGGGAGTACAGGGCTCTAGCCAGTAAAAATTTGTGGGTTATGCGGGAACAGAGGTCATAAGGAACAACACACCATTCCCTCAGAAGCACATAATAAACATCTTATCCCATCAATCAATAAGTGTCACTGCAAATAAGGCAGGTACAGCCAGTAAACAGAAATCATCCTGGAAATAGCATATACAGATGTATATGTTCCTGCAACCAGTATGCCTGCTGATGTAGAAGACAGCCATGTATATGCTACAGATTAATGTGCACAGTCTAGTCCACAGTGAGACTCTCATATCCAGACCTGGATTCCTGGAATAGATAGCCAGAATAAACTGAGGGTAAATTAATTAATATACGTGAAGGGCTCAGATGCAACAGTATGGAGGTCACATTGTACCTAGGTGGATATAGAAAAGATGTACTTAGGGTATCTTGTATCATGTCATTTCATGTTTTAAATTTATTTTGCTATTTCATTTGGTTTAATAAAGCAGATGCTAATTAAGAGAAAAAGCAAAGTTATATTTTTCATATAATGGGAAACTACAGATCAAAAACGAAGTGTTAGACTTCTGATATGCACACCTCTTGTAGCTTTCAAAACCTGTGGAAATCAAATTAAACCTGTAATCTTCTAAACTAAGAATCTAATCAAATTCCAGATTTCTAGGACTATTTAGCATAGAATTATTCCATAGAAACATTAATTTAACAGTGCATCAGAGGTATAATCCTTTCTGATTCTTAGTGAGCTTGCAACATTGTTGGGTTAATTTAATAAACATAGGCATATTACCCGAACAAGAGCAAAGCTCCTTAGGCTGTATGGCCTACAAAATGTACACCTGAAACTAGATATAAAAATGTACATGTTTTTAGTGAAAATAGTAAAAATTGAATAATTTGGATGTTGTTGTATATCCTAGATTACATATGTATTTGCTGTCATTCACAATTAGAATCTCCAAAGCGAGATGTCTGAATTACAAAAAAAAAAAAAAAAAAAAAAGTTGTGATGCAACTAGAATAGCGCATAGTACCTTAGTGACCATCTTCAAAGTCAATTAGAACTAACCATTTTTTTAAATGAAAAGAATAGTTTCTTAATATATTTAATATACTGCAAAAGTCAGCAGTAATTAATAGACGAAATGTTGAACCCATCTGCGAGCACACCAGCTAATTTCTTGCAGTGTAACCAAAAGAGGAAGTCCATCAGCACTGGCATTCTTTTTTCCAGAGTAGGACCTCTTAGTCAATTCAAACTCCAGCAGCTTTGCAACCAGTTTGTGATTGGTCTAATTCAACATGGTGTTACTGATTATGTAGGGAAGAGAAGATTGTGATTCTGAATGCTGGATGCAATGGTTCCTCCATTCAAACACAGAGGGAAGGCAAAGTAACTAAAGAAACTGTATTAGAGAGAGATGGATCAATGGAAAGATGACAGAAAGAGCTGCCCCTGAATGTGCTTAAAGGGGATTTGAAGTGATACAGGACAAAGATTCAGCCTTCACACAGGTAAGGACCCTGGGGGCCCAAGCACCAGATTATCAGTGCCAGGGAAAGGCAGAAGGTAGTATATCCAGTGGAAATGGTTGGAGTTGGTAGACAGTATCCTACACAGTAATCCTAGGACAGGAGCAGATCCAACAGGTATTGCTAAAAGAAAGCATTTCCAGAGAGGTATTCAAATCTCTGCAGATAAATATGGAACATAAGGTACATGTTACATGTATCAGTTAGCCAACACATTGCACAAACATATTTATATATCTATATATAAAACTTTTGAAAGAATGATCAAGGAACAAGATTTGATCTTCTAATTGAAGAATATGATTTGTCACTGTCAAATTCATATATGGAATTTGCTCCAGTAGCAGAACCATGCCCTTGAGCACACATTGCACATGATTGGCAGCCATAGAATCCAGATGCCAATCAGATGCTTTCACTCCCCCCCATTATTGGTAGCTGTAATTATTTTGGCAGCTGTGCACAGACTAAGAGTCAATTGAATGTCTTATGATTGACCATTAAGTGTGAGGGTTTAATTTTCTGGTTAAGAAAATAATTTACTTTCATATGATCTGGGTACATGATAATTTTCTATCTTTATGAATCAGTAGCACAACAGACAGTCACATAACCACATAGAACACTTTCAAGTTAAGTAACAATATGCAGTTACATTTCTCAAAATTACAGTAATGGGTTTGATTCTAAATCAAACCTTAAAGGCCAGAACCAGTATGAAATCTAACCAAGGTTGCCAAAAGTCACCTCCCACTCCACTTAATATTCTGGACACTAATGCTCTAGACTCAGACAGGGAGCAGACAGAGGCAGCACTGGTGGCAATCATGGATGATCTTCTTTTGACGAATTGATGTATGTGTGTATATGCCTGAATCAAATTGTGACCATCCCTTGATGTTGTAATTGACATTTTGAAGACAAAGAGTTGCACTTTGAATGTGTCGCTGTGACTGTCTAGAGATATCAAGGACAGGCTAAGGAAGCTTATTGTTATGCCTGAAACCTCCCTGAAGTGACTAATAGACTCATCAAAATGGTGCTTGTCAGAACAATGGGTTTCCTAAGGAGAGAGGCCAGGCTAAGGAAATTGGGTCTCCCAGTTTGTGTCGAAGGGGTTGGGACTTTTACCACCTGACTGAGTCTCAGAAGCCAGCTACATTGGGGGAGGGGAGGAGGGTGGAGGGAGAGGAGGGAAGCTTGGACAGGCCATGTGATCATTGCAGCTCTACTATCTTTCTGCTCTTACTCTCTCACCAGCTGAACATCACCAGACTACAGAAAGACCTCTCTGCCCCCAGCAGCCTATCCACCTGACACATGGACTGGGCCTAAAGATTCACAAGAAGGGGTGAACATAGACTTAGGGGAAAGAGTATATAAGACTTTGTTGTTTTCCTAAAGATCTGTACCTCATGGATGCTTGGAGAGTAAAAGTTACTGTGGCTTTAGAAATTTCTGTACAAAGCCTGTGCCTCTTTCTTTCCCTGCCACACGTCCTTGAAGAGTTAAACTATAATCCAAACCACTCAAGGAGGTGAACCCGGGGGAGCATGCATAAGCTAAGGGGAAGGATTGAGAGGTCAGAACGCTGGTTTCAGAGTCTAGGGCTTTTGAACTGTGGGGTCCCACATCCTAGGGAAGGGTACCAGATAGGAGGTCTGTACTCGTGAGTGTGCCTAAGAGGCCAAGAGTTAGAAATGGTGATTGGATGCCGCCCAGACATATAATAACCAATGCCAGTATAACTGTAATTTTCAACCCATGTTTAAACAGCTCACTTCTCACAGTCTGAGTTAAATAACCCTCTTTTTATTCTTGTCGTACTGACTACTCTGTGTGGGGTTAAATTCTTCACTTGTTTACATCCCAGCAAGCCCCTTAATGCCACCTGGTAAGTGGATGTAGAATCTGCCCTCTGTTCCTAACTCTGTTTCCCCTAGGCATTGATTAAGGATTTATAACATTCACTTGAGAAAACTTTCAGTTCAGTTGTATTAAAATAATCACAATAATGGTTTTGTTTCTATTGTTGTTCTTGCATGCATGTGGTCTGAAATCCCTAAATATGGGGATTGGGGGGAGTTTCAAAAATGAACAACTCTCATTTGTTCACTGAAAATGAACGAGCAACATATTTAAATAATTGGAAAGAACTCCATAAGGGCCACATATGGGTATTTACATCAAAAGGCATAATATGGTATTCATAACAACATATAAAGAATACATATATTAGATCAAATGGATTCCTTTTCTATGAAGTTCTTACACTGCCACCTACAATGAATAGATAATATTGAAATGCTCATTAAATATTTTATCCTTAAGCATTAGACAAAAGATTCCCATTAATAGATCAAGGGATTACACATTCCCACAACACAGAAGCATGAACTTTAAAAGCTTAATGGTCACCCAACATTCAAATATAATAGAATGGGTGTCTATTATTTTATTTACATTGTATAATCATTTTATCGATAATGACTTCTGTTAGAATTTTAATTGAATACAGAAGTTTTCCTCATTGTCTGTTCTTTTCACTATGTTGTTATCTCATTGTTGCATCCATTTCAATAGTTGGTGAAGTACCAGGGTCTGATTCTCCTCTTACTGCAACTTGTCTTATACCTGTATAACTCTGTTGGCTTCTATGGTTACACTTGATTTGCACCAGTGTATATGTATAGTTCAAAAAGTGTGTGTGGTGGGGGAGAGGGTTGCATCCTTTTGGATGAAAGTTATTTTATGAATTTGAAATATTATGATAACTTTCTTTGATTTCCACCAGTATCCCAGTGATATGCTGGAGGGGACTGGTGTGATCTTCTGGGGTCTCATATTGAAATGTTGTCACTAATCCGATGGGAACGTGGATCCTAAACATGAATATGAGGAGTGAATTATTGTGCCTTTGAAATGAATTGGGTTGCACCAAATGAACTGTTTTTTAAAAAAAAAATTCCTCTGGGAGGATAGATATTGCTTATATTGCCCTGCAAAAGCCTCACTTCTACTTTTTATTACACAAAATGAACACAGTCATATAGTTTCCAGGAGAAAACATATTCAGCATATGCATCTTAACATCATAGACATAATAGACACCCTATACATCCTTAAGGGAAGGATGCATGCTTCAGTGCTTAGGGTGCTAGCCTAGGAATTGAGAGACCTGAGTTCTATTTCTTGCTATGTCACCAGCTTCCTCTGTGACCTTGGGCAAGTCACTTAGTCTTGCTGTGCCTTAGTTCCTCATCTGTAAAATGGGAATAATATCATTTCCCTACATCACAGGGGAGTTGTGATGCTAAATCCATTAAAATCCGTGACGTGCTCAGATACCGTAGTGATGGGAGCCATATAAGTACCTAAAATAGATTAACATAAGTTTGTTTGCCAAGCTGTGTTGTCTTGCTGAGCAGGGACACCCTTCTCGCAGCTGGTGAAGAAGTAACATATATAGTTACCCTGGAACTGTGACAGGAGAGAATGGAGTAGCGGGGAGGACAGCCAGATCTGACAGGGAGCTGGTTTGGAAGGGAGAACTGGGACTGGCTGTGCAAAGATGACTAAGACAAGAAGGCACTGGCTGGGTAAAGAGACTGAAGACGGGAGTTGGGCTGGAAAGAGGGGAGCTGGGACTGGGATTGGGTGTGGAGGTGGGAAGAGACTTGGAATCATGGAGAGATTGGGACTCAGACAGTGAACCTACAAGGGAAAACTTGGACTGGAACTTGAGGAGGGGTGTTATTAAGGTAAATTATATTTGTGAAGCACTCAGGTCCTATAGCAATGAGATAGAAAGGCTATAGAAAGGCTCATAAGGTAATTAATAATTCTGTCTTCAGAGAAGGGTTTGAATAGTGTGTAGTGAATAAGTCCTGGGGCAACACACTGAAGAATCAGGAAAAAACGAAAGAGTGAATTCATTCGATGAGTGCCATCCATTCTGTGCACTCAATGAGTCAGCAGTCCCAGGGAAAAATAGTATGTGATTACATAAATAAAGATTGTATTGTAATACATACACACAAAGGAGCTGAACTGAGGCTGCATAGGCAACTTTAATTTTGGCATTTCCTAACTTTTGAGTGCTTGACTTTGCAACCTTAATGTTCTTTTAGCATATTTTTTCTTTGTAATTATCTCTACCGTGGCAGCACCTAGAGGCCTCAATCAGGGATCACAGCACACAGATATATAACCAAATGGATGGCCATTGTCCCAAAGAGCAAGGATGGATGTAAATAGTGCACTGCATGGTTGGAGTGAGGAGCCAGGACAATATTCTTTGTAGCAGCATTTTGAATAGACATAAAGGAAGACAAGCCTTTTCAACTGTTCTTCTTGTTCTCTACCCAGTGCCACCTCTTCCATAAAATGCAATTCTTCCAGTGATTTCTACCTTCCTCTCATTATCGACAACCCTCTCTTACAAAGTTGGGTATTGTTTTGTCTTGTGTGTGTGTTTGCCTTGTCTAGTTTAGATTGTGAATGCTTTGGGGGCAGTAAAGGTGTATTTATCTGTCAGTAAAGCACTGTGTAAACTTTCACAGGGCACTCAAGTGTTTTTAATAAGAACATATTTGTAAAGCAATTAATATAGGAATTTGTTAAATATCTAACCTCATGAAATACCATTTAATTCTGAATAACAGTAGGAGAGAAAAGAGTTTCTATCATGGTTATCCAGTCATTTTTGCCTTCATTATTATGCAGCAGTTTCAATTAGCTATGCTAATGGAAATGTTAGCTGGAATATTTTTTGTGGTTGTTATTTTAGGGGCATCAGTGGTTCACTACACTTGATGAATATCAAGTGACTTTTTTATGGCATTCATCAGTGCCAGTCTGAAAACATATCTCAGATGATGAAAGCCAGAAACATTATTACTAAGAAGAAGAGCTCATCATTGTTTTCCTGATTGTAAATATTTATGAAGTTCTGTAAAATATAATAAACCATTTACCAGCATTATATTACTATGCTATCTTGTTATATGCAGGATACTATTTGGGAATCGCACTTTGACATAAAGCCACTTGTTGTTACTGAATTCATTATTATATTAAGTTCCTTATTCTAGTAAAAATAAGTAACCAGTAGCACTGTTCTACATAAGAATGGCTCTTTCAGCTTTTAAAATCCCTCATTTATAAAAGTGGCACAGAGACCCATTGGCAAACAGTTCCTGCTTCTTTGTAAACAACTCTTACCTCAGACCTGACAAACTCATTACATCAAACACATCTTGCAGGATATTTAGCCAAAAAGTAACATGTAACGTATCTACAGAAAGCTCATAACTTGTCAAGGTTCATAATCATTGTGAGATATATGTACGGCTAATATTGAAGTAGTAATGTATTTATATTGAAAGTATGCTTTATGGACTTGGAGTAAAAACTAGAGATAGTCACCAGGATGTCTCAGTAATGGCCCTTTTGGGCAAGAAGGAGTTGCCACCCCGCCTGTCCGATGGTGACGCAGTGAAAAGCTCAATTGTTTAGCCTTGCGCAATATTAAAACTTTGAATTGGGAATCATCAGAGATAACAACAAACAGTCTAAACCACTTAAAGATAAAAAAAAAAAAGGAAAATTTACAACAAGACAGGGGCTCACCCTATCTATGAATGGAAACAAAAGGCTGTTTTCAGTATAACAGAGTGGGGGGAAGGACACTCTGGATCCATTCACTGAGGAAACCCCTTGAGGAGTGTGGAGAGGGGGCACTCATGAATATTTGAATCCTGATTTATTTGAAACCAGACAGCTCTGCAAAAGACTGCACTTCTGGGGGAAATCTACTTCATTGTATAGGAAAGGTAACTATTAATAAAAAGTAGAATCAGGTTCATGTTTTCTCTTTTGTTTTGCATTGTAATCACTTGCTTCCACCACTCCCTTGTTTCTAGTTAAATCTTTATTCATTCTTAAATAAACCTACTTTTGTTTTGTCCCAAATGCTCACAAGTTTTGTGTGGTTTGTGGAAGTGGTGGTTTAAGGTAAAACTGGTAAATTGGGGTACCTTTGGGTACAGAGGATCTGCAAATTCTGTGAGTAACCAGTGTTGGAGGCTGGATATCACAGGGGAACTATTCAAAAGGGATTCAGGGATTGAGGTGTGCACCTATTGTTAATTTAGAAGGTGAAGTTTGGGGTAATATAGCCCAGAGGAGAGGGCTTGAATGGCTGACAGGCTGGTGATGCCTGGGAGCTGACATCAGCTACCACAAGAAAGACTACCTCTCAATAGAGACAGGGGTAAGAGGGTGACTCTCAGTCCTGGGTACCCCGAGAACTGTCACAATCACTCAGAATTTGGTATATGAGCTCTCCATGCAGGAACAGTTTTTTGTATAAACTTTCAGTGAAATTCATTTTGATATTTTGTAAGTTATTCAGGCTGAATGAATGTGTTCTGTTTTCATAAATTTTTGCTCTGACCACGCAAAGGATTGCACATAAAGAAATAAAGGACCAGATTCTGATACTACTTGACAGGAGTAAGTGTACTTTAGGCTGACAGTAGATCCATTGAAATCAGTAAGACAAATTGTGGAGTAAGGGACTATTCAATATAGAGTGAAATCCCTGGCTCCAATAAAGTCAGTGGCAAAACCTCCATTGGCTCAAACCCTTTCTGTTCATATAAACAGTATGCATTTTGGGCCAGATTCTGATACCTGTACTCATGGAGTGAAATCCTGGCCACACTGAAGTCAAAGCCCATTGAACTAATAGGGAGTCTTTCCATTGAGTACAGTGAGATTTGGAGTAGGCCATAAATGCTTCTGTCAGTGCTTCTCAAGATAGTTTAATATGGAATTTTACTGTACATTCACAAGGTATGGATAGCACAGTATAATATAAATAATACAGCTATGGAACAAAAAAGGAGTCATTAGCATATATGTTTAGTAAGGGAAACATCAGTAGTGTACCAGCATTCTGTTCCATGATTGATTAATCTGGACCAGAATCACACAATGCCAAAATCTGCCTTTGAGAGACTTTAGCATTCCAATTTATAATGCATGTTTTCAAACTTTAAAAAGGTACATTTACATCATAGACTATAAAAAGCCACCAAGGATATAAAGAGTAAATCTTAAAGCTGCACAAAAAAGTGAACTTCATTCTGGGATGTACTAACAGCAGTGTTGTAAGCAAGACCTGAGAAATAATTCTTCCACGCAATTCAGCACTCAGTCCTTAACTGGAGTATTGTGTCCAGTTCTGGGCATCACACTTCAGGAAAGATGTGAACAAACTGGAGCAAATCCAGAGGAGAGCAACAAAAATGATTAAAGGTCTAGAAAACATGACCTACTAGGAAAGATTGAAAAAATTGGGTTGTTTAGTTTGGAAAAGAGAAGATTGAGTGGGGACATGATAACAGTCTTCAAGTACATAAAAGGTGGAGGGTGATAAATTGTCTCCTTAACCACTGAGAACAGGACAAGAAATAATGGCTTAAACTCTAGCAAGGGAGATTTAGATTAGACATTAGAAAAAGCTTCCTAAATGTAAGGATAGTTGAGCACTAGAACAAATTACAGAGCGGCTGTGGAATCTACAACATTGGAGGTTTTTAAGAACAGACTAGAAAAACACCTGTCAGGAATAGTCTAGATAATACTGAGCCCTGGTCCACACTGACCTGTGATTCGGCGGCAGTTGACAAGAGTTACGCAAGCTACGGAGAGCTACGGAGTGTAGCTTGCGTAACTCCTGTCAACTGCTATGGTTCCCTTCTGCACAGGGTCTTCACTGCACTACACCGACAGGAACCGCATTCCCGTTGACGCAGTGCTACACCACTTGAGGGAGTGGTTTACCAGCGTTGATTTCTGGATCGATTGCGTGGGTCTTCACTGACCGCTCAATCGAGCCAGATAGGTCGAAGTGATGGTGGCAACTTTGCCACCATCAGTCTAGACATACCCTTAGTCTTGTCTCAGTGCACAGAAGTGGACTAGATGACCTATCAAGGTCCCTTCTGGTTCTACTTTCTATGGTTCTACGATTCTTATGCTTCAAAAAGCAATCTTTTTTTTCTTAGAATATGTCTACACTTAAAATGCTGCAGTGCAGTGTAGTGCTTCAGTGCAGATATAGTACAGCGACAGCAGGAATGTGGATTTTTCACACCCCTGAGAGCTATAGCTATGCCAATGTAACTTCTCAGTGTAGATCAGCCCTTATTTTATTTTGTCTTTTTGTAACTCCACTGTGTAAAACTAAAGTTAAGGGTATGGCTTAAATGGACAAAATCCAGGAAATTTAAAATTAATAAGACTGAAATTCCTTAAGCAGTTTTGTAGTACATAGGCCTTTTAACATACATGGTTGATAAATCTCCCATGTTTGGGACCCCTGAAATATCTAACACAAGAGTGTGGATTAAGGACAGAGTTTCAAACTTAAATTTGAATTTCCTGACTTTTTATTTGTTGAAGCTGAAGCAATGCTTATTTTTAAATATATATATTTTATGTGATTTTTTTTTTTTGCTAGTTACTAAAAGAAAAGAAAATCTACATGATTGTGTCACTGTATAGTAGTATACATTGTCAAAAATTCCAGTGCATTTCTGGTTTCTGTTCTTTTCTCTCTTGGATAAGTACAGGCTGAGGAGAATAAAAATAAAATAGAATGCACCTTTCCTTTTGGAGGAAATGCCACTGTACATATAAGGAAATAAATTGTATGTAGCCAGACCTGGCTAAATAAAGTTAGAGTGTGGGCGACAATTCTTTTAAAAGAATGGATTTCTCCTCTCCCAAGTAGCAATTTTTTGTTACGTAATAATACTTGCTGTTTCTCTTGCACTGTTACATTTTACAAAGCTCTTTACAGAAATTAACTATGAATTCACACAACACCCTTCTGCGGTAAGTAGACTGTAAAACATCAGCTGTAAAACCTGGCAGGTAGGTGTGATGCCTTTGTAACTTTCTGCTGGTATTTGTATTGCAATGTTGGTTGCCAGGTAATGTCTTTGTTTTTATACTCTTCTGCAGCAGACAAAATATGTAGGTTAAGGGGGAGTGCTAACCTTTTGGGAGGCAGGGACTGAGAGAATGATCTTTTATTGCTGTTATGCTTTCCTTGTTGTCTTACAGACTAGTCTCAAATATTACTTCCGTCTTCAGTTCCTTATCTGTGGGCAAAATAATCCTCTAGAAAAATGAAGGATAGCTTGACCTCCCATTTATCTGTATTCACAGCCCACTGTCACCGGACTGTTGAAAAGCCCCAAAAAGAGTCAGTCAGCAGGGCCTGTTAATTTTAAGCTAGCTGTCTGACTAGTTTTGTTTTGGGAGTATAGACTTTCTTTCTGCTAAGTGAACAAATTGTTTTCTTTTTGTCCCAGCTCTGCTCTGGAATGACGATGGGGCCCCCAGAAGGGTTAGACTTTGAAAGCTGTGGTAACAGAGAAGTTGAAAAGTCAATGGGTTTGTTTGAAATAAGACTTTCCTCCCAAGCGTCGCCATACATGCTAGCACCAAGTGTTCCTGACAGGAGTGAGAAAATAAGTGAGGCAAAAATGATAAGTTTCCAATTAAGCCAATTTAAGGATGAAGCTACTGCTGTAGACACACAGAAAACGGGGTGAACATGTGCACCCAAGCTGCTGTAAATGAATTTGGACGTGCAGTGGTTGATGATGGGATTAAATAGGTTCCACTTCCACCTTTTATTTTTCTCCATGTGCACAGAGAATCTTTTCTGTTGACTGACAGCTATCACATTGTGCACAATGTTCTTTCTTTTCCCATCCTTTAGACTTTAAAAATATATATAGCTGTATACCAAATATACCAAAGGAAAAGGGTTGGTGGCCACGGGAGAATAAATTACAGCTATTTCAGATGTGTCTATAGGGATTTTCTTTTCATGTCAATCTAACCAAAAAAACACTGAACTGCAATCTCTTCTGGTTTGCATCCCATGCAACCCATTGATTTCTAAGCGAGGACAGAATTTGTCATTCTGTCAAAATGTGTTCTGCCATACACAATCAAACATTACCAAGGCACCAGTTAAATGCTGTCAAGATATGTAGAGAGAGAGGTAGAATTATATAGTAACACAACAAAAGAAAGAGCACCTTGAAAAGTGTGGCATCTAATACTAGTATCCAGTGCAAACTCCAGCACATTTTTAATTAAAATTTGCTTAAGTTATCCAACGCTTTGAGAGGGGTGTAAACATAAACAATAAAAGGTTTAAAAAAAACCCCAATCTTTTAGCCCACACTGAGCCTTCCTGAGCATTAGTGGACTAAAATCATTCTCTTTTAATGGCATCTAAAAGTCTGATGCCTTCCCTCAGCTCCATCCCCTTTGTAGTACTCTAGCAATGTAAAAAGGCTGAGAGAGCCTTATGAGGCAACCAGGGATTTCCATTACATGGTGGAAATCCCCAGGTCACACAAAGTCTCTGTAGCCAATTCTAACATCTCCAATTCCTCGCAGATGTAAGGGACCATGCTGGATAAGAGAGGGCAGCGTCAGTGTGCAGTGTACTCCAGTGAGTTGCCAGCTGCTGGGTTGGCTCCTATGGAATGTAATTTAGAACAGTTCCTTAGGCTGTTCAGAATTATGCCAGTAGCTGATTCAGCCCCCAGTTTGTCTGATAATCTGGGGAGTGGATAGGTGGCTTTGAGACCTCTTCAAATTCCTGCACTGGCTGCAGTTCAGTCAGATCCAGATATCTGGAGCAAGTTTTACCTTCTTGGGCATTTCAGGTGTTTTGTCAGAAAATGTCATCTTTCACCAATGAGTAACTGTCATGAATTGTAAGGATCAATGAGGAATGGACCTTAATTTGTATGGATGAATGAGGAACTGCCTTAAAACTGTCTATCTGTGTTGATACTCCTGAAACTGATTACTCTTTGTCAGGTAAACTGCTCCTTTCACTGTCTCTTGCTGATGCTCTCAGACATTGAGATTAGGAAAGCCACTTAGATAAACCAGATGGAATGCACTTTGGATCTCAACATGCCTATATCTGAATTATCAGTCTCAATGTTACCTTCCTTCATATAAAAACAGACCTTTTGTTGTGGGAGAGCAATAAGCAATAACTATAAGATATTTTTTGTGCTGTTGTGCTGATGTCTTGAAGAAGTTACCTTCAAAGTAAACTAATGCTGCTTTCTCTAATTTTGCTCCCATTGAAATGAATGGCAACATTTCCCATTCACTACATATTAGAAGCAGAACCAGGCCTTTAATTTGCAGTGACAATGTAAGATTTCACTGTCTGTGCATGATGATCCAGGTCACACCACTTCAGTAGTCTTTTGCTCTTCTTATTTACTAGCCGTCATTAATCCAGGCGGTTGGGCCAGAAAACTGCCTTAAAAGAAAGATTGCTCTGAACATTTCCTGCAAGAGGAAAGGAGAAGAAAGCCATCCTGCAGGGAGGTCTACATCTGTCTTCTAAAGTTTTCAATCTTAAACCCTGCAATTCCCAGTCTCTACCACTTCAGTGCTACTTCCTTTTACTAATGCTGACTATCTAAATGGTAACAGGAAGTCCTAAAGAGAGAGATCAATGTTTGGTGGGGAGGGAGAAGAGAGAAAGAGGCCCTTGAAGGGATTATCCCATGAAACTGAACAGCTGGGAATGGACCTCTTTGGGGGACACTGAGGAGATAGAGAAATGAATAAGGCACTGGGGAAATTTGGAAGGAGGAGGCGATCAAAAATGGAAACTAGGGTAGGAAGCAGTTCCTCCAGGAGCTGTACCGAAAGGGAGACTTCATCTTAGTGTTTGGGAAGGAAATGGAGGTGTCTGGAAGGAAGAGTCTGCAATACCGACAATCCCAAGCATTCAAAAATGATGATTGGCTTAAAATCATAAGATTATATAAAATAATTATTTTTGGATTCTTTGGGTACCTTCTGGTTTCTGAGCCATTAGGGTACACTTAGTTTGTATTTTGTGTCTTTTCTCTGGTACCCTGAATATTGGAAATGTACTTTGTCTTCCCATGAAAGCTGAGATTCTCACATAGTCACAGGACTGCCAGAGCTGGACCTTTAAAAACAACAAATATGGTAAAACTCATGATAAAATCACAAGAGTTGCCAATTCTGTCAGTGAGAGGTTCTAACATGTTAGGAGCCTAGACCCCAATGCCATCTGAATGCACTATATCATTTTAACGTATAAGGTCTTAAATTAAGCTAAAATCTGTAAGGATAGATATCATGGGAATGAGGTTGACAAAGTCTGTGTGAAGCTGCTGTTAGTGTCCAGTATGGTTCCAGAAATCCAAACAAACTTTTGTGTGACTGTTAAAAGTGCCATGCCTTCTTGCCAATCAACCTGCCTTCTGAATGCCTAGTTAGACATTACAAACTCTGAGATAGGTGAAGCTTTAAACTGCAGTTCTACTCTGAAAAGGGACTATGTAAAAATAGCAACTTTTTTCCACTGATCTTCTCTCTTGTGTTCTCCGTTAGATCTGATCCCTTTAGTGACAACAAATAATTCATGGATTTTCACCCTTTTTTTAAATTCGTTATTCCTGCTGAGCCAAGGCAGAGAGGAGAGAGTGAGTTGGATTCTATCCCTTCTGCATCATCACCAACAGATTTGTTCCTGTTTTGGTGTTCAGCAATCACTAGGTTCTTGAAAAGGCTTTATTCTGTGTCTGGGTCCAACTAGCTGTGAATAACAACAAGAAAAGCTTCACATAGCCAAGCCCAGACTCTCTGTCTGGGAAGCTCAGTCCTGAGAGGCACAACCTCCAACACCACACCAATCAACTACGGCTGTGCAAACTCATTATTGAGGAAAGTGGTTTTGCACAAGTGGCAAAGGATTAAATGGTGGTGGAATCTGCTTCTGGAAAAGGTCAGTCCAGCTGAGAGATTCAAAGAAAGGATGCCTTTGAATTTCAAGCTGCAACAAGGAGCAAAGATAAATGTTATTTCCATGACATACCCTACAGCACTGGAACACAATCTTGTTTCAGATATTCCAAATGATAGAGTAAAAACATTTCTTGGATTTGGTACAGTAACAAGGCAGCAATAAAAAAGTTCAAGCCCATTATTTGATTAGTTTGGTTTGCAATTTGTATTAGAAGGTATCACTGATGGAAGGAGTGGCTAACATTTGGTGGGGAAATATTTTTGAAAAGGCTGGTCATTACATTTTATTTTCTGCTTAAATCAACATCTTAAGCAAAACACCAGGAAAGAAATAGTCCAGCTTGACACTCAGTGAACAGCCTGCATTTACAGGGCTTAGCAATAAGAAAAAAAATAATTTGACTTGTAAATGGAACATATCTTGTATGGAAATCATTAGGAAACAATCAACATGGAACCCCATGGTGCCATTTTTACAGAGTTACTTTTCAGAATAGAAACACATTTTAATGAGCTTGGGATAAGGCTCATTATTTATCTTCCCCAATGATAACACTTTCACTGTTTCCTGTAATAACATATCCTAAAATTATAAGCTTTATAATGCATTCAGAGGGGTGGTGGTGGTTTTTGTTGTTGTTGTTTTTTTGTTGGGTTTTTTTTTTTTTTTTTTTTTTTGCATTGTTTAACTGAGAATAGTTTTGATCTTCCTCTGTATCTTCTTATTCTTTTCATCTTCTCTGTATATCAAGGCATATAAAATAGTGATTCAACTGGCAAGATGTTCCTGCATGACATGACATTCTGTAACTCTAGTAAATGTAGCTAAAATTACTAAATGTAGCTAAAATAGTAAATGTAGTTAATCTAGTAAATCTAGTAAAAAATCTAGTAAACGTAGCTAAAATAAGTTGAAATTTCTGACATTCATAGAAACATAGATGATTAGGGTTGGAAGGGACCTCAGGAGGTCATCTAGTCCAACCCCCTGCTCAAAGCAGGACCAACCCCAACAAAATCATCCCATTCAGGGCTTTGAAAAGCCAAACCTTAAAAACCTCTAAGGATGGAGATTCCACCACCTCCTAAGGTAACTCATTCCAGTGCTTCACCACCCTCCTAGTGAAAAAGTTTTTCCTAATATCCTACCTAGACCTCCCGCACTGCAACTTGAGACCATTGCTCCTTGTTCTGTCATCTGCCACCACTGAGAACAGCCTAGCTCCATCTTCCCTAAAACCCTCGTCATGTAGTTAAAGGCTGCTATCAAATCCACCCTAACTCTTCTCTTCTGCAAACTAAACAAACCCAGTTCCCTCAGCCTCTCTTCATAAGTCATGTGCTCCAGCCCCCCTAATCCTTTTTGTTGCCCTCCACTGGACTCTCTCCAATTTGTCCACATATTTCCTGTAGTAGGGGCCCAAAACTGGACACAATACTCCAAACGTGGCCTCACTAGTGCCGAATAGAGGGGAATAATCACTGTCAACGCTCCTACTAATGCAGCCCAATATTCCATTACCCTGTATCCTATCCCTACCTTCCAAGGTATCTACCACTCCCCCTAGCTCAGTGTCATCTGCAAACTTGCTGAGGGTGTGATCCACCCCATCCTCCAGATCATTAATGAAGATGTTGAACAAAACAAGCTCCAGGAGTGATCTCTGGTGCACTCCACTTGATACCAGCTGCCAACTAGACATTGAGCTGTTGATCACTACCCGTTGAGCCTGATGATCTAGCCAGATTTCTTATAGTCCATTCTTCGAACCCATACTACTGTAACTTGCTGGCAAGAATACCGTGGGAGACAGTAACAGAAGCTTTGCTAAAATCAAAGTATATCACAACCACCGCTTTCCCCATATCCACAGAGCCAGTCTCATCAATCAGGTTGGTCAGGCATGACTTGCCCTTGGCAAATCCATGTTGACTGTTCCTGATCACCTTCCTCTCTTCCAAGTGCTTCAAAATGGATTCCTTGAGGACCTGCTCCATGATTTTTCCAGAGACTGAGGTGAAGCTGAGTGGTCTGTCATTCCCTGACTTCTCCTTCTTCCCTTTTTTTAAAGATGGGCACTATATATGCCTTTTTCCAATTGTCCAGTACCTCCCCCAATCTCCATGAGTTTTCAAAGATAATGGCTAATGGCTCTGTAATCACATCAGCCAACTCCTTCAGTACTCTCAGATGCATTGCATCCAGCCCTATGGACTTGTGCATATCCAGCTTTTCTAAATAATCCTGAACCTGTTCGTTCACCACTGAGGGCTGCTCACCTCTTCCTCAGACTCTGCTGCCCAGTGCTGTAGACTTTGTCTGTGAAGACAAAGGCAAAAAAAGCACAGTACTTCAGCTTTTTCTACATCATCGGACACTAGATTGCCTCTCCCATTCTGTAAGGGGCCCACACTTTCCCTGACCACCTTCTTGTTGCTAATATACCTGCAGAAACCCTTCCTGTTACTCTTCACATCTCTTGCTAGCTACAACTCCAGTTGTGCTTTGGCCTTCCTGATTTCACTCCTGCATGCTCGAGCAGTATCTTTATACTCCTCCCTAGTCATTTGTCCAAGCTTCAACTTCTTTTTGTGTTTAAGCTCACTGAAAATTTCTCTGTTAAGGCAAACTGGTCGCCTGCCATGTTTGCTATTTTTTCCTGAACATCAGAATGGTTTCTCCCTGCACCCTCAATAAGGTTTCTTTAAAATACAGCCAGCTCTCTTGGACTCCTTTCCCCCTCATATTAGCCTCCCAAGGGATCCTGCTGAATCAGTTCCCTGAAGGAGTCAAAATCTGCTTTTCTGAAGTCCAGGGTCCGTATTCTGCTGCTCTCCTTTCTTCCTTTTGTCAGGATCCTGAACTCTACCATCTCATGGTCACTGTTGCCCAGGTTGCCACCCACTTCTACTTTCCCTAAAATTTTTTCCTGGTTGGTGAGCAGCAAGTCAAGAGGAGCATGGTACTTAGTGGGTTCCTCCTAGCACTTGCACCAGGAAGTCATCCCCAACACTCTCCAAAAACTTCCTGGATTGGTTGTGCACTGCTGTATTGCTTTGCCAGCAGGTATCAGGGTGATTGAAGTCCCCCATGTGAACCAAGGGCCTCTGATTTGGAAACTTCCATTCATTGTCTGAAGAAAGCCTTGTCTAGTTCATCCTCCTGGTCATGGTGGGCTGACATCACTCTTGTTGCTCATGGCTCTAAACTTAACCCAGAGACTCTCAACAGACTTTTCTTCAGATTCATACTGGAGCTCTGAGCAGTCATATAGCTCTCTTACATACAGTGCAACTCCTCCACCTTTTTTCCCCTACCTGTCCTTCCTGAACAGTTTACACCCATCCATGACAGTGCTTCAGCCACCAAGTCTCTGCTATACCACATCATAGCCCTTATAAAAAAAGCATGAATCTGTGGCATTCACTTTGTTAGTGAATTTTAGAAACTTCAGCAGTGGATGCAACGTTTGCAGCCTTATTTAAGTGCTAACTGAAGAACCATCAGACATAGATTGATCTTCTTTAGATGCATAGATGGTAATTTGTAAGGTAAGATTTTCCTTTTTTGGCAGATCAATCGCAGTTGCCAAAATGAACATCTGTTAGTTTGGGCTTGATCCATAGTGTGTTACAGAGGTTGATTTCCCACACATGTTTAAATAATTAGAAGCTTCAAAACCAAAACTAATCAGACAACTCTTCTGGTTCCAGTGCTCCACGCCTTCATGGCTATCTAGTCTATCACTGTCTTCAGTCAAGATATTTATCCAGCATAGTAACTGGGAGCTGCTGTAAAACGCTTCTATCAATAGCAATGTTTGAAATATGTGCCTTGCCCTCCTGCTGTTCAAGCATTGCAAATTGACAAATTATATGTGACAGACTGATTATGATTTGTCCTTTTCATGACAGAGAAAAGTGTTTTTCCTCACCATGGGAAAACAGCATTTGAGTTCATGAAGAGATCATCCTAATCCTGTGTAGCTGTAATCTTGGAAAATATTAGTCTGTTTTAACATGAGGCTATAAATGTCTTCCATTATATTATTCTGTAATTGATATAACTGTCTCCGTTTATTAACACATTGTTATATAATATGTTCTAAAAAGCCTATAATTAGATATTAGGCATGCTGACTAGCATTAATGGTTGTTATGTCTCCTACACTATAGGAAAATTAAAAATGTGTGAAGTTAAATTACTGCTTCCTCCCCTGACCCTCCTATCTCCAGGCTGGTATGCTACAAAGGGGAGAAGTTTTAAGGAAACAGTACCCCACCAGCTCATCTCTGGGAGGAAGGGGGAATTGGCCAGCTTTCTGGCAGTAATAACGATTGCAGCCTCAGAGGGGATGTTTTGGATGCTAGGAGGGCAGTGCTGGGGGAATGCTGGCTACACCTGTTTAACATTTACAGCAAAAGGCACCCCTTCCAGGCCAGTTTCTGTATGAGGAAAGCACACTGGCTCTTTCCCCTCCTCCATGTGGTTCAGAAGATCCCCTAAAATGTTGCTGTTGTCAGCCATTTACGGGTTATTGACAAAATGTCCCATTTTGTAACATCACTGGCTGATATAGTGTATGCCTCTGTGGAAAAGGAAGAAATAGACTATTAGCAATTTCTCTCTTTCACAAATACTGCCATTCTGCAAATCGCTTGGCTAACCTGGATCCTAGTGAGCTAATAAAATAAACAGCATGCTCAAAATTCATTACTCACCATCACCTGCACATAGCACAAACATATTAGGTATTTTAGGACAGTATTAAAAATACACATTTGAATTTTTTTTAAACCTGTTTAGGACTACATTTGTGAGTAACTTGTTGAATTAACTAAGCATATTTTTTGCTGACATCCTAATTAGCTAATTATCATGTAATTAGTCATTGTCCATAACACACAGCTGCCTGCAGACTAAGCCTTAGCAATTGTAACTAATCACATATTCTGTACTAAATCCTGAATCATGGTCCAAAGCATTCCATTGCAAATTGCAAGAATAATTTGCTATATAACCAGCTTCACATGATGCTAACACCGGAGCAGGACACAGTCATATTTGAGTCTGTTTAGGTGGCCTTCCTAGGATATGTCTGTACAGCAATTAAACCACCTAGGGCTAGCTCAGGTCAGCTGATGGGGGTTTGCAGGGCTCAAGAAGCAGGGCTGTCAAATTGTTGTGTAGACATTTGGGCTCAGGCTGGAACCCAAGCTCTGGACCATATGATGGGGAAAGGTCTCAGAGCACAGGCTCCAGCCCAAGCTTGAATGTTCACACTGCAGTTTTACAGCCCCGCCCGCTGAATCAGTTGGCTCGGGCCAACCACAGGTGTTTTATTGCTGTGTAGATACACCCTCAAAGTCAGCCTTACTTAGTGATCCTTCACTTAGTTTAGCTTTTAATTTTATTTCTCTATGTATAGAAATGTGTGTATGAATATATATTCGAAAATATGTAATAAGAGAATAAAATGTCTTAATAATGGTGTATTGATAAGAATGAGTACAATATAAATTGTTATGATAATGAAGGTTTAACGTTCTTCTTTAGCATGATGTTGCTATAATTTAGAATATATTTCTTTCTCAATAATAGTCCTTTTTGGTTTTCTAAATAATATATTTATTTGGGTGATACTAACCCAGATTTCAAGTACTGACTCTACTTCAAAGCCCCTGACCACAAACTATAAACATTCTTTACCTTGTCATTTTAGATCCACTCTGGTACATTTTCTCTTTCTATCATAGTCATGAGACCTTTACTGTGATGTCATACTTCCTTTGACATTTTATGGGTACGAGATATGTAAAGGTATGACATTTGATCACCACCCCCCCCATGTTGTCATCCATGACACACCAGAAACTGAAAGACTGTGTGCTGCAGCTAGCCTCTTTCCTCAGAGCCAAATATGTCATTTTGCAGAGTGACTGACGGAAGAAGAATCCTGAGTTGTTCCCAAAGGAATGTGTGGTGTTGCTACCAATATAATAGAATGGCACATATCAACCACACTGTCATTTTCTGGTTTTGCTTCTTGGTCTAACATTGCAGAGGGGATTTGAGCAGACAATGCTGAGACATTTGTAGGAAAACCTGATAGCTCACTGGGGAAGTGCTCACTTCAACTGCAATTGTCAATGGCAGAATTTTTCAGTTGACTAAGGTGAGCTGACCACATGTAGCTAAATGTAACTGGAGAATTTTCTGCCAACTTTTTGAGAACTACATGTTGAAAAATAGTAGTATAGTAAATAGAAATAGATCATGTTTTCTTGGAATGTTCCTTGTTACAGTGAAAATAATGTATCTTTACAGTACACAGCAAAATCAAGTGGCCTTTAACAGCTTCTGATATTTAGCATTTGTGTAAAAAAAATCTTTTTAAAACTAACTCCTTTTTTATATACAGCTTAAAATTTCTCTCTTGGGACTATCTAGCCAATTAACTCCAGTGCTGATCTTTCATAGTCAAGAGTGCAAATAGAGTGCAAAACAGATACTTTGTACCCCTATCCATTTTCAACAGCACACCAGCTAATTCCCTTTTCCAGCCCTATTCTGGGTGGAGAAGGTGGTCTTTACATCATCCAAGCTGTCCCCTGGGTTGGGGAATCTCCACCTGCCCATCTGAGGCAGTGGGACTGGAGTGGCACAAAATGCCAATAATCTGACCTGTAGTTCACTGTTTGTTTGAAGGGGAAAACTATACTGAAGGTCCACTAGCACTCACAGTTAGATAAGATATAATGCATAATAGTGAAATATTCATTGCAAGAACTTTTCAGGTGACAAGAAAAAAGTCTTCCCTTAAAGTGAAATTTTTATTGTTGTTCTTTTTCAAGGCAAGAGGTAGGGGAGGCTCTCAAGGAGATTAAAAATAATTTTTCTTTCTTTTTTCTATGCAACAGATCAAAAGAAAATGGAGCCACTGTCAGATTTAATGAGCCATGTTGATAGGCTGGATCCTAGCAGAATTAATGCATCATTTATAAAGTACTTCATATGAAAATGATATAGAGAATCACAATTTACTTTGATGTCTTGCAGCACCCCAGCTTATTATTATTTATGTAATGAGTGCAACAGTTACAAATGATAATCTCATATAGACTGATGGTTGAAAGAACACAGGTTAGGATCATCATAGTGCTATGGTTCCAATAAAAGTTGGACAGGCTTTAGCATGCAATGGGCTGCCAAGACAGGAGTTGGAGTTCAAGTCCTGGACTTGGACCCAGATTCTCCAAGCTTAGATTGCTATAGGAACAATGCTTTCAGGCCCCAGGGCCCTGTCTTGCTTTGCTCAGCCCAAATGATGTCATAAGTCTCTGGATGGAGACGCATCCAGCCTTCTTCATTCAGAAGGACAGGTCAGTTCAATGCAGGTCCTTTGTAGAAGGAAATAATGACTATATTGTGTCCTCATTCCCACACAGAGAAATAAGTTCTCCACAAACCCCCTCTGCAGCTGTGTAAGTCTTATTTGGATCCTGGATCTAGAGGCTGTGCACTTAATGTTCCACTTTCCCTGTCTTCCACCTTGCCCCAAGGAGGATAAGCAAGTGAGTAAGGAGGGGGCAAGGAGCAGGCACAGCCATGCTGGTCAGAGACGTCTGCTGGAGATATGGAAGTATGAAGCATCAGTTCTCTACAAGTCCCCAGTAAAAAACGGAAGTGTTAAAAATGACCTCTTCTGTTCAGACACCAGTCTGCTGTAAGTGTACCGAAATGCTGAGTCACACGTGTCTAAGACAACTGGATCTAGTCTCTGTTTCTAGCTTAGGGTCTATAGGGCACACTCACAAGCTCAGACTTCTTGTCTCAGCCTCTCATTAGGCTGTGGGACTCCACAGTCTAGGCACCCTACACCTTTAAAGTAGTGCTTCAGCTGACCTTCCAAGTTACCCAGTTGCTTAGACATGCTCTCTCAGAGTTCCACCTCCCTGTAAGCACTCTGGCTTCTAGTTCAACTCCTTTGGGATAACATCACAGGAAAGCAAGGAACACAGGCTTAGCCAAGGAATTCCTTAACCACAGTCACTTTACTCTTAAAAAAGCAGTGGGGAGTTACAGGTCTTTGCAAAATAATAAAAGTCATCAGCTGTACCCTCTGCCAGTATGATCTCTACCTTCTATGTAGCTGTGTTTTAGGCTAGGCAGAGTCCCTTTTTCCTCTTTCACTCCAGCCTGGTGATCTTGCATGTGGTGATGGACTGTCCTTCTCTTAAATACAGTTCCTCTTCCTTTACCCATGTGCCTAGGCTGAGAAGCTGCAGATCTTCCAGCAACACTGGTGCTCATGTGTAAAAAAAAAAAAAAAAAAAAAAAAAAAACCATTGTATATGCCTCCAGGTTGCTCTGTGATGTTGTGATGGGGTATGTACTGCACACAGACCATGAAGGGGTTAATGTGAGCCTGAGAAGCCAATTTTGTGGCCTGGCTGCATCTGGATGATGGGCCAGCCCTAATTAAAGATAGTCTCAGCTGGGAGATAAGCTGGGTGGTTAATATATAGAGAGGAAGTCTGGAGCAGAAGGTGACTATGGTCACACTTTGGAACTAGAGGTTGGAGAGACTGGGAGGTTCAAGGAGAAAGTCCATGGAGATAGCTGGCCCTGGGATTCTCTCTGAAGTACAGAAATCTGTCAGGAGGCCAGGAGAGATATAAAGCAGCCATTATAGGTGCAGCAGACTCTGGTGGTGAGGAGCACTGATAAAAGGATAGGACCTGAAAGATCAATCTGGCGGCTGAGATTTTGCCGCCGTCAGTGTAAACGTAGCCTTAGTCTGTATACAGCAAAAAACAACGAGAGTCCTGTAGCACCTTAAAGGCTAACAAATTTCTGCGGGCATAAGTTTTCGTGGGGTGCAACCCACTTCGTCAGATGCATGAATAACAAATTTCTGCGGGCATACGCTTTCGTGGGTTGCAACTCATTTCGTCAGATGCATGAAGACGAAGTGGTTTGCAGCCCCCGAAAATGTATGACCGCAGAAATTTGTTAGTCTTTAAGGTGCTACAGGACTCTTGTTGTTTTTATTCAGTTCATATTCACTTCACCCCATCCCAGTGCAGTTTGTTTATATTGGTGGTGTCCTTGCTTCCCTGGTTTGTACCTACCATTAATTCGTCCTTGGTACTTTAAACCCACCCCAAATACTGAGGGCTTATATACAAACTGGGGAAATGTGCTTTATAGGAATGTCATTTCCAAAGTGCACTAACAGGTTGAACATTAATTGGTCCATGTAGACCCTGCTGGTGAGCACTAAAGTTAAAGTTTCCCTAGTGTGCTTTAATATAATACTGTTTAAAACAACATATTCCTGTAGAACACATGACTCCGCTGTGTAGATACCTTCAGTGGAAGCAAATTTCTACATTCTAAATTAGATACTGCATAGATAGGGAGGTTTGTACACATGGGATTTAAAACAATGCTGTATTACAAACTGGGGATGCAATTCAGAAAATCCCTTATTGCACAAAAGCTCCAGAAGAACATGTCCATGATCCTCGAGATTTCATTGTGGACAGCAGCAAAGGAAAGAAGGTACCAGTGTGCAAGTGCTGTAGAGTTATTAAATATTGGCTGCTTCTTATGGTAAATATATGTTTGTAAAAAATGGCCTCATGCCAGGGAGAGGTACATGAAATGCACTAATTGCTAAACCAGGGGTTCAATAACAAGGATACAAAGCTTAAACTAAGATGTAAGACATTTTTATAATAGAATACAAATTTAAGTAGATCCTATTTAGAAAAGAATTTGGTGCAGTACCTGAAAAAATAATCTAATTACAGTATGCAAAAACCCTGAAAAACCCTGATTTTTGGACATCTACATAGAACTAAAAAATTGCTAAAAATAAACCCTGAAAAATGAAGTTAATAATCTGTAAAAAACAGAATCCTTATTTATATTTTTGGTTTGGGATTTATTGGGGGATTCCAGCAGAAAGCCCCAAGAATCTGGATCCTGAAAGAAGGGAACATTTAGGAAGACTATTGTAGATGTCTTCTGACAGGCTATGGTAGAAAGAAGTCCAGAAAGGCAGCAGGAAAGTGTCTGAAGCAAAAGACCTTAGCTACTGGTTATAGGGTTCCTGACCTGGAACCCAGTGTAGTGGGAGGGCTTGGGTTCCTACCAGCCACTGGGAAAGATGGAGGTAAGGACAACTGAAAGCTCTGAGAGAAGGGTGTGAGGATCATGGAGCCCAAAGGTGAAGACCTTCTGTAAGGACATAAGACTGTTATTTGTTGAACTTTCTCCTAATCTGGATGAGGTGGAACTAAAATGTGACCTGGCTAGAGGGCTGAGTCACAAGTAGTGGCAGACCACTGCAAGGCCAGAGCACCATTGGCAGTGGACGCTAGAGAGGAGAGAGCTGTTAATACCTCAAGCCACAAGGAGATGAGACAGCGGTGAGTCCACTCTTCAACAGATGTCTTCTCTGTGATAGTCTTTCAGGAAGCATGCTTGGCACCTAGTTGGCAGGGTAGTCTCTGGAATATACTGTAATAATCTTGCCTTGCTTTTGTTTCATAAGGTTAGATGTGCTTAGCATACAATACAAAGTGGAGTTCACAAATTCATCCAGCCATATCTCACCCTCTCACAGGGAGCTCCAGAGGGGCTGTGTTTCTGAGGCACTGTAGCACTGTAGCTACATGCTGCTCCTTATTCAAGGGTTTGCCTAAAGATAAAATCTAGCCCAAAATAAAAAATCTAGGAGATCTCCCAGAAAATAAATACCAATACTGATGTCCACAGTGACAATGAATTTTCTAACAGTAGTAATGGCTAGATACATTAGGTTCAGTTGTTCACTTCAGAGCAGCATACAAAAGAGGGTATGTCTTCACTGATGGCAGCAAATTCGCCGCCGTCAGATTGATCTATCCAGATCGATTGAGCGGTCAGTGAAGACCTGCTCAATCAGTCTGGAAGTCAATGTGTTAAAACCACCCCTTCATGTGGTGTAGTGCTGCATTGATGGGCATGCAATTCCCATTGGCACAGCGCAGTGAAGACACCACATAGAAAAGGAGTTACTAGTTACCAAGTTGACAGGACTGCTGCTGAATTTCAAGGTAAGTGTAGACCAGGCCTGAGATAGATGGATCATACAGTATTTCATTTAGTCTTGTCTATGTCATGTGCCCTGGAAAAAGGGTGGGGGGAGGAGGGGAAAAAATCTCATACTAAAACTGGCTAATTGTTCAGTACACCACAGGGACAGAAATTTGTCATGATCCCAGCTGGCAATCAACTCTTTACAGGTTTTCTCATTCTTATAGCTCTGAAAAACTTGCTCCTCTGAACAAGTTAAAAACCCAGACCATTAGTCTACATACTCTACTAATAAGATAAATATGACTTCTCCTTTCTTCAGTATAGATCATGAAATTGATTAGATCCTTGGGATTTATGTGGACAAATTTGGCAGCTTGTTAAAATTTTCTTGGACTGTGAGATGGAATTTGAATTTAGGGCTCACTGAGAACAATGGCTTTTTTCAATGTGATTTTTAGCAAGTCAGACATTTTAAAAGTGTTTATTGAAACAGTTTCTTGTATGTGATCACTTATTTACAATGGTTGCCATTTAAAAGGTAAATTGTGCAGAGATAAATTTATCTCACCATGAAATTACATTATAGGAAGGGGAAAATATTGAGACTTACAAAGCCAATAATTTGATAAGATAAACATTTTTTTACAGCCTTGTTGTAGAGTCTAAGGGCTAGAGCCTGCAAATTAATCTGCATGGGGCCCTGTTAACTGCGCTATCATTCATTCTGTATATATATAAAATAGCTGAATTGCCCAACCTGCCCAGTGGAAATGAATGATAACCAAAATGTCTAACGTTTACTGAGGTGTGAAGAGTTTTTCTGAACCTGTTAAACAATCAGTGTTTGAAACTAGGGTCTCAAAATCCCTCTCCATTTTGTCATAGCATGGCATATATACGTTAGATATACGTTCATTCCTTTACTTCCCTCTGGGAAATATTACTGCATAATATATATGTTTTGTAATATATTATATTATTGCAACATACAAAGAGCTACCAGCTAAGAAAATAAGATGCCTAAAATTCTAACAAACAAGTACAACACATGCATCTGAATTCATTCAGAGACAGACTACACACAACTGACAGCTGCTTAAAAATCAGAGAAAGGTAAAAACAAATTACATAAGCACAGGCATTTGGTTATTGCCTTCAAATTTTTTTCCTCTAAAGTATACAACTAGTTTTCTATTCACAGAAATATATCATTGAATGGCATTTCCCAGAATCATTTGGTCTTTTGCTGAGTTGGCTAAGAAACAGAGCTCTGTTAAAAAACTATTTGAATTGCACAGTACATAGGTTCTCATTGGAGGAAGGGAAGTAGGGAGGAGGGAATGAGTAAAATCTGCACAGCTGAGAAATTCATAATGTTGGCATTGTGTGGAGGAAAGTCCTGTTTTTCCTTTCACTTTTCTCAAAAAAATAAATAAATAAATAAATAAAATCTGAACTGTATCCCTTGATTTTTGGCCTTTTTTTTTTTTTTTTCATCCACCTTACTGATGAATAGCAGCAATTAAAACTATAATTACTAGACAGTGTATATGACTAAACATTAAATGGCAGAGTGTAATTTTAGAAAACCCTATGAAGATAAAAAGTATTATTTTTGAAACCTCTGGGTGGGAAATCAAGTTGCCTTTTCTTCAATTAGTGGAGAATGGACCAAGTTCATTCTTAGTGTAGCTCCATTGCCTTCACTGAGTTATATTAGGGATGAATTTGTCCTAATAATTATATAAAATTATTTACTGTAAATGGGAAGTTTGGGAAGGCGAGATAATGGTTACCCAAAAAGAATACCATGATTTGTTGTTCGCTTTCAGTCATTTCTGGTCATTTTTGGAAGATGTATAACTTTATTGAAAAATAAATTAAAATTCTGACATTCCTACAGTAGATTTTGCTTGTGTAAAAGAAGTTTATTAACAAAGTGCAATTGCATGAGTAGAGTAGAGGTTTTAGGCACTATTTGGTTAAGAAGGACTTTGCATATCACTTTAAAAGCGTATAAACAGGGTATATAGATCAGTGCTGTCTCAACCCCATAGAGCAGTGGTTCCCAAATGTGGGGCATGTCCCTCTTTGGGGGCACAGAAGAATGTTTGTTTGGGGGGGACACAGTAGTGCCCGGGCCAGCCCTCATATTCGCTGCCCCCAGCTCAGCCTGGCCTTGGCCCCAAGCCTGCTCCTGGCCGTGACCCCAGCTTTTTTCTGGGCTCCCATCTGCTGTCCCACTCCCTATTGCGTTCTGGGTCCCTGGCCAGCCGCTGCCATGCTCCTGCTCCTGGCTGTGGCCCCAATCCTACTCCTGGCCCTGGGCCCCAGCCACCACCATGCTCCCAATCCTAGCATGGGCCACAGCTCTGGCTCCTGTCTAGTCAGGGGACACAGACTGGGAAAGGGGGGGCGCGAACCCCAAAAGTTTGGGGACCACTGCCATAGAGACCACCCTTCTATTGTAGGCACCAGTATAACTAAATCTCCAATAAGTCACATTGATAGGAAAGTGATTGCAAGCGTTAATTTGTATATATTTCATGAATACTGCCCATATCTTTCCTCCAACTCTTGTGTCTCACAATGTTGGATCATTTTACATCCCCTCTTGTATTGGTCAACAGCAACCAGAAGCAGTTTTTTTCATAGGAAGTCAGTGGAGGTTACGCAAAGTGAGAGCTTAGAAAATTAATTACTTTCATACATTTATTTTGGATTTTTAACAATATTTTGTTGACAGCAAAATGGAGCTTGCCTGAATTAATTCCTATTTGAACTAGAGCCTATCTTTTAGAAGAGCATCCAATCTTGATTTAAAAATTGCCAGTGACATAGAATCCATCCCAATCCTTGCTAAACTGTTGCAATAGTTAATTACTCTCTGTTAAAAATTTGCACTTTTATGTCCAGTCTGAACTTGCTTCGCTTCAACTTCCAGCCACGGGAATCTTTGCTAGATTAAAGAGCCTTTCATCAATGTTTTCCCCCCATGTAGATACTTAGACTCAGATCCTCAAAGGTAGTTAGGTGTCTAGCTCACATGGCCTTACAGACTGTGATCAATCACCACTTAACTTTCTCTGTGTTAGAGTATGGCCAGAGTGAACTACACCAGGGCTGTTCTCTGCATTCCATACCCATAAGGATCGCTGAGAAGCAGAATGTAAACTACAGCAATTTTGAGGCCAGCAGGCCCCTCTGTGACCCCAGAATATAGGGAGTGGAGAGGTGTTTTAACTTCACTTAGACTCCCTTACACCAACCTACTGATGTGTAAGTTACCCATCACCCCTGAATTTGGCACTTAAGCAATCCAGCATCAGTGTAGGTTACATTTGCAGGCTTTGATGCCTTGATGGTGGACACTAAGGCCTGGTCTGCACTGATGGCGACAGTTGATGGGAGATATGCAAGCTACGTAGAGTAGATTGCGCATCTCCCATCGACTTACTAACTTTTACTTACTGCAGTGGCGACACTGCGCTGCACCAATGGGAAATGCCCTTCAGTCGATGCAGCATTACTCTTCTTTCAGGGGTGGGTTTATGGCATTGACTGGAGGGCACTTCCGGGATTGATCGAGTCAGTCTTTAATTTCAACCCATAGTTTGGGCTGTAATGCAGATTAGAGTTTTCCAGTACGCTTGGATGAATGGGACATCTTTCATTTTCTCAACCATTGCTCACTCACAAAATCACAGAAACAAAAGATGTAAAGACTTGTTAAAGTCATCTAGTGTATGCTCTTGCCGATGCAAGATTGTATGCTAATGAAGTGTTCTCTACTTTTTCCAGTCCGGGTTTGACTGCATTAGACACAATGTCTTCTCTACTTTTACACTTCCTCTGATGATCTACTTGAGCAAAATTTTAGAACAGGAACATCTTACCACAGTTTTTTCATTAGATCTTGAACCCTAAACTCTTTCAGGTTTTCATAACTTGGTGCTACTCTGAGCCTTACAACCAAAGAGGAACTCTTTATATAAAATGACAATACTTTTAGTGGGCCAAAAAGACCAGTTGAAGGTGCCATTAATAAAACAAGTATCCAAAAAAAAAATTGCTTTTCAAGGGCTTCCCACCCACAGATTATCTGGTTGTCAATGATAGAGCAGAAAGTTGTATGGTAGGGTTGTGTGTGTGTGTGTGTGTGTGTTCTAGACTGAATTTTCCTCACAATATGTTTTCTAGTTCAGCAACTAGCCCAGGCTAACTGGAACTTCTAAATACTATAGATTTATACTGTCCTATAACATTCTATATCTTACACTAATTTTAATTCGGGTGCAGCATAAATCATGGACAAAACTGGCAAATGTAAATCATTAATCTTAGAAAACAGCAAATTTCAAAGACTAAAGGAAATATATTACCACTGTCCTCATTATATGGTTATGAATATAAATAATTTATGAAAAAAATACATTAGCCAGCATTCATGAACAATATATAATTATTTTTTTTAAATAAGTGCATATTTTATACTGGATATCAGGAATATTATTCATTCTGATGTTTAGTAACCTCTGGAATCATTTCCTAAGGGTAGTTATAGAAGCCCTGCTCCTTCGGTCTTTTAAAACAAGGCTGGACAAAGCACTCAAGAACAAACTACAGTGAATAATTCTCCACTGGCAAAGGGATGGACAAGATAATTCACCAGGTCTCTTCTATCTTTATCTGCTAGGATTCTACTATTCTGTAAAGTATCTGAGTGAGTTATATATTTCATGATATAATGGAACAAAATAATGTGACATATGTCACTGAAGGACATTCTATAGGAAAAGTAGCTCTCAGGAGAAAAAAGTAATGTACCCTCCTGACGTAGGGATCTCTGATCCCACAGAAAGTCATCCATAAGGTCCTAGGATGGCTGACAACCTCTTTTCTGCATGGACGGGAGCAGGTGTGAATTTGGGGAGTGTGATCTGGGCCACGGTATGGTAAATCCCATTAGACAAAGGATAGGGCTCTGAAGGAAACATTTAAAAAAAATTGTTTTTTGCTTAGTTAGCTCATCCACTCTCAAATTTGTATAGCAGATATTTCAATCCACACAAAAGTTGCTGGGCAGAATCCATATGTTCAGATAAATGTTTGCACAGACATAAACACTAACTAAGCGTATTTGTATTGTGTGGTTCAGTAGCTCAGTAGTTTCTCTGGAGCTCTGTGCTAGCAGAAAAGCAAGATACTAACTGCTCTGGCAGCTTACCCTGTCATCTTTAGAATGATGAATTCTGTGAGTGTATATAGTAATAAAAAAAGTATGAAAGCTCTTAGAATATTTTCAAATATTATGCTCAAGGATGTAGAAATAGGGTACATTTATCTCTTCAAATCGTATGCACTCCAGTTTGAGTCCTTCATCCTGCCAGCCTTTGATTACCTTCCAATAAAATCAAAGAGCAAATTAAATTGACACACTCAACTATTAGCTATTTTGTAAGAAATTAACTTCAATGCTTAGATTTTTCTTTTATAAACCCACAAAGAATAAGTCTAAAGAGCATTGCTGGGGTAAAGAATGCCATAACTCAAACTTCATTCAAAATATTATTGACATGCTAAATGCTACTAAACATCCATAGTCACTCTGAAAAAATAAGGGGCATCTCACTTTGAAATATGATTTATTGGAAAATAAGATTTTGATGTATTTTTTAAAAAAATCTTAAAGTGTGTGGGGGTTGTTTTTCCCCCCCCTGATTTCTAACTAGCCAGTGCTTCATAACAATAGCTTTGTCTAGTATTTTGCTTTTTCATTGTCATTTAATGCCATATGGAGCATTGAGCAGTGTGTCAGAGTGAAACAACCAGGCAAGAGTTAAGGGCTGGCTGCCTGTCACATGATTAGCAGGGGTTTGAAAGAAGGGCCATGTCCTTTTTCCAGCGTGGAGGGAGGCTCAAGGGGAAAGGCCCTTGTCAGGGGAATAGATTTGTTTTGTGTTTGAATAATTGACTATTGTCCTGAGACAAGGGCCTGAAAGTGGCATAGGCATGGAACTGGTTCTTTCCTGGCCATGTGAGGCAGCTTACAAGTAGCTATTACTTCACTTCCAGCTTTTAACTTCTCCAGACCATATAGTTTTGAGAGGGAACTCATGATCAAATAGAGTACCTCAGAGGCAGGAAACGCATCTTGTGAAAGTAAGTCCTACTTTCTTCAGAAAAATGTTTCGATTGCATACTATATAGAAACTGCATGCTGTTGGACTTACACATTATGCCTTAAGGACATCAACGGGTTACATCGTGTTTTAACAGAAATGTATTTACACTTTCCCACATTTGTACTTTGTTCTTCAAAGACAGCTTTGCCCTGCTGAGGTGATTCCACTTCCCTTTCTGGCTTGTCCACGACAAATGTAATGGCAATTCATCAGTCCTTAAGAAGAATATGAAACAGAGAATTCAGATTTATGCTTCTTTTTCTTTAAGAAAATAAACTTTCTAGGTAGAAATTCTACCCCCATCAATGCAGCATATTTCATCCAAATGTCCTAACATAGAGATAATGACTTGTACTGTACTTCATTTATTTTGTTCACTTTACTTGCATCTAAACTATGCTGACATTTTGGATGTTGTAATTCTTGCAACTAGCTTCTCAGGGGAGTATACATTACATAGGCGATGCTGATGCCATTTTATCTTTCTCAGAACAGATAATTTCCTAATGATGTGAAAAGTATACTCTCTCTTTTCAATTAAGAACACTCCTCAATTAGCAATATTGACTGAAGTGAGAACTAGACAGAGCCTCAAGTTTCTCTTTCTCTCTCTCTCCTAGGTTCACCTAAGGCTGGTCAAAAAATTTTGTAGTAACTTTCTTTTTGAGGGAAATTGGATTTTTCAATAAGCAAAAATATGGAAAGTGTCTAATATCCTTGAAAAATATTGTCTTTTGTCAGAAAACCAAAAATCCCAAGTCCAAAAATTTCAGTTTTCAGTTTGCCAAAAACTGACACTTTTTTGTTTTTTTCAATGAAAAGTTGAAATTTTCCATGGGAGGAATTCAAATCAGTTCTTGGCTCACCCACCCCTTTTGTCTCCCTTTCTGATTAGTGATCTCTTTAGTGTGGATGATGTAGTTTCACAGAACTCTTGTACGAGAAAACAGCAATCCTACAAATTCTGAGTAACATGAATCTTAAAGACAAATTCCTTCAGTCCTACAAATTCTAAAATGAAATATTTGACTGAAACTTCCATAAATGATCTTATACAATTCTCTGTTTTCCCTAATTTGGTGATTATCAGGATATTTGAATTGTTTATAGTCATTTGAATGGTTTATAAATAGTAATTTACTCTATTTAAAATAATTTTCCTCCTTTAACTGATTCATCACAAGCTAGTTTTTTGCAATGGCAACTCATTGTAGTGACAATTCTGATGTAACAAAATTAGGGTATTGCACCAATGAACAGATAAAGCAAGAGGGAAGATTGGTGGATATATAAGAAAAGAGTTTCAGTTTACACACACATCTCTTGGTAATCAGCGGTGATGAGAAAGAAAACCCAGAACATAAACATTTACTGCAAACAGATTTGGATAAAATATATTTCATTTTGTAAAGCTTGTGATAAAGTGTCTGTGGTCTTTTAAAGGCAAGAAGAATAACTGTTGCCAAAACCATGATTTAAGTTGGTTTAAGTGCTTTTGACTTATTGCTAAAATTATTTTTCAAAACAGATTTTGCACATAGTGTATGTTGAATGTATCCCAATATTTTTACAAGTACAGTGGTCACTGTTAAAACGCCAGCATCTTTCAACATTGCTTTCTGGGATTCCTTAATTTTCTACTCACATTTAAAATAAAAAGTAGATTTAGTTTCATTTACATATTAATAAGGCTGGCTAGAAAACAGAAATTCCATTTTGGGGAAAAATTTGGGGTTCTGAAATTTGGTTTCATTTTAATGCAGAACAAAAACTAGATCTTTTGAATTTGTTTGTGAAACAAAGACACAAGAGAGCGTGATTCAGAGCAAGGACTTTAATTTGGGTCTCCCACATCCCATGTGAGTGCCTTAACCCCTCTGTCTCTTGTTTTGACCAGAAATACCATCAAAACCAATACATTTCCATTAAAAGTTTTGGTTTTGTCAAATCGGCATTTTCTGATGGAAAAATGTTTTGTTAAAAAAAATTCCCAATCAGCTTTTCTTATTTACGGTGATCACTCTGTGTGTATGTTCCAAATGATGTATAATCATTAGACCCCACAGGGGTATAAATAAGTGCGGAGTGGTGTGAATCTTAGGCCTGGTCTACACTAGAAAATTAGGTCAGTTTAACTATGTCCATCAGGGGCGTGAAAAATCCACATCCCTAGGCAGCATAGTTAAATTGACCTAAATCCTTGTGTAGACAATGCTAAGCCTATAGAAGAAGACTTCCATGGACCTAGCTACCGCCTCTTGGAGAGGTGGAATACTTATGCCAATGGGAGAACCCCTTTTGTTCATGCAGGTAGTGTCTATGATGAAGCACTAGAGCTGTAGCGTTTTAAATGCAGACAAGCCTACGCCATTAAGGACCTAAGATTGCCAAGTTGCACACTTTGCAGTGGGATCATGCTCTTCGCCTATTTAAATATTTAAAATTCCCTTTCCTCTTTTTACCTTCTAATCATAACCCCCTTAAATACCTTAAAATATCTGTTCTCTGATCTGTGAAACATGATGATTTCAGGTAAGCCTTAGTAAGGTCAAACCGTACAGTACCTTTCTGCCCATGAGATCCAGAAAATACAGTTTGCTTGCAGCTGTGGGAATCACTTTATATTCACTTTGCAGGTGTAGAATGGGAATTTTATCATTGCACAACTTCTCTAGACTTACTGGGGTTTGTTTACTTTATGTATGCATATTATAAAAGCTGTGCATGACCTTTTTCTCCCCCTAAAACTTCCTCAGAATACCACATGGCTACAATTATATTAAATCAAGCTGTCTTCAACTTAAAGCAAGTACAAATGGAGGGAGATGAGCTATGGTATATAAAGGAAGGATGGAGACTGAAAAGTATTTAACATTACTGGCTGCCATGTTTGTTGATGTCAAAGAGCACTAGCAGAGGAAGTTTATTTTCAGTGTTTAAACATTTTATTGTTCAGTAGAGAGCTATGAAATATTTCCATGAAGATGTCAAGGGATAGCAGGATGGTCATTAATATCAGTGCTCTAAGCAGGAAGAAAAGTAAGGAATCCCTGTAATGCTGCAGTGCAAACATGGTCTGAAGAGCAGAGCATTCTTATGGAAAAGCAAGAGGGAGTACTTTAGAAAAAGTCCAGACAGGCTCTCAAGTTAACTCTTTTCTTCCCACCATCGTTCTCTGCCAAATTGCAGCTCCTTTTTACACTTCTGAATGAGTTTTCTTAGTGAAATATTATAGGAGCAACATTGGCCAAAAATGTTTAAATGTTGGTGTCTAAAGTTAGGCTCTAAACAATATAATTAAGCATCTAAAAAAGTGACCTGATATTCAGAGAGGCTGTACACCTAAAGCTCTCAAATGTTTCATGGATCCCTTCTGAACAGTAAAGCATTTAAAAATATGGAGATTTAACTTTAGATTCTACTACGTTTGGGCATCAAAGAGCATTAGGAGTTGGAGTCAGTTTGTAAACATTGGGAAGGTTTTGTACATGCCACTAGGATGTTTAAGGGAGTTGTACATCCTCAACAACAGCTACAAAATATCCTCAAGGTCATTCAGACTGGCAGAGGGCTCCCTGATGTGGAATAAGGGCTGGTCATTTGAGTATACATTGATAGTTACTTCATACTGACAGAATCCCATGAGCAAAATCTGTTTCATACATATAAACCACAGTATGAAAGTTCTGAAGCATCATTAAAGACCGTCAATCTGCCAATTCCAAAAATGTTTTTTCAATATACTTTGTCCCTTTGTCCTTTCTGGCAAGTTCTGTGGGCTGCAGGGGACTGAAATTGATCCAGTTCAATACCTTTTCAAGTCATAATGACAATACTCACTGATGGGGTAGTCAGAAGAGGTCATTCAGGTTAGTTTGGCTAGCTGAAGAGCTTGGGTTTTAAAACTATCACATCTGATGTTTTGAAGTGCTGACTGATTTTATTATCATGGAGGTATTTCCATTCTATTCGGGTTCTTATACTGCTCTCCTTATCATAGTATCTGACTGTTTTCCAGTAATGTGTTAAGCAACATGACTAAGGGCTTGTCTACACTTATCTCAGAGATTCGGCGGCAGTCAATCGGAGTTACGCAAACTACGCAAAAAACTTGTGTAACTCCCGTCAACTTCTGTGCTTCTGTTCTGCGCTCCGTCTTCAATGCACTGTGCCGATGGGAATCGCGTTCCTGTCAATGCAGCGCTACGCCACTTGAGGTGGTGGTCTTAATATGTCGATTTCTGGATCGAATGAGCGGGTCTTCACTGACTGCTCAGTCGATCCAGATAAGTCGATCTGATGGCGGCGAATTTGCCGCCGTCAGTGTAGACATAGCCTAAGATCTGTTACATGTGATGTATTCTTTCTCTCATCATCTCCCCACAGGGGAAATTGTGTGTGCAGTAAAATATTTTCCTTTGGTTTACAACATGTACACTCTGCTATTTGTCTATATTAGATGTGGCTTGTTGAAGAACTGCACCTTACACTTGGAGAGGAAGGTGGTGAGATTTGTGATGGTTCTTAGTTCTTGATGGAGTTCATTCCACAGCCTGGGACCAGGTCTCCCAAAAAAGCTCTGTCTCCTGCACAGATAAGCGTTAACCTTTTGGTAGAAAGGTGCTTTGAGATTATGGACCTGCCATCCTTGGCAGTGTCTCATTAAAATGTGCTAAGATGTGCTATAGCTCAGTGTAAAGATGTTAGAATCAGCATGTGTACTGCTTTAAATTGTTCTCTTATTTAATAAAAAATATTTTCAGTCATTTTTTAAAATGATGCCACAGGGATTTGCTCCTTCTGATGATGGAGTCTGAAAGGATAGTCACTAGTTGATGTGGGGAAGTTTTATATCTGTGTAGTGGAGGTCCTTCAGGAGTCATTGGTCTGCCAGATTGCAATGCTTTTGTAGAAAGTCGTTGTTTAAACCACATGGTTTCTTGATTTCTTCTCCATTCAAAATATAGGAAAAAATCTTGTATTTTCCTAATTGAAAAGATTAAACATGGTAAGGAAGAAAAGAATTTCAGGCTTCTAGTACAGCATGACAACCAATGGGGAGAAAAATGAAATAAAAATAATAATTACTTAATACTGTCCATTTAATCACAATGAGCCTGCTTCTTCCAGCTTGACATTGAGTAGTACCTCACTCTGCAAGTCGCCCTGACTATTTCAGTAGGGCTGAAGTGCTACAGTGTGTGATTAAGAGTAGCAAAATCAGGCTCAATATAAGCATTCTTAAGGAAATAGATAAATTCTTTAAGCTATTAAATCTGTTGCACAATTATGTTGGAAAAGAATTAAATGAATTAAAACATTCAGAGAAAAACAGAAGAGTTGGTATCATTATTGTACACAAAGGATTATAAATGTGAAGGAAGATTATGGGGGTAGGAATGGAGGGTTGGCACAATTTTTGTAGCCAGAAAGAACTGGATGGGTTTCTAAATATGAGAAAAGAAAGGGATGACAAGAACACATAAATAAATCTAAATTAAAATAAGATGGTTGTACTTCAGGGCATGAACACATTACTGTTCCCTTGCTGTTCCATTTATCTTTTCAGTTTTCACTGAATGCTCCCAGCTTCCCATCCCTTTTTCAGTTGGCAGCAGTGAGGAGTCAGGGGTATGGCACAACTACATATACCAGCTCTCCACCATAAGTATTAGCAGCTACACCAGGGAACCAAGTTTTGCATTTCTTATGTTGGTGTCTCTGAAGGCATCCCTCAGGGGAATTTACAGTGAAAGAGAAATCTGTCAGATGCTCTGGGGAAATATTTAGGAAAGTCCTCTATTCTTCTTAGTATTCCCCAACACATAACTTCTGGTATATGTAAATTTGGTAAATACAAATAATCTAGTACAGTATGAAAATAACATTCCATCACTGTACGGGAACAGTTTTGACAAGGGTCACTTTAATGAAAGATTTCAGGAAAATGGAAGATATTTTTGTGCCTTATTTGTTAGGACATTGAGGCATTACTATATTTGTTATGGTAACTCATGGATGGACATGGAGATACATATACACACAAAACTATATTGTAATATTGTCTTCTCCATCCCTTCCTGGTCCCATAAAAGTTTAAATTATAGGTCAATATTTTTAAAAGTAAATATAGATGGACAAAATAAACTCTAAAATAAAATTGGACACATTTTCATAAGAGACTAAAAAAGCAGTCTGAATCTAGAAAAGGAAAAGAGGGAGTGGTCTGTGGTGCAAATATATATTTTTAAAATTATATATAATGGAACCTTTTTTTTTTTTTTTTTGCATTGAACCTTGGTAGAGCATTTCTTTCAGGGGTCTTCCAGAAACACATGCAGTAATAATAATTATACTTAGCTATAAGAGCTGAGTACTATACATGGCTCATATATAGCCTGTATACTATGCAAAAATGTCTGCTATTGTGTAGGCTACAAGGGTTAGATCCTCAACTGATGTAAATCAGTATAGCTGCACTCAGGGGAGCTGATTTACATCAGGTGAGGATCAGGGTCTCTTGACAAATACTGCCAGTTTGCACTGCTCTTCATATTTGTGCAACCACAAAAGAGAATGTGGTAGCATTTTACAAACACTTTGTGACTGCTGAGAGCAAGGTCTGTGAAATAACTACTGCTGTAAGGAGTGTTAGAAACAAAGAAAATAGAATGGTCTCCTAGGCTATGTCTACACTGATGGCAGCAAAGTCACCGCCGTCAGATCGACTTATCTGGATTGACTGAGCTGTCAATGAAGACCGATTCAGTCAATCCAGAAATCAACGTTATTAATCCACCCCCGCAAGAGGAGTAGCACAGCGTTGACGGGAACGCGGTTCATATCGGTGCAGTTCAGTGAAGGCGTCACGCAGAAGAGAAACACAGCAGTCAACAGGAGTTACATAAGTTCTTTGCGTACTTTGCATAACTCAAGTCAACTGCACCGAATCGAGGAGGTAAGTGTAGACCAAGCCTTAGTCAAGTAATTACACTGACTCTCTCCTCCCAGGCACAAAAATTGGTGATTCCAAGAAAGCCCAAATCTGTTGACCTTCAGGTCATGGTGCCAATCCCAGCTATTTACTCAGATTTCTACTGAGTCGGAAGATTCTTGACATTTTTGTCAATTTGGTTATATTTTGTATATCTTTTAGATTCCTTAGGAGTATCCCTGAAAAAGTAATAATAACATTTAACCTTACCCCTCACAAGGCACTAGGGTGACCAGATGTCCCAATTTTATAGGGACAGTCCCCATATTCAGGGCTTTGTCTTACATATATGCCTATTACGCCCCACCCCTTCTGATTTTTCCACACTTGCTATCTGATCACCCTACAAGGCATCCCAAAATGTTCTAAAATTGCAAATTAGTAATGAGTTTACGGTGCTAGATCTCAATTAATTTAACAAAGAAAAAGTAAGCACTGGTGAGTTGCCATCTTTTAAGACCAATATAGGATATTGAAGGCTCCAGGTCTAGTTGTAGTAAATTGACTGCACCAACATAGAAATATGATTGACTGCTCTAGTTTGTACAGTGTTTGCAACAGGCAGTGGAATAGCTGGGGTGGGAGAGGAAATATGTTTGTTTGGTTTTTTTTCAAATTTATGTGACATTAAACAAAAGAGCTTCCAAGCTCTGGGCAAATGTTTAACAATACTATTCATAAAATAAACAGACTCCATAAATTACCCACAGATAACAGTACCCCAGCAGCAATATCAATACCTTGCTAGATTGGGCTATAAGTATCAACTGAATCCCAGTCAAGAAGAATGTTTCATCTACTGGCTTCTTGTTACATTTATATGATTTCCTTATTAAGGGCCTGATTCTGTAAAACATACTACTGAGCAGAGTGTTTCCTCCTGTGAGTTGTCTCACTGCTTTAGGATTGGGCCCAAATTGGCTTTTGACTGATATTTCTCTTCTGATGGATAGCTGACAGTCGTCTTATCCAATGGATTAGTGTCCATCTAATTTAACAGATTGGATTCTGGAGGATGAATCTACCTTCCTGGCAGACCAATTAGCTATTGGTTCATCTGAATAGCTGAATGCTGCCTAGTCATGCTGTTGGCAGTGGAGAACCAGGAAAATATTGCATTTGTTCATTTAATGAAATGTTTCCTCCAAGCTTGCTTTTTTTTGGTAACGCATGCGTAGTTTATTGATGTTTCTTGGTCACATTCTCGACATACATAATTTATGTCATGAACTCTTGACGTATTATTCATATATGCTTACAAATGGGGATAGACATATTGTCCTATAGTCTAACACTGAAATTAATTTGTAATAGAGTTCCATCACGTGGTCTCATCAGGCTATTTTGCCCGATAATGTAAGTAATGCAGTCTGAACCACCTAGTTTTTATATTTTGCAGGGTTAAAAAACTACTTCTGGTTAAATTGGGTGTAAAATTGGTTTCAATTTCACTGGTGGAGATCATCCCTATCTTTACTTAAATAAATGAATCTCTGATCTGTGGATGGAGAATACTCCTTTGCATTAGATGTGTTGTCCTTTGCATAAGAAGTTTAATCAAGGTCCCTTCTTCCCATCCCTGCTGGCTCTCCAGTTGGTAATTGAAGATCACATTGCATTTTTTCAGACAGATTATGGAATAAATCCAGTGGTTTGGCCAACATTCCCTCTCTTACTAAAGCAAGTTATAACATCCAAGGTTATGCACAAGCTGTTAATGAGCTCATACAATAGAGTTTCTGTTTGCCTTCAGCCTTTGCAGTAACCACAGTTAATTCAGTAGTTTTTATAAAGCACTTGGTGATAACTTGACTATGAAAGGCACTGTGTAAAACCAAATTTTATTCAGAAGAGAGAGATTCATGAATTATATAAATATACATATATAAAATGAAAAGCAAACTTCTTTTATGTATAGTATCTGTTGCTTCTTTCATGGAGACCACCATGCTGAGAAATATGTATTCCATACATCCTTTTAGCTTAGATTTGTTCATATTTATCCGTATCCCAGTAGCTGCTGCATGTTCTATACCAGCCAACCACAGTTAACCAAGGACTTTGACTCCAGGTGAAAAATCATGCGAGACCTCATGTGAGATGACAACAGTGTTTGTGTTGCCAGGAAGAGTGTTAAAAGAAGTGAGATGATTATTACATGTAGCATAATGGTCCACAGGCCAGTGGACCAAAGGATGTAATTTTTCCATTTTTTTCCATTTTTCCATTTTTGCATTTCAGCAGTCCTGTTGCTTGTTCATTAAATACTATTTGGCACTAACTTCAAGGGGCAATTCCAGGTGCACCTGATTGACCCTTCTTGTAAAGAATATGGGGGATGAAGTAATCTTTCTGGGATTATGAATATTTTAGCCATGTTTCATTCCGACAGGGCTAACCTAAGTGTGCCAAATTCAGACTAGTTTACAAGCATGGCAGTCATTGGGTAGAAAAGGTGTGCATAAATCTATGGATGACAAATGCTATATAAGAGCTAAATATTATTGTTTAAGTAAAAGGGGGAACTGGAGAGGGAAATAAGAAAAATTTGCATTTATTTATTTATTATTTATTTATTTATTTATTGATCCTTACTAAAGTATATTTTGACATGAGAACTTAGTGTATTCAAGAAAGCTTTTGGCTACCTATTTTAGTAAAAATGAAACTCTTTCATATGGGTACTTTTACATTAACTTCTGCTTCTACAGAGGTTGGTTTAACGATGCTGACAGTATGTTTATGGCACACTTTCAATATGGAAAGTGTTCCAGCACCATTTAATTCAATGAAAGTTTTGTTATTGACTTCAGTTGGAGTAGACTCGCTTCTTAAATTAAGAAGAACAGGTATGGGAGTGTTTTGGAGTGTAACTTGAATTGGTTGGAAAATTTACATTTAAATTACACTTTGATGAAAAATTGAATGATTTTTCCCCATTTTCCAACCAGCTCTAGTTCTAATTGACTTTAAAAGTAGCTGCAAAGAGCAGGTTGATTTAATTTGCAGTATAGAGGCCTTGGAAAAAATTTTTTTCTTCTGATTGAGAGATTAGGACACAGGAGGCTAGTGCTATACAACAGCTAGGTAGTAAGATCTACGGGCCTGATTCAAACCCGACTGAAGTCAAAGTGAATCTCTCCATTGACTGCAATGGGCTTTATAACAGTCCTCAACAAATTATTTTTCCCCTCCAAGCTATTTTTATTTTAGCAGGAAGCCACAAAAAACTCAATCAGGTGTTGTTGATTTGGCTACACATTAACCTAAAATTCCAAGTGAATCTGAAGGATTGGAGCACATGTGAACAAAACTCTGGTTTAAATGTTGAAAAATTCCATTTTTCATGTAGCCCTAAAATTCACTCCAATTTTAGCATTATTGCCAAAGTATGAGGTAGATAAGAGAGGATAACGTTAATAATGTCTCAGGTGGCCTAAGTATCAGAAAAAACCCTAACATGTTCTCTCCATTAACCTATTACCAACTTATATCAGGCTACTTATCTCATGATCTAATCCTAAAAACAACTCACAGTGCCAGGCCTCTGCAGTAAGGAGAGAGAATTGTTGTACAGTTAAGTTGTCATACTCCAAGTGTGCTTCATTATGGCACAATGCTAATATTAAACATGTTGGCAAATATTTACTAAGTTTCCTTTTCTAATAGGGTTACCGATATTAACCTTCATAAAGTTTCAAACCAAATGTGATTGATCTAACAAAGCACACTTCAAATACATTCATTTATTTGTTTCACACGTATTCCTTTTTAAAGAGCAGAGTCAAGAGTTAACCAATCAGGAGACCAGTTGCCAGAGGAGTCCAATAAGGTGAAAGAAGTCAACCTGAACCAAGATGTCTTGCATCATGCCCTAAAAGTAGCAAGACTTTCACTTTGATAGCCATCAGAAGGGAAGTCCAGTATGCAAGGACTGATACTGCGAATCTCCTCCCTAGGCATACACATTGAACCCTGAGGACTAACAAGTGACAGTTCCCAGTGATTGCAACTTTTGGGAAAGAAGCAGTCTTCTTGATAGCTGAGTCCTAAACAACCGAGAACTTTAAAACTAATGATTAACACCTGAATTGTACCCAAACATGAACAGAGGGATAATGTGGAGCAAGGAGCAACTTTATGATGTACTTTTTAATTCTCTATCCTACCTATGCTAGAAGGTAGGCAGCTCACCTGAAGAATCCTGATGTCTCTGTACAGCAGCCTCAGTAATTATTTGTAGTAGTGCAGCGTAGGGATGTGAGAGATGTGGCTGATTATGCAGATGTTTGCATCTGAGAGGAAAAGGTGTAATCTTTTAGCCATACAGGCTGAGAAAAAGCATTACTAGCACATAATCAAAGAGCAGAACTGAGTCCAATAAGACCCCCAAGATTGTGAACCAACTTGATAATTGGCAGACAAGCATCCTTGGCTGAGAAGTGACTTGCAGCCCCTGCCAAATTGCTACAAATGTGGAGGATTTTAGGACTACCATTCCTAACAGCAAGATATTTGACTCTGAAACCAGATGGAGACAATTTAGGTTAGTGACCTGTGGATCAGGCTTGAGGTAAACTGGTGAAGCACTGTGTGGAAGTGCTTCTGTACTGTTGGTTCCTGCACTGTCCATGTTCTGTGGATAATACAACATTTCAGTCTCCAGACCTGTTAATTTGGCACTTTTCATAAGCGTTATTACTGACTTTAAAAAGGAAAAAAAAAGTACGAGTAATACAAATTCATAAGCAATAAAAATAATTGTGGTTCATACAAGAATTTTAAAGTCAGTTACTCCTCAGGAAACATGTCTTTGACTGTTCTAATTTTTGGTTTTCACCATAAAGGTACTTTGTAAATTGTTAGGGCCTTTAGACACATAGGCAATTTCAACTGAACCTATTTCCTCTGTTAAATCTTAAGAAAAATGTCTTGGCACAAAAATAAAAGTTGTTGACACTTATAGGAAAAATGTGTGTTACTATTTGAAGTAACAAGCTGCATTTTATCCATAAAGAACGTACACTGCAGTTCCATTGGTTTTCTGTGTTATTTTCTAATAGAACTATTTCTCATGGCACTGCTTCAGATACTCAATTGAAGATCTGGTTACTATAAACCAGTCATTCTGGAGTGATAGGTATTTATGGGTTCTTCATAAAGGACAGATATGCAAAAGAACCAGTAGAAAGAAAGTAGAAGAAATGTGAATGGGGTCATGATCCCAAATGAGGGCTCTACTCACTACAGGAATATAAAGAACAATAATTTGGGGGAAACCCCAATTAAACAATCTTTTCTGTGTTGATAACACCTACCTTTCTTTTCCCTCATTTTCCAGTGTCGTTGACTTTTGTCCTCTAATCTAGATTCCTTGGCAACTGATATTTCCTTTGCCACTACAGAACAGGTGTCAAAAGTGTTATGATAATTTAATCCTTCCGTATTACTTTCATGGTTCAAAATCAGCCTGTCTGATTATATACAAGAAGGTCGTGGTCAGCTAGTAATTAAGATCTTGAGGTTAACTAATTAGATGATCTCAGAAACTCATAAAACTCATTCCCACTTGCATATACAATACGTTCCTATAACATTCAGTCATAGTACACTTGCACCCCATGTATTAAAGCTACACTTTATATCAAATCGGACCCTTCTCTGCAGTCTGTGGCAGAGACAACTGTCTTTCCCAAGTTCTTTTTCACTTGACTTTTGGTGCCTGTTGATTCCTCTTTCTCTTGCAAAGATAGAGGATCTTTCATTCCTGGGAACAGGCTGTAACTTGTAAATGAATAAATAAATCCCAATTTTCCCTGTATTGTTATCCACATGACACTTGCTATTATGACAATTAAATGAGAAACTAGTGGCTCTCTCTTAATGAAGAAAGGGTGTGAGTGGAACAGTAAGGAACAGATTTGTGCATGTCTCAACAAATTTATAATGGAGTTAATTCACAAGACACTTACACAGGACAGAAATTGGAAAAAGGATAAAGTGTTGGCCTTCAATATACAAAAGACATCCCATCCCTTAGAATGGAAGGCACAAAGACTTTTAGGTGAAAAATAATCTGGCTGCTCTGTGAAACTATGACCTGAGACTAGGGTGACCAGATGTCCTGAATTTATAGGGACAGTCCCAATATTCAGGGCTTTTTCTTATATAGGCGCCTATTAGCCTCCACCTCATCCCGATTTTTTACACTGCTATCTGGTCACCCTATCTGAAACACAGCCATGAATATGGTTCATGAACTTGGCAACTTATGTTTTCCAAAGTCACAGCAAGGTGACTCTTCCCTAGCTGGAATCTTCATGACAACACGAGGGAATACTTTTCTTTAGTTTAACCTCTCTGATAAGTTGTTTACATACAACTATAATAAGTTAGGCTCATCCATAAGTGTCCATTACTAATACCAATAACAGATGGAACTTTCTGCCATATCCCCTTTGCCATCGTAGCTGTTAAAAGCAGGGGCCTGATTCTGATCTCACAACAGTGTAGAGCTACTCTTTGGTATAGCTGAAATCAGAGAATCATACTCATGATCTAATTCTATTATTCTTTCTTTTATATGTGCCTCTGACTCCATCTTTCTCCTCCAGACCTGTGGTATACTTGATCTGTGGTCCTTTTCTTTCTTAGTGCTCCTTATTTATGTAATTTGCTTTGGGCCAGACCCTTGGTCATTCTCGGGTTTTTCCATATATACTGACAGACTTTTCAGGGTACTGGCTTGCTAGCTCCATAACAAAAAGTCTCTTTTGCGAGCAGAGCTATAGCATTGAGAGACCAGGTGCCTTTCCTAGCTAACTTATTTGTGGTGGGATTTAGAAGTGGATTCAGTTTCTGCCTTGTGATGGGGAAGATGGGTTATAGCTGTGTGAATAATACATCCCTTTTTTAACACTTTCTTTGGTATATTTAATATCCCTTTTTGCTTTTTGTAGTCTCTTGGCTTTAAATTTTCAGGTGCAACTTTGATGTTTTGTCTGCAGGATCATAACTAATAACTGGAGCCTGTGAAAAGACTAAATAGGAATTCAGTTCTTCATTAATAGTGGAGTTTTTAATTAAAATTTGCCCTTTTAGTTGAGAGAGTGTTTTCACAATCGTCCAGCCACCACAATATGGTCCTGTTCGCTTTTTCTTTCCATAAGAATCCCTCCCAGTTAAAGTGGCTATGACTCATAAGAGGTGGCACAAAAGGTGCTTGAGTAAGGTTGAAATTATCCTTTTATAATCCCTCACTAATTACATCATTCTAATTACATACAGTTAAGGGCTGCACAGCATGAACAGAAAAAAGTAAGAAAACTGATGAAATCATTTACCCGCTTTAAGAAGTGAACTGTTGTCAATGTTTTTTTCCTATGGGGCAACCTTAAAAAGCATTACACTTCCAAGTGAGTACCTTGAAAGGGATGTTGCTACTATTCTTTCTTTGTATTTTCACTGCTGTCAAACAGAAGAGGGCCTCATAAATTATGAAACACAGTAGTACAAGATGAAATGCAAGGTTTTATTTTGTGACTGCATTCCAAACTGAAACTTCATAACTTTGTAAATCTGTGAGATCAGATCAGATTGCTGAACTGTTTTCTGAATTCTGGCTTCTCTAATCAAGTATTATATCTTGCAATCAGTTAACCTACACTCTGTTGAATGGTGAACTCAGAATCCAAAAAAATATCATGAATATTTCCACTTCTATTTTTAAAAGTTTTTTCTTTTTCCTCCAGTAAATTTTCTGTACAATTATGAAGGTGCATGAATAATTCCCAGACAAAATAAAAAGCACTTTTCCTGTTCATAAAAGCTTAGCTAATCAAGGAAACGAAAACATTATCATGTGACTGACTGGTGCAAATAATAAATAGCGTTTTCAAGCCACCAGCTTGAAAACAAACCAATCACTCAAATGTGTATGTACCAACTGTTCACTGAACAACTGTGATTAATGAACTAATTCATTTAAAACCATGCATCATTTGTGGATAATTCATGAACAAGGAAAAAAGGCTAAATGTGTCAAGTGAAGTATTAGCATCAAATAATTTGCTCAGCTCAAACTAATGTGCCACTGTTCTGCACCTCCTGGGTATAAAAGCCATAAAAGATATCTGCAAGTAAATTAGGGATCCCCTACATTTAGAAACATCCATATTTTTTTATCTGCAGTCTGTCCCATCTCTACCCCTCACTTCACCCGAAAAAGAAAGTATTGGATCTGAAAGCATGGGATGATCACTCCTACCTTTGATCCTGCTGGGTTTGGGAAATCCCAAACTAAGATAGTGTTAATGTCTTCTCCTTTTGGCATTTAGCAAAAACCAATCCATAGGAGAGATGTTTACTTTGTTTAATCTGGCTCAGAGTTGGACAGTCTGAGTTTGCATGAAAAGTCCCTTGCTGCAACTGAGTGAGCAAGTGAGCAGGAAACTCTTAGTTTTTAAAACATGGGATGAAATACTGATAAAACAATGTTTTGTAGATTGTTAGTCATTTAGAATGAAGCCTGCCAAAAATGGACCTTATGACCTATGGCTAGAGAGGTGGAAGACTCCAGCATTAGAGTACATTAAATCACTTAAGAGCAAAGAAATCACCTGTGGGTAACCGAATAGATGAAGAGAGGAGTATGTGCATTAGGATGGGCAAACTGATTTGGATAAAATAAGAACTGCCCTGGACCTCCTAAAATAAGAACTGATCTCAATCACCATCCAAAATTCAAACTTAGCCTTTTGTATGGCTTAAAAATATAAATAAATTAATGGGGCAAATCTTCTACTGGCATAACATTAAAGAAGATGGAGTTATGCCAGCAGAGAATTTGGCCCAACATTTTTCAGTTTCACATACCAAACATCCTGTGGTCCTGACTGAGACCAGACTCAGAATCATTGAAATGCCACAAAAAAATGAGGCTGTTCTCAGCATATTTCCAGCCTGATCAGAGAGAGAGAAATATAAATTGCCTTATGGGTCCAAAGCAAAACCCTGGATCCAAATGCTTCTGAATTTAGGAAGTGACATGCCAGATCACACTAGTGCTTCATCTTGTCCACTGGCCTGTTTCTGGCAGCAGTCCATATCTGATGCTTCGGAGGAAGCTACAAGAACCTTGCAGTAGGTAGTTATGGAACAATCTGCCTTCTGGGAAAGTTTCTTCCTAATCCTTAGAAGATAGGGGTTGGTTTATGTCCTGAAGTGTGAGGGTTGTTTGTTGGTTGGTTGGTGGGTTTGGTTTTTTTAAATCCTTATTAGCATAACTGGGTATTCTTGTTATCCATATAAATTATTCACTTCTCTTTTGAATCCTGCTAAGTTTCTGGCCTCATTGATATCTTGTGGCAATGAGTTCTACTGGTAGTGTGTAGTAGTGTGTTATGTGGGAAGTATTTCTTTGTGGTTGGTTTTAAATTTGCTGTCTTTGCACTTTCATTGAATGTCATCTTGTCCTCATATTATGAGAGAGGATGACTAGAAGTTCCTGGTACACATTCTCTAAACCATTCATTAAGGTATATATCTCCCCTTATTCATCTCTTATCTGAAGTAAATAGCCCCAGTCTTTTCAGTCTCTCTCCAAGCCTCTAGTCACTCTCATTACGCATATCTGAAACCCTCTATTTCTGAGATAGAGTGACCAGAACTGAATACCAAATCTGAGGTGAGTGGGCTACCACTGATTTACATAATGGCACTATAATATTATGTGTGTTACTTTACAGAGGTTGTCATTGGGGTCCAGATCTGAATTTCATAGTAGCTCTATAAGGAGGCAAAACAAAATGGCACTTGAACACCTGAAAACTCTGGGAATAGGTATATCCAACTCTCAATCCAAGCTTAATTGTTCATACCTAATGCTACATTTTAATTTGCTCCATTTTTATGGACCAAATCATTCCTATGGATAGCCCAAGTAACCCATCTGGGCACAGGGATCCCCATGGAGCACATCCCTGCAAAGTAGGTTTGGTCCCCTATATAGGACCTCAACATCCTCTTCCCACCTCTCACCCCCCTTTCCATGCACATGAATAATGGTTATTCATTAATACAGGGAGAAGGAGTGTTGGTAAGATCTGGACCTATGCAACATATACTACTTATTTTAATGTTATACAGCTGATAAGTCCATGACACTGACAACATTAATTTCCTCTTGTATTCTCTTATCTCTGCATCCACTGGTGTATATTTTATTGTCTCTTCATTTATCAAGTTCAGACTTTGTTCCCTGACTATTTAATCTTTTTTCTATTCATTTGCTGAAAAAGTCACAACTTTCATTTTATAATGCTTCCTCGTCCAGCCTATAAAAACGGATGCAAAGAACACCTTTTTTTATTGTTAGAAGCTATATTTTTCTGTATCACCCTTTTTCTGCTGATGAACCCTTATCTTTAGGGCTTTATATGACCTTGATATATTTGTCAAATTCATTCTGCTGGAGATGATATTCAGAACAATATATTCCTCATTCAAGGCTATACCCCATATTTCTACATGTTATAGGATATTAGAACCTGATATATCCATGGTAACTTCCTTACTCATCCATCATCCTTCCAGATCCTATTTCAGATCTATCCTTGTTTGTGAATAACTATTTTCTGAAAAAAAAAAAATCAATATTTTTTTTAAAACTGTAGGTTCCTAGTAGTTAATCCTAAACTTTACAGTATAATCTATTTTATATGATGGTCTGGGGGATGTTCAAAAACCTTCAGATAAACTGGATGAGCCTACCCAGCAGTCTTTGAATTATGCAATCTGGAACTGAGCTACTGCTAATAGAGTACAATCAGCGGACTGCTGATAGAGTACAATCTTGGGTGATATATCTGATCTTCAATTGACTAGGAGTTTCAGTTAATCAGTTTACTTAATGGCAATTATACTAGATAAGTTGGAATAGCCTAGAGAACCTATATTATTTTCCTTGTTTGCAAAAGCTGACATTTCTATCAAGTATTGTCCAGACTTCTCCATCCAGTACATTGGTTCAGTATTGGCTGTCATGACCGTAAGAGGCAAGCAGACACTTCTGAATGGATATCCAGAGTCAGAAGTCCCTTTAATCTCTTAGGCTTTCTCTCTGCAAGCTGCTAAGCACTATGGTCCCAATCCACAAATCTGGTGATCTAAAATGCAGGGTGATTTTTTTCTTTGACCTAGTGCATTATGGAACCAGCCAGCAATGCCACCTGAATATCACCCAGGAAATCTCAGGGCAGTAAACAAACCAGAAGTACAATGGTAGCAATTTTCTTTAATATGAGTGATAGGGGCAATACTCTAGCAACAAAGAAGGATGATATTCTCCAGAAGGGATCAAGAACTCATTTTTTCCCCTGATGTCTGCCAAATGATTCAAAACAAAAGGAGGGAGTTGGCAGGACTAAAAAAGAAGTTATGTGGATGAAGTAATTTAAGTTGCACTGCTTCACCTGGCTAAGCTCTGAGTGACTAGCAAAGACAAAACATATAGTTTTTGAGGACTTTGGGTCAGCCAACAAAACTTCCTTGCAAAACTGCAGATGACAAAATGGAAAATTGCCTGGTCACTGAAATCTAAAAAGGAACAGAAAGATGAAAAAAACCTGCAGAATTTATACTTAAGCTTAATTTTGGATGCACATTCCTTTAAAAAAATTAAAAGTATGGTATAGGGTTTTTGGGGAAAGGGGTTGTTTATTTTGTTTTAGCTTGTTTAGCAAAAATATAAAAGTATATAATATACATGGATTTCCATTGTGTAAAGGGAAGTTACCAGTCACCTAAAAGTGGTGTCATTGCATTTGAATAAATTTCATAAATTTGCTCTTAGCCAAAATATTCAAAAGTGTCCAAGTGACATAGAAGCTGAAGTCTCATTTTCAAAATTGACTGCAGCACTTAGGAACCCACATCTCATAGAAAGTCACTGTTCAAAACTGAGCTTGGGCTCCCAACTCACTTATACCCTTGTGAAAATTTTAGCCATAGTCTTTATCATTAGAGCTAAGCAAATTATTTTGGCAAATAATTTTGAGGGACACCAAAATTATTTGTGAATTTGGGTCAAATTTGACAAACTGAAAAATCAATTATTTGCTCATCTCCATTTATCATACCCTTTACAAATATACCTATACCAAATATACCTATTCTTCCATTACAGTACTGTTTAAGTCTGGCATCAGGTGCATTAATAAATATACCAGATTCTGAGTGCCTTCTCTTTGCTCTTTCTCGCTCCCCTTACTGCAGCTCACTTACCTTGTTACCTTTCCTCTTTCTGCTCCCTTTGTTAGCTTCTTCCTTCTTTCTCCCTAAACACAGTGGACCAAATTCATCCGACTCCTTTGAAGTCAAAAAGATCTGTTTGTGTACCTTAGTTCCATAACCTACATAGATTTATATAGATTGGAGCCATACCCTGCACTGTACGAGAGAGAGTAAGATGGGTACTGTAAATTTGTTAGCTAAGACAGGTAGTACACGGTGGGGGCTTTCTGAGATATTGATTGCCCTGTAATGCCTTCATTTCAATAGCATTATACTAGGGTTACATTTGGGTCTGCATGTTTGTTTTGGAGATACGGGTTTGTTCCTGAAGACTTTGTTTTACATTAAATCTGTAGTAATGTGAAAGTCCTATTTCATTCTTTAGGTTGTGTTTACAATCTACTTTATACCTGCAAAATGCTATGTACTATCTGATGAGCATGCAAAAACTAATACAAAGAACATGAATTATTTCTCAGACAATGGTACTCATAGTAGGATGGTCAGTGCTATTGACATGAAGAAATGACTAGGACAAACACACTTCCATTTATATGAATGTGGTTCCACAGCACATACACAAGTGAGATTTTTAAAAACACTCAACATTGGCCTAAACCTGCTGACAGTGAAGTGATGGTAAAACTCCCATTGACATCAATAGGATTCCCATAGTCTATAATGATACAAAGGGAAAAGTAACAGTTGAAGACTAGGAATGGATGGACTTGTTGATCCAAGAAAAATGGGAAAGTTGCTGGCATAATGCTGATGTGGATTAGTATTTCAAGATTAGCTCTCCAGGTGCAGTTAGAATGGAGAGAAATTGGTGCACTACTGGGATAGGGAGGCATATTCCAAGTACAGGAGGGGCATGGAAATAGGCAAGACTGGTGTTTTTAACAGAAAAAAGAGATTTTAGTGGCAAGAGACAAGAGCAAGGATGCACCATTGACAGGGCAGCATATTTCAGAGCCCTGAAGTCTAGGAGTTTGGTTTGATAGGAAAGGGGAAATGAGTGGAGGGACTCAAGGAGGAATATGACGGTGTTCAAGCAAAGAAGTAGATTTTAGCTGCTACATTCTGGACATCTTGTATGGGACCATGGACAGAGGTGGAAAGGCCAGAGAGGAGGAGGCTATGGTAACCAAGGTTAACAACACACATATATATTACATACTGTTAATACAGTCATCTATGTTAATTTTAATTACACTACTGTAAAGCAAATATGGAAAACCTCAATCCTAGTTTATGAAGTCTCCAAAGTATGCCATTTGTAATTTATTTCTACTAGAAGAATTTTTTCTGTGGAAGAATGTTGAGGAGAAGCTATAAAACCTGTTAATCTTATTTGGAAATTCTGCTGTGTCAAATCTGTAATATGCAAAATGGTTCTGAAGAGCACTGGGATGAAGAAGCAGATCCTATTCCCATTTTAAAGTAACTTTAACTCACCCTGCAAACATTTTTCAAACCTTATTTTATTCGTAGAAGGAGTTTAGACTTTCATTATTTAATACCCCACATATCCCAAGCGCTCCTGGAAAAACTAGGTCAATAATTCCACTGGCCTTTTTCCCAGTCCACTACTCTCTAATTATAGCTAACAAGTTTGAAATGACTAAAACTCTTTTTTACCCCCCTGCCCTTCCCCCTCCCCCACCCCACAATCTTATAGCAGAGAGGGAGGGAAACAGGCCGAAAGACTACCTCCTGGCCAACAGGCTGAGGCTGTCTCTGCTGAGGGTGTCTCTTCATGAATTGCCTAAGTCTCTTCAAAAACGAATAAACTAACCAAGTATCATAAACCCTCTCTCAAACTTGTGTTTATAGCACAAAGTACTCTGTCATATCCAGCAGGTTCCCTTGGTAACTATGTAAATTCTTTAGATTTAATAATAAACTGTTACCACTTTGACTATTTCCTCTGAAAAACTGCAAGCTGAAAAATAACTGAGCTGCTCTTTTTGTTTGATAGTCTTGCCTATAGGCTGTTTTAGCACCTCATAAATCCTATAATTGCATAGGATTATTTGGCAGCCTGTGGCGGTTTCTGTTAAATCACAGTGAGAAGATGATCAGGCTGGTACTGAAAAATAAAGTGTTAAGAGTGACTTTATAAGATTTATGGAAGGAAAGACTACCACTGGCAGAAACCCAACCTTTCCCTTAATGACTAGTAAGGAAAAGACTCGCTGTGTTAAGATAGCATCTGTCCCATTAGCCTGGGTACAGGACTTAAGTGTCTGTTTCATTCACTTATTCCCCCGCTCTTTCTTGTTCACATCACTGGGGTCTGTAATGGTATGATTGAAATCCAAGTGGACTCAACTGTCAGGGATATTGACTTAGAAGTATTTTACACTCCTTTAATAGTTAGTTATTCCCCCATTATGCCTCTGGTGTTCAGGGCAGCGATGAAGCTCCTCCAGTCCTGTCCATTTCTGGAGAGTCTTTCAATGGTTCCTCAGCTGTTTCCTAGTTTTTTCAACTCAGCTTCCACAGTGCTTCGCCATGTTGTTTTGAGGTGGACTCGCTTTCACTTGCCTTCTGGTGTCCATCTTATTGCTATTCTGGTGATGAAGTCAACTTCCATCCGAAACACATGGCCAATCTATCTCCAATGCCTTCTGGTAATGATAGTGCTCATATCTTCTTGGCAACACTGTATGAATAGAGCTTGATTTGAGATTGTTCTAGGCCAAAAGATACAGAGGATTTTTCTGAAGCTGTCTGTATGAAATAAGGGCAGATTGGATATGTCCTACTTTGCCTCTCCCCAGCATTCTGCACTATAAAGTAGTGTTGAAAAGTACACAACCCTGATAAATCTTAAGTTTAGTTTTGATGTTATATTTTGATGGTTTCCAGACTGTATTTAAGCTCCTAACGGTGTCCTGGCTTTATTGATTCTGTTCCACATGCCTTCACTTTTTTCCCACCATCCTGGCTGATGGTACAGCCCAGGTATGTTATTCTTTCTACATTAGTGAGAACATAATCCTCTATCCATACTGGTAAAGGTGAGGCGATATTAAATGTCCTGATATCTGTCTTATTGTGATTGATTTTCAGTCCAATTTTCTGGCTGAGTCAGGAGGTTTTCTCTTGTATATGGTGATGGGTATGTGACAAGAGATAGAGATCATCTGCAAAGTCCAGGTCTTCAAGGGATGAGAAGGGTGTCCATCTAATACTTCTTGGTATGTCCTCTACTGTACGCCACATTACCCAATCAATGGCAATATTAAATAGGATTGCAGACATAACACACCCCGCTGTACTGCTATTATGACTTCAAAACTGACCTCAATGTGACCAACACTACATGTAAAGTTGGCATAGAAGCTTTTAATTATATTAATTATATGAAGAGGGATTCCATAAGCCCTCAAAATATGTCATAGGCTGATCCTGTGAATGCTTTCATAAGCCTTCTCAAAGTCTATGAAATGTATGTAAAGGTGTCGTTGCCTTTCTAAGCATTGGTCTATTATATTTCGTAGAGTAAAGATCTAATCTGTGCATCCACACCCTTTCCGAAAACTGGCTTTCTCTTTTCTGAGAACACTTTAACTGACTCTGATATATCCTGAACTATGATTTTACACAATATCTTACTTGGCAAGATGAAAGCGTAATACAATACCAGTTATTACAATCACTCAGAGTTCCTTTCTTTGGTATCTTCGCTATAGCCCCATTGGTCCACTCATCTGGCACTTTCTCCTTTTCCCAAACTGATATAAAAAGAGAGGCCAGGATATATGCTGCTAACTCAGAATTAACCTTGAACAATTCTGCATTCAAATTACCCTAGTCAGGAGATTTCCCATTTTGTAAAGATTTTGATGGCTTGAATAATCTCTTCCTTTTCTGTGTTGATATCAAGATCTTCTTCTGCCTCCCGAATGTTTGATTCTTCTTTAGGTGGCTCCTCATTCAGCAATTCTTTGAAATGCTTTATCCAATGCATTTCTTATTCTTTTTCTGTTGTCATTAGGTGGCTTTGTTTGTCCGTGATGAAAGTGTTTGTTGGTGTCTGCCACTTACTACTACTAATAAGCTGCATCATTTTGTGGACAGTTCCTTGTTCACCACAGACAGCTGCATCCTCTGATTGTATTGCCAGATTATCAATATAATGTGGTTTATCTGCTCTCACAAGGCATTTAACCTCCAGATGTGCCTTACTATATTGCTTGTGGTATATGCCCTTTAGCTTCTGAGATTTTGTGTCTAAAACCTTTTTCTTCAGGACTCGCCTGATTTCTATTGTGTCCCATGTACTGGGTGTAATCCACTCCTGTCTTTTCATCTGCCTGTAGCCTAGACAGGCTTCACTACTCTATAAATTGTTGTTACTTTGTCCCACTTCTTGTTGATCTCCTCCTCTTCATCAAGACTTGCAAGTACTGAAACCTGTTATTTAACTGCACAACAAAGGCTTTCTGTATTTCAGGTGACTTTAGCTTATTGACATCATAACATCTATATCTCTTTTTTGATGGACCCACACTTCTCAGTTTAGCTTGATGGAGGCTGTCACTACCAACATCTGCTCCCCTTCTCACTTTCAAATCTGTCAATGAGAGTCACCATTTACCATTAATCATATGGTCAGTCTGGTTCTTATCTCTGCCATTTGGAAAATACCATGTCAGTCTCTCCATTTTCATTCATGGTGCCACACCCATGTCTTCCCATTGCTCTGTCATGGCACTTTCTCCAACTCCACCTGTAGTATAAGGTAAAATTTGTCCTTTGCTTCTTCATCACTATCATTTGTCCGAGCATAGCACTGAATCAGGGTAATATTATTGTCTTTCCCTTTCAGTCTAACTGTCATAAGTCTGCTGCTGATGGGCTTCCATTCAAGTAGGGACTGTTCCACTCCTGTCTTCAGAAGGATGGCAATACCTGGTAATGTTGTTCATCATCCCATCCAGAATTATCCCAAGGCTTTTGTTAATCTTCCTGATCCTATCCATCTACTCTCCCTGACACCCAGGATGTGTCATCTATAGTGTCTCATCTCTGCTGTGACCTGAGCTAGCTTCCCTGTTTCATATATTGTCTGTACATTCCAGAAACCAAGTTTGATTTTTGTCTTGGTGTTGAGCACTTCAGACTTCATGCCAGTGGCTTCCTTTTGGCTTTCACCACTGGCAGTCAGATGGGTCATTGACTCCTGAAGGCCATCACACACAGTAATGGTTGATTTCTCCACCGCTGTTTCCACAACATATTTTGTTTTTTTACAGGACAGGGTTGTTAGCCCTATGTCTAACTTCCAACCTGGAGGACCAGGGTGTCTGTTGTTGTCTGACCCTTCCCCCACAGACCAGTCCAGCATGGTTGAACCTACCAGGAGCAGAAAAGCCCCCTCAACACAGAATCTGGGGATTCGTTAGAGCACGCAAGCTGACCCACAATGACAAGACATAGACACCAAGGGACTGTTCTTTAAATAGAGGTTGAATAAATGGACACACAGCACATTGGCTGAAATTAAAATGGAAATCTCTGGGGCTCTTAACATTTTTTCAAGCACATTTTTCCAAGGATGGCTTCTCTGAGATGGACAAAGAAAGGGTTTTTAAATGTATGTGGCATTCTGCCAATTCCACATATATGTTTCAGGCTCACATGAAGGAGCTGGTATGAGATCAGGAAGAGCAACAGATCTTGATTGTTGGGAAAAAGGGGGTGACTGGCTGGAGGCCGCGGTCATCAGATCCGAACCAAAATCATATACTTACAATAAATAAAAAATAATATGGGTGGAAGCTGTTGCTACTGTTATCCATTGTCAAGAAAAATAAGCCACATGAGCCATTTCCCCCAACAATGTCAAATTAACTAATTGAATGTTTTGAAACAAGTCAAAACTAGTATAAAACTGAAGTAATTATCAAATTAAGATCTAGCCCCAGATTTCTATATCAGAAATTAAAGAGAGAATTTAGGTATCTTCAGAAGGGAAGTACTTCACAAAGCAATGGCAGGGAGCTACTTTGCAAAAACTAATAGATTTATTTTGGCAAAATAACCAGCATTAAAGGATATGGTGTGTAAAGTTTGAACTCAGAGATGGGGAATCATATAAAATAAAAATTGAAAAGTTTTCTAAAGATGATTGCTGACATTAAAAAAGAAAGAATAGATGATTTAGGTGCATAGAAATACCATTGGGAGAGGAGGATGAATTAGAAAGCCTGGCTGTGGTTTAGATTTTTAAAAGTGATATTTTATTATTCATTACTTATTCTAAAGATTTCTCAGTAGGAAGAACAGGTACAACTATTAATGAAGGAAAGTTAAGCCTCGCAGAAGATATAAGTTTGGCTAACATAGACATGGCCTCACAGAGATTACAAAATCTACTGGCAAGGTACTCAAAGGCTTACAAATTTCTAGCATACCTCAAGGCTTTAAAATACTCAAAAAAGTGCCCCAAATTGCTTCAACTATTTGCATTCTCAAATAGAACAGATCATACTTTGAAAAGGGGTGAGCAGACTTGACATCCTCTACCCCAATGAAGCTTGGGGAACATGCTGTCATAAAACTTTTGCAATGGGGAATGTGGTTCATTTTAACCATATATAAATCTAAATGTCTTTTGTCTATTTTGTGTAAATGTATACATGAAATGGAAGACCTGGCCCATGTCGCAAAAAGTATGACAACATAGCTCCTCCCTCCAGATCCATTATTATTATTATTATTATTATTTTATTTTGTTTTATTATTTTATTCAAGGAATTTGGAGCCCAGTTGTCTGTTCTGTGCAACATCCAGCTGTCTTCTCCCTCCTTCACTGCCTTGAGTTTACAGACTTAAGACTCTTTTCATTCTTTTTCATAGACTCTTGTCACTTCCCCTGTTGTGAATGAAGAGTAATGACACTGAAGGCAATGTAGCTATAGCAGTTTAAAACTGGTGTGGGTTACTAGAAAATGTATTGTGTCAGTTCTCCAGGTGATACTGTATGTTAAAAATTGTGTTATAATTATGACTATTTGTTTGGATATGTGCTCAAAATGTTCTGCAGATGGTAGAAGTGATGTAACTTGTTGCAGGCAATATGGTCATTACCTGATTCAGTGAACAAGGAGTTAACTCTGCTTCAGCTTCCCCACACAGGTGCTCAGAGGACAGTTTATAAGACTGTTTGGAAGCTGGTGAGGCAGAATGCCTTTTGGCTTTGTAGCTGGAGTTTGCGGGAGCGGGCAGGGTAGGACCCCATTTAAGGAAGTTTTCTGTCTTCTTTATGGACTGAATGTATTTTATTGTTATAAACACTAACCCTTAAGGAAAAGACATAGTTGCCTGCATCAGTTTGATATGGACAAATGTCTTCTTCAAGAAGTGTCTATTTTAACTAGAGTCTCCACTAGAAACTCTAAAAACAATGTCCTTAAATTTCAGTTTTACTAGCAGTCTGGCACATCACTACTATAAACACGGGAACAAAGAGAAGGCACTTTTATAAGTCTGAATATAGAAGGATATTAATTATATATAATGAGTTGAAAATGCCTGCAGAGCAGCTGAAGTCTATGGTTCTTTTAATGAATTTTTTTCTCCCACTGGCTGAAATAATAGATCAAGTGAAGTGTGGGATTTGCAATTGGAACCGCAATCTAACCTATTTAACCTATAATCTAACCTATAAAAACAAATCAACTATAAAAACATATTTTCTAAACACTTATAGATTCTATGGTTTAGGTGTTACTGAATTTCCTAGGGAAGCATTCAGTCTCATCAGTAGTGCAGCATTTGGGTAGTAACTCGCATACCTTTTAACTTTTCTGAAAGTTTGACTTTTGTCTTGTAAGATGAAAATTCTCACTGTGTTTTTTAAAACTAATAAACCCTCAAACCAAGAATATCAAATCCCCTGTGTATGTGGGTTTTTTAGGGAACACCATAAAGGGTAGTAGGCCTTAAACTTCATGAGACCTGACAGTTTTGTCACACTGACGGATTCCTTTGAGATTACAGATATTATGGAGATCTAAGGGTGCAGCAGCTTCTAACAGAAACCCATTTTGATCCCTGACCCCTTCCCAACTTTCACCCAAATGAAAAAAAATCATCTGAAATTTTACAGGTGTAATCTTATGCAAGGGTAGTATTTTTTTTTTCTGGAAAACTTGAGGCACATCAGAAAAGGTGTTCTAGAAGTATTGCTTCGCCTCCCCACCCCCATTTGAGTTTATAAACTTCATGACTCTGAGCTGGAGCTTTTAAATATTATTCATATACTGTAATGGGGGTGGGGAAGTGACAGGCAGGAAACTGCAGGGGGATGCAAGCAGGATTGTGAAAATCAGTAGGGGAGTGTGTGGTATATAACACAAAGAGATGGACAAACTGGAGCTCAAACGTGGCCGTTTTGTAAGTGCCTTCTGCATCTCCTTCTCTTCCAGGAGGGAAAGTCTTCTTTCCACCTGTTATGATTTCCCCTTCTTATTCCTGAGGAGATGACACATTCTCACAGGAAGCTTGTCTTGTTGAGAAAGGGGATTCATCTTGTGGCACAGAAACTGTCACCACCAAATTTCCATCTGGCATTCCCTTCTAACTATACAGCTTTCTTCCCATGATAGGAGGGAATTAGAAGTATAGAATCAGAGGAGGAAGCAGGGAATCTGGAATGAGGTCGAGAAGATGGCCAGTCACTTGGGGAAGGTGGTGGTCTGAGGAAGAGTGAGGTCTACCACTGTGCTGCTTGCAATTTCTGCTAGAGTCAGCACAATTTGTCAGCTGCACCAAACCTATGTCACTTAGCAATTTTTAAGCTTTTAAGTGATTCTTAAGGAAATTCCCCTACAACAACTATGCCATAATGGAGTTACTGTAAACTTGTACCTATCTATCAATTACCTAAGTGAAAACATAATTTAAAACGGGAGGGGGCATTTTTTTTTAAGAAAGAGGAATTTGTTTTCATAGCTGAAGAAGCTGCAGCACTGTTTGGGTTTTTTCAATTAAGTAACCAATAGATATTTACAACCTTAACTTCAGCTGATCAGTTTTGAGATAAATGTTTGTTTGTAAGTGACCCAATGCCTGAAAAATAAAAATAAAACTGCAATGAAGATTTTAAACTTAAAAAAATAAATCTGCAACTGAAACAGTGAAACAAATGTTGCTTGCACGTTATGAGAGAATGCACGATGTAACTGGAAGGTTATTCAGCATAGGGCAACTCTCATGTCAATGTACAGTATTTACCATACTTTAAACTGTTCTTTTAAATCTTCACTGTGTTCCTTTCATTGCATTTCACCTGGCATCTGGGTTATGGGACTGGCTGGTAGTTATTGAAGGCCCTTTCTATTTCATGTCTATTGGGTCTATGTCAGTGGTTCTTAAGCCCTGGGCTTTAGGTTGCAGAGCACCAGTGATTTAATAGAGAGTTGGTTAGACACATGATACTGGCTTATCTGGTTTCCAACTGGTAAACTGACTTAAAAGACTCGTTTAACTACCGTAAATACTTTGCTGGTATTACTTTTCCATAAACTCGGTGGCTGTAGCTCTTACAAGGCTATTATTCAGTCATCAGTGGGAGGGGATGTGGTCTCTCTCAAGATATGGCTCACACTATGGCAAAAGCTTGTGTAAACTGAGTTGGCCTCAGTTCTGTTTCTTGTGAATGGGTGTCCACAGTAGAGACACTACCACAACTGGCAGTATCAGCAGAAAGGCTAATGACTGAGGTGACTTGGATTCTGAACTATCCTTAAATGTGACTCTCCAGGTTAGTGAAGAGAAAGCTTAGTGGAAGTAATTTGAGGAAGTCTAAACTGCTGCTGGCCTCTTCTGTAAACTGTTCTTTGGATGAACCAAAGGCTTCACTTTTTACTCCTGTCAAAGTGGTAGTTGTCATGAATTCTAATATTCACTTTAAGAAAAAAATCCTCTTCTGTCCATTGAAATAGTAATATGTATACAAAAAATATCTTTTAAAAAGTCTGTCTTCCTGAAATTTGGCTCACAATTAGTTAGTAATGTATTTAGATGGGTTACCTCAATATGAAGTCTTTACATAGTCATTCCAAGTCTGACCATAATCTAACACTGCATCAGGCAGGGTTAATTTTGTTTGTGTGTTATTTGCCAAAGCCACCTTACTCAGCTTTTATCTGTGCAAAGCAGAGCTTGGTGGAACTAGCTTAATTCTATCTTGTTGAATTAAATGATTAGAAAATAAACTTCATACCTAAACAGTTATCTCTGGCTGTAGAATGTTCATAAAGTAAGACTAGAGAGAGTAATCTTAATAATCTGATTTGCCTCCTCTCTGTGCATGCATTTAAACGGATTATTTTAACATACATGATTCCAGGTTTGTTTCAGGTTGTTCTCCATGTTAATTTTATCCTAGTAATGTTTTCAACAATGATTCTAGCAGAAAATTCCCTTAAATAGTACAACTCTTGTTCACGTACATGTAAATATGCTAGTTTAAGAATTCTATTAAATAGATCTCTTCTTTATTGGTCCAGCTGGTTTACATAGTCCATCATGGGAATAGGGATGGAGAGTGGGGGAATGGAAATACAATATAACAGTTAATAGTCCTGGGTGCACAGTTAATGTTCATTAACTTTTATCTGGGCTATTGTCCATCTCACTGGATAGCTTCCCGACTACCTGGCCATTGAATTAATCCCTGGAAATCTTATAATAAACACAATTACAATTTAATAGCTGGAACATATAATATTAATAAAATATTAGACATCTCCCATGTTCTTCACACCAAGGTGGAGAGACATTATCTGTCAGAATTAAAGGGAATTAAGGAAAAACTTAAGCAGACTATCAAGAAAATGTCACTCTTGGTGAGATCCATTATTCTTTAATCTTCCAAGGCAAAGAGGTGACATCCCCATCACATGAGATATTTAAAACTATACTAGACAAAAAGCTAATAAGGGTACAATGGGGAAAAATCCAGTATCAGCAAAGATTAAATAGCCTTAATACATCTTTAACATTGATTCTATGATTATCTGATGCCAAGAATACATGCGGCCCAACTGCTTTCTCAACTACCTGCTGCTACCATAATGGGAGATTATTAAATCACTGTAAAGGTAGGCAATTAACACTTCTAATTTGATACTGTAATGATAATATGTTATTTTTACTTTATTCATAAGGCAGCTGTATATTACTCCTCTATAGTAAGTTTAACCCAGGGCATGTTCCGTGTAAAAAAAGTTTATTTTTATGGGCTAGAGAGAGGGTTAAGAAGATTTTCACTGTGTTTTTAGCAATTCGTTTTTGGTTTGATGATGATATTGCATCTTTCTGTTTAGGATGATGTTTTTCTCCCGTACGCTAAAATGTTCAGAAACTTGGTTCAATGCGTGTGTCTGTTTTGAAAATCAAATATATATTTTATCCCTTCTTCCTCTAAGTGCAGGGGGTGAGGGGGAAACCATCAGTCGCTTACCTACAACTAAATAGATAAAATATTAATTCATTTTATGGGATAATAAATAAATGTAGTCTTCGTAACTCTTTTCTATATGTGTTAAATTGAATAATTTGGCAGTAATTTATCAGTTTAATAGATAGCACAAATATTTATGCAAGTATTAAATTGTTCTCAGCAAATCTGCTTTGTCTAATAACTTTCTCCTTTTGTTGGAGAGTTGGGCTGATGCACTGTAGCTTTAGGGCTGGATAGCTAGCTAAATCAAGATCAGATTGGAACACTGGGAACCTGATTTAGTTTTAGTGGGGAAATGGTCAGTTCACTGTGTTCTGAAAAAGTTATGCCAAAGGATATAGCTCAGTGAAACCATGCCTCACTGTCTAGAAATGATTTCTGATTGGACTCACTTATTTGAAGGCCCCTCAGCTGTTGTTCTGTGTACAGTTATATAAATAATTGCCTTCTATAGGACATCTGCAAGTGGTCACATCCACTCAGCAAAAGAACAAAAGTTTTAAAATATGTTCTACACTAGTTTCTCAGCATAATTTTGCATGATAAATATTGTGCCTGCAGATCTGCTGTGAGTCAGTTCTGGACTTTGAATGCTAACAAAATCTAAGGGTATGTCTACACTGTGGAGTGAAGTCAATTTATTTTAAATCAACTTCCACCTGCCAAAGTTTAGAAGTCAGAGGAGAGTGATCACACCATGCTCATTGCATCGGGGAATTGCATCCCCACTAGCCGTGCTTGGGTCGACAATCAAAGCAGTGCACCATGGGTAGCTATCCCACAGTGCAACTAGCTGCAGAGGCTTTTGGAAGGTCGTCATCATCCAATGATGCAACGTACTCCTCCCCTCCCTTCTTGCCCCAGTCCAAAACAAACAGACAATCTCCTTTTTGCGCCATTTTTTTCAAACCCTTCAGTCTCTGCCATGTGCACGCCATTGCCTGAGAGAAATGGAGCCCGCTCAGCTCTGCACTATTATTGTGAGCATCACAAACACCTCACGACTTATTATGCAATATTTTCAGGGGCGAGACAGGAGCCACACGGCTGAAAATTGTGATGTTACAGAGGCCACCTTGCTACAAGCCATAGAATGAAATAATTCCTGTTTGCTGCAGGCTGTCACTTACCATCCGCAGCTGGTGGAGCACCACTTCTGGTCCCAGGAAACAAGCAGTGCCTGGTGGGATCACATCATTATGGAGGTATAGGATGATGAGCAGTGGCTGCACAACTTTCAAATGCAAAAGGCCACTTTCTCTGAATTTTGCGGAGATCTCTCCCCAGCCCTGAAACGCATGAATACTCACTTGAGACCAGCTCTGATAGTGGAGAACAGAGTGGCCATTGCTCTGTGGAAGTTAGCAACACCAGACTGCTACCGATCAGTTGGGAATCAATTCAGAGTCGGTAAATCCATCGTGGGAGCAGCTGTGATTCAAATGTGCCAGGCCATTAATAGACTTCTGCTAAGAAGGGTAGTAACTTTGGGAAACATGGAGGACATAATGGAAGGTTTTTCTTCAATGGGGTTCCCAAACTGTGGCGGGGCGATAGATGGCATGCACATCCTTATCTTAGCCCTGGACCACCTTGCCACAGAGTACATAAACCGAAAGGGATATTTCTTAATAGTGTTGAAGGCTCTTGTGGATCACAGGGGACGCTTCACCGACATCAATGTTGGGTGATATGGAAAGGTTCATGACACTCGCATCTTTAGGAATTCACGTCTGTTAAAAAAGATGCAGACGGGCACTTTCTTCCCTGACCAAAAAATAAATATTGGCAATGTTGAAATGCCAATAGTGATCCTGGGTGATCCTGCCTACCCTTTGCTTCCCTGGTTAATGAAGCCCTACACTGGGCACCTGGGCAATGAGAAGAAGCATTTTAATAATAGGCTTAGCAAATGCCGAATGGTGATGGAATGTGTATTTGGATGTTTAAAGTGCGCTGGTGAAGTTGGGTTGGGTTGTGGAGGCAGATAGGTTGACCGCAAATTTTGAGCAGCTAGATGCCACTGCAACGCTGAGAGCCAATTGCGGAGCGCTGCACCTCAGGGAAGCATTGAAAAACCACTTTTGCAACGAGACGCAACAGTAATGTGCATTGCTTATCTGTGCTGTGCTTTCACTTCATATCCCCTACCCATCCCCCACCAAGCCAGTTCCCTTCTCCTCCCTCACCCACTGTTCCAGTCCCCCTCCTCTTTCCCCCTCCCTTTATTCCCTTCTTATCAATAAACAAACAGTAATGAATTGGAAGGCAGTACTTTCTTTATTGGTGATCCTTCATAGAGGGGGGGAATGGAATATAATGAAATTTTCTGCATGCATTTTGTGGGGCCAGGGATACAGAGCCCATTTTGGCTGTGCACACACAAAAGAATCACATATCCCCACTACTTAAAGGAGCTGTCGCCTCTTTTGCTCGGCTCCACTGGTGAGGAGTGCAGCATATACTTCACCCTGCTCAACCTCCTCCTAGATTGCTTTGGGGAGGGGGTTAGAAAAGACTGAGTTAGCTTAGAGTTTTGCAGGGACTGCAGGAGTATGTCTTGCCGCTGAGCTTCCTGAGGCTCAACCAGATGCTTCAACATGTCTGACTGAGCACACATTATACGCAGCATCTTTTCTTGTGTTGAACACTCTGCGGGAGTATAAGACGGTGGTGTACCCATTGTTAACTCATCCCATAAATGAAAAGCAATGTTACAATGTAAAAATAAGTCCCATGAACATTCCCAAGGGAAGGCTACAACTGCATTCCATTGTCTGACTATTGCAGGGGTCAGAGTGCCATTCCAGACATGGTAAGTAATGGGCGAGTGAATCTATGTTAGGGAAATCCCCGAGGCCCATGCTGCACAAGTCCATGCTCCCTAGAGGAGGGAAGATTTGCTGCAAGCCTCTGGCTACAGGCCTGGCCCTTATGCTGGTATGCTGTGTTCCGCGATGATGCCTGCACAATTAATAACAGAGTGGCGGGGGAAAGTGTCCTATCATGGTGGAAGAAATAAGGCTGACCTCCCAAGAAATCTTCTGCAAAGGATAGCAGAGTACCTGCATGAAAGCTTCCTGGAGATATGCATGGAGGATTCTCAGAGCATCCCTGTGCACATAAATAATCTTTTCTGGGGTGAACCCAATGCTTAAGCACACCAAGTATGAGGAAACACAGCCCCATCACCACACACACCATTTTTTTCCTGCTGGTACAAGATTCTGGACTGGGGATATAACCAAAGACATGCAATTTACAGTACATACTCACATATGTGCCTTACCCGGCATCCTGGTCAGTCACGGTTTCCTGAGTCTTTAGTGGACTGCTCCTGTGTTGCAAACAGCTCCTGGCTTTCAGGGAGAAGGGGTACCACACTCTCCTGCCCCCTGTTCTCCTACTCCTCATCCATGGACTCATCCCCATTAATCCTGGAATCAGATTCCCCCGAGATATCGACGCTGCGTGGTGGCATAATGGTGGGGTCTCTACCAAGCATCGCATGCAGCTCCTTGTAAAAGTGGCATGTTTTTGGTGAGGAGTCAGAATGACTATTAGCTTCCCTGGTTTTCTGATAAGCCTGCCTCAGCTTTTTTATCTTAACGCAGCACTGCTGCATGTCCCTGTTGTGCCCCTTCTCCAACATGCTGCCTTCTCGTAGATATCCAGATTTCCTTTGCCGACTAGGACCTGAGCCAGAACAGACTCTTTGCCCCACAGACTGATGAGATCCAAGACCTCAGGTTGACTCCAGGCTGGAGCGTGTTTGGGATGTGCAGTCACGATAAACAGCTGTGCTGGCAAGCTCTCTCCACGCTGACCAAACAGGAAATGGGAATTCAACATTTCCCAGGGTTTGCGGGGACGAGCTATTTTCTGTTTACGTGGGCACAGTGCAGCAGACTGCAAATGTGCAAAGTGGTCAGAACAGAGCATTATGGGATACCTCCTGGAGGCTGACATTGATTTACGTTGCGCTCTGCCTACACTGATGCTCATTCGACCCACAGAATTCGACTTCAGTGCTACACCACTTGTGGAGGTGGTTTTATTAAGTCAAATTTTACCACTATTTAGGTCAGCGGAACTGATGTACCAGTGGAGATGCATTCTTTATGTGGACAACATAAGCTGCTTTACGTCGACCTCCATTGTTAGTGTAGACCAGGCCTAAGAAACGCTTACTTGGATGTAAAGCCACCTTCAGAGAATTCTGGAAATTCACAGCTATAAGAAGGAAACTCGTATTATAAAATGCAGTTAAGATCAGAAAAATGACTGTTTAAAAATGGCAGTTTAATAGATGGGTTTCCTGCGTGTATGCACACAGTCTTACGTGTTAACTTGAGTGATTAAAATAAGCACCCAAAAATCAACATGGTCTTGGGATAATGAGTTGAATTCTATTCTGGCTTGCCCAACAACAAAGAAAAGGTTAAATTCTAACTGTAGGGACAAATTCTGTCCTCTATTACTTTCAATGGGATTAAACCATTTTAACTGAGAATGGATTGTAGCTGCAAAATCTTTTACTAGTAATGATATACAAGACAGAAAAAACAAAGCTTAAATTTCATATTCCAGGTTTGCAATACATTAGATGTTTTAAAAAGTTATCTTATACTTGACTGATCAAATTTCTTCTGGAGGTCATTGTGTATTTTAATTAGGGAACCCCATAATAACATTGTTACCATCGTTATGTTAAAAAGTAAACTCCCTTGTAAAACGCCAGATTCGAATACCCTTTGTGACAGGGTATACCTGCCCTGCACTGGGCCAGAAGGCGTTAACCCATACTGTGGCCTGAGGAGGCTACACCCCCTCTCCTCTGCTGGGCATGCACCAATTAGAACTACAGTATAAAATGGAGCAGCTCAGCTCAGCTCAGCAGCTAGCCTGACCAGGGAGGAGAGAGGGTGTGCATTGCAAGCTCCTGCCCAGAAGTAGTTGGAGTTCCAGACCACAGAGGCCAGGCACACCGAGACCAAGATGAATACCCGGCTGTCCTCAGAAACCCATGAGGGGAAGGAGTCTGGAAGTTTGCCTGCCAACTACCCTGAGGAACCAGAGGACCTACGGTGCAGGAAGATACAGTAAAAAGTAGCCCAAGGGAACCATTTGTGGTACCGGGAACAGAATCAGTGTGTTTTGGAAGGGTCCCTATTAACCCAGTGGTAGAGATGCTTGCCACTGATAGGGCCCTGGGGTGGGAACCAGTGAAGTAGGGAAGGCCTGGGTCCCCCTACCCCAGCTGCCACCCGAGAGTGGTGGCCCACCTCCCTTTGGCCACTAGGTCGTACTGCTGAAGGGCAACCCTACTGACTCCAGCTGCTGGACCATACTGCCCTGAGCTAGGGGGTCTTCCCATAGATGCAGGCCACTGTGCTGCCCTGAATCTGAGGATAGCCCCTCTGACTCTGACCATTAGACCATACCCCCCTAAGGCAAATATTGGTTATTTGGACTTGGCTGTGGAGCCACAATACTCCAAAGGGGTGATGAAGTTTACCTGCTACGTAACACCCCATTCATCTTGAGTAGTACCTCTTGATTCAAAGTGAACCTCTTGATTTCAACATGATTGTTTGCAGAGTAAAATACTCTTATTTACTTACAGTAGCATCAGTCTGACTCAACACCTCTTGGGCAGACACACTGGCCAATGTTATTTATAATTTGTCATAATTAGATCAGTGACGGTCAATGGAGTTAGACCAAGGATGAAATTAGCCTTTGGGCTTTTGTACAGTGTTAGTAATCACTTCTGTGTAATGAGAACTGGTTTCTCTTATTATCAGCCTCCCTCCCCTTTTTAATGTTCTGTTTAAATTTATATATTGGCTTATGTATCAACTGTATTCTTTGGATTCTATCGCCTTTATGAAGAGAACAGAAAACATTGTGCACCGGTTTTAGCTGATACCATGTTTCTCCTCTGCAGCCCAGTCCTGAGCTTGCCCTGTGTTCATTTTACAGTATCTGGTCCGTCATTCTAGGCCAAGCTTCCTAGTTATCAGTACAAAAGTTGTGAATGCAATATAGGTACATCTAAAATACAATTTTTCAAAAGTTACTACACAGAAGCATACAGTTATAGCTTCATTTCTTATCCCATTGAAATCAATGACACAACTCCTATTGACTTAAATGGGAGCAGAAGTGGGGCTCATTCTTATGTAAATTTGATTTCCTGTTTGTAGATATCTCCTGATGGAAAATGTTGAACACATTATACCTGTGTTAATAAAGGAAGCTTTCTTTGTGGTAAATTAGAGATCAATAACACTTGGAGTTACCCAAGTCCACTCTTTTGAGTACAGCTTAGTTTTTTTAAAATGAAATTTGAGAAAACATTTTATGTTTTAGTTATGTTCTTCATTTTGCCCTGGGCCCGAGCCCCACTATAATCTCTTTGCGACCATGCAGTAGTGCAGAGGGGACTTCTTTAATTGGGTAACTGGGCGTTCCTCCTTCATGAGTGAATCTTTGGCTGGTGTATAACTAGCAGAGCCAGCTTGACATTTCTCCCTGCCAGTGGCCACCCTCCACTCCCACAGCACACTCCATTCTGCCAATCACCACCAACGTAGCACTTTCTAGCAGGCTATTACAAGCCAATGCAGTTGACTTAGGTGTGCTGGGGACAGAACAAGCCACTGGATGCTCCCAGGATTAATGGGATGGAAAGCTGCTTGGAGGTCCTCTCCCTTCAGGAGGGCTAAATGCTGCTCTGATGTACCTGAGGATTTGGCCCTATTCTTAAGGTTATCTTTATATTTTAGAATGTAAAGAGATCAACTGAAATGGATTCAAAATTAAAGACATTCACTGATCCAATTTTTAAATGAAGCTTAGTTTACCATTTAGTTATTTATAATTCAACAAAACACAGCAAGTTGCCATTAATAAGCAAAAGTCCGGCATAGAGTTATGAAGGATCTTACTATTTGCTACAGTGAGCATAGCTATGTTCAGGTACACCATGTTGTTGTCATACATTAAATTCTGAGATAGAAAGAAGTCAGGTTCTACTTCAAGAACTCTTCATCTCAAACAGTTAAGCTATGGCTGTGAAGGCATCCTGGTTTCATTTATGCGTATGTTTTTGTATTAAGTGCCCAACTACTGAGGTGCAAATTTTAGCATGACTGGGTGGGTGGATTTTTTTATGGTAATAGAAAAAGTACAGTTTTAATTTTAAAGAACTCTAAAAGTGGTGTCATGGTGGTTCCATGTTTGTGTCCCTGAATGTTTTCCAGAATATGTTTAATTTACAAGCATCATCCCTGCATATACTATGCTTGGGATCAGCGTGTCAAGTGATCATCTTTTTCACTCTCCTCATCAATAATAAAAATTCTTCAGGCTATTTTATGCCTTATGCTTATACTCATAAAGTGAAATGCTCTAAGTCTTCAATTACACTTGCACAATAGTCTTCAGTGAGGTTTCCACAGATATCACTGAGGCAAGAATTTGGCTGGTATTTGGAGCTTAATTATTAATATTAAGGATGTTTCTTTTTCAGTTATACTGGTTCTGCAACACTTCCAGCAATAGTTACAGCAAAGTATTAAAAACTTATTTTTGTCCCACATATGAGCGGATAGACTCTGAATACTCTCAGGGAGCAGGACAGTTGAGTAAAAAGTTGCCATTTATATATAAACAATTTTCAGAGTAAAATCTCACTTCCAGCAAAATGTTTGTAAGTTCTTTAGGGTAGAGAGCAATTATTTTAACTATTGGTAAAGTAGTAAGTATACCTATGTGTTGTACAATTAATAAAACAAAAGAATGAGATTTGATAACCTTGATAGTGGCAAAATTCTTTAAAAAGTAATAGTAGAAAAGAGATTCTGAATATTAAATAATTATTGAATATATTAATAAACAGTTATCACCAAAAGACATCTAAAATATCTAAAATCAATTTAAGTGAATAGGAATCTTTCCATTGACTTCAATGGTTTTTTAATTAGGATCTTACTCTTCTTTGTAATTATATTTAACAATAAGAATACATTTTATATTGCACTTCTGATTTTTTTTTAATTAAATAGGACTGCTAATATGTTTAAGCATGTGCATAAATCTGTGCAGGAGTAGGGTCTAAAACTGGTTATTGCAACAATAAAAGAAGTTACTTCACCCACCTTGTCTCTCTAAGATCCTAGGGCCACCACGGCTTCAACAACACTGCAGATATCAACTGTGAGTTATCTATATGTTTTTCAGAGGTTACCATTAAAGTGTCAATGTTTGACAACACATACTACATACTTACCACAGTTATGTCTGATTGCAACAGTGGTATTTAAAACACCACCGTGTGGGTAAATAAATGCTGACTTACTGTTGACCATTTGTGTCAAGATGTCTGGTTTCGGTATCTTGCGAGATTAAGAGGTTATCTAATAAATATTTTTTCTGTGCCACTTGGAAAGACCATAAGGCACTAGAGGTGGAATTTTTGAAAGCACACTTAGTGTTGGTCTAACTCTACTCTCATTGAAGTCAATGTGAGTTTGACAAGTGACTTCAAAAGGAGCAGAGTTAGGCCAATGCTGGATGCTTTTGAAGGTCCTACCCTAGATGTTTTCCATGTGTTATATATTCATGAGTGTGTTTCCTTTGAGTTTTCCTCTTTTAACTATCTTCACATTTTCACCTATGCATAATCAATTTCCTTGTACTTAAATTAATCGTGTTTGCAAAACAGAACATGAAACAAACATTTAATTCAGACATTATAAAGCACACTACCTCTTTAACCATGGAATATTTAATATTTTCATGTGTGAACAATCACTGAATTTAGCTCTATAACAGCACTGACCAGCTGTCTAATTCCTTAAATATTAAATATTACCAAACTAATATCCTTGTATGGTCACATTGGATGCAGATTAGTTAAAATCATAATCCTATTTAATTTAACACAGTCCCAGGGATTTTTCTCTATAAAGGACTTAGTCTCATGCATACTACATAATATTATGCATAGTTTCTTAAATATATAGCCTCTCTCTAGGAACAGGTCTGTCTTCTAGTTTTGATAGTGTTTATTAAATCCTGTTGCACTCTGGGCCACAGTCCAAATGCAGGTATCTGCTGGAAATATTTCCCTGGTGAAGTGGAATTTTTGTGGCTCTCAGCTATGCCACAATTCTTTGAAGTTTGTTACTGCTGTATCCTCTGAAGTCACTTTCAGTGAAACTGAAATCACTAGGGACTACTATTCTTTTCAGTCTGAGTATAGTCTATTCACATTATTGCTCTACATATTCTGTTGCTCCACATTTACATCAGTCATATGAAGACGATTGCCTTAGAACTTTATGTGGATGCATAGTGCTTGACTGTACTCACACTATCAACGTAAGCTTTGGGGATGAACTAATGGTTTCTGAGAATAACAGTAAGGGCCTACATGGTGCTGAGCGTCCTCAAATCCCATTTCCTTCAATGTATGTTGAGATCTTTGGCACAGGATCAAATCCCTAGTGTAAGTTGAAGCCACAGAAACAATCTAGCCCCAGCTTCATCTTTCATGTCTCTGAATCCAAATAACTTGTCACCCTCACATACAATATTATGTTCTCTCCTGTTGCTGAGGGAGATTACAGTGTGGGTGGGAAGCACAAGATAATTTTTCCTGGTCCTTTAGATGTTGCCACAAAATCTTTAAAAACATATTGTTTTTACATCTCTTCCCTAGTACCAACAAAAAACCCTTCACAAAAATTATAAATTGGTAAATATATTTCCATACAAGAGTCCCTTTAGACTGTTAGTAAATAAGTGTTGCCCAGCAAAATTATTACAAAAAGTAGATGTCAAAATGGGTCCTGCTATGACATAAAACAAAGGCAGATAATTAAAAAAAAAAAAAACCCATCATAAACGAGAGATGTTTTGAGTCCTCCCCTCCCCTTTTCCTCTCAAATGATATCTTATTCGGGTGAAAGAGCATCTCCAGACCAACACAAAGTGACAGCAACCAAACCAGGGATGTTGAGTTTTTTAAAATCCAGTCTTCGATCTGTCCCTTCCCTGCCCCCATCTTACTTCCTAGTGATAAATTTTTCATCCGAGAGGTATGTGAGTGCCTGCATTGTCAGTAGCTGCTGTCAGGAGCTAAACAAGTTTGTGTGGAATTTCACTAACATTTTCCCAGTGTTGACAAATGATCATTTAGGTCATATCTGTATTGTCTACTCTTATGGCCAATTTATTAATATAGCCTCATATCCTACACCTTTTTTCTGGGTATCTGTGTTGTAGACTGCCTGGCTTTACTGAGAAATGCATGGTAATATATTATACCATTGTGCCTGTAAGAAATGCTGTTACTGTATATAAGTTCTTAATGAATTATATAGCTTCCAGTTAGTTGAGAGTAGTTGAGATCACATCAGTGACCAGGACAGATACGTTCCTCCTATATAGTACATACTGGGTGTATAGTATAAGCACAAAAAATTGTATGAATTTTCCTTTGCGATATTGGGTTTGAAAATATCCTAATTCAGGGCCAAGCATAACCCTGACTTGCAACTACTCCCAGGGATGTCATCTTTTCTGCAAAGAGAGAGATAAATGATTATAATGACCCCTTATAAGATCAGGAAGACTGGATGAATCAAGAGAAAATGCACTTCCTCTCCAATTCCTATCTCCATAGAAACTCCTCGACTCTCCTCTGTCTGCTGTCTATACAGATTAAGCAACACAGTTTTCTGATGATAGACAGTGAAGTCTGCAGCCTGCATTGTCTAATAGAAGAATATCTTGAAGAGCAAAATTAAAGTATAAAAAGAGAACTTTGCCAAGTTTTTAGCATTGCCTCCGAATCACTTTTGAATTCTTCCTATGGCTTTTCAGGTTTCTAAGAAAAAGTCTCATGAGAAACATAGTGTTTGCCGCCAGGGTACCCACAACCATGATGATGTCTTTGTTTACTGGCTTAGTTTCAAAGGATGCAGTGTCATTCAAGGACTAATACATGCTGCCAGTGTTGCAATTAATGTCACTTTATAGGACGATGAAGAATCATCAAGAATAGGCTAAGAAATGCTAATTGAAACATAAACTTTATTTTCAAATGCATTGAACAGTTTGTGCATGGAGAAAAGTACTACTTTTTGGTTGTTCTGCTGTGCAGACAAATATACAAAGAGCTATGATTAAGTGATATGTCTAATAACACAATTTCTCTATATTCTGTGACTAATATAAATGAAAAAAGGGGATATGAAAGTGAGATAGTTTAACACTTTCACATAAGTACCTTTAATAATAAATATAGTAGTAATAATATTAATCATTCATAGAGTTTAAGGCCAGAAGGGACCATTAAATGATCTAGTCTGACCACCTGTGTATCACAGATCCTTAAATTTCATACTGTTATCCTGTATTGAGCCAAATCATTTGTGCTTAACTAAAGCATAACTTATGTTTGGCTAAAGTATATCTTCCAAAAAGGTGTCCAGTCTTTAGTTGAAGACATCAAGAGATGAAGAATCCACCACCCCCCGTGGTAGTTTGTTCCAAAATTTGTGCCTAATTTCAATTTGAATTTCTCTGGCTTTAGATTTTAGCCATGGATCTTCTTATGCATTTCTCTGCTGGATTATAGAGTCCTTTAGAACCCAGTATCTTCTCCCTGTGAAAGTACTTATGCACTGTAATCAAGTCACCACTCAAACTTCTTTTTGATAATCTAAAGAGATTGAGTTCTTTAACTTTCTTGTTGTGAGGCATTTTTCCATCCCTTGAATCAGTTTTATGGCTCTTCTCTACACCGTCTCCAATTTTGCAACATCCTTTTAAAAATATGGAAACCAGAACTATACACAATATTCTCGTATCAGTCTCACCAATGCTGTATACAAGGAAAAATGATCTCCCTACTCCTACTCAGTAGTCTTCTGTTTATACATCCAAGGATTGCATTATCTCCTTTTTGCTACATCACTCTGGGAGCTCATGTTCAGTTGCTTGTCCGCTATGATCCTTTTCAGAGTCACTCCCTTCCAGGATACAGTCTTCCATTCTGTAGGTAAGGCCGGCGTTCTTTGTTCCCAGGCATAAAATGTTGCATTTGTCGGTATTAAAACACTTTGTGGTTGAATGGGCCCATCTTACCAAATGATCCAGATCACTATCTCTGACTGTCATGTCCTTATAATTATTTACAACTTTGTCAATCTTTGTGTCATATATGCTAATTTTATCAGCAGTGATTTTTATATTTACTTCTAGATCATAGATGAAAATGTTGAATAGCATTAAACCTAGTACCAATCCCTATGGAACTCCACCAGAAACATGTTCAGTTTGATGATTTTCCATTGATAACTACTTTTGAGATCTGTCCGTTAAAGATAAAAATAAAGACTTCGCCATGTACAGTGTCTTTCATCCCAAAGCCTCTGCCCCAATTCCAGCACTTGTTTTTCCCCCATTCCCTCACCACCCAATGTGAGGTCTATTATTCCCCACCTTCTTGTCCCCTGCTGTCACTATCCTCAAACTTTCTTCCCAGACATGCACAGTCTGCTCCTGCCTGCATGATTGTTCAAGTAAATTCTCCCACCTCTTTCCCATCTGCCACCTTAGTGGTATTTTCGAACACCTTCCCTGTCCCAGAGTTCCAATAACATATAGTAAAGGGATTAAAGAGGAAGGGTTGTCTGGGCACTGGTTTTACACTTCATCTGAAAGGCCAATGCTCCAATGGGGCATTATTAACTCAAAGGGAAAAGGGCTACTGGCTGAATACCAACACCACTTCCTCTACTGCTTACACACATTATGTGTTTCTTGGAGGTCTTCCATTCAAGCATTGACCTAGTCCAACCATGCTTGGCTTGAGAAACTGATAGGAGCAAGGATGTGATCCTAACTTTTGTCTGTTACATTGAGGGCTAAGTTGCAAATGCAGTTCATGAACTTTTCAGTGAATCTCTTTCTGGTGCCAAGGAAGAATTTATTGTTTTGTGTGGAAACTATACAAAACTTGCTAGTTTTGCATGACTTCAGCTTCAGTGCAGAACTTGAGACAGCTTTGCTTTTAAATGTACAAATAAAAATATTTCCATCAGAACAATTAACTGTATCAGCTCTTGAGGATTTTGTTTACCCAGAGGAGCATCTAGCTTTGTACTCAATATTCTACCAAGAGTGAAGCAGAGGATGCAGAGCTCCCAGAAAAATTTAAAGATTTTACTTATTCTTTGGTGTCTTAAATACTATAAAGATTGACACACTGCAAATCCGGATATAAAAATACAGAAGTAGCATTCACAAAAATAAACTCTTGATTTTAAAGGTATAATCAGCCAAGTGTTTATTCCCTCCACACTTGCACGTTCCCTCCTATTAAAGCCCTTGTTTGCACTGTGAGCCATATGTTAATTTGTCATAATTTAAACACCTGAACTGCATGTTCCATTGACAAATTCTTTGAGAATCTGTCCCTTTGCCTAGATATCATGTTATCAGAGTTAAAATGCTTTCTTTGTTTCCCCTCTGTTTATTTCAGTTTAAATAATGAAAATATGAGAGAACTGAAATTTGTACAGTAAACCAGATCTAGCAGCTTTTTTGTATTTGTTTTGAGATACAATTTGACTTTAGGGCTATTTTTCTAATCTTTGTTGTATTAGAATAAGTTATTAGTTAGTTGTGTCATACATGGATAAGAAGTATTTATGCAACTGCACTTATTAGATATAAAAAAATGAACTCTTGAGCTTAGGTTGAAAGATTAAATGCACAAAAGCCAGGAGGCTTATACCGTTTCCAAGGGCAACCTTAATGTTGCCTTCTGTGTGTATACATTATGATAGGGTCTGTCTTTGGGTGATCACGTAACAAATGCTTCTCTGCTGTATTATTTTATATACAGTACATGGTGGTAAGAATTATGAGTTCAGTACTGATTATTGTGCTATTCCACTTAATCATCTTCATCTTGACCACATGACCTTTAACACTACAAATCCTTCTGATACAAGCACTTGGAAAGCAGTAGACTAAAGTCAGTATTGCACATGAACCTATCTACACATATTAATAAAGAATTCACCATTACTGCTATAACTCCCTTTTTCTAATTCTCATTACTGCTTCTCATGAGCCCACTGTTGATTAAATATTACCTTTAAGCCCCATTCTCTACACCATCCTTCTTCTCCCTAGATGAATGTCGTACAACAAAATTGGAATATCAGCTTTATCCACCTGGGTCTTGCACAGACCCATTTCAGACAGTCTAAGCAGAAGCCCTCATGTCTATGACAAAAAAAGGACTCATCACTCCTATGTTAAAAATAGCTAGCTGGATAGAAATAGCATTCTATTCAATCACAATGTCACAGTGAAAGGTAGTTTTGTATTTCTTTGTGCAATTGTATTCATTTATTGTTAAAAAGTGGTAATAGAAATATCAACCTGATCCTGACATGCCTCTACATGGATATCTTGTTGGATTATCTCCTAAATACCCTATTCTTGGGTTATGTAGGGAAGTCTGGGATTGTGGACAGGTCCTTGAGAGATGCACAATCAGGTAGGTAATATAAAGTAGAGTTGATAAAGTCGTAGCTGCCAAACTTTTCAGGCATCACGTTTGCATGTAAAGTAAATGGATTTTTCTGATCCAGCCTGTGTTCCCTTATCTAATAATAAAGAAATGCTCATATTTCCATCTCCGGATCTTGAGCTCTTATCACTTATCTGGGATATCGGCCAACATTATTATTCCATTTTACAGACATGTAACTGAGGCTTAGATGAGACACGGTTTTCTCAAGGTCATATAGTGATAGAGCTAGGAATGGAACCCAGGAGTCCTGACTGTCAGTCCTATGCATTGGCCACAAGACTATCCTGTCCCCAGTTTTCTCTGCAGTGTTTGCTTTGTTGCCAATTCCCTGCCTATACCAATGTGTCTCCTGTCACAAGTTTTCTTCTTCATTATCCCTTTGCCTGCCACCTGGTCTTTCCTCCCGCCACCTTTCCCATGGAGTTGCCTCCCATAATGGCCTGGTCTTCCCCTTATCACTTTCTCTCCTTCAGTCCCTTCTCTTCCTGAGTGTCTTTAGTCCCCTCTGGTCCTGTCTCCCTCACACCATGACAATTTCTCCTGGCCAGGAAGGAGCAGTATTGGCCACCTAATATTCTCCACTTCCTGCCCTACTGAGCTAGACTGAGAGACACAGAGAAGGCACAGAGCTGGCAAAGGAAGCAATAAGAAGTGGGGAGGGGATAGAAGCCTTGGGTTCATAGTAGCTGGGAGGTGGAGCTGAAAGAGGAAGTTTGGTCACTGGCGCAATTCAGCTTATGAGTGACATTTTAGCTGTCCGAAGTGAGAGTAACAGCTGGGGCAAATGTCGAATTATCACTCCAATTGAGTGACCAGTAAGAATATGAGGTAACCTAAAGTTCACTTTTTACACTCTCCTGATTCTGTGTATGCTCTGTGTTGATGGGTTCTCCTGCAATGTGCTAGAGCAACCTGAGAGCTTATCTACTTTAAGCCAATCTGCAGGGCCCACAGAGAGACACAAATGCAGCCAGGTATCACTGGCCTAGCAAAAAATATCTAAAATAAAACTGGATTATTGGATAAAACTGGATTATTATTGTGGGGAGCTTCTGTCTGAGACAAGAGTTCATGAATTTCAGAACGGGAGTCACTTCCATGCTGTTTCACCTAGATAGCAGGGTTCAATTCATAGAAGAGAGAACAAGTGAATTCCATAGAATTTGCATATTTATACCCTTTTTTCCAAATCTAGCAACATATGCTTTAATTTTCTCAGTTTTGCCCATGATAAATTGAAAAGCAAGACATTTTGGCATTTAACACATCCTCAATTATTTTTTAATTTCTAGTAGCAAGCTAATCAACAACCAGCTGTTGGTCTTTCTTTGTTTAACTGGAGCTGATCACTGCTGCTTCATCATGTTAGTAATCTTGCACTTTCCAGACCAATCTTTTAACTTGCACATACTGCAGGCTGTTATTAGAAGGCAATTACCCTATACGGTCGTCTTTCATGCAGTAGTTAATCCCTGCTTGCAAGATTAGATTTACTTTTACATAACTTTTTCTTAAAGTTTAGAAAGAAGTGTTTGGGGTTTTTTTTTTAATGTGTTTTCTACAATTATTTTTCAATTTCTCTAAATTGCTATTTCATTCCAGTGAAAATAGTGGTTCAAAGCTCAGATGTTCAATACCTGTGATTATTTTTTAAGAAATAATTCAGCTCTGAGTCAGTTATTTTTTTTAAAATTTTTATGCTGCAAATCAAGGCCTATTGTCAGGACATTACAATAACATTTATTGTTGTTTCACTAAACCCTGAAATGGAACAAATCCTTTTATTGACTTGTCAGATATATTTATAGAATTTGTTAATGATTTTCTTAAGGGAAACATTGGTATTACTGATTTACAGTTCATTCCTGTGTTTAAATAACAGTAGCAAAACAATGATTCCTTAAAGGTACAAAAGGTTGGCTACACAGACACTCTTCCTGGCAGGGTTTCTTATATGTTACCTCTCTCAAAAAAGCAAACTAAATGCTATATGCCCAATTTTCCATGTGTCATTTCACCATGACAACAAGCTAAGTGTGGTCCTCAGTTGTAAAACTATGTGTTGGCTTGTGCAGTAAAAAGGACTTCAGAAAGATGAAAAGCTCTTTAACTCTTTTTCTCCTAAGGGAAAGTTAGAAGTATTAAGTTATGTCCTCTCATTTTGGACAATCTGGTAGGAAAACTCCACAGAAAACAGAAAGAAAAGAGCTACTTTTATGGTTAAAGCATGGAAAATCTCAGTGGATTCAAAGTGTGATGTAAGGCATATTTTTTACAAGGGTTGTTATGAGGGCTGGTTGAAAATTTTCCATCAACACTGTTTTTTGATAGAAAATTGGTTTTTCCAACAAACTTTTGTGAAAAGTACCTGCTTTCCATGGAAAATGTTGCCTTTTCATTGAAAAACAAACAGGTGAAAAAGTTTGTTTTGGAAATGCTATCGTAGTGCCTCCTGTGAGTTGTCGTTTGGATGCCTTGTTAACCCATTCCTCTCTATAGGCTAGGGGCCCCATTCCCAGCCAGATGGCACCTCCCATGACGCTCACAGCCAGGGACTCCCATGATGCACCAGTAGCTCAGCAAGAGAGGATTCCATGGTGCATCGTATGAGATGTTGTCTGGCTGGGGAGCCTGCCCTGAAGAGGAGAAAGGAGCATGAGGCATCTGAACTACAGCTCCATGAGGCACCGTGGCAGCATTTCCAAATACAAAAATTGGGGGCTTGGCTGAAAACTTCTGGTTTTCAACTTTTTCATCAAAAGTCCATATTTTCCACAGAAAAAAATACCCATTTTCTGGCCAGCGCTAGTAGCTATACAAATATTTTATTAAAGAATGAGTTGTATTTACAACATGGTAGAATAGGTCTAGAAAATATTGATGCTGGTATAAAATAGCTTGGAAGAGCTACCAAACATAGAATTTGGATTTCCATTCTTTTTTAATGTTTGGTTTCTACTCTGTCTTCTCTTGTTAGCTATGCAGACGCACATTCTTCCCTTTAGATATAGCTATAATGTTGCATTATTGTCCACTTCCCATATTTTGATAGATGATTGCCTGCTGATAGTTACTGCAGTAAATGAGGTATTTGGTATAGTACAGTTTTCCTTGTCACAGAGTGCTTATCTTCCATCTTTTTAAAATTAGCACAGAAAGCAAGGAAACAGAAATTGGGGTGGGGTGGGGGGAATATAGTTCATGCAGAGAAGTAAGGTAAATATGTTTAAATAAGTTACATACCCCGCCACATCAAAAGAGTGGCCAGAAAGTGGTTTGAGAGGTTCCACAGGGGTTCTATAATGCAGACTGTAACTGTATTTGCCCTTGTCCTTAATATTGTGATACTCTATATAAGTTTCCCAGACCTGAAGAAGAGCTCTGTTAAGCTTGAAAGCTTTTCTCTTTTCAACAGAAGTTGGTCCAATGAAAGGTATTACCTCACGTACTTTGTCTTTCCAATATCCTGGAACTGACACGACTACAACAACTCGTCTTTAATAATGAGTTGAGAAACTAGCCCCCAGCATGAAATGCTCTGTCTTAATTTGTGCATTCCAGTCAAGGAGGAGCATTGCATGCTGGAATCTGTAGTCTCCATAGCTATTACTGAACATTTCCCTGAACATTTATACCAATGATGTTAAACAGATGGGATAATCATATGCTTATGTACCCAAAAACCTGAATACAGGTCTATGCTCAGTCTGACCTACTCCCAGAAAAGGAAAAAAATAAATCATAGTTTATCCTGAAATGCTTTCTTATCTTTGACCAATTCAGGTGTCTTCATAAATAACCATCTGTGATGCAGACACTACAGATTAAAGTTGGTGTGTAAACTTAACACTGGATTTCACTCTTATGTTTAGACTTGTATGTCATGTCTCAATCTCTAGTGTATTCTTATGACTGTTTTTCCTCTAAAAAATATAAAAAGGGAAATGCTGACAGGCCCTTAACTGTAGCACTGTGAATACATCACTATAATTAATGCCCTAATCTAGTCCCTCTTATTTTTCAGTGTACGAGTCCTGTGGAGTTTGCAGATTGATTCAATTGCAAAGTTAGATTCCTGCTGTGATCTTCTTTTTTCAAATCATAGGGCCTTTCTGCGTGGACTGCCAGGCAAGGAACAATGGGTGCTAATTAAGACCCTTCTTGAAAGGCTACCGTTTACTCCAGCTTTTGAGTCTTTCATGGGGCATACAGGGAAAGGAGGCTGTGTTCTGTTTATGCATATGTGAGCAAGGTGGCCGACTGTGGGTCGAGAGAACACTACAAAAGCTTGAGAGGGGTAGCCGTGTTAGTCTGTATACAGCAAAAAGGAGAGTCCTGTAAGACTCCTGTTTTTACAAAAGCTTGGTGCTTGTTGGAAAGGACTGGATTTCAACCCAGTGAGGATAGTTAACAGACTAGACTGAAGGGGACCCAGCTGTGTTTTCTGCCAAGGTTTGATGTATATTTCACAACCGTGTCTGCTCTTTATCCTTTGCCTGTACTTAGATTCAGCTCTTCTGTCTTCTCATATTAAAGTGGGCAATTCTCAAAATGCAAAGGTTAAATTAAAAAAATAAAATAAAATTTATTTTACTATTCACACTTGGAGCATAAAATATTTCTAACAATTGTTAATCAGCTGGGCTATTAGAAAATAGGGTACGTATTTGGTTTAAGGCTGCTTATACCTTGTAAAGTTTTATTATTGCTTATGCTACATATAACATTTACAACTGCAAAACATTCTTAATGCAGTGTCTTTTTTAATCTAAAAAACATATTTTATCATTGTTGCTCATCAATATATTGGAATTTTCAGATATATGCTGTTTTCTATAACCTCTAATTTGACAAAGGGAACTGACCTAGTTCAACTCTACATCAGTACTATATTTGTAAATAATTTATTAATCTAAATTGTTCAGTTCCATGCTCCATATGCAATAAGGAATTAGCTTCAGTATTTAACCCTTGCTGAGAACCAAAGCATATTATAGATTAAATTTGATTACAGAATGGAAAACAGAGTCACAAATGTATTTGTTGATAAACTACAAGAGTTCTACCTGCTGGTATTCATCCACTCTTACATTCTACCACTCTTACGTTAAGTAGTGGAATGGAAGAGTGGCTGGTGAGTCTTGCCCACGTGCTCAGGGTTTAACTGATCATCATTTTTGGGGTCGGGAAGGAATTTTCCCCCAGGGCAGATTGGCATAGGCCCTGGGGGTTTTTCACCTTCCTCTGTAGCATGGGGTACTGGTCACTTGCTGGTGGATTCTCTGTACCTTGAAGTCCTAGTTTAAATCATTATTTGGGGACTTCAGTAACTCAGTCTTAGGTTAGGGATCTATTACAAGAGTGGGTGGGTGAAGTTCTGTGGCCTGCGTTGTGCAAGAGGTCAGACTAAATGATCATAATGGTCCCTTCTGATCTTATAGTCTATGGGTCTATGAGGAAGTAGTCCCATGGAGTTAAACAGGATGACTCAAAGAGTAATTTATAACCTGGTATGACTAAGGATGGCAGAGTCTGGCCCAATATTTGTTCTTATTGAATATTTCAAGTGTTCAAATATTCCTCAGTGTGTTTCAATCTTGAAAGCTCCTCATATTATTCTCAGAAATGTGCTGTTCACAGTTATTCACTACTCATATTTTCCTGTTGAAGAGTGTGTCATCCAAGCATGGGAGCAGAAAATAGATTGTGTGACAAATCTTGTACCTGTGGTGAATAGTAAAGCGAACAGTTCACAAGCAACCCCACAGTTTGACAAATAACCAGTTTGGCGAATACTGAATGCTTCTGCCGAAATCAGGAATGGTTGGTGCACAATTCAGAAACAAAACAAAACAAAACAAAAAAAGGCCTAAATTCATGAAATTATTGTTTCCACAAAGCCATAATATATCTGGTTTAACAGTATTTAACTAAAGCACCAATAAGTAATTGGGAAGACCATTTCTCATCATCTTCATCTTTAGGAACCTATCCTGCAAACCCTTACTCATGTGAGCCTTGTTTAATGGAAGGTAAAGATTACCCACATGAGTAAAGATTTGCAGGATCAGGCCCCATTCACCAAAGGTCAGGTTGTCTCTAACCCTTATCCAGCCACACAAAAGAGTAAAGGGAAGTAAACCCCACTCTTAATCTCTCTTGTTTAGACATGCAATGGCTGCTCAGATTATGGTTCCTGCTGTGGGAAGGAGACGAGAACAAGAACTGCTTTCCTGTTGCTTCCCCATACAAGCCAAGATGCAGGGAGAGGAGGATGGAAAGATGGGGCATAACTTTGGATCCTCACTTGGCACCTATTCTGGCTGATGAGTGGAAGGTGTAAGCACCCAGGGAGGACTAAACTATATCCAAAACAAAGGAATCACTCCTGAGGTAGTGCAGCCTTCACAGTATTCTTTCTCTCGGCAGAGCCTAATGGCTCATTCTAAACCTTCTAGCATTAATGTAAAAGCAAGGTGATTCTGACTGAGCTATTTATTTTTTCTATCTATCCAATATGGTAACATCTAAACACAGATTTACTCACTCATTCTTCTGCACGTGGCTGCCAACACTGCAGTATCTGAGAATCTTTCCAGGTATTTAAAAATAGAATCAACAACAACTCAGTCTCTTTCTTCTTTCCTGGTCATTAGAAGTGGCTTGACTAGTATAGAGGTATTTGGGGGTGTGAGTGAGGAGAAAGAAAAGGAAAGTTAAATTAAAGAAATTAACTTTGCATTTAGCTCTGAAAAGTTTTGGTCCCTGGCCATTTTTATCTCTTGCCCGGATGAGTTCCACCACCCAGGCCATCCAGCTCCTTTGAAAGTTCTGCCTAAAGCTGGCTGACAATTTTTATGGGACTTTTTTTGTGGGAAAATGAAGTTTCATCACAAAAAAAAAAGTTGTAAAAAATTATATAGTCTAACTTTTTAATTTTTTAAAATTCAAAATGTAAAATGCCTGATACTTTTGGTATTTATGAAATTTTTAGTTTTGAAATTGAGGGGAACAGCCCCTTTCTCTAAGTTTTGGGGGAGGGGGGGTTTATACTGCTTCCCCACCTTTTTTTCCCACGGGAAAAGTTGGTGGGGGGGAGAGATTTAAAAAGTGAGAAATTTTTACACTTCCAGGTGAAATTATCTCACTTTTTCTCTCTCACTTTTTAATTTACTTTACTTTAATTTACTCTCTCTTCCTTAAGAGATAGAGAAAGTAACGGTTTGATTTTTTTTCTTTCCCCCCCAGCAGAGAAAGAAAAATCAAGTCTTTGTTCCTCCAGTTTGTCTCACTTCTGTATTCCTTCCCTGCATCCTCCCTTTTTCCAGTAAGGAAAAAGTAAGAAACTCTGGGATTTCTCCCACCGCAACAGAACAAAATGAAAAACAAACATCTTATTTAGAATGTTTTTCATTTAAAGAAAACCAAACTTTTCATGGGGCAAAAAAGAGACCAGTTTCAACCAGTTCTAATTCTGCTTCCTATACTTGCAAGCCTCTCGTATTGGTTGACAGTCCAATTGTTCCAGCTATTGAGGGAGGTAATCTCTCATGTAGTAATGAGCAATCCTGTGGAGGGCTTTGAATATGAGGACAGAGACTTTCAACTGGAATCTGCATTTAGTGTGAAACCAGTTTAGAGACAGAGCACTGGACTGATGTGTTCACAGTATCTGTTGCTAAACAAGTAGGCTACTGTATTTTCATACTAGTTGGATGTTTTTCAGGGTGTGTGGCTTTGTTCAAAGACCTAAGGAGTTGCAATGATCAAGTCTGGGGGGTTACAAATGCCATTATCAGGTCTGTTTTGACAGGATAGCAGCTGTCTCCTGGCTAGTTGCAGATAGAAGTGATCTTTCTTTAATGTTTTAATTTTTTGCTGCCTATGCAATTTGGGCTTTCACTAGCAAGGAGCTGTCCAAAAGGACTCCCAGCACAACAGACTGATCTTACTATTGATGGTGAGGGGTATTGTACAGGAAGCAAGTTCCGCAAAGCACTTCCCTTTTGTACCAGCATCACCAGAATCTGGCCTAGGTTCTGCTTTAGACAACGGAACTTCATCTAGGTGCTGATTTATTCTACACCTTAAAGCTGGGGAATGTTGCTGTTTAAATTTGATGTAAAGGGTGCCTGGTGCATATTGTTAGTACTGCAGCCCATGTTGTCTCACCTGCTCATCTTTTCATGGCACATCTTGCCACACATCATGCCAATTAAGTGTTGGAAACTTCATCACATGCGGAGGTGTTCTGAATGATCCAGGTCACCTGGGCCTGGATTTCTTCAGCTCCCTAGACTGTCACTAGAGTGTTCACACTGGCTTCTGGCTAGTTGATAACAGGCTCATAGGAAGACCTTCTCTGAGCCATGCTATTGATTAAAATACAATGATGTAGATTGCTTTGAAGGTGATTTCTAGGGCAATCAGGCAAATGTGTTATTTGTACAGCTTGCAACAAAGGGGACCCTTGTGTAGTAAAACATAAAAGTTGATCAGACAGGCCATCTAGCGTAGGCAGTCATCTGCTCCATGATGCAGTAAGAAGACGATTTGTGCTGTTGAGGCTATTTCACTCATAGTTCCTGTCCTACTATAAATTAGAGACAGTCCAATTTGACAGCATACCCAGGTCGGAATCCAGGAATTTTATTCCTATTTTCCAACAGTTAATTTACTGCCGTGTATGGAGGGTTGATGTCCCAGTGATGATGTCCCAGACGTCCCAGCTTTACTCAAAGTCTGATCCAAGTTGTGTAGTGTGAACCCCATGCACAGTCAGCAGTATTTTTGTGGTATTATGGGTGTGCTGGATGGACCTCACAGAGCTTAATATGCTCAGTTTCTCTAGGGTAGATAAGATCCTCTCCAAAAAAACCCCTGAATTTATCAAAGAGATGCTGATTTATTTTACCGCACTTGTCTGAGGGACAGGAACCCCAGGAGTGATCTCCAAAATGTGTTTGTACTGCACTTAGAATAGTTGGGCTTCAATCCAGAGTGGGGTCTGTTGGTGCTATTGTAAAATAAATTCTTTATTGCTACCGTACCATGAGCTGGCTGTCAATGCTGTCCATTTCTGTCTAACTCTCCAGAGCACCTCCAAGCTTAAATTAATGGAAAGTGTTTGTTTGTTGAACATAACAACCTACGCCACACCAAAACCCGACGATGGGCTGTTTATGGGCATCAAGCAGTGGTTTTTCTCATAATGAGGATCACTGGTGCTGTGAATCTATGCAGCTGCTTAGGTTACTCTATGGCACAGAGGTCAAGAATGTGTGGAGCTTTCAGAAAATCAGTACTACAGTGCAAAAGCTCTCAGTCAAGTACTGACAAAGGAAGTGCTTTATCTTAATATGCTTGTGAAACAAAAAGCTTATGCACAAGATTCTAATAAACTAAAAGCTCACGATTTATACAGCGCATGTTTTATCTTAGGTTTCTCTGAATCCAAGTAAGTTATCTAATAGTCACACAACCCAGTGCTTGCCCTCCAACCCTATCTAGGCAGGAACAACTAAACACCATATTTATAGATGGTTTATAGTTGGTGTTTATAGATGGTTTTGAAATGTCCTGACTTTATTCAAATGTAACCTCTTTAACCTTATTTTGGTGACTATACTCTAAAGTGGATGCAAGTTTTTTCCATTAAAGTTTATATCTCTGCTACTGCTTCTTTGTTCTCATAAAAATGACATGAATCATCCACCACTGGGATGGATGGGAGAGGGAAAACTAAGAAGTTGTGCATGCCAAATGGAAAAGCGTTTATCCCTATTTCACTCTCCATGATTAATATATTATAACTATCTCCAATCGAAACACTGGTGCCTTGCGTTATGAGTACTGCTTATGGCAACTGGTACATAAGCAGTTGCCATAAGCAGTACTCATAACGCAAGGCACCAGTGTTTCGATTGGAGATAGTGATGAGTTATAATATTTGCTTACATTTATGATGGTCTTTGGAAACATATACATGCCTTATTTTTAATAACACAAGGGAGGTTTCTATTTTAAACTGTTTATTCTGTAATTTGCCACAGTGATAAAAAAAAAAAAAAGATTTTGCAGTGATGCCAAACTCTGACGGTGTTTTCTAGTTTTCAGTCCACTTCTCAAAGTATACATGGATGAAACATCCAGGTTAGTGGGTTATAGATTGTTGTAAACTCCACAAGCCTCCTCCACCACCAGTTTTTTTTTCTCCTTTTCCCCCTATGATTGGAGAGGTGTTAACTGGCCACTTCACCATGAATAGTCCCTTGAAATATGTGTTAAGTACTTACCCTAAACAATCTGTTTCATCTTGTATTTAGCTTTGTCACTCTGAGTACATTTCCCAGACCTGAAGAAGAGCTCTATGTAAGATCAAAAGCTTGTCTCTCTCACCAACAGAAGTTGGTCTAATAAAAGATATTACTTCACCCACCTTGTCTCTCTAAGGTCTGGTCTATACTACAGACAGAGTTTTGTTGATGAAAGTCAGCTTTTGTCAACAAAACACTTGAGGTGTACTCATTTAAATGCTCCTCCCACGCATATAACCCTATGCTATGCCAACATAATAAAAGAACCTCAACAAGAGGTGTAGGGTTTATGTTGACATAGATAGGGCAAATGCAATATCAGTGTGGACATTGCTTTCCTTATCTGGGCTGTTGGTTGTCATTCGTGAAAACCAGGCAGCTAGAGCCAAGCTGCCTCCCTGCCTTCTTGAAGAGCTGAGCAGCTGGAACCCACTCCTGGCTGGGAGTGGGACGAGAATCCCCATGGGCTGGATCCTGCTCCCTGCAGGGACCAGGGACGGGGAAAGCCCTGAGCAGCTTCCTCTGGCTCCCAACGGGGAATGGAGAGAAGAGAAGCCCTAGGCAGCATTTCTTGGCTCAGAGCAGGGAACCTGGAGGGAGAAAAGCCCAGGGCAGCTTGTCAATTTCACTCCTGAGCAATGGAACTCTCATAGAAGTTCCTGGGCCAAATTCAGAATTGCTGTAAATGGTCGTTTAAGTTACACAGCAGGTGTAAAATGGTCATGAAATGGCTTTTTGCCTCAAGGGAAATGTAATTTGCATGTTGAAGAAATGAAATGGGTTTAACAGGAAGGCCTTGTCTACACTAGAAAAATAGGTTGACGTGTCGACTTACAGCCACCGCCATAATTACAGTGGTGGCTGCTGTCCACACTGCTCTCCTTGGATCGGTGGAGTGCGTCTTCACCAGGAGCACTTCCACCGACCTAAGGGGGCAGTGTGGGGAGCTGAGAGACTCAGGCTCGCAGCCGGGAGCTGGGCTTGCAAGGCCCCCACTTGCCCAAAGCCTGCCCGGTCCCCACTTGCAGCCAGGAGTGGAGAACCAACAGCCCTGGACTTACAGCAGCAGAGGCTTCTTTCCCTGCTCCCACTTTCTTGTCAATTTCACTGCTCTGCTGGAATGGCAGCCTCTCCACCACTGTAAGAGGATGCAGCATCTACACTGACACTGCGTCGCCCTAGCTACAACGACAAAAGCCCTACGCCTCTTGTCGAGGTGGTTTTATTTTGTTGAAAAAACAGGCAGCTTTGTCAGCAGGGGCTGTGATTGCAGTGTGTACAACAGCACTGTTTTGTCGACAAAAGCTGACTCTCTAATGTAGTCCAGGCGTAAAAAGAACTATAAGGGATTGTTTATTTTATATACTGTCTTCTCTCCCCTATCTCCCTCACACACTGCTTATGCCTGCACAGTCTCTAACCCTTCTGAGCCCTAATTCAGTTTGATATTCAGCAGAAGCGACTTACATTGATTTATGTCAGGACTGAATTTTTCCCCCACCGAATACCTAATTGCTTTTGCACACTCACAAAATGGCAAATCAGTGTAAATCACAGTAATTTATAGTGTAAGTCACAGTAAATACTCATTTACACTTGACATGTATTTTATGTCATTGTTTATGTGTCTGCTGAATTTGGGCTATTATATAAATTAAACTCTTGCAAGACTGGGTGGTTTAGAGGACTGGCAATGGATATAGTACCTGTCACCTATAAAACACTGGTACAAATTCTAATCAGACCAAAAGTTATCACCATATGATGCTGTTATAAAATGAGTTTGGTCTCCTTTTGGTTCCCAGTGCATGGATATCAATACCATTGTTGACTCTAATTAGCATCCTTGTTGGCTGTCCCAGCTGAGAGGCCAAGAATTTAAACAGGCAGGGATATTGAACTGCCTGCTTATCCTACCTTCCCATCAGGAATGAGTCATGTTCTGCCTGTGCTGTAGCTATTCTACATGCTCTGGGGCTGCTGGTTAAGCATGTGTCACAAGCTTTACATTAATACTAAAAATTGTTTAAAAGTGAAAATTGAATCCTACTTCCTTTCCAGCTATGCATTTTACTCTTTCTTTGTTTCTAATTTGGGGGCAAATGCTGCAGTTAATGGGAGTTTTCCTATGCAACGCAAGGATTTTGACCCTCCTCTGGATCTTTGTCCCAGATTTCATCCTTGGCAGGTGGAGAGCTATGGAACAAGTTGACATTTTAGAGGCTAGTTTGGGAATCAGATATTTTGTTTGTATATTTTCCTTGGGGTTGGGATGGGCTTTTGGGGTTTTCTGCAGTATTTTGGAACACTTCATGAGTTCATAGGGCTACCACACCCCTCCTGAGCCAAAGAAGTTGCTTTCCTCATTAAGAAATCTCATTTCAAAAGAAAATTACAGCTTCAGCTGACTTTTATTTCCAAATGCTTGCATTACTCAGAAAATCTGAGTTCATCCTGTTTTGTGGGATTTCTGATTTATTTTTCAAGTTTCAGGACTCTTGGTTTGCTATGTTTACTGTAAGCGTGTCCACTTGCCTCACAAAAAATCTGGAGAAACCTCTAGTCTGACTTCAGTTTACGGAAAGAAAATAGTAATGTAAAAAGATACTTGTTCTCTTCCATTACAATGAAAACCATATGTTGAGGCATTTATAGTCATAAATCTCTCTTACCATAGACATGACTATTAATTAAATATCAGAATCTTTTCCAGATAAGGAACTTAATTTTCAAGCTCTATTTGAATGTCATATTCTTAATGAAAAGAAGAATTCTGTTCCTATTTTTCTTTGATGTTGCTGTAAAGTGGAGGTTGCTAGATTGTGCTCCACAGAAATCTTTTTGGTGGTCCAGAGAGCTGGTTGGTATCACCAGGTGCTGGCTCCTTTTTATTTCCTGCTGCTAAATTGCATTAAAAGATATCTACATTAAATACTTTTCTAATATCGCTCTTCCACGTAAGGAACTGCAGTAGCTGCCACAGGGTTGTTATGGGATCACATGGAAGCAGGGTCTGAATAGACTCTCCCCTCCAAGCTGGTATTTGCATGAGCACACCAACCCTGCTCGAGTGCTCAGCATGATAGGACTGCTTTGCCCAAATGATCTCTCTGGCCAGTGTTGGGTTACAAATCACTTTTGTGTTAAATGCAGGGGTAACGAAATGTTGTTCCCCTTATTATATGAGCAAAGGGCAGCAGAACTGTGCTTAGCCTATTCTGATTGAAGGATCACTATCATCTGAACTGAACTGGCTAAGCAAGGGGCTCGGATGCCAGAGCCTTGTGAAGCTGGATAAGGGTTGGTGATGGTATTCCTGCCTGGAAGTGTGGGCTCTGCCTAAGAGCCCCAGGCATGGTTCAACCTCCCTATCTTCAAAAATGGATCTAATTAAAATTCCATTTAGGAGTCTTTTGTTTTGTTAACTGCTCACTTGAGTTGAACTCATCTACTGTGGGACAGCCCTCCTGCCCAGCTTTAGCACTGAGATTCATCCACTAAGAGCTGGCAATCTCTAAGAGCTGAAATCACTGAGAGCTGAGAGCAACCTGCAGAGATCAGAGTGGAGAAGCAGGTAGTAGCAGATGGTGATGGTGGGCAGAGCAGCTGGCAGTGACTGGCAGTGGCTTGTGGAACGAGTAGCCAGTAGGGCAGCTGGACAATGGAGCAAGCCAGGTGCCTTCTTTCCCCCTCCCACACAACCAGGGAGGTGGGAGGTGAACTCTGCAGCCTCACCTCAAGACTCTGGGTCAGCCCTGACTAAGGACGACACCTATGAGTGGGGTGCTGGGAAGGGAGGGGCACATTAAAGGAATTTCTTGTTGCTGTATTTAAGAACCCGAAGCAAAAAGAAACTACCCAACGTACTCTGGAGTGGGTGTTTTGTCCATGGTTTTATGGGTGTGAATCCTGCTTGAGACATTTTCCCAAGTTATAGCTGGGTTACTTTTCCCCTTTTTATTAAGTCTCTTTTCTACACTCAGTCTCTGTGCTTGCAAGAGCAGAAGTATTGCCTCTAGAGGTGCCCAAGGGGTGCTGTGTAATTGTCCCAGGTTACTGGGGCGGGCTTGAGCCGGCTTTGTGTTGTATTGTTGAAAGGAACCTCTAGATATTGAACCCGGCCCTTGTGGCTGCCGACTCCAACTGGCAGAAGGGCTACTCACAAATGGGAGGAGAAGTGGAGTGCATGACCAAGAATATGAGGATAAATGGTCTGAGACTAATCTCTTTTAAAATGTTATGCATATATCAATAAATCAGTAATACCCAAAGATATAAAAATGTCTTTAAAATTGGAAGGATACCAAATATGTATTGTCAGGGTTTGCATGGCAGTTTGGAAGCAGTGAATATTATGCTGCTTTGCTGCAATAGGGATCTGTTTTGGGATCTTTGTTTGTTTGTCTAAGTCAGGGTCTGTCTTATTTCAATCTTGCATGATTCAGATTGGTCAGTCAAAAAGGTTGCGCTAGCTCGCTCTGGAGGGAGTGACAGTTTTCTCTCCCCCATTAGAGGGCAGTTTCTCATGGCATAAGAGCTCTGAAGGGATGCTAAGTCTTCCCATGGAAGTGTCCTACCTATCTTTCCACAAAAGGATTTTCCATTAAAAACCTGGAAAATGTTCCCTTCCTATTGAAGTCCAGTCTGAACATGAGACTGGGTTTCTTAAATGCAGACTATCTTGTAAACACTTTTCTAATGATTTATTTAAAAGGATCGCCCCATCCCTGTTTTAATAAGTAGGGTTAACTGTGGTGAATAATAAGTTTACTGCTGTGTTTCTGTTAAAAGCAAAAATGTATCCTCTACACAAAACCCCTTTCTAGACTTCTTTTTTCTTTCTCCAAACCCATATCTAATTGAGAAGCAGAAATAACTTTCCAAACTACAGCAAATATAGTGGGTGTGTTAAACTGCCTCCTAACATTTAGCTAATGAATCTAGCCATGGATTTACTGTAACAAGATTTGATAGAAATTGTAAATGATGCCTATTTTTATTGGAGTGAAGAAACATTTAACCATAGGTAATATATATGATAAACTTGCAACGCTAGCTAACTGAAAAACACATGGGAACAGCATGTGTGCCAATTCAAATAGAGTTTTATTAAATGCGCCTGATTTTAAGCTACCTTTTAGTATTCCCATTTAATAGTGTAATGAGAACCAGTTATAACATGAATTTTTGTGTGTTATAGAATTCAGCAAGCTACACATCTGACATGCATATTAATTTATACAGAGAGCATCAGTAAAGAATGATGAGGGCCTTTACTGTAAATAAATATAGGAAATCTACATGGCCTTCTATACCAACACAGTATTTTCACAATCTGCTGAAAACATCTGAAGCAGAAGCTATCAAAGCTTTCCTGAGACCTTTTAACATAAAGACTGTGTCATGAATTAAAGAGCTCAAGCTGTTGACTACAACGAGGACTCTAGAATTACCAATGAAGAACAGTACCTACGAGTGACCATTCTTACATTAACATCTGCAGCCATTGAAATGGCCACTTGCTTCTGAAGGCAGGGGAGCAACCTATTATGGACATGTCCTAGTATCCTCTTTCAGCTGCCATTTCACTGAAGTGCCAGGTGCAAAAGATGTGCTGTAAAGGAGACTATAGAAGATGGTAATGTTCACAGTGATTACAAACCGATAATTGCTTACTCAGTATTTCCTCATTTCAGCTAACTGGCTGCTTCAGTAATTATTTTCCTGTTCTTTATTGCTATAAATGTTGTTCCTGAGCTTGGGGACTGCATCTCTTCTTTATAACTCTGAGCCTCTATTGAAATCCTGGAAATGTAGCATTAGTTTTAGTGTATATGATTATGCATTCACAATCTTAACCCTGGAAACAACCACACTCTGTAGCATATAGTAGCTGCTAGGTAACTTAAAATCATTCCCCCTCCCTCATGTATTTAAGAACCTAATAGATTTCTTGCTGAGTCTGATGTGAGAAAAGATTTGATTTCAAACCATTAACCACATTCTTAGTAACCTTATAGTTCTGAATTCTGTTTGTAGATACATTGGGATGATGGAGATTGCATCACACCATACCTCTTGTAAAGTCAGCTACTGTGTCTGTAGCTGCTGATTTGTGAAGCATACAATAGAAAAGTATATAATAGTATTCACAAAAGTGTCAGGGCATATTACATTTTTTTTAAATGCAATTTTTTTTGGAGGGGAGGCAGCAGTGCTGAAATATGTGATTGGCACGATACAAGTATGAAATACTCGAGTGCTTTTAAAATAACAAAAAAGGAAAGAAAATGATTGTCAGGCCTCTTTGTGCAATCTTTATTTCCTCAGTTGGTTTAGTTGACTGTTATGATAATACTCACGTGAGTAAGGACCATCTGATTGAATAGGGTTTGCAAGATCACACTCAAATTACCTGTATGTTTATTTTATGTGGCCTCCAAAACTGTAGATTCAGCTTTTTGGATTTTGTATGAAAGCAAATTCCATGGCATGGATTACTAAGAGCTCTCCTGTAGTTTCAAGCTTATATTGAGGGTATACAAGTTAATGAAAGGGGCTAAAGGAAACAAAACCTATAATTCCCCTTTCTCAGAGCAGACGGGAAAGTGAATTGTTTGAAGAGGCCAATTATGGAAGCTGAGATCAATATAGCATTAAAAATCAGATAGAATACAGATACATCTTTGCTTGAAGGAACAATTATCACAGCACCTGCTAAAAGCTTTCTAAAACTACTTCAGTACAGAAAACCTTCTCTTACCAATGAACAAAAACCTCAATAATATTGATTAAGAAAACAGGGAAAGTGCCCATTGTGGATAGAAGTTGCAGACCAGTGTAACAGATAAACTACTCGCTAAAATCTGGCAGATTGTCTATAAAATGAAACTGATCAAATTGTTTTTAAAAGATTGATTGTTAGCAGATAATGTTACGAAACTCTTCAATGTTACCCACAAAGCCAGTGATTTGTGTGAATCCATAGAGTGGGCTTTGATTGGAACTACTTTCTTCTTAATGTAGAATGATTTGTAATAAGTATTACATTCAGCCAGTGAATTAAAATACTATACAAATCCCACACAGCATCTGTAATCACAAATAACTCCCTTTCATAGCGATTCAGTTCAGGCACAAGTAAAAGACAGGGTTCTCTGCTGTTTTTGTGTGTGCTGGCCATTGAAACCTTGGATTACCAAATTCATGAATACCTCCCCAGACAGAGGGTCTTCCTTCTCTTCCCCCTCCGCCTCCCCCACCCCTTGGAAATAAAAGGACAGATTATGCATCTATGTATTTGTCTTTATTTCTGATCTTTCAAAACTCAGTTACCAATACTCCCTGTCTGATATACAACTTGCAAAAAATATTACTGTGGCTAATTCTGAAGTAATAGGTGTAAACATTTTAAGTTCTTAGGGGACAGAACTATTATATGTCAGTCCCTACCTCTAGTATTATGCATATATTATGCTTAGAACAATGGAACCCTGATCTCCAGTTGGGGCCTCTGGGTGTTGCCACAATAAAAATATCCCAAATTCTATTTTCAATAGACCTGTAGGCTTTGCCTAGAAAGAAAAGGATTGAAGTGTTTAGAAATTCTACTTTATAAATGGCACCCCTTTATGAATCTATTTTAAAAAGACAAGCTGGCTGCCCTCCCTCTAGATGAACTTGGTGAAGATGTGCATTTTACCAAAGTATTTTTTTAAATTTCTGTTATTATGGCAGTTCCACCTTGAACTCCTAGGATGGTTAAGGGAAGGCCAGTTTGGCTATACCCTGGCTCTTTTCCTTTGACTTTACTGCTGCATCCACATCATTTTAGGCCTGCCGTACACAAGGAAGCTTCACCAGTTTAACTGAAATAGGATTTTCAACTGACTTAGCTGAATCAGTGCAAACCCTATGAGGATACTCTTTTTTCGCTTGAAACCAAGCTTACTTCAGGTTAGCTTAAATTGATTAGGAATCTCTTTAAATAAAACCAAAATAAGTCACTTTTAAACTGAAATAAGAGTGTCTATGCAGGGTTTGCACCAATCTAACAATCTATTTAAAATCCATTTGGTTCATCTTTCTTGTTTAGACAAGGTCTTCAGCTGGATTACACAGACTCTTCAGGTAAGTCTGCTCCCTTATTTAAGGCCGCCAAAAATGGTCCAAGTGCATATCGTGAAAGAAAGAGTGATGCGTTTCTAGTATTTTTTGTTTTTCTCTATTTTTTAAAAAGTAAAGAGGAATAGGTCCGAGCATGCGGCTTCCAAGACTGAGTTACATTGAACTGAAGATTTCGTAATCATTTCCTTGGTCCAAATTGAGCAGGCCCAATCCTGAAAGAGACTACATTGTTAGCCAGAGGTGCTTGCCCACCCTGTGTTTATTTGGTGTAATACATATTCTGTGGTTTACACTACTCTCATCCAGAGGTCTCTGTTTAAGAACATGTTAGAAAGAATATTTTTAACTTGTTTGTTGCAAATGTTTTCATTCTTTGAAAATGTTTATGAAACTCTCCTGTACATTTTTGTTAATGTACAGGAAGAATTAACCATGTTAAACTGTGACTCTTAAGCACAATTCAGAAATGAACTTTGCATTTTGGTTTTTGTATTGCTGACATGTGGTTTTGCTAACTAGAAATTTAAAGAGGAAACTGTAAAACATCTTAAGCTTCAGTTTAGCATGTCTTTAAACCTTTTACTGTCATTGTAACTGCAGCACACATGCTAACAAAGATATTTTTTTTACACGCAGGATTTTGAAAACCAGGTAAATCACCGCAAACAGTCAGATCAGTGGCTTTCAGATTGTAAACTTTCGTATTATGGTCCATTCCTTGAGACAGAAAATTTCTTACTTAGATCTTCTCTCCTAACATCCTTTTCATGATTCCACATCTTTGCTGCAGACAGCCCTTGAAGTCAAGATGCTGTGTATGCTTTCTCAATCAAAGTTACATGAATCTTTACTATATATATGAAAGACCGTACAAAAAAAATTGTTACTTTTGCATGATTCTAATAACCACTACTTTATGTTGGTCAAATTTCTGCACACTTTCCATCAATCCTTTTAGGGTATTATAAGAGCATTAAAAAAAAGTCATTCTATATAATTGTGCAGTACAAATTCTTATTAATCTATAAGAATCAAGATATTCAGGCAAAAACAGTGATAAGACAATGCTGTGAGTAGAAATCACTAACATCTTGTGGATCATTACAAGTAATTTATCCTTCATTAAAGACTTGATAAGGTAACAAAGAAATCTAGTTACTGCATCTCATATCGATTCATATCAATTTAGGTCCTCTAACTGGAGAAAATAAATGTAGCATAGCACAAAAACCAAAAACTTGATCCAAAGCCCGCTGAAATCAATGGGAATCTTTCCATCGACTTTAATGGGATTTGAATGTGGTCCAAAATGTATATATGGAAATAATATATTTAGAGTTTACTGATCTAGAAATCTGTATGCAGGCAGATCTTCCATTGACTTCAAGGACTGTAGGATCTGGTATAAATATCCAATACTCTGATTGGATTTTACTAATCTTCAGGTAAAACTAAATTCCAGAGAACTTCAACTGAGTTTTGTTTTGCTCGTGTGTCATTCACCTTCATTGCCATGTTGGCTTTCACACTGTAATTCTTCAGTATGTAATATCAAATATTAAAGGCCAAACAAGTGACAGAGTAGAACTGAGTGAATTTTTTTTTGCACAGATAATTTTTTTTATGAAAAATACAGATTTGGGTCATGAGTATGTAAGAATGGCCATACTGGATCAGACCAATGGTCCATCTAGCCCAGTACCATCTTCCAACAGTAGCCAGTGCCAGATGTTTTAAAGGCAGTGAATAGAGCAGGGCAATCATCAAGTGATCCATCCCCTGTCATCCAGTCTCAGCATCTGTCAGAGGCTTAGAGACACCCAGAGCATGGGGTTGCATTCCTGACCATCTTGGCTTTCCCCCATGATTTATCTAATTCTTTTTTTAATCCAGTTATATTTTTGGCTTTCACAACATCCCCTGGCAACAAATGACACAAAAGTTGACTATGAGTTATGTGAAGTTTTGCTCTTCTCTCTACCTTTCAATTTCTAATGTAACTTCTTTTGAGATGGGATACCAGAACTTCACACTATTCAAAATGTGGGAATTCTATGGATTTATATAGTGGCATTATAATATTTTCTGTCTTATTGTCTATCTCTTTACCTATGGTTCCTAATATTCTGTTACACTTTTTGACTGCCACTGCACATTAAGTGAATGTTTTCAGAGAACTATCCATGAAGTTGCCAAGATCTTTTTTCTTAAATGGTAACAGCTAATTTAGACCCCATCATTTTGTATGTATAGTTGGGATTATGTGTTTCAATATTCATTACTTTGCATTTATCATCACTGAAATTCACCTGCCATTTTGTTGTCTAGTCACCCAGTTTTGTGAGATAACTTTGAAACTTTTCGCCATCTGTTTTGGATTTAGTTACCCTGAGTAATTTTGTGTCACCTGCAATTTTTGCCCTCTCACTGTTTTATCCCTTTTTCCAGATCACTTATGAATATGTTGAACAGCACAGGTCCCAGTACGTATCCCTGGGGGACATCACTATTTACCTTTCTCTATGCTGAGAACTGACCGTTTAGTCCCACCCTTTGTTTCTTGTCTCTTAACCAGTTACTGATCCAAGAAAAGACCTTGCCTCTTATCCAATGACAACTTTCTTTTCTTAAGAGCCTTTGGTGAGGAACCACATCAAAGGCTCTCTGAAAGTCTAAGATCACCCTTGTCTGCATGTTTGTTTGATCTCCTCAAAGAATTCTAATAGCTTGATGAGGCATGATTTCCCATTACAAAAGCCGTATTGATTCTTCATCAACAAATCATGTTAATCTATTTGTCTAATAATTCTGTTCTTTACTATAGTTTCAACCAATTTGTCTGTTACTGAAGTTAGGTTTACCAGGCCCACCTCTGGAGCCTTTTTTTAAAATTGGCATCACATTAACTATCCTCCAGTTGTCTGGTACAGAAGCTGATTTAAGTGATGGGTTATATATCAGAGTTAGTAGTTCTGCAATTTCATATTTGAGTTCCTTCAGAACCCTTGGGCGCATACCATCTGGTCCTGGTGACCTATTACTCATTAATTTATCAATTTGTTCCAAAACCTCTTCTATTGACACCTCAATTTGGAATAGTTCCTCACATTTGTCACCTGAAAATAATGGCTCAGGTGTGCTAATCTCCCTCTCGCCCTTTGCAGTGAAGATCAATGCAAAAAATTCATGTAGCTATTCTGCAATGGCCTTTTCTTCCTTGAGTGCTCCTTTAGCCCCTCAATCATCCATTGATTGCACTACTGATTGTTTGGCAGACTTCCTGCTTCTAATGTACTTTTTTTTTTTTTTTTTTTTTTTGCGGTTATGTTTTGAGTGTTTTGCTAGTTACTCTTCAAATTCTTTTTTGGCCTGCTTAATTATACTTTTATACTTGTCTTGCCAGAAATTATGCTCCTTTCTATTTTCCTCACTAGGATTTGACTTCCAATTTTTAAAGGATGCCTTTTTGCCTCTAACTATCTCTTTTACTTTGTTGTTTAGCCATAGAGGCATTTTTTGTATTGGTCCTCTTACTTTTCTTTTTAATTTGGGGTATACATTTAATTTGAGCCTCTATTATGGTGTTCTTTAAAAGTTTCAATGTACCTTGCAGGCATTTAACTCTAGTGACTGTTCCTTTTAATATCCATTTTACTAGCTTCCTCATATTTGAGTAGTTCCCCTTTCTGAAGTTAAATGCTACTGTAGTGGGTTTCTCTGGTATTTTCCCACCTAAAACGATGTTACATTTAATTATATTATGGTCACTATTACCAAGCGGTTCAGCTATATTCACCTCTTGGACCAGAACCTGTGCCCCACTTAGGACTAAATCAAGAATTGCCTCTCTTGTTGTGGGTAAAGTGAAACAATTTGCAAATTCAAAGTGACTTCATCAAAATGTTCCAGTCAAATAAAACAAATGCAGAAGTGTTGAAATGATACTTTTGACAGTTCTGAAACCTTTTGATTTTTGTTTGTTTATTCAAAAAAGATGTTTTGTTTCAGAATTCCACTCAATTTTATTTAAAAAAAAAATTAGAAAGTTTTTAAAACTTCAAAGAAACAAAATGTTTGGGTCAAATGAAACATATTTGATTTTTTTTCAACTTTTTCATTTCACTGGAAAAAAATTTGCTTTGAGTCAACCCAAACTGCATTTTTTATTTCTTTTTATTTGGCCACTGAACAGAAACATTTGTTATTTGCAGAGCCTTGTTGCATTATTCGCTTTCAGTGGGATTAGTAAAATGCATAGAACAAAGGAAAAACATTATATAGGATTCAAATACAATTTCCATTTAGGTTTTTTAACCTCTTCCTTTAAATTTTCATGGGATTGTTCTTTTTCCATATTTTTCAAAAGGTTATTTGCCAAGCTTTTATCTCCAAAGTACTGTTTTCCAGCATATGCCATATGAAGCTTAAATGCATATGATAGTGCTGCCTATATATTCATATCTGCATATCATTGTTTGACTCCTACTGAACCATGCCTTTTATTCTGCATAACTGAGCAAACACCAGGGAACAATAAGAGTTTAGTTCCTTTAAACTCCATATATCTAGAAAGATATAAAATTAACACTGCACACATTAAATGGATTGACTAACTGATAGGTCTTAAAATGTGATTGTAAATGGGGAATCATCATTGAATGATTCTAATGGGGTCCTGCAGGGATTTAACATTTTTATTAATGACCTGGAACAAAACACAAAATAAATACTGAAAAAGTTTGCAGATAAAACAAAAATTGGGGAAGTGGTAAATAATGAGGAGGACAGGTCACTGGTACACAGTGATCTGAATTGCTTGGTATGCTGGGTGGAAGCCACAATGTGTGTTTTAATATGGCTAACTCCAAATGTATGGATCTGGGAACAAAGACTATAGACCATACTTATATGCTGGGGGACTCTATTCTGGGAAGTAATGAGTCTGAAAAAAGACTTGGGGGTCATGTGGATAATCAACTTAACATGAGCTCCCTGTGGCACATTGTGGCCAAAAGGGCTAATGCAATCCTTGGATTCATAAACGGGAATCTCAGGTAGTAGAGAGGTTATTTTACCTCTGTATTTGGCACTGATGTGACTACTGCTGGAATACTGTGTCCAGTCCCAGTGTCCACAGTTCAAGAAGATGTTGATAAAATGGAGAGGATTCAGAGAACAGCCATAAGAATGATTAAAGAGTTAGAAAACATGCCTTAGATTTAATAGATTGACTCTGACTCTCAATCTATTTAGTTTAACAAAGAAAAGGATTAAGGGGTGACTTGATTACAGTCTATAAGTGCCTACATGGGGACAAAATACTTAATAATGGGCACTTCAATCTATCTGAGAAAGAAATAACATGATCCAATGGCTGGAAGTTGAATCTAGACAAATTCAGACTGGAAATAATGTGTAAATTTTTAATTCTGAAAGTAATTAACCATTGAAACAATTACCAAGGTTCATGGTATTGGAGTCAATTACCAAGGGTCAGGTATTGGAGACATTTTTTTATTTCAAAAGGTGGATAAAGCTACTAGGGGAGAGGCTGTTCTAGATTTGATTTTGACAAATAGGGAGGAACTGGTTGAGAATTTTAAAGTGGAAGGCAGCTGGGGTGACAGTGATCATGAAATGATAGGGTTCATGATTCTAAGAAATGGTAGGAGGAAAAACAGCACAATAAGGATAATGGATTTCAGGAAGGTAGACTTTAGCAAACTCAGGGAGTTGGTAGGTAAGATCCCAAAGGAAGCAAGTCTAAGGGGAAAAACAGTTCAAGAGAGTTGGCAGTTTTTAAAAGAGATAGTATTAAGAGGGAAAAAAACAAACTCTCCCACTGCATATGTAAAGATAGGAAGTTTGGCAAGAGAGGCTTAATCAGGAGACCTTCAATGATCTGAAACTCAAAAAAGAGTCCTACAAAAAATGGAAACTAGGTCAAATTACAAAGGACGAATATATATAAATAACACAAGTATGTAGGGACAAAATTAGAAAAGTCAGGGTATAAAATGAGGTTAAACTAGCTAGAGATCATAAAAGGTAATAAGAAAACATTCTACAAATATATTAAAAGCAAGAGGAAGACAAAGGACAGAGGAGGCCCATTACTCAATGAGTGGGAAAAATCAATAACAGAAAATTTGGAAAATTTGTTTCAGTTTTCGCCAAAAAGTTTAGTAGCAATTGGACATCTAAGTTAATGAATGCCAGTGAAAATGAGATAGGAACAGAGTCTAAAACAGGAAAAGAACAAGATAAAAATTACTTCGACAAGTTAGATGTATTCAAGTCACCAGGGCCTGATGAAATACATACTAGAATATTCAAGGAGCTGACTGAGGAGATATCTGAGCCATTAGCTATTCTCTTCAAAAAGTCATGCAAGATGGGAGTGATTCCAGAGGACTGGAAAAGGGCAAATATAGTACCAATCTATAAAAAGGGGAAGAAGGACAACCGGAGAAATTACAGACCAGTTAACTTCAATACCTGGAAAGATAATGGAGCAAATAATTAAGCAATCAATTTGCAAACACCTAGAAGATAATAAGGTGATAAGAAACAGTCATCATGGATTTGTCAAGAATACATCGTGTCAAGCCAACCTAATAGCTTTCTTCGACAGGGTAACAAGCCTTGTGGATGGAGGGAAGCTGTAGATGTGGTATATCTTGACTTTAGTAAGGCTTTTGATACCGTCTTGAATGATCATCTCATAAACAAACTAGGAAAATACAACCTAGATGGAGCTACTATAAGGTGGATGCATAACTGGTTGGAAAAAATGTAGTTGTCAGTAGTTCACAGCCAAGCTGGAAGGGCATACTGAGTGAGGTCCCTCAAGGATAGTTCTGGGTCCAGTTCTGTTAAATATATTCATCAATGATTTAGATAATGGCATAAAGAGTACACTTATAAAGTCTGCAGATGATACTAAACTGGGAGGGGTTGCAAGTGCTTTGGAGGATAGGATTAAATTTCAAAACGATCTAGAAGATCTAGGAGAAACGGTCTGAAGTAAATAGGATGAAATTCAATAAGGACAAATGCAAAGTACTCTTCTTAAGCAGGAACAAGCAGTTGCGCATGTACAAAATGGGAAATGATTCACTAAAAAAAAGTACTGTGGAAAGGGATCTGGGAGTCATAGTGGATCACAAGCTAAATAGGAGTCAACAATGTAATACTGTTGCAAAAAAAAAGCCAATATCATGTATTAGCAGGAGTATTGTAAGCAAGACACAAGAAGTAATTCTTCCGCTCTACTCCATGCTGATTAGGCCTCAACTAGAGTATTGTTTTCAGTTCTAGGTGTCACATTTCAGGAAAGATGTGGACAAATTGGAGAAAGCCCAGAGAAGAACAACAAAAATTATTAAAGTTCTGGAGAACATGACCTATGAGGGAAGACTGAAAATATTGGGTTTGTTTAGTCTGGAGAACAGAAGACTGAGTGGGGACATAACCATTTTCAAATACATAAAAGGTTGTTACAAGGAGGAGGGAGATAAATTGTTCCCTTTAACCTCTTAGGATAGGATAAGAACCAATGGGCTTAAATTGCAAGAAGGGTGGTTTAGATTGGACATTAGCATAAATTTCCTAACTGTCAGGGTAGTTAAGCACTGGAATAAATTACCTAGGGAGATTGTGGAATCTCCTGGGGCTGCCAGCAGGGGTTAGACCCTGCCCCCCTTTGGAGCCACAAATGCCAGAGGAGCAGTCAGCTGTTGTGAGTTCCCCTTTCCCAAGGTTGGTGGGGCTTGAGCTTCTAGCTTCAGCCCTAGGGTGGCTGGCGTCAGGTTCTGGCTGTGCAGTGGCAGGCTCCGTCTCCCAGATGTGGGGCTCTGAGCTCCGGCCTCTGCCTCACTGCCCGCACCCCCAATCACATCTGGCCCCTGCTGCCTCCCCCGACCCCCATCCATCCCTCTATCACCCCAGCCTCCACTGCCTCCTTACCCACCTCCCCCTCCAGGGCTTCATTTGTTCCCCAGCTTGCCATGGCTGAGTAAATCTGCTGTGAAAAGTGATATTTGTGTGTTTGTTAATACCACTTTTCACTTTTATATAAATAAATTACAATAATTATGACAGGTATATGTGCATATTTATTTGTTTTTCCTAAAGTTAATTAATTATTTAGGAAAAATTGTTAGTGGCCACGAGCAAAAGTTGGTGGCCACACTGAAGCCACCAAAAAATTTGTTCTGAGAACTCCTGGTCTAGATAATACTTAGTCCTGCCTTAAGGTCCTTAGACCCCTCAAGGTCCCTTCCAGTCCTACACTCCTATGATTCTATGGTGTATTCTCCATCACTGACCATTTTAAAATCAAGATTAGTTGTTTTTTTCTAAAAGATGTGCTCTAGCAATTATTGTGGGGAAGTTCTATGGCCTGTGTTATACAGGAAGCCGGACCACATAATGACAATGATCCCTTCTGGCCTTTGAATCTATGACTCTATAACAACTTTGGGGCCACAGCAAGGATCTTAATCCAATCCTAGCCGACTGACAATATGAAAATATAGAAGTGATGCCATCAGTAGTTCTAAACTTTAAGCATAGAAAATAGCAGATGTCCAAAACATATCTTTATTATTTTAAATAGAAATTTAATTGTAAAGAAAGCAAACAGACAAAGCTGTCTCAAGATACAAAGTTGCAGCTCTGAAAACCTTTGAATTCCTTGTTTCTGGAATCCACCAGTCTCTTATTTAATAGCTATTTTCTCTTTGACTTCTCACCACTGATCACCTGATTACCACTGTGAGTTCACACTCTTGTAGCCTTTCCTAGCATGTTTTCTGGTATCTGATCCTTTAAATACAGGAGAGACAAATGGCTGCAGTGCAAAAGTGGCTTTATTTTGCTTCTGTCTGCCACGCATTGTGCCTTTCTTCTACCTGGCAACTACTTTTAGATTCTGTCCTGTTTTCCCAGTTTTATTGCTCAGTGGCAGTCTATTAGTAAACCCCTAACAAAAGGTTTCTGAATTTTTTTTTTCTCCAGTTGGGATTCTTTCTCAGTAAGTATTTCACATAGTATTCAAGATATCTCTGATATCTCAGATGGAATAAAAGGAATGTAAGTTATATGTGATTTCTATATAATTAGAATAAATTTTGCATCCTAGGTTTATGCAGTCATATACAGAAAGGAAGGATTGTCCAGGGGTTCGGGCACTAGCCTGGGACAGACATAGATAAATCTCGTAGTCTCAGATCCTCAAAGGTAGTTACGCACCTATCGCCCATTGATTTGGGGATCTGGGTCTTAGTCTCTCTGTGCATCAGTTCTCCCTCTATAAAATGGAAATAATAGTATTTCATACTCCACAGGAGTGTTAAGAATAAATATATTAAGATTGTGAGGTGCTCAAATACTACAGCAATGGAGTCCATATAAGTACCTATGATATAGTGAACAAATATGAAAGTATCTTATGACATAGTGTACCAGTCTTTGCAGCCCCCTGCTAGATGTCTCATTTCCCTGCTGCTCATTGCCACAGGAAACAGTTCTCCAAAAGGAATAGAGCCACCATTTTGGAAACGAGTGAGATCTGGACCTCCGGGAGCCAGAAGCAACATCCAATCAAAACCCAGCAGGCTAAAATAAAAGGTGCTGCCTGCTGTCACAAGTCAGTTCTTGGCTGTAGCTAGAGAAGTGAGGAGGGATGTTCTTTAGGTCACCAGCGGAGGAACCAGCCCAGGCCTTAGTGCTGGCCACAATCAGTAACAGGAGTTCAGAAGGAACACTGCGGATTCAATTCCAGCGAGGGACTTTAGCCTGGAAGGGTGAGAAACTATTTTGTTTATAATTGACCCTGAAGGACAAGGAGCTACTTCTATTTTGGCAAATAGAACTGGTTGGAAAATGGGAAAAATTCTCCTGAGAATGTTTGTGAAAATTGTCTAAATTTCAATGGAATATTTAATTGAAATGTAACTAAAATGTTGACCAAAAAATTGACAATTATTTCAATCAGCTGAATAGTTGGAAAAAAGTATCCTTTTATTTTTTTAAATTCTTTTTGTCAAAAAATTGATGAATGCCAATATTTTTGACAATTTGGAAACTCTTTGACTAGCTCTACTGCCAGGGCAAACATGTCTGATGACTGAGAGAAACTACCGTCCCATTTAGTCTCTGGTGGTTCCAGTGATACGCTTTGCACTTTAGGCCACACTGTGGACTAGGCAATGCTCTCTGGAGAAGATCAGAGATTACTGTATAAATGTGTATGGGTGCTAAACAAAGAAGTGTAAATGTCCAGCAGAAACTCCAAAAGTGTGGTGCAGATATTTCAAACCATTTCTGTCCCATGAATCTGCATTGTATTAAGCAGCAGCTGAGTGAGTAAGCCTGTATAGGAAGGATGACACTGACATTCTTACCGATAGCCATATTTTAAAAGTTATTTAAATGTTTCAACAACTTTTTTTTAAAATGCTTTGTTTGCTTGTTTGTCCTATATATGAATATTTGTTCCCCAAGTTGTTATATGGTATTTCTTTTGAGACCCTGACCTTTCGCCACTAAAAAGATGAAAATTCAGAGTTTAAATGCAATGGCCCTGGATCAAGCTCTTCAGAATGCTTTTGAAAAGACAGGATTCTGTCCTGTATACCCTGATATGTAGGCATGGGACTGTAGCAAGTTTTGTATGTAATTTGCCCTATTATCTCAGTTACAAGACCATGGCTTGGTCTACACTTACCCCAGTGATTTGGCGGCAGTTGACGGGAGTTACACAAACTACGCAGAAAACTTGCATAACTCCCATCAACTGCTGTGCTGCTTTTCTGTGTGCCATCTTCACTGCACTGCGCCGACGGGAACCACGTTTCCATTGATGTAGCGCTACGCCACTTGAGGGGGTGGACTAACAGCATTGACTTCTGGATCAACTGAGCGGGTCTTCACTGACCGCTCAGTCGATCCAGATAAGTCGATCTGAGAAGGGTGACTTTGCCGCTGTCAGTGTAGACATAGCCCATGTCACACTGCTGTCCCCAAAATTCATGTCAGAATTAGTTACAAACCAAAAATTCACTGCTATGGTTCTACAACTCTTGTTAAAAACCTAAAAGATTTTGGGACTCAATTTTGGATTTCTTCTAAATGGAAGGGGGTCTTCCTTCTCCATAGCCTCTATTTCCACCAACATGTCCCAGGCTTCCTCCGATTCCTTTAGCCATCTTCTAAATAGACCTTTTACCTGCCCATTTCCTAGTGTAATCTTCAGAGGACAGTTCGCCGACTCACTATTCCCATTGTGATATTCAGAGGGCACTCAGCAGACCTACTCTTTTTTTTTTTCTGACATTCAGATAGACTCATAGTCTTTAAGGTCAGAAGGGATCAATATGATCATCTAGTCTGACCTCCTGCACAGCGTAGGCCATAAAACCTCACCCATCCACTCCTGTAGTGTAATAGACCCCTGACCTATGACTGAGTTGTTAAAGTTTTCAAATCATGGTTTAAATGCTTTAAGGTACAGATGGGCCAGTCCAAAATCCAGCTCCCTTAATATCGTAGTGAGAATCTCTTTGGGGCAATTGTGCAGTAGTGGAACGTTGAGTGTGCAACCTGGTCCCACTGCTTCCTCTGCAATGTCCTTGGGCGGAGACACTTCCAAATCATTGCACTACTGGAAAACCTGGAGTGCATCTGTAGCACACCCTGGAGCATCTCAGCTCTAGAATTAGGTGAAGAGCAACTGCAGAGGCAGCTGGTAATGAAGCCCCTAGCATTCTCTGCAGAATGAGGTGTAAGAGAGATACAGGCAGGGCTGGATTAGTGCATAGGCAAACGAGACGTGTGCCAAGGGCCCAAATCGGGGTCGGGGAGGCTGTTTTTGGTTTTCACTAATGCAGGTGTGTGTGCAAACTGAAGGAATTTCACCCACTTGACTGAATGACATTGCAATCTCATGCATGGGGTTTGAGTCAACCATTCCTTTGTCATGATGGAGGAACCTCTGTGGCGAAAGGAATTAGATAAATGTAATCAATATCGTAATCCAGCCAGGAGGTATTGGATAAATTTAATTAATTTCATAATCTAGCCTATGGGATAATAGGTAAAATCCATTATATGATTGTGGAGTAGGTTATGGTGCCAGTATATGAGATACATTTGGGTCTAAATTATGTGTCTTGAGAGAGAAAGCCAGGGCAGCCAGTGTATGGCATAATGGCTCCAGTGCATTGGGGGAGTGTAGTGAGAGTTAGTCTTTGGGTATGTCTACACTGACGGTGGCAAAGTCGCCATGGTCAGATTGACCGATCTGGATTGACTGAGCAGTCAGTGAAGACCTGCTCAGTCGATCCAGCAGTTGACGCAGTAAAACCACACCCTCAAGTGGCACAGTGCAGTGAAGATGCCGCACAGAAGGGAAGCGCAGCAGTTGACGCAGAGTAGCTTGCGTAATTCCCATTGATTGCCACCGAATCACCTGGTAAGTGTAGACCAGGGCTTTGTTACCCAATGCAGCAAGGATAGGTCTATGGCAACACTCCTGCTCCACCCCAGATATGTCACTTGGGGCTGGGTATCATAGCTGTTGGCAAGGGTTGGCCTCCCTCTCACTCCCTTTGTACACTGAAGTGCTAGGAGCAATCTTATCACTGCCTCCTGCACAAATATACTGGAACATGAGAGTCCTGGACACTGCAGCAAGTGTAACTGAGCCTTTAGTGTGGATTTAGAAATGTGCATGTGGCATATCATCTTATTAGTACCCAGTACTCCCATGATAAAAGCCAATGAGTCCTGTCCCCCATCTGGAGTGTGTACTTGAGTACTCTGCTCTAGCACATGTTCATCAGGCAAACTAACAGAGGAAGGAAAACATCTCTCTCCAAATGTCTGACTTATTTTACTGTGACATGGACATGAACACTTCTTATGTGGGTTTTAAAATTAGTAGGAATATACAACCACTTTCTTTTACAATAAAATGTTTTGTGACCACAGCTGTGTTTCTCGCCCTCATGCAAGCCCAGGCTGCTACCAAGGATTTTGGCTATGTAATATTGTGATGTAAAGCATAATTCTGTTGTGTGCAATGGTCTTTTCAATAGGCAGCAAAAGCCTGGGAAGACTAAAATAATTCCCCATTACTATGTCCTTTAGGTTGACTTTGAAATTAAATCAGAAATTTCCCGATGAATATACTGGCTAATCTTTATGAACCATCTGCCTGACACAATTTCCCTTTGGTCTAAACACAGTGCATTTTTAAAAAAACTACTAGGGTTGGACTAAAAGTTTAAAGGGTTCAATATTTCATGGATGTTCCCTTTTTTTCCCCCCTAAACATGGGACCTGAAGTAATTATGGCAATCCAGGGTTACAGATGGATACCAAAAAATACCAATAAAATGTTTAAAACTCTCAAAATTTTAAAAATGTCATATATTCTGTATTTACCATGGTGTGCAATGTACAAAAATTTTTGTTAACACTCCTTTGAGATAATGCACATGACTCAATCATTGCTTTACTACTCATAAATCTTTTAATTTCTTATGGTGCTTATCACCATAGCCTCTGGGTAATGTAGTCATCCCAAACTCATGTCAACAAAAATGTTATGCTGTACCCCTTCATTGTGTGGGTGTGTATATAATACTTAACTACAAAACTAATATGAGGAATCAATTATCAGTTATAAGATACAACATAACAATTATCAGTTGCTCAATCAACTTACATTATAACACTGAAAAGCTTCTAGTACTTAATCTTTTTTAAATGCACTTTTAAAAAATTATAAAATATCAGGCAATTTGAGAAAAGGGGGGAAAAAGAGGGGTTTTAAATAAATAAATTCTTTCTCTTTCCCTCTCTCACAAATACACAAATAAATAAATTGGGGGGAGGTTCTCTTCAAATAAAGCAATCAGTGCTAATAAGTTTTCACTCTCTTTAAACCCAAATGCTTGGCAACTGCCAGTAACACAAGAGATACTGAGCACTCAGTCCATCTGTCCCCAGACTGGACATTAATCATGTCAAGCTGAAGTAGATTCTGAGATGATCATTGCTCTCTGTTTCCCACCTACAATGGAAAGGGCATTAAATGTTATGTAATGACTGTTTCCTATCAAGAAATGGTGTGACTGAAAATTGGGCCACTGGCTTTTATATATGTGCCTCCAAAAGAGTTTTGGGGATGCTGTTCTTACATTATTCTGTGGCATCAGCAGGACCCTGAAAAGGTTAAAATTGGTTTAATCTGAGAATTTCCTCTTTACTCAAAACATCTTTTTTTTTAATTCCACTTCCCTAAAACAGCCATTTAAATGTTCCAGAGGTGATCCTGGCAATTACAGGCTGGTAAGCCTAACTTCAGTACCAGGCAAGTATAGTAAAGAGCAGAACTATCAAGCACATAGATGAACACAATTTATTGGTTGAGTCAACATGGCTTTTTGTAAAGGGAAACCATGCCTCACCAATCTATTAGAATTCTTTGAGGGGGTCAAATAAACTTGAGGACAAGGATGATACTGTTGATATAGTGTTACCTGGACTTTCATAAAACCTTTGAAGGTCCCTTACCAAAGGCTTTTAAGCAAAGTAACCAGGCATAGGATAAGAGGGAGGAAGGTCCTCTCATGGATCAGTAATTTGTTAAAAGACAGGAAACAAAGAGCAGGAATAAATGGTCAGTTTTCAGAATGGAGAGAGGTAAACAGTGTATTCCCAGAAATCCATACTGGGACCAGTGCTGTTCAATTTATTCATAAACGATCTGGGAAAAGGGGTAAACAGTGAGGTAGCAAAATTTGTAGATACAAAATTATTCAAGTCCAAAGTAGACTGCAAAGGGATCTCACAAAACTGGGTGACTGGGCAACAAAATGTCAGATGAAATTCAGTGTTGATAAATGCAAAGTAATGAGTACTGGAAACATAATCCCAACTGTACATACAAAATGATGGGGGTCTAAATTAGCTGTTACCATTTGAGAAAATGATCTTGGAGTCTTCGTGGATAGTTCTCTGAAAACATCTACTCAATGTGCAACGGCAGTCAAAAGAGCTAACAGAATGATAGGAGCCATTAGGAAAAGTATAGACAATAAGACAGAAAATATCATAGTGCCACTATACAAATCCATGGTACACCCATGCCTTGAATCTGACATGCAGTTCTGGTTGCCCCATGTCAAAAAAGATACTTTAAAATTGGAAAAAATACAGAGATGGGCAACAAAAATGATTAAGGATATAGAACAGCTTCCATATGAGGAGGGATTAAAAAGACAGGGGGGGAAATATGATAGAGGTCTATAAAATCATGAATGGAATGAAGAAATTGAATAAGGAAGTATTATTCATTTCTTGACATAACACAAGAAGCAGGGGGTCACCCAAAGAAATTAATAGGCAGAAGGTTTAAAACAAACAAAAGGAAGTACAACGTCACACAATACACAGTCAACCTGTCAAACTCATTGCCCAGGGATATTGTGAAGACCAAAATATAACTGGCTTCAAAAAAGAATTAGATAAATTCATGGAGGATAGCTCCCTCAATGGCTTTTAGCCAAGATGATCAGGGATGCAACCCAATGCTCTAGGTGTCCTAGCCTCTGACTGCCAGAAGCTAGTAGATGACAGGGGATGGATCACTCAATGATTGCTTGTTCTGTTCATTCCCTCTGAAGCACCTGGCATTGGCCACTGTCAGAAGACGGAATACTGGGCTAGATGGCCCATTGGACTGACTCAGTATGGCCACTCTTATTTTCTTGTGCCTGGGGCACAAAACCCCACAAGCCCAGGGAAATGCTGTGGTGGGGACAGTTTTCTGTCACCTACATTGAAATAACTCACAGCGGAGATTATTCAGCCTCCTACAATGTTGGTTGCTTAAACCACACACCTATTCATGTCAATTAGAGTTTTCTCAATAAGAAGTGCTGTATGAGATTTGTTTTTAAGGTACTGAGCCAGATTCTGAGCTGCTGTAAATTGGCATAGCTCCTTTGAAATCAACGGGATTATGCCAATTCACACCAGCTGAAGATGTGGCCCATTATATTTACAAACCCTTCTTTATAAGACTGTATGTAAAGTTGGATTAGCAAATGAAAGTACTGTAAAATAGATTGCCTGCGTAATTAAACATAGCTGGAAACTTTTATTATCTAATTTCATTTTATGGAGTGCAATTCAGGAAGATAATCAGTTTAATTAACAGATATATAAAATCAGTGATACATGATCATTTAAAATAACATTATGATCTTTTATAAGGCTTTCATACTTATATCAAAATCCATATGGATTTTTATTTGCATGTGGTCACGCCTATTTCCTAGAAAAAATGAAGAGACTGAGAGGTTAAAAATACAAAAAGCTTTTTGTTTAATTTTTATAATTATATGGAAATGACTGTATTTGGAAGTTTAGATTGAAACATAATATTTAAAAGAGTAACATAGAAATGGGTTACAATTTAGATACTTCCATCTTGCAATCTGAAACAGTGTCTCATTGTAAGATTACTACATTTGTAGACAGATGGGATTATTTCCTGTAAATGGGTCTTGTCTGCATTAGCAAATTTCATATCCATAAATCATCCCTGGCAGTAGCAATGGTGGAAAGTGTAATGTAGATGAGACTCAGGGAGTTGTACAACATTGGTGGAGCTGCAGTGGCAAAGAAGTGCTGCTAAGAAGTTGGTTCATGTAGTGGCAGCATGAGTGTGAAGACACTCATTAAAATAATCTTACAAATTTTCAGCTCAGATTTTTCTCTCCAGCTGGAAGTGGTAATAACACTTTTGTGTCCGCCATGCAATCTAATTTTGGAGTGAGATGTGTGCCACTGACTATGTACCTACTCTGTCTTTTTCTTGTGTAAAAAGATATAGCTATTATTTCCACTTCATGGATGACTTCCTGAGTTTGAGCACATGTGTTTTCTGGTATGTAAATTGCCTTCTTTTCCTTATTAAGACATTGACATGGATGTTGCTGGATGAGCTTAATTATTTAAATGAGCCACCCTTGGGGTTTAATGTTCTTGTCTTAATTTTGTTTTGTTTTGTTAATGAAGACTAATAGCAGCAGGGGATATTTAGTTCTTGAAATCACTATCAAATGAAAAGTTCCCACAGCATTGAGATGTATTTAATGCTGAGGAAGAGCTTAGGACTCATCTATTGTTCATTAGTGGTGAAAGATATCTTATTTTTCGCACCTTACATAAAAAAAATGGCTTTTGGGCACTTGCACATGGCTATCTGCAGGGAAATTCTTTGCTGTCTTCTCTGTTCAAATGCCTAGTGATAAAAGCGGGGGGGAAATAATAAATATTCCCATCATCTAGCATTACATTCACTAAGTGTTTGAACTGGATAAACTGATCACTTCCATGTTCCTTATTATCACAGGCATTTTCCAGGCAAGAGAAAGGGAGGGGTTGTGGGTATGAAGCTGAGCTGCCTGGCTCTACAATAGCTGCTGCAATCTGTATCTTGGATGAGGAAAGAGAGGACCTGGGATCAATTTGGGATTCTGTGAAGACTAGAAGCTTTTCGGGGGGAGGGGAGAGGAAGGGGAGATCTTCATATATCCATGTTTTTATAATAGATTTTCTAAATGAATTCATATGAAGAAAATGGCTCTGAAAGTGCTTTTTGGACCAGCTACTGTGTCATCAACATGCAATTTACTGCTTTGTAAAGTAGCAGTAAAAACTTTGTGATGCTTAGAATTTCAAACATTCTATGGTGTATTGAAACCAATATTGCTTCTATTTTATTTTAGACTCATTGTTTTATATCTCTCTCTCCTTTGTCCCTTCATGTTTCTAGAGCCACATCTCTCCCAGCTCCAGCAGATTGCTATCATTCCCCACCCCTTCCCCCACGCTGTTCTTTCTGCTGTGCTTCTGGTGGTTGATGTATTTATTTTCTGCAGGCCTTGTGGCTTCAGGCTCTCCTCCCCCGGTGTACACCCCCCTGAATTTTCCCAACCCTCCCCCCCCCCGAGGTCAACTAGTTACATGCAGTGTTGCCAGTTTAGTCATTGGTTGGTAATTTGAATTAAAGTTGAAACATTAATACACACTTTAAAAGCATATACTGTATATGATAAACTACTTGTACCTGAAAAAGCATACACGGTTTGAAAAGTATGAACAAAGACTAGCTTACTCATATCACTGTTGTTTTTATGACGGTGTTGGCGCATTCATTTTGGTGATGTTGGTCAGCCTAATAATTTCAAATTATGATTTGTCAGCAAGGTCTGAATAAGGTCTCCCGGGACAGCTAGTGATGAGCCAGGGGTGTGGGGAGGAAAGGCTTCAGGACCAGACTGTATTTACATGAACAAACCTACTCTGCCTTGGTATCCAGCAAACAGAGTTATGTTGCCCAAGTGATCAATTTTGGCTGGTGTTGAGTTACAAATCACGGGTGTGTCAAAGGGAATGAACGGAACAGGCAATCATCAAGTGATCCATCCTGTCATCCACACCCAGCTTCTGGCAAACAGAGGCTAGGGACCCTCAGAGCATGGTTTTGCATCCTTGCCCATCCTGGCTAATGGCTATTGATGGATCTGTCCTCCACTAACTTATCTAGTTCCTTTTTGAACCCTGTTATAATTTTGGTTTTCACAACATCGCCTGGCAAAAAGTTCCACAGGTTGACTGCATTGTGTGAAGAAATACTTACTTTTGTTTATTTTAAACCTGCTGCCTATTACTTTCATTGGGTGACCCCTAGTTCTTGTGTTATGTGAAGGAGTAAACAACACTTCCTTATTGACTTTCTCCACACCAGTCAAGATTTTATAGACCTCTATCATATCCCCCCTTAGCCATCTCTTTTCCAAGATGGAAAGTTCCAGTCTTTTTAATCTCTCTTAATATGGAATCTGTTCCATACCACTAATCATTTTTGTTGCTCTCCTCTGTACCTTTTCCAATTCCAATATAACTTTTTTGATATGGGGCGACCAGAACTGCATGCAATATTCAAGATGTGGGCATACAGGGGATTTACATAGTAAAAGTGGAGGAGCTTGGTTTGCCAGACCAATCAGGAAAGCAAATGCTGACAACCTATGTGAAAAGGCCATAAAACAGCAAACCTCTGGACTGCATCAACGTGCAGAAAGCCTTATAAGGCAGTTACTGCCAGAGCCAATTGTAGACGTACTTAATGAGGTAGTTAAGAATGCTGGAGTCACAACACAGTTTATGCAAACAAACATGGCTGTCACATCATGCTTTCTATTTAAGCAAGAGGTACCCCACACTACAAACTGGATGCCAGTGTTAAGTGCATTGTCACTTGTTAATCCTGAAGTTGGACACTGGTTCTGAACAAGACCGACAAATGCTCACCATCTTTCTGCAAGAAACTCAACTGACTGGTTAGGAGCATCTGGTGCAACAGTGAAAGACTCATCAGTTGAAAAAGTAAAGAACTCTTTCTGCACATTCAAAAAATGTGCATAAATGGCTGATAAATGCACTGATGCATATGCATATGCACCTCAAGTATTTAGTCATTGTATACATTATCTTGATGTCAGGCCAATAGATGCATTTCTAGATGTTAATGTTAGAAGATACATTGGCTGCATCTCTGACAACTCACATCTTAGAAGAGTTAAATGCTTGTAAATTGAAGCCCAAACAGATGGCTGCTTCTGCATTTGGTGGAGCTGCAACCTTCTCTGGAAGACATAGTTGGGTACAAGCTTTGCTCAGACAAAAGTGTAACCCTAATCTCTTCTCTACACACACTGCAGAGGCAATCTATTCCAAATAGCACTAGTACAAGCTGCACAATCTTCAAAAGACATTTAAAAGCTATAAATGTAGTGTATTCATTATACTGTTTTTTGCAACCTTCTCTGGAAGACATAGTTGGGTACAAGCTTTGCTCAGACAAAAGTGTAACCCTAATCTCTTCTCTACACACACTGCAGAGGCAATCTATTCCAAATAGCACTAGTACAAGCTGCACAATCTTCAAAAGACATTTAAAAGCTATAAATGTAGTGTATTCATTATACTGTTTTTTCAGCAAGAATCCAAAAGGACTTGAATGTCTTGGAAAAAATAGAAGTTCAAATTAGTCCAACCTGGGAAAACCTGCTGGCTTTATCATGAGTGATCCTTGGCTGTTGTCTTACCATTACTGCAACCATTATTACTGGCTTTGGAAAGTATCTACCGAGAAGAGATGAATCTAAGTAGTGAAGCTGTGGACTACTTTTGCTACTAAGTTCTGAGAAAATTATCACCATTCTCTCTTGTAAATCTGCTGTTGAAACCACTTGGGTCATTAAACAATGCCATCCAGGCATCTGCTACAACAGTAGTATATCTTTGTCCAGCAATAGAAGCAACAATAGTAGTATATCTTTGTCCAGCAAAAGTATATCGTTGTCCAACATTGGATCAGTCAGAGAGAGATCCATTGAAAATGTACAGTAAGAAGCAAAGACTTCTCCAGTTGACTAATGAAGGAACTTACATTGAATCCTTAAGTGAAGAGGACAAGAAGTGTTTGTTATGCCAGCTGAAAAAGTACACAGACTTGATTCTTATAAATCTACAACAGTAACTTCTGATTCTATCAACCTCTTACATAACTTTTATAGGTGCCTGTCTTATAAAGCACTGATAAAGCAGCTGAGTGGAATGAGGCACTACCAGCAATGGGGCTGCTATGTGATCAGGACAGAATAGAGAATTTTGAATACAGAGTGGAATGTCATACGATGAATGAATGAAGATTTGACTTCAACTTCTTCTTTATCATCACTAGTGGGTATGACCCAATCTTTCTGCTATGTTTTTTTTTTGGATGAAAGAAGTAGGAATTTGTCTCTTCTTGCTACTCCCAGTCAAAACAGATACAGTTGAGTATTCTTTTTCCTCATTGAATAGAATTTTGTTTTCTGAAAGAAGTCGCCTTCTGCCTGATCATGAGCATATCATGAAGGACTGGAAGTACCGAACACATGAGAAGCCACCAAAGATGAATGTACTGTGCATTCGAGAAGTTAATTAACAAAGTTGTGAAAAATTACAACAAGAAATCAAGAAGAATGTAGATGTAGTGCTTCACAGTCGGCTTGAGTCGCCAACTTTAATATGAGTGACGATTTTAAAACATTTAATCTAATAAAATGATTGTGAAACATTTTTCAGTTTTTTACTATGGTGCCATACAGCCTACCTTCACCCGCACGGTCTCACCTCTCATCAGTCCTCATCCCCTGTAAATTTGAACACTCCCCCTAATTTCAATTCCTGGGAAAAAACATTGCTCCTTCCTGTCTTCAGGGTTCTAGACCCAGTCCTGTATGGTGGAGTGAGGTGGGGGTTGATCAGCAAAGTGGGCAGCTACACTACCCTATGAGATTGGAGATCAAGCTCCACAGAGTTGGTTGTAATTCTGTCTGTAGCAAGAGTACTCTTTTTTTTTTTCCCCCTTCCCCTCCCCCCACAACAAAAGAAGAACTGGTGCCCTCTTTATTTCCAGGTCAGGGTTGGGAGGAAGGTGAGAGGTTACCTCGCCAGACTCCAGCCTCCAACACATGCCTCTTTTGCAGGTCCTAAGCAGCCATCCAGAAATGACCAGCTCATCATGCTGAGCACAAAACTATTTAGGCCCTAATTCAGCAGTTCATCCCTATTCAGCAAAACAAATGTTTAAAGTTAAGAAGCTTTGCTGAACAGAGATGGGTTTAAGCATGTGCTTAAATGCTTTTCTGTAGTAGGGCTATAGTGTGGTTGTGGGCCGTGTACTTGCTGAGTGTACGTGTACATTTCCGCTACTTACTTCACACTTAAGGACCTGAAGGATTGAGCCCTCTCTTTGTACCAAGCCATTTTTGCTCTTACCACAGCCACTCACCATACTATCTCTAGATAGCTTCTGATTTAAATTTGTCTGATTTCATCTTCCTGTCACTGGTTCATGTTGAGCCTTTCTTTGCTAAATTAAAAGAGCTCCTCTTGTACCTGATGTGTTCTCTCCACAAAAGTACTTGTACACTGCAACCCAATCATCTCTCAGTCTGTTTGCTAAACAAACCAGACTATCTGTTTCAGGGTATGTGTACACTGCAAAAAAAAAAAAAAAAAAGACCACGACAGTGAGTCTCAGAGCCCAGGTCAACTGACTCTGGCTAACAGGGCCAAAAATAGCGGTGTAGACATTTGGGATTGGGCTGGGTTTCAGGGTCTGGACTGAATACACTGCTCAATTTGACCTTGTAATGTGAGCTTGAGTTAGTTGATCTGGCTCGGAAGGTATGTCTTCACAAGGATAAAAAAAACCTGAAACAGGCCTGGATCAGCTGACTCGGGGCTCATGGGGCTGAATAATTGCTCTATAGACATCTGCGCTCAGGCTGGAGCCCCAAGATCTGGGACCAAGGGGACCAGAGCTCGGACTTCAGCCCAAGCCTGCGTGTCTTCACAGAGATTTTTAGCCCCACAGCCTGAGCCATGCCAGCCTGAATCAGCTGACCTGGGCCAGCCACAGCCACTCCCTAGGTCTTTTATTCCTGTGTAAATGTATCCTGATGCTCACTGTCGTGAGGTTTTGTGTTGTTGTTGGTTTTTTTGTTTTTTTGTTTTGTTTTTTTTGTTTTTTGCTGTGTAGACATGCCCTAAATCTCTCTCACTGTAAGGTGTTTTCTCTAGCCCTCAAATCATTTTTTGTGTCTCTTTTCTGCATCCTCTCCAATTTCTTCACATTTGTTTTAAAAAAATGATCATCCTCAAAGCATTTTACAAATATATATGATAGTTGTCAATAACCTGGGCCAAGATTTTCAGAAGTGACTAGTGATTTGGGGTGCTTTAATTTTTTGGGTGCCCAACCTGAGACACTTTAAGGGTACCTGATTTTCAGGTGGTACATGGATGTACATATATGCATGCTTTTCCTTCTAAAAGACATCTGTCACCTCTGGTACAGAGGATAATAATGAAAAATTGCTTTGGTGTCTGTGCAAAAGTAAGGCCAGGGAAGGAGGAGAAATTTTGGCCTAAGACACTAGGACAAACAGCTGTTCTTATTTAAGATCACATGGTGCTCTTCAGGTTTTCAGAGCCAGGACCTCTTTTTTAAGCTTGCATGTGAAAGAACCAAATGCAGCAATCATGGATGGATGTAATTTTCCTCCCTCCTCTGTCCTTCGATCCTGCATTTAAATCATAATGCTGAATTTGTGACGTCACTCTCAATCATTTCCACATGGCTTCACTTGTAGAATAAAAAAGAAGGTGAAGTTCTCTTGTGTCAGGCGGAAAGCTGATTTTTTGGACAGAAACATCATTCTGGGTAATTTCTAATAATAGCAGGGAGACTACAAAGCAACTCCAGGTAAATTTATTTTTTTTCTTTAAATATATGCTTTTCTTGAGTTGCCACAATGGGTGAGGGATTCAGTTTTAAAGGTATTGTGCTGTTGAGTAGAGCCCAACCCTTCAAAAGCTTTGGTTCCTTTAGAAAAATGTTAAAACTACAATATTTTGAATGGATTTAAAAATTCTCAAAACAAGCTTCTAATAAAATAAACCTTAGTCACAAACAGGGCACGATAATAGCACATTTGGTCACACAGCGAGCTCATGCTTCCATTTTCTCTGGTATGCTGGCTTTCTAAAAGTAGGGTTTTGGCTCTGATTGAATGAAAGGGCAAAGGTTACAGAATGTGAGGCTTTGGTAGCTAGAAGAGAGAACAGCTATTACAATGGTGAAGAAATGCAGACCCACAAGCTCTGAACATAGAGTGGTGTGTGAAATTGACAAGTAGGAAGAGGATGTCATTTTATGAGAGGCCAGGAAATGAACTTTATGTCCAAGTGTTTCTATTTAATGTATAATCATTGCAAATATTGTATAAGATATGTAATATTAAGAACTTCTTAATATAATTCTTTTGTTCAATATGGCAACAATAGGAAATAGGGTGGTTGGGGGGGAGGTGAATGCTTTTATTGGATTTCCTAACACAGTTTCTGGCAACTTATGCTAAAAATATTGTAACCAAAAGGCAGAGGTTCCCTGGAGATTGTGAGTAAAATTCTGCCCTGTGACCATGGCATACATACAAAATAGCTTTACTGTCTGTACACTGAGAGCAGAATTTCCCCCTCAGCAGTACTCAGTACTGCTAGTCCTAACTAAGTACTAAGTATTTTTAAGCGCAGGTTCCTCATTCCCACCTACCTGCCCTGTTCTGCCGCTGACGGTTGTACTGTCACTGTTCTGTTTGCTCATTACTGTCCCAATGATCTCGATGCCTTTTTCAATATTGCCCCTGCACACAGAATGCCCTTCCTGTGTTGTTCTGCAAAGTGAATGCCATCTCTTCATTCAGCTACCCTCCACTTAAAACTCACTACTTCCATGATGCTTTAAAAAAAACAAGTCAATTACTGGAAAAAAGTCATAATCCTCCAGCAATTCACATGCATAAACCAAATAACCATGTAATCACAATGCTACCCTTCCATACCCCATCCGTTCCCTGACTATTTTTCATATCACATCCAGATTTGGACTTTAAGCACATCAGGGCCAGGACCTTGCTTGGATAAGCAGCTGCAACTCCCACTGAAGTAATCAATAGATGTGTCAAAGTCAATAGCAATTGCAGTGCTCAGCACTCTTGAAAATCAGACCACTTATTTATCTGTCCAAATATAGATTTATGTACGTTAGGCATTTGAGATTTATAGTCCTAGAATAACAAGATAGTTAAAGATTTATAGTCCTAGAATAACAAGATAGTTAAAACTGATTAACTCTTAAATTCTGCTCTTTAATTGTATGTGAACATATTTGATTTCAGTGTTTAAGACCCACACTTCTCAGTTCTGCAGGTGCTTGAGTTACTCGAAATTCTCTACTTTAGAGTAGACAAGTGTGCCCCCACATCTCCTGGATGAAATTTATTCAGCATTTTAGAACTAAGTCAGGGCTCATTTAAGAAGAGAACATAAATAAGTTTTGGAGGAAATATCTTTACTTTCTTCTTATATAATTAAAAGTAGAAAGGCAAAATATAGAGAGCAAGCTGTTGCTGGAAGCAGGGGAGAAAGGTATGGAGAGCTCCCCAGCTCTGCCCGACCCAAAAGCTTCAGTGTCCCTGCCAGACAGAGTGGTATTTGCTGTGAGTGAGGGCCAGCTGTATCATGCAATGGTTCTCCTCCCCTCCCCCCTGCTGCAGTTCTGTGCCTTACCTGCCATGTTTTGCTGCCCTCCACACAGCATTGTGGAAATTGCTGATTGTCTCAGGATTGGCCAGGGAGAAAAACTCTGAATATTTTCCTCAGGCCAGTACTAATACAGAACAGTCAGTGAGATTCTTATGGCATCTAGAGCAGTTTCAAAGCAGCTAAATAAAGAGAGAAACCTGATAAAAATGACCACCTTTTTCTGGAAAAAGCATCTAGTTTTTAATTCTGTTTTAAAGCCATAGAGAATTTTTAGTTTTTACCAGAATTTTATAATGACCTTGAATTTACCCCTTCACTACCTTTATCACTAATTTCTAATCCCTTAATGCCCTTAAATGAATCTTCGTTGTTTTAAATTGGCTAACATTTTTGGAGGATTTAAATTTTTATCACTGATTATGCAATGAATATATATCCTCAAATATTCATCATATAAGCATGAGTAAAATGCATAATCCCCTCAAGGATGTTTACAGACATTTAAACTACTCCTAGGGTTCAGTTATAGGAGTTAGGAGATTGAAAGGCAGAAACAATGACAAGTGCATTTTTAATCATTGAAAAATAAAACCAGGAGGTGACAAGGATTCCAGCAGAGTATTTTACTCTTTAAACACATTGGGTCAAATTTTCCCCCTTGGAGAGCTCTGCTCCAGATGCAAATCATGTTATGGTCGGTAGTGTCGAGGAATAATGGTTCTTGATTTCAAGGGCTGGTCAGCTTCACTGTGTATCAGAGTTGCTATGGGGCTGTTCTAACTTGTGCAATTAACAGAAGAGATTTAATGGATCTTGTGCCACTGGAGGACAGGCATGGCCTTCCCAGACCTGAAACACCCCCTATGCTGGAAGGACACCTGGTGCAGAAGTCACCTCTGCCATCTGTATGCATCCAGGGAGTTCTCCTGGGCCAGGGGAATTCCCTGTTGGCCTTTGTAGCTGGAATCTGGCCCCTTTGTACCACCTGAGCAGTGTAAATGGCCTGAATGTGAATGGAGAATCTGTCCTGTTAACTTTTTTGGATATAGGGCCAGAAGGAAGAAGGGATTGGTGGACATGAGAGAAGATGGAATTTGTAACTGATGATTGCCATTCGGGGGCTCAGCTCTTAAAATGTGTTTTTAGTGCCTGAGTATATATGCATGAGTGTTACGGGTCTTTCTCTCTGCCTAATTCCCCACTACGACTGAGATGGTATCTGAGATGAATGTCCTTACCCTTTCTCACACTTTTATCTCATTTTAAACCTGGCTGAAAGAATCATGCATTGTTATTCTTGGTCTCCTCACTCACCATTTTTTTTATTACGTACTAAAACCTCTGGGCCCAATTCTCTCTCTCTCTCTCTCTCTCTCTCTCTCTCATACATACACATATTGGGAATTGAGGGGCACTCAGCACCTTTTAGGTCAGGCTTTTGGTGGGGAGAATCGAGCAAATATCTCCTTTCCTACAATTTCCATCTCTGTCCTTCTTCCCCAAGTCTCCATTTGTTGGCCATTAAGAGCTTTTATACACCCATGAAAACCTGAGAACAGGACAAAAGAGAAATGGGATTTAAGTAAGATAGCCAGCTTAAACATATCTGAAGCTGAAATTCCCTGTAAATCCTCAGAAGTGCAGCAATACATGTCATGTATCTGGGTCCAAAAGTTGGCCACTATTGAAGATTGTGGCTGGAATGTACATAGTATGCTGATTTGAGACTAATTTGAGTAGTTCCATTGATTTCAGTGGAACTACTTGCAAAGTAAGGGCCTACTTAGCATGAGTAAGGGAAACAGACTTGGGTCCTTGATGAGGAAGGGAAAAAAGAAATGTGAAGTTACATCAACACAAGTTATAGAAAGACCAGTAGTCCTATAAACTAAATATATGACTGGGAATTCTCCTCCTGATTCTCCCACTAGTTTGCTGTGGGAACTTGTCAGGTTGCTTAGCTTAACTATTTTCCCCATCTGTAAAATGAGAACAATACTCACCTTTGTAAGAGCTTTCAGATCCGTGGATGAAGGAGATAAGGCCCTAATCCTGTAAAGAGAACTGCATGAGTGAACCCTTGTGCCTGTGTTGAGCCCCACTGAAGTCACTGAGGCTGCAAGCAGGCAGCATGGTCCACTTCCCTGGTTCTTTCTGCAGGAACAGGGCCTTTTATTATTACTTAATGTTTGCAAAGTTCCTTGAAGTTGTAAAGCACTACAGTAGAACCTCACTAATCCACATTTGGAACAAAAAATGTTCTTCTGTTCTTCCCCTCTTCTCATCAAAAGTTGAGACACCATTTGTTTATACAGTAAACATATTATAGTTTATATCAGGAAATTATAAACTATAAATACAATATAATTATAATTGTTCAAATAAATTATTAAAAATGTGATGTAGAATCTTTGGTTTAATTACTTCCGTTCATTTAAGGGGAGATTTTTCAAGGGCACAAAGGGCTCTCATTAATAGTCAATGGGAGATAGATGCCTAATTCCTTTTGTGCCTTTGAAGATTTCCCCCTCATTCGTTAATTTGCAAACCTTGGTGATCTGTGATGGGTCTCATGGTCATCAGTGTGAATTAGTGTGGTCCTGCACTGTGTAAGTACTAAGCATTGTTGTTCCATCAAAATGTAAATTAATGCAATGGTTGTCATCCCACAAATACCACATCTTATGAACACTGAAACATTTGGAACTACGTATTAAAATGGTATTTATAACATTATTTAAATTCTGTCCTTCGTTAGATTAATGCACTTTCCATTGAAATTCCATCGTGTTGTGAATGTTAACAAGGGCAAAATGTGAACGCTAAGATACAGTGATTTTATGTTGCAGTTTGATTTAAAAACCACAGGCTGTTCTGTTACTGATCATCTTTGAACTGCTTTAAAGAAATGATTGTTATAGCTGTGTTTAGTCTGTTTTCAAACAGACAGTGAAATAGCCATTGTTCATGAACCTTCTGTTTTTATAACTTCTGTGCTTTGATATTGTAATCGGTGCAAGTGGATGCAATTAAAATCTTTATTTGGAAACCTGCACTGATCCAAGTCATTCAAAAAAAGCCACCAAGTACTTTGACTCTAGATTCTCACACATATTTACACTTACAATCAAAGCTTTTGTTCAGTTAAACTAACAAGGTCTGTTTAGCATAAGAAAGAGTTCACGCAAGCTGCTTTAGGTTGTGCTAATTTCAAGAAGGGCAGTGGCACAGGGAAAAATCTACACCAAACAGCCTTAACTCCTTCAAAATCAACAAAATTGTGTTTTAACAGGCTACTTCTCTTTATTTCACAGGAAATGTACCTGATTTCAAATGGAAAAGCATGTTGTTAAAATGAATAAAGGATAAATTAATGACAACTCTCATTCAATGGGCAAATATCTTGCCACTGGTTTCCTTAAGCCCATGAAAGAGACAGATCAGATCCTCAGTCTAAGCCACTTCCAAAATAGCCAAAAAACTCCATTACTTTTGTTTGGTTTATTACTTTTGTAAAGAGGGAAAAACAGGATTTTCAGGGCTGTCTATATAGCATGGTATGTAGTTAACACTAACATACTGTTTACTAACACATCATTATTATTGCTGGCATCATATGACTTTTGAACAATTATCTTCTCACTGTGTTCTTGGTACTGCTGACACATCAACACCTACGTGCACACATGGGTCCAGGTTCTGCAGCTAGATTCAGGAGAGTGGATGTTTATGTCCAGGGAGAGCCTGATTAACTTCAGTGAGGTTCTGCCTGTTTGGTGTGAAGGTGGGATTAGGGCCATAATAGTGTGATGCTAGATGAATAACTTTGAATTATGTCAAGTGTTTCTGTCAGTATCATCACTGTATTTTCTTCAGCTCATTGAAACTTCATCTGCTGTTATAAAAAAAAGTAGGGTCTCTATGTGACAAACGACGAGCCGTGTATATTTAAAATACAATTCCTGTGTGGATTTTATTCAGAAGGTAAAGTAGAAATTTTAGCATCTGTGAGATCTGGTTTCTTAGCAAGGCCATGATCTCAATGGCTGTATGCCTGCAGCTGCTTCCCAGCTGCTTCTCAGAGAGCCTTCAAATGCATTTATCTGGCAAGAATGCTACATGAAATAGCGGCACCAAGTTACCTTTCTTAATGCCACAGAGAAAGGAAATTTCAAAGGGCCCTCTCTAGCACCATATATGCCGGGCTCTATGAGCAGCACAAGCATTGGGAGGCCAGGCATGCTGTTTCTGTGTCTGATTAGCTTATTTAAGAGAGAGGTCACTCTGCTTAAAGCTCTCTAAAAACAAATATGAACTGGAAATGCTCATCCTGATTTTTGGTCTAGCTGCTTCTGTCACCACCAAAAACTCTACCCAAGTGGGAGTTGTTGTGTTCATAGGCAAGACCGACCTTAAATTGCAAAAAAGCAAGTGACCAATAAGGTGCCTATCTTTTGACTCTCCCTTGTCCATGGAAAGCCTGTATCTCACAGGCACATCCTATCGCCAACTTCAGGAGGAAGGTGCTAACTTGTTACCAGATCTCTCCTTCGTTATTGACATTCCATCGCGGGAGCAGGGGAGCATCTCATGGTCTGAATTGCCTGAAATGTGTGGGTGAGGTAACTTGGATTGCCATCAGTCACAAAGCTGCTCTAGGGCTGGAGTAAACTGTGCAGTGTGCAAAGGTTGAGCTAGAGCTGGGTGGAACATTTTCAGTGATGTTTCATTTAATTGAAATATGCTATTTCATTGAAAGGGGGTGAAGTGGGAGAAAGAGAGATGCTCATTCTATAGCCTAGTGATTAGAGAACTGGCCAGGGACCTACTTCAAGTCCCTGATTGGCTCCCGCCTGAGTAGGCATGATTGCAGATGGAAAATCTCTGCTTTGAATCAAGCAGAGCAAGGACTTGAATCTGGGTCTCTCACATTCCAAGCCAGCGCCCTAACCAGCAGGAGTCATTCACTGACATTTCAACCGTTCATCCTGAATCTAAAGCCTGAGGCTCTCAGTTCAAAAATGGACACTTGGACAAAATTCTATTTCTGTGAAAACCTTCAGAAAGGTTTTGGTTTTGTTCCAATGTGCAACCAAAAGAAATTTTGAAACCTTGAAAGCTGCTGCAAACAGAATTGTCATCCCTTGGTCAACTCTGTGAGCAGCCCTGGAACATGGACAAACCAGCAAAAAATAAGAAGTGGGATGATAGGAAGTGATGCCTTGTGCACTATCCCCAAAAACACCGGATTGTTATGTTGCTGGTACCATAGGGGTGAGGAAGAGTGATCTACAGTCCATATGGACTATCCCTTGCTCCCTCTGACCTACAGAATGGAGCCATAAACCAAGCAATACAATTTCTCACTGCAGTCCCTTTAAAATTCTCTCCCAGATGTGAAACACCTGGGGCACCCTCTGTCATTAAGTTGGTATTAATAGTAAATAATGGGTGCATAGATCTGCATGTGCCATGGATTAAGCTAGACACAAGAAAAGCCAGGAAATAGACTACCAAGGCCCAGTTACAGCCACTATAATGGATTTTGCTTTCACAGAATAGGAAGTGTTGAAGGGTAGAAGAAAGGTTTCCCGGAGCAGCCTCCAGAAAGGTCTCTGGACACTGACAGCTAGCACGTCAGAGCAGGATGATACTTGTGGCAGAAGTTACTTCCAGGCAGCGGCTGGGGCTTTCCACTCATACCCTGGGACTGCCAAAACATGCAGTGCAGTCCTGACATGTTCTAGCAGGTTTCCAGTGAACACCCCAAGCTTGCCTCTCCCCAAGTTTACATTTCCCATTTGGATTCATAGGAAAACCCCAGAGTCTGTTGGACTCTGGCTGCAGCCAAACCCTGGGGCAAAGTAGTGCTGCTCAGCAAAGAGCTACCCAGGATCAGGATATCAGTTCAACTGTGTATATAATAGGCGATGTTTACTGGAAAGAGGAGACAAATAAATGAGGACATGATACAAATACACAGCATATTGACTGGTATAGTGAAAGCAGACCTGGCACTTCTATTCACCATTTCTCATAAAACAAGGAATTCAGCTAAACTGAGGGGCAGAACATTTGAAACTAATGGAAAGAAGTACTTTTCCACACAATGTACAATTGGTTCCTGGAGCTCACTGATACAATCTATCAAAGCTAATAGTTTAACAGGAGTCAAAACTGGATTGAACTGTCAGATGGGTAACAACAATAGCTAGAGCTACAATAATAAGGATTTTTTTTAAATAAAGAAATAAAAGAACAAAAAGCATGCTTCAGAGCCTAAACCAACCTCTGACTGATGGAGGTTAGGAAAAAATGTTCTTTATGGACAGATTATTCCACAACTGCCTAGTGTAGGGTTTTCTCCACCTTCTTCTGAAGCTCGTGGTACTGGCCACGATTGGAGGAAGGATACTGGGCTACATGGAGCGCTGATATTATCCAGCCTGGCAATTATTATGTTTGGGATACTCTAGTTCAGCAGTCAGGAAATTCTATGGGAGATAAATTTCAGTTTTAAAATGGAGGCTTTATTGACTATATATCAAATAATCCAGTCAACTCTGGAGCCATTACTTTATTCTGTTATTGGTTTTTTTACACTCTCCCTACATTTTCAGTTTTTCTGGTTTGCAGATTTTTGTAGTAACAACACATAAGTGAGTTGTAGAAATTTGCAGTTTTGGCAATGGAGTCAAGAAATACAGAGTATTGACACCTAAGAAAGTATAGTAAGTATTTTGGGTTTATGGGTGAATCATATTACCTTTTTTTTTTTTTAACCAGAAACAAACAGCTAATCAGATACATTTAAATTGTCATCTTTAGGTTTCAGAGTATGGCTGGCCAGAAAACAGGAGTTCTATTTTGAGAAATATTTTGAGGCTTCAACATTTGGTTTTGTTCGGCATTGGAACCAAAAACAGACTTTTCAAAAACATTCATGAGGAAAGAAGACAGAGAATACAACCCACCCACTGCAGAATGCCTCTAAATCAGGAAGAAAAGGGATTTGAACCTAGGTCTCCCACATTCCAGGTGAGTGACCTAACTAGTGTTTAATAATTAGTGTAAATGCTTCTCTCTTTCATTTCTGTTGGAATTGTTTCCTTTTGTATAAATAAGTAAGTATTTAGTAAGAGAGAGAGTTGGGATTGGCCCTGCTTTGAGCAGGGGGTTGGACTAGAAGACCTCCTGAGGTCCCTTCCAACCCTAATCTTCTATGATTCTATGATTCACTCTATAGCCTGCTGGTGAGTGTAGGCAGCTATGTTGTAGAAGAAATGGGTTTGTAGAAGAAACTCTTTGTTTGGAGTCAGGCAGAGCAGGCTATTCTAGAATCGTGGATTTTTCCTCTCTTTCTGACCAGAAATTCCATCCTGGACCTGAGAAACTTTCCCATTGAAGCTGTTAAGTTTCTACAAAAAGTTTGTTTTGATGAATCAGCATTTTTCAACTAAAAATTTGCCCTAAAAAATGTCTGACCATCTCTTTTTCAGTTGGCCATTTAAGATACATTGGGCAGTTTGTATTTCCATGCTGTTACTGTTTGCTTCCTGAATTTGCCATGTCACGTGGTTCTTATTTTTATGGAGACAAAGGGCCTTTAGCCTCAGAATTGTAAGTACAGCAGGCCCTGTCTGTACTTGCACATTTGAGGGGGGATCTTGGCATTTATGTCATCTCCGTGTGTAGGAGGATGGTGTCCATTTGGCTCAGGCAAGCACTTTCTCTCTTGCTCCTTGCACGTTGGAAGCATGCAGATACTACTCTCTCTGATACATGTGACCCTGCCATCTGCCTGCCCTCTTTTTAGATGTCTAATCCCTGGGTGAGGATGGGATCAGGAGTAGCACTGAGCAGTCCCTGTGCTTCCCACAAAGTCTAAGAACAGATGTATTGTCCTTGTGCAGTTGTGGAGTTGTCTTTCTGCACTGCCTCCGCTCCCATATATCTTTGCTAAGGCCTCTCAGAATCTGGCTCTAGATGAGATTGCAAAGGGGTTAACTAATACTTTCATGAAGTGTTATGGGATGATGGTGATCAATTGTCACTGTAAATAAAAGGACAACTGTTACTTCCTTGAACTGCTAAGGGGAAAAAATGAATCTGTATGTGAAACTGTGTATATTCCCACGCTCTGTCCAGAGCAACATTGTTGATTTTATTGTTTTCTTAGGCAAGTAGTACCTTGATTATATGTAATATTAGAGGCAGTCTCAGGGGGAAATAACCAGGCTGAACCTTCATAATGAAAGTTTTTACAGAGTCCGGTGGGCTTAGTTTATCAATCATTCATGGCCTTCAATTTTTATTTTATTTTTTTTTTATTTTATTTTATTTTTTATTTTTTATTTTATTTATTTTTTTGCCATCACAGATTTTGGACCTGGGAGAAAGAGGTAGAATGATGAGAACTATGTGAGAGGAACAAACTTAAAAATGATGATTTGTCCCCAGTTTACTAATACTTAACACTAAAAGCCCACAAGACATTTTATCTTCTAAGTTACTGGCATATTTTCAATTTTACTATAAGTTTTGGATGGTTTACCTCAAAATTTTTCTGTAATGAAATTGAGCTGGGTCCAAAAATGTGAAGTCAGCACAAATTATGAGAATCTGTCGCTCTCAGAGTTCTCACAGTTTAAAGCATTAGAGCCCTGACATATCCTCTCCCCTTAGCACTTTTTCTATTAGTGACCATGGAATCACTTACCTAGTGCTGACTGCTTTAAGACTGCTGATTTTCCTTCCTCCTTTTGCCTCTGTCCTTTTAAGTGTCTGGTGGAGTGAGCTCTCCTCAGACTCTCACTGATCACTTGTTTACTCGGCTAGGGTTGGGATTCTTGGCCCACTGGCAGCAGTGGGGAAAAGAATCACAGTTTCTCAAGTGCATTAAATCTTCATGTTAACCCCTAGTCTGGAAAAATCTCTTGCTAGTTTTTTCTGTTTCTTAAGGATGACATGACAAATTAGTGGTTTTTGTTTGTTTGTTTGGCAGGTTTTCTTTAATGGATCTCTTAACCAAAGTGAATAGTTGTATGTGAGAGTGAAAGGCACTCTTGTTTAATTAGTTTTTTGTATAGTATTGGGTAATTTGAAAATAAATTACTAAGCAGTCAGTTTCTGGAGGGAAAAGCAATCACTAAGAAAAGGTGTGTTGGCAGATGATGCAAGTGGAACAACACAAATTTGGAATTGACAACCATGGCAATTCTCCTTTGACCTTCTTGTGTGTGTGGGTGGTAGTGTTGGCAATGTTTTGATAAATTGCAGAACTCTGTGATAAATTGACTTTACTATGAGCTTTTGACCACTTCACCTGCATTTTGCCCACTTTACTATCTACCCAAGGTCTATTTAGAATCATAGAATCATAGAAGATTAGAGTTGGAAGGAACCTCAGGAGGTCATCTAGTCCAACCCCCTGCTCAAAGCAGGACTAACCTCAGCTAAATCATCCCAGCCAGGGCTTTGTCAAGCCGCAGCTTAAAAGCCTCTAAAGATGGAGATTCCACCACCTCCCTAGGTAATCCATTCCAGTGCTTCACCACCCCCCTAGTAAAAAACGTTTTCCTAATATCCAACCTAGACCTTCCCCATTGCAACTTGAGACCATTGGTCCTTGTTCTGTCATCTACTACCATTGAGAACAGCCTAGCTCCATCCTCCCTGGAACCTCCTTTCAGGTAGTTAAGGATTGCTATCAAATCCCCCTCATTCTTCCCTTTCACAGACTAAAAAAGCTTAGTCTTCTCAGTCTCTCCTCATAAGGCTTGTGCTTCAGCCCCCTAAGCATTTTTGTTGCCCTCCACTGGATTCTCTCCAACTTGTCCACATCCTTTTTGTAGTATGGGGCCCAAAACTAGACACAATACTCCAAATGCGGCATTACCAATGCCGAATAGAGGGGAATAATCACTTCCCTCGATCTGCTGGTAATGCTCCTACTAATGCAGTCCAATATGCTATTAGCCTTCTTGGCAACCAGGGCACACTGCTGACTCATATCCAGCTTCTTGTCCACTGTAATACCCAGCTCCTTTTCTGCAGAACTGCTGCCCAGCTCGTCGGTCCCCAGTCTGTAGCAGTGCATGGGATTCTTCCGTCCTAAGTGCAGGACTCTGCACTTGTCCTTGTTAAACCTCATCAGATTTCTTTTGGCCCAATCCTCCAATTTGTCAAGGTCATTCTGTATCCTATCCCTACCTTCCAGGGCCTCTACCGCTCCCCCTAGCTTAGTGTCATCTGCAGACTTGCTGAGAGTGCAATCTACCCCATCCTCCAGATCATTAATGAAGATGTTGAACAAAACCGGCCCCAGGACCGACCCCTGGGGCACTCCGCTTGTTACCAGGTGCCAGCTAGACATGGAGCCATTGATCACTACCTGTTGAGCCCGATGATCCAGCCAGCTCTCTATCCATGTTATAGTCCATTCATCCAACCCATACTTCTGTAACTTGCTGATAAGAATACTGTGGGAGACTGTATCAAAAGTTTTGCTAAAGTCAAGGTATATCACGTCCACTGCTTTCCCCACATCCACAGAGCCAGTCATCTCTTCATAACAGGCAATCAGGTTGGTCAGGCATGACTTACCCTTGGTGAATCCATGTTGACTGTTCCTGATCACTTTCCTCTCTTCCAAGTGCCTTAAAATGGATTCCTTGAACCTGCTCCATGATTTTTCCAGGGATTGAGGAAAGGCTGACCGGTCTGTAGTTCCCTGGATCCTCTTTCTTCCCTTTCTTGAAGATGGGCACTATATTTGCCTTTTTACAATCATCAGGGACCTCCCCCAATTGCCAGGAGCTTTCAAAGATAATAGCCAATGGCTCTGAAATCACCTCAGCCAACTCCCTCAGCACCCTCGGGTGCATTGCATCTGGCCCCATGGACTTGTGTATGTCCAATCTTTCTAAACAGTCCTGAACCTGTTCCTTCAGCACTGAGGGATGTTCACCTCCTCCCCGTTCTGTGCTGCCCAGTGCAGTAGTCTGGGAGTTGACCTTTTCTATGAAGACACAGACAAAAAAGGCATTGAGTACCTCAGCTTTCTCCACATCCTTTGTCACTAGGTTGCCTCCCCCATTCTGTAAGGAGCCCACACTTTCCCTAATCTTCCTCTTGTTGGTAACATATCTGTAGAAACCCTTCTTGTTCCCCTTCATGTCTCTTGCTAGCTGCAACTCCAATTGTGCTTTGGCCTTCCTGATTTCATTCCTGCACGTTTGAGCAGTATTTTTATAATCCTCCCTAGTCATTTGACCAAGCTTCCACTTCTTGTCAGTTTCTTTCTTGTGTTTAAGCTCAACAAAGACTTCTTTGTTAAGCCAAGTATGGGCACCTACCATATTTGCTATTCTTTCTGCACATCGGGATGGTTTGTTGCTATGCCCTCAATAAGGTTTCTTTAAAATACAGCCAACTCTCTTTGATTCCTTTCCCCCTCATATTAGCCTCCCAGGAGATCCTGCCCATCAGCTCCCTGAAGGAATCAAAGTCTGCTTTTCTGAAGTCCATGGTCCATGTCCTGCTCTTCTCCTTTCTTCCTTTTGTCAGGATCCTGAACTGTACCATCTCATGGTCACTGCTGCCTAGGTTGCCACCCACTTCTACTTCCCCTACCAAATCTTCCCTGTTTGTGAGCAGCAGGTCAAGAGGAGCACGGTTCCTAGTTGGTTGCTCCAGAACTTGCACCAGGAAGTTGTCCCCAACACTCTCCAAAATCTTCCTGGATTGTCTGTGCTCTGCTGTATTGCTGTTCCAGCAGATGTCAGGGTGATTGAAGTCCCCCATGAGAAGCAGGTCCTGTGAACTGGAAACTTTCCCTAGTTGACTGAAGAAAGCCTCATCTACCTTGTCCTCTTGGTCTGGTGGTCTGTAACAGACACCACCATGACATCACCCTTATTGTTCTTGTTTCTCAGCTTAAGCCAGTTGAGAGTCAGTTTCATACTGGAGCTCAGTGCAATTATAGTGCTCTCTTACATACAGTGCAAATCCTCCACCCTTTCGCCCCACCTGTCCTTCCTGAACAGTTTATACCCATCCCTGACAGTGCTCCAGTTGTGTGAGTTACCCCACCAAGTCTCGGTTATTCCAATCATATCATAGTTCTCTAACTGTGCCAGGATTTCCAATTCCTCCTGCTTGTTTTCCAGGCTTCTTGCATTTGTGTATACATATATGTCTAGCATTCCAACGCTGGAGACCAGTTATAGTTGCACTTAATGTAAATAGTTCTTTTTTTTTTTTTTATTATTTTCTTTTCTTTTTCTTTGTTTAAGAACAAAACAAAACAAAACATAAACCCTAGGAAACAACATTAAAAAAATCAGCTATGTTAGTACCAGTCATCTGTGTACTGACAGGTAATCTTAATTCCGGCCATTCCTAAACTGAATTCTTGACATTCTGCCCTTAATAGCATTCTTTCAATTTATTTATTTTGTATGTGGGATTTGTGTACACACACACACACACACACACACACACACACACACACACACACACACACACACACACACACACACACACACACACACCCCACATACAAAATGTGTGTGTATACTAGAATTTTCAAAACTGGTCTCTTTGGTGCCTAAATATGGATTAAAGTAAAAGTGGTCTGATTTTTTAAGGGTGCTGAGCTCTTGCAGTTCCCCTTGTCTTCAGTAGGAGCTACTGCATGTGCCACGCTTTTGAAATTCAGGCCACTTTTTCTTAGGAGCCCAACTTTAGGCACCTAATCTTTTAAAATCTTGTTTCAAGTTTTTAGGAATTTTCTCTCTCCCACAGTACACATGGGGGCCAAGACTCACTGAATGGGCAAACTCTGCTCTCAGACACATGTATGCGACTCCCATTGACTTTAACAGCAGTATGTGTGTATGCATGTTTGAAGCTGGAATTTGACCCTGGTAATACCTGGATTATCTATCCGTGGTGTTATAACTATAATTTAATAAACAGTGAAATCAGTTCTGCCCTCACATTTTCATGTAGAAGTCTAATTGACAGCAACAGGAGTCAAGAGTTCTAGAGGTGCAGTGTAGGCAAGAGTGGGTCCCATGCATATGTGTAGTATGGATGAATTAAGGCCTCTGCAAGAACCATAAAGGTTGCATTTTGTTACTTTTGACAGTTTAAAACTGTAAGCTTAACGTAAGATATATTTAGTGTGTGTGTGTGTGTGTGTGTGTGTGTGTGTGTGTGTGTACACATACACAAAACTGAACTGCCAATGCCATCTGTGGAGGGGATGAGTCTAGACAAAGATGAGTGAAGCTCATTGCACTGACTTACAGGGGCTGGTTGGTTACCATGGAAACTATTTGGCGCTAATAAGTAAAGAGACATGTTAACTGTGGGAACAAAATAGGAGTGACTATTTTTCAATATCACAGTTACCTGCAATTAATCTTGCAGATGAGGATTGTCTTGAGTTACTTTCAGCAGTGCATTATTCACTTTGTTACAAGTCTTATCTGTGTGGGGTCAGTCTGACCCTGCCAGGAGTTCACCATTTTGAGAGTCAGCCTCAGAATGTGTTTTATGATGCATTATTTTAACAATATTTCAGGTACAGTTGTGTCAGTGCAGCTTTAATTTCACTTTTTAAAATCTAAACTCTTTGCAGATGACAGTTGGGGTAGGAGGAAATAATGGAAAAGACTAGCTGATATAATCAGTCACTTCTACTGCAAGCTAAATCTGGCTACAGTCACAGGACAAGCAGTTAAGATACACAATTAGCAGCAGTTTTTTACTTGAAAACATGATCATGCACAGTGCTTAAAGGTTGTAACTAACTTTAGTTTTTGGAGTTAAAAGTTTATAATTCACATTGTTAGAGAAAAAGCTCTTTGAAGATTGTCATGTGCTTGATTGTGGGTAAAATGCACAATAGTAAGTCCTTTTTATGATCTCATACCACTTTTACACTGTTGTAACTTCCTTAACATTGGTGGAGCTACCCCTGATTTATACCGATATAAAGAAATGATACACACATACTTTATAGACCTAATTTTGGTAAGATACCTAACATATGTATATGTACACATACATAGTAGGTGTGCCCAGGTAGGTATATAAGCATTATATCAAAATGTTTGTATTGCACGTAATTGCCTTTCATATTGCTAGAACAAAATATAACAATTTTAACTAAAGCTAGTTTAAAATATTAACATTTAGTTGCTTCTCATCTGACAGACATACAACAGAGGTGGGTCCTCAGCAGATCAGTGTTTTATGCAAAGATTCAAAATCTAAGATGATGTATCATGAATTATTTTTGTGACTTTTTGATGCTTCACATCTGACTTTACGTATTTTAATGTAGTATTACTAATACAAGACTGGTAAAATTGTTATTCAACATTTTTGCAGTTTCTTAGGTTCTTTCTTTTGTACTCAAAGTACTGTTAAAGAGAATCCAAACAAGCTTAAAATGCCTCCAGGGTTTTCTGAATCTACAAAGTTATCCAGTCCCTTTCCAGACCTCAGTCTGGTAGGATAAAAATTACAAAAACCTGCCTGCAAGCAATAATTGTCACTGTTTAAAATCTTATGATACCCAAGGGGACAGTAGTTTCATCCTTGCCTTGCCACTTAGCATTGTTGAAAATATTGTTCTGTTGCTTGTTTTTCTGGATTTAGCAGATTAAAGAGCAGTGTTTTAGTGAATACCCAACATCTGTGAAGGCAGTTTCAATTTAATAGGCTGAAACAGACACCATATAATCACTTCTGGGAAGAACTTGAACAAATGCAATCAGGACTCTCTAGTGCTTCTTTTCTTTTCTTTTTTTCTTTCTTTTTCTATAGGTCAACTATGGCAACTACAACTGAGCTGAAATTATAACTATCTAACCTCATGTTTTATAAAAGGTTTGATTTCTCCCCCACCCTCCCAAACTGCTGATTCTAAAATAAGCCTCCAACAACATGCACAAGGTATTAAAGAACAAGCAAATCAAATCAATGTTTCTTGGCTTTAAGATATTCTCTTTTAGATGGCTGTGCAGTGTGTATTAAAACTATTTAGAGTTGCAAAATTTTCTACACATTGGATTTTAGCACTTTTTGGAATAACTTTTAATGCCAGAACAACACTTCTCCTTTTAGCTTTTCCTTTCCCAGTTCAAAGAAAAGCAAAATCTGTCATAATGTGAAATGTAGATTTAATGCAAATGCCGAGTCAGGCACTTGGTAACAAAGTAAAAAATCCTTGGGTGGTTTTTTATTTTGTTTGTTCTCTCTCTCTTCCACACCATCCTATTTCAGTGAAGAAGGAAGGAAGGATTTCTTTGTTGTATAGGCTTTTCTGTGGCACTTACCAGTAGTATGTAAGCATCTCATATAAATTAATGAATTTATCCTTACAGTATCCCTATGAAGTAGAGAAGTATCACTATCCCCATTTTATGGATAGGAAGCTGGGGCACAGAACCCAGATATAGCAAATCCCAGTGCCTGATAACTTGCATGTCCTGGATAAAGAGTGCTTACATGTAAGGGCAATTAGCTCTGTAGTATTAACATATTTCTGAGCACAACTCCATTTAAAAGATTGAGTGGGAGAGAGGGGTGGGAAAGTCAGCAAGGAGTGGACAAGGGAGCTGGGGGCAGAGGGGACACTGTCCTGGTTTGATCCGAAACTTAAAAAAAAACAAAAAACACACACACACTTTAAAGGAAAGTAGTCCACGAGTTATTTGGAATGTGCTTTTAATCATAGAATGAGGAGCCACTGCTGTTCGTTTTAACCATTACAGAAACCTTGCATGTTCATGTCCCTCATTCAAGAGAAAACTTTGAAAAAATAGGAGTAACCAACTTTTAGCCCTTGAAAATGTGCTGTTTAAGATGAATAGAAATCCACATATTGCCATTAAATATTGAGTAGCATAGGCTTGTGGCAAACAGTGCAGACCTCTACGCTGTGTAAAAACGTTGTGCTTTTTAGCTGCCCCTCCCTCCTTTTCCCCAGGAATGCTGGAGGCAGCCACAGTGTAATCATGGGAAGGTGGGAGTTTGGGTTTCAAGATGCAAATGTCACATTTCAGTGCAAACGACTCCCACATTAACACTTTATCAGGATCTGAAGCTGCATCTTTTATCTCTTTTTAGGAAAGTGTCTCTCAGAGGAGATTGCCCTCAATAGAGTTGCAATGAAAAGATTTTACTGTCGCTGTTGTGCTTCTGTGCATCCTACTGTGAGGGTCCCAGTGGTCCCTTGGGAATACAAGGAGTTGTGAGAAGTAACACAACTGGCCACCAGAATAATCCACTCCCTCTACCTTCCTACTAGCACCGCCCACTTCTACTTTATAGCCGTCCTTTTCTCTCTCCACAAATCTCAGGTTACTTTGCTAAGAGTTCTCTGAGCTACAGTTTCTGCCCTTGTCTCTGTCTTCCAGCTCCTTAAGAGACACCCAGCCCAAGCGATTGGATTGGGCAGCCCGTCTTGACACACCACTGTGCTGAGTGCTTGAGGACGTGTTGCACCAGATGGTTGGGGTTAGTGTGTGTCATCACATTCGAGTGGGGATTAGGGAAGGGAGGCTGCCTGGCTGGAGCTGTGTGGTCTTCTGCAAGTGTGAGTTGCAAGCAAAAGAAGAGCTCTTTAGCTTTTGGGAGAAGAGGGAGGATTCATTTTCAGCAGCTAAAAGAAAAGCAGTTTGTTCAGGTAAAGTAAAAGGCATCTAATGCTTCCCCCCCCCCCCCTTCCCTTCATGGCTTTGAATGGAATGCTAGCACAGCACACTTGTCAAAGCCAGTTGCTGCTGCCTTATCAATGCAGCTATTGTATGGCTGACAGATAACTGCGAACATAGCTTGATGCTTGGCTGTCTTCATAGAACTAACACTCTTCATGCAGTTAAGGTCACGCTTTTGAAGGTGTAGATTAGAAAAGCTCTTTTGGAGCAACGTATCTCTTGCCTCCCCCTCTCACACAAACACATGTGCTAAAAACCTTCAGTATATATGAGACCGCCGGTGCTGTAGATTGTAGTAGTTTCATTTTCTAGGACTATAATCATCTCTATGTTCACATCATGAATTTGTAAAAACTATTGGGGGGGGGGGGGGGGAAACGAGCATGGTTATTTCTGAGATTCTGACAAGATGCTTAAGGGCTTTTGTGCAGCGAGGACTGGCTCTGCCTCCTTGTGAAGCGAACCAAAATGTTTTGAAAGTCTATTTTGAGATCTCTGTAGAGTTTGAAGACTCCTTGAGAGAGACGTGGCTGGGCTCCTGATGATTTGGATGGCTTGGCTTATCCATGGACTTAAAGTTAAGAGAGCCCCAGAACAGGAGGAAATGAGAGAATACCCTGTAATAGGCGCTTGCAGCTGCCGCAGAGCAGATGGATGGAATTCATTTGCAGATCTGTTTGTGAAAGTTTTACAAGTCATTGAAAACTAAGTAGCATCACTATAACGGATCATTAGAGGCCGGTTATCTTGATAGATTCTGAACAGGCTATCTGAAGAGTTAATTAAATGTAAAGGGATTTTTACCGTTAGGAATGAAGAGAGGCAGAAATTAATTAGGAATTAGTCACTGTAAGTACTTACTGTCACTTTCATTTAATGACTATTAATTTCATTGGTATCTCGGGAGGAAAAAAGCTACCAAATTAAATAGAAAGCCAAAAAAGTAATCACAAATTAGATTCTGAATATCTTAGAATTAATCTTCCCAGTTTATTCTTCTAGTCTCTCTATTTTGACAGGTACTGAAGGCTGAAGTGGCTTATTTTAAAATAAATCCTTCATTGTATAAAGATGTTTTCCCTTAAAGAATAACTAAATGCTTTGTTTCTTTTGCCACTATAACAGCTCTTTCATACAGTAACTCAGCACACCTGTGGTGCTCATGAGTGATTGGTTTCTCCCACTTGTGAAAGAAATCTAACACTGTCCTCACCATATACAGGTGAGATATTCTGTATGTAATCTGTTCTGAAATAAGATCTGTTTAGTAGACTGAGCAAGGGGATTTATGGTTGGTGCTTTGTGATTTTGGCACTCAACTGTGTAACAATGCCCATAAAACCGTGTTTCAAGTTGCACATATATTTTTGCCTCAATCCAACTTTTTTTTTTTTGTTGAAAAGGCTGTTTGGCTGCTTTACAGATTGTTCTCAGCTTGTATTTTCCAACACATTCTTTAATAAGACTGTATTGTCATAAATGACCCACAGCAATTTTAAATAGAGTATTAGCTAAATCCTAATAAGATAGCATAACCTGATTAGATTTGAGTGAATAAATTGGACCATATTGATTTTTCACTCAGCCCAGTTTTTGCTTTCTAATGAGTGTTGGAAACCTTTGCAAGTTTTAAAAAAAACCAAAACAAAACAAACTAGGCTTGTGTTAAAATCTCCCATACATCGAATAAATTCTGTTAGCTGTAAATTTCATTTCTTTATTTTATTCTTCCCATTTTTGGTTGATGTGAAGTCCTTTTAGACAGCTTCTGTCCATGAAGATATGGCTTAGCCTACTAACAAAGACAAGGTGCAGCAGTTTCAGGAATGTGAATTGCACTGCACATTCTGCTGTCACAGTCTAATTATAAGGCTGCCTTCTCCATGGATTTCTGTCAGATAGGTCATCAGATCTAATCTTTTAAGAAAATGTTTGGATAAATATACATGCCCATCTTTTTTTATTATTATTTTACTATGGAAAAATAGTTTGCCTAAGACTGACAGAAAAGCTTATGAAGAAAGGGGGACATGAAATCATGTTTTCTCTTCCCTTGTACTGATGGGGCTGTTTAAAAGACAATGTCCCCAGGGTAGTCCAGCTTCTTGTCAAAATGTAATCTACTGTTCCAGATGGTAAACATTCAAAGACATATTTATGGCTACTTCTACATACCTCAGTTTGACATTTGGTTTCTTCTTGAGAGCACTTGTGCTGGGTACACATGAAGTTCCCATTAGCATCCTAACAGCTGTAAAAGTGTTCAGGGCTCACAAAGATGTCTCTCATAGTGAGATAAAAATAATCTGAAAAAAAAGCTGGGACCAATACAACTACTGTGCCCCAGCAGATCTGCAGAGATCTGCAGACACACAAGGTCAGAAATTCCAGAGGTACAAAAAGATCTAAAAACTGCCCCATGAAAACTGCAATAGATTTTAGTTGCTGCTAGTTCATCTTTGCTTGGTAGAATGTTGAACATACCAGGCATGTCTGTATTACCAATTGTTCTTGTGATATGGGGAGACTTAGCCTAAATGAAATGGGATTTTTTTCATGTTCCTCCCCTTGAAGGTCAGATACAGACTGACTTTGTAGTTGTTTTCCCTGATTAGCTTTTTTTTTTTTTTTTAATCCAGTGCTCAAGCAAAAGTCAGAGTCCAAGAACTTTGTTTTCTAGCCAGAATGTTTTTTGCTGTGGGTTGTCTTAATTATGTGTCAGTTTCCTACTTGTCAGGGGCTTCCCCTTTTTAGCACTTTATAACTGAAGTGGGTGAGCTTGTTCATCATAAGCAGCAGAAGCTGAAGTTTCAAATTGTCATGACTTCCTTGAGCTTTCACTGGCGTGACTCAGTTTCAGACAGAGAAGCTTAAATATGCTTGGTGTAAATTCACATTTTCAAAAAAAGTTGGTATCTTTCCAAATGGTGTGTAAATACTTTAAAAAATAAACAGGCTAAATAGGACAGCATTAGTAGGAAAGGGATATATATGGCAAGTATAGGTGTGAGAGTTATAACAGAGTTCTCCCTCCAGGCAGGGACTGATAAAAGCAAACTATTTAAAATGTTGTGATGCTGTGGATGGTATTTCCAAATGTGGAAGACATTATAAACCACACTCATTGGAAGTTAGACAGCTATGGAAAGAATGATTTTTGAATGATTTGCAAATTCTGTTCTGACTAGGTCATTTTATTACAGAGTATTCTGAATGTCTAGTATTGTGTACATTACAGAGTGCATTCATTTTTATATTACTGTCCAGGAAATATGAAGAGTTTTAAATGTTGTTTAATGATGGTGTTTATCTTTATTCATACAAGGCTGGACCCTTGTCATGAATGTTATGGGAGTCATGGATTCCAAGACTTTCATGGCTTTTAAAAATATATATAAATCCATGACATTTAGCGATTTATTTGAGAGGGGATGTAAATTGATGTGCTAACAGTTGAGGACTTCACTCTGTGTACCCTGAGAGCTGCAAAATTAAATATGGAATGGAAGTTCAATGACCACTCTATGGTGGTGCAAAAAGATCTAAGTTAGTGGACTGTTCTGCTAAGATCTTTGCCTCAATCTCTTGTGGAAGTGTGTTCCTGTTCAAAAATTTCTTTCTTTTTTTTTTTTTTTTTGAGTCTCCCCAGGTTCTTGTATTATGAGAAAGTGCCCAACTGACTATCTGTTATCCTTGAAGATGTATAAAACTGAATAGCTATCTTCACTACTAAAAGGCCTAGACAAGTGCTCCTATTTAAACAAAAGCTGAAATTACTCTTGATATCGATAGTTTCCCAAAATCAGGGTGGCCATGCCAACAGCTTTGTGGGCATAACAAGTCTTAGGGAGCTTGGATAGGTCTTTCATAGATTCTGGCATCAGAAGGGACCTTGTGACCATCTGGTCTGACATCCTTCATAATATCAGCCATAGAACATCCCCAAAATAATTCCTGTTTGAACTAGAGCATATATTTTAGAAAATGATCCAATCTTGATTTTAAAACTACCAGTGATAGGGAAACTTCCAAAACCCTTAGTGTTCTCTTTTTTTATTCTGCGTGTATTAAGGCTTGTGACATTTTGAGGTTCACCCAGGCAAGTAAGGGGTTCAGTCACTATCTGCCTTATAACCATAGGTGTCTTGTAGCTGTGCAGCTCTAATCCAGAACTCTGACCCCAACAGCCTGCCAGCTGCCCACAAACCTCACCCTGGCTTTGGTCAACTGAGTTATTCCCTACAGGCTGACCTTACCACCCTGCCAGACCCAAATTTGCCCCCAAATCATCTTCCTGCAGGGACCAGGCTCTCTTACTGAACTCTCAGAGAGAACGTTAGGTTCATTGCCTTTACAGAGAAAATGAAACACTCCAACCTGGCAGCTTTCCAGAAGCACACACTTTACTGAAATGACACAGCACTGATGATTTATAATGAAAGTAAAACAAGTTTATTAGCAAAATTGAAAAACTTCAATTCTGGTGTTTCGTGGGAGTTGTCATTCGGGTGCCTCATGCTCCAGTTCTCTATAGGAATGACTCTTTGGTAAAACTACACTCCGGTGCATCATGGGGGATGAAGTTCAGCTGAGGTTCTTGGCCCATGGAGAAGAATGGGAGCACTTTGATAAATGAATGGTGAGTATTTGGTTCTGGAAAATGGGCATGTGGGGTAGTAAGAAGGTTGCTTTCCTCAAGAACCTCTACAAAAATGAGCCTATGGCCTGTTCCAATATTGCAATTCCAATGTTCAAAGCTGATTTTTATTACAGCACATACATTGTTTTCAGCTATTTCATTTTGAAAGAGAAAAAAGTGTTAGTGAGCCTACAAATCTAATGTGTGTGGTATTACCAATTGCAGTGCTTGCAATTTTAGTTTGTCTCATGATATTTAGTATTGTTCTTAAAGCCTCAACTATTGGGATCAAGAGGTTACATGAGAATCCAAGCTCATTTTAAGAAAAAATGTCTAGCCCTCATGGTTGTAGAGAAAAACTTGAAAAAATGAAGTTACGGCAGCCTAAAGTTTCTGAAACCAGAAGGCAAGTAAAAAGAACCCAAAATATATTTTAAAAACAAAAAAGCCTTCTGATTTTTAAGCCAATCTCATCATTTGTGAATGCTTGGGATTGGCAATACGGTATCTGCAATTTGCAATATATTTAAAAAATGAGTTTTGCCCTATTTCATTGTGATAAAATCCTGTGGCACTTCTGAAAATTTTCCTAAGAAACTTTTTTTTCATGTTTTATTGCAACTGACAGCCCAGCACACTGTAGAGTTATGTGTGACAACAGAGCCTTGTAATGAGGATGGAGTCTCAAGCCTGGACACACATGATGAGTAAGAGGATAAATGTGTTTAGTTTCATAGAAAAAATATCTGGTTTCATGGAGAGAATTGTTCCATTGTGCCTCAGAATATTGAAGTACTGCTACTATACATCTAAATGAAATCTGAAGAGAAACTATTAAAAAGAAGGAAAAGTGAAGCAGAACTATACACCGAATTGCTGCTTTGCAAAAGCACCTTTAGTTATTAGAATATAACACTTCTTTCAGCTGAGCATAAGGTTGAGTGAACAGGCTGATGAATGGGGCCTTCACATTTTAAAATTAACCTGCAAAGAAGGGATGAGAAGTAAATGGGGGTGAGCATTGACTTTATCTAAACGGCTTTGAAATAGCTCTTGCTGTTTGCTTGAATCTGTCTTCTACACCTTCCACAGGATGAGCATTTGTCTTTTTATAGCATTTACTGAGACTCTATTGCATTTAAGAGATTAGGAGAAGAGCTGATTAAACCATTTTAGAGAATAATTGGAGATGAATTCAGTCACTTTTCCTACTTTCAAATTACCCATGAAAAGACTTAGTTTTTTTTTTTACAAAATTGAGGCCCTGAACCTGCAACTGGATCTGCTAGTTCAGACCACTGCACCTGTTAGGAGCTTCATCTAAGTCAAAGAGACTCTACAGGGGGTCTGTGATGGCAGATGTAATTGCAGGTCGTAGGGGCTAGTTCATTTATGCTAAATTATCTGACTGTTACAGCAAAATATTTCCGTAACACCCACCACTGCCACCTGATGGAGTATCCCCAAAGAGAGAGTGCTTACTGGATTTGGCGGGGGGAGGAAGTGGAGGATGAGGAGAAATATAGGGGGGTCAAGATCTTGTAGATCACACATAGGGAGCTGGGGGGTAAGAGAAAGAAGAAAACATGGAGGCGAGGGGAATATCTGACTGGGGTGAGAGGGAGAATGGAAGATGGAGAAAAAAGATGCTGAAAAGTTCAGTATCATATGTTTAATCATTTAGCTGTTCCAAACCTTTTGAGGATTGCCGCCCACTAATCTGGCTGCATGAGAGGCATGCCAGTCCAAAATTAGAGAGCGGTAGTGCCATAGTAAACTGAACATACAATAAGTAGTAAGTACAGAATGCCTCTTCACTTTCAGTTTTTCCAAGAACTACATAAAACAAAAATGTTAGATTTCAAAATAATCCCAGGGAATTGGTGGGTTTTGTTTTTTTTTTTTAATATTTAAATATTAAACCAGTCATTGTTGCCATTTTATCAGAGACTTTCCTTGATTATTTCTATTAAAGAAACTAGATTAGCTCTAATATCTGAATTCTTTAATCTATATCTAACCGAATATATAAGAAAATATACAGTAGATTGTTATAATCTAGTTTACATTTGGAGCCAATGTATTAACTGAGATTGAATCAATATCTACTTGGCCACAAGAGTGAGAGATTATGCGGGAGTGGATTACCATGGTTAGATCAATAAAAATGTTCTGAAGTAAACGCAAGTTCTGTTTATCTGCCAGGCATTATGCTAGTTCCTTTTATCTAGTATCCTTTTACTATCAGTAGAAGGTCAACATTCTTATCTCACTGTAAATTTGAGCCTATAGCTGGCATGCAGACTCATAGGCTGTCTTCCTCTACTCTGTTGCTGTGTGAATTCAGATTCCAGTCCACCATGATACTGAAGTCTCTTGATCCCTGGCTCACTGGTAAAACGAGGCTCCTTGGCAGTGTGCCTCCTGTGCAGGAGGGGAAAATAGAGAGAGGTGGAGGAGAAAAATCAGAATATGTGTTCTTTGGACACCAGACTCCTCAAACAAATAATAAGTAGTTTGATTCATGAGCATTTGCAGGAGACATTTAAAAAAAAAAAAGCCATAAAAAGAAGTAACCATGTCCTTTTAGCTTTTCCTCCAGCTTGCATTCCCATTACATCCTTAAATTCATTCTCTTCATGTAAATCTCTACCTGCATTTGGATATAGGGCTTGTCTGCACCACAGCAACATCAGGGAACCTACTTGTGACCCGTCCGTGCCTAGGGTAGACCACCTGAAAATGCCAAGGTCAGGGCAGGCTATAAAAGGAGAGCAGATTCTCCAGTCCTGGTGGGTAACACTGATGTTAGACTTCCCAAACAGCCACAAACAGTGCTTCTGATTCCCCACACTGGTTATGAAGAATCTAAAACAAAATATACACAGTTCCCTTTACTGCATTTCAGTCTCTGGCTTCCAATTAGCCACGAGGTCCAGTAAAGAGATAAGTCACTTAAAACTTTATGCTCTTTACCAAAAAGATTCTTCTGATTCCCAAAGGGTCAGCTAAATTACCAGACCCTTATACGTTTGTATCTTACCGAAATTACCACAGTGCCAGCCAATCCTTTAGTAACTAAAACTAAAGGTTTAGTATAAAAGGAAAGAAACTATAAGAGAAATGTTAAATTTGGTCAAAGCAATCAGATACATACAAATGATTTGAAAGTCCATAAACATTAGGTTCCCAGTAGAATTGTGGAGTTTGCAGGCTTGTATAGTCCCTCTAGTGTACATCCAGTACCTGGATGAGTCACAATCCCCTGTTTCACAGCTTCAGTTGTAGATGAGTTGATCCAGACTCCAGAGGTAGGTGAAGACTGAAGACAAAATGGATGTGGTGCAGCTATCTTTTATGTCCCTGGGCCTTTGCCATGCTGCTTGTGGAAATTTACAGCAATAGGATGGAGTCTAGGGTCACATGAGTAAGTCCTGGTGACTCTCAAGGTTTAGCCCATTGGCTCTTTCCTTGGGTTTATTGTACCTTTGAATTTCCTTAAAGGGCCATTAAACAGCTTATTACTGCTACTATCCTGTCTGGGGTGTCTCCCAGAAACACGGCACAAGTTGAATTACAGATACATCAAACATATCCATAACTTCCAACACAAATACAACACATACATATAAACAATATCACCATACTTAGCAAATTATAACCTTTCTAATGGTACCTGACATGGCCTATCTCACATGAATTATTGTAATTTTGACATTGATTTTAAATAATATCATAAATGGTCCCCCTAATCCTGCCAGCGTCACACTACTTACAATGCGGTTGTCCCTTAATATATTTTAGAGAGTTCTATCTTGCAGTGTAAACAGAATGTAGTGGAACAGGTTGTAATTTTGCACTATATTTATATCTGCATAGATGCCAGGGAACTCTGTGAGGTTCCTTTTTGGAGACCTGCCCTTGTATTCTTTCATTTGATGGGCCAGGGATTGCCATCATTGCCTCCATCTGCCTCATGGGAAAAAGAGAGGCGGTGGCCTTCCTCTGAATCCCCTGGAATCCTTGGGGAGCACAGGGTCATCCATATGGAAGCACTGAACCCCCTCTGGCTCTGTTCTCTGACACTGTCTGTCTCCCTCACTCTTAAGCATGGAGGATTAACTGTTTTTCCTGATTGCCACGGGGCATGGGGTGGAGGAACGAAGCATTCCTTCCACCTCTGACCCATCACTCTCTATACGTGCATCAGTGGATTCACGGAGTGGACTGATGGGGTAGGAGGAATGCTGTTGTGGAGGCACTTGAACCTATTCCCCCCCCCCCCCCTCCCTTTCTGCATGGGGAGAGTGAGATCTGCAATTATACTCTTAAATGAAACCAGCACACTTTTGATTTTTCACCTGTTCTGTTTTAGAGTAGACTCAATAAACTTAGTTTAAATAAAACTGTTAACTAAATACTTAGTGCAGATTGCACACAGCTGTTGAGGCTGCTGCAGTGGCAGATACTGGAAACTTTGGTGCGTTACAACACACAATTCTGAACCAAACACCTGACAGCTAGAATGTTGCTACTCCCAAAGGTGAACCAATTCCAATGCTGGTGGCAAGAAGCACTAATATGCAACAGTATAACATCACCCTACATTGACAGCACCCGCCCTGAGCTTGTTAATATGCATTAATATGAAGGGTGTTCTGCATATCTATCTATTCTCTGCTTAACCTTGTTGATCTCTGTGGTCCTTTTTGCTTGATTTAGATAAAGTGGGAAAGATTGCAACTTCAGCTTCTCCAATTTAAAATATAATATTTTCCATCACCTGTGTTCATTTTTCCAGATATGGCAGTCATCTTCCCTTAAATCAAAATAATTAGATAGGCTCTGTATCCCATTACCAATCCCACAAGTCATTCTGTCCCCTAGAGAGCCATTCTCCCCTAGGTCACCAGTTCTATTTCATCCTACCATAGTAACCACTGATGAGTAAATCTCAGAAACAAAATGTAGCATGTTTATCTGAACCATTAAAAGGCTCCTTCCCTGCCTCTGCTTTCCTCCATTTCTTTGTTGAGTATTAAGAGCTGATGTGAAGATCTGCACATTTGCAGTGAACAACAACTAATTGTACTGATCATGCAAAAACCAAGAAACTATGCTACATATTCTTGAGCACCATCTACTGGCACCTTATCTATTAATTTTTTACATATATAGTGGACCACTCTTGTTTCCTAACAGTGGATCTTTCCACCTTCCTTGGCTGCAGCAGCTATCTTCAAGGGTCACTTGGAAGAGTTCCATATTGGAGAATTCTGTAGAGAGAAGGATTTGCAGCCCTACATACAGTACTCTTTGAGGGGAAGACTCTTTGCTCTTTTCTCAACTGCAATACTCGTCAGGGAAACAAGCCAATGTATGGCCCTCCTTCTTGCCCCAGTGCCACTAGGAAGCATCAGTGGTAATATACACTTAATTTTGCACTGTGAGGCACCTCTATTTGTGATGTCACAAACTGTACTCTTTGGAATGCCACTATGAGAAGCCCAGAAGCAATGGGAAGAGGTGAATGTGCAGCAGCGGGAAATAACCAACCATTTCTTAACCTCCCATTTCATTTAGGGTTAATTCTTATTTTTATTAAGTCACTTCCTCTTTCTCCCATCACAAGCCACAGTAACACAATTAACACTAACTTGGCATCCTTTGTTAAAAATCTCATTAGAGAGGCTGAGGTTAGCCTTTTACCCCTGTTGATGAAGCTTAAGGAACACTTGTAAGATAGTGGAGAGAAGTTTGCCCACTCTGCTTCTGCATATGCTGTAGATGTTCTGTACAGAGAAGACTTCAGTTTCCTGGTCTGTCAATCAGGCTTCTTGTGGAAACATTACACTGACCTTTCTTTAAAAAAAAAAAAAAAAAAAAAAGTTTCTTCCCCTATTATAAAGACAGTATCACTAGATACTCCCAATCTTCAGTTAAAGTTAATGTGCTTCAAATTAAATTATGCTGGGTGTCTTTCCTAGATTTATGCTGAATACTTCTAAAAACACTATATGAAAACAACCCTGCCGTATATCTAGACTTTTGTCATTTTCTTTCTAATTTTGCGTAATCTTTCCTAATCTACCACGAAATAGTGAGTGCTCCTAAATTTTAAGCTCCAGGCTAAGTATTTCTGTAAAATGAGTTGATGTGTCATGACTGACTTCCTGTAACTGCCCTGTAGCTCTCTAGCAGCACTCACCCGCTAGCAACCACCATTGTCATACTTTTTCAAACTGCTGCTTTGATTTCAGCCTGAATTAGAATACTGAAAATTTTTTGTAATTATGGAAGCCAAAGCCAAGTGCAATTTTTCTGGGTCTGAGGTTTTGTTACAAACCTAAATTTTGAGTCAAGTCCACCAAAAGTTTTTGAGACTCCCTTAGATGAATTTTGTGACCTTGAATTGCCTTAGATGAGTTTCAAATTAACCTCAACCATGGTTAGGTATTTTCAGGATCATTCAGAACTGAAATTCAACGTGAACCTCTGCTGCTATACATTATCACAGAGCTTCGCACAGCTCTTCATATTATAGCATTTGTTTCTGCACATTTATCATCACCCATCATTAGCATTGGCAGTGTTTCCCTTTCCCCTATTTTATGTTGCATGTTCCTTCAGCAAACTCTGTGTCATGGTATTTTAATCCTTAGAAATGTTGCTTCTTCTATGCCTTATTGTTCTAGTAACTTTAATTTAAAATAATATAATGAACATGAATACATGCTGCTAGCATTTATATAGAAGGAGACTATTTTTAGCTGTCCTTTAATTATCTTCCATCTACCTCTAACTAACTCTATACTCTAACTAGTATAGCCTAGATTTATTAATTTGGCACACAGCTCCTTTGAAAGCTTTTTGCCCACTAATTTAATGATTAGTCTAGGTAATTTGATTTTTCCAATGAGTCAGTCTGCTGATTTTTTTCACCTGGTTGAGTCAGCTCACATCTATTCTCCTTTTCCCCAAAAGCTCCTTGTTGTCTGAAATTAAAAACATAATGAATGGCATCGACTGTCTGTCAATTTATTCCCCGCCAAGCTTTACTTAGGGATGTATCAATTCTACCAAATGCTGGTGGTATCTTAGAAAACACAATTTTTAAGTTCTCCTTTCTCTTTATTTCAAGGCAAAATATGGGAATTGCCAATTTTGGTAAAATGATTGTTTTATACCCAAGAGATTAAAGAGAATGAGAGCCAGAAGCATCCTGGGTTTTAATCGGAGATAAACTGCTGACTTCTCTGTGTGACCTTGTGCAATTGGTTTGACCTCCTTCTTTCACCCCATTTAGAATATTGGATAAAAAAAAAAAAAGCGTCTTCACTGAAAACCACATTCCACTTCTGAGCTTCATTGTTTGTGATATTTATTTCGATTGGTATAATTTCAAACACTCATACTAACTTCACTATATAAGCTTTATCTCTGGAAAAAGCAATCACTCTTATGTTGGTTTTGACCTTTTCACTGAACTGACTGACTAGGAAATAAGACCTTAGTGAATCATAGCACAGTATTTATCTGTTCTTAATCTACTGCATGGGTTTCTTTTCACTTATTTACCTTCTTTTTGAATATTCCTGGTGGCATCTAATACATGAATAGTAGTGGTCAATACAATTTGCTTAGCTGCTTGCTATGCAGTTCACTTTTACTCAGTTCACTATATCTGCTATATCCTTTTTTGTATAGCTGTCACTATTTCTGAGGCTAAGGCCTTGTCTATGCTAGAAAGACTTAAAATCCCTGTAAACCAATACAAACCCCTAAAACGCTTATGCTGCCTTAACATTTACTTAAATAGGTTCAGCTAAATTCAGTAATTTACTGAGGCAAGCTAAAACTGATTTTAAGTGAGGCTTAAGTCAGTATAGGTGCATCTACATTAGGGATTTGCGCTGATTTAACTAGATCTATTTTAAATTAAGTTGCATCAGTTTAGCTAAATTATCTAGTATAATCAAGCCTAAAACCAGACTATATCATCCATAAACTTCACTAATTCCTCCATTTTATGGCCTAGTGATTAGGGTACCAGCCTGGGCTGTGAGGAAGCCAGTGTTAATTCCCTGCTCTGCCACAGACTCACTCTGTGACCATGGGGAAGTCACTTAGTCTCCCGGTTCCTCAATTCCATACCTCACAGGTGTATTGAGTATAATTACATGTAAGATTATGAGAGGCTCAGATATTATGGTGATGGGGGCCATAAAAGTACCATAGATAGGATGATCTATCTCAGTAAGTCAATTTTTTTGTGACTTATTCCATTTTATTTGTTTCTAGAAATCATTGCCAGGTGGGAGACAGGGATCTGAAATCATTCTGAAAGGGCAGGGATAAAATGAGGGACAAAGTAGAATAGGCTTATTTTCAAACCACTTACACAGAATTTTGACCATGGTGGTTTAGGTAAAATGTGAAATTATATGACAAGCATACATGTTTCCCCAGGTCATATTTCATGTGCCAGAAGAACAAGATTCTAGCCAGAGATATTGTGTGTGTGTTTTCTGGCATCTTGATAGGGCTAACCACCATCAACAAAATTTCAAGGGAAGAGAGCTGTTAATGTTACAGCCTGCAGACTTTGGGAAGACTTTGCAGCGCATCAACTAAAGATTAGGCAAAAAAAAGTAGAAGGGCATGGGTTGTAAAAAGACATCTTGAAATATGAAGGAACTTCTTTTCGGTGGGCTAATATAACTGTTGTCCTCAACTCGGCAGGGCAGTCCAGACTTTGCTTCCTATAGATGGGCAGGATGTGGAAAAGATGAGTGTTAGTGTAAGAAGTCATTTTACCATCATGTTGTAAAAAGTGACGTGTACATTCACTACCAGAACAACAGCAATAATCCTTAAATATTTATATGCCTAGTGTTTGGAAAATTTGAACTAGTTTTAGCTTTTTGGAATTATTTTAGCTCCAGAATTTCTTCTCTTCTGTTTATAAGCCAAACCTTCAATAGAGCCCCACTACCTAGTTTGTATGTAGTTATGAGAGAGGCTGATGAAATGTGGCACTGTTGGGACAAATTATGGAACATAGCTAATCCACATTTACAAACACTGGTAAGTAAATGTAAGTTTTAGCAAAGCTATAGGAAAATCAATTTTTTACTTGGGAACATCATAATGCTTCTAAATGTGTATCTCATTAGACTCATAACCACTTATTGTATGTTAAAAACAATTTCAATTGATTATTAAAACAGATTTGCTTAAGGTTAACAACGTAATAGATACAAAGCCATTACATAACTGTTTAAACCTCAGTAAATATGTTGCAAATGTTAACTATTTTTGTGTTAACATAAAGCAGAAGTCTTAATTAATCTAAACAAAATAAATGCATAGGAAAATTAGTTTAAAGTATGTTTTCAATTTAATAAAAAACTCCTTGTAGATTTTCCTTTATTTTTTCGTATGTAGAGTCTGAAATAAGCCAATAAGGATTTTCCAAAGCACTGAGAAAAATGCCATGGGAGAAGTATCTTTTCCATTCACATTCATGCTGCCATTTAGTCACATTTCAGCTCATGGAAAAAAAAACCATTGTAAATATGATTAAACTCCTTCTAACAGTTCTGACTTAATGGTACTGTAAACTCTAATAGAAGGCAGAGCTCTCTGATGTATCTATGGAATATTTAAGATGGGTGAGGTAATATTTTATTGGACCAACTTCTGTTGGTGAGAGAAAGAAGCTTTTGAGCTTACACAGAGCTCTTCTTCAGGTTGAAAGCTTGTTTCTCTCATCAACAGAAGTTGGTCCAATAAAAGATATTACCTCACCCACCTTGTCTCTCTAATATCCTGGGACTAACATAGCTACAACAACATTGCATATGGGTTATTTATCCATTTCCATTAATTAACTGAAAAAGTGGCATTCTAATAATATAGTGAAATGACCTTCTCATTTATAATTAACTTTTTTAGTTCAAGCACAAAATGTGCTTACCTCTAAACCAGAGAGGCAAACTTCACAGTCAGTAGATTTCTTTGCCTCTCAAATATTTTAAATTGCTGCTAGACTACCTTTCTGTTTATAATGCTTTTTGGTGCACTGATTTTTTGTGCTATTGTGAATGAAATCTTTGTTGAGAGGGAAGGTGGGGAATTTAAAACAGGCAGGTTGCAAACCACAGTGACTTTGTTGCTTTAAGTTTATGCTGAAACTTAGGAAAACCTGCATTATTAAACCTCTGGTTTTTTCCTTTCTAAAGTATCATTGCCTCCAGTTAGTGACTTTCACTAAACAACAAACTTTACTTGGCCGCTGAAAAAACAGATCTGCCAGAACAGCGAGGCAGATAGAGATGCTGATATTTTATCAACTAAGAAAGCATACACACACTTGGGGGCTCATTAACCTCCATCAACTCACATCTAAAGAATTTTCCTGTTCTTCTCCCTCCCCTCAATTACCTTGAATTTACTGCAAAACTATTTTCTTTTTCATATTTTTAAGTCAGAACCCAGTCCCTCCAATTGAAATAAATATCTCTTTAAATACAAATTCTTTGCTTCCTTCCCCCACATTTGCATAGCAGAAATGCATTTAAGAATGCTTCATAGACTGAGTAGCCATACTGGTATACATGGGCATTAATCAGAAAATAAATATCTGTCGGGTTCCGCCACCCATACAATTACTGAGTAGTCCCTTACTCCATGATTAATTCTATTGAAATGGTAATGGGGAATTCACAGAGCCAAGTTCTACTGAATGTGAGTAAGGATTCAGAATCTGGCCTTAGTAAAGGTCTGGGTTGGTAAAAATGGAAGTTAAATGATAAAAGGGCTGGCTGAGCACATGAACTGAGTTGGCTTTTGAGGGTGTCCCATTCCTCGTGCCTAGTACTGGGGCTTAAATTCTGCTCTCAGTTATACCAGAGAAAATCTGGACTAATTTTTTTTTTAAATCACTCCAGATTTACACTGCTGCAACAGAAAGCAGAATTTGGCCTTTAAACTTTGCAAATAGAACAGCATTGTCCAGTTTTGTGACTAGCTAGCAAAACACTTGGAAGCAAACTGGAAGCCTTGTCAGCCAATGAATTTTTACAATGCAACAATATATTGATGTGTCAGGCTCTCAAATTCTTCCAGGTGGGATCCTCCAGGTCAAATGACCTGGCAGTTTTTCAGTCAAATCCACAAAATCGTGAGGGAAAATGCAATGAGCAAAGCCTTTTAATCTAAGGGGGGGGAAAGGTATTTTTTTAGTGTAGGTGATATTCTCCTATCAGAATACTCCCATTCTAAACAATATGAAATTGAAATGCTGATCACATAATGTCAAATCCTGCATTCTATACTCAGGCAAAACCCCCAGTAGAGTTAATAGAGTTACTTTTGCCTGAAATCAATGAGTTTTACCTGAGTAAGGAATGCAAGGTTTTGCTTGTTGTTGCTAAGACTGAACAGCTTCACATCCTTCCTAAGGATGACACTAATTAACAGTTTTTAACATGCCTTTCTTTCCCCAGGAATAGAAATGAGCTGACACTTTATTAGACTGGTGCTGTATTACTATTCCCACTGCTGAACATACCGTTGAAGGAGCTGACTTAATTTTTACAGTTATTCTAATGAGGAATCTTTATAAGCATGACAAGAGAGTCAATTAGATAATATTCTACTGAGCCCTCTCCACTGAGCTTTAAGAGTCCTGGAAAGCCTGTGAAGCATAACACGTCAATTTTAATCACCGTCACTTTTTATTATTTACAAATAGAAATAAAGCTATGATTGATTTGTAAGTCTGATCCATTGGCCTTATCTGCATTTGTCTTTTTTTTCCTAAATTTTCTACTGTTACTTACACCAGTCTTGCTCTGCAAGCACTCATGTCTATAAGATGTTGGCACTTGATCACATTTTTGCCGCCTAGTCATCTGTTCTAAATAGGGTTAAATGACATTGTGACATTGCCGGTAGCTATTGATCACCACTGGAGCTCCACCACTTGAGAAATGTTAGGGGTGGAAAAGACTAGTGTAGACGAGGCCTTAGAAGAACTGAGCTCCTGCATCATCTGTGAAAGTTGTGGGTGTGCAGCACTTCCCAGGATCGGTTCTAGAGGTAATCCAGCAAAAACCATGGGAGTTGGACTTGCGTCTCCTGTCGCTGGTGTTTGCAAAGTTAATCATAATTTACTATTAAAATGTTTCTTATCGTTTTCTCTACAGTTACTAATTGCAAAGTTCCATTTTGTATTGGCAATAATAATATATATTTATAGAATCTTTAAACCCCCCTCCTCCCTCCCCCCCCCCCCCAAAAAAAAATCCAAGCACTTTACACAACTGTACACAAAAGAATCGTTTCACTCCAGGGAAACCTCTCTGGGGTGAAATGTGAACTGTTGTATACCAGCACTCTCCATACAGAACTGTTTTTAGGCAGTAATGATGAATAACTTCCAATTAAATCTTTAAGGAAAATGTAGGTCTTGGATTTTCATTCTGTATGAAAGACTTCACTTCTGGGAGCATGCTGAGTGCATAAAATTCAGCGTGGATTTGGAGATGAAACAACTGTCCCGCTAATGAATCACCAACAATATCTTCTGCAGCTTCTTGGATTTTTCTTGGAGGTTTCTCAACTATGCTTCTCTTGGAAGCTCAGTTAAGATCATTACAACACCAAGAAATAGATCATGGTAGGATATTGTCACTTCTTGAATGATTACGAGGATTCAGCATCACAGTCTGCCCTAGGCATGGTGATATTCTAGCATGAAACATACCATTCTGTGTCTTATTGTTTATGTATATGGTGCAGCAGGGACTATACACTAAAGCAGCAATAGAGGGGCCAGAAAGCTGCTGAAGACCTGCTCATCGCAGACCAAAAATGTGACAGATAAGTAAGGCCCAGCATATGCTACAAATATTCTTTAGGCCCTGCATTCCAGTATGTTCTGTATAAAACTTTTTAAATTCCAGTCTGTGCTACAAATTGGAATATTGTTTGTAACTAGTATCCTTGTATTGTATGTAGGGCCTAAATAGTGAAGCAGGGAACAGAAACTGAAGAAGTGAAGACCAGCAGCACTGGCAACACCTAAAGGAAATCTGAGAACAAATTTCACAAAACACCTGCAATGTGGAATCACTAGCTCTTCTGAAGTTGTATCTTGATCAACCGCTTTGTCCTCCTAGTGTATTATAATGTACACGTAGAGATAGACTGAGCCCTTAGGGAGCTTCCATAAATCAATTTTCTAACGCCCACTGAAGTCAATGGAAAGATTCAATGAAAAGCTTCTTCAATAGGTGTTAGATTAGGCCCTAAATCCTCATGTGTACATATTGTTGTAATGGGATCCATAAGCCCCATTCAAGACCTAGGCAGGAGGGGTGGAAACAATTTATACAGATTTTTCCACCTGGGGGACAAGACTGGGTCTGCCAACAATGGCCGGTGACACTAGCATAGGCCATTCACCTAATGGAAGATTATATGGCTGCTCAAATGGTTCGGAAAATCCTTGCTGAGGCTAAGATGATACCTGGTACACCTAGAAGGGGAACCAACTGAGGGCCCAAAAGGGACAGTCCCCCCTTGGAGGGAGCCCTAAAAGTTCTGGATTCCAACCCAGCATATGGGTAATACCTGGGGTAACACCATGACACTGGGACACCAGACACTTTGGGCAGGTTTGGATTGGAGAGGCTAGATCCTGAAAGAAGAGCCCAAGAGAACTCACAATCCCCATAGAGGTGGAGGGTCAGAAGACCCTAGTCCTCACCAACTCTGGGTGTGACTGGGCCTTTATTTGGGAACAGATAGCCGATATGATGGGAAAACCAAAGAAGGGGGGAACCCCCATCAAATGTATCCATGGCAACATATCACCATACACGATCACAACAATAGGACTGACTGTGGATGGATGTCGAGACCATCTGAGAGTCTGCATGTCCCCGGACCTCACCTGTCCCATGATACTAGGTTGGGACTGGCCAGATTTCCTGGACCTCTTACAGATACTCTCCCTAACAGTGGAGCCTGAGAAATATGGTCCCATGGAGACACCCAGGATTCTGTTCCCATTTAAAGACCCAGACCTCCTTACTTCATGACCCAAGATAAGAAAATCCCAAAAAGAGAAATGGATAGCAAGGAGGGAATGGAGGGAAGTGAAAGAGGCAACTGCTTCTGTGGGAGTGATGGAAGTTGGAAACGATCGAATGATAATGGAAACCCTAGGGAAGGAACCTCCGCAAGACCAAACACACAATGCTCCCTGCATTTCCAGCTAACCAGCTTCTCAGAGTTCCAGGTGGAGCAAAGAAACAACAAGATCTTGAGCTATGCCTTTGAGCAAATAGTGATGATAGATGACGAAGAGGTGGACCCACTGAAAACATGACAGTAGCCACATTTTGCCCTCAGAGCAGATTTGTTGTATCCTGTGGAACAGGACAAACCACACACAAGAGGTACAGACACAGCTGTTGGTGCCACGTGTATCCCGCAGTGAATTATTACATTTGGCCCATGCAATACCAGGTGCAGGGCATCTAGGGAAGGATAAGACACAATCCAGGATCCTGGCCCGATGCTTTTGGCCCAGGGTCTTCAAGGAAATTGAGTATTTTTGCACCTCGTGTCCAGCGTGCCAATTGACAGCCCCTAAAGGGGTCCCACTAGTACCTCTCCCCTTGGTGGAAATTCCTTTTGGAAGAGTACAGTTTGACCTGATAGGGCCGCTAGAGAAAAGCACTGTGGGGCACCAGCACATACTGGTCATCATGGACTACACCACCAGGTACCCAGAGGCCATTATCACTACACTCCACGAACGCAAAGTTGATAGCCAACGAACTACTAAAAGTCTTTGTGAGAGTCGGCTTCCCTAAAGAAGTCCTGATGGACCAGGAAACGAATTTCACCTCCAGGCTAATGAAAGAGGTGTGGGAACTACTAAAGGTCAGACCCTTACATATGTTTGTGTATCATCCACAGACCGACAGTTTTGTAGAAAGATTTAACAAGACTCTCAAGGGGATGCTCAAGAAATTTATCACACAGGAGCCCCGACACTGGGATCAGCTACTCCCCACATTGTTCTTCACCATTAGGGAGGTACCTCAAGCTTCGACAGGGTTTTCACCATTTGAACTGTTATGGATGATGCCCAAGGGAGTAGTAGGAGGCCTGGGAAAGTGTAGTGTGTAGGAGTGTAATGTAGGAGGCCTGGGAAAGCCAGATGCCCAGGGCAAAGAATATAGTACAGTATGTCCTGAAGTTAGGGGAACAACTGGAGGCCATGGGTGTGTATGCTAGAAGAAACCCATAAGAAGCACAAGTGTGGCAACAGTGCCGAGCACATGTCTTCCAACCAGGTGACTGGGTCTTGTTGCTGTTCCCCAGCTCTGAGTCAAAGTTAATGGCTAAGTGGCAGGGCCCTTATGAGGTGATAAAGCAAGTAGGGGACTACTTAATCAGGCAACCTGGTAAAAGGAAGGAACAACAGGTATATCACATAAACCTGTTGAAACCTTGGAAAGACTTGAACCGGCACTAGGACCCTGAGTTGATGACTGCTTAATGTGGGATGGGAGGAATTGATATCCCTTGGCCTGACCTTGTGCTGAGAACTGATGGAGCAAGTAGTCTAACTGGTGGTGGCTTTCCCACAGTATTCTTAACCCTTCTGAAGAAGACGCTCCTAGCCCAACACAACATCAGAACAAAACCAGGTAAAGTAATACAGGAAGGACTTTGCCCTATCCCCAACAGGTTGAGGAGGGCTATCAAGAGAGAGATTAAGACTACGTTGGAGGTCGCAGTAATAGAAGAGACCCAGAGCAATTGGAGATGCTTCATAGTGCTGGTCCCAAAACCAGATGGCTCTCTACATTTTTGTATCAATTTCCAGAAGGTGAACCCGATCTCTAAATTTGACACCTACCCCATGCCACAAGTAGACGAACTGTTGGACCAACTGGGGGAAGGAAGCTCGATACATCACCACCCACAAAAGGTTATTGGCAAATTCCCTAGACTCTGGAGTCTCAGGAGGAAACAGCCTTTTCTACATACCTCGGCCTATTCCAGTTGAGAACCATACCCTTTGGCTTGCATAGGGTGATGACTACATTCCAACGTTTGATGGACTGAGTACTGCAAGTACACAGTTAATACACGGTGGCATATTTAAATGACATCATAATCTATAGTAGGGATTGGGACTTGCACCTAGACAAAGTGGCTGCCATCCTCTGTTCACTAAGGAACGTTGGGCTAACAGCAAACACCACAAAATGTGCAATAGGAAAAGATGAAGTCTGTTACTCAGGGCATGTTGTGGGAGGAGGCAAAGTCAACCAGTTAGTAGGCACGGTCCGTGCCCCACAGGCGTACAAGAACCCTATGACCAAAAGACAGGTGTGGACCTTCCTGGGTTTGGTGGACTATTACAGCCAATTCATACCAGACTGTGCTATGATAGCAACCCCATTGATCAATTTAACTAAGGATGCCGTCCCCTCGGTGGGTACAATGGACACCTGACTGTGACAGCGCTTTCCAAAAACTCAAAGCCATGCTCTGTGAACACCCGGTACTGTACAGCCCAAACTTTGAAAAGGAGTTCATATTGCAAACAGACGCATCAGAAGTCGGGCTGGGGGCAGTCCTCTTACAGGAAATCAACAGAGAGGAACATCTAATAGTCTATATCAGCTGGAAGCTCTTCCCTCGCGAAAAGGCATACTCAGTAATAGAAAAAGAATGCTTGGCCACCAAATGGGTGACAGAAAGTCTACGATACTACCTACTGGGAAATGAGTTTACTCTGGTTACCGATTATACACCCCTATGCTGGCTAAATGTGATGAAGGACGTGAACCCAAGGATTATGAGGTGGTATCTATCACTATCACTACAACAATACGCCTTCCGAGTACAACACCGGGTCGGAAAGCTACACAGTTTAGAGTTGTCAATTTTGGAGGCAGACACTCACAGCTGGGCCCCATAGTGGAATCAAAGCCTAATATAAAAAAAAGGAGAGCAGTAAAAGGAAGGGAGATGCAGAAAGCCTTGAGACAGCAGAGTGGCAATAACTCTGCTTCAGGCAGCTTCCCTGAAAAACAACTGCAAGGCACTGACATGCCTGTGGCTCCAAGAAGGGGGACACTGAACCAAGGAACTGTCCTGAACAGGGACAAACTGAGAAGCCCAATGAGCACAGCAAGGGGATCATAGAGAGACTCCTCCAGGAGACTGTGAGAAGTGCCTAATAACTTACTTTACTATCTCTCTTCTGCACCAGCTCACTGTTTTTATATTTTGTATGCAGTCAAAAAGGTCTGTAATATTGTTTCAGTACGCTTGTTGTTGCTCTTGCTACTTTTTGGCTTTGTCTTTTTTATTCATCTGCGTAGCATTATTGAGCATATGGGATAGGGTGGTGATCAGGACAGAAGATAAGAAATAATTAATCCCTCTCCAGGAAAAACATGGGAAGCTTAAGTAGGGAAGGAAATATGCCTGCTGCCATATGTGTATAGTCAACTTTTTAAAATGTGAACATGGGAGATGAGAAGGCCGCTTTTTAGGTGTCCTCCCTCTGTATTATCCACTTTTCTAACTGTTCTAACTTTTCATCACGATCTTTTCATTATTTTTTCTGCTTTGACATTCTTGGCCTTTGTAAAGCAATTTCCTTCCCAAAGTCCTTCACCCAATTTGTTTCCAGGAACAGCAACAACAATAATAGGAAAAAAAATACTCCTTTAACAGCAAGTTTGGGGCCAAAATCAGTTTTCTGGGACTCCAGTGAAACTCTCCTTGATCTCAAAGGGATTTGCACTTACGTTGCTGAGGGAAAAATCTGGCCCTTATCATGGCCATCCACCTAGAAATGTAACTACAACAAGCAACTGTCTCAAAATATAGTCAGTCCTTATTTATATTTCAGAACTGTGGTGGAACAACACTTGCACAGTCTTCCAAGTTCTCTCATGTTGTGACTGACTGTTTCTTTGCATATAGTGGCTGATCCTTTGCATATACTTCAGATTTGTGACTGGGTAACACACTCAGTAGAATGGCAGGCAGTGTGGCCTAATGGCCAGAGTCAATAAATTGGTCCTCTAATCGGGACAGCGTGCCCCAATGTTCAGAGTCAGTAAGGCAGCCCTGTAGTCAGGGCAGCGTGGTTTGTAGCTGGATCCAGTAAGGCGGCCCTGTAGTCAGGGCAGCGTGGTTTGTAGCTGGATCCCTGTAGTCAGGGCAGCGTGGTTTGTAGCTGGATCCAGTAAGGCGGCCCTGTAGTCAGGGCAGCGTGGTTTGTAGCTGGATCCAGTAAGGTGGCCCTGTAGTCAGGGCAGAGGGGTCCAATGGCCCATTGGGGTAGTGGAGTGCCACCTAGGGGGCACAGTGCCCAGGGTAGGAGGGCTCGGGCCTTCCCTGCTCCTGCGAGCCCCAGCCCAGGGCCCTGTCAGTGAGAGGGGTTACACAGCGGGCTCTCCCAAAACATGCTACGTGATAACCTGATTTGCTCCCTGTGACACCATTCAAGCCTCCTGAAGTACTTCCTACCCTTTCGTCAGTGGCAACACCCCTTGATTCTCCGTAGCATCTGGGGTCCCAGTCAGTGCAACTCCTAGCAGCCCTGTTCCTCGTTGGGGCTCATCTGGCGGCTTAGGATTCATCTGGGGTTCGTCCTGGCTTGGTTCCGGGGTTGATGTCTGTAGCAGTTCCCTGGAGAGAACCAATGATCTGCATCCTTCCCAATCAGCAGCAAACTCCGACTGAACTGTGTTGCTGCTTTTTATATCCCCCTTCCATGCTGAGCATGCCCAGCAAATGTGGAGAGGCATGGTCTCTTCAGCCTGCAGAGAGTCCTTAACTATCTCTAGGCCAGAGCAGGGCTGGTAGTCCCGTCACAACTCCCAAGGGGCCATTGTATTGATCAGGATCAACAGAGAGCCTAGTGTGCTGTGGCCCCAGTCCACACATCCCTCCACCTGGTTTAGGGCATGAGGATCTAGGGTACAGCTGGCTAAACTGGCTTTATGACCCTTGACGATTTCCCCTCAGCTAACAATTAGAGTTGAAATTTACCCATCACATTGGCTAGTCTGCTCCACTATCCTTGTTCCTTTCAGATTGCTCATATCAGTGCATTTACTGTTGCTCTGTCCCATCTAGTTTTAAATGTCTCTTTTGCATTCTGATCATATGGAATGAAAACTAGATTGTTTGGCTATCTTTCTTCAAATGAGCTGGTAATAAAGGGTCTATTCAAATATCAAAGCCAGGTACAATCATCATAAACTGATTTGTCAACTGAACATGCAAAAGCAATGAGGAATAAGTGGTTAAGCGATGTAACCACACTTATGTTTGACTTTTGGGCAGAGGTTTGAGTGAGTCCTTATTTTAGCCAACTGGTTCACCTATGTATGGCTATGATGTGGCATTTTGTGTACCATAAATGTTGACTGCTGTGATTGACTTACAGAGGCCATACTGGATTTCATGTAATCTTGGACCAGCATGATGGATCAAGAGAACACAGTATTAAGGATATGCATAGGGAAAGGTGGATAGAAAATCTTCCACTGCCTATACCTATGTATAACCTTATGGATACAAAACATTTGAAGGTGTTTAATGAGTAAATATACACTATTTCTTTGATTATTTTAACTATCTCATTAGCATTGTCTCACTTGATTTAAATTAGAAGGTTCTAGGCAGAAAATATAAAAATATTAGAAACCTAGGAAAACTAATCCTTTTGGGAAAAGAGAGAAAATATGGTATCTAGAAATAAAGCTGGACATTTTAAAATCTTTCCCTTTGATTACTTCATAACTGTACATTTTTTGTCATACATGCCTCTTACCCTTTCTGTACTCTGGACTTCAGTCTTTCAAGGTAGAGCCTTTGTTGATTTTCACAGCCACTACCTACTTGAAACAGCAGCATGTGCAGTTTATTTTTTCTTTGTTGAGAAAAGAGGTTACAGGGAAAACTTTATGGCTAGAATCTAAAGAAGCCCTGTTTTGTTTCTGCTTTGCACCTGCAATAGCAGATTTAGAAAGTCATTTCCATCTACAGACAATGAATACTATCAACATATCCCTCCCAAGAAAGGAGTTGAGGTGTAAAACAGATCTGTTTGTAAATTAAGCAAATCACATTGGCGATGCATTTGCATTTAAGACTCAAACCTTTTCCCATTGAAATTAATAGCAAAACTCCCACTGATTTCTATGGTACAGGGTTAAATATTTCACTGAGCACAGTATTCTTACTGTGTTGGAATATATTCTTAATAATAATAACAATACAATAAAGAGAATAGTTATGCTGTCTTTTTTCCTTGTAAAACTTTTTTGTTAACTTATTGCTCAGAATTTTTTAACCTTTTTGTTTTTTTCAAATATTTATTACAGTAAGAAAAGACTGAGCTGTGGAAGAATTAAAAATGACAATCTTTCTTTCTTTCATAAGAAAAAGGTAAGATTTAAAAAATGCCATTTTCCAGGTGCTTATTTTTAGCACAACAACTATGAAGTAATTTAAGTTCTCAAATATTGGCAACATCTCATTCAAATGTATTCCAATCTTCACAATCTTGGCTACATAAAAGCCAGCACTTTAAAATTCATGATCCTTTTTGATTAGCTGACATGATGAGTCATCAACCAAGCACTGTGTGTGCCATTGTGCTGACCTGTTCTGCATTAGAGAAGCTCAGGCTACATTTCATTCCGTGGCAATATATTACAGCTGTACGTGCTTCAAGATACCTGATTTCAAATTATCTCAGGGTTTTTTTCCCCTTCTTCCCATTGAAAATTGGAAACTCCCCAGTTTCCATTGGGGGTTGGCTTCTTGTTCCTAGGTTTTCTGGTCTCATGTAACTAACTGCACATGAAGTAATTTTCCCACATGCATGTATTATTCACAGTGCTGTGATCGATGCAGTTAACCACAGCTTTCCTAATGAGGATATTTTGGACCTTTCAGCTGTCCTCCGAGGGAAAGTAGATATGAATTGATTGCTGTTTACCACAGGAAGAAGACAGATGATGAATTTAGCTCTGGTGTAAAGGATCAGTTAAGCTTCATGTAGGACACAGTTTGAAAAAAAACAACTGCAATTGGTAGCTATATCTGAGATGTCTAAAAGCAATATGTGCTAGTTAGATACATTGCAAATTATTAAATTTTTCAAATCATCAAGTGAGCGGACAACTATAAAAAAAACCACAAAGATTAACAGATGAAAAGGTCCTAGAGAATTCAAAAAGGATTTAGTTGGTATATAAATTTAAGAGGATTCTATAGAAATACATTCTGTAGGTTATTAGAGCAATAGAAATTGATATTTGTCTATAGGTATTTGGAACCATCCTTTAGGATTGTATAACAAGGATATAACTTTCTATTAAACTGTAAAGGATGATCCAAAAAACCTAAAATATCAGGGATATAATTCTGTTATTTCTGTGGGACTTTTCCATAGGCCTTTGCTATAGCACTCTTATTTTCATAACTAAAGATGATATAATTATTTATAATGTACTAGTACTCACTGTAGTAGAGTTAGTAAAAATAATTACCTTGGTAATACTGCCTGAGATCTCGCTACAGCTCATTGCTTTATGGTAAATTTTTGCTGAGAAATAGGTAGAGAATGCTATCTCTGTATAAATTCTAAGATATGTACATTAGCAAAATTCTACTGTATATTGAAAACTGAATTACTAAAACAATATTTACAAATAAGTGCTACTGAGTTAATATCTACCTAACTCTGAATGGCTCTCATGATTCTCAATGAGAACTGCCTTAGTGACTTTTCTCAACAGGAAATCTAATCTGATGATGTGATCGAGGCACAGGAAATGTAGTTATACATTGATATATGCTTTAGAAATGAAAATAGCAGCTTCAGGAAGTCAGGAAACATTCAAAATGATTGTAAATGCTATTATTTGGATTATTTTAACAGTGGCAATTTATTAATTTAAGCCCTGGTTCATCAAGGTAATTAAGCATGACTGAACTTGATCCTGCAAAGACAGTTTAAATTCAATATGAACAGGACTTGTGAGATAATTAAAATGTATGATACACAGCAGCTTGCAATATTAACTCATTTTCCCCTCTTTTCAGGTCTTGAATGTAATAAACACACTGGACAAGACATACAGATTTCTATCAGTGCTATGAAAATTAACCAAGTCACATTAGCAGCAGAAAATCTTCAAAGGTACAGAAATTAAACACTTAACCAGTAATCAATTAAACCAAACAAGCCACAAGCATTTGCAGCATAACCTAGGTATTAAGTTAGGTCAATAATTAAACAGTAGTAAATCTTCTGTAAGTTCCATCCTGTCAAACTTTAAAGGCTCAAGACTAAGTCAAGGACCCTTAATGCTGTAGTGAACCAGTAAATGATTACACAAGATAGCTGAACAATCCCAATTTTGCTACTAACATTATTTTCAATACATTAAGAAATTATTTCTTTTGTTAAAAAATTACATGAACAAAATGTATGCCTCTCTAGTCCTTATAAAATGAAATCTGTCTTTTTCATGAAGGCCAGCAATAGTCATGGCAAGATAAAAGCGATTTTTTTTTTTCCTGAAAGAAAAGATGTATACCAAACAAAAGTAGTGGTTTTTTTCCTAGTTTGTGTGAAGTCAGTGATCATGAAAGCAAGCAGCCAATATCACTGCATGCAGCTGGCCGTAGTGCAGGCAAGCGCTATGTGAACTGTCTCATATAGTTCTGCCAATGTGACTCAGACAAAAGTCTTGGATGACTGTGAGGCAGATTCTGCCTAGTAAAGCAAATTGCATGGCAGTTTTGTGATGTGGGAAAATGTGCATTAAGGAACTAGGGTGAGACTATCAAATCTTATTTCTCAACCTGCCAAAGTCAAAATATGGAACACATTTTGGGACTGTGTGATACAATGGGAGCCACAAGTCATGTTATAATGCAACAAGCTTAAAATGCTCTGAGATTCATTTCTTCAGTATTAATAACATTTCCTGTCACCTCGTTTACATGAATTACTATTTCTGGTGAAATAATCTGCAAATATATGTGAGATAATCGCAGGTTTATGAGGGTTTGAAAGAAATTTATGTATAAAAAATTGAGACATCACTAGTAATGAAAGGCAATTGGGAGGAATCAAATGCATTTTACATGTGATCTCAACTATATTGAAATCCAATATTTTCAGAAGTATGAAGCTAGTGAGTGCATTTATTTACTAGCCTTATCTTTAGTTCTTCTGTCTCTCCACCGTATATTACAGCAGTAGGATCAAGCTCAACATTCCGATCTGTTTCCGGAACCCTTCAAAGTTCAGGAGATTTGGGATGGAGACTTACAGACTCTAATCAAGTCACTCTTAATCTTTTCTTTCTTAAATTCAACAGATTGAGTGTGACGCTTACTGCCACAGGCTGTGTAGACATACCCCTTAAGTCTATCACTAAAAGGCATGTTTTTCAATCCTTTAATCACTCTTGTGTCTGTTCTCTTAACCTTCTTCAATATGCTTCTGGACTTCTGGACATATGCTTCCAATATGGTTCACACCAGTGATAAATATAGGTAATATAACCTCAGTACTCCTACTGAAGATTCCCTTGTTTATGCATACAAGGATCACAATAGCCTTTTTGGCAACAGCAATACACTGTGAGCTCAAGTTCAACTGGTTATCCCCCATGACCCACCAGTCCTTTTCAGAGTCTCTGCTTCTCAGGATAGAGTCACCCGTCCCATAAGTAGGGCCAACATTCTTTATTCATAAATGTACGACTTCATAGTTGGCCATATTGAAACACATGTTGTTTGCTTACACCCAGTGTACCAAACGATCCAGATTGCCTTGTGTCAGATTGCCTTGTGTCAGTGACCTGTCCTCTTCAATATTTACCATTCCCCTTTCTTTCTGTCATCTACAAATTTTATCAGTAATAATTTTTGTTTTCATTCAGGTCACTGATAAAAAAGATGACTAGCACAGGGCCAAGAAACTAGTCCCAATGGAACTCCACTAGAAACACACCTACTGAATAATTCCTCATTTAGAGTTATATTTTGAGATCTATCAGTTTGCCAATTTTTAATTCATTTAATGTGAGACGTTGATTTTGTATCGTTTTGGTTTCTTAATCAAAATGACATGTGGCACCCTATCAAATGCCTTACAGAAGTCTATTACATCAGTATTATTGCCTTTAACAACAAAATTTGTAATCTCATAAAAACGTCATGTTAGTGTGAAAAGATCGGTCTTCCATGCTGAATGATATTAATTACATTACCATCTTTTAATTCTTTTATTAATCACGTTCTGTATCAGCTATTCCATTAACTTCCTGGGATCAATTTCAGGCTGACCGGCCTATAATTACCTGGGTCATCCTGTTTACCCTCTTTACATATTAGCACAACATTATCTTTCTTCCAGTCCTCTGACAGTTCCCCAGTGTTCAAATACTTACTGAAAATCAACATTAACAGTCCAGAGAGTTCCTTGATCAGTTCTTTTAAAACTTTGGAATGCAAGTTATTCAGACCTGCTGATAAAATGTCTAGCTTTAGTAGCTACTGTTTAGCATCATCCTTAGTTACTATTAGAATGGAAAATATTTCATTATCATCATTTTCCTATGAATACATCATTTTTTTAAAAAAAGAGAGATGGCTTGCATAATAGAATATCATAAGGGCTACTCCACAACAACTGGAAAGGTTATAGTGTGTGTATGTATGGGTCTCCCCATATGCTACGTCTTCTCCTGCTTCTCCTTCTCCCTCCACCACCTGGGGTTGGGTCATCATACAAGTATTCACCATCTTGACCTGTCTGAAATGGCACTAAGGTCAACCTGTTTACCATTTTCTTTGATGCAATCCATCCATCACTACCTTGGATTTCCTCAGGGTCGGTATCCAACCATCCTCTTCTGTCATGCTACTTTCACTTTCACTAGAATCTCTTAATTCATCCTCTGTGTCGGAACCAGCGAAATCTCACTTCCTGGATTTTGTCAGCCATATTGCTAATTTTGACTTCTGTCATAATGCTCTCTTTTAAAAATCTCTCCCTTCGTGTAACTCTTTTTATTTAATGAAGACATCTCATTTTAACCACCTGTGGGCATTGAATCCGCTGTCTCTTTGCCCTGGGCTTTCAATCTCAGTGAGATATGTTTGTCATACACAACCCCTGAGATATTATTCCATACTCTTCAAACACTCCATGCTGTTTTGACCATATATCACTTTCAAGTATGCCATCTTCCATAATCTAGCTACCAAGATACTTGAACTGTCACTCTGCTTTAGTTATACTCCATTAGTCTCTAAATGTAGTTTCCCTCACCCACATGACCTCAGACTTAGTCATATTCATTTTCATCCCATGCCAGCTTAGTCAGTCATATCACTGGTTTACTATTTCCTCCAGGTCACCGTTATTGCTGTGTCAGCTGCATATAGCAGCTTCTCACCTTTTCCCATTGGCTTCTGCCTGCTGATGTAGTCCATCAATATGATAAACAGCAACGGACTGAGGACCGACCCTGGATGCAGTCCAACTTCCAATTCAAAGGGGCTTGTCATTGTAAAATATATTCGGATCACTGTTTTGGGTGATCTGAGTAGTTCATTCACCATAGTTATTAAATCCTCTCCATATTTTCTCAGCACTAGTCTGAGCATACTTCTGTCCACTTTACTGTATGCCTCTAAAAGGTCTATGAAACCCCCAAAGCTATCCTGTTTGTACACTTGCCACTTCTCTATCACTTGCCAAATTACAAACGTGGCATCTGTGATTCTTTGTCCTTTCCCAAAGCTGAACTGTTCTTGTTCAAGGAGGGGTTTGACCATTCTCCTCCATATAGATGTACCTAAATTGCTTTCACTCATTATTTCGGCAATAATGAAAATTACTCATTGTGGGTCACAGTGTTTAAAAAAAAAAAAAAAAAAAAAAAGCACTTTATAATACCCATAAAACAAAGGCAGGGGAAATCATATCAATCAATCAATATATAATTCATAGAGATTTATCTGAATTTTAAAGTACAGATATGAATCCAAAGTTTCAGGTTTTGCATTTTGGGTCAGTGTCTAATAAGAGATGGATGACCAGTTTGGATCAAAAAAGAGCCTGTCTCAAATCTTTTCACAACTTGAGACAAACTTAAATCAAGTCCTTTTTGAAGCCTAAAAACTCCTAACTTGTGTGTGTGTGTGTGTGTGTGTGTGTGTGTGTGTGTGTGAGAGAGAGAGAGAGAGAGAGAGAGAACTTCTATACTTTTTAGTTCTGCCCAGAAGCAGAAGATACAAAATAACATGAATAGTAGTTTTCATGATGTTTCCAGCCTGACCAGAAGCAAAAAGTACCAGAAATATCTTGAGGGTGTCTTATTGGATGGTTTTTAGCCAATTTCTGCAGATCCAAAAAGTTTACATTTTTTAGAGAGTTTTTGGATAAACATCTGAACTTTACAATGCTTATCTGTCCTTTTGAGAGTCACCTTTTGAGATTCACCCATCATTAATTATAATTTATTGCTAGTGAGAAACATTTCAAGAAAGTGTTTTTCCCCACAGATTTAAGGTCCTGGTAACTCCCACAAAGAAGCTATCTCATATGCTCAGTATGAGGTATGCACAAATGTAATCCATATACATGCAGGACATCAGGAATGTCTGCAGAAAGTTTACTATAAAATGAAGCGTTATCATTTAAGCTACAGCTGAAACAAGTGGAATGTGCCAACAAAAGGGAAAGAGACAGCTTTTTGACCTGAGGCCTAAATATTATGTCTCTAATGTATATAATTTATTAATAATACTTTCAGCCCAGACTTAGATTTTATGATACATTATTCATTGATGTTCCAACAACCAATGTCAATAGACTAATACAAGCAGAATTTAACACTTGAGGCCAGATTTTTCAGGAATATGTTTGCATTAGTGCACAGAAATTGTATTAACAATTGCAGTAACAATTGCTCCTGCAAATGACTAGTTGGATGTGCAACTGGTCCCTTGTAGGTGCATGTAAATTCTCTGTAATTGTGCATGTAATTTATGCATACAAAATTTGGATTCCAAATGTGCACATTTTTGCATGTTTTGTTATAGTCAAACTTTTTTGAAAATCTGGTGCTTGACATTTAGCTATAATGATAGTTAAGTCATGATTTCAAGGTGAAGGTTTCTAAATGTCAGTCTCTTGGAATTATTTATGAACTTTTTCCTGTATTTATGTTGTAGCTGCCATATTAGCTGAGTCACTCCCTGCCTAGCCAGTGTCAGCTGCCTTATTGTGCCTTGGTAGGGAATTGCTGTCATTAAGAGGCATCAAAATTAATAGATTAAAATATATGTGGTCAGATATAAACACTTTTAAAATAGGTTTTAAAGAATGCTTGAAGAAATAGATATTGCAAGAGGATTGCCTCTGTCAATTTTCCCTAAAGCCCCTTCCATATTTCCATTTGAATCAGTGTATAAGAAGAATGCAGTTTTTTGTTTGGGTTTTTTTCCCCAGCCACATGTTTCTGCTGCCAGTAACTTGATCCAAAAATGTCTTATTGTTTTTTGGCAAAAATTCAAAATGTCTTATAAGGAAGGAACCCTATAGCATCATTAGGATTAGAACTATGCATTCATGGCATGGAAAAAAGTCCTGAAAATGAAATACCTTTCCCAGTTTCTGTATTAAAACCAGAATGAAAAAACAGCCAAGCCCGAAACAAAACAAAAACCGCAGCATACACACATTACTGGTTGTTCAGACACAGTAAAGTTCAAAATGTGTCAGAGGGTGGTTAGTTCCTTAAGGGAGATGGGCCGCAGTTCACCTGTGACAAGTTTAACTCACGGCCCCAGGTGGGGAAATAAAGGTCATGTAATGGAGAAGAAGTGTTTCCTATAAGAACAGCAGGAAGCTGCAGAAGGGAGAGGGGAAGCTATAGGGGAGCCTATGGAGAACAGGGGAGTTGCTCCAGGTAGGAGTAGCCTGCTAAGGTATGAGGAAGACCTTAACACCAGGGAAGTTTGGAAGTCAAGGTCAGAAGGCTGAGCTCCAGCCAGGTAAAGTGTGGAATGGTGACTGAATTTGGACCCGGGCTGGGCACTCTTTACCAAAGGGGAGAAAGACATTTAATGGAGGTTGGGCCTGGGGCCTGCTTGAAAAGTGGGACTTTGAACTGGGACCTAGCTGTGGGAAGGAAGGCTGGGAGCTCCCTACCTAAGGAAGAGAGAGAGACTGAACTGAGGATGAGGCCTGGAGGGCCAGTGTGTACCCAGAGGACTGAATAAATTGGATCCTAGAAAGGGAATGTTTACATTACCTTTGGACTGAAGGTGTGCAGCTCTTAAGGGGCTCTGAAGGGGGAGGAAACAGAAGCAGGGTGCTGCAGAATGACTTCTGGTCACAAATGGGGCTCTGGAAGCAGTTTACCCTGTTATAGTAAGTAATGTTTGTATTATAAATAGGTGGATAAGGTTAGCTAAGCGAATACTAATACTTCTGCTTGGGGGTGTTGTTTAGTGGTTGGTGAAAGTGGTATATGGCCTTGGTTCAATAAATCACTTAAATCCAATTATATTTGGGAAAGCATTTAAGGACAAGACCTACTTTAAGTATGTGCTTATGTTGTAGTGACTTCAATAATTAAATGTTTTACTGAACTGAGGCTGAAATGAGTGAATAGAGAAATTTTGTCATTTAGAGCTCCCTTAGATTTCAGCATCTGGAACAACATTGTTTTGCCCCTTGTCACATCAAGTTGTCAGTCCTTTATTTCCCCTCCCCCAAAAAAGTGAAATGGACTGTTTTCTGCATCAAAATGAGATATTATGGAGAGTTTGCAAGGTTTTAGTTTTGGATGTCAGATAAGCAACCTGTTTGTATGCACTTTAAAGGACAGTCCCTCACCTGAAAAAATATTGGAAATGAAGAAAGCGTTCTTTCTGAGGGAACACCAACCACATTTTGCTCTTAATTTTTCATTCGAAGGGCAAGAGAATAGAATTTGCAGTGAGATTTGTGGGTCTATCCATTGTTGAAAAGTGTGTATGAAGAGAGATGATCTGTAATACCAATTAACAGTTAGTACCCCTCTTTCTCTACAGTATATCAGTGAGAGAGGATCGTCCAGTGGTTAGGGCACTAGCCTCTGACTTGGGAGAGCAGAGTTTAATTCTCTCCTCTGCTGCAGACTTCCTGTGTTTTCTTGGGCACCTAGCGTCTCTGCCTTAGGGGTAATAGTATTTTCCTACCTCACGAGGATATTGTGAGGATGAATATATTAAAGATTATGGAGCACCTCAGGCACTATGATGATGGGGGCTATATAAGTACCTTCGATAGATTTCCGACTGCCTCCATCAACCCCTGGGATGGTGGCTTATCAGGCAGTGGTACTGTTTATATGTAGGCCTGATCTTGCAAGTTACAGAGCACCCACAACTGCTTGTGAAGGCATGCTTAGCACCTCAGATGATTAGGCCTGTAGTTTGCCCAGTATTCCAAGATCCTTTGGGATGAAAGAGGCTATACAATTGTAAATTAAGATTATTACAGCAATAAAATGTAACAATTGATTAACAAAACAAGACTCGATAACTATTAGTTCAGTATTTATAAATAGCCAGAACCAAGAGTGAGTAAGTATGTTCAACCGTGCAGCTAACTGAAAGCAAATAAAGATGTGATGACACTTTAATTGTTACTGGAATTAAAGCATTCTTCACAGGCTTCTTTAGATTCTTTCACACACAGCAATTTTGTTAATATTAACCATACCTTCTATTTAAACCAGCCCCTCCCCACAATGTGTTTCCTGAACTAAATAATAACATATGAAGAAACAGCGAGCACCACCTGTTGGTGAAAATGTAACTTTTGCTAACATGCATAGAACCAAAAAAGGACCTGGTTGAGAGAATCTAGTGGAAAGCAGACATTGTATTTGGGCCACATTTTGGATTGATTTGTTAACATTACAATTAGTGACCATGAACTGTATCAAAGCAAGGAAGGTGGGTGTTTGTAGAACCTCATGTTGAAACTATACCTGATATTTTTGAGGGGTTATGTTTTTCTGACAGGCACTGAATTGATGTTGGCAGAAGGCCCTTATACTCAACGTATGTGATTTGATCATTTGCACAAATTTGTAATCTGTAGGAAACAAGATAAGTGTTCTACACTTTAAGAACTGGCAAGTATTCAGGCTTTCCTTGCGGCTGCTAGGAGGTGATTGTGGGAGAGAGGAAGAGAAATGGTCTGGCTCTTGGGATGAGCAAGTCCATAAATGACCTGCCTGACACCTGGAGGGAAACCTCTTTCCTAGTATACATGCTGTATCTCAACCATTCCAGTCAGGAAGCTTCAAGGGGAGGTGGTGCAGAGCTTAAGACTTGGCAGATGGTTGGAATGGGAGAGCAGCAGAGAGTTGTGAGAGCAACTGTTGGTTTGGGTAAGGTGTGCAGGGAATGTAAGTCTCTAGGAATGAGAAGAAGAGAATTCCCAGTGGGAGAGGGAAGGGATAAAGAGGGTCCAAGAGTTAGGAGAGGGCTGGAAGGAAAGGAGAAGAGAGCTCTTTCATTCCAGAAAGAATTTGACGCTTTCTGAGCTGTTCTATTACTGTTTGGTGGGCATTTTATTAAAATACGGATCTACTCTGAAAAAGCCACTTTGTGGGGCTCCCTGTTTGTTGTGTGTCAACAATTTCTTTATCACACATGCTCAGTTTCAGGACCTCTAAATGGAGGTCCTGAAAACTTTGCCAAGGCTCTGATAGTCAAATTGAGTTTCCATCTTGCACACCTCCTGTATTAAAGATACTGCAGGCTAAATTAGGCATTTCAGTTTTCCTTGTGCAGCTCCATTATCTTTACTTTATGCCCACAGGGATATCTGTGCAACCCCCTTGCCTTTGGTGGCTTTGTTCAGGTGTATCGGACTGGAACATCCTACGCAGTTTGCTTGATACAAAAGATGGACTAAAATCCATCATGTTCTCTTTTATTGGTACTAATACTGCAGAGCTAACAAGTAAAAAATATTAAAAACTTATTTTTGCTATTAAAGTAAGTAGTTCTGTTTCTTACTGTTTCCAGGGAGACTTGTTGAGTAAGAAGGAGCCATTTTAAATGCCACTTTTCACAGCAGAACCACACTTTAAGTGTTTTTCCTGATGAATATATTAAAATGGTTCAAAACAAAATACTTTTATTTGTATATATTATGTTTTGGAGGCAATAAAACAGTTGGTTTCTTTTTGCAACATTCACATGTTATATCAATAAAGAAATATGTTTAGAAAGTCATATGACTGCTCTGTATAAATTACCTGAAGGATCACTTCACCATCATTGAAATGCATCCATTTCTCTGGTGTGGGAATTACAAGGGCCATCAAAGCTACACAACAGTGACATACAGAATAACTTGTGCAGTTAAAAATTACAAGAGGAAGGTAGGCAGGGTAAAATGTAGTTATGCGAGTGAGTTAGACTTTCTTATGTATGTCTGTATGTAACTTGCCAATGTTCATTTAAATGAGTATTTCCCTTAGATGTGTGAACTCAAATGTTGCTTTGGTAAAATGGGGTGTTTGACCTACTCTGTGCTACCAAAAAAAAAACAAATCATGATTCTAATACATCTGCAAGACCTGGATTAATGTTGGTGTCAGACTAGTTCTGTGTTAAACTCATTTAATGTACCTTTGGGCTAGTAGGTGCTATTCACCAGCAGCAAAGGTTGCATGTTTTCAGATGCCGACAATGCAAGTAATGACAAGTTGTTTCTGTATTGGAGTGAATCAGGGTGTTCTTAGAATTCATTCAGTGAAGCTGGCAAACTGCAGCATCTGCCTGAGAGGCTCTGTACCTTTGAGCATGCAGCAGAGGGAATTATTAAGCATCTAGCCTCAAATCTATAGCTTCATTTAACTCAGACCCCCCAAGGAATTTCTATGCCTGTGGCTAAATAGCAAACAATTTTGAAGCTGGCTTTACCTAAGCAGTAATGAAATGAATGGAAAAGCTTGCACTCTCTCTCCAGTTCTTTTTCTTTTAATTAATTGCATGCTTGAAAATGTTTGGGAATGGCAAGCTGAACTTCACTTACAACTCCATTTAGAAAAAAATAGCAGAACTGTCCTGATCTTATATCTGGAATTTTATCTTGTATTTATGCTCTAAGAAAGGAAGACTGGTGAAAAGGCTAAAGTTTAGGATTGGAGTTCAGCATAACTGCACAATAATGCATTGTTTTCCTGGATATGTTGTAGGCTTGCTGTGTAACCTTAAGCAGGTTACTTAACAACACTAAACTTTAGTATTCACATGATTATGTTATAGGGCATATTCATTAATTTTTGTAAAACCGTTAAGATTGTCAGATGGAGACTTCAGATGGAGACTATACAGCCTTCTATAAACCTTCCATCAGAGGATGTCAAAGCATTAATGAGCAGAATTTGGTTCTCTCTGCATGTTGTAGCAATGACGTACTCAGAAGGAAGCTGTGTTCGCATCAAAGTCTCTAAGAGCACAATAGTTCATATTTTAGAAACTGGCATTATGGAGCAACAGTTTTTTACCTCTGTGTGTCAATGCCCCCAGCCGGCTTTGGAGCCCAGGTGTTGTGACCTAGCTCACATTTCCTGCCTCCTGTCTTTCCATGAGTCAGATTTGCTCATCCACATTGACTGAATGCCAGATTCCCTATATGTGGATGTGTCATGCTCTTTAGTGCTTGTGTAACAGGGTGTTCCAGACTCTGCGTGTGGTGTCAGTCCTTCCTGGGCTCGGGGGACACACAGCAACCTCCTATGAAGATGCCATTGAAGCTAGTGGAGGACTAGAAATGAACTGATTTTTAGATTTTTGCACATGCATGTGCTGTAAAAACTGGCAAGTAGCTGAAACATAGGATCACAGCGAGTGGAAACCATACTGCTTTTAAAATCAAGTTGAACAAAACAATATGAAATATATAGGAGGGAGCGGTTACTGTGTTGGCAACCAGATAAAACAGGATGGCCTAGCAGGTCTTTTCTATAACATATATGATTCTAGGAATCTGTAGTAAAGAACAGGAAAACATATGTTGACTTCTGTGCCAGTGGAGGGATATTTAAGTACCTGAAGGCAGAATAATATAAACATTCAAAAGTTTTTTTTTAAATAAAAATTTTGCAAAATATACAGCTGTTCCCTAACGTATAAAACTCCAGCACTGTGGCCAAGGCCAAAACCTTGGTATACAAGTCAGAGAAAGGACATTCCAGTTTGCCAGGACTACACTGTAGATGCACTTTTCCATGTTAAAAGAGCCCCCCAGGTTTCGGGATGAGTTAAAAAACTAGAAGAGATGGTAATTAATGCACTTTGGTAGATAGAGAGAAATTTGCTGGCTAACAGAAGGAGGGGAGAATGGAGCAAAGTCTCACACTTTCTCATGCACTTTATGCATAAATATGGTGACTACTAATTCTACCTCAAGTTTTTTAACCCTTATTGCACTAGGAAAAATGCAACTCAGATTCAAAGGAGAACTAAAAAATGCTTCTCCCACATCTCAGCTTCCTTGGATTTTGTATGCTTGCATATATGTCAGCATCCAATCACTCTTTTACAGGAGTTTCTGTCTGTACATGTTAAGCCATCTCAGCTTCACTGGATTGTAGGGGAATTTTACTTGAGCTGCAGCCAAGATTTGTGCAGCCCAGGAGAAGATTCAAGACCAGGACTCCAGTAAGCATAAACTACCTGCACAGACTGTCAACTTTTCCTTTTTCTTCCTTCTCCCTCTTAAAACTAAACCAGTGAAAGTCTGTATGAAGACAGAGCCTTTCTTGCCTCTCTTTCCATTTGTCTTATTGGCCTCTTTCTCTCTTTCCAAGTCTCCCTCTCCTACTCTTTCCTCACCCTTGTCAAATTCTCCCCAACTCTTGTTTCTCCTTTTCCCTTCCCTTCTCTCCCAGTCTCTACTCCTGTTACCTTATTGTCTTCATACAGGCTGTGAAAGATGGAAGAGTGGAACTCCCTCTGATTCCCCTTTTACATGGCAGATATAAAGGGAAAGTACATGTGAACTGCAGGTCCTAGTCAAGCTTTCCCTTTTAGCTCTTCAGTGACAATCTAGGAGCCCAATACAGCTCTTTTTAGAACAGCTGACTGGGGAGAGGAAGAAGAAGAAGCTGAATATGGGGTGGAAATTTTGGGCCTAGAGAGAAGGCAAACCAGAAGGCTCAGGACAAAATTGTCCTTCTCTTGCAATGGCACGAAGGACCTTGTCACTACTTGTCATTGCACAGGGAAGAGGATTCAATATGAGAATACTTTCACAGGGTAGTAGTTACATTTTGCCTGGATGCCATTCTTTAGGTATTACACTTCTTCCCCCTCTGCCCCCCCCATCTGCATAAATAATTACATTTCTGATTTATGGCAGTGTTCTTGAACATCAACATGACCTTCCCCCTCCCACTGCAGAATACATTACAGAATCATAATAGCTTGTTTTTCCTTGCTCTACTAGGAAATAAATATTAAAAGGCTTGACAGAACAGATATATGATTGTATTGAGGGAAGAAAATAATGTATAAATATACTGTCCTGGCTCACTTTATTGCAATAATGAATCAAGTATCTTGCATATTGACAAAGGAAATATAATCACTGACAAATCTAAGGAGATACTTTTCTATGTATGACACAGCTTGTTTTATTACCTCGTGTATTTCTTTAGGTCTTGTATCTTTTGATATATTCTTGGGGTTGGGATGAGATAGGAGGAATAGCTCAGAAAGGATGCCAATCCACCCGTCTCTAAAATAAGACACTGTAAGAAATTATATAGGTGCATGCATATGTGTGAAATACAAACTGATTGCAGCAAAACTGCTATGAATGGGGTATAATATGTATAAAGTCTGATCTTGACTCCTATTCTGCTAGGTGGCCTCAAGTGTAACTGAATCTTTGTGTAGGTACTACGTTTGTGTAACTTACTTACATACACCCATCTTTCTACTGTGAATCTTCTTAAGTATCCTCCCTACTCTGGCACTAAGGCTGCTGCACAAAGGTTTACAACATAGTAGTAAGCAACTTCAACTAAGCACCACATGGCTGGCTGTGCATCCCAAACAATGTTAAAAACAGAGGCCTAGTCCTGTGAGGTTGTTTGGAGCACTTACTCTGTAAATTTGAGCGCACTCAGTGTGACAATTTCCTGTAATATCCTTGAAAAAACTTATTGAATAAGTTTAAGTATCTTTAGAGTCCATTGTATTAAATGCAAAGGTTATGTATTATTGTAGGCCTGATTGATCTAAGGACTGTATTGAACAATGGCAGACGACAATGACTTTTGGGACAAACAGGGTCAAATGATTTGCCTGGGGAATCTCTAGAAGGATGTGAATGCAAATTCCTCATCTCCAGTTATGCAATAACCCAGGCTTTTAAGCTATGCCCTGAGGAGGAATCTCTGTCTGCTGATCACTTGTTACAACAGGCCAAGACCAAAGGCCCAAACTGTATAAAGGAAAAACTGAACTACTCATGTTTTGCTGGTTCTAAGGTTGTTGTGAACGTGTAACCTCAGGTAAAAATCCTAGGGTGTTTGAAGGACTGATAACAACCAGAGCCCTTGTTTAAGTTGTGGGGGAGCGGGGAAGAGGAAGAGCGTAATCTCTGGTAAGTTTATTAGCATGCATGTAGATTCTTGTAATGTTTTTGTTTTCTATATAATGCTTTCACTTTAAAAATAAATATGCTTGGCTATAAAAGGCTGTATGATAACCTGACTGTTGGCAATTACACCTGTTCCTTGCTTTTGAAGAGAAAACAAAGGGCAGACACTGGCTTGTTTAGGCAGTCTGGCTTGCTGGGGTAACTGTGCAACCTGGAAAAACCCTGGTGAGGAAGGAGACGTGGGTCTCTGCCCAAGAGAGGTGATGGCTAAGGAGCTTGGAGCCTAAAATGGGTGTCTTTGAGGGACCAGGGAAGGGGAATACAGATGCAGCAGCTCTGCACCGTGACATATATGGTGACATTATGTGTGGGGTCTGTGACCGTATGAATTGCTGTAAGTGACAACAGCAGTGAAAACAAGCATAGAAGGGAAAAGCACAGAAAAAAATGTCTTTTGGGGAAAGGAGTAGCAAAAAGAGAGACTGGAAATCATGGAGCTAACTCCCTGGAGGGAAGGCAGGGGGAAGCTGACAGAGGCAGAAACCATATTCCATTGCGATCAAAGACACTACTGCAACAGGAATTGTGGGAAGATTGACAGTTAAGAGCAAGAGAAACTGCAGCTGGGGAGGGATAAAATATGCCTGTAAATCCAGGTATTTGCAGACCAGGAGCAAGAGAGAGGAGACTAGGAAAGGCAATGTCAGCGCAAGAGAATCAATGCCAGCATGAGGAGGGAGAGAGAGACAGATTTCTATCCAAGAGGGAGGATGGCTGAGGAGCTGGGAGCCTAGAGTGGGTGCCTTCAGTGGACTGTAGAGGGGAAATATACGTGCCTTGAACTGTGACACTTAGCACCTTCAGAAGTTGTCAAAATTCATCCTTGTACACAGGGCTAACCTATGCACCATTTTAGTTTCAGTTAAGTCCTCAAAATAGGATTTGTGCTTGGCCCCCTGTACTAAGTAAGTAAGTCCCAAGTAAGAAAATTCTTGACTGTCATAATGGGATTCTAGTCTTGTTTTTGTGCGAAACAGATTGATAGTTAAAAACAGAAGGGCTTCATTTTTTTTCTTTCCGCTTTTGACCTCTTAGATTCTGTCTCACCAGTTACTTAGTAGATAGATGCATTGATTATGCATCTATTCACACACAAAGTAACTGACTCTACAATAACTGCTCCGACATGTCTAAGATGAGACTTGGGATCCGCATATTGATTCAGCATTCATCTCTAGAGGACTGTTCTTACAACCCTTAGAATCATAAAAGATTAGGGTTGGAAGGGACCTCAGGAGGTCATCTAGTCTGACTCCCTGCTCAAAGCAGGACCAACCCCAACTAAATCATCCCAGCCAGGGCTTTGTTAAGCCACACCTTAAAAACCTCTAAGGATGGAGATTTCACCACCGCCCTAGGTAACCCATTCCAGTGCTTCACCATTCTGCTGGAGAAAAAGTTTTTCCTAATATCCTACCGAGACCTCCCCCACTGCAACTTGAGACCATTGGTCCTTGTTCTGTCATCTACTACCATTGAGAACAGCCTAGCTCCATCCTCCCTGGAACCTCCTTTCAGGTAGTTAAGGATTGCTATCAAATCCCCCCTCATTCTTCCCTTTCACAGACTAAAAAAGCTTAGTCTTCTCAGTCTCTCCTCATAAGGCTTGTGCTTCAGCCCCCTAAGCATTTTTATTGCTCTCCACTGGACTCTCTCCAATTTGTCCACATCCTTTCTGTAGTGGGGGCCCAAAACTGGTTGCACTACTCCAAATGTGGCCTCACCAGTGCCGAATAAAGGAGAATAATCACTTCCCTCAATCTGCTGGTAATGCTCCCACTAATGCAGCCCAATATCCGTTAGCCTTCTTGGCAATAAGGGCACCCTGTTGACTCATATCCAGCTTCTTGTCCACTGTAACACCCAGGTCCTTTTCTGCAGAACTGCTGCCTAGCCAGTGAGTCCCCAGTCTGTAACAGTGCATGGGATTCTTCCTTCCTAAGTGCAGGACTCTTCATTTGTCCGTGTTGAACTTCATCAGATTTCTTTTGGCCCAATACTCCAGTTTGTCTAGGTCAGTCTGTATCACTCTGTATCCTATCCCTACCTTCCAGGGTATCTACCACTCTCCCCCGATTAGTGTCATCTGCAAACTTGCTGAGGGTGCAATCCACTCCGTCCTCCAAATCATTAATGAAGATGTTGAACAAAATCAGCCCCAGGACTGAGCCCTGGGTCACTTGGCTTGATACCGGCTGCCAACTAGACATCAAACCGTTGTTCACTACCCATTGATCCCAATGACCTAGCCAGTTTTCTATCCATCTTACAGTCCATTCATCCAACCCATACTACTGTAACTTGCTGATAAGAATACTGTGGGAGACCGTATCAAAAGCTTTGCTAAAGTCAAGGTATATCACGTCCACCGCTTGTCCCCATGTCCACAGAGCCAGTCAACTCATCATAGAAGGCAATCAGGTTGGTCAGGCATGACTTGCCCTTCGTGAATTCATGCTGACTGTTCCTGAATACCTTCCTCTTTTCCAAGTGCCTCAAAATGGATTTCTTGAGGACCTGCTCCATGATTTTTCCAGGCACTGAGGTGAGGCTGACCAGTCTGTAGTTCCCCAGATCCTCCTCCTTCCCTTTTTGAAAATGGGCACTATATTTGCCTTTTTCCAATCATCCGGGACCTCCCCCAATCGCCACGAGTTTTCAAAGATAATAGTTAATGGCTCTGCAATCACATCAGACAACTCCCTCAGCACCCTCAGATGCATTGCATCCGGCCCCATGGACTTGTGCATGTCCAGCTTTTCTAAATAGTCCTGGATCTGTTTGTTCAGCAATGAGGGCTGCTCACCTCCTCCCTATTCTGCACTGCCCAATGTAGTAATTTGGAAGATGACCTTGTCTGTGAAGGCAGAGGCAAAAAAAGCATTGAGTACTTCAGTTTTTTCCACATCATTTGTCACATAGGTTGCCTCCCCCTTTCTGTAAGGGGCCCACACTTTCCCTGACCACCTCCTTCTTGCTAACATACCTGTAGAAACCCTTCTTGTTAGCCTTCATGTCCTTTGCTAGCTACAACTCCAATTGTGCTTTGGCCTTTCTGATTTCACTCCTGCATGCTCGAGCAGGAGTGAAAGTGAGTATTTCCACTGACTTCAGCCATAACTGTTGGAGTGTTGTGAAAAGCCCAAACCACTTTTGATATTGATAGCTTTATAAGATTTCAATGTCCAGATTGGTTCAGTAGGAGAGGTTTTAAGTTGCCAATTAGATTTATTATAAAGATATGTAACATTGCTTCTAAACATTGCTTCATGATGACTATTTGAATACTCACCCTAGACTGACACTCGCCCCATGAATTGATAGCTTTTGGAAATTACATTATGAAAGGTTCATGTACATGCTGTTTTATATATGATTAGCCTGCATAAACTTTGCATTAGTCGTTTTTGTCCTAGAATGCTATTGAAAACCTAGTCTCTGATTTTTATTTTATTTTAGTGTTTTATTAATGTATAAGGACTGATAAAGCTGCTGCTGTTGCAATGAATTAAGTTTCCATAAGTGAAAAATGAATTTCAGAACAGACTATTGTTTGCTGCAGTTTAGCAGGGATGAATGATTGCCCTTGATACTTTAAAGTAAAAAAAAAAAAAAAAAGTGGGGGAGGGAATGAGGAGAATTCTAGACAATAATACATTGGGCTATTTCCTGACTTTTCTACAATTTTACATGCATTTCTGTATTTTATTTTGAACAATCCTGCTTCAAAGAGTTCAAGATCAACTCTAAATGATCATGTTGGCTTACAAATAACTGAATTTCATGAAAGTCAATGCTGGTAGGGCTACCATGGAGAACTGGAGTTCTTGGGCAGACTGAAACTTAAAAAGAAAATCAGATGGACAGAAAAATACTAAATTGTGGTGAAGAAAGTTCTCTAGAGACTATGAATACTTAGGCATTTCTATAGCCACTTTTAATCAAAAGATCTCAATGCTATGCAAATATTAACCTATTGCGCCTCAGAACCTCTGAGGTAGATAAGAGCTATTTTGGGATTAATTCATTCAGCACCGAAGTGCAGTCTTCTGTAGGAGATGGAATGCAGTGGGTATTTTGACACACACAGTCCCACAGTACATAAGAGTTTAGGGCAAGAAGTGAAGAATATGATGTCCAGTGGAAGGTGCTGGAGATATTTATTTTGATTAATCTTTTTCCCATACTAATCTGTAAGTGTATTGCATCATTTAAAACACAAGCACCTACAAATTTTTTTTAAAATTCCAGCTCTCCAATTCTTTAGCTTCATTTACTCCCCCATAGGAAAAATAAATTCACTCTGCCAAGAGTGTAAGACTCCATGTCTGCTATTCTGCAGCCTTCAACCCCATCTTTTATAATTCTGCATCTTTCCCAAAAGCTTGCAAAATAGATGGGCAGCAGCATGTTCAGCAGGTTAACAAATCTGGGCTCTGGCAGACCAATGGTTGAAGCAAATTCCAGAATCAAGACCCCCTTCATGGAAAAATGTCTTGCTTCTAATCCCCTCAAGCTTTAATGGATGGGACTCAAATCAAGCACTCTATTGAAGCATCATGGTTCAAGGAGAGAGGTGGTATCTTAGCTAACTAGGTCCCAAACCATTGCTTTATAGAACACCAAAGCTTGGTGCTGTACCCACAAGCTATCAGCCAGCCAGTCCAGTGATCTCTGTGCTTTCTATGCTTCCTGTATGATGTAATGCTCACGTAACCCAGCATTCTGCAGACGCTTCAGCTCATCCATGTATTCCTAATACATAGTCCTATACATCTCATTACAATAGTCTAGAGTTGAAGGGACAAAGACACGGATGTTGGATTCTCCTAGCAAAATACAGCTAAGAAAACATTTTTGTGGTCTCAACTGCTACTTCAGCTTCCAACAAGTGTCCAGATCTAACCAAACTCCAAGTCAGTGTTACATATGCTCCTTCCATCAAGAGTGCAGAATGTTGCATTTGCAGTCTACCTAGCTTAATGGTCTGGAGGAAGCCACTGACCGAGATGGCAACTACCTGATTTGGAATTTGGCCAGGACGCCAGTGTTGACAACTCTATACCTCTGACAAGGGTTGTAAGATCTTTAGGATATGTCTACACTGCAGCTAAAAAATCTGTGGCACTGAGTCTCAAAGCCCAGGTCAGCTGACACACGCGTGGGCTGTAGGGCTAAAAATTTCAGTGTTGACATTCAGGCTCAGGATGGAGCCAGGCTATAAGACCCATCCCACTCACATGATCTCAGAGCTCAAGCTCCACTCCAAGCTTGAATGCCTATACTAAAATTTTATAGTCCCAAAGCCTGAGCCTAATGACCCAGGTCAGCTGCGGCTGTGCTCTGAGTCCTTCACAATATAGACATACCCTGTATGAATGATAGAATCATAGAACTGTAGAACTAGAAGGAACCTTGAGAGGTCATCTAGTCCAATCCCCTGCATTTATGACAGGACTAAGTATTATCTAGACTATTCCTGACAGATGTTTGCCTAACCTGCTCTTAAAAATCTCCAATGACAGAGATTTCACAACCTCCCTAGAAAATTTATTCCAATGCTTAACTACTTTGACAGTTAGGAAGTTTTTCTTAATGTCCATCTTAAAACACCCTTACTGCGATTTAAGCCCATTGCTGTTTGTCCTATCATCAAAAGTTAAGGAGAACAATTTTTCACCCTCCTCCTTTTAGCAATTTTTGATGTATTTGAAAAATGTTATGTCCCCCCTCAGTCTTCTCTTCTCCAGACTAAGAAAACCCAATTTTTTCAGTCTTTCCTCATAGGTCATGTTCTCCAGACCTTTCAATAATTTTTGTTGCTCTTCTCTGGACTTTCACCAATTTTTCCACATCTCTCATGAAATGTGGTGCCCAGAACTGGACACAATACTCCAGTTGGAGACCTAGTCAGTGTGGAATAGTGCAGAAGAATTACTTCTCATGTTTTGCTTACAACCCTCCTGTTAATACATCCCAGCATGATGATGGCTTTTTTTGCAATAGTGTTACACTGTTGACTCATATTTAGCTTGTGATCCACTATGACCCCCAGATCCTTTTTGGCATTACTCCTTCCTAGGGAGTAATTTCCCATTTTGTATGTGTGCAACTGATTGTTTCTTCCTAAGAAGAGTACTTTGCATTTGTCCTTATTGAATTCATCCTATTTATTTCAGGCCATTTCTCCAGATTGTTTTGAATTTAATCCTTTCTTCCCAAGCACTTGCAACCCCTCCCAGTTTAGCATCATTTGCAAACTTTGTAAGTGCACTGTCTATACCGTTATCTAAATAATTGATGAAGATATTGAACAGAACCAGACCCAGAACTGATCACTGCAGGACCCCAGCTGATGTGCCCTTCCAGCTTGACTATGAACCACTGAGAACTACTCTGTGGGAATGGTTTTCCAGCCAGTTATGCATCCTCCTTATAGTAGTTCCATCTAGGTTGTATCTAGCAGTTCCCTAGTTTGTTTTTGAGAAGGTCATGCAAGACCTTACTAAAGTCAAGATATACCACATCTAGTGCTTTGCCCCTATCCACAAGGCTTATTACACTGTCTAAGCTATCAGGTTGGTTTGACATGATTTGTTCTTGACAAATCCATGCTGACTGGATTACCTAATTATTTACTCCATTATCTTTCTGGATGCTGAAGTTGAGATGACTTGTCTGTAATACCACAAGTTGTTCTTATTCCCTTTTTATAGATTGGCAATATATTTACCCTTTTTCAGTTTTCTGTAATGTCGTCCATCTTCCATGACTTTTCAAAGATAAATGCTAATGGCTCAGATATCTTCTCAGTCAGCTCCCTGAGTATTCTAGGATGTATTTCATCAGGCCCTGGTGACTTGAAGACATCTGTTGTGAGGACCTTTGTTTTCTTTGGGGTATAATTTTGTTCAACACAGTGCCTCTTCCTATAGTACCTTTCTATATCTTAGGGGTCTCCCTTCCATGTACTTACCTAGCCTCAACCGCTTAGGCAATCAGATTCACAAGCTCACAACAGCAAGGACTAGGATTCCAAACAGATGTATAATAATGAAATAGGGAGACAAGTCATGCTAATGTGGTGGCCATAGTCAAATGTATTTATTATAAAACAACAGAATAGAATATCTCATTTGCCATCAGCTAACACCAACATGCTTGATTCTGAGCTCTGCAAGATCAATTTAAGATTACTGAAAACTCTGTTTTCCAGAAGATGACATGATGGCTCCTGGCCCAGCCAATGTATCGCGACACAGGTATTGACTTTTCATTGTTTTACTTGTATTGCTACCTCTTCTCGTAAAACAAACTGAGGTAGAGTTCATATCTGTTTTTCATTCTCCTGTGGTGTTGGACAGGGGTGGCCTGGTGAAGCACTTTGTTTATGTACATAGGGATGTCCCTTGTATCCTTCTGAGAGATCTCGATAAAACTTTCATGAAGATACTCTGCAATCCTCTCCCAAAGGTTTCTAGGGAAGGTCGCCTTATTTCTTCCTCTGTGGTTGGACACTTTCCCATACTACTCTGCGACAAGTTCAACTGGCACCATTGCAGTAAACAGACTAGCAACATACAGGCCCAGGCTGCTTCGTGACAGCAGTGCAGCTGCAATCTCTGTGCCTTTTTTACCCTCAGGAGTGAGAGACCAGCTAAAATCTCCACTTCCTGTGGAAAAAGTAGTAATATTCAGTGTTGTTGTCCTATACCCACCAGAATAGGGATCAACCAAAATTTTGTTTCGTGCAACTGCAATTTATTTTTCCTTCCTCTTAGCCCTGGTGGGCCATACTTCCCATGGCTGGGGCTGGAGAACAGCGCTGTGCAGAGGCAATCTAAAGCTGAAATGTCAAACATGTTTTATTTACAAGTTTTATGTGAAGGAAATTTTGAAACGCCACTTTCCTTTCCTGTGGCGACTGTACATCTGTTTTTATGAGCAGCTGCTGCCATTGCAGCATTGAGGGGTTCCCCCTACAGCCCCTCAAACATCTGACCCTGATGAGAATCTGACAGAAGAGAACTAGGGAGGACACGTTCAGCAAAATCCTGCAAACCAGTGCTGCACTAGATGATGAACAAAGGGCCTGGAAGGCCAACATAGCAGGCAGCCTGGTGAAGGAGAAGAGCAGACAGGAGAGAAGCCCAGAAAAAGGAGAGGGAGATGCACTAGGGTGTAATGGGTCTCAGGCAGAAAATACAAATGTTGCAGACCCTAGCTGACCTACAGGTCCAAAAATTCCCAACTGCCACTCTTTGCGGTCTCTAGAAAACTCCCTGCTAGCATTCCATGTGGCATCATTGAATCTGCATCCCTACCACTCTACACAGGCAGCGGCAAGTAAAATCACAGCTTCTAATACACCACCCCTGGTTCTCACAGGTCAGTTTGTGTAGCCACAGCAGAGGCTTCAGGCTCAGAGAATGATCCAGCACAGAACAATACTGGCACTGTCTGTTTAAAGTGTTCTTTTAGAGCTTCCCTCATCTGCTGAGCTCTATGTTGAACTCTTGTAATGGCCCTAGTGGCTGGCTGCTCAAACTCAGCAGACAGCCACTCCACCTCCAACCTAGTGGAATCTTCCCCCCTCCACACACACACACACACACCTTACAGATATTATGCAGAACAAAACAAGCAGCAGCAACCATTGGGGTGTTTTTCTCACTGATATCCAATCTGGAGTAAACACTGCCATTGTCCCTCCCTTAAAATCTACCAAAAGCACATTTCACAGAGTCCTTCTGTGTCTGATGTGCTGGTAGTTGATTCTTTTCTTGGTGCTGGTGAGGTGTACAGCTTCATGAGGAAGGGGTAGGCTGGGCACCAGAGAATCGGTATTGGCATTTCATTATTGCCAGTGGTTAGGAAAGAATGTCCCTGCTTGCAGCTTTCTGAACACTCTTCTGTTCTTGAAGATGTGAGTGTCATGCACCTTCCTTGTGCAGCCCATATTGATATTGGTGAAGCACCCCCGGTGATCCACCATTTCCATAACCTAGAAAAGTAGCCTTTTCTGTCAATGTACTCTGGCAAGATGGGCTAGTGCCAAAAAAGGAACATGCATTCTATTGCCACACAGCAGTTCAGGAGCCTTTTTACTATAAATCTATACACTATTGCTGACAGTTGCTGACAGTCACAGCTCTGCATAGCAGGAAACACTTAATGGCCCAACTCAATTGCATGACAATGGCTTCCACTGTGGATTTTTGTACTCCAAACTAATTTCCCACTGACTGAGAGCAATCCAGCATTGCAAGCTTCCAGAGTGCTATTGCCACTTGCTTCTCAAATATCAGTGCAGCTCTCATTCTGATGTCCCTCTGCTGGAAGGTTGGGATGAGCTCAGTGCACAGATCCAGGAATGTGGTCTTTCACACCCAAAAGTTCTACAGCTCATTGTCTCAGACCTGCATCATCATGAAATCCCACCAGTCAGTGCTCATTTCTCAGACCCAGAAACTGCACTCCACTATCTGCAACTGCCTTGGGAATGCCACCAGCACCTTAAACTATTCAATGCTATGGCCCTTAGCAATATGTCGTTGAAGAAATCAGGATGTCCTCTATTACAATTCTTCCTGCAGATCTGCAAATGCTGAAGGATCATGGGTCCTGTGTTTTCAATGCTTATGAAAATAGTGCTCCATGGACTTTGAGCTTCTATCAGAGATGGAAGACACAAAGTGCTGCACATACATGGGATTTTTTAAAAAGGTGTGCAAATTATGGGATATGGATGGCATTATGGGATGGAGAAAGTTGCATGCTGCAAACTTGACCGAAAGCACCCAGAAATCCCTGGACAAGTCATGTCAGTCCCAAAACACATTGCAAAAATTTCCCAAAAGTCATTGACCCGGACAGCAGCCTGTCGCACATGGGAATACCTACCCATAGTGCACCAGATTTTGTACTGAGACACTCACTCCTGATGAGTATGTGCAGCTGAGGCAAGCAGCCAAGTACGCATATGCATGAGCAACCTACTAACTTTGGTGGCTGTATGCTGATGCAACTTGCATCGACTAAAGTTTGTAGTGTAGACATGGACCAATTCTACAGCTAGTGCTTAATTTGTGCCAGGGCTGAGCCCAGGCACCTCTAGGCCAGGCCCTCATAGCCCTGGCACCTCAGGGCTTGCCACATCAGTTCCAAAAATAAAAAAATTTGCTTGAGCCCCGGCATTTCTTTCATTACAAATTAAGCACTGTCTACAGGTTGGTCTTAAGGTTGGAAAACATGGTGCTTTTCTCATGGTGTATCATCAGAATTCTGTCTGCTTCAGATCTAAAGACTCTAGACTATCAGCGTTGCCCATGCTCTCAATTTGATTAGGCATATCATCATATTTGGTGTTTTTCTTAGACCCTAATTGTGAGAATCTTACTTTTCTACCTTTTGTGACTGCTGAAAAGCTTGAAAATGTGAAATCCAAAGCTCCAAACCCAAAAGGCAAATAAAAAGAACCCAGCATTTATTGTTTTTAATCCAATTTCCTGATTATTTTAAGGGCTTGATCCATGATTTTGGAATGCTTGGCACTGGCAATAGTGGAACTCTTTCTTCATTACAGTCATCAGTCCCCCTGCCCGTTTCTGCTAATACAATAACAGGAACACTCATGATCATTTCCGTTGTAATAATTACCTTCATTCTTAAGTGTTAGTGCTACCGTCAAACTCAATGGGAGTCTTGCCACTATGATGACTAGACATCCCGCTATTAGGGGCTTTGTCTTATATAGGCAACTGTGCCCCTCTTCCCCCCCAAAAAAGTGTCCCAGTTTTTCACATTTGCTATCTAGTCATCCTATGTGCCATTGACTTCACTGGGAGCCGGATGGAGCTTAGAATTTAACAAAACTCTCTTTTGAGAGGCTGAAGCACAAAAGAATTATGGCTATTAATTTGGTTACAGAGTGGACAAAATGTGCAGAATGATTAAACAGTCATTCGTTTATTCCCCCTGTATAAATGAAACAATGGTATAAAAAACTTATTGATGTCTAGTATAGCGTATATCATCACAGGAAAACTAAGGGAGGTCTCATAAGCTGATTAAATAAAACCAACAAGAGTCACGGGGGAAATGGAGGGCGGGGGGAGATTGCTGGAGTGATTTGAAGAGTTCGCAGCAGCAGATCTTCAACTGAGGATTGACGTTTCAGTAGCCGACTGATGACCTTTGATGTGATAATTGTTGGATTTCCTGAGACTCCAAAAGGGAGCATGCATATTAGGGGTTGGGAGCAAAGGATAAATATTAATGATGCTTCTGCTTTGCCATTCAAGTGTGCTGTGTGAGCCAAGCAGTTAAATGCTATTTTTCATTATACGAGGCAGGAGAGACAATTCAGATCCCTATAATCACAAAATAACCTGCATACCTAACTCTCTGCGTCATTTCATAAAGAATGCTGCTTATTTCTGAGGGGGGGAGACCTTGTTTTGCTGTTGAGTAGAATGTTTTTTCCTGTTAAATCCAGTTTGTCACAAAGCTTCAAGTAAAAATGTTATTTTAAATGCCCTCAATATTTCTCTCAGCTTTAATGCTTACATTAACATTTTTCCATATCCATTGACTTGAAAATTTATATAATTTTTTATCTATTATGAATTTATATTCACTAAGGGTTAGATTCCTGCTGGCCTTTAAGGGCAGACACTGCAGGGAAGAAGAAGTAGGAAGCCTCACCCCTTTTTCATGCTTCCTAACATTTCTGATCGCATTAGGATTTGGCCTGTCTGCCCTTCTGTACATGGAAATTGAGGTTCAAACTGGCCAAATTTTGATTTAGTGATGTTGCAACTTACTGCATGGGGTGGCAATGCCACTCAGATTTGGCCTTCTAAAGATGAAGGGGCAACCGGGCCAAATGTGAGTGGCATTGCCACCCCATGCAAAGCCACTCAGTTTGGGGGCCTTCTCAGATCGGGGCCCTGGAGCAAACTGCCCCTTTTGGACCCCTAGGAGTCCCTGAATGTGGGAAATGTTCTGCCTCAACTGGGATGATGGGGCTTGGAGAGATCAAAGCAAATCCTGTGGAGAAGTCTGCTTCTTGCATGACCCCTGTAAAGGCTTTTTGTACCCTTCTGGGGAATGCCAGGCTGCTCTCAAGTTGCTATCTATGGGAGCACAGCACCATTATTCACCACTCATATATGTGCTGTAGAGAATATGCTGCATTTTTAAATGCATATAGCAGATTGCATCCCCCTTGGTGCGCTGGGAAGTGCTCTGCCTCCCTAAGACAGAAGAGTCACAGAAGGAGCTCTGAACCTGCATTTCAAAGGGCTGTGGAGAACAGGCACTGTCCAGCCCTGATTTAAACTGCTTTGTTATTTCTGCCTTCATATTGGGGATGATCTTGACATAAGTGCTGAAGGCACTTGGCACCTGGCAGCAGTAACTCAGTGTGTCACAGGCTTGGGCCCATTTCCTGATGTACTCCTTCTATTCCATAGCCAGCAAAATGCTTGCTTTATTATAACTACTTAGGACCTATGAAATAATTCACAATTTATATAGTATCATAAGATACAAGGTCTCTGAAAAGCACCATTTTACAGCAGACTATAATATAAGATTAAAACTCAAAGGATTTATGTCAAAAATGAAAATGGACAGCTAGAGATTTCTCTCCTGACTTAAGTACTGGGGTTTTTTGTTGTTGTGTGTTTGAGGGTTGGTGTGTTCTTTGTTTGGCCTTATGCTGCCGACATAATAATAAACTGCAAGAACAGGAAGGAAGCAATAACACATTTAAGAAGCTGCCCATTTATTGCCTTGGTGGTAGTGATCATAATCTGAAAACAGTTTCTGAAGAATCATGTATATTGTTTATTGCTGAAGGCTTTGGTTTGCTTGCATGATCTAGTTTTGCTGGAGGAAGGATGTAGGTACTCACTAAATGTATAATCACTCAGCATCAGAGAAAAACTGCCAAATTTAGAAAGCACTTGTGAAAGAATAAACCCAAACATTTAATAATTTAAGTATCAGATTGTCTAGTGTCAATTTCTTTTTTTAAAAGGCTGGTTAATAAGGAGATGTGATAGCTGTAATTACTAGATATTGTATGATGCTATGTAATTATGATTAGTCATTAGGAGATACCTTAATAAACATTTGATAAGAGTCTAGAGAAGTCTGATAGCTAGATGGTAAAAGGCCCCAGCTGTTGGGATTTCCATCCATTATGGGTATAGAAGAGATACAAGTAAAAAGCATTTAATCATTCTTTCCCTCATCATGAGACTTGTTCCTGAATCACACATAATACACTGTGGCTTGATGTTCATTTACACTAAGGCTCCTTTCTACTGCTCTGGCAAGCACTATATGCCCCCTTTATGCTGCTAGAGCAATGGAAAAGAGCATTGGTGTAAATGAGTATCAGACCACAATATATTTTGTGGGATTCAGGAATTATTCTAGCAACGAGAGAGAGGATTATTAAATGACTTTTACCTGTATCTGTTCTATCTCACGAATTGAATGAAACTCCAGCAGATGGGAGCAGCTGCTAAATCTTTCACATGCCAGCAAGTGCGGTTCTTTGGAGCACATACAAGTTGTGGTGATTTTTTTTTCCCCCATGAGAACTTGGAGCCTAGTGATCTATGAACGAACATCTAGGATAACAAATATTGCTCTGGAGATATGCTATACATGCATAATTGTGCTAATTTTACAGTCTTGAGATAAATATGTTGCACTTGCTAAAAGCGATGTCACACAGCACAATTCATTATAGCCGACATTGCTACAGCAGTCCATGTTAAGAACTGTGACAAAGCTCTTCCTCTAACTCGGTGAGTCCAGCACTTCCTTCTGGTGGTAAGTCAAGGAACTGCTTCATGCCTTAGTGTTCTTCTACCCTGTAGTAGTGGGGAAGGGTAATACAGCCTCTCTAAGATAGGACTGGAAGCCAGCAGGGAGTGGCTATCTCTGCTTCTCAGAAGTCTTGCTTCTTTGCTGGGGCTCTTGCCCCTCCAGTGAATGGCTGGTAGGGGATGGGGGGGCCCAGTCCCACCCTCAACTCCAGGCCCCAACCCAGGGACCCTACAAGTGGCAGTATTGTGCTGTGGTTTCAGGAAAGCTGCTAGCTTCCCTGGGTTGCTTCCCCATGCCCCTTGACTTAATGTCTGGACCCTGCTTGGACAGGGGCCCTTCCTGGCCTCCTTGCCAGGGGAGGCTCTTGACCTCTGATAGATCCCAATGGGTGTGGTCATGCTGAACCAAATGTCCAGTTCTATCTTTCCCTTCTGGCAGGGTCTTTTCCCTCAGGCCTGGAAAAGGTCCTTTACCCTTTTCAGGTAGGGTTTTTCCTTCCCCCCTGGTCATCATACCTGCAGGGTTCCCTTCTGCCAGCATTCTGCTCCTTCTCTGACCATGTCTTGCCTGCTCACACACTCTCTGGTAACTCATCTCACTCTCACAATTCAAACCACCCTGTTTCTCTGGAGGGAGGCTTTTAACACATCCTGGTGGGCCTCAATTGGCTCCAGGTGTGTTAATTAACCTGGAGTAACCCCTGCTCAGCTACTAGAGGAGAAAGAACTTGCTTTTCCTAGGACTGATACGTTGGCACTTGAGCACTGTCCTTGTTGGTGTGGAGGTGCTAGGGGTTAGTGTGCCTGCCTCAGGGGACTGTGTGCTTGCTGCTGCAGCTCCCCATCTGGACCAGAGCCCCCCTCCCCTCCCCATGTACCTATTCTCTGCTGGGGGCCCTGCTGGCTTGTTTCCTGCTGAGGCGGGAGTGGCTACACCCCTGCTGCTACTACCACCTGTGTGGGACCTTTCCTAGCCAAGTAGTTCCTCCTCCTCCTGCTGCTGCTGCTACTGCTACCCCCGAGCCTGCTGCTGTTGCCTGGAAGAGGAAGACCATCACTGCTGCTGGGGGAGAATAGTGGATGGGTGAAGAAGACTGTGGAGGGGGTTTGTTTGTTCTTGGACTGTGTGTCTTTACCATCTCTGCTCTGGTGCTGGTGGGGGCAGTTCCTGTTGTTGCGGTGGGGTGAGTGGGGAGAAGTGTGGACCCTTCCCCCCAATCCAACTACTCTTACCCCACCCCACCAACACCATTGCTGTTGCCCCTCCACTCTTCCTCCCCCCCACCACCTATATCACCTCCTCACCCTCAGCTCTGCCACTTGCCTCCCGCACCATCTGGGACCACTGCAGCAGCAAGGGCTTTCTTCCCACCCCCCTTGGACTTGCCCACCCTTACCCAGCTATGTATGGCTGGAGGGCTCCCCCCCACCAACCCTCTACTCAATCTCTCTGAGGCAGTTTACCCTCCCCACTTCCCCTTGCAGCCTGCCCCTTGCTGCCTACTTTGACCCCCACTCCTATTTTTCCCTTAGAGTTTGTCTGGTTTCCCTGCCTGGATCCAGCCTTCCCACTTCTGTTGGTTTCCTGCCCCGTCCTAGCCCCTGTGATTCCTTTGTCCTTTCCTACCCCATCCCCGGTTTCTGGTAAACCTGTCCCCCCCCACCTTTTGCTGCTTGTCCCTGCCCTGCCCCACCCTACCTGCTCTGTGCACCCATGCTTCCCAAACACTCGTGAGTCCCCACAACCCCCGGTTTTTTTTGTTGTGCCTCTGCTCACTGCACCCCCTGATGCCTTTGTAACCCCCCACAACCCAGTGCAGCCAGAGGAGCTGGCACCTTCCCCCCCACAATCCTGCTCCTGCCCTTAGTACCACCCTCATCCCCTCCCCGTCCACCCCCCATATTGCTGCTGCCCCCAGGGTTGTTTCATTTCCTATTCCATTCACCAACTCCCAGGAGGCAGCATTTGTGTTGCCCCTTCCACCTGGGGCTGCTGTTTTCCCTCCACTGCTGTCCCTTGTGCCGGGGGCCAAGCCAGGCCATGCGGTGCCCACAAAATCGGCGCTGCATCAGGGATCAGCCCCCTGTCTGCCCATCTTGGCTGGTCGTGCCGAGTTCGTATGGAGGGGCTAGCATTGAATTTGGTCAATGTCTACATCCCAATTCGGGCCCAGAATGGGTTTGTTCTTTCCAGAAGGTGTCCGCCTTCCTCGGCACCTTGGATCCTCACGAGTGCCTGGTCCTGGGTGGGGACTTTAACACCATCCTCGAGGAACGGGACCACACAGGAACCAAGCACAGACGTCCTCTGGGAGATCATTGACCATCACTACCTGGTGGACGTCTGGCGCGACCACCATCCAGACAACATCACTACTTTCACCTTTGTCCGGTTGGGGGAAGATCGGTCGCACCACTCCCAGTTGGACTGAATCTATTTCTCATGTTACCATCTCTCACGGGCCCATTCCTCCAGCGTCTGGCCGGCCCTGTTCTCATATCACCATATGGTTACCATGACAGCCTCTCTCACTGCGGAGAGGCCGGGGCCCGCCTACTGGCATTTCAATAATAGCTTGCTGAAGGACGTGGGCTACGTGGCATTCTTCTGGGAGTTCTGGCTGGCCTGGCAGCGGCAGAGGCACACCTTTCCCTCAGCATGGCGCTGGTGGGACGTGGGGAAGGTGCATGCCCAGCTTTTCTGCCGTGACTACACTTTGGGAGGTCCAGCTGGCGGAGGGATGCGGGGATAGAGCTGGAGTGAGAGGTCTTAGAGCTGGAGAGGTGTCTGGCTGCCACCCTGAGGATCCATCCCTCTGCTTGGGTTTACCTCAAGTGGGTTCTGCGAGAGAGCGCTCTCCCCCCCCCCCAATCCCCCAGTCCTAGTTCTTTGGAGCTTTTCATAAGGCCCTGTCCGCCTTCTCCCCCGACACTGCGCTGGCTGCTGGACTTGCAACTGGACCGTTTCTGGACTGTGCCCAGGGACCATCTTTACACGCTCGTGCTCCACACCCTTCACTTCCTCGCCCTCATGTCCCACCCAGACACCAAATGGTGGGATACCACCTGTGGAGGGCCGGGACCCCCAGTGAGCCAATCTCTATTCCACCCTGACCCCGCGGCCTGCTGGGGACATCAGTTGCCGGCTCCTTGATGGAGCTATGAGCATGGGCATGTACTTGGCGTGGTTCACCCCTTGCCTCGACACCTGCCCCTTCTGCAGCATGAGGGAGACCCTGGCACACACCTACCTCTAGTGCACCAGGCTGCAGCCCATGTTCTGGCTCCTCCAGAACCTCCTGCTGAGGCTCTGGCTGCACTTTTCCCTGCACCTGTTCCTCTATACACACCCCATCCAGGGCCCCACAAAGTCACAGGACCTCCTCATCAACCTCCTCCTAGTGCTGGCCAAGGTGGCCATCTACAACAGGGAGAGGAGGTTGGCTGAGGGTGTGCTCTGTGACTGTGAGGCCTATTTCTGTTTCTCCTTCCATTCACGCATCTGGGCAGATTTCCTCTGGGCAGTGTCCACTGGCTCCCTAGATGCCTTCGGGGAGCAGTGGGTGCTGTCTGGGGTTCTCTGCTCAGTGTTCCCTTCTGGTTCCCTCCGTTTGACCCTTTGACCCTCACGGTCTTTCCTATTTTCTCATTAGTTGTCCCCCAAAATCAATTGAGTCCCAGGTCCAGTGGCTCCTCCCCTTAGGCTTGGGGATGGGCCTTTAGCAGTGGACGGGCACAAGCCCACTTCCCTTGATCTCAAATAGTACCACTCTCCGATAGCTATCTAGTCTGACCCTGTCACAGAACCTATCGATGATCAAATTAAATACCCTAGATCTTCAAAGGGATAAAATGCTCAGATAATCTTAGGGGACATTTTAATTCAAAGTGTATTGTATTGTATTTGGTAAAGAACTGTAACACTGAATGTTGCAACGTGAACCAGAATTTTTTTTGAATTATTCAATTAGTAGCATGAGTAAGAGATGAGCAAATGTGATGTATGCAAAAATCAAACAAACATGAGAAAATGATCTTTTGCTGTGTATGTGTATGTATGTGCCGTATTCCATAGGCATGTATGTTGCCCAAACAAACCTTCACTGCTGCCTGTAGCCATTACTATTATTGCACAAATGTATCTCACACTAGGCAATATAAACAATCCTAACACAAGATGCTAATAGACAATTTAGTGTGAGTCACCTCTAGTGCCAACGTAATGATATAGATGTTGCAGCATAGTTGCTTTTTTCTAAGATGGTATAATTCTCTCCACTGTACTGACTGTTTCCATGTATAGTCCCTAAATTGCCACAAATATTGCCAGTAATACTGCAGGAATCTATGACCTACATTATGTAAGCGCAGAATATTAAACCACAGTTTTACTTTGCAAAGTGACTAAATATGGCATTATAGAGTTCCATGTTCATTGTTCTTAGTTATTTCTGAATCAAATGTGCTCAGTTTACAAATAAAATGAAAAATTCACATCAGGACATCCAGGGGGAGATGTTAGGGGTGGATGGATGGAAACAAGGTAGGAATATATCTTTGAGGAAGCTTGATTTGGTGACCATTACTGGTGCCAGGTTCGTGATCCTTGCTAGCATGGCATTTCATGACTCATAAAAAATCATAAAACAGTGCTAATTTTGGAAATCTCTATAGCATAGCATCCTCAATAGTATTTTGGGATGTACTTAAGGTCTTGTAGTTAAGACCTCTGTCATTATATACAGCAGGACTCCAGGATTTGCACTATTACTTTCATTAAGATTGAAGCTGGCCATAGGACAACAATTCCATTCCATAACAACTTCTGAGGTTTTGAAATTTTGTTTTCCACATTAGAATGAAAACAAAACCTTTTGAATGTTTTTGTGCCGCAGTTGTATTGCAATGTCAATTTTCAGATCAAGAAGGTTGGGTTTTCTGCTCACGTCTCTCAGGAAATGACCCGTGAGGCCGTTGGGTTTCTGGACCTCAAACTTTCCAGTCAAAATTTTGTCAGAATTAATACATCTCCAGAAAATGTTTCAGCTTCAATGAAACAGCATATGCTGGGAGGAAAAAAGCATTTTGTCAAAGTGTTCTGTCCAGCTGTAGTTAAGATACAATCTGTGTCTTCTTTTCTTGACTCTGTTCTAGATTTTCTGTGTGTGTTTGGGCAAGTCACTTAGTCTTTCTATGTCTCAGTTTCCCTATTGTAAAATGGAGATAATAATATTTACTTTCCAGGGATGAGATCAAGTCACTTAATTTTTGTATATGTTTTGAAGCCCTTGGATAGAAGATGCTATATAAGAGATCATAGTACTATTAGTGTAAGTACTATACCCATCATAGACCTTACAGAGGAACAAACAAATATAGTCCAAACGTGTTTTACCATGGTTATTCCCCCTAACATATGGCATAAGGATTATCTTTTATGCAATAAGACTTAGGCATGTAATAGATGCTAATTTTATAATATTTTTCATACTTTCTAGGAGATATCTATGTTCTGTGTTGGTCAATCAGTTGCCTTTGTCTTTAGTTTTTCTTTTAGTATGAAATTACTGATTAGCAACTGCTCTTTTGTTGTTTTGTTACAATTATCCACTTCCCAAGATTGCCATCCCATGGTGTCCTCGCCTGTAAACTAAAACCTGTATCATCTGATTATTATTACAATTTGAGACATAATTTGTTTGGGGTATTGGGCAGAATATTAAATGTTCAATGTGGAGATTTAATGTGGAGATAATGCCCACAAGACTAATTGGACAAATCATACCAACTGTTTTAAGTCTTTGAATTCATAAACCATAGAAGCTAGGAAACAATATTTACAATAAATAGACATCCATATCCTTAAACATTAGGGTAACTACAATGACTGGGGAATATGGATCACCAACTAAGGTGATAATCTGTGATTTGCTCTATTCTATATTATCTAGATTTTTTTTTTAACATATGCATTTATAGTTTGGGAAATTTGGTCTTATTCAAGTGTATACTAAAGTAGTTTGGTGAGCAGTGAGTCTCTCTTTACAACTGATGCTATTATAACCCAGGTGGTTGTGGGTGTTGTTTAAAACATTGGAGCATTTCATTTGCAGATTCATAAACATGACACCGAAGAGCATAGAAAGCATGTGCTATTGCTCAGGGGTTTTAATAAACTTGTTTTCCAGGTCTGTTCCAAAAAAATCACATGAGTAACTCAGTATTATTTGAAAATCTTGCAGTCTGAAGGGAGAAAACAATGCACTGTAGGTGAAAAGATGAAGGATTTTAACAAACAGTTGCAATATTGATACAACAGTTTGGCAATAAAAGTAAATGAATAGGAGCTAATGGAATAGGAGCTAATGGAAAAATAACCTGGTATCATGTGACAAGTAAACATAATGCATGTTTGATTTCAAGTCCATTCTTAATCTGTTTACTAAGTCTTTTGGATGTTTTAATTATAATATTTATATAGACCCAATAGTCTGGTAGACAGTTTACCAACTGAGAAAGAGATGAGGTGTCTGCCCCTAAATGCTTGCAGTCTAAATAGAAAATAAGATGAACAGGATATAATAAAAACAGGTGTCTGTCTGACTAATTAAAGTGCATGTCTTGTTGCTCACATGATCTTTTTCTTACACTTCTGGGAAGTGGGGAATTAGGATATATAGGTCTTCTAGAAGAATTGTGCTTTTGAAGAGGGTATTAAGGTGGTTTGCAGTATTTAGTTAATGTAGTTAATGTTTCATAAAGCAGATTAAATTTCTTGGATGAAAACCACTGTAAAGATGCGTGAAATATATGGTGTATTTTCAGGGTAGCCTCTCTCGAAAAGGGGGGGGGAAAAAAGGCTTTTGCATGCTCTGTTTGACACATAGTGGGAAGTTTGGACTATGCCTTAGGTTTTTGCTGTGTAGTAAATTCTTATAATTTCCTTGTGAAGTTCCATGCTGCAGTGTGTAGAACACAGGACCCTTTCAGTACACAGATTTTGGATACTAATATTCAGCGTTGGCTCCCTCCTCACATAGCAAAACACCTGGAAGGGCCATAAAAAGAACAATTTTATCAAGACCCCTTGGCAGAGTTTCTCCCTGATTGTTCTGTCAGGGATAATGTTTCTCTCCCACTACATGAGCCCTAAAAGTTTAGGATCCATGAAGATTTATAGGTTGCTAGATCATATTTCATGGAGGTACCACAGCTCTGTCCTGACAGCTTGGCCTCAATGCAGATGTGCCTACCAGGATTTACCCTTGACCATGACTGCCTTCGAGTGTTTCCTGCCATGGAAAAGATTCTGCAGGAACACATTAGCTAACACCTTTCAAATCTTGCTCTAGACAAAGCCTGATAAGTACATTAGTTATCATGGAAACAGTGTCTTCTGGTATGGGCAGATCATAATGACATCTTGGAGTACAATCAGTTTATATCATGGATTTGGAAGTAATAGGAATTTATGTAATAGTCATGATTACATGGTGGTGTAAATAAGGTAACTAAACAACTAGGCCTGGTTATGATTTTTCCCTTTACTTCCAGGAGACTCCTGCCTAAGTGAGTGTAGTGCCTAGCATATCAGCGGCCTGATCCATGACTATGGCTCCTAGGCACTGCAATAATACAAATAAGTCCCTTTTTTATGGATAGAAAATCATGTTAAAATTCACTAACTGAGATTTAGAAATATACACATTTTTGCAAATGAATTGAACATGTGGGTTCAGGTAAGAATAATACCTGGCTCTTAAGTAGCCTTCTTCAGCTGCCGATATCACTGCATTTTACAAAAGAGGCAAGTCTCATTATCCCCCTTTGGCTGGTGCTGAAGCTGAGTTCCAGAGGTGAAGTGACTTGCCTGAGGCCACTCTGCAGGCCAGTGGAAGGGAAGAGAAGAGGAAAAGAATCCGGGTCTCCTAGGTCCCAGTGCAGTGCTTAATGCCTAGTGCCAGGAGACTACTCCTCCTGTATGGTTTTGAAGGGTAACAAAGTAAGCAAAAAAAAAAATTAAATGTTTCAGTTAAAACTTCTAAATGTTAAACTTCTGATTTTTTTCTCATTCAGTGAGAGATTCTTGGCAAAGGCTTGTATTTATTGTCTCCAGATTTGACCCTAGAAGACTCCAATCTTCTTACAAACCAATAAAGCAGCTTGAGTGATATTTCCAGAAGCAATTGGAGCTTGTCAACAGGGCTACTAAATATGAAATTCCATATTTAAAAGAAAGAACAGTTTCACTGAGTAAAACAGATCTCCGAGAATGTTGCATTTAGGTTACCTGCTTGGAGACTTCATTTTAAAATTAACCATGTGAGGGTGGTGGGGTCCTATTGAAAAAACATTCATTTAAATCCTGATAAATTAGTCATTTTTGCTTGTTTATTCTGAAGAACACCATACACAGAAACGTATTCATGGCACATGAATTAGCTCCTATATTATGAGCATTCAGTGTGGTAAATGTGAAATGTTTATACCCATGTGACTCATCAGCAACCAATCAGATCATTTGTTCCATTCCAGCTGTGCTCTTTACATTTACATGTTTGTCTGGGAGAGGAAGATTTCTCCATTCACAGTTAATTTTCTTTTTTCAAACCCTGAGTACTTTAACTCCCCCAGGTTTATTAATAGCAAAGGCAAAGATGGTTTGAACCAAATTCAGCTCTCAATTGCACCTGTGTAAGGGCCTGATCCAACAGCCACTGAAGTCAATGGGAAGTCTTCCATGAATTTCAGTGGTCTGAGTCTGGAGTCATTCCAGCATAAAAGAGCAAAATATAGCCTTTAGCATTTAACCATTTTGGGGGAAAGAAGAGAGAACAGGGGATATAATCCTGTCTTTTTGCACAACTATAAGCAGTGATGAGGGAGGTAGAGTGAGAATTCTGTAGTCAAAGGGAGAGGATCCTTAGTCTGGAGGTAATGAAAGAGGCATTTTGCTCAAATGTTTGCTCCTAGTCTAATCTAAATACTAGGACTCACCTTAATGTAAATGTCTCAGAAATACAAACAACCTATTTGTCTGTCACTAACTTCTTGCTTCTAACAAGACCATAAATATGGCAAAAATAGCATTTCTTATCACATTTCTGGGGCTGCGAGGAACCACGGTGGAAAAATCGTGTTGGGGAAGAGTTAACTAAATTCTTTTGAAACGCATTATTCATTCTTTTATAATAATAAATAACAACTTGTATTATCATACTGCTCAGGAGCCTCAGTCAGGACCAAGACCCCATTGTGGTAGCTGCTGAACAAAAGACAGTCCCTGCCCCAAAGAGCTTACTCTCAAAACAACAGGCGGATACTGTCAGGGGAGTATCAGGACACACAGAGGCAATATTGATCAGCGTGATGAACTGTAGTCTCAGCACACTAGCAGCATAATTGCTAAGTTAAATTCAGGTATGGTTTGAGTCTTGGGCGAAAAGTTCAGCAGGTTCTTATTTTACTCACCTCCAACTCATCCCTAGTAGTAAAAGCCCTTTAAATTGACACCAAAGTAGATTTGACTAAAATTTTAAGCCCTGTAATACTATTTGATTAACCCAGAGTGTAGGGGCCATGGAAGCAGATTGTCCATTCAGACAAGGGGATTGTGGCAGTGTAAAATGTGTGGTGTGATATTTGTAATGATAGTTCAGTTAGCTTTGAAAAATTTTACATAATAGAACTATACATTAAGGTGTCCTGATACTGACCATCATAAATCGGGAGGCAACTCTAAGGGAAGGCCACATCTCTTGAAGATCTAGCTGGGTTAAGTCAAGAGCAGCATGAATATAAAGTTTTGTCCCTTGCCTCTTTGACTCTAGTTAGCTGGGAGTGGTTTTGATTAATTTGGCCCTGCCCATCTCTGGCTTGTACTGCATCATTTAAGAGGCTGTACCTAATGGTTAACAGTTTCCATTCTTGGCACTGGTCACCAAGTTCTATTCATAATGAATAATCAGGTACTTGAGCATAAAATTACTTCCCTATTCCATAATTGCTAACAAAATAAATTCAGCCTGATGCTCTCTCAGGCATCTTAGGAGAAAGTTGGTTCACCAACAAGTCTACAATTTACTATCTTTAAAGATGTCATAAAATCAAATCTTTTTAATTGTTGTGTTGGAGTTTCTTCTAATAAGCCATGGTATTGGAAATAAACATATGCATGTATGAATTTATTGAGCCAAGTGTCCTGTATGCTGCTTCAGCATATACATTTGTAAAATTGCACATGCACAGACGTGCACCTACACTTTGGAGGAGCAAATACCTGCCTCACCACTTTCACTGTTCTTAAAATATACAGGCAGGTATTTTCACTTTCAAAGTGCAGGGGGCATATAGGTGTACCAGTCAATTGTCAGTGTCTCAAATTCATTTGTGATTCAAAATTATTTATGGAATAATTTCAGTAAATCAGTCTGTCTCTTAGATCTCAGTCTGTAGATTGCATGCCAGCAGTTCTCTGAGTATTTGATATTCAGAATTCACATTGTGTTGATTTAGTTTTGTTTTGACAGGTAAGCCGAAGAGGGTATTTCTGTTCCCTGACTGGATGAACATAACATTTTAGAATCCAGTTTCTGGGGAAAAAAAGTTACATCTATGAAATTCACAATCCTTATATTTACATATAATTTGCTTTTTCTGCAAATAATACAGATGGTAAACTCATTCTACAAGAGTCATAGAAGTCCTGATTCAAGTAAGTTATCCCCCTTCAGGAGAGTTCCAATTCAGTTCCAGTTTAAGAAAAAAATCTTACCCTCCTTCTTGCCCTCCAAAAGCCAGTTGACTTCAGTGGGACTATTCCCTTGCATATAGTTAAGCATGAGCATATGTGTTTGTAGGATAAGGTCCTAAATATGGATTTAAATGTCTAATTTTAGACACCAAGTCTGAAAATGCATTCTAAAAGCAATTGAGCATCCCTTTAAATATTAATGGAGTGATATATACTCTTTCTTTTTTTTCACTTGCTGTGATGTGGAATGCCGATTTGGAATGCCATTCCTTCTGGCATTGAACGATGGGCATGGTGGAGATGATATTCTAAGTTTCCTAGTGGTGGGTGAGGTACAGGTCATTCTTAAGAATCCCCTCGAAGCATTTGCAGGTGTGTGCGATGAGCATGGCTTTAACGTTGGGAATGGGGATTGTAGGATAAAAGAGGTGCTGAGGGAGGGGTTGTTGGTAGAATTATTGTTAAGGTGGATAAAAGTCCTCTACTTTCTGAGGTGCTGATTTACCTTTGTACCCTTATTGGTGATGTAGCTGAGCAGGCTGAGAGAATGCCTGGGCCCTCCATATTATAAAAAGGCAATTAAAAATGACATTGATACAACTGGTGATGTGCTCAGCAGTGCCTTGAGTCAGTGCAACTTCCTCCCTGACTACGCTTCATGGAAAAGGATATGAAGCATCTGTTTTCTGTAACAGATTGTTTTGTTTGCTCTGGCTCTCCATTTGCTGCTATTAGTATGCAGATTTCTCTATATTGTAGTCTTATCCGATAGGAACTTCGTGCGTCTCTCTTAGAATCATAGAAAATTAGAGGTGGAAGGGACCTCAGGAGGTTCATTTAGTCCAGCCCCCTGCTCAAAGCAGGACTTGTTTTTGTGTACGTTGAGGTGTGCATGTTAGAACTGGAAAGGATACCTGAAAAGGAAGATTTTTGCTTAAAAGAAAGTTCTTTAAGATCCTGATCCTGCAAACTCTTACCCAGACTAGTAGTCCTGTTAAATTTAGTTTGAATTTAATGGAACTACTTGCATGACCACAGGTTTTCAGGATTGGGCCTTAAGTTTGGAAGCCAAAGGGAAAGTCAGTGGATATCCTAGATACTATACAATGTATCAAGTGTATTCATAGATATACACGTGCACAAACGCTATGTCTGTGTGTATATTAAAAATCAATTAGATGTATTAATTCTAATGTATATTGGTGGGATTTTCAAAAGCAGCTAAGGGATTTAGGTGCCCAGCTCCCATTTAAATCTGTTAGGTACTTTTGAAAATCCTACTACTATATATTATATCCAGATGGACATATGAGGGGCTTTTTCAAAAGTACAAGAAGTGCCACTGTATGTTTAAATAAATAATATACAACAACTTATGGGTGTGTATATTTGTTAAGTGTGTCTGAACATACATTACAATATAGAAATCAGTATATTCTGTCTAGTATGAGTACATATATGTAAAGCCATAAATGTGTGTGTATTTTGTACTAAACAAGATGTTTTGCATATATTCAAATTAAGCAAATAGTAAATAACCATGTACATTTGTGTAAAAAAAGCAAAGTGTTTGGCAATTTTTTTTTTTTTTAATATCCTCACATCAGAGCTACAGTTCTTTCAGGGAATACATTGAGACCAATCTCAATATCAAGCCTTGTGAATTTAAAGTGTCCTTTCTTTTCAAAGGGAAAGAAAGAACATATTTAAAATGTATTCCTGCACAATTTCCAAGTCATGCAGGTTATATTTAAATGTATGTACCCACGTTCTGCTTAAAATTTAAAATCTGTGTCCCTGTTGTTCTCTGCTGTGATGATCTTCTGACACGAGACTACTTACTGAACCGCTGAGTCCTCAGTATGTTATTATACAGTATGTTTTAATAATGTCCCACACTGTTGAGCAGAGCAAGGTTACAGCAAAGATATGTGGTTTTTAAAAAGGAATTTTAAAATTACCTAAATTCCTTCATACACAAAGGTCACTGTTTATAGCTGAAAAATATTTGGAATGTTTTGCCAGTTACGTTAGCTTGTAGCTGAAAAGTCAACATATAATTAACTTTTTTACAAAAATCAAAATCTGATATTAGAAGTCTGTTCAAAACCTAGTGCACAGCTAATTACCTTTATTTATCTTAATTATTTAGCAAATGCTAACAAACTACATATATCATGACACTCATAAATTCAATAAGCATGTACATTTAACTGATTTTTTTTCTCTTTGAAGGCTCATAGACAGGGAATTCAATCATAAGCCTATTGCATTATAACTTCCAATATAACATCAGGTTTTAATAAGCCTCCTATTTTCTGCACACATGTGCTTTAGACTGCCTGGAAACCAAATCAGTAGAGAGAAGGGATTACTTTAGATTACTTTGAAATATGCATTGTTTGAAATGGCCTCTGGTGACCAGCTTTCATGAATAGCTGATTTTTCTTGTGGGGCACGTCATCTGCTTAATTATATCAGCCTCCTTTGTATGACAAGTGCACTTCTTGTTTGTGTTGAAATATGAAGTTTTAAAATAAAGTAAATTAGGTGGTGAGAAAATAAATGTAGGAAATGGTGAGTTAATAGAAGTTTGTAACTTAAAAAGGCACTTTGCTTATGATAGATATGCTAGAACTTTCCTTTAAGCTATTGTTTCATGTAGTGTATAGTTAATATAAAATATAATGCTTGATTTGTTCAGATTTTTTTAAAAAGATTGATTCAACTTTAGTTTTATGGCACTGAAGTAAAAACTCGGGGAGGGGGTTGTTTGTTTTTGCCAAGCAAATTGAGTTCTCATACAACTATGCATTTTGAGAATTTCACTGAAATTTGGCATACCCCATGATTACTATGGTAGAGCTAATGGAAATTTTCTCCTAATAAAAATGCTTTTTATCTTGTACACAGTAATAAAAGTGGATTAGAAAGTGTGTGTGTGTGTGCGTGCGTGCGTGCGCGCTTTCAAATCCGTGTAAGGCTTTTCTCTTTTCAAATCAGTGAGTGGCAATCTCCTGTCTGTAGTTGTTTGTGAAATCCCAATGTTAAAACATAGGTTATGAATCTTGGTGCCTGCAATTACTTTAAATGATAATTAGCGGATCTATTAATCCAGCCAGAAAAAAACATCACAATAATGGACAAATTATATTTTAAAGGTGAGCAGATAATTTGACTGACTGACAAAATATATTATATATCAAATAGATAGAGGCTAGACCTAGATAGCAACTGCATACTTTGTGTTTGCTGTAAATCATATGCTCTACAAGTAAGATTAGTGGATTAACCTTTCAGAAAAGGCGGTGGATCCTGCTGTTTCCTGATTTTGTTGTACTGTAAAAGTATTTTCCATGGCTGTAGGCTTGATATCCCACAGGAAATTGAAATGCTGTTTTACTCTGTTATGCCTGATAGCCTGTAAGGGATTGCTGTGTTTTGTTTTGTTTTGTTTTAAGGAGCAGATAAGTGTATGACTTGAGAAAGATATTAACATTACTTAACTCATAATAGTAATCTGTCAGCATTTTTTTAAATGAGGTGCTCTGATATAACTCTGGAATTCAGACTTCTTATTTTTATTACTGCTGCACAATCTTATAACCCATCAAGGCAATATGTTCTAAAAAGAGTAAAGTCTTCAAAACTACCAGGATGCAAATTTAACAAATAGCCTCACTTGATGTTTTGTTCTATAATCTTATACTTGCACAATTAATAGTTTCATGATCCAGCCAAAGTCCTTAACAATGTACCTGTTATAATTCAGATTATGTTAAATACTAAGACTAAGGGATCTCATCTCCCCTGGATGTGCACATTAAAGATTAATAAAAGCTGTTCATGTGTGTTGAGGGATGAATTAGATCCCTTTTACCCCATCCTGGAGCTTCTCTGTATGCAAAACTCCCATTGATTTAAATTAATGCTATACAAAACTAAATGCTACAGGATTAATCAATACAGCTATTTCAGAATCACTGTTGGGTTTTTCCATTGTCTTTAAAGCAAATGACTGAAAGTGATAATTGCAAAGCGTGGAGTCTGGCCTCCACTGGGAGACTGGTTAGCCAAGTAGACCAAGGTGGCGTTAGTGAGGGTGATCTCTTTTCCATCCATCCAGGCTATCTGATTTTAGTGTGAGACTTTCCATTCAGGGCCTGGCAGGTTGGAAGTCCCACCAGTCCCACCTGAGTGGCCCCTGCAGGCATGTTGGCAGTTATAAAATACTGTCAGCATCCCCATACCTGCTTCCTCATGAACAGCCAGACTTTTCTTCCTATCCGCTTTCTTCTTCTTCTTTTCTCTCAGGAAGGCTCTGGTAATATTGAAACTGAGAAAGCTGGGGTTTTGGGGTCAAATTCCTGGCAAGGTTGTTTAATTTAGCTACTGTTGAGTCAGCTGATCCTCACTAATGGACAGAGAGTTACACTGATCATCATGCTTGTGGTCAAGACAGAATATTTTCTAATAGTGACTGGTGTTGGTTTGTTTTCTTCTGAAGCATTCTGTGAAGATAATTTGTCTGGGATTGTGTTTCGCCTTTCCCCACCTCCCCCAACATTAAAGGTAGCCTATCTTATAGAGGAGATGAGGCAGCCTGTAATATAGGTTATGGTGAGGCCATCATGATCATGACCTAGGTATTTGATGGTTATATTTTCTTTAGTATTGGAATCCTTAGTATCCTTACTACTACTAATAAAAATAGTTTTGCTTTTTCATAGGACCTCCCGTCAGGGGGTGTCCAAAGCATCTTAGAAATGCTAGTTAAGGTTCACAGCACTCATTTACGGTACTAATATTTAATTAGCTCACTTTTGCACACAGGAAAATGAAAATACAGAAACTGACTTGTCCAATGGGATTTGATGGCAAGGATGGGACTAGAACCCTTAATCACAAGACCATCCAGTACATAAGGAGGGCAGAAGCCTCTTGCATTAGGATTCCTATTGTAAATAATTTACAGGCTGCAGCCAATAGACACAGTTATTAGAAAGAGCACATGTACCTGGAGAGCCAGGACTAGAACCTTTGTTCTAATGCACAGGACAATACCACCTGTGATAAATGAGATTCCCCCTTAGTTGGTAGTAGTAACTCCTTTATCATGTCTGTGGAAAAGCCACTGGAGAGTGACATGATCATACACTCCAGCATTCACGCAGCATCTTAGCTCACTATCTCCAAGCCTGATTTTAGTTTAGGGACATATGAGTGATTCATACAAGTAAACCTGGTTCCCTCTGCAGGAAAAAGGCAGATTGGTGACTCATGATGTTTGGAGGCCACTTCTCCAGGACTCTGCTTGTGGATTTGTCCTTAGGCCTTTTAGTCATACAATGAAGAAAGAAATTTAGGAATATTTAGTGGGCAATTTATATTGCACAAAGTGTATGAAAAGTGGCATTTAAACCTAGAGAATTCTAGCAAAGGTTTTGTTGATGCTGTCTGCAGTACTATCAAAGCAGCCATCCTTTATGGTATATCAAGTCAGGCATAAAAAATGGGGACACCAAAATCATTAGTCGTTTCTGAAAATTTTGACCAAAATACGTGTGAAATGTGAGAATTGTTTGTAAAGATATTATCCTTCCCACCCTTTCAGTAAAGTTGTCCTACAGACAGCCCTGGAGAGCGAAGCCTTCTTTAACCACAGCACAAACTGTGGCAGTGCAAGTCTTCTCCCACTGTTATGCTGGTGTAGTTTAAGCCTCTCCTGGAGGAACTATCTCAAGGGTTCCACGTCCATCAGTCCATCAGTTCCAGGTCCATAAGTCCTTCCATACCATACATAGATGCCAGCAGACGTGCTATATTTTCATTTTTATTGCACCAGTGTAAGAAGGGAGAACACAAGCTAAGATCTAATGTTCAAATGAGAAAAAAGAGTGACTGTGAACTAAAAAATGCATCCAGATGAGGAAAGATGGTCTTTTTGAATTTTCTTTTGCTCTTGTTTTCCATATTTACTGAGATTTCAGTTGTCATATGTATATTCTTCTGAAAAAAAACTTTAAACTTTCCATATAGTTGGTATCTTAAGTTACAATCAGTGTTCTCCTTTACTTGTCTGGAGAAAGGGAACTTGTATTTGGATCTTGATTTTTGGATATTGCACAATGCTTTAAGTTTACTGGCTATGTGTAAAGAAAAAAGGTCTCTCATAAAAATCTCTCCTGTTTTTGACTTTTTCAAGATAAACTACTATGTCTCCAAGGACACTCGTAGACTCCAAAAGAGTATCCAACACAAACATTGCATCCTTGTCTCCTCTATCAAGCTTTGCATTTTGTCTGTTTTCTTCTTTACTTCATTGCCTTCTGGAGCTGGAAACCAGCCTGTGAGAGGATGGAAGGTTTTAAAAGGTCACTTCTGAATAAAGAATTGTCTGTGCAAAAAAAGGATACAGTTATTCAGAGCACTATGAATGATCAACAGTTGCATTGCTGTGCTCTTGTGCAAGTATCATTTAAAAATTAAGCAATTTTTATTTTTAAAAGTTTTAGGTCAATTTTGTCATTTCCCTTCCCTTATCAAGATAAAAAGAAATTAAATAGTAGGAAAATAACGTCATACTCTTTTTCTGAAAAAAAATTGTCTAACAAGGATGTTTGCTTAATTAAATATAAAATTAAAGCTAAAGGTTTTTTGTTTTTGTTTTTTTTTAACCAACTGTGACTGACTAATGTATCCCAAACAAGAGGAGGAAAAGTTGGTAATGTTGGTTTGGACTGTTCTAAATTTTATTAGCACTGAGGTGTAATTGTCAAGAACTTGCAGTTCATACTGTGTGGGATTATTCAAACATGTTGGTGCCAATGTTTGCTGAGCGTAGCCAGGATGCCTGCACTTTCTGGGTCAACATTGTCTGAAAAAGTTAGCTGTACAGTACAACTGATATAAGAAACTTAACATTGACCCTCACTTCACACATCTTTTTGGGATTTGTGAGGGAGTCAAAGTTTTGCTATTTAAAGATCAGACAGTTAGAGACAGCTGTATTTTTGCTTTTGCATCAAAAGCCTGTGATGTCTGTCAGAAGAATGCTTATTTCTTCAGTAATCCTGTTCTTTGTCAGCTTTTCTGTGAGTTAGAATAAATATGTGGAAACTGAAGTATTTTAAAAAGTCACTCTAGCCTAATTACAGACTTCCAGTCTACTTATCTGAGTGTCATGTAATCATTGAAATGGTATTTAACACTAAATGCCAGTTCCTGCGTATTGGCTTTGCATTGCTGTAATGTCTATCATAGACTGGAATGTTTGTTGGTGAACAGACAATGGAAGACAGGATTACTCTGCAACAGACACTTGGATTTTTGTTTTAAAGACATTCACACTTTTCTGGTGTAATTACAGCCTTCAGAGTGAGGAGAATGAAACTGTTTATGGGGTATCTTGTGACACTTAAAATAATAGGTGTGTGTGAAAACAAGCACAGTATCCTTTTTGTAGCAGTCTGTGTCAAGTTCTCCCTCACAAGTTGTATATCACCTTGTGTTGTAATTTTAGATGAGTCATGGGGCCCTTTGTCTCTTGTTCTGTTTTGCTTGCATTAAATTAGTTCTGCGTATTTGTCTGCTATTAGCTAATATTGCATGTTTAAATATGAAGTCTCAGGTGTGGGAGTGCTGACCTTCTGAGGAATAGTGCTCCATTCTAATTATGGCTGGTGCAGTCTGATTCCCATGCAGACTTTCCCATATGACTAGTTGGGGTTTTTTTGTTTTTGTTTTTGTTTTTTTAATTATGAGGTTTCTGCAGTTCATCTGTAGTCCCAAAATAAAAATAAAAAAAAAAAAAAATGCTTTCAGCAGGTTAATGCCCTGAAGTCAGATGGCATTACTCCAAGCTTTTTTCCCATATTGTGTAATGTGATGTTTTCACAGGGCTTCAGTCAGTCATGCAAAAAATGTTGAAGTGTAAGTGGCTAACCTTTAGTCCCAAGACCAATCAATCATTTTCAGTTGCAGGTTTAGATCTGCTGCTGCACAGCAAAACTTCTGTGCTTGCATCAGGTCTTACAATAGTGAGGCTGTTTGACTGACAAGCACGGAGAGGGGGATTCTGAGAGGCATATGGAGTGGAGTCTGGAAAGGGAGCATTGAGGAGAAGGGTTTGCCAGAGGTACTGTGAATTATAGATGATGCGCTCAGTTTTATCGTTGATTGATGAGAGACAGTTACGTGCTTTCACAGTGCTGGGTAAGATTGTCCAGAAGTCACTTAATATGAGAACTCTGTCAGTAGAAAGATGACTTTTCAATGTAGTGATACAATGCAGATTACAAATGACAGCTATGCTATTCTGTCTGCTTCGTGAGTGTTTAATATCTCATGCAGGTGAGTTAATCTAAAATAATTCATTTACTTTCAGGTGCCATAGGGCTGAAATTAACACTTACTATTCTGAGAGTTTCACAAGGTGATTATAAATTTTGTACAAAAACTTATGACAATGACATGATTATATATTTCACTTATCTCTAAACACAAAGAAGCAGTCCAACCAACAAGGAAGGTATGTCATTATTTAAACTATTTATGTAAGCAATGGTGAATATAGATTTTCTTCTACTTCTCGTTTTGTGGAAAGAAAAGCTCTGATGTACAATTCTGGAGAGTTAGTTCAGAGCACAATAAGTTGTGAGGTTTTTGATTAACATGTCTTCTGCTTTTTCTTTCTTTTAGGGCTCCACCTACAGATGTTCTGAACAGCTCTGCATCATAGCAATTCATTCGTATACCCAGGTACTGAATTTAAAGAACAATGTGATGTAAAAAGAAGAGGGGAAAGTGTGAGGTAGATATTGGAAGCTGTATGAATACAAAATGCAGTCAGTAGAATAACTTGGAGCAAAAGTAAAATGAAAAAGTGCAGTTGCAAAATGTCTAAGTATATTCACAGAAGATGACTTAGTATAAAGCTACCATTAATCTACAAGTTACTGTCACACTACTCTGTATTTGCCAGTTTTGACTTTTCTGAGTATCACCTTTCTCCAAACATTTTGCGAGTTTACTCACTGTTTGGACAGCATTTCAGTTTTAATCTTTTTCTCTCCATAGCTCTCGAAAACTAAAGAACAGACACTTTGGCGCAATTATTTTGCTTGTGATATTGAAACTACAATGAAGTATTATTGCTTTGGACTTCTTTTGACTGTGCTCAGTACTGAATTGCTAAGAAGTCTCTGTACTACTGTCAAATCACCAAGGTTCAGAGGACGTGTACAGCAGGAGCGAAAAAATATCAGACCCAACATTATTCTCGTACTAACAGATGACCAAGATGTGGAGCTTGGTGAGACATAATTATGTTATTTGCTACTCTGTTTCATTTAAACATGTATTTCGGTCACTTATGCTATATAAATGAACTTAACTTTGTAGGACAGGCACATTTTTAACGTCATCAGACATCCTTGACCGATTTGGAAATTATATTGATAAAAATTATATTATACGTTTTATTGATCCACTTCATCTGATTTAACTCAACTAATTCCAGGTTAGGGGATAAGTACTTTATCAATCAACCATGTTAACCAAAGAGATTGAGATGAATACAGTATGTGATAACGTATAAGGCCGAAAACAGTTTAAAAAAGCAAGAAACTCTATTAATAATATTTGTTATTTCTGACCATCTGCTTTTGTATAACTCTTTTAAAAGATGAAGCTAATGTTACCTATTGCATGGTACCAGATGGATAAAAAACTATATTTTCTTTTTCTCGTATACATTATATGATCTGATACGTTACATACACACAAAATTGACCTAATTTCAGATCACAAGCTTATATTATTTATATGTAATGTTTAAATGTGTTTAAAGTCAAGCCATTTTCATACCATGTCAAGTATATGAAAAGAGGCCAATTTAGTTGTTTTATGTATATTCAGTATTTGATCACAACTTGGACAACATGTAGGAAATGAGTTTTTTGCATGCATATCTGGGGGGGAATATTGTTTAAAATATTTACCTGATATTCAAGATTTCCTTCTTGGCGTATTTTCCCTTAAATACTCTATAAAGATATTAATCACTAAATTTCTTGAATTATGGGCATTTTCATATTTGTTATGATTTTATATTGATTGTACAACTTTTGGGGCTGTTAGTCCATAATTAATAAATTCATATGTCTTATTTTAGGGCTAATCCTGATACTGGGCAAAGTGAGTTCTCCCACTGAGCCTTTAGATCTGTCTGTCTGATCTATTTTAGTTGTGTCTTCTCTAATCACTGGTTTATTTAACCATGCAGTGTAATAAATGGACATCCAGTGGTTATAGACACTATTATTAGTCTAAGATATTGCTATTATGTAGATGTGTTTCTTTTTAGTTACAAACATTTTGGAAATTTCTGTACAAGGGTCAAGCCCTGACCTCCTTTCTGTGGCTAACTGGTGCCCAGGTCCCTGGGCATTGAGCCAGTTCTGTAGAGGCCGGGTAGAAGAGAAGGTGCAACACAGAACAGTGCTTCCTGGTAGCTATCTTAACAAGATCACAGAAGGGATTGTAGGTATGCTGGGAGAGTAGCAAGTATGTAGTAAAACTCTCTGTTCACATCCTGGAGCTACTGCCTCAGAAACTTCCTGAGCGGTTCACAAAGAGCTGTGGCTGCTGTTGCAGTCTCATAATGAAACCACTGCAACCTGCTTGTACATATGCCTTACTAATGGGCTGAAGAAAGATTCTGTTCTCCACAATCCCAGCATAGTTATCCCACACACAGGAAATGTACATACCCTTTGCACGTTGAACCAGAATTTGACCCCAAGACACTTAATATCCTATTTTTGCGATTTCAACAATAGATCATTCTGCTTATCTGAAGGTATAAAGATACATTATTTTCTACATACGAGTCATCATTCTTCTGTTTAATGACCTTAGATGAGCAAAGCTGAGTTTCACACCCTAAAAAAGTACTTAGAGTTGCTTATGCCATGGAATTCAGGAGGTCTAGGATTTATGGAATATAACAAACTCTTTTAGTATTCCAACATAAATTATTCTCTAGTCTATTTTGAGCACAGTATATCTGATATCTATGCAAAACATCTACTTTGCAATATATAAAGCATATAAAACATATGAACATATACTAGACAGCAACTAGAAGATATTTGTCTTCGGAGTGTAGAATCATTGAAGCAAAATATATAAAATTCACCTTCCCTGTAGCCTAGAGCTGTACAAGATAGTGGAGTAAAATCCAGAACATAATTTGCAGAAAGCTGGGAAGTACCACAGAGTGCATTATAGTGTAATAATGTTTTGACCCAAGCAGCTAGCTGATATTCAGGGCCTTCTGAATTGTTTGATTCCATTGCAACATAATCCCAACTATACATATAAAATGATGGGGTCTAAACTAGCCATTATCACTGAAGAAAGAGATCTTGGAGTCATGGATAGTTCTCTGAAAACATCCACTCAATGTGCAGCAGCAGTCAAAAAAGCTAACAGAATGTTGGGAATCATTGGGAAAGGGATAGCTAATAAGACAGAAAATATCATATTGTCTCTCTATAAATCCATGGTACGCCCACATCGGGAATACTGTGTGCAGATCTGATCGCCCACCTCAAAATAGATATATTGGAACTGGAAAAGTTACAGAAAAGGGCAACAAAAATTATTAGGGGTATGGAAAAACTTCCATATGAGAAGAGATTAATAAGACTGGGACTTTTCAGCTTGGAAAAGAGATGACTAAGGGGGGATATGATGGAGGTCTATAAAATCTTGACTGGTGTAGAGCAAGTAAATAAGGAAGTGTTGTTTACTCCTCATAACACAAGAACTAGGGGTCACCAAATGAAATGAGTAGGCAGCAGGTTTAAAATGAACAAAAGGAAGTATTTTTTCACACAATGCACAGTCAACATGTGGAGCTGTTTGCCAGAGGAGCTTGTGAAGGCCAAGACTATAAAAAGGGTTCAAAACAGAACTATAGAAGTTCATGGAGAATAGGTCCATCAATGGCTATTAGCCAGGATGGGTCAGGATGCAAAACCATGCTCTGAAGTGTCCTTAGCCTCTGTTTGTCAGAAGCTAGGAATGGGCAACAGGGAATGGATCCATTGATGATTCCCTGTTCTGTTCATTCCCTCTGAAGCTCCTGGCATTGACCACTGTCAGAAGACAGGATACTGGGCTTGATGGACCCTTGGTCTGACCCAGTATAGCTGTTCTTATGTTCATTAGGAGAAATCGGTGGAGTCGGCTGTTTCTTTGATGCAGTCTTGTGTATTTTACAAGGAATGTACATAACATCCTGTCACCCCAAATGCAGCAGGAATCAAACAGGAGACAGTTTCATTGGTCACAATTCCAAGCCTCTTTCCAGCCAGCACTCTGCCCAAAGTCTAAGTTCTTTCTCAGGTTCATGCTACACAAGTGCTTCTCGGCTGTCTCTGGGACTTCTTAGCTGCCTCTTCTGTTTCTGTGCTGTTTCTGCCAATTCTCTTTTACACACAGTTCCCCTCAAACAATCTCCTCAGTTTGCATTCAGCCTGCAGTCAAACCTCTCCATCCACATAGCTCAGATTCCTGTGCAATATTGCATATGGTCTATATTTTGGGGTGTGGCCTCTATTGTTGCAGCTATCTATTCCATAAAAGTGCTTGATTGTTTTTTAATATTTATCCTGAATGAAGGGTAGCTGTTACACACAAAGCTTCACTCTACCCCCACCACAACAATACAATTATACAATGTATAATGTCACAAAGGAGATGGGACTAATAAAATATCATTGTGATTTCCAGTTGAGGGAAAACATACTTGTAGATACCAGAGTTGTTAGTAGAAACCAAAGAACCTTTATCTTGTGTCATTTTCTGACTCGGGGCTTGAGTCCTTTCTCTTTATGGAAGAGGAGAGAAGAGAAAGTAAGAAACAAGACAATTAGATGTCTGTAAATAAAGGTGGGGAATTTGCTCTTCCTGTGTACACAACTATATTTAGGGCCTGACACTGCCCCCAGTTAAGTCCATGTAAAGTTTCCTGTTGACCTCAACAGGAATGGATCAAATCCATAGTGCAGAGGTTCCCAAATTTTTTGCAGGCATAATCCCACTTTAATGAAGTATTTTCCTGCCAGGGCCCCAGATAGCATGGAGGATGCCGTTTTGCTCCTCTGCATAGTGTGATCCTGTACTTGTGATGCATGTGATGTCATGCTGTGCGAAGGATGCCATTTTGTAGAGTAAAATGGAATGATCCCTGCATAGTGACCTTGCACATACTGTCTATAAAAGTCAAGCTGTGCAGAGCAAATTGGTGTTATCCGCACACTAGGAATTGCCATGTCCCTAATTGCTGATGGTGCAACCCTGTTTGGCGTTGTGACCCACAGTTTGGGAACTGCTGCTATAGTGTGTGTAAATTCATACCTGTATAGTGTGGAGAGGGAAACAATGTGGCTTTATTCCTCCAAAATAAACATAATGACCTGTTCTTGAAATCAAAGTTAATCTGTTTTTATGAATAGGAAACAAAAGCATATTATTTTTCACATATGGGGAATAGCATCTTCTAGATTGGGCAATTGAGAGATTGAGAATACAATAGAACCGTAGACTGGCTAGACAGTGTGTGGGGCCTCAACAGGCACCTTCCTGGTTTGTTGTTCATCACCTTCTCTAGAATTTCTGAAGTACTGAGCGAGGCACAAACAAGAACAGAAACGCTGAACATACCCAGAGAATTGAAAAGTCCTCTCTCCTTGCCACATTCTTGCATGGGAACCCAAGAAATATTTTTTGTTTTGTGATCATGAGATCAGGCTAATAGATCCAGCTACAGAGACCTCCATCTGTGGAGCAATTGGAAGAAAATCTCCAGCAGCATTAATGCTTCCTCCCATAAGTTTTTGCTCTGGGATAAAGCTTTAGTCAGGCTGAATGTTTTATAGGACAAAATTTCCTAATTCGTATGACCAGACTGGGCATTTACTGGGATCTGGTACCCTTCAGGCCCTCCCCAGTTTAGACATGCACAACTTCATTGACCTGTTGTCTGTCATGATCTGCATGTGTGCCCTGGGGGTTGTGTCCAGATGTTAAGGCTGACAGGCAGCGAGGAGAGCGCAGATGGCAGAGAACTGTAGCTTGTTAATACCAGCAAGTCTCATCTCCCCTTGTATTTTGCTGCCTTTGAATTGTCTATTTTCAGAATATCCAGTGGGGTAGATCTAGCATCAGTTTCCTAAAGTGCACACCTGGAGGAATAAAGTAACTAAACCAGATCCAACTTTCACTCACATGATAGGGAGCCTTTACTTTGACAGCAGTGTACTGCAGAAGTAGAAGCAGCAGAACTGGGCAGTTACTTTCCTAAATTCTGTATCTTTAAACATCTTCTATTTGTCTATCTTTAGCTGAATATTTTCCTATATACATTTCTATACAGCTGTGGAGGGTGAAAAGAGGATTTGTGAAAGGGCAATGAACTTTGCTCACCATGGGCCCAATCCTGCAAAGTGTGCCTCTTTAAAGGCCTCAGATACACGTATTGTGGCAGACCAGACTACTCAAAGGAAAGATCTAATGGCTCCCACAGAGTCCAAAATACCCAGTCCAATACCTCATTTTCCATCTCCCTCTTTAAAAAAAATGTTTTTTAAAAAATTGATGCAAAAGACTAAGCAGGTCTACACTGCCACTTAAGTCGATGTAACTTACGTCCCTCAGAGCTGTGAAAAAGACATCTCTCTGAGTGACCCAAGTTACAGGGACCTAAGCGATATCCACACCAGTGCAGCTTCTGCCTCTTGCGCAAGTGGAGTAATTTATGCCAACAGGAGAGTACTCTCCTATCAGCATAGAGCATCTTCACCAGATGTGCTACAGCAGCGCAGCGCTTCTAGTGTAGAGTAAGTCAAATTTTAATTGCTAATACTATTATTTCAACCCCACCAAAACCAACAAATTAGTGTTTGGGTTAACCAGTTAACTTTAATTAACTTAAAAACTAGTAAATTATTTCAAAATAATTTCAGATTCTACACCTGCCCCTGAGCCTTTCTGCCAATTTTGTGGCTTTACAACCACATTTTTTATGGTTTTTAAATATTTTTCTTCTTCCTGTTGCTCTGTGATCAACCCACACAAAAGAACAAGGGGAACAGTGAAATTGACTGTAAGCAAAGTGCTGTCAGCTGTGCAAAATAAACTAAAAATATAACAAGAGAAGCTAAAATTCTAAAATCCACTTCTCAAAATTCCCCAAAGCTGTAAAAGTACAAAACCCCTCAGTGATTATTGGTCTATTGCCACCCCCACCCCCAAATTCCTGGCTTGTTGTACAACTGACCCTTGCAAAACTTTGGTTGCTATCAGCAAGTACTCACAGATGGTAGTACAAGCCATGGGGATCACCGTTTCGCAGCAATAGGCTGCTGCACACCTGAGGATCCTACCTGCTACCTCATCTTTTTTTCTGTAAAATGAGTTTTTGTCAAGCTTTAAGGGGTGGTTTTAAAAAAAAAAAGCCAACACACCTAAGCTAACCCTCTCCAAGCCCTTACGCTAGACCTGTGCATAATGATGCGATCAAAATGAACAGGAGTTTGTTTGGTTCGGGGGGAATGGGACTGTTATAAAAATCGTTTTGCTGATTCAACCACAAAGGCTAAGCTGACTCTGAACGCAAGACTTAGTTATTGCACAGGCCTGTGTGCCGCTGCTCTGCATGGGGACAGGTTTCACCCAGAGGGGTTATTGTCATTGCATGTGGTCTCTTTATAGTGTGATTTTTAAAAAATAATTCTGCTTTGTCTGCTACTTGATAAATGTATAACTAAATCACTGCTGGCTGGTGACTGCAAAAACTGCTGCAGCTTAATGCTCCACTAATTATTGTAAGGGTTTATTTATTTTGCATGTATTGCAGTAAAACAATATTTTTTTAATCCTTTTGAGAAGTCAAATAGCCAGTTATAAATACTGCATGCTTGAGAAGCCCCAGGCTTTGATGGGAATCAACTTGCATGAGTTAGGAGTACTCACATAAGTAAGGGGCTGCAGGATCAAGCTGTAAATCAAATTAAAAATTAGTTAAATGTGGAGTAAATATTAAAAGGTCTTATCCCTTAAAAGAGGGAATTGCATTAAGTCTTCAATGTCAAATGGAGCTCATTGATTCTTAGAATGGTGTATGTATTCTATGCCACCTTCTATCTTTGTATAATACTGTTCAACAGGCTGCTGACTTGTGACTCTGCTTATCAGATTGATCTACACTTGTACTTGTGATTAAGCAAGAGAAGAGCTCAAACTTCCTAGAATTTTGCAAAATATTTTTGGTGACATGATATAAAATGTTTACTTTTCCATTAAAATTAGAGCTAGGCAATGAGTGGTCCAAGCCAACAACAGAAGGCAAATGTAATTATACGTTTATATACTTAAAAATCAAGTGATATGACAAATGTATTTTTAGATGTTTCCTAGCAATAGTATAGTAAAATCAGTTATTCTTTATTTCAGGGTCCTTGCAGGTGATGAATAAGACTAGAAAAATCATGGAGAATGGAGGTGCTACCTTTATCAATGCCTTTGTAACCACCCCAATGTGCTGCCCATCTCGGTCCTCCATGTTGACAGGGAAATACGTTCACAACCACAATATATACACCAACAACGAAAATTGCTCTTCTCCTTCTTGGCAGGCAACACACGAACCACGTACCTTTGCAGTGTATCTGAACAACACTGGCTATAGGACAGGTAAGAGACAATTCCAGCTCTTTGCTGAAGAAAAAGATGGTGGAGATTATGGATATATACAGTAACTCACTTTAAATCTCTGCCTGAAATGAGACAAATATAGTCTCGAATTAGGTTTAAGCAGCAAAGCCATGGCCCAGTGTTGGAGCAGGGGAAAAGTATGTCAGGAGTGAGGTTATCACTGCCTATTTATAATGGCTTAGCCAGATTTACAGCCATAGACTGAATAGAGAATCCCACTTGTAGTGGGAAACATATCTTCATATCTGGGCGCTTCAGGTGGGGACCATGCTGTTGAGCCTAGGTGAGGGACATGCATCGTCATGGCATTGTGGTGCTGAGCCAGTAGCCCTAGCCAGGATTATGGTCAATATAAAGGCCTGGTTATGGAGAAGCAGTTATGGGGAAAGATATTTGGGCCACTGTGGGAACTGGTACCAACGACCTCATGGGACTGAAGGTGCCTATGGTCAGAGTGAAACTAAATGAAGATAATTTAAATTATAACATGGGGTTATCTTCACTTTCATTTTCTGAACCTGAACAGAAACATGTATTTAAGGAGGATTGTTCTGATGAGTGGCTATTAGATTTGATTGTTTTCTTGTAAATTCTTGGTGGTTTTCTGTAGTCAGGCGCTCCCTCTTCTATCTGCAAAGAACTCTTTTTATTCCTCTTGTTTATGCTTCAGCTTGATGTAAAGCCTCCAGTTCATCTATGCATCAGCTATCCCTTAAGAATAAGTCTGTAAACATTTTAGGCACCAGCCTAACTCTTTTATAAAGGTACAGGCGCAGTGCAAGGTATCAGGGTCAGTTGGTCCTGTCGTATTGTTTGATCACACAGGGCTGGTTTACACTTACCTGGAAATTCGGCGGCAGAGTAGTTTGCATAACTCACGTCGACTGGTTCTGCACGCTGTTTACTGCGCTACGCTACTTGAGGGGGTGGACCTACTCAGTCGACTCCCTGATCAATTGAGCGGGTCTCACTGACCGCTCAATCGATCCTGAAAAATCGATCTGGCGGCGGTGATTTTGCCGCCGTCAGTGTAAACGTAGCCAAAGACTCTTCTTTGAAGGACCAAAGAAGCACAAGTCTTTGTGCCAACAGTGCTGTTTACAATGTATTTGGCAGCAAAGAAGTTTGTCTCCACCAACAGGTTAAGCACAAGAATGAATTGCTTTTAAAGTACATAGTGAGAGAATGAATATCTCTTTATACCAATTCTCCTAGAACTGCTGCATTTAATATCCTAATCTGTTTGCTTCCACTTCATCTTCCCCCCAGTATAACTCTCTAACAAAGCTGGCAGTCCTGCAGAGCTGCAAAATGCAAAACCAAACAAGCACTTATCTTTTGGCCTAAATCTGCCACTGTCACTCACACTGAATATTACTTTATTCTGCGTAGTTCAGTTGAAGTAAAATACTGCTCAATGTGAGTAAGGGAGGCAGGATTAGGCCTTTTGTTTTTCTGCTGCAGATGGATTTCAGATGCTAAAGTCTGCTCTGTAGCTCTGCCTTCAGCTTTTGAATTAAGTGCTAGAAAAATTTTCTGATTTGTGGATTAGTATTCCACATCTGACTGGCCTCACAAGCCTTTACTGCATCCACCTGAAAAGCTGTTCACTGTTTTAAAAGTATTTACTATCTATCTAGCTAATTTAGGGTTTTACACGGCCACTCATCACTAAAGTATCTAAATGCTGTCCATGTAAAATTGATAGCAATAGCAGACTCCCTTGCGGGGTAAAAGCTCGGATTGCCTGTGAAACCTTAATTCGGCCCTCTAATATGTATGCATTACGATACAGTCTTTAATTCTGTGATCACATACAATTATTATGTGTAATTTCTTAACTTTAAAAAAAAAAAAAAAAAAACAGAAAAAACCAGAAATTCATTATTTTGTGGCGTCACATTGTCACCCACATGCTTCATCAGCAGGGTTGGAACATTTAGATATATCACAGACCCGTACTACTAACATAAAGAAATAATGGGTATCAGTAGCCGGTTGTTAGGCTCTGTGCAGACCAGTACTAGAAGGGAATGGGACACTCTTTTTGTTTCCAGTGGGTTTCACAAATATTTGCTTTTGGTAGCGGAATGGTGAGACTCAGCAATCTTAGGTTCCATTCCAAGCTTTAGGAGTGGACGCAAGTGGGCACAGACCCTTACAGCCATTTCCTTCCAAGTTTGATCCCTTCTGCCTTGTCCTTTCCTACCTATTCTGCTCTTCCCCACCCCATCTCCTTATCTCAGTCTCATTCTCCTCACCTAGCCAGTCCAATCCTAATCCAATCTCTCTTGCCCCCACTCTAACCTCCAGTAACCTCACTGTGCACATTGCCTGTTCCAACTGACTCCCAGTCCCAATCTCCCTCCCTCCCTGGACTCCTTCTTGAATCCCAATGTCTCCCCCCATGGCTTCTTCACTCCTTGTCCCAGCCTCTGCCCTGGGCTCCCAGTCCCAGTTTCCCTTTCCTCTTCTTGCCAGTCTTCAGTCCCAGCTTCCATCTCCTCCCAAGCTCCTTGTTCCAGTCTACTCCCCCCCGTCTTCTCCCCAGGTCAATCTGTTGTCCCGTCTGCATTAGAAGCAGGCAGCTTTCCTCCTCCACACTGCCTAGATCAGCAGGGGACAGATCATTGAGAGCACAAGAGAGAGACACTCCTGCTCTCAGTTCTGGTGCTGACTTGGCACAGCCGAGAGTTGCAATTGCAAGAAAAGACCTGCTAAACTCCAGGCTGGAACATGGTCAGTGCAGACACAATTTTCAGGGAATTCAAGAAGTCTCAACTGAGTATGGGCAAAATGATTTTTTCAAAGGCTTATGACGAGGCCAACTTTGGGCAGATTTTCACAGGGACATCAAAAAGACACATCCTGACAGAAAGACCACCCTTTTTACAAATTTAAAGTCCCTGCTCCAAAGAATGGGGATGCTAGAGCTTTTCAAAGTAAAACTCATCAGAATTTTTTAACATGGTAAAAACCTAGCCTTGTTAATGGAAATGGCTATTATTTTGGCTGAAAAATTCCACTTGAGGCAGACAACTGGCATGTAAAATTTCAGCCCAAACAATTAAAGTATAGCAAAGTTATAAGCCATTGAAATAGCCCTATAATGGGAAGCATTGGGCAACCTTAAAAATAGGTGGTGCTTCCAGCCTAGCCTATAATAAAGGCATTTGTTTATGTATATAAAGACTGGGCTCACAATCTGTATATCAAGTTATAGTTATTAAACCCTAAATATTTTTTTATGGTTACAGTAACATTGACTGATACCGGGAAATATCCACAAAGCTGTAAAAATAAAAAACCTGAGTTATTCATAAGGAAATTTGGTATTGTGGTTAAATTAATGCACTGGGAACTAGCTGAGTGCTATTTCTGGCATTGCCACAGACTTCCCTTGTGACTTTGGCCAAGCTGTAGTTTAACCGCGTTGTGCCTCAGTTTCCCCATATGTATAATTGGAATACTCTTTAAACTATTCCCCCGGGGTGTTGTGAACCTTAATTGTTGTTTGTAATTTGACAGAGGTACTATAATGTTGTAAAGCGGTTTTGTAACAAGAAAAAAAAGCCTCTGGAAAAAAAAAACCCAAAGTTTTGACACCATCATTGGGTTAATGGGAAGAAAGTGAAGAGGAGTTTACTGGAATAGTACTGACCTTTCAGTTGTGTTGGGCTCGGTACCCAAAAGTATTGAATCATTCTGCGTCAGTGCTGAAGTCTCCTACAAACAGTTCTTTGCAACTCCAGTAAATTGTTTCCTGATAGCTAGTTTTGTTAAAGGAAGTGGGCTGTCTACCTAAACCAGTTGTCTGGGTCACGGTGAGTAAACCTTACTGTGCCATGTCTTTTTAGAGGTCTGGTGGTTTTTTTATTGGTGGGGAGGTTTTTTGTTTGTTTTTGGTTTTTTTATTCGTGCGTTTGGTTAAAAATCAAATGTTCCTGCAAACATTAATAGGTAGCTGAGGCATGTATGCGATAGATGTCCTTTGGTCTATGGAAAACAAAGGGATGTCTCTGCACTGTATTTACATTGTCTAGCTATATGGCACTCACTGGCATGGATGGTAGTGACGTGACTAATTCTGTGGTGCAGTGTTTTCAAAATTGAGGCATAAATGTCTGATAGTAAGAAAAATATATTTGATATTGCAAGAAATTAAATTAGTAAATTATGAAAATCTCAACTTCAGAATCCACAGAATTGCTGGGTCAAATTCTGCAAGGCTTGCACCTAGGCAACCACTTAGATACCACTATTTTGGCCTCCAGTTCAGTTCAAGACCCCGTTAGCTAATTGGTAGGGGAAAAAGTAAAAACCAGTGGCAAGCTTTAAGGAGTGTATTTATACTAAATACTTGCACTTCAGCAAATGCTTATCTTTTGCAGTAACAAAAACATTCCAATGGCATATGAATATCCAGATAATTGCTCACCTTGCCATGTCATTATTTACATAAACTTAACTGAATGTGCCACAGACTGCAGTTATTTCAATGTAGCAAACTATTATACAATGTTAAAAAATAATGTTGTGTCCTGGGAACAGTTAGAAAAACTGCCAGAATGCAGATAAAATCTGCCTTATCTTTGCTGTTATCCCTGTGGAAGAAGAGTCTGGAGTTTTTCTGGCTGGGGTCACATTGAATCTTTGCAGGTGTCCTGAGTCTCCCTCTGGGGGAGGGCAGACAGAGCCTATCTGCATCCATACCTTCCACCTCCAGGTCCTGCAGAGATTCTTTTACAGTGCAGTTACAGTGCATGGAACATGCTGGCACCCGCCTTCCAATGCTGCTCCTGAGGACTCCAATATGAATGGCAGCTCTCTTACCTCTACCCGAGCGGTCCACTCTGGTCCCACTGCCTGTCAGGGATATTATTGGTGACTCCTCCATGGAGCCATGAGCACGAGCGTGTGGCTGGTGGAGCTCATGAACTCCCCTGACACCTGTCCCTTTTGTGGCAAGAGGGAGACCTTGGTGCACCTCAATGAAGGATGCATCAGATTGCAACCCCTCTTCCAGCTCCTCCAGAACCTCTTACTGAGGTTCTGGTTGCACTTTTCCCGCACTTCCTGATCTATGCACACCCCATCCTTGGCCTCACAAAGTGGTGAGAGCTCCTCCTGGTGCTGGTCAAGATGGCCACCCATCACTCCAGGAGGAGGAAGCTGGAGGGGAAGGAAGCGGGGTGTTCTGCAACTGTGGGGACCTATTTCTGGTCCCTTGTTCGATCACATCTCCAGGCAGAGCTCCTCTGGGTGGTGTCCACTGACTCCTTAGACGCCTTTGAGGAGCAGTGGGCGCTGTCCTATGTTCTCTGCTCAGTGTGCCTCTCTGGCTCCCTCATTTCTAACCTTTGACTTCGCTCTGAATCCTGCTTTCTCTTTTGTTGTCCCAAATACTCAGTTGCGGCCTGGGCTTAGTGGTTCTTCCTCCTTAGCTGAGGGAGAAGGCCATTAGTTTTGTGCAGGCCTAAACCCGCCTGTCCCAGTACTTTCATATATATATATACCTTCCAATTTCTGCAACAAATGAGGCAGGGGTCCTACAGACAACAGTTTCCTTTACTACTCAACCATGATTCATTCCCAGAGTAGGTCCTTCCTGTGCATTGAGTAGAGAATGAGTCCTGTGAAAAAATAGCATGTGATTGTGTAAATAAAGACTGTATCATCATGCCTATACACAAGGGGACTAAATTAAGATTGTATAGGGAACTTCAGTTCTGGAGTTTTCTAACTTTTGAGCACTTAACTTTACAACCTTAATTTTTAACAGGGGTTTTGTGTGGGTGGGTGGGTGGGTGGGTATGTATAATTTTCTAGCTTTTTTAGAACTGAAACTGAAAAAAACAAATTCCATCATGTGGCATCATATTGATACCCACATAGGTCATCAGCAAGGAATGGAACTTTTAGATCCAATGCTTGGGCCACTGCCATATAAGCAAATGGAGTAATTAATAGCAGCAGTAAGTTGTTGTTCTCTATGCAGACCAGCTCTAGAAGGGGATGGCACACTGCCAGTAGGTTTCTCAGGTATTTGCTGACAGAAGAGGAATGGTGAGACTCAGAAATCTTGATCCATTCCAGGCTCCGGAGAGGAATGTGATCTAGTGGAAACAGACTCATCTACCCATGTCCCTCTTCTGCCCTGTCCCCACCTGTACTAGTCCTGTCTCTTCTCCATTGCTGGCTTCTCCCCTGGGTTCCATTCTCTTCACCCTAACCAATCCCAGTCTCCACTCCTCAGGTTTCCTATCCCATTCCCAATCTCCTTGCCCAGCCATTCTCAATTCCCCACTCCTGGTTCCTTGCCCAGTCTCTCTTTCTCTCCCCATTCTACCCTTCCCCATCAACCTCCAGTCACCCTCACCTTCTCCATCTCCATTGGCTCCTGGGCTCCTTGTCCATAATCAGTGCCTCTCTCCCCACCAACTCTGCTCCTTGCCCCAGTCTCTTTGACCAGCTAGTCCAAGTTCCCTTCTCATTCCCTGGCTCCTCATTACATTTGTCTCTCTCCCTGCTCCCAACTCCTTCTACCTACCCCACGGGTTTCTAATCCCAGTCTTTCTGTACAGCCAGTCCCGGTGTTCAATCTCAGTCTCCAACCCCAACCACTGGCTCCTAGGCCCAGTCTTCTCCCACCTGGTTCTGAGTCTTAGTCCCCTGGCCCAACCACTCCCAGTCCTAGTCTTCTCTACCCACCTCCCAGTTTCTCTCTTCGCACACCCTCTCCCTGCTACCACCCTCCCCATCCAATCTTCCCTTCCTCTCCAGGCTCAGTCTACTCCCACTGCTCTCTCCAGGTCTGGCTCTTGTCTCCTGTGCATTCAAGTCATGCATTCCCTACGCCCCACAGATCCCACATGCTACCTGGGCATCAGCACAGGAGAGAAGGGCTCAGGCTGTCACTTCCACATTTCTCCCCATCAGTCCTTTCTTTATAACCCCTCTAATCCTGTGAGAGAGTCACATCTGAACTGCCTCCTGGGGGTGAAGTGTGCTGATTCTCAGCTCCAGGAAACAGCAGTACTGGCCACCTGTTCCATCCCACTTCCTGCTTCGCTGTGCTGCCCTAAGAGTCACAGAAGAAGCAGTGAGAGGGGAAAAGGAGGGAGACTTGGCCACCTACTAAATAGTCCCAGGATGGCCTCTATTTGCTGGGGGAAGGAGGAGGAATTGACAAAATCTTGCTCACTGACTTCAGGCCTTGCTTATGAGGGACATTCCAGGTGGCATGAGAGTGGCATCAGAGGCAAATGTCTATCACTCCATATGAATGACACTTGGCAGGTGTGTAAACTGGTTGGATCATATTAATCAAAAAGTGTTGCATCCAATATGAGGGAATTCTGTATTAAACCTCATCTAATATAAAGAGGAATTGATTACAGAACTAGCAATTAATGGTAATTTAGGACTACAAGAGATCAAGATTTGATCACACTGAATGTGCAAATAGCATAAAGTCCAGATCAGTGATAAATATACTTGGTGCTTTAAAAGAGCTAGATTCACAAAGCTGAAAACAATTATGAACCAAATCAGTTGGGAGGAGGAATTTCACCAGAGAAATGTGAATGATATTTGACATTTTACTAGATGTTCAAAAACCCACAATTGAGGAAGAAGGTCATATAGGTTTAAAAAAACACAACAAAAAACCACCCTTATTCAGAGGGGAAGTGAAGGCAGCTATGAAAAATTTTAAAAAAAGGATAACAAATTGAAGAAAGGGGAATTTGATAGTAATGAATATAAATTAGAAGTTAGGAACTGTAAAAAATTGAGAAGGGAAGCAAAGAGATTATAAGGGGAAATTTATGATCAATGAAGTCTAAGGCCAATAAGAAGGCATTTTTAAAGTATGGTGGGAACAAAAAGAATCCTAATAATGGTATTGGTCCATTACTAGTTGTAAATTGTAGAATTATCAATAATAATGCAGAAAGGGCAGAACTGTTCCAGAAATATTTCTGTTCTGGGGAAAAAACAGATGATGTAGTCATATCATATGATAACTCTTTCCATCAGCTCAGGAAGATGTTAAACAGAGGCTACTAAAGTTAGACATTTATAAATCAGCAGATGTGGATAACCTGCATCCAACAGTTTTAAAAGAACAGGAAGAACTGGATCATTAAGGCTGATTTTCAGTAAGACACGGGGGAAGTTCCAGAAGATTGGAAGAAAGCTAATGTTGTGTAAATATTTTAAAAGGGTAAATGGGCTGTAATTATAAGCCTGTCAGTCTGACATAGATCCCAGGCAAGATAATGGAGCAGCTGATACAGGACTTGATTAATCAAGAATTAAAGGAGGGTAATATAATTAATGCAAATTAGAATGGGGTTATGGAAAATAGATCCAGTCAAACTAACTTGCTGTCTTTTTGATGAGATTACAAGTTTGGCTGATAAAGGTAATAGTGTTGATGTAATATACTTAAACTTCTGTAAGGCATTTGAATTTATACCACATCACATTTTGATTAAAAAACTGGAAAGATGTAAAATTGACATGGCACACATTAAATGGATTAAAAGGTGGATAACTGATAGGTCTCAATGTCATTGTAAATGAAAAATAATATTGAATGGGTGTGTTTCTAGTGGGATCCTGCAGGGATTGGTTCTTGGCCATATTCTGTTTCACATAATTATTAATGAACTGGAAGAAAACATAAAATCATCACTGATAAAGTTGCAGATGGTATGAAAATGGGAAAGTGGGAAATAATTTAAAAGGATAGGTCACTGATACCAAGCGGATCTGGGTTGCTTGGTAAGCTGGGCGCAAAAAGCAACGTGGTTTAATATGGCTAAATGTAAACATCTGTGTGTGTACATCTAGGAACACAGAATGTAGGCCATACCTGTGCACTGGGGGTCTCTATCCTGGAAAGCTGAGACTCTGAAAAAAGGTTTGGGGGTCAAGGTTGATAGTCAGCTGATCATGAACTCCCAGTGTGATGCTATGGCCAAGAGGGCTAATGTAATCCTTGGATGCACAAACAGGGGAATTTCAAGTAGGAATAGAGAGAGATTTCACCTCTATGTTTAGCACTGGTGCAACTACTGCTGGAATCTTGGATCCAGTTCTGGTGCTTACAATTCAAGAAGGATATTGATAAATTGGAGAGGGTGCAGAGAAGAGCCACGCAGATGATTAACGGATTAGGAAACACGCCATATAGGGTACGATTATACAGCAAATTAAGTGCAGGCTCAAGGCTTAACCCCCCTTGTGTCCACACACCAACTGTGCTAACCTATGACTTGAACCTAGGGTCCCAGGATCCTGCAGGTGGTGAAATGGTGAAGCTGGTGTGGTAAACCCCCCCAATGGGCTGTGTTTTGTAAACCTTCCCACGTGTGCTTTTTGCTCAGATTGAATTTGGTGTTTCCTTAGCTGCTTCCATTTCCTGGTGTAGAAAAAAAAAAAAAAGAAGATGGATTGCCATGTCTGAAGTACAATTCAGACCAACACCGGGGAACTGACAGGCGATTTACCAGCATAAGGACTCTGCCTATGGGTAGGAAAATATCTGTACGGTTACTCACTCCCAGAGGAGTCTAGCTTGGTGAGAACGGGGAAGCCCCTCAGTTCTGACTGCTAATGAGGTAGACAGAAGACAGTACATATACTGAAGGATTTCCTCCCCCCCTTTATTCTCCTCTCTTCCAGAGGACCTGGTAAGAGCACCTGCAGCCACTTGGAGTGTGGGGGTGAAGGGAGACATAGCAAATAAGTGGGCCTGACTTCTGAGAGTTACCGGCTCGGGATGAAGGAGGTGGCTTCTGGCAACAGATCAGGAGCAACTCTAAGGGAAAGAACTGTCCCTGTTATTGTAGGGCACTCTTAGTAGTGGCAGACCTACAGCCTGTTTCCTTGGTCTTCTCATCTCCATCACTTGTGCCTCACGGAATCTATAGTAGCAAACTGGTGACCAGGGTGGAGGGTTCTTTTCTGCCATCTCTAACTAGACTCTTCTAAGAAGAAACATTTTCTTTCCCAAAGGCGGTGTCCTTAGGCTGGGTTTTTGCCCATCAGTTCTAAAGGATTGCTATGAGTCCTGCCAGAGACTAATGTCCCCAATTCCTGTATTTAGCTGGGAAGTGTTGCAGTATGGCCAACTACCAGCATTCAAAAATCATGAGCCAAACCCTAAACAACATGTGATTTGGCTTATTCATGAGATTCTAAAAGAGTTTTAAGGGTTTTTATATTTACCTTCTGGGTTTTGAGCAGTTAGTCCATTTTCAAACTTTTCTCTACAACAATGATGCCTAGAAATTTATTCGTTTTAAATGAAAAGTGAGTGTCTCATGTGATCACATGATTCCAGGATCTGGGACTTAAGAAAAACATCTAGAATCATGAGAGTTGGCAACAGTAGTATAGGCAGGGTCTGGGAAACACCGAATTTTAATAAAAATAGGAAACTATTAATATTGGCAGTTGTTTTATCTCAATTAAATACATGCATTTTTAAAGTGAAAACAACATCTTGACTCACACTAATATGCTTATGTGGTCACAGTAAAACAGGACACTTCATTCACATATTTATGCTTTAGAGTTCAACTAGAAAATTAAGAGTGGAAAGACAAAATTTCCCTGATGTACGTGCCTTTTTTCTCCTTCACAGCTTTTTTTGGGAAATACCTCAATGAATACAATGGCAGCTACATCCCTCCTGGGTGGAGAGAGTGGGTTGGATTAATCAAGAACTCTCGTTTCTATAATTACACCATTTGTCGCAATGGCAACAAAGAGAAACATGGATATGATTATGCAAAGGTATTGTCCAGAAACATTAACATTGCATCAGATGAATTCACCCATATAAAAATCACCTTCGATTAATTACAACAAAAGAATGAATGTCATTTTCTCACAGCCATAGAATCAGTAATTTGAGATCAGTTTCTCAAATTTAAAGGTGCCATTGTAGAATGGATAAAAAGTTACAAAAGGTCTTTAATCTGATTGCTCTCTCTCTCACTCACTCACAGAAATGGATGGCTCCATGTAAGAAAAAAAGAATTTCCTGAAGAAAATATTGTCTTGTGCTATTGATCTCTTATGTTAATACTCAGTTTACACCATAATCTTGCCAGTTATCAATTAAGCAAAATTTAGCTGGTGCTGTTTTCTGTTATACTATGGGGGAAGGGGAGAATATTGTTCGTCTCTGGTGTCAAGCTCCGGATATGAAAACGAGAATAGATAAGTGCAAAAAACAAGGGTTGGAAAACTTCAGACTTTGTTTGTACTCTTGACAAAGTTTGGAATGCATGCCAAAGTGACCTGCCCACGTCAGTAAGATTTCTCAGAAGCATGTAGTACTGGAAATCCTGTAGTTTCCAAATCACTTTATGCAAGCTGGAATTTCCTCTGAATGGAGCTCATGGAGGATGATACAGACATTGCAGCTGTCGTTTCTGACCCATGTAATGAGATTTCATTGGAAGCTGTTTCTGATTTCCTCACCCATAAAAATTATGTGACACTGATATAAAGCATAAAATAGAAAATAAAGAATATTAGTTAGTTAAAAATTCCATACAAATCCTGTGTGCACAGCAAGAATGTATAATGTTTAGGAAAATAGGAAGAAAAGTAAGAGGAGGGCAATAACCCATGCAATGTCCTCATCTGAGGGTCCTTCATTTTAATGGCCTGAGAGATCAAAAATTGCCAGATCACTGATGCCCTGGGAGCTGACCAAATCATCATGGTTCCTGTAAACAAGAAATCAGTCTCCTCTACACCATTACAGGAGCATTAACATGTAGGCTACTGTATCTGCTGTGTGTGAGAAAGAGGGTAAGGGAAAGAGAGAGATTACAGCTGGTTGGCTTGTCCTAACACTGATGTGCATGCGACACAGATCCAGGCCCTCTGGCACTGCTTTTACAGCTGTTTAGGGTCTTGAATCCGCAGCATGTGATTAGTCATGCCTGAATGTGCTTGAAATTGCAAACATCATCTCAGAACTTTCTCAATGAAACTCGCACTAGACCGCCAGGCCAACAAAGAATGCTTAGAGGTGGCAGGTGGTTTAATTTAAGTTTTTTCATCTTTTTTCCTTCTTTCCATTTCCTCCGTTTCCCTTATAGGTTTCCATTTGCCACCTTGGCTGCAGGTTAAGACAGTTTATTAGCAAGTAACAGCCTTAACCTCAGCAGCTGCAATTCTTTATGTTGTACAATTAAAAAAAACAGACCCTTGGAGGAATTCAAGTGCTCCCTATATTTATATGTTTGAATACAATTTCTTTGATAAAGATTTGCCTAGACAACCATGTTTTTGTGATCTGTTTGGTGTTGTAGACTTCTCCCAATTCTCACAGATGCAAATTTATATTTTGAAGAAAGCCCACAATAAGGACTTAGATGTAAATATGAAATGATATTAAGTGTAGGTGGTTTTTCTTGCACTTTGGAATCATTTTGTCAAAGAGCTTCATCAACAAAATTTAAGAAGTATATGTCTGCTATTTTTTTGTTCTGGAAAACATTATGTTGCCAAATCTGATAATCAGATTCAGATAATACAACCTGTTTCATGGGTAAGAGGGTTTTTGCAAAATATACTTCCATCTAATATTATGCCTTCCTAAGAAAGTAATTAGTGCCTGGTGTGTCCTGTGTTCTTTATGATACTGTGCCTGTTTGAAGGTATGTTTTACTTCCTGATTTAAGCTCTAACAATTACTCGGTATAACAATACTGTGATCTGATTAATGATGCACTGTGTAATTTTTATTTGTGTTAAATATATGTTACAGGACTACTTCACAGACTTAATCACTAACGACAGCATTAGTTACTTCAAAATGTCTAAGAGAATGTATCCCCATAGGCCCATAATGATGGTTATCAGCCATGCGGCCCCTCATGGCCCTGAGGATTCTGCACCACAATTTTCAGAGCTCTATCCAAATGCTTCGCAGCACATGTAAGTAAAATTTGGATTCTGCCAGTGCTGGGTATTTATATTGCTTCTTATAGAGTGTTTTATGGAGACACTGCAGGAACATAAATTTAAGAGATCGGTAGTGAGTAGCAAATATAACTTCTTTTTAGTCTAATTGTATGTTCTACTGTGTTTGTTCCTTTTGGGATGGACAATGCCAATTTTTTTAAATAGTGAGGAACTCTTTTCTCTGGGGAAGTGGTGTGAGATTAAGAGCTCTTTATTAGAGTAGTACAAGGCACTTTGCTGTTTTGTTATGGCTGCTTCTTACAGTACCTTGAGACAGGTAGACACTGAGAACCTACTGCAAAGATATACTTCCTTCATGTTCCTCTTGGACGTAGTTTTCCTGAGATCTGGTTAACTGAATACGCTAGTTGCGGAAGCGTCCTTCAGCAGCTTTTGTGCAGATGTTCACTTGCTTATAGAACAGCAACAGTCTGATTCCCAAGCAGCCTGTCAGTCTGTGTTTTTAAATAACAAGCTGCTTATTATTTTTGGAAGGTGGTTATGCTATTCTAATGACTGTCCCTACTGGCTTTGGTCCAATTGTTGATTAAAAGGTTTTGGATTTATCTGAGGAAATGGGGGCACAGGTACAACATCTCTTCTTGTGTTTTGTTCTATAAGTATATTTTCAAGTGTGTGCAAGTAGGTGGTAGGAAGAGACAGATCCAAATCAATTTATTTTGGGTTTAGAATGTAACATAGGTGGATTCTTGACTGAAACTCTCCTGTTCTAACCCTTAGATATGGATTACCCATATTCTTTTCACAGTGTGAAGTACAGAAATTGTTCCAATTACCATCTGCCCTTTCTTTCATGATCACGTGGGCCAGCTTCCCTATTCACAATTCCATAACATCCTCGTGGCTATTACAGCAGTTGCTTACATAGAAAAGTAATATTATTTTCAATTGAATTTTAATGCAATTTGGCCTCTGGAAATGAGGAGGCAGAGGTAGCTCCACGTGATCAGACAGCATTCTGTGAAGTACTGTGATTTGCCGACCACATTTTGGGGAATGTCTGCACTAATCAAGGATAGAATTTGCAGGTACATTAGCCAGGATAAATTGCAAGGATATCAATCATCATGCTTCAGTGCATAAATGTATGATTATCTGGGATCAGGAAGAAATTTCTCACACATGGTGAACGGTTGTATATTTGTTTGGTTTTTAAAACTATTTTAAAAGCAGTATACTACAGAGCATTTACACCTGCCTCTGAAGCATTGGGCATTGACATCTCATAGACTGGATAGATACCAACTAGAAGGGCTACCGGACTGTTTATATATGGCAAGTTTTATGTCCCTATATTTGCTACTGTATAGTATCTTTTCAGGAGTACCACCTTCTTGTTGGCATATGTCACGGGGTCCGCTCTCTGCTCCTGGCTGCTTTGAGGATTAGCTCCTTCCTGGTCTGATGCCCACTTCTGCCACTCTCACTTTCTCTCTCTCTCGCTCTCTCTCCCCGACTCAAGGTGCTCTCTCTCTTCATGACTTGGCCTTCTGGCCAGGTCATTATAGTCCTCCACTTCTAGGGTATCAAAGCTCTATCGGACAACTGTGCCAGGAAGTCTTCTGCTCCGCTGCCCAGTCTGCGCCACTTCCCCCAGTGGCTGTTAGAGGAACCCGGGCATGCCCTCTACTCTGGGTTCCAGTCCAGGGACCCTGTGTTTAGCACCTGTGGTCTGCTTTCTCTCAGGCCCAGTTGTTTTTTCCATGCACTCTTCCTACATCTTCCATTTCCCCCTTTCTCTATGTTTCCAGTCCAAACTCCCTTGTCCCAGGGAACAACTACAGGCTGCTCCTCCTGCAGCCCTTTCTGCTGCCAACTTCTTGGCTTTATAACAGCCCCTCCTGCTCCTCTTCAGCTGGGCTCCATCTTCAGTCAACCTTTCAATCCCGGGCTTTTCCTTAGGTGAAGCCTATCATGTTAATTATCGTAATTTAACCTGCTCTGCCTTGTGTGGAGTGAACATCCCATCACACACGTTCTCACATTTGTGAGTAGTACAAGCCAAGCACAAATGTTCATGGCTATGATAGGCACTAGGGTAATTTCCGTCTGCTTTCACAAGTACTGGCATTGTAAATTCAGTTGATACATATGCACTTTAAAAGGAAACCAGTTCTTGAAAAGAGGTTCTAAGTCAGTGGTCCCAAAACTTTTTACATTGCATCCCTCCTTCCCCTGTCTACATCCCCCCAGAGAGCCAGAGTTGAGATTGGGCCCGGGAGCCACAGCCAGGCACCGGGAGCCAGGAACCATAGCCGGGCTGGGGGCAGAGCGAGGTGGGGTAGCGCTCCTTCCCCACTCCCCCTTAGGGTCTTGATCAGGCCCTGCTGCACCCCCCCGAATGTTCCTCTGCACCCCCTCGGGGGCCCCGCCCCACAGTTTGGGGATCTCTGTTCTAGATATTTGGTTTGGAATTGGTGCCCTTCTGCGTTCTGAAGATACAATAAGAAATTGTTCACAAGTTAAGGGGGCAGATTCTCTCTACCCTTTGGCAAAGAGGAGTTCAATTTTCACTCTTGGCTACAGCTGGGACTCATCTTAGGGGGAGCCTAGGAGGTGATACTGTTAGTTTTCCCTGAGGGATTCTGTTCAGAAGAGAGGCACCTCATCAGCACATCTCCCTGTCGGCCTTGTCTTTCCTGTCCCTGGGCCACCCAGATCATTTTAGGGTCTCTGCTGGCTGGTAGAAACAGGAGAGCAGGAAGTTTGTGCTGCTTTATCCTGCTTCTGAAGACTTTCTGACTGTGTTTAGAGTCTGGGTTCCTCTGGCTTCTACCTGTGGAATCAATTAAATAAGTCAGCCACCACAGATTTAACAGCAGAGGAGCACAAAATATCCTATTTTGTTCTGTAAGGCCATTAGAAATGTTACATGAGCTATCTGAACAGGTGAGGCTGTGGACTGTGGTTGTCCATTTGAAAATTTGGTTCGCTGAGAGTATTTGTGCAACGTACTCTTCATATTATCTGCATAGACTTGAAAACTATGAAAACAAAATAGCTTTCTTTGCTAAGCTGCTTGTTTCAGAAGCCAGAAAACGTGAATCAGGTGTGTCTCTTCCTGTCTACCTTGGTGGCCTGGATTTCCTGGCATCTTCATTGTAAACTGTTCTTTCTCCAGCTATCACGAGAGAGAGACTTGGGTGGATTGGTTTGTATTTCTTGTGAACGACTGTGCAGGTTAATAGTTCACTCAGCAGACAAAGAAGTAGGACAAATTGAAGACAAACAGCCAATTTGGGTGCATGAAGTTTCTAAATAGCTGGTTTCTATAGCAAAAGCATTAGCAACATGTTCTGACTTAAAATATAGAAGTTGTGTTTCACACAAATATTTGGCAGTCCCTGTGAAAACAGTGTAAGAGCAATAAAATCTCTCCTGCCAGGACTAGTGTGACTTGAACATATTTAACCTTTGGGTTTTCTTCTTTGGTGGTCAAGCATCATTTGGATCGCTTTTGTCTGACCTAGGTTACAGCCATCTGACCTTCGATTTTGTTTTTAAAATGTAGTTGTGATATCATGTTACTGTAGTGTTTATCTCCAGCAAGGAAGGGAAACCAGGTCGAAAGCTGCTCGCTGGCTTTACAAACTGAGCTGCAAGGTTATGCATACAGACCAAGAATCTATCTACCACGTGCAAGAGGAGGTCTGTTTAATAAGACAGTAGCTTAAACATACCCTTAAATTATGAGACATTTCACTGCTGATAGCAAATCTGTATTGTTCGTTGTTTAAAATATTAGGTGTTTAAAAAAATAGAAGCATGTTTGATTAGAAATGAGCTATAGTTTCACATGTATGAGTTGCAGCACAGCTGCCATAGCGAGAATTCCATTCCTATTTGATTTAAAATGTTTTTTTCTTTTGTGTCCTCACCTAATTAATTGAAAGAAGAAAGTCAAATGCACACAACAGAAATTCCCGTATTGATTTTAATCCTTTTTTGTCCAAAATATATATGGTGGTAATGCCAAACAGAAAAGACAGACTTGCACACAATCGTCATTTCACAGCCCTATCCTTCCGCTTCCAGCATGCAAATGAACACTCACCCATTGAATAAAAACCGTTAAAAAGACAAGCAAGATAGTTAAATGCTTGCTATGGATCCTTATTGCAAATGTTCACTTGTTAACCTCATCATCTTCAATTTAAAGTGAAAATCAAACTGTTTCATATTGGATTCAGTAAAGGATATCTTTTATTTTTTTTTAATAAGTATGAAGATCATCATCTCTGTGCTTTTGGAGTTTCTCTGATCCACATAGTTAAAAGAATTCCTGGAGTATTGGCTACTGTTTATTGCCTATTGCCATTTTGTGGTAGTGGTCTTTTCTGAAAATACATCAACTGCCACATCCATCCAGCTACACTCAAAAAATAATTTCCATGGAAGAAATCAGTATTAGGAAAGATGAAATATACTAATGAAGGAAGATGAGATTCTTCTGGGACAATAGATGTCAACATTGGGAAGCTGGGTGGCTAGCCTTTAGGAAATACTGTATTTAAATATGAAATATACAAACACAAGAGATGGCTCTATCCAGGTGTCTCTGTCAGTTAAAGTGGAATCTTATTTCCTTGCATAACCAAGCATTAAGGTTTTGACTTAGAGAATTCTTTATCTGGCTACCATGAGTCTAGTTAAACTAAGGCCATTTTACACTCCCTTTTACCCTGCAGCATAGGGCAGTCTTAGAGGAACTGTGAATTAGGCCTGAGATGTTTATTGCTCTTCTGAAATAAATTAAAATTCTACGTTACAAACAAAATTTAGAAATAGAAATCCACATTACCAAAGAGTGTCAGAAATGGAAATCCAGAATATTTCTTGCTATGCTGAGTAAAAGATCTCTAGCCTGGCAGCAGGACTGCTGCCAAACCCTGTGGTTATCTGTAACCATATGAAATCAGTTAATATCCCAACAATGGCATTAATGGTTTCAGAAGGGCGAGGTGATATCCAAAATGGATGTTTTTACAGTTTTAAAACTTTATTATTTATTTATTTATTTTAAAGTGTAAGGTGCTAGACTGAGAGCTCAGCTCAGTGAAGTTTATTCACAGGATGAGTGCATCATGAAGAGTAGCAGTACAAGCTTCCCCACAACATGCCTCAGATACTGACCTTCAAATGTGATCTAGGTCTAGGTGTGAGACAGTGGTTCATTTTCCAGGCCCATTCAGTCATTGAGGTGTCTGCTGAGATTGTCAAAAGCCTGTATATTATCGTGGCCTTTTTTGTAACATGGGCACTTATCCACATGAAGCTAGAATGGGATCACAAATTGACTTCATATGGGGACAAATGAAGCTTCAGATTTCAATGGCTTTTCTCACTGCTACTCTGAGGCCTATTTGAACTGATAACCTAGATGTGAATTACGTGGTTATCCAGTTTGCTAGAAACATCATTTTAAAAATAGGAGTGGAAGTAGGAATGTTGACATAAAACTTTAATGATTGGGGTTTGTTTGTTGATGCCTGTAATTCTCTAGCCTTCTTACAGCAGAAACAAGACTTTCTGAAGTGAAAAGGTAACTATGTTTAATGGGTATAAACTTCTCTATGCTGTATGCTAAAGAATTCAGGTTATGTTAAGCTTTGACAGTCAAACTTTCATACTTTGTATCCCCAGCTAAATAGGCTTTTCTATTTTTAAAAGAGGAAGCAGGAGGTGGCAGATGAAACTGAAGATGGACTAAGGAAATGCAAGATGAGATGAATGCTAACTCTGGAGTCAAGAGTGTGTTTCAGACTTTTAATTTATCCCAGAACATTGATCTCCAGGTCACCAAGTACAGTGTCTATATAGCAACTGTCCCCAGAATTCTAGCACTCTTCTCAGTAAACAATTGATTTGACAAGTTTAGCTTCTTTTATGTTTGCTCATTATTCTTGAAGAGATTTCAGTTTCTACAGATATGTTGATCACATGAACTACTCACTGAATAATTATAAGTAAACGTATTTCAGCCCATGGATTATTCACAAACTTTGTCATAACTGTTACTTCAAAAACTCACTGTTTTATAATTCCTTATTTACATTGTGTGAGGACTCTCCAAAGCCACATAAGTATTGTTTCTTCTCATTGAATGGATGTCTCTCAAATCCAGAAATATCTTGGATGGAGGCATGCAAACATTTCTGGTGTGGAAACCTCTAGAAATACATGTTTACCCAGATGTTTGCAACACTTTCAGTTAATGTTCTTGTAAACACAATTTTGTTCTCATTGCATATTAATGGGAAGTGATTAAAGAGATTGCAAATGCCATTTAAGCAAATATGCAGTTTTTAATATGAACAAATATTTGCAAAGGCTTGTTTCAGCATTCACCTTTAATGGCAACATAGAGCAAACATCAAAAGCAGAGGCTCATGTTCCCTTACAAGTGTACCAAATGTATAATAGTTATAGGTCCTGACAAATATGCATTAACTGTGCGTCTTTTAATTTATTGCATGTAGTTGCAGCAATTGGGCATGCAGATAGCTGTTTAAACATTTAAATGCCATTTGCATACACAATCTGTAATTGTGTGCATAGATATAAATATTCAGTTAATGGATGTTCATCAGGACCTCTACCTATTAAAAAAAATATTATCTGTTGGTGTGTTTTATTAAAAGGACTCTGTGATTCAGTTTTTGTCAGCATGTTGTGGTAGGTACACGGGTAAATATGAATACAGTATATGTGTGATCAGAGAGGCTTTGGGCTAGATTCATCCCTGTGGAGTCAAGCTAAACTCCACTAACAGCATTAACACAGAACCTCTTATAAGAAAATGTGTTTTGGGCTGATGTTCAAGAATAATGATTAGATTAATTTCCATTTGTTAATATAAAGTAATTGAAGTTTGTGGAATACTTTGCAATAAAATTGTAAGCGCTGAGGCTTTTAAATTGAATTTTTTGTTTTGTGTTTTATTTTTGAAGCACTAAAGAACAGACATTTTTACTGAGCCTCTCATGTGCATTGCCCTGAAGTACTAATATTGTAAGGGTATTCACAACAATATTCTAATGCCAACTTTATTAGCATAGAGGAGCTATGACAACATGTTTTTGACATTCTAAGAGTAGGGCCCTGATTTTGGTTGAGGACCCTGGGCCCTACCATAATACAAATAAATAATGAATAATAAGGCATACGTTTTAGTTGTTGCTGTATTGATGCATGCCCAGCTGGCCGAGTATAGAAGAGCACACTGTATGTTGCCAAGCTTTGCTCCATACTGTCAGTGTCTTTAAGGTTGAGACTAATTTGGAAGCATCATTTTGCCACTGAGAAGGCTAGTATTCTAGCTCTGTTGTAGAGGATGTTTTCAAGGTTGGGCAGACTGTTTACCTGCCCCGTAAATCTGTTGTTTGTGGTTCATTATTGTCAAGTAACTTGTTAATGTAACAAAAGGGCATAATACAATTAGGGAACAATGCACCAGCTCTTATCATCTTAGCCCCCCACTGAGGGCGGGAGATGGCTTATTTTTCCCCTTTTCCGTTAGAAAGAATGGTAGCAATGCTAAACGTCCAATTTCTTTCCTGCCCTTGAAATATCTGTATGCATTAAATCTTCTCTTATATTCTTCATTTGATATTCCTGCTGTGTACATCCTGTGAAAGGAGGTTCAGTCACAGACAGAATTTGGAACTTAATGTAATTGGTGTCTGAAGCATCTTGGTGATTTGAGAGGATGTTTTTCTATTTCCAGCGGTATCTGTAACTTTTATAATTATTTATTGAGCAATCAAAACTTGGTTAGGCACCTCAGAAACTGAATAAAACACATTCCTTGCCTTAAAGAACTTAAAATCTAAATGTACAAGAAGATACAATAAATGAGAGCAACAAAATAATGGGTAATAGGAAAAGAGGGAAGGCTGCACGGAGTTCACAAATATAAGGTTATCGTAGTTGCTTAGGTATCTCATAAAGCTTGTCTGCATGCAGAATTACTGTATGGCAAGCCTGAATATGAATCTACAGCTCACCAGACTGCTGTGTAGTAACTCACCATGTAGCAGAGGTGGTGCTATCCCATTGGAGGACCTAAGCAGGAATAACTTTGCCTCCCCCTTACCTCTCACCCATCCCCTAAAATATAATAATTGATTATTTCCACAAACCAGAAACTATACCAATGCAGCACATGCTAATCCACTTGTTAAAAAGTTCACATTCAATAAGATGAATGGAGTTGTGGGGGTAAACTAAATCAGGGCCCCTTGAGCTGTTTGGGTCACTAAGCAGTTGCTCAGTCTGCTTCTGTCTAGTGCTTCCAGTACCGGGTGGACATGGCCACAACGCAATGAAAGTACCAAAGTGCAGCTTAGCCATATAGCAAGTTACTGTGCTGCAAGCTGTGCTCTGCAGATTCAGTCGGCCTGCTGTGCAGTAAATCACTTTGTAGATAAGATCATATTCGGGTCACAAAGTAAAACATATATTTCCTTTTCCTTCAATCTAATTTTAAGTGATTTTTTTATTTGTATTGATGCTTAGAAATCAAATAGATTTAAAAATAAAATCTTGACAGAACTAACTCAGGATTAAGAGAAAAATACATCAATACTGTAAATAGACTGTTTTATTAACCAATTTAATTGTCTTCTCCCTTCCCAACCCAAACTGCAGCCAAATAGATATTTAACCTTTAACTTACAGTATGTATAATATAAGTACAGTCTCCATATTGATTGCAGCTACCTTAAAGCTATATATATTTATACCAAAATATATTTTAATATATAAAAGTGCCAGCAGTGCACAAATCATAAAAGAAGTTATGTGCCTTTCCTGGGGAGATTGCAATCTATATAGGCTATGAAGTTTGAAGCGCCGATGATGATGGTACACATTTAAGGCTTTGCAAATGTGCACATTCAATGGGACTACTCCTGTGTAAACTTACTCACATGGGTAACTGTTTTTAGGCTCAGGGCCTTAAATTGTGAGTTCTGGTTGTCTTTATGATGGGATTACTATTTTCCTGTCCCATGGCAGGAAAAAGGGATGTCTTCCTTTCCTAGGTGTTAATCTTAAAGTAATCTTAATTTATCAGCAAGTTACAGAAGTATGGGTTGGATGAATGGACTATAAGATGGATAGAAAGCTGGCTACCTCATTGGGCTCAATGGGTAGTGATCAATGGCTCGATGTCTAGTTGGCAGCCAGTAACAAGTGGAGTGTCCCTGGGGTCGGTGCTGGGGCCGGTTTTGTTCAACATCTTCATTAATGATCTGGAGGATGGGATGGATTGCACCCTCAGCAAGTTTGAAGATGACACGAAGCTGGGGAGAGTGGTAGATATGCTGGAGGGCAGGGATAGTATGCAGAGTGACTTAGACAAATTAGGGGATTGGGCCAAAAGAAATCTGATGATGATTAACAAGGACAAGTGCAGAGCCCTGCATTTAGGAAGGAAGAATCCCATGCATTGGTACAGACTGGGTACCAACTGGCTAGGCAGCAGTTTGGCAGAAAAAGTTCTGGGGGTTACATTGGACAAGAAGCTGGATATGAGTCAACAGGGTGCCCTTATTGCCAAGAAGGCTAACGGAGTATTGGGCTGCATTAGCAGAAGCATTGCCAGTAGATTGAGGGAAGTGTTTATTCCCCTCTATTTGACACTGGTACGGCCTCATTTGGAGTATTGTGTCCAATTTTGGGCCCTCCACTACAGAAAGGATGTGGACAAATTGGAAAGAGTCCAGCGGAGGGCAACAAAAATGATTAGGGGGCTGGAGCACATGACTAATGAGGAGAGGCTGAGGGAACTAGGCTTCTTTAGTCTGCAGAAGAGAAGAATGAGGGGAGGGGATTTGATAGCAGCCTTTAACTACCTGAAAGGGGGTTCCAGGGAGGATGGAACTAGGTTGTTCAGTGGTGTCAGATGACAGAACAAAGAGCAATGGTCAATGGGGGAGATCTAGGTTAGATATTAGCAAAAACTTTTTCACTGGGAGGGTGGTAAAGCACTGGAATGAGTTACCTAGGGTTGTGGTGGAATCTCCATCCTTAAAGGTTTTTAAGATGCAGCTTGAGAAAGCCCTGGCTGGAATGGTTTAATTGTGGTTGGTCCTGTTTTGAGCAGGGAGTTGGACTAGATGACCTCCTGAGGTCACTGCGAACCCTAATCTTCTATTTTTCTAAAGTAATGTGAAATTTTGCTAAGATAATTTTGCTAAGCAATGCAATTTAAGGCTCTGTGTATTAAACAGACCTTCAAAACTGCAAGCACAATTTTGCTTCCACAATTAAATGTAGGCTCAAACTTTCGGGTGCAATTAATTGTCCCTGAATATGTTACCCTTAACACCTCTGGCAATGTGATTTGAGGGTGAAATCAAACAATTAACTTTCTAAATGGATGTAATTATGGATTAATAGTAATATACTAATTGCTCCCACATTTTAACTGGAGGCCATTTATGACAATTCAGGTTTGTTTATAGAGTATCTGTCCATTGTATCTTCAGTATGTGCATGCGGTACTCCTAGCCTAGTTACATATGTGTATCAAGTAGAGAGCAAACAGCAGTTTTTGATTGCTGTGTCTAATAGTGTTTATTAAGTAGCAGAGATGTTAAGTCTGCAGTGATGTGCTAATATTTGTGAATTTTTCCATTGTAAAGCATAATTACATAAAGAATATGTTTGCCCACTGCTGAGCGATAAGATGATTCCAAGCTACAGTTCAGTCAGCAGTGCAATGACACAGTCTGTTGTACTGCCAAGAAGGCGAGCCAGCTGCTGAGGTAGGCTTAAGTCTCCTATTCCCAGGGCCACTATCAGAAGCATCCTGCTTATAATGAATACTCTTTAACAGCAGTGCTCCAGGGATTAGTGGTACAGTTAAAACCTTTCACAAACCCTTTCAAAATGTATTTTTAATCTCTGGGTGAAAAAGGAGATAGTTACAAAAAGAGGGGAATTCGTCTTTAGACAATTTGTAGAGCAGCACGAGAATTGGCATTCTGTGAAATATGCAATATTGGTGTCTGATGGAGAAACACAAAACAGAGAATTTAAAAGGAGAGGAAGCGTATATAATGAAGAGACCAGACAAACCCAAAATTCACGCCATCCACTAAAGCCTCATATTGTGAGTGAAATAGGCTATGACTATGTTACCTGCTATGCCAGAGTTCTCATGTAGCTCTAGGATCCCACTCAGGGGCATGCCACCATTTTACATAGCCCTACATGGGTGGAATATTTGTGAGCACTTACTAAAATTAACCAATCAAATCAGTTTACTATCCCCTCCATTTTGTTGCCCATCGTTGATTACAGCCCTCAGTGTTGAACGGAGATCTAATAATCCTCTAGACATAGGATTATAGCATAGCCACTATAGCATTCCTTCCAGCTTGTTGTAAAGTATTGTTACTTACCATGTCAGAAACAGGATATGGACTAGATGGATCACTGGTTAATTCCTTTATTCCTGTAAATTCTGTGAAATTCTGCAAATTCCCTCCTTCCTTTTTTCAGCACTCCGAGCTATAACTACGCACCAAACATGGATAAACATTGGATCATGCAGTACACAGGGCCTATGCTGCCTATCCATATGGAATTTACAAATGTCTTACAGCGCAAAAGGCTTCAGACATTGATGTCAGTTGATGACTCCATGGAAAGGGTGAGCTGTTGAAAATGTCAGAGATAAATTGTTTTATTACGCAGTTTTGTAACTTGTATACTGAGTCTGATTTGTCTCTCATTTCTACTCACCTTGTGCTGGTGAATTCTATTGACTTCAATGGAGTCACTCTTGATTTACCCTATGTAAGTGAGAAGAAAATCTCTATTCCTATTATTTCGATCCCCCTGCAATCCGGACTGGTGTGTAGTTGTCACTCCAATTCCTCACTCCTGGGCCCCGACTTACCCCGCTTTGCTGTGTGAACCACCCACTCCTGGGTCAGCCCACGCCTAGCCTCCTGCAAGTAATCAGTCCCTGACCTAGTAAAGGAGCACCTCTGGCCAGTCACTCATGGGATAGACCCCCAGCAAACACCCCCAGTCCCAGATGCAATCCCGGGAACTGCCGTTTTGCAGGGTTCAGTGCTGCACACTGCACCCTGCAAGCTCATTTACATTTGTCCGTCAATTTATAAAAGAAATTGATATGCACCTGCTCCTTCACTCTAAGTGAGGTCTCTGCACACACTCAATCCACATGCGCTGTTTTAGATAAAACAAACAATTAAGTTTATTGACTACAGCAAGATTTTAAGTGGATCTAAGTCAGATTAATATAAATCAAAAGATTAATAAATGAGTCAGAGTTAATCACGATTAACTGAAAGATAACTCACATCTTAACCTAAGATTAATATTTCAGTCTCTATTCAGTTTACCACACAGGCTGGTTGCAATGCCTCCTGCAACCAGGTCCCCCCCCACCCCCCCTGTGGGTAGATTCTCAGTCTTTGGTGTTGCTTAGAAAATGGATTCCAGGGGAGAGCCCCAAGACAAAGAAGCCTCTTTCTTTTTAACAAGTTTCCACGACACCCCCTGGGGTCAGGTGATTGGCCATGTCCGGCAATGGGCATGATTTTTCCCTCTTGAACCAAAGTGCTCAAAGATGCTTAGGCCAGTCCATTGTTTCTATGTGCATGACTCTGCTGGGTATGGAAACACTGCTTTGTGCTTGTCTGCATCTATTCAAGCCGTGTGACACACACATTTGGGGATATGATATAGCAGGGTTTCATATCTGTATACGTGTATGACATTGCAGGGAACATGCTACCAGAACAATAATATTCAGTATGTCATGAGCATTCCAAAAACACTTTACATGGCATGTTTTGCGTTGGACCATACACAGCTGGACTGTAAGGGTGAACATGAATGATACACAAATCACACCATAAGGGTGTACATGGGGTACAGCATGTCACACCTATAGTGATAGGGAACCCAAATCTACCTGTGAAAATACAAGCTCCTACAAATTCTCTGACTGGTAAACCTACACTGCTGTTTTGTTTTCCACATTCTTAATTGGTAGCAGAATTAGTGGGTTTTTTTTAAAGGGGAAAATTAAAATGTGTCCAGTAAGCTAAAGGTTCAGTTTCACTCTTTCAGCCCGTAGAGCAAATACATAAAGAAATAATCAAGTCCCTCATCTGTAGAGGGCCATGGCCCATATGTACACACACATACACTCTTATACATTACCTCTGCTTCACTCTATTCCCTTCACAGTTCATCCTTCAACCAAGTTCTGGGCATCTGGCTTCACTGAAGCCCAGACTAAAAATCAGGTGTCAGACTGTTAGTGTTTGTGGGCATATAGATAATACAGGGGACAGCTAACTACATATTATATGACACATGAGTTGTTGGGAATAGAATTGTTGGCCTTTTGTTCCAAAACCCTTGACCTATGGATCCAAAGGCCTTTCCACTGGTGCTAAAGGAGGGATTCCCTTAACATTCAGTAGCAATAAAATGTTTAGCCTCTTTCCAAGCCCCTAACTGAAAGGGAGGAGAGACTTACATTTGAGCAAGTCTGAGAATGTATCTGTTATAGAGCTAGCAGCTCACCAACAGTGTATTACAATGATTATATAGAGATTTGTGGGTAGGGATGACACAAGTCAAATGGCACCATAAATTGCCAAAGTAAACTTTTTGAAATCCTCTCCTGAAGCAAACTGTCATCTGTCAAAATGTGGACCTAGTTGGTGAGCGGCAAAACAACATTTTATTCAGTTTTTTACAGCATGCTACGGGCATGATGTGCCAAATTCATCTTTGGCATAACTGTTAGTTTCAATAGTTTCACCAACGGTGCATTTGACCCAATAGGTTTAAATTAGAAAAATTGAATGTATACAAGATTATGCAAAAAATGTTTTGCAATATTTGATTTTGAGTTTTTCCTATGCTATATTTCAGCTATACCATATGCTTGTGGAGACGGGAGAACTGGAGAATACCTACATTATTTACACTGCTGACCATGGGTACCATATTGGGCAGTTTGGACTGGTCAAGGGAAAGTCAATGCCATATGACTTTGATATTCGAGTTCCTTTCTTTATTCGTGGGCCAAGTGTAGAGCCGGGATCAGTGTACGTTCTCTTATGTCTGCAGCACAGCTGTTGTACCTAATTTGAAATGTTTCTAAACACGTCTGATGGTCAGTCTAAGTGTCTGGTTTCCTTTCATAAAGAACATCCTGTTATGACAGGACATTGCTTTAGAAGAGCAAAAGTATTTGTTTTTGTATATTATAAATAGGTAAAAATGTGTAATAAAAATTGCATTACTTCTAGCTCTGAAAAGTTAGGCTTTGTCCTCTATTTTTAAAAAGCAGATAGGTTCAACTAATGACATCTATTGCTCTTCTTCTGGGTTAGCAGAATGGATTGATTCAGTCTTTATTGTGAGTGAGATGGGAGGAATAACGTGATTCTTTCAACTTCTTATTTAACTGTACCTAGCTCAGATGCTCTTTGATAGTATTCAATGATATTGGTCTGTCATTCTCAAAGTCACAGCCCTCTAGGGGGAATTTCTGCACTTAGCACTTATATAGAGCTTTTCATCTTCAAAGAACTCATAAACATTCATTACTATTCTAATTCTGAAAGAAAGTGAAGGGTTACATATAATACAGCTCTGACCTTTTCTGTTAATTTGCAGAGTACCTCAGATGGTGCTGAATATTGACCTTGCTCCAACTGTTCTGGATATTGCAGGACTTGACGCGCCTCCAGATATGGATGGCAAGTCTGTCCTAAAGCTTCTGGACCTCGAAAAGCCAGGAAACAGGTGGGTCATTGCCATTTCTCAAAGCCAGTTCAGCAGCAAACACCTCAGTAAATCAACAGCTGAATGGAAAAGAAATTGTGGCAAAATAAGCTGTGTCAAGCCCAATGACCACAGCTTTCACATTTCAAAACTGTTTTAAATAGCACATTTATAAAATTGCAGGTATTCCTGAGCAGAGAGGTTACTTTAAAAAAATAAATCGTTAACACTAACACTGCTATTCAAAAACAGCCACAGATGCCAGCAGTAAATATCATTATTTTGCTTTCAGGTTTCGAACAAACAAGAAGACCAAAATTTGGCGTGATACATTTCTGGTGGAAAGAGGGTAATTATTAAAGCCGAGACAGTTTCGGGAAACTTGCCTAGTGGCAAACTTGCTTGTGCTCACTCTTTTTTTTTTTTTTTTTTTTTTTTTTTTTTAAGTGGACAGCCAGGCTGTAAAGTCTGCAAGTAAACTGACAGGGTTTCTTTGTTCCCCAGCACAAGCTGTGCAACCTGCAGCCCTTCTTCTTACACTGTTTCATTAGCGATTTGAGTGGGTGCTTTCCACAACAACTTTACTGGTCCGTCCATTCCACTTGCCTAGATTCATTCTTTAACCTCAGATCCACAGCCATTCACCTGGTCACCTGCTGTTTTTTCCTTCCCTTTCCGTTACTCTTTTCCAAATCCTGCTGTTGATGTGATGGTGCAACATTCTTCTGTCTAATTTGATAGTTTTCACCTCAGTTAGGAATCCTTTTCCAATTTGTTTAAGTAAAGGAAAGCTCTATATATAAATGAGATTCTTAAATATAGCTACTTAACTTTTTCACACACAATTTATAATTTTCATTGCCCTGCACTTTATTACTGTGGAAATTCCCTGAGTAAAAGTATTAACTAATTCTTTTAATGGCATTTATGACATGACTGTCTGTGAAAATAAACTGGTGGGTATGACTACATGAATAGTTCCTGAAGAGAAGCAATGATTGCTGGTGTAGTTTTCCAGTATGTCACTTGGACCATTCCTTTACTACAAGAGCTCTTGCTGCTGTATCTCACAAACACATGAATGTTCTTATCTTAGAAGATGGCCACCAGATGCTAAATCTTGAATATTGTTGCTTTTTTAATGAAATTTATCCCCTACAATGATTATAAGAGTGCATTGCCTCTGAAATTTAACTTTGTTTTTCCTTTTTGAAAGCAAATTTCTGCGCAAGAAGGAGGAACCCAACAAAAATGCCCAACAGTCTAACCATTTACCAAAATATGAAAGAGTAAAAGAATTATGCCAGCAAGCGAGGTACCAGACAGCCTGTGAGCAACCAGGACAGGTGAGCAACAAATGATTCCAGAACTGTATATACCATAATGGAATGTACTTCTGGGAATGATGTAATGACATATTGCATGAGAGCTAGCTGAAACTGGGTAAAGAAATCACATTTGCCTAATATCTTTATAAGTAAGAAAGTATAAAAATGTCTTGGTACGTTACATTGCATTAAAAATATAACTACCTATTGCGGGGAGATTGTGGCTTGCCCTGCGTACTCTCTCATGGGGGAGTAACAAAGCATATGAGACCCTCGTGTAGCTCCATGTGGGCTCCCCACATCACAAGTTATAACACAGTGGGAAGAGCTGCTTCCATGGTGTCACTATTCCCCATTCTGAGCAGGTGAGCAGTCAAGAATGGGGAATGGGCGGTGTCTCAATCCTGTTCCTTCTTCCCATAATACACCACTCAACACAGCTGAATCAATCCAGAGAGGGGAAGAATCTGCACCACATTAAGGGCTGACTCAGATTACTTCCGCAGCAGAGCAAAGGGGCTCCAGTGACCCTGAGTCACAATTCTGTGCCTGGAGCAGAGCACCTATGCATTGCCCTACATTCAGCATATTCTACAATCAAGCCTCTTTATTCAGATTTAAAAACGCAATCATTGTGTGATTAGTAACTAGTTGTTCATTAAAGATATTTATTAAATTTAATGCCATGTAAATAGTAGTCTTGGAGACAATTACATTATCAACAAGACAGCTATTGAATTAAAGGAAAAAAAACATTAACCAGTAAAAGCCACATTCTGCTTGCCTCACTCAAAGCCGGTGGTACTAGTCAGATGGGTAAGGGAAGCAGGATTTTATCTAATGGTATTTGCTGCAGTTTAACAAGTAGGTACTATGTCAGGACTACATAGATGTTAATCAGTCAAAATATGAGTTTAGTCATTTTAGTCATTGGAATGTATTTAATGTAAAGGATCTAATATTCAAGAACAGCTTCCATTTCTGGACACAATTATGGACCAGATTGTGATATTCTTACTCAATAGTATCTTCCTCTTCAAGTGCTTGCACATGTCCATTCCATTGTAGGTGTGTACATGCATCATGCACTGTTGTCAGAGAATTTTGTCCCTCAGCAGCACCCGTTGGGGTGGTCCAAATGCCTTCTGTCACCATGTGCCACTGTGTGCAGATGTAAGAGGGCAGAGCCATTCCTGGCCCCTCTCAATTCCTTTTTACCACCAATGATGGTTGTCGCAGCGATTCCAGACTTGTTGTGACAAGTGCTCCCCTCACTCATTTCCATGTATTAGTTAGCTAACTAGCTTAGGGCAAGATTTTCGTTTTAGATTTTTGATCACTTTTTATCTTTCGGTACCAGGATCAGTAGCAAAATGATGCCTTGCTTGCCGGGGTCTAAGTCCTGTCTGACTTGCATGAAGCTTATGCTGCTCAGTGACTCACACCCAGGCCCAGCCTGCTTAAAGTGTTTGGGAGAGTCTCTCGTTAGTGACAAATGGCGCGTTTTAAAAGGATTCATGCCCTCCTCAAAGAAAGACAGAACAGCAAGGCTCAAGTGCTTACTTATAGAGGCAGCGATTCGTCCTCTATTGGAGTTGTCATATGGGGAAAGCACGCTAAATCCATCAGCTTTGGTGCGGAGTGCCCCATTGGAGATGTCTGCAGCTTCTTGGTTCCATTTACAGGTACCGAAGAAATGGCTTAGGCCTTCCGCAGATTTGGTACCTTGATTGAGTGTGTCAGTACAAAAGCCGAGTAGAGGTAGAGACGCTGTAAAAAGTTCCAGGGAAAGGCTCTCCCTGGAGCACTCATCACTTAGGAAGAGAGGTCGCCACCTCCAGAATCTGTGCAGGTCCATCGAGACCATCCCCTGAAAGATCTTTGCAGAGCCAATAGACCATGTCACTACTAACCACCCCAGAAGCATATGCAGCCACAAAGGACCTGCTTAGCCTCTCTGTACTGTTATCACTGGCATTGCAAGAAGGTTTACAGCCAGTACCGATGTCTGCAGCTCATACCTCATCCTGTCAAGAACCTGAGATATGTTTGCCTCCTAAACTTCCACAAAAGCCAGTGTAGTCGAGAGGCAAGCCTCCAATGATATACCTGGCACCACCATCCCCAGGTTTGGGCTCCCTCTCTCCAGTCCCAACTGGTTCTGCCCCTCCATTGTCAGAAGTGAGGTTGTCTGTATCCCACTCAGGATGGGGAACATACCCTTATCAGAGTGTTGGGGACCATGGGCTGTGCAGCAATTTCAGCACCAGACTCTTTCTAAGGGACAATGGTCCAGGCAGGAAGAGGTCCGAGGCCCATACCAGTGGCCATTCTGGACACTGTGGAGTGCCCCCCCCCACCCCCGCAGCTAGCACCTTCCCTCAACTCTTTCATTCACTATCTTCGTGAGCACCCCATCATCCCCGAGGGCGTCATTCTCAGGTTCCCGGTACTGTGATCAGTCCCAACCAGCCAGAAGTCACTCAGGCAGCTTCTCTGAAACAAGATGTAGATCAGCCACCACTTCAAAAGCCTGTGGTGTCCTCTTCCTCATCACCAGATGAGGCTATTGAGCCAGCAGGTGATTCTCCACTGCCAGAAGACCACAGAGCTCACCAATATCTTTTGAGAAGGGTGGCCTCTGTGCTTGACATTCAAGCAGAGGAGGTGCGTGAAAGCTCTCACAAGATGGTGGATATTCTGGTATTGGCAGCTCCTGCCAGGCTGGCTTTGCCAATTAATGAAGCCATTATGGAGCCGGTTAAGGAACTTTGGCGGATACCCTCCTCCTTGCCTCACGCAGCAAAATGAGCTCTAAGGGATAGGACCATTTCTACTCCCATCCTCCTCCAGTTTCCCTTGTAGTAGCAGCTGCCAACAAGCGGGCGAGATAGGAACAGTGAGCATTGGTGCCGAAAGGCAAAGATTCAAAGAGGCTGGATCTGTTTGGTTGCAATCTTTATTCCTCAGGAAGTCTACAACTCAGGATTGCAAACCTGAGCCATCCACTCCTGAGTCACTATGACTTTGCCTCTGGGAGTCCATTTTAAAATTTAAAGATAAGTTATCAGAGGACTGTAGGCAGGAGTTTACAGTAATGGTGGAAGAGGGTAAGTTGGTCACCAGGGATGCTCTCCAGAATAGTTCCATAGTGCAGACTCAGCTGCTCGAACCACGGTATCAGCTATTACTATGAGAAGGTGTTCATGGGATTGCAATCATGTGGGCTACTCCCAGAGGTCCAGCAGACCATTCAGAAGTTCCCTTTCAAAGGTCCCTCTTTTTTAAAAAAATAAATAAACGATAGACTCCAGAACCTAAAAGATTCCAGGGCAACAGTAAAATCTCTTGGAAACTATAATCCAGCAATGTCAAGGAAAACGTTTCATCTGCAGCAGCCATACAGGCACCAGGTTTTTGCTCCCAAGTCCCAACACCCGCCAAGGAGTAAGGGAAGGGTTATGGGAGGCGTCATCCACCCCCTTCCTCATCAGCATCGATGGGTTCATCCTGTCCAGCTGCTTTGTGCAAATAGCCAATTTGATGTGTTGGTCAAGTGCAGTATACCAGTTACCATAGTTCCTTCGGTTCTCCACCTTTTGTTTACCAGTCGCTTATCCCACCTCGTAAGCGCTTGAGCCCACGTAACATCAGATCGGTGGGTCGTAAGCACAGTGGAACTAGGATATGCCCTTCAGTTCATTTCTAACACCCCTTCCCACCTCCTTCCCTGTCCCTCTTTAGGGAGCACTCTCACAATGTTGTCCTTCAACAGGAGGCCTTCTTCAGGAAGGGGTTGTAGAGGAAGTCCTGTTGTGCCTCAGGAGAAAAGGCTTCTATTCCTGTTAGTTCCTCAAGGCAAAAGTTGGTTTCAGGCATATTTTAAATCTAAGGGAGTTGAACAAAATCCTGAAGAAAGTAAAATTCCACGTGGTTACCTTAGCTTCCGTTATTCCCTCCCTGGAATGGAGGGACTGTTACACTGCCTTCAACTTAAAGGTTGCTTACTTCCATGTTGCAATATGCCACAACTCTCAGTTTCATTATGAATGGGTACCATTATCAGTTCACAGTGCTTCCTTTCTGTCTTTCAGCTGATCTTCAGGTGTTCACAAAGTTTATGTTTAATGGTAGCAGCGCATCTATGAAAATCAGGTGTTCACATGTTCCCATACGTGGATGACTAGTTGATCAGAAGTCAGTTCGAGGCTCAAGTGTTATCCAACGTATCCACTGTCCTGTCTACATATGACATGCTAGGACTCCTTGTAAATCAAGAAAAATCAATACTAGCACCAGTTCAGAGAACAGAGTTCATTGGGGCAGTCTTAGACTTCACAAAGGCCAATCTACCACAATCCAATTTGAAACATTACTGGATCTAGGGCTGCAGCTGAAAACATACCTTCTCACCATGACACACAGTGCCTCAGTGTCCTGGTCACATGGTAGCATGTGTCTATGTAGTTCCACACACCACACAGCATCTCAAAAAGCTGCAGGCATGGCTAGCTTCAGTTTATGCTCGAAGTCGACATCATTTGAACAATGCTTTAAGTGCCAATGTTTGTTTTGTCATCTCTGTTTTGGTGGATGTGCCCTCTGAAAGTTTGCATGGGAGGCCTTTTTGTTCTCCCACTACCAATCCTCTCTCTAGACACGTCATGCATCATCCTATGAACTTCCCAATCCAATGGGAGTCCTTGTAGACTCATAGTCTGTGGTTGTTTCAAGTTCTAAAGACTCATATAAATGTCAGGGAGTTAAGAGCAGTACATGTAGCCTGCTTGTCCTTCCTCCCCCATATAGCAAGGAAGAATTTATTAATTTTAACAGGCAACTCTGCAGCTTTGTTTTACATAAACAAGCAGGGAGGAGCGTGATCAACCCAAATGTACTCAGAGGCAATTAATCTTGGGACTTTTGCATAAACAATCAATTCATATCAAGGTTGCTTACCTTCCAGGAAAACAGAACACATTAGCAGGTCATCAGAGCAGGTTCTACTTCAACCATCATGAGTGGTCATTACACCCAGACATGACCAGATCGATCTTCCAGCTCTGGGGGACTCCCCAAGTGAACCTGTTTGCAACAAAGACCAACAGAAAATGCCATCAGTTCTGTTCTTGGGGAAGTCTCAGCCCAGGCTCACTGACAGATGCTTTTTCTCCTATCCTGGAAGAATTCCCTCCTGTACACTTTCCCTCCGATTCCTTTGCTACTCAGGTTTTTGTTCAAAATCAAAGAAAATCATGCTCACCTCATCTTTATAGCACCAGCGTGGCCTCATCAACACTGGTACTCTATGCTACTAGCCATGTCAATCAAACCTCCACTGTCTCTCCTTTTGGATCCAGATATCATTTCCCAGGACCACAGTTGCCTGCTCCATCCCAAACTCTGAGCCCTTCATCTGACATCGTGGATGCTTCATGGTTAACACCATTTGAGAGATCCTGTTTGAAGGACATTCAGAAAGTGCTTCTGAATAGCAGAAAAGCCACAACTAGGAGCACTTACCTGGCTAAGTTGAAGTGCTTCTCCATTTGGTCCCATCGGAAAGGTGCATTTCCAGGGCAGGCACCCTGGACCTAGTACTGGACCGCATACTGGACTCTCTTCTAGATCTAAAACAGAGTTTGGCTATTAGCTCTATACAAGTGCATCTGGCAGGTATTTTGGCCTTCCACATCTCAGTGGATAGTGGATCCTTTTTCTCCAACCCCATTGTCACCAAACTCCTAAAGGATTTGATTAGATTTTATCCACATATGCAAGATCTTATCCCTCCTTGGGATCTGAACTTTGTCCTAGCAAAATTGGTTAAGACCACCCTTTGAACTCCTTGCAGTTTGCTCTCTGCTGCACATCTCTATTAGGGTAGCATTTCTAGTAGACATTACATTGCAAAAAGGGTGGGAGAGATAACAGCCCTAGTATCAGATCCTCCCTGTGCAGTTTTCCATAGGCATAATGTTCATCTTCCTCCTCACCCAAAATTTCTCACTAAGGTAGTCTCTACATTAACCAGGCAATCTATTTGCCGACTTCTTTTCAAAACCTCACACTTACAGAGATGAGGAGAGACTACATCTGGTGGAGGTGAAAAGGGCTCTAGCTTTCTATCTGGACCACACTAAGTCTTTTAGGTCTTTTAGTCAGTTGTTCATTGTGATTTTGGACAAACCTAAGGGCAGACCAGTGTCCACTCAGAGGATTATGTCCTTTGTGCATTCATTTATGCTACCAGTTGGCTAAGGTATTGGCTGGCACATTCTAGTAGAGCAAAGGCAACATCGGTGGCTGGCACAAGTACCTATCATAGACATTTGTAAAGCAGAAACTTGGTCATTTCTCCATATTTTTGCTAGATGGAGCAGGTAGCTAGGTGTCTAAATAGTTCACCTGAAATGGCAGCAGTTCACTAGAAAATAGGAGTTAGATTAAGGGATTTAAAAAAATAATTAGGCCCAAAATATTTAATTGATTCTGAATTAACACAATACATTTAGTGATGATGTGGAGAAGGGATGTCTCTTGTGATGTGCAGAATTCTGAATGTATTGAATGGAGTTTTACAAGAATATTCCCTATTAATAATAAACATTGAAAATACATTTGTATGTTTCCCTCAAGTCCAGTTATAGCAGTCTAGCTACTTATAATCATTGCTTTTAAAAGAACTATTAGCAAATTGTTTTGAATGAGAATACTTTCATTGCTTAATTTCTAGTTTCAGTCTGTAACCACCTGTGATGCTTTATCCAAAGCAGGTGGAGTTCTGCAAAACAAACAGGGTGGCATTCACAATAGCTCAGACACGGAAAAATAATCCATTCCTGCTTTTATTCTTGTCATTCATTGAAACACACTGTTATAGTAAATCTCAATTAATCCCAGATTGGTCTGGAATATGTTTCAGCCGGCACACCATCATGAGAGTCCTTTCCCACAGTTCTCACCTCACACATACTCATAAAATACAGCCACTTTTGAAAGGACATACGCAATATCACAGTCTTACTAAAGGGCAAGGTTTTCATGTGTTCAACTATTGCCATTGCAAACAGTGATTAAAACTGGGGGGTGGGGGAAATCTGAATATTTCTACAAAAACGGAGCGATCAATGGTCTCATTTAGAACCTTAGACACTAAAGTGTTGCGTTTTAAAATACCAAAATATTTTCTTTGCAATTATGTCGTGTTTTTTACATTTTATGCCAAAATATGATTTTGTAACAACTTTTTTGTACAAGTGGAAAAGGTAAGATTAAATGACTTGATCAAGTGTCAGAACTGGAACACTAGGATCTCTTGCTCTCAGTCCTACGCTTAATCCCCTGGAGTACAATATCAAGCTGCCCCCCTTTTAATCGGCTATCTCATTGGTTGCAGGCACCAGGCTAGAAGGGAGCTTGCAATAGCAATGGCATTTGATGTAGGATGCGGCTTCCCAAAGCTGTGATTGGTTTGGGGTCCTTTGAATAAGCAAGAACTCTGTAGCTATGGGTTCATGAAGCCCAAAAGCCAGTCCTGAGCTGCTCTATGAAGGTCTGTTCTTAACCAAAGTTCTTTATGAAAAAATCAATGACAAACTTTCAGTCCTAATGATCAGTTTACATTTTTAAGGATATCACCACCAGGAAATTGGATAGTCCATTATTTTTCTAACATTAGCGGTGAAATTTCTAGGGGACTACAGCCTTCAGGAACCCACTGAGTAAACTAAAGTTAATGGGCCAAATCATTTCTGTGGTAACTCAGTTGATGTCTCTAGAGTAATACCAGGGATGAATTTGGCCCCAGTTCTCCACTGAAGATCTATCTTCTCTGTATTGCATATATAGAATAAGAAAAATCAGGATACAGTACTAAATGCATTTCTTAATAATAATTCTGCTTACAGCAAAAAGGGGCAGATTTTTAAAATTAGGTACATGTAATTGAGCGTACACTAACATGTGCCCAAATGGTAAGTACACACAAATTGGATGTGGTCACTTACACATGGCTGGTTTCATGCATGACTGGCCACAAGAGTGCATAAATTCCAAATTTTGCACATATTTAATCTCTCTCTCTCTCTCTCTATCAAGCCCCTCCTCTTCCCCTTCACAGTTTGGGATGTTGAAATGCTGGGTTTTCTTTACCTTATAAGTGAGTTAAGGGTCTGCTGTGAAATCAGATACTGATTAAAATTCAGTTTCCAACATTTGCCACACTCTCCCCACCTTATTTGGTGGGTCAGAGCCAGAGTTTTTCATCCATATCCAGGCAAATATATCCATACGATGGGCCAAGTTCTCTGGCTGCACAGCTCCCTTTGCACAGCTTGAACTGTAGAAACTATCCACATTTCCCCCCTTACCCCCGCCCCTCAACTAGAGATTTCCCCAGCATGTTTGAGAATCCAGTAAGTATAGAGCTGGGGTAGCAGGCTCCTTACCTGTCCCTTCCTCACAAACCAGACATAGGGGGACAGAGAGGAGGCATGACAAGAATGTGCTGTGCTCCTGCTCTACTTAGCTGATGGACGGTTCTTTGGGGCTATTGCCATGATAGAAACAGATAGAAATAAGGGAGCATTAGCTGGCTCCTGAAGGCCCCCTGATCTACTGTGCCCATCGGAAGCTAGACACCAAAGAGAATCTTGGCCAGTATATTTCCTCCTTATATAGTTTGAGCTAAATTTTTGTCTGGCTTAATTGGGTGTAACCCTAGGACTATAATGGAGTTGAGCCCAGTTAAACGAGTATCGATTATGACTATGTTTGGGTTTTTTTCATTTAGTGGCTTGAAGTTTTCTTTCGGTCAGTGGTGAATATTTCCTGTGACTATTTTACTACAATAAGTGCATAAGAACATAAGAAAGACCATACTAGATCAGACCAATGGTCTGTCTAGTCCAGGATCCTGTCTTCCATCAGGGTCCACTGTCAGATACTTCAGATGGAATGACCAGAACAGGGGAATTTATTGAATTTCTGTCATCCAGTCACAGCTTCTGGCAGTCAGAGGTTTAGGGACACCTGGAGCCATGGGGTTGCGTCCCTGACCACCTTGGCTAATAGCCATTGAGGGACCTATCCTCCATGAATTTACTAATTCTTTTTTTTATTCAGTTATACCTTTGGTCTTCACAACATACCCTGGCAACAAGTTGACTGTGCATTATGTAAAGAAGTACTTCTTTATGTTCCTTATGTTTGTTTTAAACCTGCTGCCTATGAATTTCATTGGGAAACCCCTGGTTTTTGTGTTATGTGAAGGGGCAAAAAATACTTCTCTAGTCACTTTCTTTACACCATTCATGATATTTTAGACCTGTATCATATCTCCCCCCTTTGTCGTCTCTTTTCTAAAATGAAGGTTTTTTTTGTCATCCTTCTCTGTACTTTCCAATTCCAACATATCTCTTTTGAGAAGAAGCGACTAGAACTGCATGCAGCTAGATCCCGTCATTTTGTATATATAGTCAGGATTATTTTTTCCCGTGTGCATTATTACATTTATTTGCACTTATCAACGTTTAATTTCATCTGTCATTTTTGTTGACCAGTCATCCAAACAAACTAACAGACTTCAAACTCACCCTAAGGGTCGTGTAGTGTCTCCTCCTTCATATGTAGAACTCCCATTCAGAACTCCCCTGTTTACTGCTTCCGTTCGCTAGCTCCAATAATTAAGGAGTGAATATAAAGTATAAGGAGTGAGTGTGGTTAAAATTGAAAATATCTGACACACACATTTGTGCATAAAAATTGTACTCGCAGCCATACGGCTTTAATGCAATAATAATACAAATGTATGACAGAATGTTACAATTGCACATTTAGAAAAAACCCTTATCTCATCAATATCAAATTGAAGGTTAACTGTTGTCTGAACAAACCTCTCCCTAAATTAACTTTGTTAATCCCACAGCACCTGTTCTTCCCTGAGATCCATCTGTGTCATTTCCATTGAAATCAAGTAATAGGGGCTTCCCATCATCTTCCTTTGGACACCCAGCAAATATCAAATGAGTACAAATTTAAATACTGCATCACTTACACTTCTCTCTGTCTCCCTTGTATTTTATGGCATTTCACCAATACATTTACTCCCAGGCCTAAATTTGGCCCATGGGATTTTAAATGTCCACCAGGATACCATTAACTGATATCACACCTATCTCCAGTGCACTGTCAAATCCATTATTAAATTCAGTATCAGATCCACTATTAAACATGCACTCTCCAAGTCTAAAATTTCACAGACACACAATTTTTTTAAAAATCTCCTTCTGACACAAGAAAAATTCATCCTCTCCGAAGTGAGGACTGTGAAGTTCAATGATAAAGTTCCAGCTCCTCATCTGGGGGATCCAACAACACCAAACGCAGGCACTGGGTTTGTTTATTTTATGAGCTACATCTTGTATCATCTTCACCACGCTACCTGTCAGCTCTGATCTTGTGGGCAGCAGAGGATTCGATCTTGCAAGAATGTAAGGTGCCAATCTGCTACCGGTTAAAATGAACAGAGCCAGCTGGAAAAATGGAGAAGATGGTTCAACTATACACATGTTTGCATCACATGTATGTTCATGAACTAAAACCAAGCTGGTAGGTATAATGCCATCACCCACCAGCCTTGACTGTGTTCCTTTATAACACACCTCTCACTGGGAGATGCAAAATGTTGTATTTTCTCTTGAGTATTTATATGTTGGAACTGTCCTAAAGTAATATTGCAGGTTTGGTTCTGTTTTACAAAATAGCCTTTAGGCCTATATAATGAAATTAAGTTAGGGTAAGACTGAACATTTTTATAGTAATTCAGGTATTTCCTGATAGTCACTGGAGAGATGCTGCTGAATCCAGGCATGAGTTTTGTAGTAAGTTTGTAAGAATCTTCTGGCCATAAACCGAAGAGCATTATATGTAGTCTATATATACATTTTATTTCTCTCATATACTTTTACATTAGGTTTTCAAATGACAAAATTTCATTGTATTTTGCTTCATGTTATCATATCGGTATTAAATCGAAAGTTTGTCTGTTTGTAATGGTACGAGGACTCCTGCCATCAATCATCCTACAGATAATATAGGAGAGGAAATTAGAATGTAGCTTATTAGGTGTAGTCTGGTTTGGCTCAAGTATCTATTTTCTCATAAAATAAATATCCCCAGACCATACGTTTGTAAAGGCCAACTTTATGGCCAGCTGCAGAGTATGAATAAAAACACATAAGCCGGTCAGAGCTCAACAGAAGTGTCAGATGGCTAGCCAGAAATTGACAGCCAGATCCAGGCACCCTCTAAAACCCAGCTAAAATTATAATACAGCCTAATAACATCACTCACGAAACCTATTGATTTCAATATAACCTCACAACCATTCCAGCAAAAATAAGGCATTGATAATGAATAGTGCCCGTTGCCTTGGCTTGTCATTCTCCAAATAAGTGATCCATGTTCTGTCTGCTCTCTCTCTCTCTCTCTCTCTCTCTCTATACACACACACACACACACACACACACACACACACACACACACACACACACACACACACACACACACACACACACACACACACACACACACAAAAGAAGTTCCTAAAAATAGATATCAGTAACTGTTGTCAGTTTGGTTTATTGCATAATCATCATTCCGTCATTGTTGCTTTAATTTCTTTTTGTTCAAAAGGGAGATACAAATATAAATCTGTTAGGGGCAATTCCAAGGCTAAAATTAGGGACATGATGTCTAAGACTGATTCAGCAATGCATTTAAGCACATGCTTGACTTTAAGCATCTGAGTAGTCTTCTTGCCTTCAATGGAACTACAAATAAGCCTAAAGTTAAGCACATAAATAAGTGTTTTGCTGAACTGGACCTTGTGGGTGCTCTTCCATCTGCTCCTTACTCAAACCTGCCTCTGCTCCTTCACCCAGCTGTAATGGTACCCCGAATCCCACCTCGTAGATAACAGAAACAGGTGCAAATAAGTTATCCAGTGATTCCTAAGACTCATCAGAAATTGTCACATCCCTTGTTAAAACACCAACTTGTATATAAGATTTCAACCAAAAGTGAAGATAAGGAAATCTTTATCGTTCGAGGTACTCCTTCAAATCATGAAAAAATAGCATATTTTAACAAAGACTTGTGGCTTTCAATTTAAACAGAATGCAATTTTCCTATAGTTGACAATTCCTTCTAATTCAGTGCAAAAATGTATCTCAGTTAATGTCACGGAATATTTTTATTTCAGCTATGTAACCCTTCTTCCTTTCGCTGTTGCTTTTCAAAGAAACTGTATTTCCGGTTTGCTTATGCCATGCAATTTATCAGCAACCTCTAATACCAGGATTTTGGGATGAATGTCACCTTTCTGAATCGTATTTATTCTATACTGCATCAATTCTGTTTTTATATATTCTAGGGCAAAAAAATATCCTCCATAGATTATGAATAAATTTAACTTTACACTTTTCCCATAGTTCCAGCAATTGTGGTTCTCCTTTTTAGGGACTCTTGCAATACACTGTCCAATACACTGTGATCTAACTCAACCTTCTGCTGGATGTGTTTGACCCCAAAATCTAGTGTGACTTTAAGTCTTAAGAATCCTTTGACCCATTAGGAATATCACTTTTATTGGTATTGCTATTATAACTTAATGGGCAAATTCTATCCGTAGATTCAGTGGGTGCTATATAGGTGCATCCTTGGGCAGATTTGGCTTTAAGCCTGAACTTGAAGTATTCCTTAGGTTATTCATCGCATATTTGATAGAAGATCAGAGAAAAGTCTATACTGATGACATTGAGTCTTAAGTGCTGATAAGAATATGTAGATCCAGTAGAGGTTACTTAGTTGACAGTGATGTATGAGGTTGATGTCCATTAACAGACTCAACATCCGATCTAAGTGCATATGTTTCCAGTATTGACTTTCTTCCAAATTAAAGTAATCTTTAAACTGTCAGCGGGAAAGTAAATATCCTTAATGGAGAAAACAATGAATAAATATGATTTCCTCATTTATCTAGCCTAACCCTAAAATATCTTCTTTAACTCTACATTTTGAAAACTACGCTGTCTTAAATAGTTACCTTTTTGTGATAAAAAAATGGATTAAAATTCAGCTTTTTGGACAATACCATCCATGCATTTCTTGCATACTAAGCAGTGATGAATAGGAAATAATTTTTATTATGCAATTTTCAATGTTCCTAAGTCCTCTGTGAATCATATTTTAAAGTGTCTTAAATACAAAGTTGCATGGCAGTCTATCCAGTAAATATTCTTTGTGTGCATTTTTACAGTTGCCTAAAAACTTCCAGGGCTTTTGTCCTTCTTTCCATTTTCTAACTGACTCTGTCAAGGTTTGCTAGCCTAAAATTTACCCTTCTTTTCACCACATAATTCTTTGCAAATTTCAGGTAATGTTATTTCTGTTGTGGTCTGTTTTGGTCAATTTATTGCTTCAATATTTTCACCCCAACCCCCTCAAATAAAAGTAAACAAAAATATCAGTGCCTATAACTCAGCACTTGTGAGCACTCTACAATAATAAATCAGTGTACATACATATGATGGAGGGAAAATATTTTTGATAAAAGGGCAGATGTGTCACTCATTTCTTAGAGATTATCCTTAAGTGTAAGATAAAAAAGCAAATTTAAAAATTATTTAAAATAATTTGTTGGTTTCTTTTTAACCTAAAATAAATATTTAAGACAAACAAAATAAGTGAATTTCCACACAGTTATGAACGGAGAAGGTACGATACAGATCAACAGAAGAAATTTACTGCATTAGAATTATAAATCACTCTGTTTAAATGGTCCTGTGTCAATAGGTTTCAGAACTGAGATTGATCTGATTTACTAAAAGATCTACAACAGGCTACCCGGTGAATTTTAACTTTGAGTTATTGTCTAACAGTGATTCCATTCTAATTAGGAGTGTAGAAAATTGGGAAAGTTTGTCTATCAGATTTGGCAATCCCAAATTTGTCTTCCCTGTGCTCTGTTGACGTAGGACACCTTGGGGACAGCTGCACCCTCTTACTCCTTGTGCGCAATATTTGTATAGTGGCAAAACATCACAATGCAAATTAATATTTATATACCAGTAGAGCCCAGACACTTCAGTGAGGATCAGAGTCACCTCAGTGAGGATCAGAGTCCTTGTCTGCATTATGGTAATGCATAGGAAGATGTGGGTCCTGCCCCTAAGAATTTTTCAGTGTTTTAATTCAGTTCAGCAGACTAAAACACTGCTGGTTTGTACTATATATTATCACCAGCGAAGTACAATACAGTTGACAATACTCTGCAAACCATGCCCACTTGGAACTTCATGGTAAAAGCTGAAATGGAGCTCAGACCTTCCTACTCCAGTAGCACAATCTATCACCACTTGAGCTACTATAAAAACTTCCTTAGCTATTAATACTATAGGGCCTGTGACATAGAATCAGTTCTGATTCCGTTCAATAGAGAAACAGGATGCAGACTTACAGTTCACTACAACATTTCCATCCAAACCATTTTATATTAATCATAATCAATACTAAATCATCCTTTTATAACAGAAAGATGAAAGGAGTATGATCTTAAAGTTGCTTTTAAATGCACTTTCTTCCCCCCTTACTTCCTTTTTCTTAAATACCTCCAGCCTGAAAAGCAATATTCAAAGTTGATTATTAAAGGAAATATTACAAAAATTAGACAGCACCTTTAAAAACATTGTAGCTGTGTTATAGTTCCAATTGCCTGTTTTTCAGGGGTTTATAGCTTGGTTATAAAACTTGACTATATATTTAACATTAAAGTGTCTGCAGCAAATACGCAGTAATTACCTTTCATAAAACTCTTAGCCTGCCTACTGCTAAGACACCTTTCACAAATTGTCTAATTTCCTCTGTATGTGATAGGCTGCAGCAACTCCCTCAGAGCTGTCACAGTCTATTAGGTAAACAATGTTCACTTTAAATACTTCTTAAGTGGGGTATTTATTCTGCAGTAAACCACAGTGACTCAGCCTGAACGTATATATTTGTTGTGCCTTAACTATATTAAATAAAGACATATAACTGAATTCTGAGGTTGTCATACAAATCAATAAGAATTTGGAAATTCAAAGAGCACGTACAAACACTATTGTTAACTAATTTGCAGTTGTCTGTTTTGTTAACACAGAGTGTGCATTAAGATTGGAATTGGGCCAACATTAAAGTAAAGTTAAATGGTCATGTACTCACAGCACCTTTTTAATGAGTGCATCTGGTCCCCAAGCCTTTGAATTTACTCAGTAAGGGCCAAATTTTGCTCTCAAATGCAAACTCATAACTGCCAGTGAAGTCATCTGAGGACAAGATTTAGTGCTCAGGGTTTTTTTTATTGATCTTTAACTATAAGGCCAGTATCAGCATTCCCATTGAGGAATGTGCATCTGTAGTCATGCAGCTGAACTTCAGCTCCTGAGCAGAGCCAAGTGACTGCATCTTATTAGCACATTCAGTTTCAGTAGCTGAAGGTGTTTCCTGTGTTTAAAGATTCCGTGAAGTCTGAGGACTCCATCCATAGTGGGATGATACTGAATGTTCACATTCTCTTCTGTATTCACTTCCAGTGGTTAAGTTGAAGGGCAGGGGGAAAACTAGAAAGAGGGGGAAGTATGAATGGAGAAAAGATGCGTGAAAGTAGGAAAGAAGGTGAAGGTAAACGAGATGAGGAATAAATTAAGTGAGACATAGGAAGGGAGAAGGGAATTAAAAAAAGGTAGGGAACTGTAGTTGAAGAAGAGAAAAGGAAGTTGCAAGGGGAAATATAAAAGTATTAAATTAATGAGAAAGAGAAGATCATAAATTTGGAAAAAATAAGAAACATACTATTTTAAGGTTATCAAATGAATGTGCATGTGCCTATATTTGTGCATGTGCTTACATTTTGTTTTTGACGTAACCTTGATGGAGAAATTGGGGGTCCAGAGACCTAGATTGAGGTTGTGAAGCCAGGGTAAAGGACACCTTGGTGTTCATTTGGGGAAAAGGAGGAGGACTGAGATCAGAACCCTGATCATAGCTTTCTTTTTCTGATCCTTCATGCATTTTATAGGTCTTAAGACCAGAAGTGACCATTATATTCTAGATTGACTCTCTGCATACCACATGCATAGTTCATAACTATTCTGTCATGGCTATGGAATCACTGATAGTAAGAAAATTCCATTGTAGAATTCTAAACTGTTTCACATTTAGATATCCTTTTTATGATAAAACCATTCAAGTGAAGCTATGAAATACATTTAATACATATTTCATCCAAAAGCATTTATCAATCCATGCATAGGCAATTTTGTTTGAATATTAGATCCTACTGAAGGTGGAAAAGACTTAATAGACAGTTGAATCCACTTCCAAGGAAGGAGGGAAGAATTTCAGCTTCTGCTATATTTGATCTTAGGAAAAAAATAAAATTATTCTGAATTTTTAAAATAGTACCTTATTTTAAAATAGTATTAAAATAGACCTGTGTTTTTAAATATGTGTTTATATCCAATAGATATAACTCCTCATTTGCAATCTGGTAAATATCTATAATGATGGCCACATTTTTCTAGTGTAGGAACCATTTGGAAGTTAGCCTTGAAATGTAACTGGAAATCATTATGGATCTTGTAAGCCACTCTCTGTAGGGTTTTATATGGAATTGTTGATACAACTGTAACATTTTAGAAAACAAGGAAATACATACAGGTTTTTTCTCTTTCAGATATAAGTTACCGTAACTGGATCAGTGAAAGTAAGGCAAATATATAGAAGGGATCATTTTCATATTGGATGTAGGATCTTTAGCTCATCTCGCAACACATAAAGTTGGAGTGAGCTGTCACAGTGCTGTGATTCATAATCAGTATTTGAAAACATAAGTGAATAAAGATGTGCTGCTGTTATTAAATTGAACTGCAGATGACTTCAGGCATTGAGCTTTTATTAGCAAAGTTGGCTATGGTTATATATAGGGCATTAGAGAATATTTGACTTTACTTTTTTCTCTTCTGCATTGCTGAGAGTGCATATATGAAGTTCATTTCAGGAGTTTTTTAGTTGTGCCCTGACCACATTGCCTAGCTGTGGCACAATAGGATACTAGTTAGCTGTTTAAGTTTGAAATTCAGGCTACTTTTTTCAGCCTTCAAACACCATGGGAGGACCTCCGAAAAAAGGCAGAGCAGCCATTATTTGATGGAAGGAGGAAACTTGTGGGGCTGTGCTGTGACAGGAGTGGGATTTCAGAAGTAGGGCTGAGGAACTGCACCCAGCTTTCATTTTGCCAGAAGGATAGTCCCCAGTAGGAATATGTCATTCCAAGGGATTCCTCAGGACTCCAAGAGACACATGGCAGATCACTGTTGGTGGAGAAGTGATCTAGATGACCTCCTGAGGTCCCTTCCAACCCTAATCGTCTATGATTCTAAGTGCAGTATTAAGTCCAGGCATTACAAAACAAGTAGAAAATATCTAATGTTAATGCCGTGTATTTAGTATGCCAGGATCAAGGGTATATTAATAGTAAAAGTAACAACATGTTGGAAGCACTGTTAAATTCTAATAATCAGTCTTCACAGTATTGTCCCCATCTTTCTGTTGGAGATCTGTAAAGGCCACAATTTTCAAACACGGAATTAAACACTCCAATTCCTATCAAAGAATGTAACTCAAGTGATCCATTTTGTTTTGGTTCTTTTTAAGATGCAAGCTGAGGATGTCCAGAAGCTCTGAAAATCAGGCCATTTTTATTTAGGTACCTAACTATGCACTTTAATTTTAGGTATTAAAGCTTGTGAACATTTTGGCTGAAGGGCCTGTCTACACACAAGTGTTGGTGCTGATTTAATTCTGTCAGTTTAGAAACAGATATAGTTCAGATTCAGTCATAGTAACATAAAGGTGGTTATATTGATATAGATTATCTCCATAAATTCACCATGCCATTGACTGTGCCCAGACCACTGCCAGTCAATAGCAGGGCTGAGATTACAATTCACGAGTTCCCAGCTCTCAGTTCCTTGGCCACCCTTTTAAGCAAATGGTACATGATAAAAATTTTCCAAGGTAAGATGATTAAAATAAGGCACCTTGTGGCAGTAGAGTTGTCTCCTAAAAAAAGTGTGCTAAGAGTTTTAAATAAATTTCTTGATTATGGCATTTTAAGATGGTACAGTGTGAGAAGGAAATAAAAGCCCAACTGCAGTGCTATCTAATATCCAAATGAGAAAACTGTGGAACCCTCTGCAAAAATCCAGGTGGATTCTTCCACTTGGATTCTGGGCTGTTGGCACTATAACCAGACAGACGTTGTGCAGACCACTTGGAAAGAATTCTGCTTTTTCTCATTCCTTCTTCCTCACTAGGATACTCACAATATATGAGAAGCTGGTATCCGCAATTCCCTTCCAGACCAATCTGCTTTCCCCTCAAGGCTGGCATAAACAGCAAGACAGAGGCATTCAGATGAGAATATCCATGCTCACACTCTGTCTGTCTCTGCAGTTTTTCCCCTCCGTTTTCCAACAGGTTCTATATGACCTATTCTATAAGTATTTGGCATACTGGCGATACCTGTTGAGCAGTCTGTTAGAGCGTGACGGGGGGTGTAATACACTTGTTGTTCCTCTGTTCTTGCACATAAAACGTGGCGACAGCAATGTTTGGTGTCCTGTGGCTGCAGGATTTGGATGGACATACCAAAGGATGCAGGTCCTGACACTGACCTGTGTTAAGGGAGTGAGTTAATTGTTTCATGCATTGACATAAATCAGATCAGAATTTGTCCCTTTTTCATGGGACTCTCTAATTAATCTGATCTCAATTTTTCTCCCTCATCTATATTTTTTTCCTGATTCATGTTAGAAATTCCAAGTCACAAAACAAAGAAACAAAGTTTGTATTTTTTAAAGGAAAAAAGGGGGGAGGGAAAGGTGCAAACCGCCCTGACAGCTGTACTCTGTAGCTCAGTAAATTAAGGCTTTTTACTTGCTCCTTTCAAGGATGTGTTTAGTCTAGATTCCCTTGATTTATATATCTTTTTTGGCTGGGTTGTATTTTTTTATGCAGATTTTCAATGGTTTCATTCAAGTTCATGTTTGCCTAAGATGAGAGAGGGGTTTGAGACAAATGTGAGTGAATTTAATCCTTAAAATGTTTTCCTTCTCAAATCTTTATTTATATAATTGTTTAGCCTTGAAAGACATTGCCTGTTATGTGCTACAAAAAAAAAATTAGAAATAAACAAAACTTGGAATTGGTTTGGAAAATCATCTTTATTTTTCCTCCCACAGAAGTGGCAGTGCATTGAGGATTCTTCTGGTAAGCTTCGAATTCACAAGTGTAAGGGATCCAGCGACATGCTCACCATTAGAAAGAGAACTCGAAGCATACACTCCCAGGGATACAGCAGTAAGGATAAAGAATGCAACTGTGGAGATGCTGATTACCGAACCAGCAGGACCCAGAGAAAAAATCAAAGACAGTTCATGAGAAACCCCAGTACCCAAAGTAGGTGATCTCAGATCTATATACTCAGGAAAGGGGGTGTTGAGTTAATAGGGCAGTGTTTTTACCAGCAAGGAATTATTTTCACCTGGATATATGATGAATGCACATGTCGTTTTCAGTCAGTACTTGAATAATTATTGCTTTTAAAAAATCATAACTTACCAGAACATTATCAGAGTAAGCAACATTATTTAGGCCAGTTTGTAGCAATGATAATGTTTTGGTGCCACCCATTGTAGGGCTTGTAGATAAAACCTGCAGAGTAAATTATAAAATCTATGCAATTATTACAGATATAGTAGCCTGAGTGAGCTTTTTCTTTCTTCACTAATATTCAGTTAACATGTTGTTCAGATATTTGCAGTAGACTTTTTGTGGGTTTTTGTTGTTTTCTCAGACACTAAAACATTCTGATTGCTGTCAAAGTGAAAGCCTGGTCAGCTGAAGTTTAAGTGCCAATAAAACAGCATGCTTGTAACTTAATGAGTTAGAATCTAGTGCCCTCTTGTGGAGTGTGATGTAAAAGGAAACAGCCATCAGGTTTTAAAATACCAGTGCTTAATTTTCTGTATTAAGGACTGAGAAAACATAACTATTTTTAAAAAGCAGGTGTAAATTAACATAAGAATATAAGAATGGTCATACTGAGTCAGACCAATGATCCATCTAGCCCTGTGTCCTGTCTTCCAACTGTGGCAAATGCCAAATGCTTCAAAGGACATGAACAGAACAGGGCAATTATCAAGTGATCTATCCCCTGTTGTCCAGTCCCAACATCTGGCAGTCAGGGGCTTAGGGACACCTGGAGTATGGGGTTCCATCCCCGATCATCTTGACGAATAGCCATTGATGGACCTCTCCTCTATGAACTTATCTAGTTCTTCTTTGAATTCAGTTATAGTTTTGGCCTTCTTCACACAACACACAGTCAACCTGTGTAACTTGTTATCGGGGATGTTGTGAAGTACTTGCTTTTTTTTTCTTTTAAACCTGCCGCCTATTATTTTCATTGGGGGACCACTGGTTCTTGTGTTACGTGAAGGGGTAAATAACACTTCATTAATCACTTTCTCCACACCATTAAAGATTTTATAGACCTCTATCATATCCCCTCCCACCCTCCCCCCAGTCATCTCACGTCTAAACTGCATAATCCTAGTCTTTTTAATCATTCTTCATATGGAAGCTGTTCCATACCTCTAATCATTGTTTGTTGTACTTCTCTGTACCTTTTCCAATTCTAATATATCTTTTTTGAGATGGGGTGACTAGAATAGTTTGCAATATTCGGGGTGTGGGCGTACCGTGGATTTATATAGTGGCATTATGATATTTACTGTCTTCTTATCTATCCCTTTCCTAATGGTTCCTAAAATTCTCTTCGTTTTTTTGACAGCTACTACACATTAACTGGATGTTTTCAGAACTATCCACAATGATTCCAAGATCTCTTTCTTGAGTAGTAACAGCTAATTTAGAACTCATCATTTTGTATGTATTGTTGGGATTATGTTTTCCATATGCATTACGTTATATTTATCAACACCGAATTTCATCTGCCATTTTGTTACCCCCTCACCCAGTTTTGTGAAATCCCTTTGTAATTTTTCTCAGCCAGCTTTGGACTTAACTATTTTGTGTAATTGTGTATCTGTAAACTTTGCCATCTCAATGTTTACCCCTTTTTCCAGATCATTTAGGAAAATGTTGAGCAACACAGGTTGCAGTACAGATCCCCAGGGGACACCACTATTTCCTCTCTCCATTCTGAAAACTGACCACTTATTCCTACCATTAGTTTCCTGTCTTTTAACCAGTTATTAGTCCACAAGAAGGCCTTCCTTCTTATCCCATGAGTGCTTAGTTTGCTTAAGAGCCTTTGATGAGGGACCTTGTCAAAGGCTTTCTGAAAGTCCATGTACACTATATCCACTGTGTCTCCCTTTTCTACATGTTTGTTTGACCCCCTCAAAGAATTCTAATAGATTAGTGTGGTGTGATTTCCTTTTACAAAAGCCAAGTAAAGAGCTTTACAAAAATATATGTCCAGTTTCTTCACTGAGATAGGCATTTTTCATCAAATGCTGAAACGTCTCATGGTATGCTTTTCCTACAGAAATGCATTACATCTTTTTTTTTAAAATAAAGATTTCCTGTTCTACTGGGCCTAGGCAGTGTTGTTAATTACATGAAATTCATACAAAAATTTTACAAAAATTACAAGAGGCTACTCGTGTACATGAACTTGCAGAAAAATTAAGATAATATAGTGTATTATTTCAGATATAGTCTGTTATGATATAATTAAAGCCTGTAAGATTCTTCAGAGGGCAGAAGTTACAGTTGTGCATTCAGCCATAACTTAAGCATTTCTCGACTTTGGTGTCTCTAATTGTTCAACCTAAATGTTGCATTAACATAATTTCTTGTGTTTAATAATGTTTTACATAAATGAACTCCATTACAATTGACACTTGCTGGCTAGAATCAGAATCATCCGTATGTCATAAGCAATCAGCTACTGGAGAGTCTCCTTTAGCTTTGTTTTTGGAGAGGCAAGATCCAAATTCTGTCCCCACTATCAAAGTAAAGTTACATCTGTCCATAGTGACAGCTATGAAACCCAAGAGGGCCATGGATTTGTTACAATACAAATCCTTGACTTTCCAGGTTCTATAGAAGTAGTTGCTGCGGTCCTTTCCTGCAGCTTATAGGTTGTCTTCCTATTCTATGCCTGAAATATATTATCTATTCCACTTCATCCCATAACAAACTAGCACTGGACTTTTAACACATGTACAATTATATGCCATCAGAATTTTGATACAAAAGATGGCAACTCTTTCTTCCATTTCAAATATGTTATCTACTGAGTAACAGCACTATGCTCAGCACTATTGAAATTTATGGGAAAGTAATTTCCCCCCATCCCATAGTTCTTAACAAGCTTACTCATGTATGAATTAATACATTGCTCAGTGTGGGCGTGGGTGGGTGGGTTTGGGGGTGGGGTGGAATGCAACATGGTGTTACGAAATGTATGGGTTTTATTAGCATGATTTTGGGATAGCTACGTTGCTCACAAATAGTGAAACGAGTTATGGAGGTCATCCAAGATAAGGCCAAATAAACTTTTATACCATCATGTATGCCATGTATTCAACAGTAAAAGACATACACAAACAAAAACACCTTAACAATGTTTTAGAAGGTATTTAACATGTTGTTTGGGATTTTTTCTTTAATTCCTCTATCTTCAAAGCCAGGTATCTTAGTTACCATGAGTCCACCTGTACAAGACTTACCACAAGCCATAAAAACTTCGGTATTTCTATACATTTCTATACTTTAAAGTTGTGACATTTCTAAGTCTGGAATCTCAGGCCTTTTTGGGGGGTAGAAATGTGTATTGGATTCCCTTGAGAGTGGGAGAATCGTGTCATTTCTAGCTCTGCAATGCAGTCAAATATCAGAGAGCCATGATATACTTATACCTTGAAAATTTATCTCTGGTACATAATTGAATCTTGTCCTTTTAATATCTAACTTTGAAGGGAAAAAATGCAACCATCTCTTAAAATAAGTGATTTTGGACCCCTTCACCCTGATTCTCAGAGATACTGAGCTCCCACAGTTCCCAATGACTTCAGTTGCAGATATTGATGCTCAGCATATCTGAAAATCAGGCCCTAGATGTTTAAAGTTGAGTACCTAAAAATTACAGCACCCAAAATAAGAGACCACTTCTGCAAAATTGGACCTTAACTTGCCAAAGATCATCAAGGAAGTCTTTGCAAAGCCAGAAATAGATCTGAGATCTCCCAGTTTGTGCCTTAATACAAGTCCATCCTTCTTATCCTTTGAAATTGGATGTCTGTTTATTAAATCCATTTAATATATCTATAAGCATGAATATGTTTTCCTCTTCTGTTGCAGAATACAAACCCCGATTTGTTCACACTCGCCAAACTCGGTCCTTGTCTGTGGAATTTGAAGGTGAAATATATGACATAAACCTGGAGGAGGAAGAACTACAAGTGTTACAGCCCAGAAGTATTAGTAAACGTCATGACACTGAAAATGAGGAGGATTCAGAAGATAGTGATGGTGGTGGTGGTGGTGAAGAAGAAATGATCGCTGACGGCATCAATGCTGTTGGCCAACCTGACTCTGTCAGAGTGACGCACAAGTATGAATGTTTATTTTTTCTTAAAGTAAATTTTCTCCCACATTTTGCATTTTCTTCTTTATCTTTTTCTTTGCGGTTTTTCAGCATTTTACAGGTTATATAACACAACACAATAATCTAATAAAAGAATGATTTTATACTTTTGCCCTCTCCTACATAGGTCAAGCCAATGGGAGGAATTGTACCTCTGTAAGTGAGGGCAGAATTGGGCCTAGCTATTGCAATTTTCCTGGCTGTGTCTATTAATGTACAGACTTGGCACAGAAACTTAAATAAAGCAACTTAAACCTATATAGAATTGAGTAGAGATGGGCAAGAAATGGTTTTCCTACCTGCGAGAGCTTTTTTGAGATTTCAAAAACATTTCCCATCTCAAATCAGGACAAAAAGTGAAAAATCTCAAAAATTTTTACAAACCAATAATCCAAAAAAAAAAAAAAAGATCAGGTCAATGAAAACATTTCATTGAGATAATTTCATAAGTTTGTTTCAATTTTGATCTTCTGTTTTTAACTTTTTTACTATACATTAACTGAAATTTCCAAACAAAAAGTTGTTTCAAACCAGAAAACGAAACATTTTTCAAAAGTTTTCCAGTTGGGAGATTCATCAGAATCTTTTTCCATGAACAGTTGTGAGTTAAACAAATCATCACTTTACAATGAAAAAACATTTAATCAGAAAATTTCCAACAAGCTCTACAACTGAGAACTCACTTGCAATGACAGGGGTTGGAATAGGAGATTCAATACATCTTTTCCATCTCTAATTCCTATGATTCTATGACTTTCCATTTTTTTCTAGAGAAGAGGCATAATGGAGTCAAATTGAAGCAGGGCAGGTGAAGAATTTGCCCATCAGAAATGCATGGTTAAAGAAGCTGTATGAGAATGTCAGTAAGGGAAACGCTGGGGAAACTGTTTGCAGATTTTTATCTTTCAGTCTGTTGTCAGTTAAAGAGACAAGGTGAGTGAGGTAAAATCTTTTATTGGACCAACTTTTGTTGGTGAGCGAGACAAGCTTTCGAGCTATTCAGAGCTCTTCTTTTATTCACAGCATTGTAGCTCAAAAACTTGTCTCTCTCTCCAACAGAAGTTGGTCCAGTAAAGGATATTACCTCACTCACCTTGTCTCTCTAATATCTTGGGACCAATACAGCTGCAGCAACACTGTATATTCTCATTTAAGTTGGTCTTGGCCTTCTTGCTGTTGTTTTCCCTTGCTAATACCATTATCTTGAACAGCTGTCTTTAATCCCTATATTTTTTTCCATCAGTTAGACACTTTAGCATTCAACTGTTCACATTTTTTATCACTTGAACTTTCTTCTGTAACAGAGCAAATTGATGAGTCATTAATTCATTACTTCAGACAATCATGTCCCTTTCTTACCAATTTTATGCTCATAAAGCTGGTGGCTTTACAAGCAGTGACAATTCTGGTTAATGGGAGACTAAGAATTTGATAGAGTTTTGTACATTGGTTTTGTTTCTGATTGAATTGGGAATCCTGAACATGTTAATGTTGTTGCATCTTAACATAGCAGACATAGAGCCTGTGCCTAGGAGACGTTTTCTCCATGTTGGAGAGAAAACAGGAAGAGGCAATTATTTGGGACTGCTAAACCAACACACACCCTTGGCTGCCATTGTTGAGTCTATTTTATTACTTTCACGAAGGCAGAGTACAATTGGAAAACTTTATGGGGAGGAGAGGACAAATAGAGAGGTTGGAAGAAGGGGAAAGAGGCAGATGAATTGGAAACCTTTATGGGGAGGAGAGGACAAATAGAGAGGTTGGAAGAAGGGGAAAGAGGCAGATGGGCAGAAGGAAAAGCCATTATTCTCTCTCCACTGTGCTGTTAAATGGTTCCCAATGCTTGCATCTATAGGTGTTTTATTCTTTCAAATGACACCATTCACTGTGAGAGGGAACTATACCAATCATCCAGAGCCTGGAAGGACCACAAGGCCTACATCGATAAGGAGGTTAGAGGGATTTCAAAATCTGTTCTGAATAAAGATACTGACTGTTAAGTCATCACAGTATAACTCTGTATATAAATATGCTTTGCAGATTGAAGCTCTCCAAGATAAAATTAAGAATTTAAGGGAAGTGAGAGGACACCTAAAAAGAAGAAAACCTGATGAATGTGATTGTAGCAAACAGAGGTAGGAAAAAAATTACTTGCAGCACTGCTTTGCCTTACTGATCTACTTTTATGAACTCGGGAGCTTTTATATAGTGGGAAAGATTTAACATTGGCATCTGTAAGCTTAGTATCCAGATATGCGTTCAAGCTGCAGAGTTTGGATCCAGAGCCAAAATTCCTCAATTTGAGTCCAGGATTTTGCTTAAACCCATTCTACAGGTAGGAGCTATTGTGAATGAATTAAGATCCAGATCTGTATTTTAGCATTTGGTGTGTTTGGATTCTGGTTATATATTTGGACCCATAACTATTAATTTTGATATAGTTTGTGGTCATATAAGTCATTCCTGCTAGTGAAATAAAACAGACTGTACATTCAACTAAAATAATAATAGTATCTCTTTAAGTGCAGATACTTAAGAACATAAAACAGAGGGTGTACTTCAATTTTGCTTTGACTTGAGAAAATGAATTAAGTTTTATCAAGTCATGAAAAACTGATGTTTTCATTATTAACAGTAGCTACTACAAAAAAGAGAAAGGGGTGAAGGTCCAAGAGAAACTCAAGAGCCACCTTCATCCATTCAAGTAAGTGTCATTTTCCCTTTGCTATCAGCTGGGTGTTTTGTTTTGTTTTTTAGTGATTGGGAAATATCGGTGAGCTGGGAGTTAGACTAGATGACCTTTGAGGTCCCTTCTAACCCTATGGTTCTATGAGTCTATGAGCCATAGTCAAAAATAGCAGTTGTTTGGTAGGTACCTATACAGCAGTTTTTGACTAGCTGCCCAACCTGAACCCTCAGAACCTCAGGACCAGCATTGGGAAATTAAAAATAATGGCAAAAATCCCATTGAAATGGATTAAATGAATCATTTTGGGGACTGACTGACTTGGTGACATTTAGTTGGGTCCGGTTACCTTTACTTACTGTACTTGATATAGTATTTATTAGATTTACTTGTGAGGAGAACTTCATGTCACAATGTTGAAAGATAGAGGGGAGGGAGAGAGAGAGACCACCCTTAATTAGGCTTCCTCTGGCACATAGTTTCCAGCATTCAGCCTTTTAAAAACTCAACTAAAAATCATAATCGTTAAAGCCTTTGTCAAACAAATAGAAATTCTTCTGTGTGAACTACAAATGGCTCCCCTTTGAACAGAGAAGCAGCGCAGGAGGTGGACAGTAAACTCCAGCTATTCAAAGAGAACCGCAGGAGAAAAAAGGAGAGAAAGGGAAAGAGGCGCCAGAAGAAAGGAGATGAATGCAGCCTTCCTGGACTCACATGTTTCACCCATGATGATAATCACTGGCAGACAGCACCATTCTGGAACTGTAAGTATTCCTTATCTCCATGTGCAGACTTTAATGAGGGTCATCCTCCTGTGTCATGTTATAATTTCCAAATAGGACAGTCAATAAGTGCATTATTTTGAAAAGCAGGCACTTATGTCGCTAACACAAAATGCACACAAAGTAACTGCTGTGTAAAGAAATTATGAACTGCAATTGTAGTTATGTCTTATTTATACTGCAATATAAATACCTAAAGGCCTCAATTAAGGCTGTAGAAACCCAAAAAAGACATGTTCCTGTGCTTCTCTATTACCATCTATTTGGTTTCATGCCTCCTCTTGTGGATCAAGATGTCTAAATATATCAGAGGACTTCTAATTAGGCTTTCTTTATAATCCTGAAAAGAGGGGGGAAAGTTCCATTCTTTCCCTGTCTGTATGAACATTTATTTTCCACATATCTATATGATACTGTTTGTCAGATTCAGGTAAATGGCTACTTTACTTCACTTTAACAAAATGGAGTAGTGTGCGGATGAATACAGTGGCTGTATTTTGCTGTAATTTACATCCATGCAACCCTGTTGATTTGAATAGCAGTTACATGGGGAGTCAATCAGGATGGAATTTAATCATCTGAATTTAGTAATAAATTTATTGAGAACATCATAATCAGATTGAATGAGACAAAACCATAAAATCTGGTATTATGTCTCTGTGAATAAGAGGCCCAAAAACTATCATAATCTTCACGAGTTAATATTATGCCAAAATTTGGCAGGAGGAAGGAGATTCTCCCCACCCTGACCCTTAGTGATCGTCTCCTGCCTTGAAGCAAGAGAATTGATTGATAGTCCATGTCATTTTTATCTGTGCTACTACTATATCAAACTATATGGTATCTTCCTAAGGTATCTTCAGGACTTCCATTATAAACCATTGTTTTCTGTTGTGTGTAACTGAAAAAACTCTGCTTTGGGACTGAAAGTTTCAAGGCTTAATCACAATACAAAGGGATTGTTTGGTTGGTTGGTTTTTCTTGAAAGTTTGTTCAAAATCCATTAATCCATTTCCATAATTTTAGGTGCATAGCAGCTGGAAATTTTTTAGGTGGTTAGACCTAACTGGGACCACAGGTCAGAAATTGTCATAGCTCCATTGACTTGAATGGAACTATAACAGTTTGTACCAGCTGAAGTTCAGTCCTTAATCTTCAGACCAGTTTGCAAAAGAAAAATATTTCAAACTGTGGAAATTTAAGTGGCTGAAAAAATTGTTTTGTACATGTGTAGTACATGTTGCACATTTGTCATACAAAACTGCACTGAGAGTTGTGATGGAGTAAGAATGGGGGATAAATTGGATAAGGACTTCTGGTTTTAACCCAAAGTAATTGATTGATATTTTTCTTCTCTCTTCCTCACAGACAAAAACAAAACAAAATAAAAAAGATCAGGGAAGCTAAATATTTTAAACACTCAGAAGGCAGGAAAATGTAAACATTAAGAATATCATTATAATCTTAAATCAAACATTGCACATAGAGACTATTTTAGGTTAGTAGTTACACTGTTAAATATTATATGCTTTCATCCTCTCATTCTAGTGCACCATCATATTTGTGTGCTACTCCCACTCACATCACAGTGTCAGGGATGATGAAAAGCTTTTGATGGCCTGTACCAGCATCCTCCCGGGGGTTTTCTCCATAGTGCACACCACGTCCATTATTGCTCCTCCATACACCCTCCAGAGCTCCATTCTTCCTACTAGGGCCACTTCAGTCCTTCTTGCTGGCCTGCCTCTTTCGTTTCTGACTTCTAGCTCTGTCACTCTGCTCCTCCTGCCTCTTCCTTCTTAATGGCTCCCAGTAACCCTTCCAAATCTCTCCTCCAGAGCTACACTGAAACATCCCCTGCCAGATTCTAGGTTCCCTCCATCCAAACCCACCTTCACATTTCCAATTCCTTCCCTCTATTCAGTCTCCATAATGTATCCCCTTCTCTCCTGTCTGCCACATTACCTCTCCCTCTCATCATTTATGTTCCCTAAAAAATTGAGCTCAAGACGTAGCACTGACAACATACAATACAGTTCTCACTATCTTCTGTAGGAGGGCAAAATAGCACCACCTGGGTGGAATTTTCATTGAAACGTACATCCTGTATGTTCAATGAGGTTAAGGTTACTTTTAGAACATCGGTGCGAATTTTGCCCTGACATATACTAAACAACTCCACTGATTCTCATTTTGCATGAGCAACCAAGGACAAGAACTTTTTTTTTTAAGGCTTACATCCTATTCATCCCCAGTGAAGCCAGAGTTACACTGTGTGTCAGTTGGGGCAGAATTTGGCCTGTTATCTACAGGATTTCATGTCTCCAATCATTTAAAATGTATATGTGTTTTCATATATATTTTTGCATTTAATTAAGAAGTTTTGTGTTTCTGAACAGAAACTAACCATTTATTTTTAAAACTGAAAAAATTTTCAGAAAAATAAAATAATACAACTAAAATCAATAGAAGTTTTGCTAACAGAAAAGCAATGTTTATTATTTTATATCTAAAGCTAATCATTTTCTCCCAATTACAGTGGGGTCTTTCTGTGCTTGCACAAGTTCGAATAACAACACCTACTGGTGTTTGCGAACAATTAATGAGACACACAATTTTCTCTTCTGTGAATTTGCAACTGGATTCTTGGAATATTTTGATATGAACACTGATCCCTATCAGGTAAACCCATTTCCATGTTACAAACTCTTCAGCACCAATATTCTGTATTTTTGCACTAACAAATATTTCTTTTTCTCTGATGCCCAGCTGACAAATACAGTACACACAGTGGAAAGAGGCATTTTGAATCAGTTACATATACAGCTAATGGAATTGAGAAGTTGTCAAGGTTACAAGCAGTGCAATCCACGACCTAAGGGACTTGAAACAGGTAAAAAAATAAGAAAGAGGGAACTATTCATTTATGTTTTTATTAGATTGTTTTCATAATTACTAAGTGGATCAATTACATTTCTCTTTCTCTGAAAACCTGCTGGTTAATTTTGCATACAGAATTATCAGTACATATTATCTAGCATAGTTTCATGGCTAAAACCTTGAACACTTCATTGCAAATATGTATGGGTTACTGTAGATGGATATTAACAATACAAAACAATAATGGAAGAACATGCAAATGCTGCTTAATTACATTTTAGGTAGCTTTGTAGGACTTTGATTCCCTTCTCTCCTGACCAGGATTAATTTTTTTAGTCTTTGCTTCACAATAGCATTCCCACCAAGGAGCGCAGGATATGCCGTGCTAAAGTCTTTGTTTATTCTTGTTCTTGTTTATGTGATTAACTGCAAACTCTACATTGCAACTGAGAATGTATGTTGTAGACTTCTAATGAGTAGCTGTCCACTCCGTTTTTAAGGAGAACAAGATATGAGCAGTCCTTTTCAAGTGTTCCTGAATTTAAAAAAAAATTAATTGATATTTGCACTTCACTTATCTGGAATTTGTTGCTCTTCAATTTGGTTGACCTTAAATTGTGCTTTTACAGAAATATTCCCCTCATGTTTTAAGTCATCAATTTATTTTTCTCTTTTTTTCCCATGAAAATTCTCTTCATTTATAATCTCTAATCTGATTTTTGTGTTTTGTTGGTTTTTTTTCAATTCTTTGAACACATCTTTCAGGAAACTTTTTTGTTGGACTACAGCTCTGTCTATATTTAACAAAATACATTTCTTTTTAGGATTAGATGCTGTGCATGGAAACTACATTGTGAATGGTTTTTACAAGTTCTAGACACTAACAAAAGTTACTCTTGTATTTTCCTATATCAGGAAATAAAGATGGAGGAAGCTATGATCCACACAGGTATCCACACTTTTTTTATTCTCCTCAGCAGCTTCTTTCCAAATAATTGCATGATCCAGTCCATTTCAACTAATGTCTGTATCCTGCCATGTTGCAAACAACATAGCTTTTGGTGCATGCATTTTCTAACATGTTCTCCACTGAACTTGGCCATTGGTTATTAGATCTGCCATTCTGCATTTAACTTAGCTCATTATCACGGCAAGACTTCATGAAGCTCATCTAATTATCCCATGCCTGTATTTCTTATATGCTTATATTGGGAATCTATGCAAAAAAAGTAAACTGTTTTTTTCTTTATTTAAGAAGACTATACAGCTGCTTTGTAAAAGTAAAACAAATGTGTTTAAATATAATCTCTGATGTATATATACTCCAAGGGCCTGATCAAGCACTCATTGAAGTCAATAGTTATCTTCTCACTAACTTCAGTGGGCATTGGATGAGGCCCCTACTGCTTGAACTAAGGGCAGGTTTGCTGTCGGTAAGCATATCATATGCATATGACTCACTGCTGCCAGTGGGAAACCAGATCCAGGGAGAGAGTAGAAAAAGGAATGGAGACATGACTTCAGCTTTCTCAATAGCATCTCTCTCTTGCTATCTGCAGCACTGTCCACTCTACAAGTTAAGTGTAGACTTAATGGTGGCAAATGACCCAGTATATTTTGCCTTGGTTCTGCCTTTATTTTCCTTCAATTTTACACCTTTGCAGCTTCATTCACTTTGTTGAGATACTTGTCATTTACACCAGCGTATGTGAGGACATCATTTTATGGGAGAGCAAAAAGTGTGATTGTTGGCTCTGTGTGTATCAAGAATAGCAGTCAAGTAACTATTAAAACATAGCATCTTGATGTTTTATACATCTCTAATTTAAGCAGCTGTTTCCCTGTGGAGCCACGTTTATATTTTCCCAATTGTGTAGTTTTATGACTGAGGATATGATGAGTCATTCCGTGAAACCTCATGTTATTTCACAGTTTGTGTTCATTTCTTGTTAAAGCCTGATGGGAAACAGTTTTTTACTACAAAGCTAGGATGAAATTCTTGGGTTCTGTTTTTATTTAAAAAAAAACCAAACAAACAAACTACTATCCTTTTTAATCTTTCCTATGAAGAGTTTCTTGCAATCATTTTTGTGGCTACTTTTAACTACAGAGATGGCTTTTTTTATGTTGTAGAGCTGCATGAAATAATATGACCCATGTAACATATTACATCTTGTGAGAAAATTTAGTAGTGAAATCATTCTAACCACTGACTCACCCAGTCATTTAAAATTATTCTATTGGGAAAAGTAACAGGTGTACTACAACTAAAATAATACTGATCTGTAAAGTGCTGGTCCAGACACAATGTTCCCCAAAGGTCAAAGGTATTTGTGTCCAAAGTTTTGGTTCAGACCCTTCAGACCGTGTGAATGTGACACTGATAAAAGAAACCTTCTTAATTATTTCTTAGTAATCTTTTAAAGGCATTTCTGAGAGGAATTTATGCTTCATGTACCAAAACTACACAGAAATTGTGCACAGTTAAAGAGGATGTAGCTCCATGCTATTGTGAGTCACTTAAAATGTTGCTTGGGTATTATGAGGACCTTCTTAGTAGTTGATGTTTTAAATACTTTAGTTCACAATTAAACACACAACTGAATGTGCTGATTTATAACCAATACACAGTACATTGCCTGCATTGTGGCTTCAGACATATATGTCAGCACAGAACACAGTAAATTTTGTTTAATTCATATGTAAAGAATGAACAGCACAGGCCAATTTCTACCCTTGGATGCATTCAGGAAGCACCTATAATGAGACCTTTGTATCACACATGTGCATTGAAGGGCAGATAAATAAATTAGATAAACTAATAAATTAAAATAAACTACATAAATAGCTGCCTAGAGTAACCATGAGCTATACACACACAGGCTAAGACTTTCAAAGCTTCCTTCTGATTTTGATGCCCATATGCCATTATTCTTAATGGGATGTGAGTATTCAAATCACTTAGGAAGCTTCGAGGAATCTCAGCCATAAATTATAGCTTGAGTAATGTTTGAGTAGCGAATGTGAAGATGTGTGCTTGTGTGTGTAGCCTGAGCAGCAGTTTTTCTCCATTGAGTCTTATTCTGTTTATCTGATAAATTGCAAAATACTTTTAAAAACAAATGCACTTCCGTATTAATCACATGCAAATTTTCCCTATTTCCCTTTTCTGTGTTTATTTTTAATGAGATTTAATTTATTGCAGGGCGAAACATTTTTCTGTTTTTCCTTTACACTTTGAGCTCAATTTATTAAACTTCTCAAGTTCATTCTTGAGTTGCGGGTTTACAGAATCTGGAGTAACTTGCTTACCCAAACAGCATGCACTCAATTCTAGGAAATGGGACTATTGCATTCCTGTTGGTTAAACTACTATATAAGTGTTTCTGTTTTTCTTATATTTTAAAAAGTTGCACTTCTTGGTTGCTGTTAAACCCATGAAACAGCTTCTACTGCCATAATGGCCCTGAAATGAGACTTGTTGGGCTAGTTGGCAATGGGATTTTCATTATATCAATTTGTTTCTCTGTATATCACTCAGAATAGTATTTCATTCAGCAATTCAATCCCTGATGAAATGACAATTATGCTACTATTGCAGCATAGTAAAATTGTAATTATTGTCATGTCTGTACTTCAGTTGATGTATTGGAGAGTTATATGGGTAACTTTCATTAATGGGGCCTCCCTCTTATTTTCTCATCTAACCCCAAGAAAATCACCAGAATGTTGATGGAAAAATAGGTCTCTGTTTTTGCAGTAATGCAATTTTATAGGCCTATAAGTTCTCAATGAGTTTTTTTATTGTTGCAGGGTTTTTTTTCTTATCCGTTTTCAGAAATTCCCAAAAGGGGCACATTTAACCAGCAGGCTGATGTTCTTATAAACATACCTGTTAATACACTAACAAAAACCAAGTTAACCAAAATCAGAGCAAATGGAGATGTTTCAATGGCCTGTGAAGAGGCATAGAATGTGGGATATGAACTAAACTTATTCACTGTCTGGTGTGAGTTAGGAGAGTGAGGTACAGAGTTGCTGCCAAGGATGTTTTCTGGACTTGCTTTGTCTTGAGCCTACTCTAGGGACTTCATGAAATTCATACCTCAAGCAGTGAACCAGAACATTAGATATAAGGTTCCCTGACCTGGCCTATCTTTATCTCCAATAACATTTGCCTCCAGGAAACAAAGAAGTGAATTGAATTAAAATAGAAAAACAACCACCACCCACCCCTAACCTGCACTTACTTATGGAATTAAAATACATGTCAAATCTTGCCTGAGATCATTTCCAGTTGAGTGGTTTTCCTGTTGAAATCATGTCTGCCTACAGTTAATTGGTTCACAATGAAGATGGCAACTTCCATGAAGTGTAGTCACAGCCATTCACTGCCATTGACTTTTTGGGTTTTTTTAATATAACTATTTAATCATCTATACAAGATTTGATAAAAAAAAATACTGGAGTTTGCAAAACACTTCTTAAATAGTTTGATGGCAGTTATGCTTATAATATGATAAGGGGCCAGATTTATGCCCTACTTAATTCTCATTGTACCACTCAGACAGTGCAAAGAGAGCAGAAACTTTCTTTAAGTCCCTTGTGGAGGATGTCAGTCTTCTATACCTCCATCCCCTCAATGCCTAGTGCAGAGGGTGTGGCCAGAATATATTGTGCTCCAACAATCCCAGCTGGCATATGATCCCTAAGGGACCATAGCCATCAGGCATATTTTAAAGCAGCCCTCCAGCTGCTTTAATCTGTACTCAGGGCCAGGGAAGGAAACGGGGAGCTATGACTGGCTCCCTTAAGCCTCTTTGCTGCTATGCCCAGTATAAGGTGGGTGCCACAGAGAATCCGCTGTATAATTTTCAGGCGCCACATTTTTCTTCTATGCCCTACCAACTGAGAATGACAAAGTTAAAATGTAACAGTTGATTAATGCTGTCAATAAATATAAATTAGACTTTGTTTAAATCTCCAGGGATCTGGGGAGAGAGTTTGAACATCTTGGGCAAATCCTGCCTCTAGCATACAGTCTGAACAAGCAAGCTATGCGCTGCAGAAGGGTTTCTGGTTGAAAATATCCACATACTCTTGCCTGGGCTGTATGGTTGCTACTTCAGCCCTGAGGATGAAACAGTCCTTGCAGTTCCTATGCAACCATTCAGAATGGAGGAATGGCTGGTGGATCCATGTATATGAGTATTTACTGTCCTGTCTGTAGCTTACTGGATCTAATGCAAGGAGCGCTGTGGATCTGGCCTCCATACTATGCATGGTGTGGCTCTCGAGGCATCCTGCTCCTGTCTGTACAGCAGAATATAGATCCTCCTATGGATGTAGGAAGGGAGGCAGGATTTGCCCCTTATAATAATTTTAACCAATTAGTATGATCTGTAACATCAGAAACATTGGTATATTTTGCATTTGGAAAAATTGCTATATAATGCATTTCGTCTGTGCAAGGTTTTCCCATAGAATTTGACCAATGCCCCTCAGCAGCCCCCCAGCATTTGTATTTGGGCTTCTTGTGACCACCAAATGCCAATCTTCACTGAAATTATTTGGAATGTTTTATGTTATAAACAAATGTTCATGTCAAATTCAGCCAAGACTAGCTATCACAGTGTTTCTCAAGCAGAGCAGCTTAGCTAGATATTAATCCTGTCTCCGAATTTTCCTAAATACCAGTTCCTTATTCGAAAATCAAAATTATTTAAAAATACATCCACGGAAGATTACATTTTTAGAAATGTCATCAAATGACTGTGATTGAATGTGATAAAAATGTACATTTCTAATTTGTTAATTACGTATTAACTGAATAATCAAATAAGGAGCTGGGTTTTGAGTGGCCATCCATGGCAAAATGTGTCTCAGGTTACCTGAAATGACAAGTCCTTGCAATTACTGGACTGTTCTCAAGGAACAGGGGCATGTCATTCTCTGACCTGAAGCGTCATTTGTGTGCTGTGAGTTGTGACATCCTGGCCAGGCTTCCATTTTGTATATGGAGTTTGAATAAACAGCTGAGTTTTGACTGTCTCTACATGACACAATGTGCCTCGCATCACTTCAAGTGACACATCCCTGGGACTACTGTAGTCTTCTGAAGTAGTTGGGACATTGCACACTCTGACCTGAAGCTTCATTATTGTGCAGTATGCTGTGAAATGTGATACCTCAACTTCATCCACTTTCGTATTGTGGACGGTGTCCTCAAGGAGCTGCATTTTGAGTGACTGAACATGACAAAATGTGTCTCAGATCAGCACAAGTGACAAGTCTCTGTGATCATTATACTCTTCTGAAGTAGTCAGGACATGCCACTAGCTGACCTGAGGCTTTGTTCCTGTGAAATACGTAGCCACATATCATGTTGCCCCACCCTACTTTAAAATTGCATGGTAGGGTTTGAATAAGGAACTCTGTTTTGACTTGCTTTATGTGACAAAATATGTTTTGGGTCCCTCCAGATGACTTGTCACCATGACTGTTAGACTGTTCCGAAGGAGCAGTCCCCAATCTGACTTTGTTCTTGAGCAATACGCTGTCACATAGCATGTCCCTACTCTTCTTCCGCATTGTACATAGGGCTTGAATAAGGAGCTGGATATTGACTGGCTCTATATGACAAATGTTGCCTGATTTATTGATTGTGTATTAATTATATTGACTACTTAAGAATTCCCAGTTAACACTCAGAGGTTTGGTAGGTTCTTGTCCCAAGATCAGGCCCAGTATTAAAATTAAAGTTTAGTTGGGAACCCCAGCATGCACAGTTACAACACTCAGAATTAGGAAAAAACCTTCCGTATTCAGTTAGTGAGTTACAAGCACTCCAACCCAGCAAGATGGATAGAGATAATGCACCATGTGCATCCATATACTCACAAGATTCCTTGCAAATGACCCGAAGTGTTAGTCATCCTCATCATGATCCTCACCATCACCAGTGGTGTCATCCTGGCACCTCCCAAGAGTTACATCTCCCAAGGCACACAGGCCGGGATACAACTTTTATAATGTCTTACGCTGACACTACTATACCTACGGCATATTCAGTAGGGGTTTCGGCGCCTTTTCTTTATTTGTAGTTCCTCACCATACGAATATTGATGTGCCCTTCTCCCATTGGCTACTAGGGTTTCTACCTCAAGCTTATTAGCATATATGTCAATTAGTTACCATGACACTCTTGTGGTCAGACATCTGCTGACATTCCTAACTTAAAATATCCCAAACTGGTATAAACTAGCATCTTGTGGTTATCAGTCAGCAGGTTAGTCAGTACTGCACTCTATCGTGTGATACCTTATGATCTAGGTATACTCCTGGTTAACTGCTTATGCTAAGGCTTTTTGGGCCTTACACCTTGTTTAGCTATGCTATTGTTTTACAGGCATCAGGCCTGTAGGTTCATTGTTTTACTGCCTTAACTTATGCCTGTAGCTTACCTAACAAATACCTATACCTATAGGCTACACCATAGTTTCTGAACCTGTGGTACACGTACCCCTAGGGTACGCGAGACACAGGCAGGGGGTACCCGGGGAAAAACAGAGTGAAGGGGAGGTGGGCAGCAGCAGCTCACTTCCCACCTGGTCACAGTTCCCAGCTGGGAGGCGAGTGGCAGCTGCCACAGTCCCAGGAAGCCAGGCTGCAGCCACCCGCTTCTTGCCCGATCGCAGCTCCCAGCTGGGAAGCAAGTGGCAGCTACCAGCTCTTGGGGGAAGCGAGTAGCAGCCTTCCGCTTCCCGCCCGGTGACAGCTCCCAGTTAGGAGGCAGGCGGCAGCCGCTAGCTTCTGGGGGAGGCAGGCAGCAGCGCACACACACATCCCCTCCCCACCCCCCCTGCTTCCCACTGGGTCCCAGCTCCCAAGTGGGAGCCCGGTGGCAGCCTCCTGCATCTTGTGAGCTGCTCTCGCAGCTGGTTGGCAGCCACCTGCGCCCCGTCTCCAAGCCGAGGGACAGCCTCCAGTGCCCAGGCTTGAAGATGGGCAGCAACCACCTGCCCACATCCCTGGGTCCAGGCTGGCGCGGAAGCCCCCTCTGCGCCAGCTCAGACTGGGTGGCAGTTGCCCATCTCCCAGGCTGGCAGCCCCCCTCCCTGGCTCAAAGCCTAGTGCCCAGAAAATTTGTCAATTTCATGGCTCTAGCTGATCAGTGAAATTGACAATTATGACAGCCCCAGATTTCACCAGTTACCCTCTTTTCCTGTCTCTCTCGCTCTCCTTCCCTGTCTCTCTCTCACCCCTTCCTCCTCTCAAGTCTATGGCAAAGAATTTGGCACGGCGCTTTATATTCCCCAACATTGGTATGCCGCTCAAAGCCTCCTAGCTTTGGCCAACATCACCTCTAGTCCAGGTACTTACTTGAGTTGTGCACCCCTGGTGTAAAGGTGGTAACCATACCCACACTAGATCTGACATCTGTCATATCACGGCCTTATATACTCAGCCCTTCTTCCAACATGTGGCTCACATTAGTCTGTAAATATAAAGTCCCATGGAAAATGGAGTGTTGGGGTACTTATTAAAATTTTCAGAAGTTAGGGGGTACTTGCTGCTTAAAAGGTTGAGAAACACTGGGCTACACAAAATATGTCTCAGGTCACCCACACCCATTAAACTTTTCTAATGTAGCTGAGACATGGAACTCCCTGACTTTAAACTTTTTCTTTGCAAATAATTGTGGCCCACCTCACCAGCCTTCCTCCCCCACAAATACTTACACACATTTAGCAAGGTAAGAGAAGCAGCAAACAAGGGACTTTCAGAAAATGAGGTTGTGGATCCTGTGCTTGCACTTAGAGGGACCTGGTGAATGTTGTGTTCATTCCATGAGTTGTTTGTTCTCCATGAGCATTTTGTGGTTGGGCTGTGGGAACCTGAACTGGCCAAGTGAGACAGCTTTGTTTGTGTCTCTGGGAGTGCCTTGTTGCTGGGACTCTTGGGGCTTTGACTGGAACCAGTGTTTGATGTCTGAGTGGTTATTCCCTTCCAGTTGGCAAGGGAGGGAGCTGAGCATTGAGGCTTACTATATAAGTCAGTTGGCAGGTGAACAGGAATGGAGAACTGGATAAGTATCAGTGGGAGCTTAGAGAGGGAGTGTGATTCCTATTTTAGATATGGCTCCACACCAAGTGCAAGATATGGATGATGAGGGAACAACTGCTGTGAGCTGCCTTGAATGTGCTATGTTACCCTTTCTTCCAGAAGGCAGAATAGATTTTTTGGTGTATGAAATGCAAACTGGTGTCCATATAGGAGAAGAAGATACATGGTCTGGAAGCGTAAGTTGCAACATTGTGCAGCATCAGTGGAAATGAAGTCATCTTGGACAACCAAATTTGGAAATCATTGTCCTAGACGCCACAAGGGAAAGGATGGTTGATAAGGGAATTGGAAAGAATAGACACCAAAGAAGTGGACAGATAGTTGTGACAAAGAAGGGAAAAAGAGCCAAGAATCATTCAACGCAACTAGAAGTATCAAAACATTTTCAGATTCTCAGCAAGTCAACTACAGAAGAATCTGTCTATGGAGGGATGCAACAGAAAACTACAGGGGACATACCTGATGGGTGTCCTTGTGGTGTGAAATAAGCAGGAATCAAGGCAGGTTCTTTAACCATCCTAAGAATGCAAATAATCATCAGCAACTCCATATTAAGAGCAGACAGAGAATTCAGCAAAGGACGCAGGAACTTTAAGATGGTGATATATTTTTCTGGAGTGAAGATATGAAATGTAACTGCAGAATTAGACAGGATTATGAAATTGTCTGGTAAGTCTCCACTGATGATGATACATATTGGAACCAATGACACAACATCACATGAAACTGCACAGATTATAGAAGACCTCAGGCATCTTGGAAGAGAGAGGAAGAAGAGGAAAGTCCAGGTGATCTTCCCAGACATCTTACCAGTCCAATGAGTGAGAGAAGGAAGAAAATACTGGAGGTGGATGTTGGAAGCATGACTGGAGGCTGAAGCTTTGGTTCTGTTGAACACCAGATCACATTTCTGTTGGTGAGGTGACTATACAAACAGGAAGTCCTGAATCTCACAAGAAGGAGCTTGGTTAGAGACTAATTAGAGCAGCTGGGCGGGCATAGAGGGTGCATAGAGAGGGTGCCAAGGAGGCAAATGCAGTACAAAATCAATACTCAGGATGTTATGAACAAATTGATCTGATGTGGCAAAGAACATGAAGAGAATTTTTCAGTTGCTTATGTATTAATACTGGGAATCTGGGTAACAAGTAAGAGAAATTAGAAATTCTAAATGATGAGAAATTTTTATATAATTGGCATTACTGAAACCTGGTGAGACAATTCACGTGATTGGTTATAACCTGCTTAGGAGGAATAGAATGGGTGTTGGGGTGGCGAGGTGGCGCACTACATAAAAGACACCGTTACCTGTTTTACAATTGATAACTCAGAACCACAGGATCTAGAATGCATGTGGATCATTATGCTAATTAACAAAGCCCAGGACAGTGTCTGGCAGAGGTCTGCTACAGACTACCAAATCCAACAAGAGAATAAGTTGAGTTACTCCTTACAGACAGGTGCTTAATGTGTTGACAGAAATGGTGTTGTTATGGGAGGGTCCAATTTGGGAAATATATGCTGTGGAGGTCTCGTGAAGCCACTAATAAAACATCATTCCAGTTGTTCAAAATTATAGATGATAATTTTATAACACAAAAGGTAATGTGCCCAGTATGAGGTAACTCTATTTTCATCCTCATTATGGCAAATATGGACTGGATGATGGAAGTTGCCTGAGGACTAGCGCTCATGACCTGATTACATTTAATAGAGGCAAAGATCCCAACCAGTCATATATATACTTGGTGCTTCAAAAGGGCTAATCTCTCAAAGCTAATGAAAATTATGAATGAAATTGATTGGGAGAAAAGAATTAGGCAGAAAATTGTGAATGAAAATTGGGGGTTCTTTAAGAAGAGTTTTAGATGGACAAAAAACCATACTTTCACAATCATGAGAGGACAGCGTTGGTAAAAAGTTCATCCTGGTTCAGTGTTGAAGTGGAGGGAGCAATTAGAAATTTAAAAAAACAATATCTGATATAAGGAAAAAGGGGAAATAATACTATACAATATACATGAGAAATTATGAAAATTGTTATGGAAAGTTAAATACATCAGAGAAAAATCCATTACTAGCATGGCTAAGGACTATAAATAAGAATTTTTTTTAGAATATTAGGAACTAAAGAAATCCTAGCAATGGCATAGGAGTATAGGCACATTACTAGATGGAGATGGTAAAATTGTTAATAATTATGCAGAAGTGTTCAATACTTAGTTCTGGTCTATATCTGGAAAGAAGCAATATGTTGTATTCATATCACATGAGGCTGATGAACTACTTTCCAGCCCATCAGCAGACCCTAATAATTTGTACCCAAGAGTCCAAAAACAAGAATCCTCAGCATGGAAGCATGTCTGCTGAAATGGTGGCCAAAGCATGAAGGGGCATACCAATATTTAGCATATCTGGCATATAAATACCTTGCAATGTTGGCTACAAAAGTGCCATGCGAACACCTCTTCTCACTTTCAGGTGACATTGTAAATAAGAACTGGACAGCATTATCTCCCGTAAAGGTAAACAAATATGTTTGTTTTAGCAACTGGCTGAACAAGAAGTAGGACTGAGTGGACTTGCAGGCTCTAAAGTTTTACATTGTTTTATTTTTGAGTGCAGTTATGTAAAGAGATTGCACTATAGTGCTTGTATGAGGTGAAGTGAAAAATACTATTTTTAATCTTTTTTACAATGCAAATATTTGTAATAAAAATAATATAAAGTTAGCACTGTATACTGTATTATGTGTTGTAATTTAAATTAATATATTTTAAAATGTAGAAAACATCCAAAAATATTTAAATAAATGGTATTCTATTGTTTAACAGTGAGATTAACACTAATTAATTGCAATTAATATTTTTAATCTTGCGCTTAATCATGATTAATTTTTTTAATCGTCTTACAGCCCCATTGCATATAGTCAATAAACATGATTATTAGGGAGCCAACTGTGCCCAAGCAGTGTCTTCTTCATATTTTTGTTGTCTAATAAGCAAAAGACACCACACTAATCGTAACAAATGGAACTTTAGATCACTAACACAATTAAACAAATTTCAATAAATTTACCCATTTTTAACTTTTCTTAATTCATCTAATAACAAACCAACATTTCTAAAGACTTTTTAATCTGTGACTATCACATAATCTCTATGAAAATTTTGCAACAAATTGGCTGAATATTGACTTTTGATGATTTTACATGCATGATTGTATGTTTACTAACAAAGAAAACACACAAATTGTGGTAATGTCAGACCAGAACTAAAGGTTCACCACTGGGATTGGCATAACTCATCTCTTCACAATGAAATAACAGTCAAAGGGACATGTCACTAGGGGTGATGCAATATGTATTTTGTCACATATCCAGTCAAAACCCAGCTTCTTATTTAAGGCCTATGTACAATATAGTAGTTGGAGATGGGGGATGTTGTGAAGAAGCATTTTGGGCAAGAACAAAGTTTTGGTTGGGGGAGTTGGCATGGCCAGCTCCCTCAGAAAAGTCTGATGGTCACAGAGCCATGACACTTGTGGAGATCTGAAACTAATTTTATCACATCCAGCAAGTCAAAACTCAGCTCCTTATTCAAACCATATGTACAACATGGAAATGCAGTGGGGGCATGACATGAAGCAACGTGTTGTGCCGGAACAAAGGTTTGGGTCAGCTAGTGTCAATGTCCTACCTACTTCAGAAGAGTATAACACACACAGGGGTGTATCCCTTGGAGTGACCTGAGACTTATTTTGTCATGTACAGCCAGTCAAAACCCAGTGTTTCGTTTAATAAATTAATTAATTGGTTAGTCATTTAAATTTTGGTCACATTCCATACAGTAATTGGGTGAAATTTCTAAAAATTTAATCTTACATTGATATGTTTTTAAATAATTTTGGTCTTTGAATAAGGAACAGGGAACCATCAATAAGGAGCTGGTACCACAAATAGGATACCAGCTTCAGCCTTGTGAATAAAGGAGAGGGTAAGTTAAAGTAGAAGAAATAAATTGACTAAGGATCCACCAGAGGCATGGAGGGTCCAGTGTGGATTAAAACTATTAAATAAAACTACTAGATTCAATTTGTTGTCGTAATGAATTGCTAAAAAATTATCTGGTCCATCCCACCCGCACTGTGGCAGGATCAGAGTATCTGTAAACCATCTTCATTCATTAATTATTCAATTTTGTTTGGAACTTTCCAGTGAGGGCATTTCCATTGCTTTCCTTGGAAGAGTTTTCCATTGTCTGTTTTATCTTTTCTTATATTCTTCTTTCTGGACTAAACCTTTGAGTTGAACAGAGCCCTTGTAATGAATAAAATGAGTTAGTGGTGCCCATCAATGAGGGATGTTACATGTTATAAAGCAATTTCATGCTACTTTACACTCACTCTGGGTAATATTTATATTTTACAGCACATAAATGTTTTTGAGGACTTTGATCACATTTCAAATAACTTCAGAGATAGGTTTTGAGGTTTTTTCCACTGGATGAGCTAACATAAAATCCAGCTGACCTGCTGTTTTTGGTCTGAGGAGTGCAATTATACTGACCTACCCCACTGTAGACAGCTAAGTCGACAGGAGGGCTTCTCTCATCAACATAGCTACCCCCTCTGATAGAGATGGATTAACTATGCCACCAGGAGAAGCTCTCCAGTCAGCGAAATAGCATTTTCACTGCAGCATTTTCAGTGTAGACTTGCCCTTAGATTTAAAAATAAAAAAAAGGAGATTTGCAATATGCATTTTAAATTTTAAAAAATCCAAAACTTTAAGCTGCTGCACCACTAAAGTTATTTGCTGCATACTTTTTCTCAAAATGAGTTATTGGTTTAAAATTGCTTAGTCCTATAACTGAATTCACCTGAAGAGTTTTTACAAAGCTTTCTCCTGTGTGTGCTCTTTGTCAATTGAGATCCTTGCTTAAATTTAAAAAAACCAACAACTTTGGACTTAGCCTTGGCAGAATTCTATTTTTTTATAATATGGATGAATAATATTGATGTTTATAGTGTGTTTTTCAATTTTTATTGATTGTAAATTTTCACAGTTGAGGGAAATTACGGGGAGGGATCAGCCCAATAATTATTTAAAGATTATAATAATTGAGATTCAAAAAGTTAAAGCTTTATAACACATCAACATCACATGTCAAAATATAAAAAGCAAATATTCTTCAATCAAATTCTAGTAAGTTCTCAAGCAGTTTTTTTTTTTTACATTGCTTGTCTGTGAATTTTGATTATTATCAATAGAAATATTTTTTTCATCCGTTTGCGTGTGTATGGTGAAATCAACATTTACGGATTAAAACAAAAAAATCGAATCCTTCCAAGACTATTTATAAAGGCTGTTTCTTAAAGAGAATTTCTTCTTGTGTACCTGAAGGAATAATTCAAACAATGTTTGCAGTCATAGCTCTTACAAGATCCGCCAAATTCTCTTTAGCTTCATGGTGGAAGATCTGCTCACTGAGGCCTTGCAGGATTGGCCTACCATTTATACTTCATTGTTGCTTTGTTTATTCCCCATTCCAGTGTGGATCTTTTTTTTTTTTTAAAGAACTCCTGACAGGTGTGAAAGGCCAGTGGATTACTTGCATACTGGAGCTATTTCTCTGTCTATGTCTGTAATATCCAGGACAGATTTGGCCTTGGCTGTCTGCACAAAGCTTCCTCTGGGCCAGAATCTGCTCTTCCATACGCCCATGCTCTCCCGCTGACTTCACTGTGGTTACACAGGAGTTGCTGATGGCAGAATGTGTGTCTTTCTGCTCAGCAGGAGTCATGTGTGCACTAGGGATGTAAAAGTGTAACCCTTGAAATGGTAACCAGCTGTTTAAACGTTTTAAATTGTTTAAAGCATGGAGCCTAGTGCCGGGTAGCCGCAGATGGACTGGTTCGGCGGGGGGGGAGTAGCCCAGCACAGGGGGGTGGGGAAGGGTAGCCGCAGCTGGGCTGGCAGGGAAGCATGGAGCCCAATGCGGGGCAGGGTGTGTGAGCCGCAGTTGGGCTCGGCTCCCCGCAAGCAGGGGGGAGGCTTGGAGCCCAACGCGGGGGGCAGCCCAGCTGCGGCTCGTCACCCCCCCTCCCTCCCGCCAGCCAGAGCTGCCCAGCTGCAGCTGCCCACCCCAGCCCAGTATTTAACCGTTTAAATATTCTCACGTTTAAACAGATTTTTAATTAAACTAATTTCTACATCCCTAGTGTGCGCACACGAGATCAGAATTTAACCTTTAGAGCTGATTTACTGATATGATGGAAAATGTGGAGTGCAATACCCCTTAGCCAAGTATGTTAGGAATGGTTAGTGCTTTTAAGTGCACTTGAACAGCAAAAAAAAGTATGTGGAAACGTTATGTGCTTTTCTAAGATGGTGGTCCCCATTAGACCTTTTTCTTTCTTTTAACAGAGGACAATTATGGGATGGATGGGAAGGCTAAGCTGCCAAATTTCACTGAGGACATCGACTGGCAAGGACTGGAAGATTTATACAGTGTGAATGAAAGTTTATACGAATACAGATACAACTATAGACTTAGTCTGGATGACTGGACTAATTACTTGAAGGATCTAGATAGAATGTTTGCACTGCTGAACAGTTACTATGAGCAAAATAAAACAGACAAAACTAAAACCGCTCAAAACAATGGGTACTTGGAGGAATCACCTATGCCATTTACCTGGGGGGAAATGACCTCCGCTGAGTCAGACGAAGACTCAAGTGGTCTGATTGCAGAAGAGTTGCAGCCTATCATGCCAACTGACTTTACAGCCCTAGCTTTGAGCACTGTAATTTTAAGTCAAGCGAGAAAACTTGAATTAAATAATGATATTCCTGAAAAAAGTCGTTTGAATTCTGCACACTGGAGAAATCATCAAGCTGAAAAAAGGATGGAGGATAAAGAGTTAGACAATTTTGAAATGGATTTAAGTGGAAACGGTTTAACAGAGCTGGAGTCCAGGCATAGCTTCATTCTACAGTCTGTTAGCATTCTTCAGAAAGACTCTCACCAGGACAATGACCCTGTGGAGGATATTTTTGAAGATCAGCTATACCTTCCTGTGAGTTCTGATGAACCCACCATTCAGCAAGCTGTAAATGTCTCCATCGGGGATCCATCCATTAGGTCTCAGAAAATGGAGACTGTGTTGAAAAAGATGGGACATAGCTTTGCAGGAGAGACTTCACAAATCCTAAATGTAGAAGGCAGTGCCTCATCTCCACTCTCCTTGGATTAGATCAAATTGTAAACCATATATGATTCTTTGATCAGTAAACTAGTAATGGTAATCATGACAACAGACATTCCATGTTTATGGCAGATGCATTTTGCAGCTAAAATGAGCCCAACACTGCCTGCGTGTTTATTATACACACGTGCGCGCGCGCTTTCACACTAATTTTTCATAACTGAGAAACTAGGTTCCCACAGTATTAAAAAAGAAACAGTGTTAACTTTATAGTGCAGTGATGCAACACATTTTGTAGACTAGTCATGATTTCTTTAAACAAGAGTTTTGAGTTATTTTTTCTGTTTCCAAAAGGTCCCACATTAATGAATGTCTCAGTCCACCCCAAGCTATCTGCCTAATATATTTTTTGATAAATTATTTTTAACCACTGGAATTTCTTGTCACACTTTTAAGTAAAATGATATTGCACTTTTATAATCTGTATGCCATACCATTTATTAATCTGATCTTTTATATGTTCTTAGTTTGCTCATTGTTTGATGTAATTGTGAAATAATAAAATAGGTTGACAGGAAAGAGGTATTCAGCATGGATTGTGAAAACAGGTTTTTCAAATATTATTTTAGCAGAAAATATTGCATGTTTTGTTGCCTTGACTTTCAGAAATTTGTTTTCAGAAAGGTATAGCTAATGAATGATCACTGTATGAGGATTTTTTTTTAAATTGGCTTGTTTCCCTATATATTGATACCATCGATATTAAAAATCCGTGAATTTTCTAGATTTTTTTGCTGATATCCTTACAAAGGTTTACATGAGCAGAATATGCTTTGTCACCATTCTTAATTTTATTAGTCTGAATATGCTGATATTTTCAGAAAGTATTGTGATCGTTTTGGGACTTTAAAATGTTTTTTAAAAAAGGCATTAAAGGGAATGGTAAAATCACATTAAAATTACATATTTTAGATACAAAAAGCACATGGATCAGAACAGTAGGCTTAGACCGCTTTTGTTGTCATAATGTGTTCTAAAGGTTTTTTTTTCCCCCCCTCTGGATTTTACCAAACATTTAATTTGTTTAAAGAATAATACAAAATTGACTTTGAAAATCTGTACTGTTAACTTAATATCTTCCTTAGGTTTTTTACTTAAGTAGCAAGTTAAATAAATAAAATAACAAGAATTACCTCATACAGATATATTTCCACCATTTCCAAATCACACTAAAGTTCCTTATGTTATATGTTGTTTAGCTTAGCGGGTTATTTTAGTCTATTGCAAGCACTGCAGATTAGAATTGTGTTCTTTTTGCTTTAAGTGTTTAAGTTGAACTATTTTTAAAAGAAGGTTCTTTTAGTAGGATTTTAATAATTATAAGAAGCAGTCTTTATGATGGACTCTGTGAATATGTTAAAATTAACTAGCTGCATATCTGATGTATGTGCCATGGGCTGAATGACAGAACAAACGTATTTATGGTCATGAATGATGCTATTTGTAAATAGATTTCAAGTTATTAGCATAAAAACTGTGGGGTTTTTTTAAAAATCTTGTACAATATTTCTGTGATACTTTTATAGAACAATTCTGGCTTCAGAGAAGTCTAGAAGCAATATTTCTTGAAATAAAAGGTGTTTTACTCTACCTGCTTCAGAGAAGTCCACATAATCCAGTTTTCATAGTAAAATTTACCTTTTTAAAAATTCTAATTTGATTACATGTACTGTTTTAGGAATTCAGCTACATACAAATGGAGAAAAACCTGTGCACTAATGTATTAGAAAACTTAAATTATTCATGGTGACTGTGAAAATTATATCTTCCCTACTTGAGATGCTGTGAAGTAGTTAGTGCCCAATTCGAAAAACCCTTACTCCCATTGAAGGAGACAAATTGCATGACTAATGGTTGCCCACATGAGAAAATGTTTTCCAAATCAAGCCTCCCTCTCTTTTTTCCCAACCCATTCCAGTGCTGTACTATAATTTACATTTGTCTCTACCCCAAGTAGTGTAACCTTCATTACAGGCTGCATCCTGGTCAATACTGGGAAAGTGGAGTTTAAATAGCATGGAGTACAGAGCTGTGCCATTGTGAAGAAGGAATCTTTGCTTATGCTATTCTTGCACAATCATATTTCTCCTGTTATGTGACCTGTCTTTTGTAGGTGCTTAGTTAAGCTACTCTTGATCAACCAGTAGATGTCACTGTAGAGCAGTACACTCACCCGTCAGAGCTCAGCATACCATGCTGCAGTGCTCTCAGCCCCTGCCAATATCATCTGGTCTATTGACTGTTCAAGTAGCCCGTGATAGTGCCACGTAGTAAAAATCTATTGAGGATAACTTGATCCAGGACACTTTTTTATTAAAGGCTCAGATCTTAGTAACATGCAAGGGGGGGGGGGGGGGCATATCAATGACCTCCCCTTATTTAAAAAGTGAAACTGCAGGACTCTTACTTTGCAACTGAAATGGAAAATGAGCACTGAATATTGACTCCATCGTTTTCTGCTGCCTCTGTGCAATTTAAACCCGTCACTTTGCTTCCACAGTGCCCATGTGAGGCTGAGTCAACACCTGGCCGGCTGAAAGCATGATTCGGTTCCCTTTCCTCGCTTTCAGTAGCACCTTACTTTGTGCGTTCTCACTGAAACCAGGGGGAAGAAGATACTTCTCAAGGGTGACCAAATCAAGCCCTGAATCAACAAGAATTCATGGAAACATGGTGTTTTGGGCCATTTAGCAAACCACAAACTGGGAAGTGTCATATAAAGGAGCTGAGTTTCAGTAGCCTTTGTGGAATTTTTACTCCTTTAGTGGAAATTCCTCCAGTGCGAGGGCTCAATTCTGAAACTTGTTAGGGGAAATACAATTTCCACTGCATACAGCTCTTTTTCCAACCTGGAAGCTCTACATGTGTCAGGCAGCTCTGAACAGGATTTCCATATATGTACGGTATTCACTTATCTCTATATTTATATGTAAGCCTATATTTGTGTGGTTTAATTTTTTTTTGTTTTGGGACTGATATCCCTTAAAGCACAGCCTCTTGTGTTAATGAATAGTCATCCGTTTCCCCCTTGAAACAGCTGAATAGTCCAAGGTTTAGCAGTTTATTGGGCATTAACCTCATAACGAGAAAGAAGATGTATGTAGTTCTGGCTGATCATAACATTCGGGATCAATTCTTCTTATAAATGTATTAGATTTCTCACAAAATGGTGTAATTTTTTAAACTATAAGCCATATGCCAGCTAACAGTTAGACATATGTGACAGTATGTTCCTCTTCCCACCCCACGAGCAAAATGTTGCACTATAATAATCATCTTCACTGTTTGCAAAAATGCCTTTGGGTCCAAGTCCTGGTTCTACTGAAGCCAATGGAACTTGTCACTGATTTCAGTGTGACCAGGATTTAGCCCTCCGAGGCTGATTTAGTGCCCACTGAAATCAATAGAAGGCTTTGCATTGACTTCAATGTGCACAGAAATGGGCCTTAGGTGGATTCAGCTCTTCCAGAATCAACTGGTGCGCACAGCCCTGCACACCAACTCTCACATACAAGCTGATTTTTTTTTGTCATAAAGAAAACACGCTTGATATGCTATTTTTATTTTCATATATCAAGTATTCAAGGGTTTGCTTGTAAACACACGTTTATAATAGATGTCGACAATAAATGTCCTTAAACACAGTGTGTTATATACATGATTAAAATTATTCTAAGCTCTGATGAGAAATATCAATAAAAGGAGCTTAAAGTATGCAAAAAAAACTGCACCTAACGATTAGTCTCTCCTTACCACAAACACACTATCCACACGCTCATACGCACACACTACAAATGATCTAATGCCAGTTTATTCAATATAACATTGTGTTAAACTAAACAATTACAGGCCAGTGTGCCCATTCCATGCTCCTAAACTACTACCCAGATTTTTGGGGGGTAGGACAGAGGGGGAGAGGTATGCATTTTGGGTCTACTCCTATTGAAGTCAGTGGCAAAACTCGCCGTTTACTCCAGTGAGGACAGGAGCCGGCCTTTAGGAGGAATGACCGTTATAACAGTGATTTCCGCTTGCATTTCTGCACAGAAACTGAGTTGATAAGTTTGTGTATGACTTTTTGGTTTAATGCAGCCCTCTGATAATTTGTGGTTTTTAAACATGTTTTCTTCTAGGAAGTATAATTTCTGTCACAGCAATCTCAGGCGCATACCTTGGTACGTCAGCCCAGTGATCCCCTTTAATCTCCTAGCCCAGTTCAGTCCATACATAGTAAGACAGAAAAGCTATTACCTTTCAAAGTTCAAAACCGAAGGGCCAAATTCTGTCTCCACAGAAACAAATGAAAAATACCTGGAGTGAATTTCAACAGTGGCTGCATTGTGCCCTTTAATTTGGCCCTTCATTTTAGTATTTGATAAAGGCACATTATTAATGGGCCAAATTCGAGTACCTTAATTTTAGTTTAAATTCTCATTGACTGCAGTGGAAATTTTGCTCAGTTAAGGATCCTCAGAATTTGGCCCAATTTTTAGTTTTTAAAAACCTAACTTTCAGTATTTGTTTAGCAGTGCTCCTCCATAAAGGTATATTAGAACAGGTAATGTTCTATTGGAAATTAGTCATACACTACATTTCTGCAGGTTATAGAGTTTACATTAGTACTTTGGCTCTTAATGCTTGACCAAATCCTGAAGTGCAAGCAAATATTTCCACTGAAGGACTAAGTAAGGACTGTAAGATTTGGCCCACTGGTAAATATGAACTTTGTGGGAACCTTTCCAGATTTTCAAAATGAAAGCACAGGCAGTTACATAAATGAAATGTTTTGAGTGTCAGTTAACTCATAGTGAACATGCATCCTAAAATACTTCAATAACAACTAGCACCATGGTGTGCTTTAGCTCTTTGCCCACAGCTGATCAAGGATGTTAGAAGGATCTTCATTCTTCCTAGAACTGCAAAACATTTTGGACACTTCTTTTTGTCAGGCACCCTTGAACACAGAGGATTTTTACCCATCCCATCATATGAACAATATCTTGTGACAGAAAATCTGGTGACAAGTCCTTGAAATATGGGAAAATAATGATGCTGTATAAACTACTGATTATACAATGATCTAAAAGATAGAGATAAGCCTGAACTAAAGAGTCTAAATTCAATAATCCTCAACTTTTGGGAAAATGTGGACTGAGGTCTGAACTTGCAGGGTCAGACCCATCTTCATTTATAAGGCAACCTATACATTAACAGAAAACAGCTTATCTGTATAATGAGAGGCTTATAGGTGTATGCAGTATTATGGTTCGTATTAGTAACTAGTTATTCCAAGTATATATTTACAGAAATGTTGCCTGTCTACCTGTAGCTGTACAAGCTGTTCTATGGAAATGTCTATAGGGAATACAAAACTCTAATTCCCTATTGAAGAATGAAGCCAAAGAAGCGTGACTGACCAATGCTGAACGTTTTAAAAGGGATGATGTTAAACAATTCAAGCCCACAACATAAAGTACTTTAAGTGTTGTAACTTGATAGGTTAACTCAGAGTTGTTCTAACATGGAAACTAATATTGCACTCCTCTCAAGCAAATCTCCCACAGCGGGAGTTCTGCCTCACTGAGGCAAATAGGCTTGAATTTATCATTTGTGATCCTGGTGCACAAAGTAGCAGACAGGCATTAACCCCAACTCCATTAGAACTAAAGAAACTATTTGAAATGGACAAGGGTAAACTTGGGAGGGAAATATTTTTTGGCATATTATAACAATATCACAAACTGGAGAGGAAACAGAGAATATAAACTCTGAGTAAGAACCTGATAATGTCACTTGGACTCCCACTTATTCAGCTGGTATTTCTCCAGTTAACACCAGCGTAACACCACTGAAAGCAACAGAGTTACACAGACACAATTGCAGTAAGGCAGTCAGGACTCGGGCAAGGAGCACAGCACCACGTGCAAGTGCTGATCAGCCTCCGTGCTCGCTGAGGTCGGTGGGAGCAGAGAGGACACTACACCATGCTCAAACAGCATGTTGAAAATGTGTCATTTTGAATATGGAGGATTCTTGTCAGGATCTGACCCGATAGTATTAAATTAATACAGACTCAAAGGCCAGAAGGGACCATTATGACCTCCTGTATAACTCAGGCCAGAGAATTTCACCAAGTGACTCCGGCATCAAGCCCATAACTTTTGGCTGAGTTAGAGCATATATTTTAGAAAGCCATCCAGGCTTGACTTAAAGACTTCAAGTGACAGCAAATCCACCACATCCTTATGTAAGTTGTTAATTACCCTCACTGTTAAAAATGTACAGCTTATTTGTAGTCTGAACTGGACTATTATAAAAATTAAATTTGGCCCCACATATGTGTTAATGTTCAAAGAAAAATAAGAGATGATTTGAAGGGAGAAGAACTATCTAAACTAAAGGGCACACAAACAAATGGATATAAAGTGGCCATGAATAAATTTATGCTGGAAAGCATAAGGTTTCTACCCACCAGAAGGGTGAGGTTTGAAACAACCCTTCAATAGCAGTAGTGAGGTAAGACCCCTAACTAGTTTTAAAATGGAGTTTGATAAATTTATGAATGGGATTATGTTATGAGGATGCCTGCAATAGCAAGAGACTGGACTTGATGACCCAGATGGTGTCATCTGTCTGTACCCTAAAGTACTGCACTGCTAATTAAAGTCACGGATAATGACAGCAGTAACAATTGTCTCTACATTTTGAGTCACAGAGATGGTCCTTAGAGGTTCAAGAGTCATATTAACTAATCAAGACATTCTGGAATAAATGGAGCTATTTCAACCAGGGGCTGACGCCAGCATGGTGAGTAACTTCAGATACTAGTTGGAGGCGGAAGCTGGCAAGGAGGAAAATCTATACTCTACAGAGCAAATCCTGAGCTTACTAAAGCCTATAGAAATTTTGCCATTAACTTTAATAGAAACAGAATTTGGCCCTATGTGACTCACAGTCAATTTGCTCTATTTGTAACTTTAAAAAAATTCCTCTGAAATGCCTGATCCCTCATCAAAATTGTTTATATCTGTTTAGAAATAATACTTTCTAATGTATTCTCATGTCTTCTACCCTCAGACTTCTCACTAACCAAAAGATAGAATCCTCTCCTCTATTCCCAAAGGCTCTGAGACATGCACCTGGGGGTAAGAAGCCAGGGTTATACTCTACTATTACCTTCCATCTGAGGTATCAACTAAATGTCGGTAACAGCCAGCTGTAATGCCCCCAGTTTAAGATTGCAGATGAGGAATTAGCACAGGAGGCAGACAAAAATTGAACAGTCTCTTGTAGACTCAATCAAGTGGGAAAACTCACTAAAATATTTTGAATAATCAGAGGCCAGAACACGTTGTGAGGATCCTTGAATGGAGGTGCTTTCTGTATCTAGATCTCCACCTGGAAGGGTTCAGCTGATTCTTCCATTTTCCCAAGGCCTCACAGAGAGCTTTAAATGAAGAAGGGGGATCCCCAAATGAGGAGAGAACAGGAATTAGAGGGGGCCATACATGGAGCAAAGTATTTGTGAGGAATTCACACATCAGTTCATGCAACCTCAAGCTGTATTAGCTTCTGAGCAGTAGAGGCCTGCTGGGCTGTGAAACCCCCTCCTTGGGTGACCAGACAGCAAGTGTGAAAAATCAGGATGGGGGATAATAGGTGCCTATATAAGACAAAGCCCCAAATATTGGGACTGTCCCTATAAAATCAGGACAGCTGGTCACCCTACTTCCGCCTCAGAATTGGTGGTGCCAACAGTGCTGACAGGAATTTGTAGCACAAATTTATTTCCAGGAGCCTCGAATCACTTCTTACCTGCCATCAAGCCACACATGCGTGACAAACTCCCCTTTGCTTTCAGTTTGTGGAATGGTAACAGTGCAGTCCCAAAATGCAGCTACCCCAAACTCTCCAGGTATTTTCAACTGATTAGTGGAAAACCAGAACAATTTGTTGTAAAAGATCTGCATGCATTTGCAAAGGACAGCCAAGCATTTCCTGTCAAACTAAGTCTGGATATTGTGTTTTCTGAGAAAAGTAGGGATTTTAAGTTAGTAGTAGCCACTTATAGCAGATAACTGCATAGGTAGTTACAGAAATATGTATTGACTTGTTATAGTGAGCCTCTATGGATATGATTATTATGTCAATGTTATTACAAATTAATACTGTTTTTTTTTTTACACTGAGTTATACTTTCATAGCCTGAGTACTACACTGAGTAATACTACATCCTATCAAATTAAAATAAATGTACCTTTTAATAGGAAAAGGATACAATGTCTTAGAATTTGAAAACTTTACCTGCCATCTAACTTCTTTATGGCTTAACATGTTCTCAACAGTACTTTGAACAATTATGTCTTTTTTAAAATCTTATGTTTGTCTTAAAATAGCCCCTTTTAAGTTCGGTTGGATTAAAGACTTTGAAAGCAAAATTAACATGCCACATAAACAATTATCCAGATAAGTTGCATAGTTTAGACACGTTCTGTTGTGCTTTGTAGCAGAACTCACAGTAATAACTCAGCTCTAAGAACTATGATTTGTGGATGCAAAACAGATGCTCCCTTTAAACATTTTCTTAAAGTCTTGACATTAATGATACGCATTTCTGTTACCCTTCCATTGATTTCTGCCATTTAGAATACTTCACCTTTATTTTGACACTAGATCAGAGCATGGACATTTAATGAACACAGCTGAAGTAATTACAAGTAATTAAAACTCCATTATCTGGAAGGGAGAAATAAGAACTTGGGTCATTTTGAGGTATCCAGCCCTCAAGTATGATATTGATGTTTACATTATGTTTTGTTGGTTTATCATGTGATGTGTAGATTAAAAAAGAAGGCACAGGTGTTTCACAAGGCGCCATATTTAAATCAACCAACAAAACTGAATTTTACATTTTCAAAACAAGGGTCTATATCTCAGCAGTGACTTCTTCCAATGCATTTTCAGTTGAGGAATTTATTGCTTCTGAAAAGGGGCCAGGATATGTCTGTGCTATGTAATTCATTCCTCGTGCCAGACAGACGTCTTCAGTGTGCTGTCCTCGAGCACAGAAAGTAGGGCAGGATCTAGTCCGTGCATAGTTTTGTTGCGATGCAACATTGCCAACCATCTCACTCACTGTGTTTACAGGTGAGGACCTCCATCTTTGCCTCTGCAGTTGATCTTCTTTATATTTAATGGAATACCAGGCCAGAAAAATAAAAAAGAATGCCACAAATTTGAGACCAGCTGCCAATCCAAAGTAAACGAAGCGAAATGAAGTTACATCATATTCCCAACAAGATCCTTGCACGCCACAATCTTGTTGCCAAAGCATGCACGTGGTGTCAATAACAGCCCCAAAATAGATTGGAGTGGGAATGTAAGCTGTAATAATAGTAATAGAAAATAATAATTAGTGCTAAATGTGTAGAAAACTTTAAGAAACTATGTACGATGGAATAGCCCAGTTTTATGTTGTCTTCGTTATTATTTTACCACCACCCAAAAGTGTGGTAGGCACCTCCTAATGCAATGAAACACTATCACTGCACCCCGCAGGAACTTAACAAAACTCTGGCCCTCAATTAGGAAAGTATGCTTATTAAGCACATGCGGAAATGCCGTCCACAAGTCCCACCGACGACAAAGGGACTTGAGCACAAGCTTAGGTGCGGTCCAGAATCATAGCCTGATTGACCCTTACTTGTGCGAGTAGTCTGACTCAGCTCAACAAGACTACTCACGTGTGTAAGGATAAACATGTGCCCACGTCATTTGCAGAATCAGGGAGTATTTTTAGACATGGCAAAGGGGGTGGTATGGGGACAGCAAGGAAGGACAAGGGCCAAACATCAACAAAGCTATATCTACACTGCAAAAAAAAAAAGTGTGGCAGCGAATCTCTGAGCCTGGGTCAACTGACATGGGCTCAGGAGGGTGATTGATTGTATTGGACTAAAAATAGCAGTGTAGACATTCCTGCTCAGGCTTGTTAACATCGTGAGGGCGGAGCGTGTCTCAGGGTCTGGATTCCAGTCTGAGTGGGAACATCTACACTGCTATTTTAGCTCTATGGCATAAGCCTGTTCTAAGACTTGCTGCCAGGGGTGGCGGGCCTTGGCAATGCAGACATATTCTAAATTTACATGGCTATTCAGTCATGGCCACTGTGTATTGTGGTGGAATAGATTTTTTCACCCCATCCACATCCCACTTCTAGGATACAATATGGAGCCCAATATTAAAAAATGATCCAGTGCTACTGCACTTAATTACTGTCTCCAAAAGGGTTCTTTTGTTAGACTGTGAGACCTTAATCCCGCTCCTATGAAAGTCAGTGGCTCCACTGACTTTTTGATGGACACTGGAGCCTTTGAGGGAGGGACCATGTTTCATTTTGTTCCATTGAAACAAACTGGCACTCACCCAATTAAAAAATAATTGTATTAATTTGAATAACATTTAAACAAGGAAAATTTCCTGCAAGCAATTTCTTCACAAATTTGTGAGGCTCTTGGCCGCCTAAGGGGAGAACCCGCCATATAACATTCACGTCAATAGTGTGAAAGATGAAGCTTTTGATTACTGCATGCAAACAAGGGCATGACATGCCACAGCCTAGCAGAGGCATGGCAAGAAAAGGTTGGTATGCTTTCTGCTCCCCTGAGATCACTGTATTATAACAACTGGAAGAGTGGCCCATTGATCTTCCCAAAATTACAATTTACCCCCAGTCATACAAATAGCATCTTTTAGGAAACATGCCAACAATGTGACACTATTAAGTCCTTTTTACTGTAAGATTGCTTACAGGAATTACCAGTAAGACTGAACAAAATATTAAAGCATGCAGCATAAATAAAGACAGACAGTACAAAATGTGGCTGCCCTTATGAAAAATGACAGAGAATAGAATTATTATTTTCAAATTGTCCCTTTGAAGACAGATTCTCTTCCATGGAAACAGGCTTCAGGTTCATCAGACTGCTACTCGTGCAGCTGGCGCATGTTAAGTGCTGATTCTCTGGCCTACAAATGTGACTCACATTTTATAACAAGCCTCTTCAAACAAAATTGCCCCTTTAGTGATTAGATGGAACAGAATGGCCTTCTCCGCTCATTCTTCATTATAAATAATCACTACAGGCCCTGTTCACATTTTTGCAGTATCTGAATGCCTTAAGTGCTTTGGATAGGCAAGATCTGACTAGTGCAGAAGCTTAAAAACTTCGTGTAAAGAATAACCTAACAAAGTTTCTTTCTGCTTTGAAGAAGAATTAGGAGTTAGTAACTGAAATACAAACACTTCTTGTCTTAGAAAGACAAGAACTGGTTTGTGGGAGGGTAATCTGTCATCTGAAGAAAACAAAAATACATGACAAATTCCATTTAGGAAAAATATTAAAATCTGGATTGGATCTATAGTTGTTTCATCATCCTTTTCAACTAATCTTTAATCCTGTGAAATTAATTCTGTGAAAATTTTTGCATAGGAAAAAAGTCCACTTTTCCTATCCAATAAAAAAAGTTTTGGTGGAAAAGTTTCACTCAACTGCACTATTTAGCTACTAAAATTATCTAGGAATGACTAGGAACAAAGAAACAGAAATAAAAGGCTTCTGAACAAAGGGAGCTGTTGAAATTCCCAATTAAAATGTATCCTCTACAATCTGTTGCAGACTAAAACTGCTACTTTAGGGAAGTATTGAAGGGATGGGCGCTTAAAACTTCTGGTAAAAAAACTACTGCTAAAGAATGGTGTAAAATCCAGGTCCTTAATATTCTGTCAATGTAGGTGTATGTACACACTGATGGTGGCAAATTGAGCTGCAGTGAAGACACGCTCAGGCGATATATTAAAACAACCTCCAAAAAAAGCATAGCTCTGCGTTGATGGGAACGTATTTCCCGTCGGTGCAGTGGAGACGGTGCGCTAAAGGGAAGTAACCAAATTGGCAGCAGTTACACAAGCTACTCTGCGTAGCTTGCATAACTTCTGTCGCCTGCCGCTGAATTTTGCCAGCAGTATAGACCTGTCCCAAGTCTCCATGGTGCTGGTTAGCCACTACAGTACAATGTGGTTTGTATAAACCAATGTGTTGTAAAAAAAGTAATAGTAACAAAACATGAACAGCAAATAACCTCTCAGTTGCTAGATTCAATGGTGATTGTAGCCCCATATTGCTCTTCACTGGTGGAATTTCATTGCTTTTATAGAATATTTATGGAGAATTCTGAGAGGATTTTGTCAATGGTGGTGTTCAGGAAGCTATTAGTACTCACATTTGCCGTAGGACTTACCAAGAGTTCGTAATAAAACAAATTGCATTCCTAGTGCAAAAGGCCGTTCACCATCTTCCACAGACCTATTAGAGAAAGAGAATAGCTTCTGAAGCTACAATCTCAACAACTAATCTTTTTTAGTACATTTTGGTTGCACTGTCCTGGTCGTCTCCAGCTGTAATAAACATCGGCTAAAATTTCTTCATTGTATTTGGTAATGATGATAAAACCTATTGTTAGTAACAAAGAGCCAAACTGTGCTGTCCTTAGTCAGGCAATCCTATAAAATCCTATAAACGTCAATGGGAGTCTTGCTTGAATAAGGCCTGCAGAATTTAGCCCATAGCTGTTAGGAAGGTCCACAACACAATTACACAGTAGCTCATGGTTTCTGGTAATACTTCCCTGATAAATCTGAATTTTTTTTCCCTTATATTTTTGCAGATGATGGTTCAAATTCAGCTCTCTGTTACACTGGTGTAAATCTGGAATAACCCCTTTAAAAATCAATGGCACTCTTCTCAGTGAGTGCACAATTAAGGAGGTCGGGAAACACAACAGTAGAAGCATATGCCAGCTTTACAAGGGCCCTAATCCGATATCACTGAAGTCAACAAGAGCTCTTTTATTGACTGCACGGGGGAAGGATCAGGTCCTTAAACTATCCGAATACAAAGCAACACTGTATCTGTGCCACAGCAAATTTCCCTCTAGACTGTTTAAATATTTTGAAATGTTATAAATCAGGATTCTTAACCTAGTCTGACTCTTAGGTTGAATAAGCCCAGTGTAGCCATGTGTTTACTATCCATTTTGCACATACACGCTCTCTCTCTTTCAAAAGAACATGAAAGACAAGCTCCCAAAAGTTAGGCAATGCCAGAACTAAGGCACCCTGTGTAATCTTAATTAGGCTCTCTTGTGCCTATGCATTACAATACAGACTAATTACATCAGTATTTTACTGAGCCAGCCCAGGATGGCCCAGCGGGGCGGGGAGCTTGTGGGAGACAACATACAACGTTATGCAGATACTTTGCTGTTGCTGGCGGTGCTGCCTGGGTGCCCAGCCAGCAGCCGCTGGTCTCCAGCCGCCCAACTCAGAAGGCAAGACTGCCGCCAGCCAAAGCAGGGGCTCAGGAGGCCAAAGAGCAGCCCCTGTCATGTTCCCACCCCAGTCAGGGCGCGCCGCCCAGGGCAGGTGGCTGGGCCGGATCTCCCCACAGTGGCCCAAACTGACCGGCTCTGGTTCAGGCTCAGGATCTTGGGCCCCACAGTTGCTGAAGAGTCTGCCAGCCCCAGAGCTGGGTCCCCCCCACCCAGGTGGCTTTTATAGGCTGCAAAGGATTGAAGGGTGGTGGGGGGCTGGGGAGAAGCTGCAGCCCCAGCACCCTGAGCAGCAGGACGAGATGGGAAAGCGCTGTGGCCACCTACACCATGGCACCAGCCAGCGCGGCAGCCACCCCACACTGCCCTGCTCCAGCGTCCAGCCTAGGCAGGGCCAGCATTCACCTGAGGAGAAGCATGGGGTTTGGGGGGGGGCAATTTTTTGTCTAACCTACATGGCCCCCTCATCCAGGAGCACTGCAACATCTACCTCATAGGCAGCGGGTCATTCAGTACCATTCATAACCCTGAGTTAGGCAGGCAGGCTTCCTATACAATGCATGGGCAGCGATAGAGCCCTAAAAATGGTAGTCACAAACGCCACCCCAAGTAGGGAGCTGCCTAAGGTAGGCAACAACAGATACCAAGCAAACGGGTACTGAGCCATGCCGCTCAATGGGATTTAAGGGCCTAACTCCAGGCTGGAAGGAGGCTCCTAGTGCTGCTTGAGCTTCACAGCCATGAATCTGATCCTGGTGTTAGGCACTGACGCCTCATTTCTTGTACGAAAGGCAGCAATGTATGCCTCACTCCATTCAGAGATGATGGGGAGGAGGTAGCATCCCTTATGATCTTTAACATAGTGGGTAAGGCACTTCCATGGGTGGTGGTGGAAGACCCAGGTTCAATTCCTCCCCTGTCCCCCCACCCCAGTCTGATGAGAAGAAAACCTTTGAATAGCAGTTGCCAAGAATATCCCATTGTCCCTTGGCGAAGGCACTCGCCTGAGAGGAGGGGAGACCCCTGTTCAAATCCCTTCTACTAATCAGGCAGAAAGGAGAATTGAACTGGGAGTACACTAGCCACTGGGCTAAAAGAGGGCCCCCCCCCCAACCTAAAGTGGGAGTTAGGTGCCTAAGGCCCTTTGTGCAGCTGGCCTTTCGTGGCCACCGCTGAAAAGTGACCCAGGGCTGCCAATGCTCGTAACGTTTTCACAGGATTTTGGCTGGCGCCAGGCTGGTGAAGTCATGAGATGCTCCAGGCCTCTGAGCCTGCTGATTGGCTCCCCGCTTACCCACCCTCACACCGCCGGGCCAGACTAACAAGAGCTGTTGCAGGCAGGGTGCTCGCTCTTACGCCAGCCCCCATAGCAAGGTCACCCCATTCTCACAGGAGTGCCGTGGAGAGCTAAAAAGCCCAGTGGTCCTGGGTGACTTCACTCCTGGGAGCAACAGGGTCAGGCTGATGCAGCTTCTCCCCGTTCCAACTTCGAGTCTGAGAAGGGGCAAAAGGCAGAGCAGAGCCTCTGGCGCTGATGCCGCCTCCTCCTCTCCCCCACCCCAAAAAAAAACAGCATGGATGGCAGAGCAGTAACCACGCTGCAGCCCCCTCCAGACCTGGGAGAGCAGGGGGAAGAACCACAGAGGCAGCAGCAGTGGACGGGAATATATGAACTGATTTTGGGGGGGCTGGAACTTGGGTGGGGGGTAACAGAAGACATTGCTGAGCAGGGACTAGGCAAATGTGTGGCACCACGGGGGGGGGGTCAACACAGGACTTTTGAGTTGTTTAGTGGCAGGTCTGACGCATGATTTTTGCTCGGTTGGCAACACTAGCACTATCTTGGTAGAGACAGGGCAACGCCAGTTTCCAAGGACGCATGCCATTGCCTTCATCGTCCTGGCTGTTCCTGCACTCACCTGGATCATTCATTTCCCTTATGCACCTGCTCAGGCCCTCTGCCAGCGCCTCCAGCATCTTTTAATGAAGTGCTGGCTGCAAATCACATGTGTCCCCGTGTCGGCCCCCCCCCGTGCCTCCTGTGCGCTGCACACCTCGCCATGGCTCCACAGTCAAGCAACCTACCCATTACCTGCCTCCTGGCAATGGCCAAGCTGCATGGGCAGCGCATAACTCCCCCCCCTCCCCACTCAATTTGGGGAGGCTAACCCATGGCCTCACCCCTTTCGCATGAGGGAATGCCCTTTGGAGCCTCCCCGGCTCTCCTCCCCTCCCCCCAATGGCTGGAGGACCCCTGCTCCAGCTGGCTAGCTTGCCCCTGGTGGCGCAAGTCCTGGACCGCCAGTTGGACTAAGCCACCCGCCTTGGCCCACTCCAGCTCCGGGGCCAGCCCACCCTGAGTGCCAGCCAGGCAGCCCCCGTCCCGTAATGTCAGTCAGGAGACGACACCCACCACCAGCACTGACCTGCATGCCAGCCTCAGCTGCCCCAAGTCCCGGCCCACTGACTGGCCCACCCCAGTCCCCACCCGCTTCAGGGGAGCGAGTGAGCAAGGGCAGGAAGAGTGAGCAGTGCCTGCCTGGCTGGGGCCACGGGAAAAAAGCGAGATGCAGCCAGGAGGGGGAGAGCAGGGCCATGCCTGGCTGCTTGGTGAGGCTTAGCCTCCCTGGCCTATGAAACCTTCTGCCCATGCCACGATGGGCATCCATCAGTCAAGAAAGAAGAAGCTGGGGGGGGGGTGTGTGTGTGTGTGTGTGTGTGTGTGTGTGTGTGTGTGTGTGTGTGTGTGTGTGTGTGTGTGTGTGTGTGTGTGTGTGTGTGTGTGTGTGTGTGTGTGTGTGTGTGTGTGTGTGTGTGTGTGTGTGTGTGTGTGTGTTGCCCTACAACTTTGGAGCCTGGTTCTGGTCCCGCATACAAGCACACCTCCAGGCAGAGTTCCTCTGCGCAGTGTCCACTGACTCCCTCAACACCTTTGAGGAGCAGTGGGTGCTGTCATCGCACTGTTCCCCGCTGCATCCTTCATATTTAACCTTTGACCTCATGCTTGTTCCTGTTTTCGCCATCATCCCAATTGCTCAACTGCAGACTGAGGTTAGTTGTTTTTTTTTTTTTTGGAGGGGGGGGGGGAGGGGGGGGGGTGTCGCCTCACCTCCTTAGTGTTGGGGTGGGCATTTCATTTTGAGCAGGCCTAGACCTGACTGTCTTCATAATGCAAATAGTACGCAAAATCCAAGTGCTGCAACATGGCCTCTACAAACAAGTCTTCATTACAAGGGGGTCAGGATTCAGTACAGGAACTGGTATAACCATCTGCTTGGCACCTCTTGAGTATCTGTCAGGGCCCAGTAGCAAGGCTGAAGCGGATGGGGTGGCTGTCTGTGTTTGTAACCTGTATCTCACTTCTTAAACGGGTCCTGACATGGCAGTTGAGCCGAGAAATGGACCTGACTGCTGAGGCCTGAAGTTTTTCCTTGAAAACACCAAGGCATAGAGACCGAGGGACTTGAGAGTGCTCTAGAATCTTTCAGGCTGTGAAGCTTTGCATCTGTTTGTTCATAAAAAAATGAAGTGCCTTCAAATTGAATGTTCTGGATGGATTGTTGGACCTCTCTTGGCAGACCTGAGGATTAGAGCCAAGGGCATCTGCACATGACCACTGCAGGAGCCATGGAACTAGCCGCTGAATCTGCTGCATCCAGGGTAGCCAGTATGGAGGCCCTGACCACAGACTTCCCTTTCTCCACCAGCACAGAGAACTCCTGTCTTGACACCTGGGGAAAAGGTGTGAAGACAGGAACTTCATTGAACTTTATCATCAACTCCCAAATATTAAAATTGTATCTCCCCAGCAACGACTGTTGGTGGGAAATGTGGAGCTGTAGATCCCCCTGTGGAATAAAACTTTCTGCCAAAAAGGTCTAGTCTTTTTGCGTTCTTTGCTTTGGGGGTTGTTCCTTGTTCACCCTCTGTCCCTCTCTTTGGCCGCCAAGACCACCAGGGACCCCAAAGGCAGGTTGGAGTACAAGTACTTGTAGCCTTGAGTGGGAACAAAGTACTTCTTTTTGCCCTTTTTGTGGTGGGAGGCAAGGGGTACAGGGTTTTAACAGGTCCCATAATGGCCTCATTGAGACGGAGGGCCTCCTTCAACGGGCCCGCAGTGGTCAACATAGCAACCAGGATGTGTGACAATTCTTTGACTGCTTCCACTTCCAGCACAGGATTCAAGACCACTCTTTTCAACAGCTCCTGGTGAGCTGCAAAGTTGGGGTGTGTGTGTGTGTGTGTGTGTGTGTGGTGGGGGGAGGAGGGGAATACATGCACTCCAGACATTGCCCCATCCGGGAAGGAAGAAGAAGAGGCCTGCACCAGCAGAGGGCCCTCTTCCACACCTTCTGCACCAACCGGGTCCCATAGATATAGGTCTTGAAGCTCAGTGACGGGCTTGGTACCAGAGTCCAGGTCAGGTGATAGTCGTAGGGACGGGGTGCTCTTCTTTCTGAGATTATAATGTATGAGAATATGGAAGAGAGCACTTGCATCGGGGGAAACTCCCATGGGTTCCAAAATGGCCAATGCATCTGCATAGGCCAGTGACCACTGTGCCAAGTAGTTGGTGGTACCCCTGCACCCGGATCCACCAACTGGTTGGGCTGCCTGGAGGGAAACTGGCAACGGTTCCTCAAATGGGAATATGACTTCACTTCTGAGTCCAATGATGAGCCTTCCTCCTGAGACCATAGAGAGGTGGCACCAACAGTGCCAGGGAACAGTGCCAAGGTGGGAAGACCTGTGATAAGGCAAGCAGGAACTGTTTCCCTCTACACGGTACCGAGGAGGCTGGAAACAAATGGGAGTTCAGGGCCACCTGCTCCTTTCTGCTCCCCGGGGCTGACACTGCCGACTCCAGCAATGGCAGGGCCAATAGCACCAGCAGGTCCCTGGCCACAACTAACACCTCCAGGGTAGACGGTACCACGATCCTGCTGGTGCCACATTGCCCTGCCGGTGCTGAGCAATGGCCAGGGACCGGACTCAACGGAGCCTGCATGCAAGGCAGAGTTGACAGTGCTGCCTTTGGAGTGGGGGCAGAGGAGTGGCCAGACAGGTTGCACTCAACTGTGCTCCCCATGCTTGGCTCTCTGCAGAGTCAGGGTACATCCCCACTTGGCCAGTTACATCTTATGTTTTTTCTGTGGCACTGGTGAAGGAGAATGGTGCTGAGAGAGACTCACAGCAGGAGAAACACTCCACACCAATGCAGAAGTACTGTGGGCCGAGTCAGATTAGCTTGGTTCTGATGAGTGATGGAGAGCTTCCTCCATCAGGAGGGACTTCAACCTGGCCTCCCTGTCCTTCATCATACGGGGCTTGAAGTCCCCACAGATCTGGCGGCGGTCCCCGATATGAAGCTCTCCTAGGCACTTCAGACAACTGGAGTGTGGGTCACTCACAGGCATGGGCCTGCTGCAAGAGGCACAGGGCTTGAAACCCAAGGACCGAGGCATGCCCCGACACCAGTAGTGGACAAATCTCTGCTAACACGGCAAGAAGTGCCAACTAACTATATACAACTAATCTACAACAGTCAAAACTGAGAAAATAAAGTACGGGCACAGAGAAACAAGGGAAAAGAACTAAATTAAGACCACTGAGTAAGCGTCTGCCAAAGCATGTGGAGCTGTTCCAGCATGACCAGCATGGGCAGTAAGAAGGAACAGAGAGGATGTGGAGCTGGCTGGGCCCTTATGCCAGTACATGAGCACACAACAGCAGAGAGTGCTAAAGCTAGTCCGACAGATACCACTGTGGGAAAAATCTATGGTGGCTGTGCCATCTATGGAATGGACATGAGCATGCACTTGAAGAACTGTGTGTACCACACGTAGCGAGCAGAGCGGACTGAGATGCACCAATGATAGCGGCCCCTGAAATGGCAGTGAACTGATTAAGTGAAATATAGCCCGATGATCCTAGCAAGTGATCTGTGCCCCATGGTCAGAGGAAGGCTTTGTTTTCTTTAAAATTCTGATTGAAGTTCCTTTACAGAAAGTGATATTTTAAATATACATTCTTTTAACCAAGAAAATAATTACTTGATACCATTCAAAGTCCTGGGGGTGGGGGGGGGGGGCGGGGTGGAGAAGGCAGATCCAGGAAAAGATATAAAGTAGGGCTGAGTTAAAAGTTTCAAGAAATAAACAGAGAAAGGTATAGTGCAAGCACCGCTTGATATTTTGAACAGTACCCTTTATGGGCTGACATCCAGATGAGCCAAATATTAAGATTCTTTTCCTGATCCGGACCTGAAAATCTAAACCATTATTTTCAAGTAGTTTAATATTCCTTCAGATGTACCAGATTATTTTTTTAACATTTTTTCTCTTTGCACTACGGCTGCTGGACATTGCTTTTCTCATAAGGTATATACATCAGCATGTTGTGGGTATAAATATAAGGGGTCAGATCCTTAACAAGTGTAAACGGGCATAGTTCCGTTGACTTGAAAGGAGTTGCACTGCATTACATTTGCTGTGGATCTGGCCAGCAGACTCCCTCTGCGAGTTACAAATACTGTGATGATAGGGACAGTATACCTATCTAGATAGGTAGGTTCTTACCTGAGTGTCACTATGATTGCTGATGGCTGGGCACACGCTGTTATAAGGGTAACTATGAAAAGAAATATTAGGAATGGGATAAGTGTACTGCAGGTCCGATCACACTTCCCAGAAACGGCATAGCCATTCTCATTCAGGTATGTTTTGACAATAACCACTCTGAGCTGACCGCGCTGTCCCACAGTTGGTGGTGTGATAACTTGGCGGCTCTGGACACAGGCACATTCCGTATAATTTCTCACCTGAGGAAAGCAAAGAGGAGAACCATAAAATATTGTGATTAAAAGACTTTTGTCCCTTCAACAAAGACAATGTGCAGTGTTTACCATATGACTGTTTTACCTCTGTAGTGAAAAACTACCACCTAAAAAGACATTCTGTGCTTAAGCGATTATCTTGGTTTTAGGCAGGGGTAGGGGTAATGCCCCTATTATGAAGTTTGCTTGACATTTCCCAGCCGTTTCTTATAACACTGCCAAACCTTAACCATTTGGACTGAAACTTTCCACACTGTCTGCCTCAGGCTGGATATTTTTGGACACTCTCAGCCAAGATGGTTCACCCATTTCTGAGAATAAGGCTAGAGAAAAATATGTGTTGCCCATGTTAAACATTCCTGTGGCCTCATCTCTGAACAGCTCTAGTGCCCCCATGCTTTCGGAGATGGGATTTGAAAGTTGGCAGGGATGTGGCCTTTGTATCAGGGGTGTGTCTATAAATATCTGCCCTCGTCTGGCCAAGCTACCAGGCTTTGAAAAATCGCAGTTTGCCACTCAAAATTGCAGCTGAAAAATCTCCAAAGATTCCATCTTCATTAGGCATGCTTCATCCCCTCACAGCTCCCTGGACCAGATTACACGTGTGCCGTTCCCCACAGGGCAACTAAGTATTCTCCAGCCCGGGACTACAGGGATAAAGCTGGGCTTTTCCTGTCATGGCTGCTCTGGCTACTTTGGGCTGGGGCCAGGCACTGGAACTGAAAGCAGGGAGCTCCATGTTGTGCTCTCAAAGCCCCACTCTCACCCTGCTGGCACCCAGGCAGTGTGGGGGAAGAAGCTGTCTGTTTTGATTGCAGTGGGGACAAAAGACAGATGAGTGGGTGGATGGTACATGTAGTTTGGAATAAAGCTGGTGTCATTGGCAATGGAGTGGGGAGAAAAGTGGGAGTGACTGGGCAAGGAAACTAGGTAGTCAGGTGTGCAGGAGGCAATCTGGGACTGGGAAATGGAGGGGACTACTGAGACTGAATGATGAGCTGGAGGTAGGGCTGCCAACAGTCTCGTATTACAAGGAATATTTCTTATTTAAATAGACAATTGCCTGTCCTGTACTAAATCAGTACGGGACACCTTTTACCCCATACTTCCACATAAGGGGGCTAGTATTCACAGGTGCAGCTTTCCACTCCCCGCCCGACCCTGGCCCTTTAGTGCTACACGGGGAAAGCAGACCGGGCCGCATTCAAGGGCCAGAGTCGGGAGGGGAGAGGAAAGATGCACCTGTGAGCACTGGCTTTCTGCTGGACAGGTGCCCCTGCTGACTCCAGCCCTTGGGCATTGCTCTGTCTGCTTTCCCTGTGCAGGCTCTGTATGGCAGGGCAAGTGGACAGAGCTGTGTGACCTGGGGCTGGGCTAAAGGGCTAGGTTCAGGAAGGGGCTCTGTCTGGCAAGGGGCATCAGTACTCCCGGGATGTAGCCTCCCTGCTTGCAGAGTCTCTGCCAACGACCCCAGCAGGTGCACAGCACTGCAGCAGGCAAAGACCAGCAACTGCAGCCTCCAGCTCAGCTCCTGGCACCCATGCAGAACCTGAACAAGAGTTGCAGCGGCTGCTGGTCCAGCACCAGAGGCTCTGGGTTCTCTGCAGAGGTGATGCGTGGGGAGGGACGTGGGTTCACAAAGTCAAATTTGTGCCACAGCTTATATTTTTATTTCTTTTTTTGCAACCCTGCTGTCAGGCCAACAGGGCTGCACCTTGGGGGAGGAGGCGGGGGGGAGGGAGGGGCAAATTCTGCACCTGCCTGAGGCTTGCAGGGCTGGGCCCACCCTGGGGGTCACTTGCTGGCCTGTGGGGCCTGGCACCTGCCCTAGTGTTTGTTTGGGTCTCGCACATGGACCCAGCTGTGGGAGGGATTTAACCAGGCCATAGGGGTGGCTAATACAAGGAGGCCTCAGCCAGGGGTGCCTTCGAAGCCACGGCTAGAAATCACCCAGCCCCCTGGGGTTCAGGGAGGGGCCGCGACTGAACCCACTCCTGCACCCATTGACTCAGAGCCAGCCCCGCTTGGTCACATGGAGCCACCAGGCTCCCTCCCTGTGCGGCAGCTGGCAGAGCCAAGCCAGTCAAGTGAACTGGGAGGCCAAGTGAGTGCAAGCAGCGTTGTGAGCTGCGTCACCCAGGGAAAGGCAGGAGCAACAGCTGGGCACTGCAGAGACGGGCTGCTGCTTTCCGGGAGGGGAGACTGAGGGTAAGGGGGGGGTCCTCCCCAGGGGGGCCATAACTCAAGCTGTTTGGGGGGCAGCTGAAGCTTTAAAATATGTCCCCCATTATCAACAGTTAAACCTACTACGGGCAAATTGTGTGTCTCGTCTCCTTGTGGTGCTGAACTGAATAGAGGATGACAATCTACTCTTGTTATCAGCCACTCAATGAGCTCAAGTGGCAAAGGTATTTGTGTTGGATCTAAAGGTTTCAGCTCTGCTGATGACCCACGTGGGTGTCACTATGGAATGATGGATTAACTGGGTTTTTTAAAAAATTGAGGGAATTTTATACACATACACACACCCCTATGCTCAAAAATTTAGGAAATGCCAGAATTAAGGCTGACTGTACAATCTTAATTTGGCCCCCTTGTGTGTATGCATTATGATACAGTCTTTAATTACATGATCACATACTACTTTTTCCACATAAACGTGATGTCATAATGGACACAGAATCATAGAATCATAAAATCATAGGACTGGAAGGGACCTCAGCAGGTCTTCTAGTCCAGTCCCTGCACTCAAGGCAGGATTAAGTATTATCTAGACCATCCCTTACAGGTGATAATTTAATTTGCTCTTAGAAATCTTCAATGATGGAGATTCCACAACCGCCTTAGGCAATATATTCCAGTGCTTAACTACCCTGACAGTTAGGAAATTTTTCCTAGTGTCCAACCTAAACTATCCTGGCTTCAATTTAAGCCCATTGCTTCTTGTCCTACCCTCAGAGGTTAAAGAGAACCGTTTTTTTCTCCCTCCTCCTTGTAACAACCTTTTATGTAATTGAAAACTGTTATGTCCCCCCTCAGTCTACTCTTCTCCAGGCTAAACATACCCCATTTTTCAATCTTTCCTCATAGGGCATGTTTTCTAGACCTTTAATTATTTTTGTTGCTCTTCTCTGGACTTGCTCCAATCTGTCCACATCTTTCCTGAAACATGGCACCCAGAAGTGGACACAATATTCCCAGTTGAGGCCTAATCAGCGTAGGGTAGAGTAGAAGAATTACTTCTCGTGTCTTGCTTACAAGACTCCTGCTAATATATCCCAGAATGATGTTTGCTTTTTTTTTTTTTTTGCAACAGTGTTACATATTGACTCATATTTAGCTGATCCATTATGACCCATAGATCCCTTTCTGTAGTACTCCTTCCTTGGCAGTCATTTCCCATTTTGTATCCGTGCAACTGATTGTTTCTTCTTAAGTGGAGTACATTTTCTTAGTATCATTTATTGCAGTTAACAGATTGTTTAGCCCACTCAAAATTCATGGTGACAGGTAAGCATTCTCAAAGTTCCTCATGATTAGGTGAATTAATAGGTCTAATTTTGATAATATGTGAAAAGCAGAAACGGTCAGAACTACAGACTCCATTCAGCAAAGTACTTAACCACACACTTAAGTCCCACTGAAACCAATGGGACTTAAAGTCAGCTACACACTTAGTGGCTACTCTGAACCGTGCCTATAGCAGCTGGGCTACTAAAAAATTGTCACCACCTCCCTCCAAAAAAACAAAAGGAATCTTTCCCTTTTATCTGCACGGGATGCAGTGATTATATGGACCTTCAAATTTAGAACTATTCTGTCAAAAATATCAAATTATAGTCCAGGGATTAACAGTTCTCATGTTTCACTGAGTTGGCACAAGTGAGTAAGGCAAGAGTGTGACATGTAATGAATGTGGTTGGTAGATGCTGAGAGCAAGTCAACACTGTTTCACGCTATTTCCTATCTTTCGCCTTTATTCAGTTTTAATAGACAATATTTTACAGAAATGTTTCGTCTTCCATTGACTTTTGTGTGTAATACCAAGTAAATTCGAAAGCCTTGGCTTTTTTGAAGCCATAAACATTCTGTTGACAGCAGGGACAGATGCTACCCCTCACCAGTTTTCCTGTGCACTGGCCCAGAAACTCTAAGTTTCCAGTCAACAAGTTTCCTTTGTATTTTTCCAATCTGTGACCAGATTGGTCCCCAAAGAAGCATTCAATCTCTACCACCCAGCGAATGTAGAACACAAGCAGAGGCCCAAGCCATCCATGCCGACACTCTGTACTTGTGTTGCAAACCTGGCCTCCCTGCCATAATAGAGTACAATTTCTCCAACTGCCATGCTCCCATGGTCATTTCCAAATCATCCCATTCGTTGGAGGGTACACTTGGTGTAAGTTAATGTTGATAGCATTACAAGTTAGCATTAACTTATGCTCAAAATTCACACATTGCTGAAGGCTGGGATGATACCATGGACAGCTGATGTTCCTACCATCTTGAACCATGGAGAAATTCACGCACCAGGGGCATTTGTAGATGAGATTCTCTGAAGCTGGGAAGAAGGAAGTGTGCCTTGCAGTTGGTACACTCCCCCTTTCTGTACTCATCCACTCCGGCCCAAATCTGCTGATCTTTGGTCTTGTAGTATAGATTTACACCACGTTGGATGGGTTTGTTATACACTCACCCCTGTGCTATGATTTCCACCATTGATGCAGCCGGCCAGACACGGATTGAAATATGTTATTCCATCTGATCCACAAACAGGCTCGTACTCATGAATTTTACATCCACAGTTAACATTACAGCTACCAGTCAGATTTCTGTGTGCCATAGTGAGAGTAGGACTAAGGAGAGAAAAATATATTACATTAGAACAGCATGTTAAACAAGTACATGCAGCGAAACTACCCCTTTCAACTATTCTGTAGGTATTTAGTGATTTTTAGTATTATAAAGGTTGTATGGACTCCAGTTATTTATCTGGATGAGAATAACATAAAAGCATGCTAATCCTGGTCTCTAGGTATCACTGTCTTCATTTGAAAACTGCAGTGCAAAAATCATTACAAAACTAAACGAGCACATATCTGTCCCCAGATACCAATCACAAGTCAGAAACCATAATGATTATCTCTATTTTGTATTGCAGTAGTACATAAGAATCCCAGTCCTAGACCAGGACCCCAGGATGCCATGGAAATCTTAGGCTATGTCGACACTACAGCATATGTCAGCAGAATTTATAAACCACCCCCTGTGTGACATAAGTTACACCGACATAAGTGCCCGTGTGGACAGAACTATGTCGGGGGGGAGGGGGGAGAGAGCTTCTTCTCCCGCAAACATAGCTACTATCGCTCGTGGAGATGGTTTGATTATGCTGATGGGAGAGCTCTCTCCTCTCAGCATAGAGTGTCTTCACCAGACACACTGCAGCGGCGCAGCGGCATTGGTGCAGCTGCGCTACTGCAGCTTTGTACGTGTAAATATGCCTTTAATCTCCCACTCCATCATGTTCCCAAAAGAGCCACCACTGCTTAAGTCCTCTCTAAGACCACACTTAAACAGAAGGGTTTTGCTGTGTGCCCTAAAAGTCAACAGATCGAGGGATTTATTTGGAGTGGGAGGGGAATGAACGCAGAACGGAGGTACACCCGGAGAGCACCGTCTCATCTCCCACAGAAGCTCCAGCCAATCTCAGCTGCAGCAGAATGGCACAGAGAGAGAGGTACAATCTGCAACAGCCAGGGCCTAGGCCATTTAGGGTTTTAAACGTCAGAACCAACACCACAAATTCCACCCTGAAGCCAATAGGCAGCCAGTGCAGAGCTGAGAGTACTGGCGTCATGTGCTCATGGCAGGATAGTAGGTTTAACAAGCAAGGTATCCCACTGTGCATCAGCTTCAGCTTCCAAATGGATTTAAGGTGCAGTCACACGGGAGTCCATTGTGGCTGCCCATTTCAGAGGTGTTGAGGAGTAGGCTGCAATAGTACATTCCACATCCCGAAAAAGGTCACAGCCTCTCAGCCAGATGAAGACAAAAAAAGCAGCTCAAGTCAATGCCACTGTTTCATTATTTAAACGTAGACCCCACCAAAATGTGAACTTTGGTTACAATTGATGGCCAAATACCTTCAACTGGAGGGGAGAGGAGGCTGATATAGCCTCCTCCAACTCATCCAGTTGCTCCCCCAACACTATAATCACCTCAGCCTTATCCAGGTTGAGCCTCACTGTCATCCATGTCCTATTCTCACCCAGACATTGGGAAAGACACTTGGCCACATTCTGCGTTGGGCGAGACAGAGGTATAAAGCTGGGTTTCACCAGCATACTGAAAACACTTCAACCCACATCTATTATTAACTGCCTTAGGAAGGAGAACCAGAAGGCGGAAGAGCAATTGCCCCACTCTATCCTCTGGGAACTCTCAGTGACAAAGGAACAAACACACTGAAGAGTGGTTGCATCCACTTCTAGCAGGAACTGCAGCCATGTCAAGACTTCATCACAGTGAAAGCAGCTGTGAGATCTAATAATACCAGCATGAGCACCTGGTCTTCATCACTTGCCAAGGGAAGGTCATCAGTCAATGCAACATTATCTTATTCTGCATCATGAGGTGCTGCATTTGTGTCAACAATGTGTGTGCAATGTTCTTGGGTAAGATGAGGGCATGGTGTGTGATATGAAGAAATTACAAAATGGGAATAGCTTTAAGAGATGAGTACCGGAGATCACTGAATGAAAGCAAAGGTGAAAGTGGGATTATAAACAGTGAGTATAGAGAAATAACATTTATAAAAAAATAAATAAGGAGTTTAATGAAAAGAAAAGTGGGAGCTCAGTGAAAATAAAATTGAGTCAGTTCTTCTCCACAGGGTAAACAGCCTTTGTCATAGCAATTTAAATCGGCCACCTCTTGGAAGAGCTATCACACAGGATAAAAGGAACAGACCCTTACCTTGCTCTTCCTTATTAATGAGAAAGTATAGGATATAATTATATAATTTTTTTGCTAGACAGATTTATTTGGAAAGACTCAGTTAATTTTTGTGTGTGTATTTTGTTTAAATCTTTGGATTGATTGTGAAGAGTTCCCTTCCAATATTTGATATTCATTATTTAAACTGTGCTGGTTAGTTGTGAGTGGTCAGAAAAGTCTCAGGGCCTTGTTCCTTGGATCAGGCAGTCAGAACTTCTGGCATGAATACTCTCATGTGAAAATTTGAAATTTGGTTGTTGCAAATTCTCACACATGCTACTTTGAAATTTGCTTCCTGTTAACATTCTTGCTAGTACTAGAACTTGATTGCATTTCAGGGTCATGAAATATAAACACAAAAGGGGCTTGTCATGACCAAAGTGAAATAATTTACAAATGCTAATGAATACTTGGGATTGCCAGTAAGAATACCTCATTTATCAGTAGTTAACTCACCACAGTAAATGAGACACAACAGTTATTTCCTCTTCCCAATATATACCTCATTTACAATGGTGATGGGTTTTTTTAATGGAGCGGATTATATTTACATCTGTATTTCTATTGCACTTTCTGGACTTCTCACCATGTTTTCATATTGCTGAGTTTATTTAATTAGTGGAGAAAGAGAGGATGCAGCATGGAAACACACTGGTTTATTGCTTCCTGTGATTATGTAGGTTAGATCTGTAAATTTCATCTGGTTCTGCAATACTGAGAGTTTAAGTGAATTCTTTAAGCCAACAGAAACTTATTTCACTTTTCTGATATATACCACCGTTTACAGATTATTGGCCTTTTGACCAAGGCACTAAGAGGAAACTCCTTCCCCTTCTCCACAGTGGGCCCAGTGGCAGGAGAACTAGTGTGGTTCTACTGAGTAGGCAGGCAACTGAGTTCAGGCATGGCATGGAAGCTCAGTGTGGTAAGTAAACAGGGAGTAGGTAAAAGGTCGCATGAGCAGGGTGGAAGGTGGGGCACAAGGGCACATGAAAGCTACTTCAACACATTTTTTTTTCATAAAGAGTTTATTACAGAATTGGGCTCTGTCTGAAATCTATGCTCTCCTTTTATTATAATATAATGTTGATGGCTTATTACTATCACAAAGGATGTCTACTGTATGACAGTTAGTGTCATTCATCTTGACACACTTCATGGTCACCTTTCATGAGGGATATGTAGGCTTTGCAGAAATCGATTTTTATTTTTTTATAATTTTGATGGATAATATTGATCTTTATTTTAAGCATTATTTTAGGCTTTTATGTATATCAGTTTTCACAGATGCACAAAATTATGGGTTTTAAGTGGGTTTTTTTTCTATTTTTTATCTATTTAAATTTTCACAGTTGTGGGGAATTATTGGGGGGATCAGACAATTATTTAATGATGGTAGACACTGATATTCAAAAAGTGAAAGATTTATAAACCATTGGAAAACAAACTGTCAGTACTGCATGCAAGTAAATATCCTTAAATCAACAAAACATACCTGTTTTTACTATTCATTTGCTAATCCATTTGTAACAAGCCTAATTCAAAAGTCTAAATCACTGGATTTTGACTCCAATAATTTCTCAAGTAGCATTTTTCTTACTTTGCCTATCTGTAAATATTGGTTATTATTGATGAAAATATTTTTTCATTGGTTTGTGTATGTATGGCGAAATCGACATTTACTGACATTTACCAATAAAAATCTAATTCTTCCAAGGTCTATGGGATCAACAAACCTTGGGAATGTGGGATGCTATAGGGCTGGGCTATAAATGACAGACATCTTTGGAAAACAACAATATACTTGCCCCCTGACTGCTGCAGGTTGGGCTACAAATTAGAGAAACTCCTAACAAGTTTGCTCTGCAGCCTTCTTCCATATCTGTGATGCAGGTGTAGTGAGAGGGCTAATGCTGTCCCAGACCCTGCACTTACATAGATTCTGACTGCAGTCCCCATCTATACACAGTGAATGTCACTACACTTTCTGTCACGTAAGGGGCATGATTGCAGCTTAATGGCTTAATCTTGCAAGGTTTTTTTACATATGATTATTTGCTTTTTCTAAACACTTCTGCTTTGCTGTCTGTGGTGCATTTTTCCAGAAGATATAATATTACACAGTATAGCTTAAATATTTATTTGCTTAGGGAGTCCCAGATTTTGACTTTCACAAGCTCAGTTGCTATCTTCACACGTCATGTTCTATTTAAACGCTTTTATCAAAAATCTATTTCCTGTGCCACAAAAAGACAAGGTACAGTTTTAGAAACAAGCCAGAGCTCGAGTATATAATTAAATATCCATGACTGGTATCAGTTCTGTTGCTGTCTGGGTAAAATAAGAACTGGCATGAACAACTACTCAAAACTCAGACAAAAACCAAAATATTTTGAGGTTCAAAAAAAGTTAAAAGTAGACAAGGCTCTGAACTTCCTGGTTTTAGCCAGGACTATAAGTGGAATTACTACTTCACTACAAGAACCAATAATTAGTCTCGAAATATTTCATGGCTAGCGGAAAGTCTAAAATACTGAAAATCCCAGATATTTAACATACTGTCTTTCCAGATTTCAAGCACAACATCAACACCAAAGTGATTCAGGCTAAATAGATACACAGGAGAAAAGAAGGGTCTTATTTCCAAAAGCGCCTTCCAAGTTTGGGTGCCAAGACACTGATTTGCACACACAAATGGTATTTATTTATGTATGTATTTAATTTGTCTGCATAAGTCATGCAGTTACATGTAGAGCTAGTTAGAAATTTTCTGCTCAACATTTTTCCATTGGAAAATGCCCATTCATCAAAATTGAAACAGTCCATGGGAACACCATGGGTTTCTGATAGAAACCTGCCTGGTTTCCTGTCAGCCCACCTCCCCATGCTGCTGTGGAACAAGGGGCTCCCAGTTCCCCAGACTGGTGTGCTCCTCACACAGCTGGCTCTGTGAGCTGTTTGACTCCCTGACTCAGTGGGCAGCCCAGGGAGCAAGCTGAAAAATTCCATTTCAGTTCCCCAAAACAGAATTTTTTTGAATTTGAAATTTTGAATTTTTTTGTCACAATTCGGGATGAAAAGTTTTCTTTTTTTCTTTCAAAAGCTCAAATTTTTTTTCGTGGCAGGGAAAGACAGGATCCTGGCCAGCTTTCAATATTGGCTAAACTGCTTGATTTGCATAGCTACATTTTGTGTGCACAAATCAGGAAACCAGTTTGTTTAACAAAACACAAGCACGTATGATTGGGCACCCAAGAACTCTGAAGCCCAAAATTAGAAGCTGAATTGAGGTTACTTTGAAATTTTAGTCTTAAAGATTTATTTTCAAAAGAAGCCTTATTTCTTAGCATTTGTAACTACAATGTGTATGTATAGCGTATTTTTGCAGTTCCCAAACGGTGGTCCATGGACTGTTAGTGGTCTGTGGAAACCTGGTTCATCGCATAGTGCTAGTTGTTCTCCTTGTTTCCAACTGCTAAATAGTGTTAAAACTAAAGATACATTATTTTTACCACATAAAGAAATGCGGTAGTTGCTACAGGAATGTTATGCCATTATACGCAAGAGGGAAGTTGGTTTACACAGTGGCCAGGAGTGTGGCGGGGGAAATCTATGGGACAACCTCACTACAAATTGGCATTCCACCCTACAAGAAAGAACCTATTGAATGTACTTTCTATCATTTAATATTTTAAATAAAATCAAACAAACAATGTAATGGGGAGCAGTTAGTATTATTAATTCTGTTGTGCTGAAATGAAGAGATGAAGATCAGTCTGGCACATAGATTCTACTCCCACCATACCTACCATAAAGGGTTATTTACCAACTGATGAATAATACTGTGACAGATACGATAACATCTGGCACTATCCTGAACAAACCTTATTGAATTAAGCTGAAGTATTTTAGGAGTTCTTTCTATTAAAAATGCAAATGTTTATGTATTATTGTGGGACTGTATGTAACTCCTTTTAAAAGAATATGCAAATGCACCTACTCCAGTTATGCAAGAACTCAGCTTTTTTTTAAGCTTTGCCCTGAAAGGGAAACTCGTTGTCTGGCTGATTGACTATTCATGGTCTCTGCAAAGACCCAAAGTGGATAAAGAAGGGATTCAGATTCATGTGTGCTTTTTCTAAGGTGTGATGAATTTGTGACCACAGGAAAAACTGTTGTGTAGAGTTCGAAGAACTAATCACCAACCAGAGTTCTTTTTGGAGGGAGGAGGGTGAACTCCGGTAAGCCTATTAGCATATGTGTAGGTTCTTTATTGTTTTTAATATGGTTTCTCTGTAATGCTTTTACCTGAAGAATAAATATGCTTGCTGAGAAAGAGCTGTATGATAACTTAACTGTGGCAATTACACGATTCACCAGGAGAAAAACAAAGCAGGCCTGTTTAGGTAGTCTGACTCTGCTGGGAAATGCATAGTATAGGCAGGGAGCCCTGCAACCTTGAAATACCCCAGTCAGGAGAGAGAGAGAGAGCCACAGGTTTCTGCCCCAGAGCTGTGACAGTTGAGGAGCCTAGAGTGGGTGCCCTTGCTGGATCCAAGGGAGTGGGGCAGGAATACAAGTGCAGTTGCCCTGAACTGTGATAAATATTACAGTGTTTTACCTCTAGGTTATTGCCTGTAACTTTAAAATGATGATGTGAGAGGAGGAACTGCCATGAAGATACAAAAGTTTGAATCTGCCCCATTTACATTAACTGGCCGGCCTCAACAAATCACTGTGGGTTTTTTCCAGTTGACACCACCGCTGGGTGCATAAAGTTCTCACTCCCCCATTCCTCAGACACAAACTCTCTGTAGCAGCAGCAGCAACTAGCTCTATCTACTCCACAGGCTCGCTAGGGGAGATGCATAAAGTGCTCCTGTCTATATCTTTTTTACCTTCAATCCTCATTCAGAGTTAACTTGTCTTTCCACTAATGAAATACCAAGAGAGGAATGCAGGGCTGCACTGGAGGCAGAGATCTCCTGTTGATGCATCTGTGCACACCCTATCTCCACCTCACATGCTGCCTCCATATATTGTAGATTAGCGGGAGACACCATATTTCTTCAGGTCTCCTCAGCCATCCCTCCCTTACTGGGGATTGTTTTCTTTTTCTTGAAGGTAAGCTATGTTTCCAGCAAACTATGGGATGCAAGTACTCAACCCACCTCTGCTTTCCTAAAACACAAATTCTGAGGAGTGGCCTATTCTACTGGTTTAGGTTGTCATGGCTGAGCATGTCCAATAACCTAATGTCTTGACTGTATCCCACCAGCAACCAGAGGCCTTGAGCTACCAAAGAAGTCTGGCACATGCACATTTAAAAATCTGGTGAAAAATTACAGCATTTCCTGAATTCTTCTTTCAGTTACAAATTACTCCTCTACTCCTTTCATTAATAGGACTAATTGCAAGTTTAAGACATGTACACGCCAGGGACAAATCCTAGAATTCCAGCTGATAAATTGTTTTTGTTAACATCTCAAAGAGACTGGATATGAGATATAGAACACATATAAAATGGGAAGAATGAATTAGGAGAAGAGCTGGACTAATGATAAAGGGGAATCTACTTTCTCACAAGGATTTCAGTTTTAATTGTTCTCTCTGTCCAACTCTTAGTCTATGAGAGGGAGAAGTAAGAAGGGGAGAAGGAAGGTGTGGAGCCTAAGTTAAGGGTTGTGGGGACTGTTTTTATTTATTCATACTGAGGGATACACAATCTGGGACTTGAACCCCTTTGTGTTAGGCCGTGCACACACACACACATATCCCTAATACCCCAAAAAGATGGACTCTACCCTACAGAGCTTACAATCGAAGTAAACCACAGATAAATCCAAAATACAGGAAGGCATTAATGTTAACTCCTAAAACTTGATTTGTATATAGTTTTATTTTTATTTACTTAGATTGCAGTAGCACTCATAATATATTACGGCTGTCCCAAGCATAAAGAAAACATAGTTCCTGCCCCGATGAGCTTCCAGCCTAAAATGTTTGCAATCTAAAAACTGGGGTTGAGAAGCGAAAAAACAACACCTGGGCTACATAGCAAAGATATTTTTGTCGTGATTAAACTAACCATCATCCCAAAATAATGAATAAATTGGATCCAGTATTTAAAAGGCTTCCAGAAGCATGCTGGGGAAATTGGTTTTGAGAAGTGTTTGAGTGGACCATTTGCACTGAGGAATGTTACATGACTGGTTTCTTCAATGCTGCTTCGTTGTACACTGTGATTCCCTCATGGCCAAACTGCCAACTGTTCTTTTGAAATGGCAAGGGAAAAGGGAAAGACTGGTTTTAGTTACTGAAACTTTAAAGTCTAGAACATTCTGTGTACAGTGTTCAGGAGATTTGTCATGTGGCAGTCATTTGCAGTGGAGTTGGACACTGAAGCTAGGAATGATGTGATTTTTATGTAGCCTGTAAACAAAGGACCCTCTCACTGTGCTAACAATTCATTTTTTGTTGTTCTGATCCACTTAGTTTTGATTGACTGATTGGACTGAGAGAGACATAACATTAATTCATTTGGCAATCCCTTGATTGAGGATGATCTCTACCACAGGATTTACGTATGAGTCCTAAGATGACTCAGGAGTCCAATCCTGGAACCACAGATGTGCCCGCAATAGTTACAACCATTTCCCAGTGCGTCAGCTGCCTGCTGGAAGAAAATTCTTTCTTTTTCCTTCTTTCTCTCTCTCTTCTCAGCTTCTCCTTGAAATGGGCCACAGCCTGATGGAGGATACAGTGCCTTTGAGGTCAGTTGGTGGCTTGCTTCTCCCAGCTTATGATATCCACATCTGTTTTCTTGAGGGATGCTTTCCAAGTATCTTTGTAGTGTTTTCTCTGACCACCACAAAATCTCTGACCACAGGTGAGCTGAGAGTAGAGAGCTTGTTTTGGGAGGTGAAAATCTGGCATCCCACACAATGTCCAACCTAGAGTAGTTGGTGCATAAGAATCATTGTTTCAGTGCTGGTGACATTGGCTTCAGTGAAGATGCTGGTATTAATGTGGCGATCTTCCCACTTGATGCAAGGATCTTCCATAGGCATCTTTAGTGATACTTCTCCAGACTTTTAAGGTGTTATTGGTAGGTCACCCAGGTTTCGCATCCATAAAGGAGTGTAGGGATGACAATTGTCTTATAAACCTGAATCTTGATGTCCTTCCATAGATCATGATCTGTAACAACATAGTGGAGCAATTTCTCAATGGAAGCACTTCCACACTGTATCCTGTATTGAATCTCTGTCAATTTTTGCATTTTGAGAGATTTGGCTACCGAGGTAGAAAAAATGCTTGACTGTCCCCAAAGTCTGTCCCTCAACAGTAATTTGTGGTGGATCATGTGCAAGACCTGAGGCAGGCTGATAAAACACTTTAAACGTCTTAATACTAAGTGAAAGTCCTAAGCTAAGGTAGGCTTGTGAAAAAAAAAAATCCAGTGTGGACTGAAGGTCATTCTCAGTATGCGCAAAGATAGCACAATCATCAGCATACTGAAGATCAGTGATGGACACCCTGAGGATTTTAGACTTTGAGTGAAGACGTCAAAGATTAAAAGCCACCCATCCATTCTATATTGAATGTAAACTCCAGTGGGGAGATGGTCTTTAGCAAGGACCACAATGACTGCTAAATAGATGGAGAACAAGGTTGAGGCAATAACACAAACTTGCTTAACCCCGGTCTTGATGACAAAAAGGTCTGTCTCCTAGCTAATCCAAAGAACGGTAGCAGTCATCTGATCATGAAGAAGCCTTAGGTCCTTAATACATTTTGGAGGACAGCTGAAACTGACCAGTACCTTCCAGAGGGCTTTTTGACTGATAGAGTTGAAGGCCTTGGTTAAATCAATGAAGGCCATGTACAGTCCTGATTTTGCTCCAGAGACTTTTCCTGGATTTGGTGGGCAATGAAGATCATGTTGGTTGCCCCATGAGATGGTCTGAAACCGCACTGAGATTCTGGTAACGTTTCCTCAGCAAGGGGAAGTAATCAGTTTAAGAGGATACAGGCAAGAATTTTCCCTGCTGAAGATAGGAAGGCAATGCCTCAATAGTTTCTACACTCAGACTTGTCTCCTTCCTTAAAGGGTATAACAATATTGGCATTTCTCAACTCTTCCAGAATCTTCTCATTATACCAGATTTGAAGAAAAAGTTTGTGGAACTTCTTTACTAGTTGTTCACCTCCAAACTTGTAGACTTCAGCTAGTATGCCATCTGGTCCTGCTGCCTTTTTGTTTTTAGTTTTCATGATGGCTCATGTTACATCTTCGAGGGCGGAGGCATCAACAAGTCGTTGAGGCATGGATTCAATAGTGACCTCAGAAACAGTTGACTCATGGTTCAGGAGTGACTCAAAATGCTTCTTCCATCTGGCTTTGATAGATTTGTTGTCCTTAACGTACGTCAACCCATCTTGGGCTCGGAGAGGTATGAGATCATGGGAGCATGGACCACAAATGGCCCTTGTTGCCTGAAAAAGGCTACTCATGTCATGTTTATCAGCATAGATCTCAGTCTCCTTGGCCTTTTCTCACAACCACCTGTTTTTGATATCGTGGATTTTTCTTTGGGCTTCAGCCTTAAGTTGCTTATATGACTCTCTTTCTTCTACTGGTGTGATATCATCTTGCAATATACAATGAGCTTTTCTTTTCCGATTGAGCAGATCCTGAATTTCAGCATCATTCACATCATGTCAATCTTGGTGATGGCAGGTGATATAGCCAATAGACTCAGCACAAGCTGAGAGAATATCAGTCTTTAATCATGTTATTAAGAGACATCATAACAGCAAAACCTGAGGCTTGGGATGGGAGGATGAAATTGTTGCGTATTATTTGTCCTAAAAATCCAATAAACCAATTATATCTTTCAATTTCATTACAATGACTTTAACTGCTCCAGAACAACAGAAGAGTATAACCAAAACCAGCCAGTTTTGTATCATTTTACGTATCATGAGAAGAAGGGATGGAATTAAATTAATACAGGGATCTTTGGTAGGTGATAAGCACCCTGGAAACCTACTCTGGCTATTCTCTCTCCCTGTACACTGAACGGACCAAAAAAGGCATCAGCTTTTTCTCTCATTTCCACAAATAAAAGAAGAGTCTCTTTGCTGCTATTTTGATTATTTTCAGGTAAGGCAGTTTAACATTTATGAAATATAAAAACAGCTTTCTGTAGAGCTTACTGAAAGAGATCAGTGTTCAAACTGGATCGAATAACAGGGAAATAATTTTGGTGGTCTTAACCACCACCCTTCACCAACACCACCACCACCACCAGACCTGGCCAGTGCTCACTCTCTTCCCCTGCACAATTCCTGACTCCACAAAGGACTATCTATGAGATTCCACAATAGGGGTGGAACTGCGCTATGGGGCACATCCCCATTCTGAATGGAAGCGTGAGGTTTAGGTAAGGAAGGCCACAGCTATACATGGCTTTGTGGAGGACAACTTCCCTCTCACCAATATTTTTCTCTCTATTACACAACATCTTTTAGGTATTCCAGCCATATAAGGCTAGAGACTATTGCAGTTCATATGCTCTTACTTCTGCCTTCCTCACTGGGGTAGAGGGTTTTGAGATCCTCATCTGGAGGGTACTATCGGCTTGATTCTGTAAGGTGCTGTGCACATCTGCAAGGTGCTGAGCTCCTTTAGCCCCCACTGCAGTCAGTTGGCGCTGAGGGTCCTCAGCACCTCATAGGAGTACTCAGTACCTTGCAAGATTTAGCCCTAAAGTGCTAAGTATTATCATTGTTATTATGCTTTGCAATTACAAGAGATTTCACACGTGTGCTCTGCGGTTAAAAAACAGATCTGTTCATTTCATCGAAATGAATTGCCTTTGTCTCCAGGGTTCTACTTACTTGGTCAGGCTTATATTACCAAATTAATTATTGTTCTCAGCAATTAATACTTAAACTGTTCCAGTGGGTCAAGAAATCTATTATAGGCATTGGGACTCAGACAGAAATTGATTAGATATCATGCCCATCTTTTGCATCGTAATCTTTTCAAATTGTTGTGTGCTTGGGTTTCATCCAAAAAAATCTCAGGTTGCACACATCAGATTGATGGTTGAGCTTTTTCTTTAAAGTATTTCATGCTCCTCATATTTAATTTTTCTGGGAGGCATAATTTTACTTTCCTTTGTGACACATAGGTCCAGATTCTCCTCCACATCTGAGTAGGAGCTACAGGGAGCCACCTCCCTGATCCAGACCAGCCTGGTGCAAATTAGGGCTGCACAAGATCATGCTAATTTCATCAGCGATCCCTCATGGCTGAAGATGATCTCTTTCACAGGTTTTGTTTTATGTAGGTCCTTTGGTGACTAAGAAGTCCGATCCTTGAGCCACAGACTCATTGTCAGACATTGCAGATGGTGTTGGAAGGCAGGGTTGGGCTGCGATTGCTACATAACAATTTTCTGTCCTTTCTTTTCTGGCATTTTTCTGAACCAAGGTGAAGCGATTTTCCTCAAAAGTGGTCGTTTCTTCTCTGACAAGTCTTTGACAGTTATCCCTGTCTTCGGCAACTGTCTCTCAGTGTGTGGTGTTGATGCCACATCTCTTGATGTTTGTCTTTAAAGTGTCTTTAAAGCTTTTTTTTGGCCTCCCCATTTCCTTTCTCCTTTGGTGAGTTGTGTGTACAACAGTTGTTTTGGTAGGCATGCCTCAGACATATGCACACAGTGCCCATTCCATCTCAGCTGGTGCTGAATAATCAGGGCCTCAACATTAAAGATGTCAGCCTCTGTGAGGACACTGATGTTAGTGCAGCGATCCTCCCACTTTATGTTGAGGATCTTCCAGATAAACTGCTGGTGCTGGCATTCCAAGTTTTGCAAATGTTTTCTGTATGTCACCCAAGTCTCGCAGCCATAAAGGAGTTTTGGAATTACCACTGCTTTGTAAACTAAGAATCTAGTGTGTGTTCTAGTATCATGGTTATTGAACACTCAGCTAGACAGCCTGCCAAAGGCAAGGCTGGCACAGTGGATTCTGTGCTGAATTTCACCATCTATATTTGCCCTCTGTGAGAGATGGCTACTAAGGTAGGCAAAGTGTTCTACATTTTCCAGTTCGTCTCTGTCAACGTAGATCTTCCTTGCTTGATCTGATGATTGACCAGGAGTAGGTTGGTGGAGGACTTTTGCCGATGTTCAGAGTTAGCCCAACCCTTTGTAAGCTCCGGAGAAGTAATTAAGGGCTGTTTGTAAATCCTCCAATGAGCATGCAACTACAACACAATCATATGCGTACTGGAGTCCGGTTATTATTGACCATTTTACTTTAGTTCTGGCACAGAGGTGAGAGAGGTTGAGAAGGTTGCCATCAGTCCGATATTGGATGCCAATGCCCAGTGGCAGACAGTCTTGGATTAGTGTTTTCATAGTTGTTAGTAAAATGGAGAAGAGAGTGGGTGCAAGTACACAACCTTGCTTTATGTCAGGTCGGATGGCAAAGGCCTCAGAGACAGAGCCACTGCACAGGATGGAGGCAGTCATCTGGTCATGCCTAATTTACGTTTCTGATGTAAGGGCCTTCATGTTGTATTTAAACGTTAAATCAGTCAGGTTGCCCTTAAATGCAAGGCTAGAGTCATTCAACTGCATCATTTAAGATGCTGAAATGTAAAACACAGAATTGCCCTTGACCTTGCTGATAATACAAGTAAGTGATGACAAATTAGCAAATGCAAAACTACTTGTGCCCAATGCAGTAGAAATTGCAGAAAATCTTTGCAAACATATTTAATCTACCTAAGCTTCCAGGTCCATTTACTGTCCCCAGTTTAGAACATTCCTGGTATAAGTAGACTATATTTACATTATGAAACGTCATCACCTGCTTTCCTGAATTTTGAGAGCTCTGTTTGTTTTTATGCTAACTAGAACACAACTATTAACTCTCCTTTCTACAGGAGGGGTGGATTGTGCCCAACCTAGAAAAAAAGGAAATTACTTCAATGTGACTTTTGACCACAAAAAGAAATCATTATAAACAGATTCTGCATTTGTTTATGCAAATGAGGCACAGAGTTAGTAACTGGGGATCTGCTTAGCTTTGGAGAAGGATATATCTATTTTAGGTATCCTCAAAATGAAAGATTTCCTTTAGAAAATGTGTATTTTTTTAAATGCTGGCATTCTTTGATGTCTGAGTAAAAGAGTTTCTTATTAGTGAAATGATTTAAAGCTAGATAAATTATAACAACTGAATGAATCAAGAAGTTTATCAAGCTAATGACCAGATCCTAAAGATGAATGTGGAGTCAGTACTACTTGTTTTACTAATCTGTATATCAATTGACTGGCTATGTAGCTTTAAATAATTCACACAGGGCCCACTCCTGCAACGTGCTAACCTCCTCCTGTAACTTGCTAAGCACCCTCAACTTTCATTGACATTGATTAAGTCCTAGTGATTTCATTTTTCATTTTGATTTCAATGGGAGTTGACAGTAATCAATACTTTGAAGGATTAAACCCTTAATATGCCTCGCACCATGTCTAAATGAGAACGTTGCATGGGTTTAACTAAAGGCGTTATTTTAAACCTATTTAGCTAAAGCCGGGGAGAAGGTTTATTTCAGTTTAATTTAATCCAGTTAGGAATCTGTTTAGGCTACACTGCTATAAGGCACTCTCAAAATTGAAATATGAGTGTCCGCACAGGAGTTTGCACTGGTTTAACTTCATCAATTAAAAAAACCACAGAATTTAAATTAAACAAGAGCAACTTTCTCCTGTTGGCAAGCCTTCAGTTCCCTTGTTTGTGACAGGGAGACAATAATACTTACTCCACAAAGTTAGGGAAGAAGCAGATTAGTTACATTTCATCTAAAAGATTAAAAAAAAAAAAAACCCACCCCAAATCATATTAAAAGCAGTTTTGTGTTAAATTATATATCTTCATTTTACTGCCAAAGGATGTCACTGCATTTCAGGTGAAGACAGATAACCTATGTAACCCCTTCCTTGAGAGGTCATATAATCTATCCCCTCCATGCTGAGACAGGACCAAGAATACCTATGCCACCCCAACAGGTATTTGATAGACTTTCATTGTGAATTAGCTGTAAAATAAAAGGATTTTGGCCATACAGTTAAACTATGTATTTATCTGACATTATTCACCAAGTTCTTGTTTGATAAATGGACTGCAAAAATAGATTATTTTTAAATGAAATAAAATAAAATATCTAGATTTCCTCCAGATTTTTGCAAAAAGCTGGCATTGCAATCATTTACACAAGCACACTTACCCCGTTGTGTATGGTATATTTATGCCCCCTAAATTAATGCTTTCACATCCAACAATGAAGAGTGTTGAAAAGCACAGCAAAGACACGCCACTGCAGATCATAGCCAGCTTTGCAGACTCTCTTGCACCAAGTTTGAGTTTTTTTATAATGTAGCCACCTAGCACAATGCCAACACCAGCACTTGGGACAATAATCACACCTGTTTGGATGAAAGTGAAATATAAGATTAAAATAGGAACTGTGGAAATAGAATAGAAAATAAATATTGATTTCACCCACTAATTAGATTACTACAAATTCCACACTATGGACCTCATTGACTAATTCACCGCCAGCAAACTGTCAGAATTTTCAGAACTCTGGAGTGATGGCAAAGGATTAATAAAAACTCCCTTATGATTTTCGCAGAAGCAGAAAAAGAAATCTTGCATTTGCAAGCAGAAATATTGATTTGTGTTTATTTTAGAATGGGAGTGAAAATCAGAGTCTAGACACCCAATGGGGAGATCAGAATCTTTTAAACCCCAAAAATGAGCAGTTAAACTAACCGATTGCATGCTGTGTTATTTTACTACAAACGTATATTGACTAAAATCTTTTATAAAAGTTTGTAACATTCTGAACTTGATGGTCATTATGAGTCATGTATACAGACTGTGGTTATGAATCTATGTATCTGTATGTAGAGAAAACTGTGCTCATAATCTATATTTCAATTTCAACTCCACCTCACTGCAGGGCAGTGAACAGTTAAGCAGGAAAAGGAACCTCCCAAGCAAGGTGTTTACACACAAGATTCAAGTAATGTGCCATTGTCCACCCCAGGAAAAGAGAATGCTGGACCATTAGAGTTAATAGGAAGACATCGAGACATCCCGGCTAGCAAGTTAACAGGGACTTTCTCCACTCTGAATAATCATTAATCACCATGCCAAAACACAGGGGAAAAGAAAAAAGAAAAGAAGGACTAGTCTACACTTAAAACGTACAGCGGCACAGCTGTATCAGTATAGCTGTGCCACGGTAAGAACACTTGTGTTGCCGCATTATGTCGCCCACCAGAGCTCTCCCATTGACATAATAAAACCACCTAAACAAGTGGCAGTAATTATGTCAGCGGGAGAGCATCTCCTGCCAACATAGCGCTGTCCAAACTAGCCCTTATGCTGGCAAAACTTAGGGGAGTGTTTTTTTCACATCCCTGAGTGACAGAAGTTTTGCCGGCATAATTGCTAGTCTAGACAAGGCCTAAGAAGCCTTTTGAAAACCGGCTTGATTGGAACTGAGGTTTGTCATCCAGAAACTGAAAAACAGTCTCTAGGCAGGAGGTTGTCTATGAACACTGGATCTCCCTTATAGCTGTGGGTATGCTGAGAAACTGTTCAAAGGCAATAGATAATTTGTATTAAAAAAGGGTTTTTATCTAGTACAAAATTATAAAGTCTCCAGGTTGCATCTGTATGTTTATTTTCTGTGTGACTTATATATGTTTGCTTTCCCTTACTATTTTATCTTTGAATTGGTGGTTTTCTATTAAATAAACTGTTGGTCTATTTTTACCCCAAGCAGGTCTCTGGCATGCAAGCTGTGCGGAGGATGTGTGCCGAAGGAAGCTGCTATCTGGGGGGCTGGTTTCACACCTTTGGCAGTGCTAAATCAGAAGGGAATGGGCTGAATGTCTGCTGCTTAAGACCTTGGGGAGGATGGATTTGGGGAAACTCAGGAGCAGAAGGGCTGTTCATGTCACCTGTGGCGACAGTATAATATCTAGTGACCGGCACTCGCCCCCGCTCACCCCCTCCCGCTCGGCAATTACAGTAGACCTGAGACCTGACCTTATCGGGACCTTTACTGACACACCTAAGATAGCATGTCTGAAATGGCAAACAATGGGACGTTGCAAAAAGCCCAGGGCAGCCATCGGCTGTTACGAATACTGCACACCTCTCACGAACAGGGGCAGCCATCAGCTGTTACGAATATTGCACACCCCTCCAGGTGCATAATAACTGTTGCATTTCGGCGGGCCTGGCTGAAGAGCTGTCGGCCCGCCAGCCTGATCACCTGGAGCTGCTACCTCTTCCCGCCCCCGAGTCCTCTGCTGGGCGAGAGTCGAGTCAAATGTAACCGGTCCGAGTTTTGAATCTGAGTTTTTCTCGTGTCCCCCATTGGTCAGGCATCATGACCTTGTTCCTCGTGGTGGTAAGATTTTAAATAGTATTCTTGTTATAGTTTTCAGGTATAAGTAACATTAATTTGATTATACTTTTGAAACTCATATAATCGTTACCTAGTGTACTCTGTGTCTTGTTCTTCTTCTAATCTGCTTAAGTCCCCCATATCCCCTTTGCCCCAAATAAACTTGTAAAAAGTTAAGAAACTGTTTTCTCAGCGTGGTGCTTGGTAATCTGGGGATTCCTTTACCTGTCTGCAACATCACCGTGCAAGAAATAGTTAGGCTGATGAGAGCCAGGGTAAGAGAGCTTATGCTTGTGGCCTGGCTACTGATGTCAGGGAATTGAACTATCGCTGCACAGCACAAAGACCCCAAAGCTACAGGGTAGTCCCCAAAACATCACAAAGGGCAATGCAGATTGGTCCAGTTTTCTTAGTGAAATTCCAAATAATTAGTTCAAATGTTGGGGGTAAATCCTGCTCTTCTTCCTCCCATGATTAGTCCCAGTGAAGTATATGTACTAATCCAAAACTTCAGGGCAGGAGCAAACTTCATCAGCCTACCTCATTCTAGCAACCTAAATGAGTCTTCTGTCAGAGATCTGTACACTTTTATGGTCATAGATGTAGCCAGCTGATGTCCAGATTCTGATCTCTTTACTCAAGTTGAGCAGCATCATGTTTCATGAGTGGTCCCATTGACTGATTTTAATAGGACTACTTCCAGAGTCACATATGACTCCGTGTGAGTGAAGGTATCCAAATCTGGCCACATTCAACCACTTACGAGCCTTGGCACTTAAAATGTAAAGAACAATAAACTTTAAGCCCTGGCATATTTATAGATAAGAGCTACGCAACTCTGCTGCTACAAACATCAATCGGTAGTGTTGCAGTGGTGCCACAGGCTAGCCCTGGCTCCCAGTGCCCCATGGAGTTCCTAAACTCTGCAAAATTCCTCATGCTTCCTTACTTCTCCGGGTTCTCACTGCCCGTTGCTTCTTAGGCCATGTCTATACTAGAGAGCTTACAGTGGCACAGCTGTATCAATGCAGCTGTGCTGCTGTAAGATTGCTCTTGTAGCCGCTCTATGCCAACAGGAGAGAGCTCTCCCATGGGCAAAATAAAACTACCTCCATGAGGGGGTAGCTATGTCAGCGGGAGAAGCTCTCCTGCCAACGCAGCGCTGTCCACACTGGCATTTCTGCTAGTGTAACTTATGTCACGTAAGGGTGTGTATTTTTTTCATGCCTCTGAATGACATAAATTATACTGACAAAAGTGGTAGTGTTGACAAGCCCTTACTGTACATCTTTAACTTATATTGCTCATGGAGATTCATTCAGCATGAAGGTTGAATTTAGACGCTTTCAGACAGTTGGATCCAGTGAGAGGGGGTGAAAAAATCATGATAGGCTTTCTTATTTTTTTTAAAATGGGACACGTAAAAAAGGCCTCGTCCATTGAAAAACATTTTGGAATATAACTGCAATCATAACAGAACATTCTCATTTTCCCGTTTAATCCACAAACGTTTGCAGAAGGAAATCTCTGTAACAAGTTTGAGATTGGAAATGTGAAAATCAGTGTTAACAATAGAAACTTCGTTGCAACCTTAACTATAGTGTCACAGGCAATGCCACCATAATTACTGCATCAACTGTGAACCTAACATTTTAATAATAATTCTGGGTGGAATTAGAAAGATATTTCAGTCTCCCACCAGAGTGGGATTTAATATCTCTAATTCTTTCTAAAAGAATGTCCCTCATGAAGGAACAACTTCAGAGCTGTTAACTCCCAGGAGAATCAACAATTGGATATGAATGAGAGAAGGACATAATTTCAACCTTTTCACCCATTCTGAATATTTTCTCTCTCAATATTTATCAAAAGGACAAATAACAAAACAATAACTTAAATAACTGAATCCACCAGTCAGTACCTGTTCTGAGAAACTGAATCTAGTCTAAGGAAATGCACAAACACACAGATTGAAGAGCATGACAACTTGGAACACTGTTTAAGCATCAATCCTCAGCTACTGTATATCAGTTTACAGCAAGTAAGGATCTGTGTATTGTCCATCTTGTTGCTCTTCCCAACTTTCTGCAAAAATCCCCTCACGCTATTTTATTCTCCTTCCACATTCCCTACAGTCTACCTTCAGTCTTCCAGTTCCCTCCTTCTGACCTATCCTTTGCATTCAGTGACTAGGCTCTCTCTCTTTCTGACTTGGTTTTCAGCTATTACAGAAAACTGTCCCTTCCATTCTGGGCCAGATTGTCCTGGGCCCTAGAATAGGAGCTGAGGGAATAAGGAGAATGCAGAAAGAATCCCCTTTTTGGCTCCCTGCACTCAAGGAGCTCATGGGCTGCTTCCTCTGTGCGTCCCTCAGGGGAAAAATCCACCCTTAAGGGAGAGGGACAGGAACATGCTGATCTGCAATTACTTGGTAGCACAGAGGGAAGCCAACAGCATTATAGATTCACTCAGTATATCATGGATCTTAGGATGGGATTTTGCCCCCTGTGCAAAGCAGACCCTGATACTTACATCTTTTTCCTTTTATATGGTATCTGTGAAATAGAAGGTACTGACTATCAAAACATAGTCTTTACTACAATGGCTCTTTCAGAGGAGCTCCCAAAGCAAAGCATGTACAACTAATCAAGGATTCATTTTTCACTTTCAAAGTCATATCATGAAACAAAACTGAGATTGGATAGTGAGCTGTTGTACTGCACTTAGTTTTATTTTATAATGATGGTTTGGCATACAGGACTTTTTATGTGTACACCACACATGCTGCTGTATATAGTGCCCCACGGCAAGATCAGTTTTCAGTCAGCAGTTTTTGGGCCCTGACTTTTTGCTGTTGTCAGAATGCTTTGCAGCACTTGAAGCTTACCCACAGTAGAAAATACGATCACAACAGCTACTAATAATCTGGTTACAGAAACCTGCAATATTTTTACCAGTGTTGAACTTCCAAAGGGAGCAACAAAGACATTTTAAAAATCAGTTCTGTCTGAGTTGCATATTGCACTTTTTCTAGAAAAGAAGTAGAAGAGGTGTGCTGTATTTTACTAGTTTTAGGAACAGTATAAGTTAATAGCAGATGGTTAGTAGCATCCAGTGTGCAATCGTTTAGATTGCAAAAAAATTTGAGTTATAACCCTCTTTCTTCACACACTTCTATAATCTACCAAATCATTTTATCTTTTGAGCTAAAATTTTCCAAGTTTAGTCTCTACCCTGAATTCAACTTCTTGTTGTTTTTAGAAAGTTTAAGAGCTTTAGGGGTTTTTGTTTGGTTGGTTGGTTTTGGGTTTTTTCAAGTTCATTGTGGGTGGAAAAAATACCCTTTTCCCATTAAAAAAATTCTAACCACTTAGATGCACTGATCAAATGTTGCTAAGTGCACAGGTGAAGTGCAGATTTGTTGGTTCAAAGAATTTACAAATGATACTGCTGCTGAAGCCAGAAAAAGCTTGTAAACTAACTATACAAGTAATTTACAAGCTCTACTGGTGTAACTGTGTACACTGGCTACCTCCAGATCACTTTTTCCTTTTCTCCTTCAAAAGAATTCTAGAAAAAGTAAATGTTATTAAATAACTATAGGAAATTACCCACCTGCTGCAGTAGTAAACAGGGAATAGAGGGGGGAATTGTGATTTTTTGAGAGTCACAATTACTCCGAGGATCTTCTCTGGGGCAGTGCAGCTATGCACTGCTCCATACTCAGGATACAGCATCTAAAGTGTGTATACAGCATCCAAAGTGAGTTGTAGGGCAATAATTCCTTCAAAGTTGCCAGTCATGCCATAAACCATGAGAGCAAAACTCATAGTTTGGGTAACTACTAGAACCATCAGGTGGAGGTAGAGCCCCATAAATCATTACTGCCTTTATATGAGAGGCAAAGTAGATATCTTTTATTGGACCAACTTCTGTTGGTGGAAAGGGGCAGGCTTTTGAGGTCTTCTTCAGGTGACCTTGTGGCTTTTCAGGAGACCTGAAGGAGAGCCCTGTGCAGCTCAAAAGCTTGTCCCACGCAACCACAGAAGTTGGTCCAATAAAAGGTATTACCTCACCTACCATGTCTCTCTCATATCCTGGGACCAACACAGTTACAACATCACTGCAAGCATCTGTATTTGATATAATTCACTAATTTCATGCTCTGCACGGAATGTCTCTCCCCTCTCCATAGGTTCCCACAAAGAACTCTTACTGCTGCTACTTCTCACTGCCCCTATCAGGATCCCAGAAAGACTGCTCTTTCCTTTCACCCTCCCTAGAATAGATAGATACGCAAGGTTCCCACCCATGCAGATCCTCTTTCTACCTGTCTATCTCACACTGCTTCCTCCTTTTCTGGATTCATGGAACCAGACAGCTTTCTCGCCTTCTCCTATAGCTCTCGCTCCTCTACTGGTGTGATCATGCACACCCATTCCATTGGTACTTCCTCATCTGCAGGGGCATAGCCTGGGAGGGAAAAGTTACTCCATCTTGAAGTTTGGAGTACACGAATAGTGGCCAAGAGATTTGTTGTCACATTGTCTCCAAGTAACATAAGAATTGCCACACCAGATCAGATGAGTTGTCCATCTAGTCCAGTATCCTGTCTCTGATGGAGGCCAATAGCACGTGCTTCAGAGACAGATGACAAAAAACCAACCCTTTGAAGTTGGCAATTACAGAATATGCACGTGTAGAGGAAGATTTTTCCTACCATTCCCGGTTAATGATTGCCATGTCCTGAAGCACATGGATTTATATATCTCCTATTTTTAATCTTATTTAATGTAACTGGATATTCTAATGATCATATAAATGTTCATCCCTTTTGTTTAATCTTGCTAAACTTCTTGCTTCAATAATAATTTGTGCCTATGAGTTTCATAAGCTCATTGTGCATCTCAGGAACTATGGGAATTGTAATGTATGTTGTACAGAAACAGACATGCTGGAACTTCTTCAGAACCAGGAGAAAATGGGAAAATAGAATACCTTTAAGAGAATTAGCATTTCTGACTACAGAAATGAAAAGATGCTGAAAGTGAAAAGCTGGAAAGGTTTTCCTTCTAAAATGGTGCATATTGGAAGAAGTTCAAAATAGGCCATTCAGGGAAAGATCAAGTGTTATTTTATTGCTTGTTTTATTATTATTTCTTCATTATTTCTGAGTAGCAAAAATAGTGGTGGATACTTTCAAAGATGTGGTCACTGCCCTGAAAGGCTGACAAAGGAGGAAGGGTTAATTACCAACAAAAATAGGAGAGAAAGGACAAGTGTAACCCATGTTATACCAGCATGGATCTTTGGCTCTCTCTGCTGGCTGAATAACATATGAGGCTTAAGAGTGTGTTTCTGCCTCCAAGTAATTGGATCTGCTCTTTTCACTCAAGTAGTAAAGCAGGGGTAGTCAACAGGCAGATCATAGGCCAAATCCTGACCATCAGATGTTTCTGAATGCACCACAAAGGTCAAATGGGCTGAAGGAGAACTGGGGCTGGGTGTGCAGAGCACACGCTCCCCAGCACACGTCCCCTCTCCCCCCAGCAGGGGGCAGGCAGCTGGACTGGGCTATGGGGCACAGTGTGTCTCCAGGCCGCTGCTTGTGCAGCTGCAGCCCCACCAGCTCTGTCCTCCATCAGCCAGCAGCACCTCAATGAGTGGGGGAGCGGGAGCCTCTCCAGGCAGGGAGCTGGTGGGCGATCGTGGGATTGGGGGGTGAGAGGTAATCGGCGGGTTATGTGCCTAGACTGATGTATCAGTCCTGCAATGGGGAAAGTCTGAGACTGTCTCCGACTCTGAGGAATGAGCAGCTGCTTTTCTCTGTCTCTTCAGTCACCCTCCTATTACCTCTGATCATTGGCCTATTTCCCCCTCCCTGTCTGAGATCACTGTCCCCCACTCTGTTCTGTTCTTGTGGGGACAGAATAAGAGTTTCAGAGTCTTGTCACTTTCAGGGAGTTTCTTTCAGAATTAGGGTCACACTGTGTTTTGGCAACCAAGCCCTATCCATTACCTTTCCAAGATCAGATACGAAGCAGAGGCTAGAGAGGTAAAACTGAAATCTAATCAGTCACTGGTAGCACAGAAACCTACCCTCACTGGGAACTTCAACTTCCACCAGTGAAGTCCATGAGAGTTTTTCCATTGACTTTAAAGGAAAAAAACAATCAGATTAGGGGGCTGTGAAACATTCTATTTTGACAGGAGTGTGACCACACCTGAATAAACGGTGGCATACCAGATTTGATGCGGTTAGCTCAGTTTATTTGGATCTTGATCCTGGAGGAGGGATCAGCAAGGGGTTTAATAGATGCATAGCAGATAAAATAAGGTCATAAAGGCAAATAAAATATAAATATAATAAATAACGGGGAACAATTAAGGAAAACATTTGAACTGGTAGAAAAAAATGTGAACAAAGAGGTTTTTTTATTTGACAAGTGGGTTTCTCTGAAAAATGAAAAAAAAGTGAAAATGCAGATTTTTTTCAACTTTTTTATTCATTTGCAATTTATTTTTTCAAAAGTCTGTATTACCATAAATATTAATGAAAGGGATATGAAAAAGGTTTTGTTCACTGTAAAACCCAGTTTTTCATCAAATGAAAACATTTCCATACTGTGTTTTTATTTTAAAACATTTAAAAAAAAATAGTAAGAAATTTGTTCAGTTTCAAAGCTGATAAAATGGAGACGACTTTGAGGGTTTTTTCCCACCAATTTTGTCTTTTAAATTGTCAACCAACTCTTGATAAAATAAAAAATTAAATTAAAATTAAAAATAAAAATGAAGTAAAAAAACCAAATAAAACAATAATGTGGAAATAATATAACACAATTACAATAAAAAAGAATAATTGATAAGTATAATAATCTGATATTAATAATATAACACAAAGTATAATACATAAAGGCCTGATCCTGAATACACTTATTACGAGATGTAGCACTTAGTAGCTTGGGCCCCAGTCCAGCAAATACTTATGCACATGCTTAACTTCACTATCATGAAATCAAGGGGACTTCATGGTAGTAAAGTTAAGCACGTAAGTGTTCGTAGAATTGTTGGTAATTTACTAATATTGGCCGTAATCCTGCAAAGATTCAAGCATATGCTTAATTTATATACTCTGAATAGCCCCATTGCCTTCTGTGAAGCTACTCACAGGGTGTAAAGTTAATCATGTGTGTGCACCTTTGCACATAAGGGCCACTGTTTATTCTAGCACACCTTCCTTCAGAAATACCCAGCTTCACTGTTGCTTTAACTGCATTTCTTCCCACTCCCTTCTTCCTTCCTTTGAAGTCCTGTCCTGTGAACATAGCACAGAACTGCACTGGTTAATAGATATGATCAGTAGTGTTAATGTCATTGAGAATGAACTGTATCTCCCTGTGTACAGCTTAAACAACCTGCTGGGATGAGTTTATTCACTCAAGATTGACAAAACAAAATTCCTCACAACACACCGAACCCCTAGTGGTTTGATTTTATTTTTCATTTAATGCACTAAAAATATAAGCAATTGCTCCTGGATATATTACACAGCAGTGTGCGTGTTTGTTGAAGAGAGGCACTTGCGGTGTGAAAAATGTTTCTCTGAAGTCTGGACCTTGACTTATATCTTGACCAAGAAATTTGGACCTTGAAAAAAATAATTGATTACCCCTGCAGTAGAGGCCATGTGTTTAGATCCAGAACTTCGGAGTTCAATCGCCACAGATGGGCCTAACCAGGGGCTGTGTTACACAAGAGTAACAGTAGCAGACCCATTCCTCAGGGAGGTATGTACACATCTTGATAGCTTTGGATTATTTTAAAACCTGTGGTGTTTCTCTCCCTCAGTTCTCAAAGGTGAGATGGAAGAAGTGAGTTTTTAGGAGGGATCTGAATAAGGAGAGGGAGGTTGGTTGTTGAGCAGGGTTTGAGGAGGGCATTCTGTGCATAAGAAAGCAGGAGGCAGCACAGAAGAAAGCAGAGAGATGTTTGTGAGAGAAGGAAATGAAAGGAGGAGCAAGGCTGGTTTCAGCAGCAGAGTCAAGAGAGCAAGGCCAGTACATAGGCTCCAATTCTGTAACTTATTCTGCACACGTGGCCCCTTGCACCCACACAGAGTGAAATCAGTGGGGCTTTATGTGATTTGCATGGGGGTCTCCCCCCATGGAACAAATTACCGGATCGGACTGTATAATGTAGGACTTTTAAAGCAAGGACAAAAGTTTGAACTGGATGCACGTTGCAATGGTGAGCTGGTAAAGTTTCTCCAAGAGGATGAGTACATGATGAGTGAGATAATTTTGGCAGCAGCATTGTAGATGGGCTGGATGGTGGCAAGCCTATTATTAAAAACAAACAAAGGAGGAGGAGATTGCAATAGTCAAGCTGGCAGATGAATGAGTAGGGCATGGATGAGCAATTTAGTCACTGGAGAGAAAGGAAGAGAGGGATATTATAAAGGTTGTGGAGTACAAAGTAAAATTAGCTTTTAAGGAGTTTATATTATTTAATATAAGAATAACTTATAAGACCTTTTAAACTAATGGCGGATTCTCTGTAACTTGTAGAAGATTGTGATGGCCCCTTCTGACCTTAAAGTCTCTGAGTTATGAATGTCATGGTATTGCCCCCTATTTTTTTCCCCTCACAAGAAAACTTTAATATAACATAAAAAATGGCAAGTTCTTCACTTGTACAACACAAAAACAATACATTTCATGTTTTATTAAACAAACATAGCAAGCAACCAAAGAGCTACTTGAATTCCTAACTGAAAACATAAAATTAGACATCATTTAGCTGGTAAGATTATCATTTTAAAGTTAGTTTTATTTTTTTCCTCTATTGCTTTTGTTTCGGTGGTCAGAGAATGATAATCCTTTCAATGTTGTGCTAATGGCAATGCCTTACCAGTGTAGATGCTGGCATTGGAAGCTGGGATGCCAAACTGTGACTCGATGAACTTGGGAATGAAGGTAATAAAAGCAGTAACAATGGCACTCTCAGCTGTGTATGACAAACTCACAAAAAGGAATGTCATGTTGCTTAAGATCCTGACAGCTGCTCTTGGAAGCTCTGCAAAATGACAAAAACGACAAATAAATGTTATAAATAATGAATGGGAAACAAAAACAAATTGACTTTCTTTGAGATGGACTGTAAATAATGATTTCTTAACATTCAGCCATATTTGCTAAATGAAGAAAAAAAGAAAAAAGTATATATAATTTGCATTGGAAATATTTTCCTTCTGTTCTTCTGCTATCTTAATATACCCGTCTAGGCCCTACTTCTGCCCTGCATAGGCATAGGAGTCTGTTATAGCACATCCACTTCCAGGAATGGAGGCTTTGGATGGTAAACCTGAAACAGCAAAAAAACAGGAAAGTAACTGTAGTTTAAAGTTATTTCAGAATTTCTTCACTACTGAAGGTAGAAAATTCTCATATTTCTGTTAGAACAAGATTGTTTCTTGCCCGCGGCATGATTATCAGTATAGTCCATATAAATCAATTTACCACTTTTAATACATTAAATTTTTATTGTAACTTTGCCTGAATAAAAAAAAAAGTTTTAAAAAATTGTATTTGGGATCTACTGATGATAATACCAAAACGTGGGAAGGTAACCAGTAGAATATGGCATTTAGCCATCTTTATTAATAACATAAAAATCAAAATATGGGAGTGCAATGTACAATACATGTAGATCTAACATTCTGAAACTCAAAAAAAAATTGTTGTCTCAATAAACCTCATATGAAAGTCATACACTCCCGTGGAAAAAAGAAGAAAAAAAGCTATTTTAAGATTTAAAGCACATAATGGTATCTTAAAGGTTAAAACAAAAAACAAAAAAAACCACCCAACATTCAGGGACATTGTAATTATCCCAAAAACAAGCATTACAAACCTAGGAAATTCAAAATCTTGGTTAAATTTAAATCTGAACATTCTGAGGCACAGAAATACATAGTCAGAGCACCTAAACAACTCTAACTATGCCCTGTAGTGATAACATGTGATGACCATATAATTAGGATTAATGCATTTATAGTGTTTATGGGCCTAGATTAGACAAAAATTATTCTTAAAGACTATGTGTTTGTTTATTTATTTTTCCCCTCATGGTGTCACTACAAGGCAGAGTTTTCAATTAACCTTAACTCCACCTTAACATTTTTGTGTGTGGGAATGTGATATGGGCCTGACCCCAAACCCTTTGAACACTCAGTTGGGCTCTCAATTGAACATTACACAATATATTTCAAAGGTGCTGAACTGCTGACTTGGTGTGTTTGTAATAAACCATGTTTTGTGGGGTTTAGTATTCTATGGTGAAATCCTGCTCTTCTTTCTCAGTTGATTTCAGTGGGATTACTTGTATGAGTAAAGCAAGATTGATTTAGGCCCTTGTCATTTCAAAACTGGTCAGGCAGCAAATCAGCATGTAAATTGTCTGTCTGCATCCAATTTTAATCTCTTCTAGTCCTCCAAAATTCTAGTAAATCAATTATAGATGGGAGGATTTATAATTTTGATTCAGTTTCAAATGTTTTCTTGTCAGCTTTACAAAGAAAAGTATTAAACTTTAAATATAAAATTTGGTGGAGAGAATTAATCCATAAATTGTACTAAGAAGCTTTCATTTATTTTGAAAAGTAAGTGTTCTGGAACAGCCAAGATAGTTAAGCCTGCATCACCGTTATTGAACATTTATGATATTGCAATGTCAAAACAGAAAGAAACCAGGTGACATTGGGGTATGAAGATAATATATCAGTACAAATATAAGGAGATGGAGTTTCATGACAATGCCAAAAATATATCAATAAACATTTTTGGAAACCAAATTACAGTGACAAGGACGAAAAGGAAACACTACTAAAACCTTATGACAGCTATATTACAGATCCAAGACATAACAAATACAAGATTATCATACATTCAAAAGGAAATTAAAGAGAAAATATCCAATACATGACAGTAGAATTAATTCTTTGTGTGTCTCCCATTCCTCAGTCTGTGGGGTTTTTTTTTTTTAAAAGGGATGGGGGACAGGGGGCGGGGCCTGTCAAGGTTAATTATAGCCCTAATGGGGCCAAATTTTTAAAAATAATAATTTTTGAAAGGCCCCTCAGATATCATAGCAGAGGACTGGGCTCCCAGATGTAGCCCGGCTGTTGAAGAGAACAGCCATTGTTGAACTGGTGGAGGAGAGCAGTACAAAGTATCCCCCCGAGATAAGGTGGAAGACCCATTGGCTCTCAAAACTGGATTAATAGGGAAGGGAGGCATAACAGGCACCAGTAATCCCACCACTAACCACATGGCCAGGTGTGCCCCTGAAAGTATGCAGCAGGCAGCTGGCCAAAGGAATGTACTTCTGCTGCTGGGAGCATCAGACTGGAGAAGAGGAGGCAGGGAAAGCCAAGGTTGATTTTATTGCCACTGGAAACTGGATTTCAGTTTGCCTATCCGGTGTTTTTAAACATATTTAGTGAGCAGCTATTGTGGTGATGAGCACGGTAGAAAACCCCAGGTTGACAGCTCGCCCCCACTCTCACTGCTGCCTGCTGGCAGGGCCACCTCCCCAGTCCTTCTCTCTTCTTTGCCAAGACAGCCTTTCAAAGCGCCACAGAAAGGGTGGAGAAGATGGGGCTGTGACTGGCTAGTCCACGTCTCCCAGCCCAACCTCCCCCAGCATTGAGAATTCAGTATAGAAATCTCTGGCATTCTCCATTATCCACTTGTAATTTCCTGAATAGTCCCACGAGAGAGAGCGAAATCAATTTGATTTTCAGTTGTGTCTTTCATACTCATTTTTCTCAAAATTAACAACATAATGATTTAGAATAAATATTGGCAGCATAGTTGTCACGCTGGCTGGATTGGGGGGGGGGTGGAATTTAGTATACTGTTTGACATCAGTATGTCAAAATCATAATAATTCATGTGAGATATGCCATGTCAGGTACTGTTAGAAAGGCTATAATGTGCTAAGTAAGATGATAATGTTTATGTTCATGTGTTATGTGTGTAATGGAAGTTATGGATATGGTATCTATATTTCAAATTGTGCTGTGTTTCGGTAACGCCCCAGACAGGATGGCTGCAGGGATGCCCTGCTTAATGGCCCATTAAGACATTCACAGGTGCAGGGGGCCAAGGGGGAGAAGCCAGGGATATACCTGATGAGTCACCTGGACTTGCTCATGTGACTCGGGACTCCATTTTGGTTCCTGTGAAATTCCACAAGCAGCATGGCAAGGGCCAGAGGACATAAAAGGCAGGTGCCCGGGATCCGTTTTGTCTTCAGTCTGTCTTTCAGTCATCACCTACCTCTGGATCAACTCATCTACTGAAGCTGTGAAACAAAGGACTGAGACCCATCCAGGTACTGGATGTATACCAGAGGGACTATACAAGCCTGCAAACTCCACAATTCTTCTAGAAACCTGATATATATGGACTTTCAAATCATTTATATGTATGTCATTGCTTTAATCCTTTAACATTTCTCCTATAGTTTGTTTCTTTCTTTGTATAATAAACCTTTAGTTTTAGTTACTAAAGGATTGGCTGGCAGCGTGGTATTTTGGGTAAGATCTAAACTTATATTGATCTGGTACTGTGGCTGACCCTTTGGGGTCAGGAGGAACCTTTTTGGTAAAAAGCATAGAGTTTAAATAACTGGTCTCTTTACTGGACCTAGTGGCAAATTGGTGGCCGGAGACTGAAATGCAGTAAAGGGGGCTGTGTGTATTTGTGTAGTGGCTTCTTGATAACCAGAGTGGGGAATCAGAAGCACTGTTTGCGGCTGGTTGGGAAGTCTGACTTCCTTGTCACCCATCAGTGCTGGGAGAATCTGCTCTCCTTTTACAGCCGGCCCTGACCTTGGCATTTTCAGGTGGCTAAGCTAGGCATGGTCGGGTCATAGTAGTGACCTGGAAGGAAACTGACGCAATAATTAGGCACTGAACAATAGTTCACAACAGAGTGAATGCTGGGCAAGACATGGATTATATTCTGCTCATTCTAACTTCCAGAACAATGGCTACAACAGATAGATTATCATAATAAAAGGACTGTTCTAAGTATTGTCTTTAGAAATAAAATGAAACCTAACAGTTGAAGCAGAACTCTGGACCCAGGATTGAATCTCAATATCTCTATAATGTGCCAAATCTAAATCTCTGGTGTTAGGGGGCCAAATTCCATGCCAATTTTGCAGAGACAAACTCTCCCATCAGTCCCCATGGAACAATTTGAAAATAATGTTTGAGATTTCATCTGGAGTTTCTTGACCCCCATCCACATACAGGATGGCCTGGTCCCTAACATTTATAAAAATGGAAATAACCTAACATCAGTTAAGGTCACATCTTATTACGACAAACAGATATTATTACTGTGAATGGGTATATTAAACCCAAGTATTAAATTCTACAACTATTCTTTCTACATGTGTTTCGTTATCTGTTCTAAATCAGCACAATCATTTAAACTCCAGTCAGTTTTCAGAAGGAAGAGAGGTAAATAGTGGTGTCCCCCAGGGATCTGTACTGGGACTAGTACAGTTCAACATATTCATAAATGATCTGGAAAAAGGAGTAAACGGTTAAGTGGTAAAATTTGCAGATGGTATAAAACTACGCAAGATGGTTAAGTCCAAAGCAGACTGTGAAGAGTTAAAAAGGGATCTCACAAAACTGGGTGACTGGCAACAAAATGGCACATGAAATTCAGTGTTGATAAATGCAAGGTAATGCACATTGGAAAACATAATCCTAAATACACGATACAAATGATGAGATCTAAATTAGCTGTTACCACTCAAGAGAGAGATCTTGGAGTCCACACAATGTGCAGCGACAGTCAAAAAAGCTAACAGAATGTTGGGAGTCATTAGGAAAGAATAGATAATAAGATAGAAAATATCATATCGCCTCTAAATAAATCCATAGTACGCCAACATCTTGAATACTGCATGCAGACCTGGTTATCCCTTCTCAAAAAAGATATATTGGAATTGGAAAAGGTATAGAAAAGGGCAACAATAACGATTAGTGGTATTGAACAGCTTCCATATGATGAGAGATTAATAAAACTGGGATTTTCCAGCTTGGAAAAGCGATATCTAAGGGGGGATATGATAGAGGTCTATAAAATCATGAAGTGAAGGTCAGTGCAGAGCAAGGAGTAAAACCCAGATCTCCTGACTCCCAATCCAAGTGTCTTGAATTCCCAACATTTGCTATTTTAATGGACATCCTCAGGCACTGAGCCAGTTGTGTGTTTCCCCCCTGTCTTCTGGTTTTTGCTGAGTAATATCTGCCCACTATAGAAAATGAAATTGAACTCTTTCTAGGTGAAGGGCTGAAATCTGGCTCTAGCAAAATCTAACCCGGTTGTTCTGACACTCTGCTTGTGTCCTCACATAAAATGGACTATCAGCATGCTGCCATTCTCTTGTGCAAAAGTGATTGGGAACAGTCTGACTGGGAGATGTGTAAACTCCAAAGTTCAGGACTGTCTGGATCCCAGCCCATTTCTGGTTAAAATATATAGTTTATATAGTAAAGCAGATACTATGATATAAAGGTACTTAATTGATGTGCCTAAGGAGTTTATTTAAGTTCAGTATTTTATTTGTCTTCTATACCGTGCCACCTGCAGGTTAATTAATCTAATTGCACAGCATGCTTAACTGAAGTAATTGCTGAAGGGTATGCTTGTTATGAAACTATACAACCGACGTAGTTAAAGGAAAACTATGACTCCATCTGTTTGTGTTCATGATTTATCTGCACTTATGGGATCAGACCTTGGTTTCTATAACATACACCTGCTCTGGCCCAAGATATTTACACGGTACAAGAGGGGTGTCAAACTCATTTGCTATGGTGGGCCAGATTTGAATTAAATGTACTTCAAGTGGGCCATACATACCATAAATCGAAATACTAGGCATTTTTGGAGCGCTGTGTCTCGTGCACACAGCACTCCACGCGCTGCCGCCGGAGTAGACAGACCCTGTGGCAGCGCGTGCTGCCATGACATCTTGCAGCGGTGTACCCTCTGGCGGCGGAGCACGCTGCCATGACATCTCATGGCGTCGTACCCTCTGGCAGTGGCGTGCGACGCCACCACAGAGTACAATACCACGAGATGTTGCGGCAGCACACGCTGCCGCCAGGGGCTGGACCAAAAAGGTTGGCGGGCCGTGGGCCGGATGTTTGACACCCCGGGTTTAAATCATGTTTCTCCTTCACTTTTTTTTTTTTTTTTTTTTAAACTTGCAAGGGCTCAGATCCACAAAAGGACTTATGCTTCTCACTCCTCCATTTAGATGCCACAGAGACTCTTAAAACCCGTGCTTAGCTACCGCCTAGTTATGGAGGCTCCTAAAATCCCCTTGTGCCTCCATTTTTTGATGTAAAAGTCCCCTAAGCACCTACATTTATGCTGCTGGGCATGTGCAAAATGCCTTAGTTTAGACACTTAGTGCCTACCTCAAACCTAAGCCCCAGCGGGATCCTCAAACCATGTGAAGACAGGCATTCCCCATCTCTCTTTCCTGCAGGGTTCAATCCAGTAGGCATTCCCAAAGAATGCTTATCTCCACACAGGTGAGTGCCCTAAGCACTGGACTATAGAGTCATACTGTCTCTCTGGGCCATTGTACATTATTTATACAAAGTGGAATGGTTCAAGAGGAGAGACACTCCCTTCCCTAAGAATATCGCACAGTCCATCTTTCTCCTGAGAGCTGAGAAACCCATGTTCAAATTCGTTCTCCTCATCAGGTAGAGGAAGGAACTGAACAAAGGTCTCCTACATCCTGGGTGAGTTCTCTAACCTCTGAACTAACGGCTATATGGGAGGCCACCCACTTCCCCACCCCCAGCCCTTTGGTGTGGATTTAGGTGTGTGCTGCCACCATTTTTACAAGGAATAGCTTAGGCACCTGACTCAAAGAAAGTTTTTAACTGCAGATCCCAACTGAGACAGACACCTCCCTCCAGTTTGGATTTAGGCACCTAACTCCATCAGATTTACAAGGCTTAATATAGACTCCTCTCCCCTGCATCTGCTGTTGGCTAGTTTAGGCTGCTCCCCACTCAGCACGCTGGCTTTTGTGGGATCCCATTCCTAGGCACCTCTCTCTTTCAATGCACTGTATAGGGAGCCTAGGGGCCTAACACAGGGTGAACGGATTCCACTGGGTGGGCAGCTGCCTAAAACTTAAGCTTTGCAACTTTGAGCACTGCAATACCTAAGCCCCTCTTTGGGAATTGGGCCAAAATAATTAGAGAGAGGCTGATCAAAATTTCCACACTCCTAAGATGCACTGTCATTCTTCTAGTACCCACTAAATTTCAGGTATTCTGATTACACAGAATCTTGTTATCCTCATGAGAAGCATTTAATTAGCATTAGAGACGGGTTGGCAAAATCTCTATCTAGGTGGCCACATGCCCACCTAAATACAGAGATTTAGTGACTCAGTCTATTCTTACTGGCCACGCTTCTGTTCTAAGCCATTTTTAAAATATCATTATCTTCCTATTTAAAATTATTTCACTCAGATTTCTGTAACAAAGATACTTATTTGGCGAGGAATGGCATGACAGAAAAAACTACTAGATGTTGCTTGTCTGGTACAATAAGAAAGGACTTGTGTAACTGTAAGTTTGTATTTTTCCTCACTAAAAAATTATTTGCTTTTCTCCCTTATTGTTAGAGCCCTAAAATGTATCCACATCCGATCCACAAAAATGATTCACCGATATAAAATGGATATCTGCAGATTTGCAGAACTTTAGATAAAAAAAAATTTGTATCCACATCCAATCCGCGATCCACAAAAATGGTCCACAGATACAAAGTGGATATCCGTGGATTTGCAGGGCTCTACTTATTGTGACACAAAATGGTAGGAAGGTGAAACTTTGGATATAGACGATAGAATGAGAATTAGCATTGCCAAACCCCCTTTAGAAATTTTACTGACTAGAATACACATAACTTTGCCAGCTGCCTGTACAAACAGAAGAGGGCCTTCAAATATTGGGAGGTTTGAGAGACTTGTGCAAGTCATGTTGATGAGGAAGAAGTTCAACAGGAACTGTGCTCATGTTTCCCAGACGTCCCCCAAGCTAGTGACAGACTCTTGACCTAGTCAGAGAGCTCAGAATTACTTCTGCCAATGGCATGCCCGTGGTGCCTGAAGAAAGAATCCAACTGGCTATCTAGAGTTGGGAAAAGGTGTTACCTAATAAGAGCCACTAGTGCTGTGTGGACAACAGTCTCCAGAGAAGTAACTACATCCAAATATTTGCTTGCCTCTGATTCTATCCTCTTTTGAGCCCCTCTGAATGCACTACTGTGCATGCAAAATGAGGGAAGTCCTAAAGAATGTGACCCTATACCTCTGTCTTGTTTGCTGTGCAAATCTGGTTATGATCCAGCTGCCAAGACAGCCAGCACGCAACACAATTATGGCACTTTCAACTTACCATTATTTTATCAATTTTTCACAGAGACTAACAGGGCTTGGTACTGCTTTAATATACACATCTGAGAGATCGCAAATGCCTTGCAAAGAAAGGTAATACAGATATGGGCAGACATGCCTTACAACTAAATTAGAGAGTACTGCTAGTATTGTTAACACCTTGTCTAATGGCTAAAGGAAATGATTAAAAGAATAGATTATTAAAAAATATGTGTTCAAAACTCAGGATTGTCATCAACACTAAGAGCAACTGTAACATTCAGGCCAGTGCTATCTAACCATCTAGGGGCATGTCTACGCAGCAATTAAACACCTGCGGCTGGCCCAGGTCAGCTGACTCGGACTCATGAGGTTTGGGTTCCGGGGCTATAAAATTACAACGTAGATGTTCAGACCTTCACAGGATCCCAGAGCTCAGGCTCCAGCCTGAACCTGAATGTCTACATTGCAATTATACAGCTCAGCAGCCTGAGCCCCATGAGCCCATCAGCTGACTCGGGCCAGCCGTGGGTGTTTAATTGCCATGTAGACAAACCTCTAGAGTCCAGAGTTCAAATTCTGTCTAATGGCACAAATGACAGGAGTTTTCGTTGTCTCTTCATAGTTCCCACTGTGCTAATCAGAAAACTACCACAAACTTGGCACAATTAGATACCCAAGATTAGAACAGCAAGAGCACAAAGACCCAGATGGGTTCACAGAACTGTAGCAGTAATCTTGTGCCGTAACTTTCCATGTTATGCCTTAAGCCTGTGCTATCAGCCTCTCTTTTATGAGCTCTAAATTCACTCATTTTTAAAAAAGTGACAATACAGTAGAATCTCAGAGTCACGAACACCTTGGGGAGGGAGGTTGTTCATAACTCTGAAATGCTCGCAACACTGAACAAAATGTTATGGTTGTTCTTTCAAAAAGTTTACAACTGAACGTTGATTTAATAAAGCTTTGAAACTTTACTATGCAGAAGAAACATTCTGCTTTTAACCATCTTACTTTAAATGAAACAAGCACAGGAACAGTTTCCTTACCTTGTCAAGTCTTTTTTTTTTAATCTTTCTCTTTATTTTTAGTAGTTTACATTTAGCACAGTACTGTACAGAACAGTATTTGCTTTTTTTTTTTTTTTTTTTTGGGGGGGGGGGTGTCTCTGCTGCTGCCTGATTGCATACTTCCGGTTCAAATTACGTGTGTGGCTGACCAGTCAATTCATAACTCTGGTGTTTGTAACTCTGAGGTTCTACTGTATTGCCTTTCTGCCTGTTACATTTCAATGATGGTTAGTACTAGCTATTAGACTTTACATTCATGGTGTTATTGAATAAGATGTAAGTCTAGTACAATCTCTTTGCTTTAACAAGCATTATTATTTCCTGATTTCTCAACCTGACAGAAATGTAACACTCTGAAAGTGGACACACAGCAACATAATATCAAACAAGCAGAACATTTATATGGAATAATGATATATTGAACAATTTACTGCCCAAACCTAAGAAAAAATGACGAGCAAGGATTCCTTTTCCCATTTTTGACAGACTATATCAAGTAATAGGAGTACTTTATTCCAGGGAGAATAATATGACTTCAGTGGAAATGTATATATTTACATTAAAGATTGTGAGGCAATAAGATACTATGATAATGGCGGCCACATAAGTAAGCAAAGTAAATAAGTAAGATAGATAGATATGGTTTAGCCAAGTTGAAAACCTGTAGGAAAAACAATTTGTTTTTTTCCTCAGCACAGAAGACGTTTGTTGAAACAAAGCAAATATGTTATCTATCAGCACCTAAATATTAAACACACTGTGATAATTTAAGGAAAAGGTATTCATATTAATGTGCTTTTGGCATTCAGTATGCCAATAACTGTACTTTGTAATTAGAAGAACAGACAATCTCGTAAAGCTTTTCTCTACAGAAAAATATCCATCTCTTTTTAATATCAACAAGTATAATATGGCCAAATTCTGCCCTCAGTTAAATTAATGCAGCTGCAGAATATGGCCCTATGTATCATCTTAATCCTGACTGTACGGATGAGCCTTTAAAAATATATATACTCTACCTTTAACATTTTTTCCAAATCCCATAGAAGCAGGAACTGAACTGTCCAGTTGGCTTTTGCTGTTTGATTTCTCTTTCATGACATCATCATCATCACTTGAAATATCATCAGAGCTAATCTTCTTTTTCTTCTTTTTATGTCGTGGTGGGAGCTTTTTTGGGAAAGTAAACATTGGGAATATCACAAGGAGCATTGCAATGGCACAAAGGAGGAATCCACTCCACCTAAAGTGAGGAAATACGAGTAACAGCTAAGAGCTAATGCATTATGTGGAACAAAAATAATAAAGCAAACTGTGTGGCTGTCATCATCTGTAACTAGAGAGAAACCGATATTTTGCCCTAATATTTGGAAAAAACAATAAAAATATTAACAGAACAGAAGAGCCAGCATAAAGCTTCTTCTGAGGTACTGAATGCAAAACAAAATCAAAAGGTGCATCTATTCAAAACAACACCATCACTGAGTTCAATTTTAAAAGAATGTACCGAGAAAGTATTAATTGATATGACAATCTCATTTTTGTAGTCTCTAGGGTTTATTGCTTTCTACAGTACATAGCAAATACTGAGGCAATGGTCTCTATTCAGTGTTACTTAGCTCAAACTCAGACAAATTCCCAGTGACATTAACGGGAGTTTGCCAGAGTAAAAAATGGAAGACTAGATTGGACCTTTGGAGCCACGAGCCCATGGTCCCCTCCATGCACAGATGGATTTCTACCTCCCTATAGGCAGAAGGTTTGATCAAGCATCTACAGAAAAGCATAGCCTCATTCCCCTGGATCACACTGCAGGCATCTTGCACGGCTGGGGATCAGAAGTGTGTAGGATGGAGGTCAGTGGCTGAGGCAATGCAAATCATCCTCCCTGGAGCCAGCAGAGCTGATTTTGAGCAGTGATAGAGCTAACAGGGGCAATGGGTCATTGATAGTGCTACTTTCAATGATACCTACTGGCTTGAAAAGCTGCCACAAATACATCTAAAGGTCACTTGTCAGGGCAGGGGGAGGGTGTGACCACTCTGCCTGCCACTCTATAAGTCCTGCTACTGCCTGGAGCCCATAAGCTTTATTAAATTTCTCCAAGATTCTCCTCCATGCAGGGAATCTTCCTCAAAGAGGGATTTTTAGGAACAGGTGCCAGATAGCGAATCTCACACTGCCAGCTGGTAGCCATATAGCACCATACCAAGGGATATAGGATCAGCTCTTGAGGTCCTTACTCATCTCAAGAGATCTGCAGGAAGGGGAAAGGGTTTGTGGGATGGGCCCCTGGTTTATTCTGTGTGGGCAGGGATCAAACTCCACTCTCCAATGAAAGCTTGCAGAGGAATCTTAGGGGAACATTGTGAAGTTTTCTGTCTCCTACATGGGTGTTTCTATAAAGAAGTACAAATCAGCCCTAAGAAAGGACTCCAAGATTTGCCCCACATAACTGCTCCAACCTACTGAAAGCATGGGTATCCAAAAAATACTGAGGTCTGTGGTCCTGATTCTGATCCCCCTTACATGGATGTAAATGAAGAGCGGATCCATTGAAATCAATGCTGTTACACCAGCATAAAACCAATGTGAGAGAAGAATCAGGCCCCTCAACTTCAAATCACTGGTTGTAGGGCTGACTTTCATATCTTTGTTCATCATCTGTACCTACAGACCAGGCACCTATCACTAAAGATATTGAACCAATATTATACACTACACATGGGAAAACAGTCACAAAAGTCAACAGGACTATTTGCATAAGTAAAGGAAACAGAATTTGGTCCCCTCTTTTTGCAATGCAAAGAGAAATACGTGATATAATTTTAAACAAGGTCAAATTTGACATACTCGTATGTGTGATGATTTGTGCGCCATGCAGAATGGGATCAAGAGTGGTCAGAGCCAGGAGAAGTCAGGCACTAGAAAACTGTGGCTAGCTTTCCTCATGGCTAGGCAAAATGAAGTGACTGAAAGTTTGGGATAAGCAGTTTTGGTATCACGTAAACAGAAAATCACTCATTTTAGCATGACTCCAGGGGGCTCCACAGCCGACCCTACGGGTACTCTGGGGGAAAGCTTTCCGGTGGACCATGCACACCTACGTGGAATGGACATGAGCAAGCACTCAAAGAAGAACAATTCCTTTTGGGATCTCAGGGTATGTTTACACGCAGCTGGGAACATGCTTTCCTGAATGGGTTCCCAGACAGGCGCTAACTCTCTGTGAGCTAGGACACAAAAAAAAGAGCAACATCACTGGAATAGCACGAGCCCTGCTTGGGGTAATTGCCTGCATACAAACCTGCCCAGAGCCCCTGGGTACAGATGCAGGCAGCTAACCCAAGCTGCTGCCCATGCTACAACTGACTCCACTGCTATTTTCAGCACACTCTCTTGAGTAGTGCTTGTGCATCTGTCTACTTGTGCTGGAAAGCCCACTTCCAGCTGTAGCGTAGACAGACCTCCGAAACACAAAGCATTGATCAAGGAAATTAACTGGGCTGATAATAAATAGACATTAAACCATCCACTCGATGTCTAGCAGGAGATAGGAGCTGGAATGTATCAACAGATGAAACACAAATCTAAAGAGAACATTATGGCATCATACTAAGTGCTGGAAATGTCACAACTGCAGCACTGTATGTAATCTTGTGCACTGCCTTACATGACAGATATCAAAGAAGTGGACAACAGACAGAAAAGATAAGGGGTTTCAGTATTGGAAATGGGGAATGAAAAGGCAAATGACATTTATATTGATTAGAACACAGGAAATAGAGGCCTTTTTAGTGTTTTGAAAGATAAAGATATGGAGGGACACCTCAAAAGGCATCTGAACAAGTACCAGGTTCTCAAAACGAAAGGAATGGAAACTAGGAAAGAACCAGACAGTGCAGGAGAAATTCCTTTCAACTTCTTGTGTGGAATAAACAACAAAAAGTAGCATTAGAAGATCTAACCATATTCAAAATTAGACAGATGCTTCAAAAAACATTACAAAATGATATTTCTATTCATATTAGTTGACACACCTCCAAGGGCTGCTCAGCCACCTGCTATCCTGAGAGAATATGTAATTTATAAAGCATGCTAAACGGTCTGTGAAGATAACAATATAGATTAGTGTGTAATGGATGCAGGATTTCAAGCAGATATCCAGGCATATGGGGTCATGAGAATCTTTTAATATAAAATAATTGTAAATGCTTAATACCAGGGCATAATTGTTTGCCTACAACTTTTACAATTTAGCCAGTGCAGTTTACAAAGATGCATTACAACAAACCAGAATTCAATGATCTGATGATCTGTTCAAATGAATTTCTGTTGAAATTCAGATGAAGAGTTAGAACAGTAGATGTCCTCAGAAGGGCTCTTAATGGGTTCAGCTGACATCATAATGTCTAAGCCAAATTGCATTATGCATTTCTGCATAATATATGTTTGTAAGGAAGGAAGGGTTTTCTTTTCAGTAAAAATCAGAACCCACAGCAACCAACACTTGCTCCCTACAGTTACATTTACTCTGTAATATTATCTTTATGATTATTTTGATTGTTAATATAATTTTCACTAGGTTTCTGTGACATGTGAATTTAGGCACGTCATCGTTCTCACACAAGCAAAGAAAGAGTGAGAATCAGGAACAGTACATTACTTCAAGGGAGACAGTTGAGGCTGCCAGGTCCCAAATGTGACACTCCTTAAACTTCAACCTTATCTTAAAATGTATTGCTACTTTGGAAAAAAAATATGATCCTGCACCATTAAAGTCAGCTTTTAAAATCCTTGTTTATTTCAGTGGTTCATCATCAAGAACCAAACACACACTGCTCAGAAACAGACAAAAGAATCAGGGCTGGATTTTATAAAAACTGCAGAAACTATTTGATGAGCTGGACTGGACTGTGAAACGATTACCAGAGATCAGACAACTGGGCATATTGTTTGAAATCCTAAGAGGCAAAATTTTAGAGAATCATTAATGAAACAGAAAAGCTTGGTATAAAGTGAATAGATCAGAAACACCATACAATTGCCGAATGATAGCTGGCCAAGTTCTTTTAGATTCTCATAATAAATTGTCATCTTCTTTTTCAATAGTGTTTCTCTAACGTGGATAAATTGGAAAGCATATTACTTCAGTAAACGCTTCAGGAGAGCAGTTTATTTGAACTGAATCAAATCTCAAGAAGCTCATGAAGCCAAAGATCAAAGAGCTGCCTCTGATCCTGAATAGGAATAATCCTGAATCAGCATGTAAGGGATGAAAAACAGCCAATCTGCAATTCCATGAACAGATTAAGAGAGACTGGAGATGGACATCTACCGGTATATTTTAAGAATTATGTACTGATTTAAATCAGATCTTGGGGGGACTAGATGGATCCTGGAATTAGCCGTTTACTTTGTGCCATTTTTGGTTCAAATCTGGCACTAATCAGTAGTGACCATTTAATGACTTTTTTTGTAGCCTAGGAGAAATGAGTTGGTGATCCCATTCCAATTTCGCCCTCACAAATGGCACTAAATGGCACATATTTTGGCAGTCTCATCAGATCAGCCAAATAGTGAATGGGCATGTAGAAAGAAACCCACTCTTGCCCAAAGAGTACCAGGTTAGAATTAAGGCCCGTTGGTGAGACGTTTCAATGCTGCTGCCTATGCTTGAGTGTCCTGTGGGTTAAAGAACATTACTGGCCAGTAATTCCTATTCTCTAATTATAATTTCTCTTTGCTCCTTTGTCCATGTTTCCAACAAGTGACTTGCATGGAACTCGCGTAACTAAATATTTTATGCCATTAAAGCCTCCTCACCAGTGGTGACTTGACCATACCTGTGAGAAGATATAATGGTCTGTACTTACCCCACGTTAGTTCTTTTTAAAATCAAAATGGTAAAACAAAGGATATAACAAAATATCCCCATCTCTACAGGTAAATTGGTTAGATGAACGAGTGCCTATTAAAATTACTTCCCTCTGAAAATAAATATCTCTTCTCCAGAAGTAAATAATTCTGACAGATCCTATGCTGGAAACCAAAATGTTCTAGGGATGTTTCAGAAAAGAAATAAGAAATGAAAAAAAAAAAACCTGTGACAGAAAAAAAGGAGGGCGGATATTAACAACATCCCAGTACAAGAAGCATGGAATGCAACATTAATAAGAAAACAATTTTCTTTCATATATTTGGGAACAAGACACCTCTCAACAAACACATAAAAACTAATATAGAAACATCTCTTTAAGAATATACAGAAAGAGTAAATCTCCACTCAACTCAGAAACAGATTTCATAATACAGATAAGCCTAATGTGGATACATGATGCCACATTAATTCCAAGTAAGTGAGATTTGGAAAACTAGACAGTACAGAGATATCCATATGGATGCTCAGCAAATCATTTGACAAGTACTAATCTGAGGCTGGCTATCATTTCTGACACGCCTCTGGCCAAACATGCTTCAACATGCCCTAAAGGATTGCTTATGTCTTTTATTCAGTGATCTCAAAGCACTTTTCTAATCCCAAATCAACCCTGAGAACAGCTCTGTGAGGTAAGTAGATACTTAAACTAACACAAACTGGTTAAGCCCAAGGTCACATTGTGAATGACTGACATAGCACTCAGGAGTATGGATTTCCAGTTCAGTACGCTGAAAATTCTGTCAAACAGCCATTAAAGATAATTATCTTGAACTTTGCTCCTCTGGATTTACACTAACAAAACAAAAAACCTGAATGGATGTTCTACGGGTGTTTAGTACATTCCACAGAAGGAATATTTTCAACACTAATTTGTGGAGGAATGGGGTCACTGGGATTAGGTATATGCACACCCAAGATATAGCTGCAGTCATTTAGTGGAAAGTATTAATCAAGTTGTACAGCAGCTCAAGCTTGATTTGGCCTACTGGAAATGGTGCCACTGGGTTTGTAGTGAGAATAGGTCTCAGAAAGTCCAAGACAGATGCTGAGGGCATTTGAGAGTTATTGATCCATTGACAGAGGCTTTGGGCTGAGCCAGAAGAAATGTTCCACCTTACCCCCAAGTTGGAGGTGAGCATCACAGAGGAACTGCATCAAGAATCTGGCAACAGTGAACACGCGCTTTCATCTCTAACTTATACAAGCCAACAAAATGATTCAAGGATACTGAAGAACCTACTGAACTGAACCAGCAACGAAACCAGTGGCTGATGCGAAGTGTACACTCCCAGCTAAAGTAACTGACTATGAAATCTTCAGAAACCACTTATTTGAAGCCTTTGTGGCAATTTCAAGTCAGACTTATGAGCTGCTTTGGGAAGGCCAGCCAAAGCTTGATACACTCTCCTCAGGACCTGACTGCTCAAGGTGGCATTTCCAAGCAGATCTGACATGTGCCCAAGTCAGTATGTGCCCAGAGATATCCCATAACCATAATGACTGTTATACCTCAGCAGCAGCTAGGTGTCCACCAATTGTTGGGGAATTATTTTAATGATTTGTATCTTTAGCTCTGTGAGTTCCTGCCAGTCACATATTAAAGGTACATTTATACTAGAGCTAGAAGGTGTCAACTCCAGCTCGAGAAGGCATACCTGCACAACTCGGCTTGAGCTAGCCTGATAAACATAAGAGTGTAGCCACAGCTTGTTGCCCCATAAATCTTCTCCAAGGTCTTACACACATATTCGGGACAGCTAGCTGCTCATGCTGCTACAGCTCGAGTGGAGCTAGCTCAGGTATGTCTCCTTGAGTTGGAATTTACACCTTCTATAGCTAGTGTAGATAGACCCTCAGTCATACGAGATACAAGAGTGGAGATGTGCAATAGTACTGTACTTAACGGTTGGAGAATACTTTTAGTAGGGCTGCCAAACAATTTTTAAAAATTAATTGCAATTAATCATGAGATAAAAAATAGTTGCAATTAATCATAGTTTTAATCAGACTTAAACAATAATAGAATACCAATTTAAATTTATTTTAAATATTTTGGATGTTTTTCTACATTTTCAAATATATTGATTTCAATTACAATACAGAATACAAAGTATATAGTGCTCACTTTAGATTATTTTTATTACAAATATTTGCACTGTAAAAAAAGAAATAGTATTTTTCAATTCACCTCATACAAATACTGTAGTGCAATCTCTTAATTGTGAAAGTGCAACTTACAAATTTAGATTTTTTTTTTATATGTAACTGCACTCAAAAACAAAACAATGTAAAACTTCAGAGCCTACAAGTTGAAGCATGCAGGTCCATACAAACGTTTAGCATATCTGGCACGTAAATACCTTGCAACGTTGGCTACAACAGTGCCATGTGAACTCCTGTTCTCACTTTCAGGTGACATTGTAAATAAGAAGTAGGCAGCATTATCCCCTGTAAATGTAAACAAACTTATTTGTTTTAGTGATTGGCTGGACAAGAAGTAGGACTAAGTGAACTTGTATGAGGTGAATTGAAAAATACTATTTCTTTTGTTTATCTTTTTTACAGTGCAAATATTTGTAATAAAAATAATAATATAAAGTGAGCACTGTATGCTTTGTATTCTGTGTTGTAATTGAAATCAATATTTGAAAATGTAGAAAAACATCCATAAATATTTATAAGAAATTTAAATTGGGATCCTGTTATTGTCTAACAGCAAGATTAAAACTGCGATTAATCTCAACTATTTTTTTAATCTAGTTAATTTGTGTTGCATTAATCACATTCATTAACTGCAATTAATTGACATCCCTAGTTTTTAAGCATTGTTTTAAATATATAATTAATTATAATATACAAATAAATTATTCAGTATGATTTTCTAATATACAAATAGTTATGTCACTCAGGTGTGCACAATTTACAAGAGCACATGGGGTTGGTATGCTTTTACGTAATCCTACTACTTTTCCCCTGGGCAGAGCACTGCTCTGGATTGCCACATGATCCTGCCTCAGTGTGGGAGCAATGACCCCATACTTCTAGCTCTGCTGCTGCTATGCTCCATACTAGTGGTATTTCATCCCACCTTTCCTGTACCATATGTAGGGCACCAATCAGAGGGAGTCCTGCAGCAATAGGAAGATGGTGCCATTGTATCCATTTAATGATATGTGTTTTTGTCTATCTATAGCAAACATTTCCTGCCAGCCAGGTCTGTGTTACTGAATCCTATGGAGATCTGATAACTGCTAGCTTTTCTCTTCTCTCCTAGCCTCCTTTCTAAAATATTTCAAACAGGCAGTCTAGATACCTTGTATTTTCAGGGCACCACTGATAACTTGTAGCAAAGTTTTGAAAAACAGTTGATTCTTACCAGTTTCCAATGAATCGAGGGTCACTCTGGTCAATATAAACAGTAGTTCTAGGATCAACATAAAAACCGATAAGAACTCCTCCTAATAAATATCCTGCAGCAGGACCAAGTGCTCCCATTACATACATGATGGCTGAGAAAATACAAGAGAAAAAAATACATCAAATTACACTAAAAGTCAGATATTAATAATAAAAACCTCTTTCAATAATTCTTTATATTTTAAAAAAATATGCTGCAGAACAGGAAATTGGGGGTTGATTCACTAAAGGACTCAGATTCCTATCTTCCACTTAGGGGTGTCTAAATCCTAGAATTAGGATTCACAAAACCCTTACTCAGCCACCGCCAAAGCCTGTAGGTGCCTAAAAATGCCCAGTGCCTAAATGTTTGCAGTAAAAGTTGCTTAAGCGCCCATGGTTCTTCCTCTGAGCATGTGCACTGCAGCCCCATGCCAGAAGTTTGGAAGCCTAAGACTCAGTGTGAACCAGGAGAAGATAGGGGTTCCTTCCCTCTAACTTGCCTGCTGGACCCAATGTGTTAAGTATGTTCAGAGTTTGCCCACCAGATTGGGACCTATAGGTGAGCTTACACAAGTACTTGATCATCCTTCTAACACCTTAGGAATGAAACTTCACTTTCTTGGAACTGCATGATGTCAAGTGGAAGGCAGTGAAAAGTCTTGTTTTCAAATGGAATGTCAAAGTGTGTTTCACGCAAAGTCAGGGACTGTTAGTACCAACCGTTAGGGCAAAGAAGAAAATGGAGCACAGTCTCTACTGCCATGAGTACAAAAGGTGGTTTAGTGATTGCTCAGAGGACTAAGTTGAAAGTTCCAGTTTGGAATCTGTGAGGGTCAGGCAGGCCAGTCTCATTCATTTAAATGCCCTTCGGAACATGGCAATATGGTGGTGAGATAAAAGATCCTCTTTTCCTAAAAGCCCCAACTCAGACCCACAAGGATAAAAAAAATCAGGTCCTTGTGGAGGAAGAGGAGAAAGTCAACTCAGATCTTAACTGCTGACTAGTTCAGATGCCTTTTATGGGAATATGAAGGTGGATTACATCTTGTAGTGCGTGTAATACACTGGCTAAGTGCATGTGGACATATGTCCCTCTAGCAGCTGTCCCACACAGAAATAATAGCTGGTGCTTTCTGGCAGTTAGTAAAATAAATTTATCATTATGGCTCCAATGGTAAGAAACTTATGTAAAGCTTATTACTTTAGCTCAAGTGGTAAGGATTTGTGCTTTTGTTGCTGAAAGCCCATGGTTTTATCTTCACTAAAAACTGAGTTCCTTCTGGATTTCAGAAGAAAATCAGAAAAGTTATCAAAATGTTTTAACTGGAGCATGTTTAAATGTTCAGTTTACATTCTGTTAATGCCAAGGAGACCAGGTCTACATGCTTCATTAGGCTTAGGAGAAGATATACATTGAGATGGAATATAAGTTATATGCCTCTTAAGCAAGGAGTTTTGGAACCCAAAAGCCTTCAATAGAACAGCCTCTATAATCTTCAAAGGGTGGGATTTACATATTGGACATTGGGGTTGATGGATAATTAAAATGTGAGAATGTTTAGTTTTCTGTTTGTTTCAGATCAGATTATGGATGGTAGTGAAGTGTATTTCAGATAGATAATATATTTGATTTTGAAATCATTTGGAAAATGTTTCTTGTATTTTTTTATTTCCTTTGTATTGAAATTTTACAAAGTTTAAAATACAAATACAGAAACACAACCAATTGTGACAAAATATAAAAACAAATTAAACATAAAATGATATAAGTCAATACAGAATCAGATACTCATATACTTTCATTAAAAACTATAATAAAAGAATATTAAGGTTACAAAGTCAAGCCTTTAAAAATTTTTAAATGTCAGAATTAAGCTTGACCATTCAATCTTAATTTGGCCCACTTACGCATATGCAGTATGATATAGTCCTTAATTACATGATCACATACTATTTTTCCATGGGAACCCTGACTCATTCCCTGCGCATTTTGGATGCTGAAACTGTCCAGAAAAAATGAATTCCAATGCAGACACCAGACATGGAAAGTTTTCATCCAAACGGTTAAAATTTGGCAAAGTAACAAGCAACTTAAAACAGGATCTTATAATGGAAAGTGTTCGGCAACTTTACCTACAGGCTATGCTACTAGCTGCTCCTACAATCAACATACAACACGTCTAACAATAGCTTATTCATATAGCACGTCACCTACTTTCAAATATCATCTCACAGGTCAAATAAATACAAAGGAGTTACTAAATATGCCTATTTAAATCCAAGTAACTTTTATGTTTTCATCTTATGATTTGAAAAAAAGTGAGTGATGAAAGAGCACATTCTTGTGAAAGAAAGAAGCCTGTTTATCTGAGATCCTCATTATGGGCCCAAAAGCAGAATTTAGCCCTCCAGCTAAGTACTGTCTATGTGGAAGACAGAAATGCTTTTACACTGCAAATTGATTAAATAGACTTATTAAAGTTCTTAAAAAAAAAAAAAAAAAAAAAAAAAGAAGACGTTAAGAACATCTTTATTATTTATGAAACCCTGATTTAAAATAATTATACTTTGCCAAATTTCTTGTTACTTACAACTTGGACTGTGTAATGCCTTGAGTCTCACAAAGAAATCATGACATGCCCAGAAGGCCTTTTGTCTCTCCAAAACTGATTTAGCATTTTAGAAATATGCAAGCTTCTTGAAGCTATTAAATACAGCATCTTGTTCTAAATACTGAGCAATTTCTTGCTGACACTTTGCTCATTTGTTTGATCCTTGAATAAATAAATATGTAACTTACCATCAGACTTAATTCTACATAGCCCATGTTATCTCATTGGTCTATCAGGCTTTATCTGACCTGCAATATTCTAATTAAACAGAACAGCCTTTGGTACACTTTTTTCCACTAATGTTCTTTTTTTAAGTGAATGAATTTAAATCTCATGAAAGTGAGAGACTAGTATCAGGGTATGTGCACACTGACGGTGGCACAGTTGGTGCCACCGGATAGATTCACTGGGATCCACTGAGCGGAAGACCCACTCAATCGATCAGAAAGTCGACCATGTTAATCCACCCCCACAAAAAGAGTAACGCTGCATTGACTGGAGGGCATTTCCAGTTGGCACAGCGTAGTGGGGACGCCCGTGGTAATCAGAAGTTAGGAAGTCGACACGAGATACGCAAGCTATGTAGAATTTCACCCCAAGTGTAGACCAGGCCTTAGTAGCGCTTAGTATTTAAGGAAATTATTTTTGCAGTGTTTCATAGAATCATAGAATATTAGGGTTGGAAGGGACCTCAGGTGGTCATCTAGTTCAACCCCCTGCTCAAAGCAGGACCAACCCCGACTGTTTTTGCCCAGCTCCAGTTCCGACTGAAATACAGCTATATACAGCACGCTGAAGTGCAGCAACACTACTCAGCAGTTGTATTATGTATGCTTAGTAACTCTGAAGACGGGTTTAATCAGAAGCAGAAATAGCATACAGTAGAGATAAAAATAACAATGTACTCTCCATTCCATTAGAGATGGGAATGCTGCCTAAAATTTCAAATGTATTTTAGAGTTACTGTATACTGTCCAAGTTCCAAGCTCCTCTAAATATATTTTACTGGCAAGATGCATCAAACAGCCTGCGCTGTTTTTTAGAAAAAAGAGATAAGCCTTCATGCTTCAGGATATAAGCCAACTACTAATTGATGGGGGTGAAGAAGAAACCTGCCTAGTGGGCAGGTTATTCCGTAATTGTCTACAATGCGGTTCTTGCACTTTCTGATTTGGAACAAAAACCTAAAATTTTGCAATTCTCCATGAATGTGAATGGAACCCCATCTCTGAGACAATCTGCCTGAAGGGCTACCCTAGAACAGCACAGCCTGGAAGCCCTGCCATCCCTGCCACCAAGACAGTCCAGCAAGTGGGCTGCCAAGGAGCCAGGCAGACAAGCTGGCAGAAAAGCAGGCAAAGAGCCAGGCAGACAGGCAATGTGCTGTTGGAACGTCGTTGAAACTGAACCATCTCAGCAAAACGTTTTGATTCTGACAAATCAGCAAATTCCCACATTAAATTCTCGGACCAGCTCTAAAAGTGAATCTCTAAAGAACGTATTGTTGTGAAACAACATCTGTGCCTACATCAAGCCAGGAGGAGCCCCGATAGCCTTTTGCTGTGATCCCAGACAGCCAACCATGGCCAGGGAGAGTTGTAATGATGCATAAATGCACAGCCTTTGACTTTGGGGGGGGGGGTTCTTTATTCAACCAGAATGAATTCTTAACTTTAGAAATATAAATAAATAAATAAATACAATTTTAAAACACAAGTTTTTTAAATCAGGGAACAAGTGCAAAAAAAAAAAAAAAAAGAAAGAAAAATGTATGCTCTTCACAGATTTCCTGCCCTGCATAGAATATCTCCGTATTTAAAAAAATACCTTTATGAAAACAAATGGGATGGCTAACCCAGAGAAGCTCAAAGAAAGTAGATAAAGATACCACCAACCAGGCTATAATTCTGGTAATGACATCACCAGTTTCCTCTAAGTCTCCATCATTTCCACGGTAATAAAAATGTCAAAGTAATGGCAGGTTATACAAGATCATGTTTTTGGAGATGACCTCTTAATGCTATTGTCATTGTAGAAACCCCAAAATTTTCCACTATCCAGCAAAAAAAAATTTGTTGGAGAACATAAAAGTTAGAGAAATTAACTTTAGCAGGTTTCCAAGGGTATCTCTTGGGTTTTAGAAAGGGTATATATAACTCTTTAACAAGACTTCTTAATATTTACTCAATAGAGATGATTTTCCCATAAACTGATCAGCAGGATCTGAACCTATACTTAAATGGTTTTGATTCAGCATCAATCAAAAACAAAAAACAAAGGTGCCAGGATTTCAGGTTCAGTGATTCAGTTTGGATGAGGCTGAAACCTCATCCCAAGACATCAGAAGGACATCTGGTCCCAGGAGATTTCTGGTCTCTTTGTGGACCAAAATTAGCTCATGAGAATTTGGCACTATCTAATCCAAAACCTGAACCATATCTTAAAACTAATGATTTTCCAAATTGTTATCTGAACTCTGCCTCCCCAGCCCATCTCTGCTAGAGAGAGATCCAACAGCTCTGGGAACATAGTAGCACTTATATGAGTAGAATAAATAATACACACAAAAAAGTTGAGAAGACTATTCTTTCACTGCCTAGAACTCCTTGGGAGCACAGACTTGGCCTACAAAGATCAGGTAAATCCACACGTTCTGCAAAAATGAGCAATTTGGGACAGTTTTCATTTTTTAAAAAACAAAATTAAAAAGTTAGCCATTTTTGCAGAATATTTGGATTTCCCTAGCCTCTGTAGGCTGCCTCTTTGCTCCTGCAGGGTCTTGTGGTTCGTGTAATGTCACAGCATGCATACTGAAGTATTGCTTGGAAGGGGAGCATCCAGCATTACAGAAAAGAACATTACAATATTTAGGTTTTTTCTAAATTTAAATTAATTATGTATTGGAGTATAGTGTCCAGTTTTGGGCCCCCCACTACAGGAAAGATCTGAACAAATTGGAAAGAGTCCAGCAGATGGCAACAAAAATTATTAGGGGTGTGGGGCACATGACTTAGGAGAAGCGGCTGAGGCAACTGGGTTTATTTAGTCTGCAGAAGAGAATGGGGGGTAGGGATTTGATAGCAGCCTTCAACTACCTGAAGTGGGGTTGCAAAGAGGATGGAGCTAGGATGTTCTCAGTGGTGGCAGATGACAGAACAAGGAGCAATGGTCTCAAGTTGCAGTGGGAGAGGTCTAGGTTGGCTATTAGGAAAAACATTTTCACTAGGAGAGTGGTGAAGCACTGGAATGGGTTACCTAGGGAGGTGGTGGAATCTCCATCCTTAAGAGGTTTTTAAGGTCCGGCTTGACATAAGCCCTGGTTGGGATGATTTAGTTGGGGTGGTCCAGGGAGTTGGACTAGATCAGTGGTTCCCAACCTGTGGCCCAGGGGCCATAACTGGCCCGTGGGGGGCTTTCAAAGTGGCCCACGGCTCCCCTCCTGCTGGCTGCAGAAGGGAGCCGCTGCCTATGGACCCAGGTGGAGCGCATTTCTGCAGGGCTAAAAGACCAGTGCAGGTTCCTTGCTGCAACCAAGGGGACAGGAGATCAGCGCTGTAATAGGGAGCATGACAAAGCACTCCGCCTATGTCATAGGCACTGGGGTCCCTGCTGGAGCCAGAGGGAGGGGAGCACTGATCTAGGGACCCAGATGGAACACACAGGGCTACAGGATGTGTGCGGTTGCCCTGCTGCAGCCAGGGGAATGAGAGATCAGCAAGGAGGCAGAGACTGGTGGCTCTTCACGGTTGTAAAAATGATATCTGTGGCCCTCGAGCCATAAAGGTTGGGAACCACTGGACTAGATGATCTCCAGAAGTCTCTTCCAATCTTAATCTTCTATGTTTCTACTGAATGTGTTACTTAGCCTCAAAACCCTAATCTTTATAGTTCTTTATATTTGCAGATTATCTTTAAACTTCTCAAGTCACAAACTAAATATTTGTGTTATAAAATAATCATAATATCTCCTTCCTTGTGGTAGCAGAGCTAGTTTTGAATCCGTTACACAAATATAGATTAAGGCTCTTTTCCAAAGAGTAGACCACTTTTAAAAAGCATAATGAGGAAGCCAGTTGTAGAGACACACTTCATTGTGCTGACCACATAACTCATCTAGTTTTTATAATGCCTTCTGCACAGCTCTCACTGAAATCAAAAGCCTCATCTACCAAAAGTTAGCTGCCTTTTCTATTTAGGGCATGATTGTGTCAGTTATTTATTGCCCTGTGTTAAAGTTGTATGGAGTCACACTATGTTCAGAGAAGAATAACGACTCCCAGAGCACAGAGCAAGCATGCCCACTATATCACTCCTTAGTAGTCTGGTCTGTTGCTGCAGGGGAGGGGGCCATTGCCTTACCCCTCTTCTGATGGCTTATGCCCAGGAGTTGTTAGCCTGGAACAGCCTCTGTGCACAAACACTGCAATTATGTATACCATAAGCCAACTGTACACCCTGGCCCATCCACAATTTGGCTTGCATGTGAATAATTAGCTGGAAATGTAGAAATGTGGGAGAAGGATATTAATAGAAAAGAACGTTACACTACATCATCATGTAGTCTTTATGTATGTCTTTGGTCTGAGGTAAATAGGATGAAATTCAATAAGGACAAATGCAAAGTACTCCACTTAGGAAGGATCAGTTCCACACGTACAAAATGGGAAATGACTGCCTAGGAAGGAGTGCTGCGGAAAGGGATCTGGGAGTCAAAGTGGACCACAAGCTAAATATGAGTCAACAGTGTCACGCTGTTGCAAAAAAAAGCGAACATGATTCTGGGATGTATTAGCAGGAATGTTGTCAGTAAGGCATGAGTAGTAATTCTTCCGCTCTACTCCGCTTCTACTCTAGGCCTCAACTGGTGTATTGTGTCCAGTTCTGGGCGCCACGTTTCAGGAAAGATGTGGATAAATTGGAGACAGTCCAGAGAAGAGCAACAAAAATGATTAAAGGTCTAGAAAACATGACTTATGAGGCAAGACTGAAAGAACTGGGTTTGTTTAGCCTGGAGAAGACAAGACTGAGAGAGGACATGATAACAGCTTTCAAGTACATAAAAGATTGTTACAAGAAAGAGGGAGAAAAATTGTTCTTCTTAACTTCTGAGGACAGGACAAGAAGCAATGGGCTTAAACTGCAGCAACGGAGGTTTAGGTTTGACATTAGGAAAAACTTCCTAACTGTCAGGGTGGTTAATCACTGGAATAAATTGCATAAAGAGGTTGTGGAATCTCCATCACTGGAGATTTTTCAGAGCAGATTAGACAAACACCAATCAGGGATGGTCTAGATAGTCCGGCCATGACTGCACTAGATGACTTCTCAAGGTCCTTACCAGCCCTATGAGTCTATGATATGTCTAACCTAGGCCTGGTCTACACTGACAATGTAGGTCGACGGAATGCAGCTTCCGTCGACCACTTGAAGTATGCATCTCCACTGGCATGTCAGTTCTGCCAACCTAAATCACAGTAAAATTTGACTTAATAAAACCACCTCCGCAAGTGGTATAGCACTGAAGTCAAATTGTATGGGTCGAATGAGCATCAGTGTAGGCAGAGCACAACGTAAATCGACGTGATTGCCTCCGGGAGGTATCCCATAATGCTCTGTTGTGACCACTCTGGACATTCACACTCTGCTGCACCACGACCACATGCACAGGAAACAGCCTCTCCCCTGAAGCCCCGGGAAATTTTGGATTCCCATTTCCTCTTTGGTCAGCATGAAGAGAGCTCTGTAGCTGAACTGCTCATGGCGACTACACTCCCCATGGAACTCCAACATGGAGTCGACTTGAGGTCTTGGATCTCATCAGCCTGTGGGGCGAAGTTTGTTCTGGATCAGCTCCAAGCCAGCAAAAGAAATTTGGATGTGCACGAGAAGATATCGCGTGGTATGGTGGAAAAGGGCCACAACAGGGAAGCGCAGCAGTGCTGCGTTAAAATCAAAGAGCTGACGCAGGCATATCAGAAAACTAGGAAGGCCCCTTTAAGAACTGGGAATGTTCATGCTTTGCTGTGTGCACAGTCACACTTTGCTCTGGATCCCCTAACAGCCTTATGAGAATGTTACATTATATTCCTTTCTCCCCACTGTAACAGATCACCAATAAAACTTTACTGCTTTAAAAAACAACGTATTTTATTCATAGAGAGTTTGGGGATTGTGGGTAGGGGGGAAGGGGAATGATGGTGGGGGATGGGAAGGGACAGCAGTTACAGAAACGTACATTACTGCGGTTCATTGCAAAAATGGGTTTTCAATGCATTCCTGGTTGGCTCTCAGCATTACACTGGTATCTGACTGCTCAAAATTTGTGGCCAGCCTATCAACCTCCATGACCCAACCCAGAGGGAACTTTTCCCTCTTTGTTTCACACACATTATGGAGCACACAGCAGGCAGAGATAACAGTTGGGATGTTTCATTCACTGAGGTCTAACCTAGTGAGCAAACTGCGCCATCAGGCCTTTAAGTGGTCAAATGTACATTCCACCACCATTCTGCACTTGCTGAGCCTATTATTGAAACACTCCTCGCTGTCCAAGTGCCCAGTGTAGGGCTTCATTAGCCAGGAGAGGAAGGGGTAGGCAGGATCCCCCAGGATCATTACTGGCATTTCAACATCACCAATATTTATTTTATGGTCAAGGAAGAAAGTGCCCACCTGCATCTTTTTGAACAGTCCTGAGTTCCTAAAGATGTGTGTGTCATGCACCTTTCCAGACCACCCCACACTGATGTCAGTGAAGTGTCCCCTGTGATCAACAAGGGCCTGCAAAAACATTAAGAAGTATCCCTTTCAGTTTATGAACTCTGTGGCAAGGTGGTCCGGTGCTAAGATAGATGGCACGCTTATACCTATCACCCCACCACAGTCTGGGAACCCCATTGCAGCAAATCCGTCCACTATGTCCTGCATGTTTCCCAAATTCACTACCCTTCTTAGCAGAAGTCTATTAATAGCTCTGCACACTTGCATCACAGCAGCTCCTATGGTGGATTTACTGACTCTGAATTGATTCCCAACTGACCAGTAGTAGTCTGGAGTTGCTAGCTTCCACAGAGTGATGGCCACTCACTTTCTCCACTGTCACAGTAGGTCTCAAATGAGTATTCATACAGGGCTGAGGATAGTTCTATCAAAGTTCAAGGAAAGTGGCCTTTCTCATACGAAAGTTCTGCAGCTCATCATCCCACACCTTCATAATGATTTGATCCCACCAGTCAGTGCTTGTTTCCCAGGACCAGGAGCAGCGCTCCACTGACTGAAGATGATGTGTGACAGCATGCAGCAAACAGGAATTGTTTTATTCTATGGCTTGTAGAAGGGCGGCTTCAGTGACATTGCAATTTTGCACGCTGCGGTTCCTGTCTCGGCCTTGAAAATACTGTAGGATAAGTCATGAGGTATTTGCGATGCTCACAATGATTGTGCACAGCTGAGCGGGCTCCATGCCTCTCCGGCAATGGCATGCGTGCAGCTCAGACAGTTTTGGAAAAATGGCACCAAAAAGTTTGTCTGTCTGTTTTGGAGAAGAGGGGAGGTGGGAGGGAGCACGTTGCATCATGGGAGGACGACAACCTTCCCAAAAGGCACTGCGGGTAGCTGCACCGTGGGATAGCTACCCACAGTGCACTGTTTTGATTATAGATGCAAGCGAGGCTGGTGGGGACGCAAACCCCCGATGCAACGTGCGAGGTGCGATCACGCTCATCCAACTTCTTAAGTTCAGCGGGTGAAAGTCAACTGAAATGAAACTGATTTCACTCCGCAGTGTAGATATATCCATATTCACTTTTAAATGGTGCCACTTTGACGCTCACGCTTCCTTGAGGTGAATGGAAGTGGTGTTAAAACTTTGCTGCTGGAGACAATTTTCTGTAAGACTGGAGTTAATACAGCACATAGTAACACAGCAGCATCCTCATAACTAGAGCCGGTTGGAAAACCAGAAGTCCGTTCCTAAGGACATTCCAACATTTCCATTTTTTTTCATTCCAAATCAATATGAAAAGCCAAAATTTCAAAATTTCTTTTGAAACAAAAACTCTGAAAATTTTTGATTCAGGACTATTGAACGGTTTAGTTTCAATATGGAAAAAACACTCTTTTGATTATGCCAAAATATAGTATTAAATGTCTGTATATATATATATAATTAAATATATAACTATAATATTAAAAATAACACTTTAAATGTAGATGTTGCAACTAAATTAATCAAAATAAAAAAGTCAAGAAAAATAATCATTTCATCTTATCAAAATGAAACATTTCTACATCGTTGTTACAAAATTAGAGTTGAAATGATTTGTTTTGACTTTTGTCTCCATCTAAAATTTCATCAAAATTGGCATGTTCGCATGAAACGTTTCAATTTCAACAAAACTCCACTGTCTGATGGAAAATTGTTTTGTCTGACATTTTTCAACCATAACAGAGAAGACAGACATGGGGTGCACTGGCAGCAGTAAATCTCTGGGATGATGATGTGCTGGCTGTGGCTCTCAGGGGCTCATGGGAGACCTTTGTTAAAACTTCATCATCCACTTGGAGGAATATTTGGGATAATATTCTTGCCTACAACGGAGTTCCCCCACACTATATAGGTACACTGCTATATCACTATGGCCAGAGATTATAGCCCTGGCACTCATAAAAATACTTTTGAAGATCATTTTTCTTCCCTATGGTTACCCCAGATGGCAGATATTTTCCATCATTTATTCACAGGGGAATCTATACCCAGATACCCTTAGTATGTACATGACTATGCATCACCCCTCTCCCAAAGGATAATGCAGGTGTCTAGCTGATTTTAGTTAAGCTCAGAGCAGAGTTGACAAGAGGAGCATTTTAGGCATAGCAGCTGCTTCCAGACCCTGCCCCTTCACGTTCCCTCATATTCATGGAGACAAGACCCCATGGAAAAAGGATAGTTGGGCTTCCAAGAAGAGCATGCATGCAGCAAAGGCCCTGCTCACTCTCTCCTGTGCTCCCCAGCCTATCTCCACCTCCTTTTGTTTCTATCTGCCCTTACAGAAGGGGAGCACGAAGCCCTTAGAATATAAGTTTTGGGAGGTTTTCAGCCTTAGGGATCAATCCTGCACAGACTGAAACATATAAGTAATTTTACTTGCAAGTCCCATTGCAGACTCTCATGTGTATCCTTTCCAGGCTCAGGGCCTTACTCAGCAAACTGCTGAGTTAACTTTTTTTCTTTTCTCCATGAGCACACACTAATCATTCTATGTGTTTATAACATTTTTTTAAAATTCAGTTATTCCCTCAGGAAGAAACAATGCTGTGAGCATTGCTACATTTCAGATAACAACGTACAGTTAAAATCTTTAAATCATTTCCTTTCAAAATGTATCAGCATTACACTGACTTAAAAGGTATATCAAACCAGACATTCCACTCAAAGTAATAAATGGAGCAACTAAGCTACTTCAGCAGGCATCCTTGATTTGTATAGAAAAATATTTTCTGCTGCTTAGCACAAGATAGATTAAGACATGATTTCCCAGGCAAGTAAAGCATACTGAATTGAACATGCTTACTGCACAAACTAAAGGACTATGATGAATGTTCCAGCATTACCATTCTATTACAAAATGCTGAATGTTAAATTCTTATGTGCAAATATCTCCAAGGACTGGCTGATTCCACATGAAAAGCACTGCATCTTGTATTTTCTCTTCCCAATTTATTACCAGGAATGCATCATTTGTGACAGTATCCTAACTCTGGTTTAAAGAACTGTTCTTTCTAAACTACTTCTACTGCTTATTCTCCGATTGAGGTCATACTTTATAACACCAAAATTGGTTGCTGTGAAAATGATTACGATGTCAGAGAGGACAGGAGAATCAGTTCAAGTAAACTGAGAAAAAATAGGCTATTTACCTAGAAGTGGAGTTCTCTAAAGATACTGCCACCACAATGCCACTTTCTTAAATCTCTCACTGAGTCACAAGATACAGAATAACTAAAAAGTAATATGACCAGTCATAGTTCCATATGACTCAATATGTGTGTGCACAATGCTAAGACTGGGTTTATAAAACAAAGCAAACTAGCCCAGTTTCTGCTGATATATCCAGAATATACTAACTCTGAAGACAACAAAGGAGAGAAGAAATGTGTGTTCATTCAAAGCAATATCTTTGCTATATCCCTCCTGCCTCAGATTCTGATCATGACTTTGAAACAACCAAAGAGGCTGCCCCAAGATAATCTAGCCCTAGTGTTTACAGGGAGTTTTTAATCAGACATTTCATTCGTTCAGCCTGAAAGCTGAGAGCAATGGCCAACTTGTGGCAATCGCCCGAGCTCTAAGGAGTCTGTTTTATCTTTCTTTTCAGAGAGAAATAAAACAATAAATAATAAAACACATAGTCAACCTGTGAAACTCGTTACTAGGGGATGTTATGAAGGCAAGAACTATTAACGAGATTCAAAAAAGTACTAGGGAAGTTCATGGAGGATAGGTCCATCAATGATTATTAGCCAAGATGGGCAGGGATGCAACCCCATGCTCAGAGTGTCCCTAGCCTCTGATGGCCAGGAGCTGGGAGTGGATAACAGGGATGGATCACTTGACGATTGCCTGTTCTGTTCATTCCCTCTAAAGCACTTGGCATTGGCCACTGTCGGAAGACAGGATACTGGGCTAGATGGACCATTAGTCTGACCCAGTATGGCCGTTAAGTTTCTTATGTAATACTATTCTTCCCCCCCAAAAAATCTGGCTTTTCTCCTTTTACACCCACATATAAACACTTGACTAAATCCAGCCAGGCTGGATATGGATTGTAGAGCTAAAAAATTTTTTAAATATATCTTGCTAAATCTATTTAGTTAAATTAGTGACATTTCTGTGTGGGGTTCCTAAATCAATGTAGTTAAATCAGCCCAACAACCTTAGGTGGACACTCTTCAATAGGATTAAATCAGCTTGTTACTGAAGTAAGATGAATCAGCTTTAGCCACACTCAAACTGATTTGAGAGTGTCCATATAAGGAGGTTCCTGCAAATACTTATGCACATGCTTAACTTTAAGCATGGGAGTAGTCTACATTGACTTCAATGATTCATGTGAGTAAAGTTAAGCATTCATGTGTTTGCAAGATCAAGGTCTAAATTACAAGCAAAATTGCACTTGCACATTTTCCACGTGGTGCCAAAAAAGCATGAAATCAATTGCACCCCTAAGTGTAAAAAAATTGGCAGGACTGGCCATGCCAATACCTAGTTAAATGCACAAGTAAGGGAACACTCAAAATTGATTTTCTTAAACTTAAGAGGTGTATTTCTGCATATGAGGAATTATTTCTTTGAAAAGCACTTTGGGCCAAATTTTGCTCTCAGATATACACATGCAACTAACTCTGAAGTCAATGAAAGTGATGCAGCTGAACCTGAGGGCAGAATACTGCCATCTGATTTCAGTGCTTTGCTGTCTTCTGGAACCCAGTTATTGAAAGCAACACACTTTGACCATTTTTATTTTAATTGATTAAAGTCCCATGTAGTAATATATCACAAAGCTAAGACTAGTGTATAAATCCCACAAAAGTCACTAAATACATAAAACAAAAAAGTACAAATAAAAATAAAAATGAAAACTAGTATGAAATAATACACTGCAGAATAATAGTTTAACTTTATCTGATTCACGAAAACAGGCCCCATTCAGATGACAAAGAACTTATTCTTTGAGAGAGTAAGCTCCATATCTTAATTATTTTGCAGATTATCTTCTACTGGAAAACACCTGGAATTTCAAATGAACATTTTCATTGTGGGAGGTTTCCCCATCCCTCCCTCGAGCTAGGAGGCAGTTCATCTCCCTTCACTTGTGGACCCTGGCAGATCTTCAGACACTTTGACCATTCATGGGCACTCCTGCCCTTGCCTTGAATACATATACGGGGTTAGTCACAATCCAGCCCAGAGACTGCTGAGGTCTTTAACCAACATTATAAAAGCCTTTATGACTCTGAATCATATAAAGATAAGAGCACACACAACAGTCTTTGCCAGTTGTCCAACAAGAACTTTATTCAGATTATTGAAGGGAATACTATATTAAAGAAGCAATTAAAAATCTAAGAAAGCCCAGCCTAGCGAGGTCCCCAGCCACGTTCAGAAATACTTTCAAAACCTCAGGCCAATATCAAAACTTTGATTTAAGAACTCCGAAATCCCCAAGTAACCTTCAGGGAAACTTCACAAAAGCAATCATTACTTTAATTTCCAATTCAGAATGTGATCCACTTAACTGGGCTATCATCCTCTGTCCTTTGTTAATACAACTCTAAAAGAAGTCAGCCTCTGGACTCCAGGAAATAAATTCATCTCCTCATCCTGCATTAATCAAACACAGAAGGCTAAATCCCACTCACTTATTCATTTAAGAGTGAATTAGCCCAGCCCACCTGTGCCTCTTGCAATGGGCCTGATAGAGAAATCAGTTAGTCTCTACAAAGAGCTGGTTTCTATAAAAGCAGGGGAACAGAAAACAAGGAAAGGAAGCTGTGGCAGAAAATGCAAAAGAGCTGCAATGATAAGGCAGCTCCTGCAAGTGATCTTTGATTGGGAGAAGGGTTTGGGCCTGAAAGAACCTGTAGCTAGGAAAGGCTAAGAGTGCCAGGCAGGACAGAAGCCTGGAAATGGCTGCCAACAGCAGAGTCTAGGGAAGACGAAATGAAGACTCCAGCTAGGAAGGGCTGGGAGTGGCCTGCTAAAAATAGGGAATTGAGTTGAACGTTGTAGACTTTATTTATCTATCTATTATTTTATTATTATCTGGAATTTTGTTCTGAAATTTTATGTTAATAAACACAGACCCTAAGGGGGGGGGTGTTTGAAGAGAGCAGTCTGTGTCAAGTGTATTAAGGGTGCATGAAGAGAGGAAACTGAAGCACGGTGCTGCAGAGACACCAACTGCCACGAGGGGGCATGTGGAACACAGCTGTCCTGTTACACAGAGGATGTCTTGGGACTCAGATGCTTGCTGTGAGCTCTCAAACATTAACAAATGGGGCTACAATGTTGAATCTTTAACAGAGACAGCCTCTCTCTTATATTTCTCTCTTAGTCTTTGGAGTTAAATAACTGTTAACAAAAACAAACAACCTCTTAGGCAGAGCAATATTGCCTCATTGTTTGCTTGTACTCCACTGTCTGGTTGCCGGAATTTATATGTGGCATCTTCTCTTCTACTTAGCTTGGAGGCAGAAACCATCCTTGTTCTGTGTTTGTAAAGCCCCTTACACAATGGGGTTCTGGTCCATGCCTTGGGCTATTAGGTGCTATTGTAATACAAATAATAATATGTTTTAAACAGTCTGAGCCAGAATCAAGTGAAGTCAATGGGAGTCTTCCCATTTTTCAATAGGCTTTTAGATCAGGGCTTAACAGTCCAGCTTTTAGTCTCTGGATTCTCATGTCATTCCACTCTCACTTCATCTAGTCACTTGATAGACTTCCAGGGTAGACAATATCAGAATTTCTAATTTAAATGGCAAGCAAGAATAAAAGATTTGGGGCTAAAACCTTTAAGGGATTCATCGTGTATCAAAAAAAGGGCAAATATCAGGAAATAGCCACTGTGTTTTCCTTTACAGTTCATTTTAAGTATTTTGTGATCAGATATGCAAAAGACCTCGATTCCACTGTTAAATTTAATCTAGACAGGTTAATAACATTATTAGATTATCTCCTTCCCTTAATCTCTCTTGATAAGGCAGACAAGAACCAACTAAAATAGAAAATACTCATTAGGCCATTAGAGTTTTTGCATGCTAGAGAATACAAAGCTGTTCCAGTTATGACCTCTCTTTTCTTTAACTCTTAACTTTTAAAAATACATAACTGTCCTACTGAGATAGTTATGGCTGCTTGCGTTAAAATAACACTGAATTCAAAAACAGCTGAACTTTGAAACTTGACATGCAAATAGACCTTATTGAGGAGTATATCCATGATCAAGTTTGGGGTTTTTTTTAAAGTGATTATTTCTAAAGTTATGTGACTTAAAAAAACACTCTAAGCATACTCAGCTCTACAGCCAAAAACATAATTCTTATGAAGAAACCAACCAGCAAGAATATTATGGGGTTGCATTTTGAAGATTTTTCTTTAACTAACATTTTCTTTCCCATCAGAAGTGCAAGAACCAAAGCTGTAGACCACACAGCAAATAACCACAAAAGTAACAGCCAACAGTGACTTTGATGGGTTCAGATTCAGATTTACAGAAGCACCACAGTAGTTGAGCAGTTAGGATCATAGATAACAGGACAAGCACAAGAGAAGTGTGAAGAAAATAGTGATTAAAAGCTGATGCCACAAATGCACCACTAAGCAGAAAATCCAAAAGAGAACTGGGCAATTTAGTAAGGGGAGTTGAGCTAGTATTGCAGGCTGCAGATAGCCTAAATGACAGGAGTGAGAAGCATTTGTAAGAGACACAGTAGCAGGGCAATTGGAGATTGAATAGAGGGCAACCAGTTCCTAAAGTGGACTGTGGGCCTGGCTGAATAACCCTGTTTTGATCATATTTTTAAAAAGCCGATTAAAATCATATGTCCTACCCATAGGGGGGCCAAAATAGTGCTAACCAAAACTATTTTAAAATGTGGGTTCTTTAGTCTTTTTTGTGGGGCGGGACCTTAGGTTCTCAAAGGAAGATTGAGGAGTTCAAACAGTTCTCACTGGCACAATGTCCAGATTTTAGAGAGTATAGCCAGGCACCTACCGAAACTGCATGTACAAACTGGGTAACTGCACACAAATCTACAATTTGCACATGCAAGTTAGGCTACGGCTACACTGACGGCAGCAAAGTCACCGCCGTCAGATCGATTGCTCTGGATCGACTGAGCAGTCAGTGAAAACCCGCTCAGTCGATCCAGAAATCGGCGTATTAAGACCACCTTCGCAAGTGGCGTAGTGCTGCGTCGATGGGAACATGGTTCCCGTCGGCACAGTGCAGTGAAGACGGTGCGCAGAAAGGGAGCTCAGAAGTCGACAGGAGTTACGCAAGTTTTTTGCATAGCTTGCATAACTCCCGTCGACTGCCACCGAATCCCAGAGGAAAGTGTAGACAGGGTCTTAGACACACATTTTGTATGCTCAATTACTCACCTAAACTATTTAAAAACCAGGACCACTGTACCCAGGAGAGAAACTATAAGGGGTGGGCTGAGCTAAGACAACCATTCCTGGCAGAGGGTGAAAGTCACTGATGGTCAAAGAATTTTGTGTACAGTTTTCTTCTGCTTACCCTCAGAGGGACCGGCATCACTAATAAAAGGTAAATTAGTAAAAGCAAGATGAAATTCAAATACATTCTCTGGAAATTAATTTTCTTTCCAAAGCAAAACTGTGGGACCTATGCCTAGAATCCCTAGATCCATTACTCAGGACTTTGATGATTGATTTCTTTTTAGATCAAGCTAAGTGAGTTCTATTGTTACCTTTTACAATTAAACTATAAGAATGGTCAAGTGACTATCTTAACTCTATTTCTTCTTCTCCTCTCTCTCTCTCTCCCACCCTTTAGTTGCAGTTATATTTCCATTCTTCATCTGAAACAATAATTACAGTTTATTACTCATATCTGTGTGTACCTCTGCCTCTAAACAAATGTGCATTATTACAGTAGCCTTCAGCTGACCCTGGTAGTTATATTATGCAACATTTAGTATATTGTTGAACTAACTATTTTCCTACCTTCATTCATTCAAAGAAACGTAAAGAAGTGACAGTCTGAATAAGTAATTATTAAATAATGATTGGCAAAGTAAAATGTAAAGTCCTCTCCATGGTATGTCTGGATCCATATTTGAAACCATTCATAAAACACTGTCACAGCTCAACCACTTGGAAATACCATTTACTTCCACACCTACCAGGGTTACAAACAGGTCTCACCAGAGAATAACTATTCCGTTTTGCTGCAGTTTTTGAGGTATACACATTTGGTTTTGTTCCACACTGGAACCTTTTGAATGTTTTCATGAAATTGGAAATTTGTTGGAATGTCTGTTGTTGTACCAAAACCTGCACATTCCAGGGGACATGGGAAATGTATGTGCATCTCCCTCTAGCCTGGTGGTTGGGGATGTAGAAGATGGAGGTTCAAATCCCTGCTCTGCCTGATTCAGAGCAGAGTTTTCCATCCCAGATCACTCTGTCCCAAAATATTTCATTTCAACCTTATCTGTTCAACTATATTAAAGTTCAAATGTTTTATCTTTTATAATTATATTATAATATAAAAGTATAAACAATAAAGTCTACATGAAACATTTTGACCGTATTGGAATGAACTGTTTTGATAATTTCATGCACAAATTTTGACAACATTTATACGTGCCTGTGCAATGTTTTGAAATCACTGAATCAGAGTTTTCCAAGGGAAAACTGTTCCATTGGAAAATTTTCAATCAGCTCTATTTAAAAATCCTGCTTTATTCACCAACAATGTTGCTTTAAAAAAAAGCCACCAAACCACCATTAGTTACTAAAGCTGGTCTTTAACTGTAATATTCTAAATAGATTTCTCTGTTTTATTTTGGCTATGAAATGTGGCTATGATTCAGGGTTTTATTTACAGCTCACTGCCATGTAAAGTAATTGTCATTCATGTGTTAATAAAATATGAACAAAAATGTTACTAACTTGCAATGACTGATTTCAGGATAAATTGATTTATGTTACTAGCAGGATTCCCTTGAAATATTTCAAAAGAACACACACAGCTGATCTGGGAGAACTGAAGGCTTTAAAAATGAACCATAAAGATGATAATTATTTCACTAATTAGATAATTTAATTATTTATCTGACATGCTCTTTGGAAACTGGCCAAGAAGCCTTTCATTTATTCTGTAAATGCTATATATTGTCAATAAAGGCAGTTCATTCTGTTTCTTCCTTCTTTTCACAAGATGATTTAGGCATGAAAGACTTTGATTCTCAAGTACCTAGATTAGAAGATTATTTGATTTATTGTTATTCTCTGATAGTAAATGGCTCTTTCATTTAGCAGATAAAGGCATAACAAAATCTAAAGTCTGGAAGCTGAAGCTAGACAAACTCAGGCTAGAAACCAGGCACACACTCTTAACATTGAGGGTATCAAGGAATATGGTGGATTCTCCATCTCCTTAAATCAAAACTGAATGTCTTTCTAAAAATTATGCTCTATCTTAATCAGAGATTAGGGGCTAGGAGAAAAAATCATTTGGTGAAAGTCTAGGGCTGTTCTATATGGGTGGTCACATTAAGTGATCATCTTAATTCCTTCTGACCCTAAAATCTATGAACTTGTCCAAGGTCATCATTTTAACACTACTGCACGGGATATGCAAACGCAATCATTACCCTTCAATGATCAAGCAAACTTTATAAACCTTCTCTTTACATGTCCATACTCACCAAAACACTTAAAGAAAACAGTATTCTGCTTCTCTTAGGTCTCAGCAGTCTGCACAGGAAAGCACCAGAAGTGGCTTTGCATTTCCTTTGCATCTCCCTGATAAGCAAGGAATAGCCAGGATACAGAGGTCCTCTTCCTGCACAATGGGGCACCAAAAGGAGGTAACTTAGAGCCACTAGGCCAGCACTGTGCTGGGGGATTCTCCTGCTAGCGCGTTAAGGTCACTTGCTACCAGTGCAAAGGAACAGGAGAAACTGTACAAGAGAAACCGACCCTTAGTTCCCATTATTGTATAAATTCACAAATGTTTAGCCACCATTAGGCCTACATAAAATCAAATACAATTATAATAATAATTAATATATGAAGCCCTAGAACATAGCTTTTTACCATTTAGATTTTGCTTATCAAACTGACCTCTGAATTTTCTCTGGGATTTGTCTGTTATATCAGACTCCAGAGACATAAGCTACCCTACAGTAAATGCTTTCAGTTATTTACATTAGGATGTATCGATCTTGAGACTACACTTCTGTACACAATCTGTAAACTGTATCAAAGCCTTTAATCAATTTGCCCAAAATTCATTATTTGTTGAAAAGAGGTGACCAGATAGCAAGTGTGAAAAATCGGAATAATGGGTGGAGGGTAGTAGGCGCCCACATAAGAAAAAGCCCTGAATATTGGGACTGTCCCTATAAAATTGGGACATCTGGTCACCCTATTCGAAAATTCAGGCTGAAACATGGTCCGAGCGCCAGCGTCGCCCCACCCAGCCTCCCCAAAGGCAGGAGTCACGTGCCACCCATGCTACTATACTATTTAAAAACCACTTCCTTTCATTTCCAGCAGGATTATCTGAACTCTGCAACTACTATTGTCTTCTTTGCTTTATTCTGGGCAACCGAGTTCAGTACCCATGACAATGATCCTTCCAAACACCTTGCCTCTAACATCCTTCCCCTCCCTGGACATTCTTGGTCTCTCACAGTCTTACTTATGCAACTGAAGAAAACGAACATCTGCACAAAAGAAGCCTATAATTTACTATAATAGGAAGATCTTTGTTTTGCTGGGTTTTCCAAACAACATCATATTACTTTTTTCAACAGAAATGTTGTTCATTATTATACCATATTTTACAGGAATCTTTCTGCTGATGTGAAACTGATGAAAATATTATCCACAGTTTGACGTATTTTGCTCACAACAAAAGAAAAAATCCCTTTGACTAACAAATTATCTTGAACTAAAAATAATGAGATTATAAATTACATAAGGCACTCAAATCACTATTTTTATAATACAGTAGTGATTGTATTTTATATTTGATACCAACCTATCCTTAACCTGGATTTTGTGCCTATAGTTGGGACTGAAGGATGTCAAAAGATTAAAGTCCCAATTCCACCACCCTTGCTGCAAGTAGGGTGACAGAACTGAGTTCCAGCGTAAGTGAATGTATACAGCAATGTGATACACACCGTTTAGACATAGCAGCACAAGTGAAGGATGGATCTGTGAAACAACCTGCTGATAAAAGCAGGTCAGAGATATTTCAACATACTACTTGCAAAGAAATGCAAAGAAATCTGAAATTATTGGGCTATAATATATTCTGAAAAGAACTGCTAGAAAACTAAGTATATATTGTGTGCAAAGCTCACACACAGAATGCTGAAATAAATGTATTACACAGTGAATTCAACACTGTTCATGTTCACATGAGCGTTTGTCATCTAAACTAAAAATAAATCAATCATCCATTGAATCATAGATGTTACGTATCGAGTCAGATGCAGTGATGTGATTGGATTATGTACTGTATACTGGATAGATATATCATTGCCTTGAATCAGATTCTAATCAACAAATCTATGCAAACCACAGTTGAACACATTAGAGCTGCTCCATCTGCGTTTGGAGACAATGCACTGCTAATATTTTGCTCATTGCTTTTAAGATTTTTTGAGCTTGAAAGATACTTGAGAAACCACATTTTGCTCTGTTGAACCAGGTGCATTAAAATCACCATCTGCTGTATCATATAAATCACTTAGGGCAAAATTCTCCTCTCAAAACTGAACAATGGTAGTAAATGGTGATATTCTGCTTTCCATAAATCTGAATTACTGAGAAACCCTTACATATAGGAAGTTCAAAATACTGTCACTGAGAACTACAGTGTAGCAGGGACAGGACTGCCTGCTAATTTAGGCCCAGATTTAACAAGGTATCCTTAACCAGGACATTACTTAAGCACCTACATAAGTCTTACCAAAGTCAGTGGGATTTATGTACATGTTTTAGTGGTGTCCAGAACAGGGATGAACTTTTGGTAATCAAGACATTAAATTGCAGGACAACTGACTGGATGATCTACTAGGTCTTTCTCATCTTTAACAACCAGGACTGAAAAAATGCAATTTTGAGATCCCTAAAAAAGAGGTGGTGTCAGAGCACAAAAGCGCAAGCGAACAAAGCTCACAGAAGAGCCTTAATTTAGCTAGGGTTTTACATACTATATTCACCAGGAAGAGCTTTAGCAGCTAGTATTCATCCAGGATGGAAAGAAATGAATTACTTACTGTTACTGTGGTTCTTTGAGATGTGATCCACTTAGGTGTCTGAGTGTCCAGCGCACCAGAGTGGGAGAATTTTGCTTAGCAGTACCCATAGAGGGATGGCACTCGTACCTTGTATAGACCCTTCCCTGGCTATATGAGGCAGCACCGCCTCAGCCCCCATCAGTTCCTTCACACCGAATGCCCAGGGACAGAGGGTGGGTCATGGAATGCACATCTGTATCACATCTCGAAGAACCACAGTTACAGTACGTAACGTTTCTTCTTGTTCTTCTTCAAGGAAACGCAGCTGTGTATTCCACTTAGCTGACTCACGAGGATCTCGGAATCTATCTAAACAAGGACTGCAGGACTGCCCCTCCAAAGTTTGCATCAGCTCTGCAAGATGCAGTAATGACTTAATGGTTCATAAACATTTGCGGCAGCCCTGCAAATGTCCAATATCAAGATGTCACTGAGGAATGCTATTGACGTAGCTTGCATTCTCGTAGCACCACTGAAAAAGTGTAATCAAGGCTATTTCACATGCATACTCGATAAGGATGTTATCCGTTTAGTAATTGTTGGTGAGGAGACTACTTGCCCCTTCATATGACACATATATGACACAAACAGCTGAGGTGAAGCAAACATGGAAAGATAGAAAGCTAGACATCGCCTGATATCTAACGTATGGAGACACTACTCCTATGGAACTTAAAGAGGTAAATATACCGGCTGGTTCAAATGAAACCAAGGACCCACTTAAAACAAAAATTTTGGGTGCACCTGTAAAGTCACTTTGTCCTTGGAGAATTGTGTATAAACAGGCTCTGCCATCAGAGACCGGAACTTATAGACTCTCCTTGTCAACCAGGAATGTGGTTTTCTGACACAAAAGTGGAAAGGGAGAAGATGTCAGAACCTCAGATGGAGATCCCATTAAGGCCACCAAGACCGTGTTAAGATCCCACAGAGGAACCAGATTATGGACTGGAGGACAAGATGAAGAAACCCTTTTAAGAATTTTGCTATCATGGCACTGGAAAAGACTGATCTTTTCACCAGGGCAGATGAAACTCTGAAATCGCCGCCAAATGCACCTTCAGTGAGCTAAGTGCAAGACCCGAAGACCAAAGATGCAGCAAGTACTCCAAGACTTCTGGGTAGAGGCCAGCATTGGGTTGAATTCCACAAGCTGATGACCACACCGAAAACCACTTCCATTTTGCTAAATAGGCAATTCTGATGGAGGGCTTTCTACTGTTGTGTAAAACTGCTGAATGGCTGCTGAACATCATTCTTCCTCCTCATTCAACCACAAAGCAGCCACACAGCGAGATGTGGGGAGCTGAGTGCAGAGTGCAAGATTCTGCATGAGTAGGTTGGGATGGACAGGAAGGGCTGAACTGACAGCACAAGAAGCTCAGAGAACCCACATTGCCTTGGCCAGGCTGGGGCAATGAGGATGAGCTTGGCCTGATCCACTTTCAGCTTGAGGATGACCTGTGGAATGATTGAGATTGGAGGAAAAGCATATAGGAGAACCAATTGCCAGCTGAGGTGGAAGGCATTAGTCAGGGAGCCTGGATTGAGGCTCCCACGAAAGCAGAACAGATGACATTTCCAGTTATCCCTTGTAGCAAACAGGTAGATCCCCGGAATGTCTCAAGAGAGATCTGGAGCACGACCAATGCCATCCTGCTGGGACCAAGATCTTCGGTGCCAGTGACCGAGAGCGGTGTCGTGCTGATGCCGCTGAACTTCTCCAGTACTGGCACTCTGCCTCTGATGACCTTTTCGGTGACAGGAAGCGTGCCCTTAGGGATCAATGCCTCGAGGGGGGTGACCTTCTCCATGGTGACCTGGCCTGTGGAGAGGCATGTCAGGGCTCCAGAGACTGGTGTAGCTACTGGGGGGGATCCCATTGGGGGTTTCCCTTCGACGCTAGTGCCCTCCCCTTCACCTGTTCCTTCCGGGGCATAGGTGTTGGAAGCAAGGGCAGCGCCATCAGGTCACTTGCCGCTTGAAATGCTGCTGGCATCAATAGCACCACGAGCTGCAGAGGCCCTCTTCTGCTCCCTGGAGTTGGAGGAGGCTCTCTGGGGGGACTCACTGCCCTAGGCAAGACCTGCTCCTACAGGGACTGCTCAGCCCACTGGTTCTGTGCTGCTCCAACACTCGACACCATGTCCTTGGTCTTCTGCGTGGGGAAGTGGTCCCTCTCCGAGCGCTGTTTCCTTTGCTTTTTCTTTGATGGTGAACAAGAAGCTTGGTGCCGTGATAGGTCCGTTGCCGGGGGCGCTCTGCACCGACACAGTGCTTGGCACCGAGAGGGAGCAGGACGGCTCCGAAGCCAGTCTCAGAGCAGTCTCCATCAATAAGGCCTTCAGAAAAATTTCCCGCTCTTTCTGAGTCCGTGGTCTGAATGCCTTACAGATTCGGCATTGTCCTTCCTGTGCAACTCCCCCAGGCACTTCAGACAACTGTCATGGGGGTCGCTAAGCAGGAAGGTCTTCCCGCAGGACTTACCTGGTTTGAAACCCAGAGATCGGGGCATGCCCCGCTGCTGGGTGGCGGTCCCGAAGGGGACAACCTTATCTACTAAACTATTTACACTATCAACTAACAAACATTAACTATTCAACAACTACTTACAGGAACACTTATCAGTAAATTGCTAAGAGGCACTTGCAGTAGCAAGCAAGACACAGTTCCAGTAACCGTCAGTGGCGGAAAGAAGGAACTGAGGGGGCATAAGGCCAGTGGTGCCTAATATACTGCAGCATGTGCACGGGACTCCAGGGGGCACCAAAGCTTACCCTACGGGAACTGCTAAGGGGAAAAAAAATCTGGTAACCGTGCACGAGGGCATGCACGCACCTGCAATTAAATCAACATGCGCAAGCACTCCAAGAAGAACACCCCGACATTCAGTTTCTGGAAACATCTACCATCACAAGGAGTCCAGGACCAAGGAGGGAGGACCAATCTGTCAAAGGGGTGAAGAATCAGATGGTGAACTCTCCCACATTCGAAGGTGGCAAAGACCACAACCTTGCAAACTGGACTACAGCATGCATACGAACATGAGGCCCAATAGCTTCAGGCACATTCGAACATTCATGGAAGGCTGAGATTGTAGATTGAGGCAAAGGTGGCGAATCACCAGAAATCGGTTTTTCAGTGAAAACTCTATCAAACTCGTAGCATCTATTAGGTCCCAATGCACTCGATTTTTTCTGAGTGGTAACCAACGTTGATTTCTTGGTGTTTAGGATAAAACCCAGATGGGTCAAGTAAGTGCAATGTAGTGTGTACATGAGAAAGAACTTCTTTTCTGGACCTGACCCTTAGCAGCCAGTCATCCAGATACAAAGATATGAATTCCCTTCTTTCTGAAATATTCCGTCACCATGACCATACACTTGATAAAAACCCAAGGGGCAAAAGGGAGGCCAAAAGGAAGTACCATATACTTAAAAACGAGCTTGGCCACATTGAACTGGAGGAATTTTCTGTGGCTCAACAAAATTGCCACAGGAAAATCAGTGTCCTGAAGATCCAGAGCAGCAAAACATAAGAACCAGTCATTCTGAGACAACTCAGGGAGGTTAGTGGGCAGGGTGACCATTTGTAACCTCACATACTGGATATATTTGTTGAGGCCACAAAGTTTGAGAATGGGTCTTACCCCTCCTTTGGATTGGGAACCAGGAAGTACTGAGAACAGAAGCCCTGATCCCAGTGTTCTGGAGGAACTTCCTCCCTGCTCCCAAAGCCAGAAGAGAGCAAACCTGCTCGAGAAGCAGTATCTCATGAGAGAGGTCCCTGAAGAGGGATGAGAAGAGAGGGAGGGGGAGGAGGAGTGCAAAAGAACTGAATACCACAGCCTGATCTGATAGTGCTTAGGCCCCAGCTGTTGATTGTAATCAAGCCCCAAGCACCGTAAAAGCGAGACAGCCTGTCCCCGAATAGAGGCAAGGTAAAGGGAATGATGACTGGACCACTGCTCTGAGTCAAAATGGATGTGTGGAGGGTTCCAGGGGAGGGCATGTGGATTGACTGAACACCAGACCTGAGTGCCTTCTCCTCTGGGACCTATGCCCCTTTCTGGGGTAGTCCCACTGTCTCAGAAGAGGAAAAGGCTGTCCAAAGGTGCATTGTGGACAGTATTGCTGCTGCTGCTATTGTTGACCAACATAGTGGCACCTTTGCACTGTCAGCATATACACCCTCAAGGAAAGTAAGGTAGCCAGAATCCTTGAAGGAGTGAAGTCTCTTCTGTCTAGTCCAAAAAAAGTACCCCGCCTTCGAAGGGCAGATCCTCTATAGCCTGCTGCACGTCAGAAGCCATGCCCAAATTCTGGAGCCATACATCCTTTTCATGGTCACCATGGATGCCATAACTCTGGCCAAAATGTCTACAACATCCAGTGATGTGACATCTTGGCTACCAAGCAGCCTTTGGTGATGAACATCCAAAATTCCTCTCTGGAAGTTTCAGGCAGCTGGTCTGCAAACTTAGACATAGCCATCCAATTTACAAGGTCATATTAGGACAACGATGCCTGCCGGTTCACAATCTGCATTTGCAGGGAGGAGGTGGTGTAAATTTTTCTACCCATTAAGGCCATCCTTTTTGAGTCCTTGACCTTCGGAATGGACTTAAATCTGCCCTGCTGGGCTCTATCATTCACTGCAGTTATGACCAGGGAATTTGGGGGCAGATGGGAGTAACAATCATCAAATCCCTGCACTTAGACACAGTAGCTTTTCTCCATACACTTCGCAGTAGGCAGCACTGAAGCCAGTATGCTCCAAAGAACCTTTTCAGGCTCTAACAACACATCGTTAGCAGGGAGGGCCACTCTCCTAGGAGACACATCTGCAAGATACCCAATAACTTGTGTATGTTCTCTTGCAGGAATGTTGTCTAAATATGCAGGGAAGTAGCCATACATCGCAAAAGGTCCTGGTAGGCCTTGAGATCCTCAGGCACGGAAACAGAGGAAGAGCCAGGCACCGCCAAATCATCTGGGGACAGAAGAAGCATTGAACTGTGCCAAGACTAGATCCCCCTCCAGGACTCGTGGAAGTGGAAGGGACGATTCTGTAGGCTCTTCCAGGGAAAGGCTCACTGGTCCCCACCACCACTATGTCTGGTGATCTCACATTATAGGAAGCTGAGGGCTACTACCTCCATGACCTCAGATTCCTTGAAGGCCTCTGGGCATAAGGATAGGGCATTGGTGGCCAAAAGACACTGGGCAAGGAGCCCCCATTCCAACCGCAAGACAAGAGCCAACTCTGGTACGAATGGTGCTCCATAAATGGCCCCCAATGAGGGCCAGGTGATGGAGAATGGAAGAAGAAAGATCCTGACCTCAATGTCGACAAACCTCGGGTTTCCAGGGACAAAGGTGAAATCAGCCCTGAGGGGTGGCTCATCCATCACCAAAAAGGAAGGAGGGACTGGAGCCAATGGTGGAAACAATACCTCCGGCACTGAATATGCCTCCATTGTTCCCAGTGCCAGGAACAAAGTCAACCCCAAAGTCAGCAGTGGCACGAAACAATGCCAAAGTGGAGGGTGGTGAGAACCAGCACGGTAACATCCATAGTGCCAAATGCAATGGTTCCAAGGAGTTTCCCAGCAGGAGAGTCTCCATGAGACCTGAAGTGGTCTCGATTGGTCTTATGCAATCTTTTCCTCTGTCCCCTTCATGGCGAACAGCTCCTCCATCTCTTCAGAGAGGCGCCAGCTCCAAAGTACGACAAGGCAGCACACTCAGAACCCCAGTGACCTCCAATTCAACGAGGACCTCGGTGCCGAAGCAGGCCACATGGCCTGTTCAAGCAGGTGCTGTGTTAGGTGAAGGTCCCTAGCCACCTGAGTCCACTTTGCAAACAATCTACAAATCTCAAACCGCACTTGGACATGGGCCTCATCCAAACACAGCAAGCACCATGGGTGGGGATCACTCCCCCACATAATGGACAATGTTTAAATCCCAGTGAGGGCATCACCAGAGGAAACGTAACTAAATCTAACTAACACTAAGGGTACAAGCTATATACAACTAGGAAAAACACTAAAAGATAGTGAAAGACTGTGAGGTTAACAACAACAAAGAGTTGTGACTACAACCAGGGGTGGTTAGAAGGAACTGAGGGAGGTCGGGATGATGCTGCCCCATATAGCCAGGGGAGGGGCTACAGCCGCAAGGAGTGAGCATCACCCATCTATGGATAATGCTAGGCAAAATTCTCTGGCTCCAGTGCGCTGGGTGCACACACACTCAAGTGGAATACACAGCTGCATCTACTTGAAGAAAAATTCATCTATGGTCTCTGCTATTTAGCCCTCCTTTCTGCCAGTATCATAAACTAATATCACTTTTCAGTTAAACAGCGAAATAGGGTCAAAATGCAATTTTAATAGACAACTTTTTTTCAAAGACATTATAAAATCCAGCAATCTGTCTTGCTGAAGTCTGGCAAGAGGACCCCATCCCCCCTGAATAATTCTGGTGCCTGTGTCCTACGTCCAGATGCAAAATTATCAACGCCCCTATGATATCCATGAATTTGGCTACCTCCCTATTCACATACCTCCTAGCCTTGTCAATGTATGATGGCTTCACAGATCCTAGCCAGACCCTGTGTTACAGCATATCTGACCACATGATTTTTTACTCCTGGGAAACGTTCCTCCAACTCCTTCTTAGCTCTGAGCTACCCTTTTACACGTCCCCAAATCATTTCCCACAAGGTGAACCACACTTATATCTGGTGTCTGCTTATGGTGTACAGGAGGGACATCAGCTGGTTCCATAGCATGCCCCTCCTCCCGTGCCAGCTTAGGACTCCTTCACTATTGAGGCCCACCTGCAAACCTCCAGACAACCTGGAAACCCGCCTATACGCCCGTCTGCCTAGCCCATCTGCCTGCCTCTGTAATGAAAACATAACAGAAAATTAACACTGATTCCGTCTCACCTATGTTCTGTATGCTTCAGAATGCCAATGCCCCATTGCCTGAATTGCCCTCCCCCATACCCAGCTGGGCTGCTGCTATTGCCATCCCAATACTGAATGAGTGAGAACCAAATTCATATGCTGTGAGCCCATATATCATCAGTTCCCTCTTAAAACTAACAAACTGGCATGTTGTAAAGAGGGACCCATCCATCCCTGGTCTTATCACCATATATGCGCTCACAACCTTCACAGGACAGATCCTGGGCTCGCCACTCTCCTGTAGAATAATGGATTCACCCTGGCCTCCTTGATCCGTCTTTGACTTCCTCAAAGTTAATATAACTGATGACTTCCCCCACAGTGTATATCCCTCAGTTCCAAGGACATTTCAGAAGAATCTCTATAGGACCCAGGTACTAAGTCACTGATCCTAAAAGCTCCAAAAAAATGCTATCAGAAATGCTGCCCAGAACAAGGCCACCTCCTGTTCACAATTGCACATGGGTTCCAGGATCCTCATCCTATCCCTAAGTGTATTAATAGTGATGGGACAATGTGTATCCTCCCAAGGACAGGTGCTTCGAGACCACCCCACTAGAAACTTCCGAACTAAAACACTGTCGCAAAGATCTGGGTAGCCGTTCAGCCTACTGACAAACATAAGGTAAGTGGAGAGGGTTGAGGGTGCCAGTCACTGGGCTGCTAACAACACCATGTACTGCAGCACATGTTCCTCTGTAATTATATCCATATCAACGACCATGCTTCCACAGCCTGAATTTGCACAAAATCATTAAAACTTCTCTCATAGCTCCACCACATTCACAGAGCCACCGACCTCTGTGCTACACTGACAGCTATCATATGCCAAGGTTTCATAGTGCCAATGGCATCCGTTCAGGTTCCTTGCTGGCTTCTGGTCCCCGCTTCCAAAATCTGTCCATCTGAAAATGAGATGATGCATCTACTATACTATTATCAACCCCAGGCACATGTCGGGAAAAGAAACAGATATTAAAGCTTAAACATTATAAGTACAAAAGCCCTTACCAACCTCATAAACTTATGTGATCTGGACAACGGGTGACTGATAACATAGTACCACCGCCATGCTGTCACACCAGAAATGCACCCTTTTATTAGCAAACTCCATTCCTCAAATGACCACTGCAACCAAAATGGGAAAAAATTCCAGAAGTGTTATATCCTGCCCTATCCCTTTTTGCATTCAGGTGGAGGGCCATAACATACCCCAAAACCCATAGCTCCTGAAGCATCCTAATGGATCTTTATATCAGCCCCCAGTACCCATTCCTCCTTCCATAAAGACACTCCATTAAAATGGCTCAGAAACTGTTCCACACCCCCAAATTCTCCTTCATCTCTCTAGTAACTCTTATAAAATAGTGAGGTATTGCAATGCCTGCAGTGGCCACTGCAAGCCGGGTGCAGAAAGCCCACCTTGGGGCTACCATCCAGAAGGCAAAGTTAAGATGCCCAACAATAGAGTGCAGCTTCCAGAGTGTAACTTTTTTGGCCCTTCTACCTCTCTTAATCAAGCCCAGTAGTTCCTGAAGCTTATCCTGAAGGTCACAATATACCCACCAGTGTGTCTAGCTCAATCCGCAGGTAGGTCAGTGTAATGGAAGGTCCCTCTGTTTTTTCCTCTGCTAAAGGTACTCCCAGTTTGGGGTGGGAGGTGTTCCAAGGGTCTGAAAGGTGTCCATCAGCTTAACACACTCATCCAAATTCCCCCTGCCTGCGAACAAAAGTCATCTAAGTAATGCACTACTTGCCGTAAACCAGCTTCCCACATCACTGTCCAGAGTAGCATTGTAATAAATTTCTCAAATTCTGAACAGGATATCACACAGCCCTTAGGCATTGCTTTATCAAAATAAAATTGTCCCTTGAAAGAGAAACCCAAAAGGTTGAAGTCAGAAGGATATACTGACAGTAGTCAAAATGCAGACTTGAAATCACACGGGGTCATCAGCACCAGGACCTCAAGACCGAACCACACGTACAGTCTCATCAACGGAGGAATAGTGCATAGAACACAGGGCCGGGTCTATTCCATCATTAACTGAGCTACCCCATGAGCATGAGAGGTGGTGAATTAAGCAATATTCACTGAGAGCCTTCAGAGGGACCAAGCCGAAGGGAGAAAGAGAAACCTATTGTCATATAATTCCTGTGTAATCGTTTTCTTTACAATATGGCCCATCCCCACCAAGGACTTCAAAATTTTAGACATCACATGACTCCTTTTCCCTATAAAGGGGATCCTAAACCCTGCAGTAAACCCATCCCACAAATCTGTCCCATCTATCTTGTTAAGGTAATCCCAAAGGAGCACCCTTAACACCTCCATCTTAACTGGACATGGAGCCCTTGTCCAACCCACCATATCCAGCTCATCACCCACCCCCACCCCTTTCTGTGTTTTGGCCCCCAAACCCTGCTCCAGCCCTCATGAGACTGTGGGCAGCACCTGATCTGCCTCCCCCCCCCACCAGTCTGTTTCCCCACTGCGACCCTTCCCTACTGCTGTGACAAGTACAGGCTCTGTGGGCCCCAAAGCACATTTTATAAGCACGCCTAAATTTGCAGATCCAACAAAAACAGCTGCTTTTGTTGAATGCCCTGCAAATGTCATCACGTGCCTTAGGCTTCTGTCAGGGTTGCTGCAAAATGAACAGGCCTCTGTCCGTGTAGACACTAGGCCCCCCTGGCATCATCCAATCCAACCACAGCATATGATGTGGTATGTCCCATCAGATCCCGGGCTGTGTTGCTGCCCTCAGTCTAAACTTCTTGTCATAATTAAACCAAGCCATGTATCCAAACGTTTTATATGCCTGCCTGATTATATCCATATATTTGAACAATGCTGGATTTCTGTCTGGGTAGACCTCTGAAATAACTCCCTAATAGATCAGGAAGGCAGCTTCCCAGTTTTCCCATGTTCTCACCATCCTTGGCCACTTGGCATTTCACTGCCCTGCTTGCTCTGACATGGCCGACTGTCTGCCAGAATCCACCCTCCCCCTCCCACCTCTGGTGCAAGTGATAACGTATACATATTCACCTCTCAAAATTTTATCTTCAGTAGCACTGAGGTGAACTCCCATCAGGTCAGCCACCTCTGCGTAACCATACTTGTGATTGACCATTGAGGCACCCTCAATGCCCTGTGCCTCCCAGCTACCCCAGGGCAGCAATTCTACCCCATGAATTTACAGTCCCTTTCAATGGGTGAGTTGTAAGTTGCCCAGAAATCACCTGCCCCCCATTAAGGGCTGCCATCCTCTGGGCTGCCCTACTTGACTATTGCTTATCTCCCAAATGCAAACCCATGCTGGGCTTCCATTACTACCCCTTCTAGAACCCTCATCCCTGGACACTCCCAGCTGCTGCAACAACTGGAGGTTAGCTTGCAACAACTATGCAATACTAGAAGGTGTGTCTACTCCAGACACCTCTGATTCAGCTCCTAAGACACCCGATCCCCACCCCGTAGCCTATTTGTTACTCTGCTAGGTCCACCCTCCCCTCCTCCATTTAAGTCCTTCAAGAGGTAAAGCGAGCCAGGTCCCTACACCCCTCTGATGTCCCCCCTACAGACACCCATTGGGTAGCAGGGATCTCACCTTCACACACTGCCCTTGCAATCTTCACCTGGTGCTGGTCACGCTCCTCCCTGCCCGGTGGTGTCACTATCCTCTCTTGTAATCCATTTGTTCAAATGTCCTGGCTCTGGGCGACCCACTATACCTTGTAAACCCTGTAGTGTTGTGGAAACAATTTTGGAAGCAACTGCTCATACTACCTGAATCAATTCTTTGTGGGCTGGCCTCACTTCCAAACACAGCCAGTTCACCACTAGGAGTGTTGGCTTCCCCAGGATCCACCTCACTCCTCAGTAGAGGGGAATCCATTTGATAGACAGATCTATCAGCCCCGGTCCTAGGTCCAGGCCTTTCCCCATGTGGTGAGAATCCCACCCCCTGGTCTCCCATGGACCCTCCAGCCCCACTCCCTCCAGTTTGAACACCGCTCCTCCCATCTGCTCTAGCACACCAGCTATGGCCAGCTGAAAGGGGGAAAACTCCTGCATCTGTTCTCCCCCACCTGCTACAGCTTGGAGATGAATCTGAAACTCGATCGTCCTCCCAGTCTGCTTCTGAAGCTGCAGGTGAGGGGGGAGGCTCCTTCCTCCCTCCCTCCTGCCTGTTCTAGCTACATCTGAAATCAGTTCAGCCTCCCTTTCTGTTACCAAACACCTGCTTCTCCCGCTGCAGATTGTGGAGTGGAAACCTTCTCCCCCTTTCCCTGCTCTGAACCGTCTGCTACCACGTGATGCCATGAAAGAACACAATTGCTGAGCTGGAGTCCTTGTTGGTCCAGCATATATTCATATAGCCCTCCTCTCTTCCAGTCACTTGGGGGGGATGGGTCAGCATCCCCACGCTGATCTGCTCTGCCACTGCAGTCAAAAGTAACTCCCCAGCTCTCTGGCCCTTAAAAGGGCACAAACCTTTTCCAACAAGCCAGATAACTGCCCCCACTGCTAATGTGCAATGAGATCATTGGCACAGAAGTGCTATAACCAGCTCTAAACCATTCCCTTCTGGCGCTTCCAGCTGCTCTTCTTGTAAATGTTATAAAATCATCTACATACAATAATGTTTTAGATTTATGTTTCTGATCAAATCTCATTCAATTTTCATTTTGCTTAATATTTTGCCATTCCGTGAAATACAGCCTAATATCTACTACTGTAAAATCAGTTTCAAGTTTAGCCACCATTTAAAAAACATACATTAATGAATACTGTATTGTTGTTGCCTATAGGCTTACCATAGGGACTCTCAGACATTTACAAGAGTGTATAAAACAAGCACGTTGAAAGTAACCGCACAAATATTCAAACAAGAACTGGCCATCTAATATCCTCCATTTAATTTTACAACATTCAGTGCCACTTTTTTTAAAAAGAAAACTCAGATTTTCCTCCGAGTGACAGCTGTGATTCCTATTTGATAGCCAATATAATTACACTTTTTTCAGCAACAAGGTGGATTGATTATTTTGTGTGATGGTTTTTTTTCTAACCAGGAAGATAGCACTTAAGTAGCTTAATTTACCTTTATTCAGATTCTTAATTGTTTACATTTTATTATGTTAAAAAATGCAACATTCATCATTTCCTAATTACTACATGATGATTAATTTTTTATTTGTGTCAAGATCTATTTAGATGAAAATTCAAGTTCAATTAACAATTCACAAAAACAGCATTTTATTTTATTTTTTATTAAATGAAACTACCTTACAAGTACTGGATACATAAGAAAAGAAAGTTTATCAAAATATGTTTTAAATGTAAAATGAACTGATATATTAAATAAAGGAAGCATAATTTGTAGTTAATTAACCCAACTGATTGTTTCTAGTTTCCATATCCTTCAAGATTTTAGAACTAGTAGATCTCATCCTTTCACACCTAGTTTTTAAAAGAGTAAAAAGGTTTTTTGCTTTTTCAACTCCCAACCAGTTTCTTAACTATTCATTGAACTGAACTAATTGAATAAACTAATTGAACTAATTGAAATGAAGAAAATATTCTCTTTGCACCTGCAGAAGAGACTACTGCTGTCAAAAGCCAGTATAGCACTTCAGTAAACTCCTTTAAAACTTGGCAGCAAAGGCACTCGGGGCCCCAGAGGCTCCCCCAAAATGACTGAGGGACAACCAGACCAAATTTGAGTGAGAGGAATTGCAACCTAGAGCATGGAGTTGCAGCACAACACAGGTTTGGCGTCTGCCATTGATCGTGCAGGGAGCAACTCTCCTACCCCAACTGGGCCCAGATCCCATCATCACTGCCATCATTGCACCAGGCTGTAGGCAACTGGCCAGGCCAAGAGCCAAGAGATAGGTGCAGGGTTAGGGATACCGCTTCCACCAACAGCAGGACTAGAGGCTCAGGGAGAAGGAGGACCACATTACCAAGAGGAGGGTAGAAACCCCACAGGCCTGGGCCCTCTTTGATCCCCCATGCTCTCCTCAACCACCCAGCTCTGTGGCAGAAGGGAAGAACCCCACAAAGAGGTCTGAGTCCTCTCTGACCCACAAACTCCTTCCTTCTTCTTAAACTCTTTTGTCTCCATGGTGAATTTTTGGAAGGGTGGGAAGGCCTCAGTTTCAGATTTTGCCCTAAGCCCCCAAAAACCTCCATGAGACCCTGAATGTACTGCTTAATATTATTTTTTGCAATTAATTGAAATAATTTTAATAGATTATAGAATCATAGAAGTGTAGGAAGAGGAAGGGAACCTCAATAGGTCATCTAGTCTAGTTCCCTGCACTCAACTCAGGACTAAGTAATCACTAGCCCATTCCTGCCAGGTGTTTGTCTAACCTGTTCTTAAAAACTTCCATTGACAGAAATTCCACAGGCAATTTGTTCCTGTGCTGAACTACCCTGACAGTTAGGAAGTTTTTCCTAATGTCCAACCTAAACCTTCCTTGCTTCTTGTTCTATCATTAAAGGTTAAGAGAAAAAATTTTCACACTCCTCCTTGTAATAACCATTTGTCCTTATTGAATTTCATCCTATTTACTTCAGACCATTTATTCAGTTTGTCCAAATCATTTTAATCCCATCCTCCAAAGCAGCTGCAACCCCTCCCAGCTTGGTTTCATATGCAAATTTTATAAGCGTATACTCTATGTCATTATCTAAATCATTGATGAAAATATTAAACAAAATTGGACCCAGGACTGATCCCTGCAGGACCCTGTTCAATACGCTTTTCCAGCTTGATTGTAAACCAATAATAACTACTCTATGGGAATGGGTTTCCAACCACTTATGCACTCACCTTATAATAGTTCCATCCAGGCTATAATTCCCTAGTTTGGTTCTGAAAAGGTCATGTATCAAAAGCCTTGCTACAGTCAAAATATACCACATTTACCACTTCTTTCCTATCTACAAGGCTATTAGGTTGGTTTGTCATGATTTGTTCTTGACAAATCCATGTTGACTATTACTTATCACCTTATTATCTTCTAGGTGTTTGCAAATTGATTGCTTGATTATTTGCTCCATTATCTTTCCAGGTATGGAAATTAAGTTGACTGGTCTCTACATTCCCAGGTTGTCCTTATTCCCTTTTATAGATTGGCACTATATCTTCCAGTCCTCTGGAATCTCTCGTGTCTTCCATGAGTTTTTGAAGATAATCGCAAGACTCAGATATCTCCTCAGTCAGCTCCTTGAGTATCCTAGGACGTATTTCATCAGACTCTATAATAAGTTTTGGCCTTAACATAGGCTATCTTAATTTCAAATTTAGTTTAAACAGGTCTATTTTAAAAAAAGAACAATCTGTATTTAAATTTAAAAAATCCAATTTAAATTTAAAAAAATCTGAGTAAAAAATAAAATTAAATATCATTGATTCTTAGCCACCTTGTGTGGCAATAACAGAAGTAGTTTATTCATTTAATTTAATACATGAAAAGCTCTTGGAAAATGAACATTTAATTTATAAAAGTGTCCCTGCCACAAGGAAAGCAGGTCATGATTCCAAATAGGATATCAAACTAAAATCCACTCATAAAAAAATTGCTATAAATACATGAGTCATTCAGCTAAGTATATCACGTTTTAAAAATCCTAAGGCTTGTGGAGTGAGGGTTTCAGGCAGTTGTTAAAAATATGTGTGTCTAACATTTGATGTGTGGCACAGCTGCTGCTTTTCAGAGCTGTGGAGAAAACTACTGAAGACAGATGGACAGATGTGGTTTAGCTACTGTTGCCTGTACTGTCATGTACACTGTCTGCAACAGTCAATGTCATTATCTGTAACAACACCTTTTCTAACACTCTTATTCAGTATGTAGTATTGTGTACTCGTGTTGTGTGTATATGAGGATACAGGGAGGAAACTCTTTTCACTGAATAGTGTATAGCTACAGAGAAATCAAGAGGAAAATCAAGAAATCAAATTCTTAGTGAAAAACGGCCAGAATTTGTCAGAAATATACATTTCATAAACAGAACCATGCTTTTTTGGAAGAAAACGTCACTATTTATGTAGAAGGATGATGGCTAAAAGACTGCCTGATGCCTTGCAGAAGTTTGGGGGATGCTGCAGGGCATTACCAGACTGTATATTCTACATCACTACAGTGCATAGATCCTTTTATAAGTATTTTGTGGAGCCTGTAGTTCAAAATTCCACCAGTTGTTTTAATTTACCCTGCTTTTAAGCTAATGACACAATATCAATTACATTCAGCTTGAAAGAGCCCCAAATGCTTTTAAAAATTTAGTGCTATCAAATGTAAGATGTTATCAAAATAAGACAACCCAGATGTTTTTGCTCAAACTTTTCCTTGCTACAGAAAAAATCAAATGCCTATAATTCTAGATCAGTATTTTGAATTATGCCTCAGATACATAAAATAGATTAGATGAGAATATACACTAGCCATTCAAGCATATAAACAGATATTCAAGTAAGTATATTTTAGAATTCCATAATCTTATATAAAAGTTGAAAGATGTGTACAGCAACAGACAATGTGCACAGTAAAAAGAAAGAATATTATGAAGTTCAACACAAAACATTTTTGCCCCAAATTGTGACACACCACTCCTTTCCTCACACGAGTAGACCCCAATGACTTCAATAGGACTATTTATGTGAGTAACTGCTCACTCATGTAAGGCAGTGGTTCTCAACCAGGGATAAGTGTACCCCTGGGGGAATGGAGAGGTGTTCCAGGTGGTACATCAACTGATCTAGATATATGCCTAGTTTTACAACAGGCTACATAAAAAGCACTAGTGAAGTCATAACAAACTAAAATTTCATACAGACAATGATTTATTTATACTGCTCTATATACTATACACTGAAATGTAAGTACAATATTTATATAATTATCAAATAAATCAATTGGAATGTGATAAAAATGAAAAATAAACAAATTTTTCAGTAACAGGGTACTGTGACACTTTTGTATTTTTATATCTGATTTTGTAAGCAAGTAATTTTTAAGTGAGGTGAAACTTGGGTAGGCAAGACACATCAGCCTCCTGAAAGGGTTACAGTAGTTTGGAAAGGTTGAGAGTGACTGCTGTAAGGGGTGTCATTCTGGTCCTTAATAATTCTCTAAACAAAACTGGAAAGTCTGTGCGTGTTTTCTCACTGCTATTCTATATGTCTATGAACCAAATACCCCTTGGGGCAAATCTAAGGAAATCAGTGGTGATGCACAGTAAGTCAGTATAGAAGTCAGCACTTTATTAATAAGTACTGCTGGGGAATGCCATTGTTGAAATGTTTACAAAATGTCAAAACAGGTAAGTCTACAGCTACAGGGACAGCATTCTTTGCAGCTATGGGAAACAACCACAACATTCTTACTCTCGAGGCTAGTACAGCCTGAGTATACCATGAGTGACATGGCAGGGCTCCTGGGGGAAGATATCAGCAAACCAAGAGCTGCACTGACAGTAGTCTCAGAAAAGGGGCACACTGTGCTTTTCCTGTCAGAGGGTGAGTGCTAGTTAAAACCAACCAGGAAAAGAGAATGAGAAGAAGGGAGCATAACAGTGCATCACAGAATTTCAAGCTATGCAAGAACGCACACTAATGATTGCCACCAAACCCAGATGAGTTAACAAGGAAACATGACACTATTTCTTCACTTTCATCAAAGTATACAAGAAATCTGTTTTCCTGAAGCTTTTTCCTGAAGCTTTATAACACTGGTTTGTTGGTTTATGAAATATTTAGCAAACCAAATGTACTTTTTATTCTTTCAAACTATTCTGTATACTTGGTATAGAAACCTCAAGATGATTTGTCCATAGTTGTGACATTTTGGGGATAACCCAGACCAGTAAAGGGCTTTATCACCACCTGCCTTGTAACTTTGGGTGCCTTAATGCTATACTGCTATAGCTCAAAGCTCTGCCACCAGTAGCTAGCCTTCCAGCACAAAGATCTCACTCTGGCTTCCACCTGCCCAGTTACTTCTTGCAAGGTGCCCCCAATAGCCTTTCTGGTCCTGAGTCTCCCTAAATCCATCCCGAGTTCTTAACTATCAGACACTCAGACTTTTTCCTTTTAGTTTGTCACCCCTAAAATAGTGAAACCTGCCCCATTTATCAGTTCCCTTGGGGCTGCACCGTCCACCCAGGTTGAACAACAGAGCCCTGCTTAGGGTAAAAATAAACAAAAAGTTTGTTTAATAGAAAAATCACAAATTCAAAGTTTAAATAGGAGGAAAAAGAAAACACACACAAGTTACACAGAAAATAACCATACAGATGCAACCTCGAGTTTTACACTTCTATATTAGCTATTTTCCCTTCTCTAATATAAGTTATCTATTGCCGTTTAACAGTTTCCCAGCATGCCCTCTGTCATAGAGGGGATCCAGTGTTTCACTAGATGCTGGCCTTCCATTTCTGGAGAGCCTGTATTTTAAATCCTTTCCCTTTCATCATGGTTTGCAGATTTTTCTCTCTTTCTTTCTTTCCACTGTAGTGCTTCAGTGCAGACACTACCTACACTGAAGGGAGGGGTTCTCCTGTCAGCATAGGTAATTCACCTCCCTGAGACAGTAGCTGGGTCGACAGAAGAATTCTCCCATCAGCCTAGCACTGTCTAGCCTGGGGGTTAGGAAGGCTTTACTATATCACTCATGGGTGTGGATTTTTCACACTTGTGACCAACATAGCTGGGTCAACCTAACTTTTCAGTGTAGACCAGGCCAGACTATGGAATTCATGGTTACACAGAGTGGGGGAAACTCCCTCCTTCCTCAGTTTTCCAAGACTGGGGTTTTCTTTCTAATTTCAATGTCCTTCCATTAACTTTAATGGTCCACCACTGTCTTTCCCTGGATTGTACAATGCTAGGTTCTTGGAGTTAGTTTAATGTAAAACAAGTAGCTTAGGAGAGGTCCCTTCCTCATGCTTGATTGCTACCCCTACGCTGCTGTGAGGTGATGCTGTAGTTGCACCCTGGTTACAATTACAATTTCCTACACATTTATACACGCATCCGCTCATAACCATAACTACAGGAGAACTTCAGAGTTACAAACACCTCGGGAATGGAGATTGTTCGTAACTCTGAACAAAACATTCTGTCTCTTCTTTCAAAAGTTCACAATTGAATATTGACCTAGTACAGCTTTGAAACTTTACTATGCAGAAGAAAAATGCTGCTTTCCCTCATTTTTTTTTAGTAATTTATGTTTAACACTACTGTACTGTATTTGGTTTGGGTTTTTTTGTCTCTGCTGCTGCCTGATTACATACTTCCAGTTTCAAATAAGGTGTGTGGTTGACTGGTCAGTTCATAACTCTGGTGTTTGTAACTCTGAGGTTCTACTGTATATACATATCACCTAATGATCATAAAGTTCAGAACATGACATGCCTTCATAAAGACCTTACTTGACATATATTTATGCACAATAACATAATATGCAACTAGTTTATTCAATTGATTATTCTTTGGGGATCAGACCCCCCGTTTTTCCTGTGGGTGTCTGGACCCTGATTTTCACAATAGTTTAAAAAAATAAATAAAAAGTTGTACAAGTCTATTCCTGCACCCATTGAAGTCAAAGACAACACTCCTGTAGATAGTCACGCTTTATTACCCTTCCAAGTAGAAACGTTTTCTTGCTTACACACTGCAGTCAATTTAGTCTTCAGGAGTGGCAAGTTTTCATATCTCTTGATCTTCAAGAGTGCAAACACATCAATATTAAATAAAATATTGAGAATTCTTTCTTAATATATTTTAACTTGTTTTATATCTAAACAGACATTTAACTCCTCCAGGATGTGCACCCCCTGCATGCCATGAAATACTAGTGCCAACTTCACATTTTCTTAAGAAGAATAGTTTTCAGGTAATACATTCCATTTGAAACCCCTAGGGTAACCCGTAAGAGAGTTTAAATATTTTGTACAGAACAAATTCACACCATCTGAATATTTCATATTAGGAAATATGCTGAATTATACAACTCAGAATCCCAGGGGACTTTTTAAAGCAATTTTATTAGTTATAGATATGAATACTTAGAGGGCTTGATTGCAGCTAACACAACTATTAACAGCTCCAGCTAGAAAGAAAGAATTAGTTAATATGAACATTAAGCAGTACTATAGAATTGGCCAGATGAAAATGCCAAGTATCTTTACCAAAAAACAACTCTGAAAGGATGGTACTGACTTGTACTCGATTAATAATTGCTTCACAACCCCACATAAGAGGATTAGTGTCTATTTTGGCACTAAGTATAACAAAAATCAGCAAAAGTATACAGTACTGTGATGGGGTGCACTAGTCCCAGAAGCCCCCTGCTGGAGGCCTCAGGGTCTTCCCACACCCATCCCAGGAAAGGAGCAATGGAGCTAAGTCCTCCGAGCAGCCTAGAGAGACTGTGCAGTAAACAGACAATCAGAGAGGCTGCAGGGAGCAGCCAATCAGGGCCCAGGAGAGCCATATAAAAGAGTGCTACAGAGACAGACAGTCAGTTCCTTGCTGGAGGCAGAGGTGTGCAAGTTGGTGCTCCTGGGTGGCCAAAGGGATCGGTAGCACCATGGACAGCTCAGTGCTGGCAGGGACTGGAAGAGTGAGGAAGAGCTCCTGGCTGGCTGCTGAGCATGAACACAGAAGAGCCCTGAGCTAAGTGTGAAGGCTGGGGCAGCGGGAAAGTGGCCCAGGGAACTGAAAGCAGTTTCATTAAAGGGACATGGCTGCTATTCTTAGGGTCCCTGGTCTGGGACCTGGAGTAGTTGGTGGACCCAGACTCCTCTCCCAGGCCACTGAGGAAGTGGCCTACAACTGAAGAGCGATAAACCCTCAGAAGGAGATCTGAACTACTTAGTGGCCCAGCTGAAGAGCTGGGGCCAGAAGGGCCCAGAGAGGGCAAAACCATTGCCTCAGGAAGTAAGCCATAGGAGTATGGCCAGATAATATGGCTGGGACTGTTTAAAGACTGCAGATGCACCTGACCAGTTAGGGTGCTTGTGAGAGGTGAGTGCCACACCATTACGAGTACATAACCAAGTTTGTACCAAAAAACTGAATCATATATTCTCACACACATATTTACTCCTTGAGTCAGGTTTCCTATATTAGAAAGCTACCATCTGCTGGTTCCCCTAAACCTATCAAGCTGTCTGTTACTCACAGGCAAGTCAGAAAAATGTAAACAGGACTTTTTTATTTTTATTTTTATTTTATTTTAATTTTTGAGGAAAATACAGCTAGGCACAAATCCAAGGGAAGAATGGTCTTTCATACTGCTCAGTGATTTTGCATACAAAAACCTCACACTACAGCTGCATTGTCCAGCCCATAGGTTAGAAGCCGGCCTGCCAAAGGCTGCTATCCGGCCCGCACGTACAGCAGCAGCCTCCCCACACACCCAGCCAGAGCCTAGGCTCAGATCCCCCATGATGGCTGGGAGCAGCAGCAACCCCCCACCCAGGCCAGCCAGCTGGAGCTTAGGAGCTGCCCCTCCTCTCTACCCCTCTGTGTGCACCAGCCAGGACTCAGAAGCAGGTAGGTGTGTGGGAGAACAGCCACTTGTGGCTGAGAGGGGACGCTGCTGCACGCTGTGCAGTGTGTGCAACTCCTCTTTCCTTAGGAGGCTAACCTCACCCCCCTCGCAGGCTGTCCAACCCCGGCAGGAACGCAGCCAGCACCCCACAGCAGCCCCAGCCGGCTGGGACGCTGCTCTGTGCAGCGTAGCAGCTGCCTGCAAGAGAGCCTGGCCAGGGCAAGCAGCCTCCCCTCCCCATCTGGAGGCAGGGGCCACATGTGCCGGAGCTCCCAGTTCCCTCCTTCTCCCTTCCCCTCAGAAGTTTCCAGATGGGTTCACTTGGGAACCAGTCCAGCAGCCAGCCTGGGGCAGGCTGGGGAAGCCACTTTCCCCAGCCAAACCCCTGCAGGCAGGAGGGGCCAGGGTTGGAAGTGGATCCCCGTCCACCCGCCCAGCTGCCAGGGAGACCAACCAAATGTGCCGGAAGCACAATAGGAGAAGGACAGGGTCACTTCCCCTTCCTCCCCGTAAGTGTGGCAGAGAGTGGGGAGAGCACAATGGCGATGGGCAAGCGGGAGACGTGAATCACGTGACCAGTTACATGTCCTCCCCCTGGCCCTCCTCCAAACCTCCTTCCTCACCCCCCGCCAGCACCCACCAGCAAAAATAAAAGTTGGTACCTGTACCTCCACCCCGGCAGTCCCATGGCAGCATCCTCCTGTCCCCCCCTCCCCATCTGAACCTTGGTCATGGACCCCCTGAGTGAGAAAAAAATTGCAATGTGGCCCCTCACACTAAAAGGTTGGATACCCCTGCACTACAGCATAGATCCTGGACACTGGCTCATTCTTTTCTTACTAACTGCTCTGAGGGCACAAAGGCAACAAAGAATAGCCCTACCGGCTACCACAACATCTAGACATTTTCACTGACATAATAGCTAGTTCTACACCACCAGCATGGGGATGGTTTCAGGACAAGCCATGGATGAGGCTGGGACCACAAAACCCTAGAGGAGTCCCTGTAGCAGCTGTAACTTGGGGCAGCCCTTAGGCCAGAGCCTAGGTTCCACCAGAACAACCAAATTGGGCTGGAATGGCTGAATATCTTTATTAAAAGAGACATAGAGAGTTCATAGCATTTCTAATATATTACTCTTTATTTTTTCTGTCAGACAGAAGAAGATGTCTATCTTTTAATATAAACCTCACTGATGTCAACCCTCCTACCACAAGCATTCAGCAATCTACGCAGTATCTGTAGTAGGTCTTTCTCTTCCAGCTACATTTCGTCTCTTTCTCTCCACTTCTTCATAACCAGAACAATGAGCTTTTTTCAAAACATGGCTTTGTATTTGAACCATGCTATGTTTTGGTTTGGGAGGAAGGGAAAGTTAATGACCTTATTCTGTTTTTCCTTGCATTAATCAATCAAATATTCCATTCGCTACTTAAAATCTTACTACTTATTAAAGTGGTCCAGATTCTGATATAATTGTGCCCAGGGAAATCTGGAGGGCCTCATAACTATAGTACTTTGTATATTCCTTCATCTGTCTCTGGTGAGTAGATTCGTATCATCCTAACATTGGGCTGGGAAAGAACAAATAGACTCAAGGTTTCTGCCCCATTAGCCTTTAACAGCTTCTCATCATCCCCACCCTGCCCTTTTCCCACTATCTGCCTTGGCTGTTAATCCTAGAGACTAGGCAATCAGTTTGATCTCATTTCACATAGAAGGGCTGATCTCCTTCTAATTGTCACAAATGCTAGTCTGGGCTGTTTGACAGGCAGTTGTCCCATCTAGTCTTCAAGTAGGTATTTCAAGGTGAACTGGCTATCCGCTTTCTGTTTGGAGAGACTCTAAACACCAGTGGGGTAAAGGTTCAAGCTATTCCCCACAGAACCTCTCACAATGGACCCTCAAAAACTTCTAATTCTGAGCCAGGATAGACAACTAAATCGAGCAAACTTCCCCTGCTCCCTTCCCACCGCAGAGTGCAAAGGTGTGGAGCCAACATGAAGGATATCAGGGCTTAGCACACTTTTGTATCTGTGGCATCAGAGCAGGAGCACTGATGTCTTAGAGATTGCTCCTTCAATGATCCCTGCCTTCTCTCTGTGCTGCCACAGCAGGAAACATACGGATGTTATCGTCCATTCTCCGCTACTTGTTTCTCCTCCTGCGGTCAAGGGAGCACACACACAGCAGCAACATCTCCATAATTACTGCTCCATGGAAGTATTTAGTCACTGAAGCCAATGATGGATCCCAGAGCAATATGGAGCCCTCAGAGATCCAGGTGCAATATAGGAGCCCATTTTAGAACATGGGTTCCATGCTGTAGGCTACTCCTTTGTTTAGCTCTATTAAATAATGATTCAACAAAGAGTGAATTGTGGCATAAAGCCACAGTAACACATTGTAAAGGGTGGAGTTCCACCAAGGCAATACAAGGTCAGGGAAATATCATGCCTCATGCTGCCTGCTGTAAAGCACAGGAGTTTCAGCAGCCTTAACGAGGGAGCAGCAGACACTCCTCTCATCTCCATGGCCACCCATCTCCCATGACTGGTGAAGAAAAGAGGCACAGCCGTGGCCTCACTACTTCCCTCTGCCTCTTCAATACCCTCTGTACACCAGACTAGCCAGGGGCATGAGCACTCCCCTCACGTTTGGCACCTGTGAGAGGCAAGGCTCCCTGTACCCTCTCTCTCCCTCCCTCCCTCCCTCAGCAGTGGCTAAACACAATCCAGTCCTTGAGTGATGTCGTCAATGAGATCTTAACAACAAGTCTGGGAAATAAAGTCGTTGTCACGACAACTGTTATGATTTCTTGTCTTTTCTAATCTTGTATAACAGGAATGCTGTTTATGTCATTGGATTCAAGGTGCGATAAATGAGTTTTGTGGTTAAAAAATACCAGAGATTTGCTTCAGCCAATCTCAAACCCATTTACTTCCTTAATATTAACATTATTACTGAAGTAAAGACATTTCTGACTTCTGGAACTTGACTTTCTGAAGTCAACATACTGAAGACTCAAAAAAATATCACATTATCTATATTCTCCCCAGAGTATAAATTTCCCAAGGGATACTCTCACTAATTCTTTTGCAAGACAGCTGCATTAAATCAAGCCTATATAAACTGCTCACTACATGGACAGAATCTACAATTCTTAATATTTCATTACACTAGTAGAAATATTACATTTGAAAACAGGAGGGTTATAAACTACTACTAAACTTATTTTCACCACAAAAAGCTTATGTTCACTATTAAACTTGCACTTCAGTCACTGGAACTAACCAACTGAAAAACACAATCAGTCCCCAGTTAAAATCTCTCCAACACATCATTAAAGATCTACAACCTATCCTAGCAGATGATCCGTCTCTCGCTCAGGCAGTGGACGACAGACCCATCCTGGCTTACAGACAGCCCCCCAACCTGAAGCAAATACTCACCAGCAACCATACACCCTACAAGAAGTCCAATCCAGGAACCTATCCCTGCAACAAACCCCATTGCCAGCTCTGCCCACACATCGACTCTAATGACAGCATCACTGGTCCTAACCACATCAATCACACCATAAGGAGCTCATTCACCTGCACATCCACTAATGTTATATATCCACTAATGTTATATATGCCATCATGTGCCAGCAATGCCCCTCTGCCATGTACACTGGCCAAACTGGACTATCACTTCGCAAAAGGATAAATGGACACAAATCAGACATAAAAAATAATAACATCCATAAACCAATCGAAGAACACTTCAATCTCCCAGGACACTCTGTCTCTGACCTGAAAGTTGCTATACTTCTACAAAAAAACTTCAAAAACAGACTCCAAAGAGAAACTGCTGAGTTAGAAATTATCTGCAAACTTGACACATTCAAACTGGGTTTAAACAGGGATTTGGAATGGCTCTCTCATTACAAGAAGTAATTTGCTCTGATCACCCATTCTCACCCCCTACTCAATGGTTGTCAGTAGACCTCAAGTACCCGGCTTTTATCCACCTACCCTATTGTTGTCTATGCCTTTGGATATATATGTGTTGCCTCCTATATATGTTGCCAATATTTGCTGTATTATTTCTACCAACTGCACCTGAGGAAGTGAGCTGAAGCCCACGAAAGCTTATGCCTGCTGAAATTAATTTGGTTAGTCTTTAAAGTGCTATAGAACTCTCGTTTCTACTATCGGTTTTAAAATTGTATTTAAAAAAATATTTCCTTTCCTATGATGCTAGTAATTTAAATGATTGAAACAGAGAGGAGTTTATGGTCCCAAATCTGAGCAGGGTAGCTCAGGAGGTGTAGCAACAGAGGGGAGGCAACAGGGCAAAGATGCGTTTGATTCACCTTTGTACTGTCCAAATTCTGGGCCCTGCAATTTAGAGCACCCCGTGGGCTCCTCTGAGTTAACTCAACCTTACTGGTCACTAGCAGTCTACTCCACTAACCCAGAATAGCTGAGGAAACTATACTCTGACATTCTCTTATGCCAGAGGTTGCACAGGAGGTTGATACAGGACTGCTCCTCTAGCCCTATACTGATAAGAGGAAATGCGTCTGTGCCAGGAAATGAGGAGAGAGGAAATGTCCCTCCTCCCCCCCACCGGCCCCACCTGTCAAGGTCATTCCCCAGTGGGGAGATCTCCCTGGATTCCTACCCCTTTATGCCACCACACCAGTGTAAAGAGGCCAAAATGTGGCCTAAAAATCTAATTTACTTTTGTGTTTTTGTTTGCCTTTTCCATCTTTCTCAGGCTGAACATTGAAAATAGACTAGCTTAGCATCAGTTACTAATGAATTTCACTTTCATGTTTTCATGTACTGCTGCAATAGTTCAATGCACAGCAGGGGAAATCTCAGTGAAACAAAAGCATTTTTTTTTAAATGCAAGTCTTTTGATTTGTCTTAGATTTAATAAACCTTGTTTTACAAAAACTAAATTTGTGGCTAATTTAACAATTCCTCTTTAAATATACATAGAGACCGTAACTTGCATCAAATGTCTGATAATAGTATATATAGAGATTTCCTATCTACCATTCCCTTTTTTCAAATGAAGCCTTGCTTAATACACAGTATTCCACTAGAGCAGTGGTTCCCAATCTTTTTGGCTCGAGGCCCACAAATATCATTTTTACAGCCTTGAAGGGCCACCAGTCTATCAGCTCATAAAAAAACATATTGACGTATACACCATTAAGTACTACAAATCCCTATATATTCAAAGTAAACATTTTGATCCTACTGTGCTCATTTTGACATTCACTATTTGACACCTACAAATTACTCACAGTATGTCACACTCACAGACAAAGCACTAGGGTAGATGAGTGACTGTCCCTACATACTGAAGTACATGGCCTGGCAGATAAGCCATGGTGGGTGGTGTGATAAAGTCAGGCCAGAGGGCCTCAAAAGGGCATACCAGGGCCAGAGTGTGAGCCCTAGAATGCCAAAAACCCTTTTTCCTGCAAGCAGAGGAGAGATGATTGCAGGGCAATTAGAGACACCTGGACCCAATGAAGGGCTAGTCCCAGTGTACTTAAACCCTGCCTTCCCTAAAGGGGGGAGCACAGGAGAAGGAAGCTGCCAGAAGGCTTGTGGCAGCTGGAGGAGAAACTTCCCCCAGACTAGGAGATGGTGGTCCCCTGCAACCAGAGGGGCAGAGAAGGAGACAACCCTTGGCCCCAGCTGGCAGGAGGGAGCCACAGTAAGGTACCCGCCCTGGCCCTGGGGGCATGCTGAGGGGAAAGGACAAAAGACTTGTTCAGCCTGGGGAGATGGGGTAACTGGTGACTCCCTGGCCCATTACACGGGGTAAAAGCGTGAGACCCACAAGGGTGACGCTGGCTGTTTGCCACAGTGGAAAATGGAAGGTATGGATTTTGAGAGTCCTGCCTTTCTTCAAGCGTGGTGGGTCCTGGCTGCTATGCCAGCAGCCCACCCCACTGCAGCCAGATGGAAGGCGTTCAGCAAGGAGGCTGCCACCTCACTGATCTCTCATCCCCCTAGCTCCAGCAGAGACCCCAGTGCCTAGGGAACCAGGCAGAGCGCCTTGCCGTGCTCCCTGCTACAGCCAAGGGGAGGGGAGCACTTATCTCCTGTCCCCTTGGCTGCAGCAAGGAGCCTGCACCGGTCTTTTAGCCCTGTAGCAACATGCTCTGCCTGGGTCCTTAGGCAGTGGCTCCCTTTTGCAGCCAGTGGGAGGGGAGCAGCGGGCCACTTTGAAAGACCCTGTGGGCCACTTTTGGCCCGTGGGCCACAGGTTGGGAACCACTGTGACTAGAGTGTATCAGTTTATCAACCACTCCAACTCCCTTGAGAGTTATTTTTACCATCTCCTTTATCTCGGATACACTAATGCACTTCATAAACTGACTCCGGTGGAGCTCCAGTTTTCAAATATTAATCTAAACAGGAATAGGTGAAAGAAGTTGATCAGATCTAAAGAGAAGGAACAATGATAATGTCCAGTTAAAAGCAAGTTCCCTCAGCTCATTCTAGATGAAAACTAACCAGTATATTGATTTTCTGTTTTTTACACTGGATGGCCATAAAAATAATGAGTATTCGCTTTAGCTTGTCACTACTGTTTTTTAAAGTCCTTGGTGGTATTATTCTTGGCTACGTAAAAGACTTGCTCCTAGAACCTTTAATTTGCAGGTGTCCGTGCTCATAAATCACTCAACCACCAATTCTAAAGTTAGCAGGTGATCACGCTTTTGCTTTGGTGAGCCCACTTCAAGTGTCAAACAAAAATTAAGCTAGTAGACGACAACGGATGCTGGAGCCCCACTAGTGGACTTGCCATAATGTAGAGAGAAAAGTTTTGAATGTTACAACAGTAGTTATTAGAATGCATTACAGAATTATTTATTATTTGTATTACAGTAGTGCCAAAGGGCCCAATCAAACGTTTGGACCACATTGTGTTAGGTGCTGTACAAACAAGAAAGCAGAGAACTGTCCCTGCCCCAGAGAACTCACAATTTAGCCAAAGAGCTTTCTTGATATTTAGATTATATATAATTTAAACTTTATGGGCTCAAAAGAGGGAGGACTTGTTAGACTTTAAGATAGGTAGAAGGGGAGCTATTTAACCCCTTCTAGCCTCCCAAGGAACTGATCATATAATCTGAAGGTAAAAAGAATGTGAAAATGGAAAGGAGGTTGGAATCAAACAACAAACACACAAGAGACATTCGCTTAATAGGTTGATGTCACTTTTAGTTAATTTTCAGAAAAACACTGAACCTTATGGTTTGCAGAGGAAATTTTTAAAATAGCAAAAAAGAGGGGCACGAGTTCATGCTTTCCTGAGTATAATAAGAAATGCTTTTAAAATATTTATCAAGATGAAAAGGAATATTAGTGAAAACTGTCCCAAACACAAATGTGGAGGGAGATGAAATCAACAAGTTTCTAAAATGGTTGAGTTACTATATTGTTTCCTTAAATTCAGTTTTTAACAATGAAAATAAAGAAAATGGTACAGACAACTAGGAATTATGTGGCCCTTTTGCTGCTCCAATGAGAGTCAGAGTTTTGCCACTGACTTCAATGGCAGCAATACTGGGGCCTCTGCACGTATAGCTGCTGATAAAAAATAGATGAAGAAATACTTAGAAAAATTCAATATAAACTAATCAGCAGGTCCTAGAGTCTTCCTAGAGTCTCAACAGAATTGGCTAATGAATTTAGTACAACTCTGTCTTTTGTTTGTGTTAAATAGGTTATTAATTTTACATAAGGGAGAAAATATGCAAAACAAATAATAGAACAATCACTAATCAAGAATATCAAAGTTATAGCTTACCATATCTGACAACAATGAAACCAAAGACCCCTAATTCTGAAAACAGTGGTGCACTGCACCACCCAACATCCCGCAGCTGAATACCACATACCGTATACATATAATTAAACCTTCCGGTGGCACACAAACAAATTGGATAGCTACCCTTAACGAAAGCCCTTTTCCTTAGGAACGTGCACTGACCTAGGAAGCAGTGGGTCATGAGTACAAGTCTCACTTCTTCTTGTGACTAACATTAACAACTCTGTGCATTCACAACCCTTACTACTGATGACCACAGAGACGTTTCACATGCTGCAAACAGAACCCAGCTCCCTAGTATGGCAAATCTAAGTCTTCGCTAGTTAGCCACACTCACAGAAAGATTCTGCAAAATCTAAGTACTCAGTGATGTTCTCTGTAAAACGGGGCTACTCATGCATATGTAGTGCATTGTTTCAGTACATTATATTTCCTCCTCCAGTGGGTGGTCCTCAGAGGATAACAGCCAGCTGCCAGCTTTGATGTTAACCCTTTTAGATCATTTTGGTAGAGGTCTGTACTGCAGTGCTGAGTGTCTAAATCCGGGGTAGTCAATAGGTGGCCTGTGATCCAAATCCAGACTGTCAGAGGCTTTTCACCAGACTGCAGGGCATGCCAGGACTCCGGGCTCCAGCCCAGTCGGGAGTCAGGGCTTCCTCTTCTCTGTTGCATCAAACATAAGCTGCTCGTATTCACTTTCAAGGTCTTTCTCAGCCTATCCCCACCCTAAAGTACCTATCATCTCTCAATCACTATGCTCACCTTCGATGAGTCACCACATCAGTCTCCATTGTCCACTGGATACAATTTTCAAACAAGCACTTTTGTGCTTTCTCCCATGCTTCCCCACACATTTGGGAGGTGCTTCCCACAAAGCTCTCTCATTATCCACCTTCAAATCCCTCCTCACAACTATGCTATGGTAATGCAAATTAATAAAAATAATGCAGCACATAGGCCAAATGCCCTAGCCAAGCTCCAGATCACCTCATCCAGTGGTATAAGCTGCCTGCAACTCTGACGGCATAGCCTCAAAAGAGAGGTGCTCATTCAGCACTTATCCTGGGCAGCGTCTACAGAGCCCCAGATTAATTTTAAAACTGTCCTCTGCCAGTAGAGCCATCAGAGGGAGTAGGCAGAGGTACTGCTGGTGCAGGTGCAGCTATTTGCACTCTTTTCCTGTACCTGCGGAAGTGAATCTGCTTGCAAACGTAACTAGAGATCTTACTGAGCGTGTTTTTATGCACTTCATGAAAAAATATGAGGGGTGCGTACAACAGTTTACTATGAAATACTGATAGGTCAAAGATTTCAAAGTAAGATGTACGAGTATTAAGAGGGCCTAACTGATATTATGAATCCAGTGATTCATTATGAAACAAAGGCAGGATGCAAACATTTCTTAAATCAGTCCAAATATTATTTGCATTCTTCCTACAGCTAGGGAGAGGATTTTGTTCCTTTGGCTCCCATCCCAGCAATCTTTATCAAGCCCATTTACACAGGCTTTATCCAATTTTCCAGATAGTCACCCATAATGTTTTATCCTTGCATACACAGTAATTCTGTTCTGAAAACTGAGGCTACCCTATCCTGAAATTAAACTGTTTTATGCATATTTTCCTCATACACCATCATAATCAGCCTAAAGCATTCTGGAATCTGAAAATGTAATGTGTCTCAGACAAAGATATTGATTCTGTAGTCATTTTTGTAAGAAACCCTAATTTCTATCATGTCAGTTGCCATGTCAGTAAAAATTACTCATGTACAGTGCCATATACTATATTAATGTAACACTTTTGTAATAAAAACTGGAAATGGCTTTCCATGCATACAGAAATTCACCAAGTAAATATATTATACACTTGAATGTGTAAATGAGCAATTTCTTTTTATATAGTGTGTTGCCTGTTTTACAAAAATTATTCTACAACTGAAGTGCCAAACAACATTTTCCCCTTCAAATGTTCAAGATCTTATCTTTTTGGGAAAGAAATTATCATCAAGAGCCACAAGTAAGCTCATAAATCATGGTTCTTTAAGCCATGCAAGAGCACCATCACTAAATATTCCTAACTGGATCCTTAGAATCACTTAAAGTACAAGAGTCAGTTTTAGAATATGTCAGTTTGCAGGAATGATGCAGTCAGTGAGTGAGTGAGGAAAGAAAGAAAGTTAAGGCCCAATCCAGTTCCCATTGAGGTCAGTGTGAGTTTGCCATTGATATAAAAGCGAGTAGAATTTGGCCACTAGTGGATAATTTGCATACATTAGGCTGCTGAAAACAAACATGCTTCATAGTAACAGAGCCTACAATGAAGAGAATGGAGTACTGAAATAACCCACTGATTGTCTGCTTCTGTTTTGGATTCTATTACTTTGACTCTTCTGTAACTAAGAGAACCAGTTCTTCTTATATTTCTCAGATGCCTGCCACAATAATGACTTTTTGAAAGACACAAGGGCCTCCAAATCTCACATCGTACATTTTCTCACTATTCATAGGTTGGCACAAAAGTATCAACGGGTGAAAAGGAGCATGTGGAAACAATGTAGCATTGCTGTCACAGAGAAGAAACTTTTTTTTTTTTTTTTAAATGCAAGAAGGGTATTTACAGCACTGTGCAGACTGCCCAAGTAAACACATTACTGCTTGGCACCTTTGTCTTAATAAAAATGACATACCACCTTGTAAATTGGCACAGTGCCATCCTGACAGATGGGCTGAAGTGTAGGCAGCCAAGAGACTATGTATAAGCATCAAATGTGTTTTCTGAGAGCAGGACTTCCAGCCAGGAATGTTAAAACAGCTGTCCACCCTGGGCTTGCATGCCTATGCTTAAGAGGATATGCTATTGCCACTCAAGCCGTGAGCTGGATTAATTTAGAAATAAATAAAATAGCTTCCACAGCCACATAAGGTGAGTTTTCATAGAATCGGGATTAGTGATCTGCAGGGGCATTACAGAACTACAATTAGTGTAAAAATGGGCAAGCCTTAAAGGGTTGTAAGAAGTTTTAAGCTCTAAGGTTTTGCAGAACTTTTTAAAAGTTGTATGTTTGTAAACAAAAAAGTATCAATTAAGAAACTGAGGGGAGCTAAGGGAGACAGAGAGGTACATAGACCAGATTTTCTGGGACACAGTAGAACGGTCCCACCCCCGGGTATGACAGCCTCTGTACTGTTGAGGAGGATGAAAGTCTCAGGGAAGGAGAACATCAAACTGGAGTGGAGGGAAACAATCCCATAGTTGGGACCCTCCTTCCAGATGATGTCATGTATCCTCTCGCACTGAGGATACCTCTCCGGGGGAGGGAACTCCAGTTATTAAGAAAACTCAGATAATAGTAATGGGGGACTCGATCATTAAAAACATAGATGGCTGGGTTTGTGATGACTGGGAGAATCTTGCCTGCCCGATGTGAAGGTTGCAGATCTCTCGAAATAGCTAGACAGACTTATGTCTAGTGCTGGGGAGAAGCCAGTGATCATGGTACATGTCGGTACCAGGGACATAGAGAAGGATGGGAGAGAGGTCCTGGATGCCAAATTTAGGCAGCTAGGTAAGAAATTGAAGTCCAAGACCTCCATGATAGCAGTCTCTGAAATGCTTCCAGTTCCACACAAGGACCAGTTAGACAGGCCAGTTAGACAGGCAGAACTCAATGCATGGTTGAGACAATGGTGTAGGAAGGAGTGGTTCAGATTTATCAGGAAGTGGGAAACCTTTTGGGAAAGGGGGAGCCTATGCAGGAATGATGGGCTCTATCTAAATCAAAATGGAACCGGATTGCTGGTACGTAAAATTAAAAAGGCCATAGAACAGTTTTTAAACAATCCCATAGCCAACACGTGCAGAGGAGCATGTGGTTTGGACAAAGATATCCCTTAGGGGAGGATCTATTAATGGAGATTCTCTGTATCCTAGTAAGGAGGAGAAAATGGAAGAAGATAAAATATAGGTAGGATCTGATGAGAAACAGTCAAATGAAAAAGACTCCCATTCACTTACATCACATAATGGCAGACAGCTAAAAAGTGACATTGTTTAAGTACTTATATGCAAAAGCTAGAAGTCTAAATACTAAGATGGGTGAACTTGAGTGCCTCATATAAAATGAGGATACTGATATAATAGACATTGCAGAAACTTGGTGGAATGAAGATAATCAATGGGACACAATCAGGGTACAAAATATATCAGAAGGACGGAATAGGTTGTACTGTGAGGGATGGCACTATATGTGAAAGAAAGCATAGAGTCAAATGAAATAAAAATCTTAAATGAACCAAACTGTGCCATAGAATCTCTATGGATAGCAATTCCATGCTTGAATAATAAGAATATAGTAGCAGGGATATACTACCAACCACCTGACAAGGTTGCTGATAGTGACTGTGAAATGCTCAGGGACTTTAAAGAGGCTATAAAAATAAAAAAACAACAATAATGGGGGATTTGAACTATCCCCCTATTGACTAGGTACATGTCACCTCAGGACATGATGCAGAGATAACTTAACACCTTAAATGACTGCATCTTGGAGCAACTAGTCCTGGAACCCACAAGAGGAGAGACAAATCTTGATTTAGTCCTTAGTGGAGCACAGGATCTGGTCCAAGGGGTGAATAGCTGAACCGCTTGGTAATAGTGACCATAAGATAATAAAATGTAACATCCCTTTGGGAAGGAAACACCAAAGCAGCTCACCACAGTAGCATTTAATTTCAGAAAGGAGAACTACACAAAAATGAGGAAGTTAGTTAAACAGAAATGAAAAGGTAAAGTGCCAGAAGTGAAATCCCTGCAAGCTGCATGGAAACTTTTTAAAGACACTATATAACAGAAACTCAATTTAAATATATACCCCCAAATTAAAAAACATAGTAAAAGGCCCAAAAAAGTGCCACCGGGGCTAAGCTAAACAACAAAGTAGAAGAAGCAGTTAGAGGCAAGAAGGCATCCTTTAAAAAGCAGAAGTTAAATCCCATTGAGGAAAATAGAAAGGAGCATTAACTCTAGCAAGTAAAGTGTAAAAATATAATTAGGAAGGTCAAAAAAGAATTTAAAGAACAGCTAGTCAAAAAACTCAAAAAGTAACAGAAAAAAAAATTTAAGTACATCAGGAACAGGAAGCCTGCTAAACAATCGAGATGCTAAAGGAGCACTCAAGGGAGATAAGGCTATTGCCGAGAAACTAAATGAGTTCTTTGCATTAGTCTTCACTGCTGAGGATATGAGGGAGATTCCCAAACCTGAACCATTCTTTTTAGGTGACAAATCAGAGGAATTGTCCCAGATTGAGGTGTCAGTAGAGGAGGTTTTGGAATAAACATAAATTAAACACTAATAAGTCACCAGGACCAAATGGTATTCACCCAAGTGTTCTGAAGAAACTCACATGTGAAGTTGCAGAACTACTAACTGTGGTATGCATCCTATCATTCAAATCAGCTTCTGTACCAGATGCCTGGAGGATAGCTAATATGACACCAATTTTTTTTAAAAAGGCTCCAGAGGCGATCCCAGCAATTATAGCCCAGTAAACCTAATTTCACTACCAAGCAAATTGGGTGAAACTATAGTAAAGATCAGAATTGTCAGACACATAGATGAATACAATTTGCTGGGGAAGAGTCAACATAGTTTTTGTAAAGGGAAATCATGCCTCACCAACCTATTAGAATTCTTTGACGGGGAAAACAAGCATGTGGACAAGGGTGATCCAGTTAATATAGTGTACTTAGATTTTCAGAAAGTCTTGACAAGGTCCCTCACCAAAGGCTCTTAAGCAAAGTAAGCGATCATGGGATAAGAGGTAATGTCTCTGCTGGATCGGTAACTGGTTAAAAGATAGGAAACAAAGGGTAGAAATAAATGGTCAGTTTTCAGAATGGAGAGAGGTAAACAGTGGTGTCCCCTAGGAGTCTGTACTGGGACCAGTACAGTTCAACATATTCATAAATGATCTGGAAAAAGGAGTAAGCAGTGAGGTGGCAAAATTTGCAGAGGATACAAAACAACTCAAGATAATTAAGTCCAAAGCAGACTGTGAAGAGTTACAAAGGGATCTCACAAAACTGGGTGACTGGGCAACAAAATGGTAGATGACATTCAAAGTTGATAAATTCAAAGTAATACAATTGAAAAACATAATCCCAAATATACATATAAAATGATGTGGTCTAAATTAGCTGTTACCACTCGAGAAAGAGATTTGGAGTCATTGTGGATAGTTCTTTGAAAACATCCACTCAATGTGCAGCAACAGTCAAAAAAGCTAACAGACTGTTGGGAATCATTAGGAAAGAGATAGATAATAGGAGATAAAATATCATATCGCCTTTATAAATCTATGGTACGCCCACATCTTGAATACTACGTGCAGATCTGGTTGCCCCATCTCAAAAAAGATATATTGGAACTTGAAAAGGTACAGACAAGGGCAACTAAAATGGTTAGGGGTATGGAAAGGTTTCCATATGAGGAGAGATTAATAAGACTGGGACTTTTCAGCGTGGAAAAGAGATGACTAAAGGGGGGGATATGATAGAGGTCTATAAAATCATGACTGGCATGGAGAAAGTAAAAAAGGAAGTGTTATTTACTCCTTCTCATAACACAAAAACTAGGGGTCACCAAATGAAATTAATAGGCAACAGGTTTAAAACGAACAAAAGGAAGTATTTCTTCACACAATGCACAGTCAACCTGTGGATCTCCTTGTCAGAGGACGTTGTGAAGGCCAAGACTACAACAGGATTCAAAAAAGAATTAGATAAGTTCATGGAAGACAGGTCCATCAATGGCTATTAGCCAGGATAGGCAGGGGTTGCTGTTTGCCAAAGGCTGGGAATGACTGATAGGATGGATCACTTGATGATTATCTGTTCTATTTATTCCCTCTGAAACACCTAGCATTGGCCACCCACGGAAGACAGAGTACTAGGCTAGATGGACCATTGGTCTGACCCAGTATGGCCACTTATGTTCTTAAAAATATAATTTTTCAGAAGAAAATACTCAGAAGCCGTACAAGTTCAATTGCCTATGTCAATGTATTTATATTGTGAGATATGAAAGACATTTTTTTTTAAAAAACAAACTCAGACTCTTCTCACTGAAATACACTTTACTAAGCATCAGCTTTCTTTTCATTGTTTTTTTCTCTTCAGAACATCTCTCAGCTTCCATGACGCTATCTCTTTCTCTCTGTTTTCATGTGCCTGCATGCACACAAACCCACACACGTTTTATACTTCAGTAACACTTGTTTAGCTTGTCCTGACAAAGTCTCGTTGAACTGAAAATTGAGTATTATATGCCACAGATAAGATGGTAATCCCATGTTACTAAATTGCAGAGCCATGTGATAAACGCATTTATTCTTCACCGTTAACTACCTTGCCTGCCCTCTGCCCACTAATCCGTCTCATCATCAGGACTTCTAACAGTTCAAACTTCTGAGCAAGTTTCAAACAGCCTTGTTTATTTAAATCAACGTGCCAGAAAAATGTTTTCTCTCTTTTCTCCAAAGATGGAATTTACCCACAAAATACCTCTGATCTAAACCCCAGGATGTGTAACATTCAGTCCTGAGCAAGTGGCAGTTTTGAAGGTCCAATATATTATTCAATCCCACAGAGCTTTACACTGCTGAAAAGAGGCAATGCCCAGATTTCCAAAGAAAAACAAAACTTGCTTATAGCCCTGAAAGGATCTGAGATATTGGATTATAAACCTATGATATTTTTATGAACAGCAAAACTACTCTAGCAATTTTAGGGGTTATATTGTATTCATTTAAATTTTTCTCCCTGTGACCCCTTCTACAGATGGATTCATAGGCTAAATTGCTCAAATGTGGGTGCCTAAATTAAAATTTAAACATCTAAATAAAATAAACCTTTTTATGAGTTGTGCATCTGTAGCAAAGAATCTGAAGTCAATGCGGTGATAGTCAGGATAAATCAGAACAAAATTAATCCCATAACTTCAGGCTCACATCCATTTCTTCATACATCTCCAACTCCCTTTTGCTTTGTCAATCTAAAAGGCAGTCTTTTAATACCTTGATTTTCATTGTATTTTTTATTTCAATGTAGTCTGCTAAGAGCACTTTGACTACAAACACACAATTTCAGGACCCTGATCTTGCTTGCCTCTCTGCCCAGGACCCAGACTTTTCCCTTCACACTGTTCATCACTTTTGCCTCCAATTCCCCATATTTAGCAACATCCCTCTCCCCTTCTCTGATTGGCTTTTCTCAAGACTGTCCCTTTGCTTTTTTGCCTGACACAGAACTCTCTCCTTTCTGCAAAAGATTCAAACCCTTTTCTCTGCCACTCTAAGCTATGGTTACTAATTGCTTACCTGGCTTCTAAACACCAAGAAAGCTCACTCTATGCTATTTTACATTTTCACATCAACACCAATTAACCAGAGGGGAGGAGGAGGAAAAGGGAAGATACTCTGTTGCCTACTCAATATTTCACTATGATGATTTGTGACTCCCATAAAATATACTAGGTCTTTTTTGAAAACTAGCACTGCCCAAAATGCCTTAGATTTTTTAAAGACACTGCCTAGAGAACTAGCTTAAAAAATGGTTCAGGGCACAGTCAAATTGCTGATGAATAGGTCAAAAGGAAACTAAATACTGATCCTAGGGCCTTCCCCATGTGACCTTGAATATAGTAATTACATGCACACCTTCTCACTTCATTAGACATGTTTCATTCATGAATGCCCATTTTCCACAGAACTATTGCTTTTAAGATTATCTTGAGGGCAAAATAATTTAAGGTCAATAATAATAACTCTATAAAAACAGTAATAATGAGCATCCAAAACCATTTAGTAACCCTCTCAATCCCTCCCAGAGCCTCTGCTTTCCTTTACAATAATACAGTACAATGTAAGTAAGCTTCATTTCATACAGGATAACACAAAAACACTAATGTAAACTTGGAAACCAGTGAACTGCCTACCACATAAGCGGGTCCTAGTCATGATCTCTAAAAACTTAACTGTTCTGGGATTCAATTATCTGAGAGATCACCTGCCTCCCATTATTGGAATTACTATCCACTAGGTCTCTCTTGCTATCTCAGGGTTAAACTACCAAGGGCCAGGTGTCATTTGTTCTCTGTGGGTGACCCAACACCTCCCACCAGTTGTCCACCAAAGTCTGAGGTTAGAGAACATCGGGGGACAGCCTGACATGCATTTCTGGTCAAGTTTTTAGTTGACTTATGGATCAATTTAACAGTTGAGATTGGGGAGTGCTGTTTAATTTTGTGATGTGTCCCTGGGGGTTGATTATTTGCCATTATTTTACTGATGTTTTTTAAATTACGTAAAGTTTTCAGATGAGTTAGTGATGAGTGCCAAAATACCTTTCTAAACAAGGATAAATAAATGTTAGGAAAATAAAGTATGTTATTCATACATGACATCTCTTCCAAAGTATTCACAAAATGTTATGACTATGGTAAAAGCACGTTAGCTGAGGTTTGAAAATACAAGGCTTCATTATTATCAAAGATTACTTAAGGGGAACCTGTAAAAAGTAAAAGAACATTCTTTCTGAAAAACTGTTACCTACCATTGTTATTTGTAATATCAAAAATTACTATCACTGGCAAAGATTATAGAAAAAGACCCTATGTACATTTGAGAGCATATGTACGTAGTCAGCTTCATGGTTTCTCAAAAACTAGTGAAACTATCTAACTGATTAAGAGAGTCGGTCAATAGCAGCAGGGGAGAGAAAAAAAATAAATTAAAAAATGTCACTATTACACTACAAACTCAGGGGCAGGTGTAATACCTGGAACTAATTCATGTTTTTAAAATGATTAGTTTTTGAGCCAATGGTGTCCCTTTAAAGGGCTTACAGTTACTTTTTACTAAGATGCCTTACCTAGGTACAGTGATGCATTTTCTTTCTTGACATTGTCATCTAAGTAGGTTGGTCCCAACGTATAGATGGGTGTGGAGCCCATGCCAATGAGAATTTGGGCACAAATGAATAAAGCTACATAGAGGGAGTGATCATTTCCACCTGAGTCCTTGACACAGGCCGGTGACTCCAACTGGTCTTTAGCGGTATGATTGCCAGTCACACACAAGCCCTCGTTAGAGAGGGAAGAGTTCAGTTCTTGGATCTGATAGGATGGAGAGATGAAATGAGGTAAAGAAAAAAGTGCAGCGCCAAGAGCGATGAAAAACCCACCTACGGCAAGCCACAGCGGCCTCCGCCCACGCCCCCCAAAGTAACTGATGAACACCACCACCACCAGACTACCAATATCAAAACAGCTGACCAGCAGCCCAGACTCAGAGCTCTTCAAACTGTACCTCCTCTCAATGGTGGTAATAACACTGCTCAGATACCCAGAGACCATTAAGGACTGAATGAAGGTCAGAAAGCACATGCAGACCAAGAAGAAACGGGAATCTGTCAACACCACGCTGAGACACCTTCTACCTGGGACAGCCAGCAGCGTGGAAGCTGGGGAAACCCCTTTGCTTGTGCCAACAAAGTTATTACAGTCAGTCCTCTCAGTGAAACTCCCGATCCCTGAAAAGCTGGAGGCTGTGAAAGAAAACACAGTCCCACAAGAAGCAGCAGTAGCTGCACCATTCCTGTGAGCTGATTTGTCAGCATCAAGGCCACATCTCAGGTCAGCCCTCCCTTGGAAACTGTGCAAGAAGCTCCGTTTTGCCTGGTTTTGTGTGGTGGTAATCCGAGGGGCAGACCTGCTCAGAGCCGGCAAACTCTTGGACCTGAAGCTCTCCACTTGATCCTCCGGCTGCTGTTCCCTGGGGGAGAAAGGGTTCAGCTGCTGCTTTGTTATCGTCCCCGACGCCATGCTGGCAGCAACTCTGGTTTGGATTAAGTTAAAAAAAACACGATTGGACACATGGTTTAGTTCAGTTCAAGCCTCCAGTGTCATTTAATTTGTGAACCCACGGATGTGTAATAGATTCCCCGTGGATTTACTGCCCAGCTCCAACACACAACTAACCGTGTCACAGCGATGTTTCAGAGCATGTGTCTAGCAGTGTCCTTTGTGGCTCCATCCCTCTGAGCGCTTCTTATGGACCCGATTGTCCTCCTAGTAGCCGAGCTATGAACAGCTTAGATGGTGCCTCGATACTTCTGCTGGAACATTTCCCATGTGGATTAATGGGTTGCATTTAACAATGAAAAAGTGCCAGGGTGCAAGGTAGGGTACAGCCCAGCCGGGTGGGGGGAGAACCTTTGGTCGTCTGCATCTTCGCCTCCCTGCTGCAGCCTGCAAATAGGAAGAGGCAGTCGGCACGAATCCAGTCTAAAACCTCCTGATGGCAAATCTGCCAATCTGTAATGCAGAGAGATCAAGCAGAAGGTCAGCGTGCTGCTTTTGTCCTGCTTCGCCCGGCACTAGTTCCCAACTGCAGCCCGAGGCTAGAAAGAACATGAGGGGCTCTGTTGCCAAGCTCCCTCTCTGCTCCTGAACAATAAAAGCAGGACGTCTGAGACCCTTTCCCAGCAATCGCTTCCCCCCCGCCCCTCACACAAACACATACTCCCTTCGATTCTGTCCAGCCTAAAGCGTCTCTCTTGTGATGGTCTCAGTTAACCTCTCAATTATGACTCATTCATTTTATCTGAGGGAACTAATTATAAACATGTCCCACCCCCTACTGGATTGCTCCCATAGAAGAATTGCGAGACATCTGCACACTCAGTTTATGTTCTTTGTGAAAACAAAAGTACGGATATTTGTACAAGAGCATGTATAGGCATATATACAGGTATGTATGTATGTGTGTCTCATTCACAGAGAGATCCTGTTATTTACAGCCAAATGCACCAGCAAAAGGTCAACATACCAACTCCTTTATTTTCAGTACTAAAAATAAACACACTGGAATAAATATTCAATTACAAAGATCAGGGACATTGCAGACTGTCTGCATCCCACATTGAGTTCGCCAGCCCTAGCTCTCTGATCAACTGAGACTTGGAAACCGCGAACGCTATTCGCAAAACAAGGAAAAGAAAAGGGGATTCAAGAACAAAGAGATTCAGGAACGCAAGCAGCTCTCTCTAGACACCCGTCTGAGGCACACATGCAACACGCAGAAGAGCAAATAGGGCTCTCACAACACACACAGATGCACTCGGTGCATACACAGGCACAAAGAGCTAAGGCAGCTGTAACTGCATGCACGGGCTACATGCATAGGCACAAACATCTAGCTCAGATGCAGAACACGTGCAAACACAGACATGTCGCACACACATTCTGTGTAAGGCGAGTGAAATATGCTGGCGTGTGTCGCCAGCTGGGAGAGTAACTGCCGTCCTTTACGTGTCAGCTCCTCTTTTGTTTTTCTGTCCTGCTCAGCTTTGTGCAACCGGTGAAGACAGACTGAAAGAGAGAAAGAAGGGGGGAGCGGCGGGGGGAGGGCATCAGCTCAACTCGGCAGCTGCCGCTGCCATACAAACAACTCGTGCAATAATTTCCAGGTCCCTAACGTGGGCAATGATCCACACACGTGAGCGAGCCCGTCTCCAGCCGCTCCGGTGACTCTGGTAGAAAAAGCTGCAAGCATAGGCGATGCCACGGTGCAAGACGCCCACGTGCAGCGACTCCTGTGCACTCATGGGCAGGTGCGGGACACACGGTCAAGAGCACGTGCGTCTCCGCCTGCGGCCAGCGGCTCCCCGTGACAAGCGGCATGGGGGGCGGGAGTCCAGGGACCGGCACACCACCGCCGTGCATGCAGGCTGCTGCATGGCCGCTGCCTCCCGGCCACAGCGACAGGCGGGGCGGGAGAAGCGCAGAATCCCATTAGGGGACGTCCTACCGAAGAAAGAGCCTGTTACTCACCCCTGAGGGAGGGGCGGGGCAGGGCACCGCCTCAGGGGCAGGGGGAGGGCAGCGGCAGGCTACACCCACGCAGCCCGACTCCCGCAGAAGCCTCTCTGCGCCCCGCCCCTCACCCGGCCGGCCACCTACGGAGGCGCACGGCCCGGCTGCTCCCTGCCGCCGCCTCCCCTGGCAGCAGAGCAGCGCAGGCGCACCGGGGACTCGCAGACAGCCTCCTCGGTCCTGACTCCAGCGCTGGGGGGGGGGGGGGGGGGCTCGCTGAGATGCTGTGTGTGCGGCACCCACCCATCCCTGCTTGGGAGTGACTGCCGGCCCGAGGGACTCCGGGGAAGAAGGGGTTACTCGGGCTAGTGCCTAGGAGATTGCTTTGCCCTGAGAGAGGCCGCTAAACTCTCTCTCTCTATATATATATATATATAGTATTGATATATATATACTCCCGCTTTTGCTGATTTGCACTGATCACTAAAGGACTCGCCCCCAGTTACTGAGTGAGGCAATGCAGCAGCTTGGCCAAGAAGCACAGGTTAAAAAGCAAGTCGAGAGTGTATCCTCACAAAATGTAATTTCCTCTTTTGGGTCAATGTCTAGATTTAATTATCGATGACTCCTGTTGCCCTAGTGTTCTGCCTTGCTCGGTAAAAAGCAAGGAGAGATTTGTAACATGACACCTCCCTGCAGCATCTGCTGCTGGCTCTTGGGTGAAAAGTGAGGAGAGATGACTAAGGCCAGGTCTACACTGCAGACCTAGATGGCTTTAACTATTGTCGCTCAAGGGGGTGAGAAACCCACCCCATCTCCAGCACATAGCTTCTGCCCCTCTGGGAGGTGGATTAACTACAGGGACAGGAGAGTTCTCTCCCATCAGCTTAAAGCGGTGGTTCTCAGCCAGGGGTATGCATACCCTTTGGGGTACGTGAAAGTCTCCCACTCCCAGGGGATACATCAATTTATCCTGGGGCTCGGGCTGTCAGGGGACTCCGGGCACCCAACTTCCAGGCCGCCTCCTGGGGACTCTAGGCTCCCAGCTTCAACCCCACCACCAGAGGCTCAGGGCACCCAGCTTCCATGCCGCCTCCTGGGGGCTCCGGGTTCCCAGCGTCAGCCCCACCACCAGGAATGCAGAGGTCCTGATTCCGTGCCTCCCAGGGCTCTCAGCTTGAGTGTCACCGCCAGTGGCTCAGGGCTCCCAACTCTCAGTTCCCACACCTCAATCTCTGGCTCTCAACAACCCTGTGACCCCATGGCACTCATGACCCCCAGTTGAAAAATCCTGCCCTACCATAATACAGGAATATTCTACACACAACCACTACATTTAAACAGTGTACTATATGATATACAGTAATATAACCAGCGTAACCAGACATTGGACGGACGTTTTATGTCATTTCCTGATGCGTGCAAGCACATTGCTGAGGTTGACGGTGTCGTGAAAATGGATAGATTTTTAGTTTAAAACGAGGTGCTGGAAACTGAAATTGAAAATGACTGAAAAAATAAACATTGTCAGTTCTGCGAGGAATATATTGCTTTTGGATTCACATCTGAAAATAGCAATCCACCTGAAGCTCTGTGTTTCCCTTGGGGAGAAACTCTATCAAATAACAGTATGAAGCCAGTGCATTTGCAAGGACATTTGAAGACAAAAAACACCCTGTGCATGTGGGTAATCCAGTAGAATTTTTTGAAAGAAAGCTTTCTGAGTTCCAGACTTGCCAGCTTAAAATGAAAAAAGCTTCAATTATTTCTACAAAAGCACTCAGAGCATGATATGCTGTCTCCCTTCTTGTAGCAAAATCAAAGACACCATGCACAATTGCAGGAGATCTGATTCTGCCTGGCACTGTGGTACTTACAGAACACATGCTTGATAAAAAAAGCAGCCAATACTTTCAAGAAAGTACCCTTCTTAAATTACACTGTGTGCAGTAGAATTGAAGACATGGCTGAGGATATGGTATCGCAACTTGTAGAGAAACTTAAAATGGCAAAAATATTTGTCCTTAAGCTTGATGAGTCCAAGGATATTAGTGGAGAAGCTCAGCTGTTTGCTTATGTTCAATACCCTGAAACCACTGATATCAATGAACACATACTGTTTTGCAAAAGTATAAAGGGAAACTCAATTGGAGTTGGGGTTTTATCTGCAAAATTTATGCAAATTCATCTGCACTGATGGGGCCACTACAATGACCAGGAGACTGAATAGACTTGTAGTTAGGATCAGGAAAGAAAATCCTTCCTTGCAGTAGGTATCATACAGAGGCACTTGCTTCTGAGCTGCATGAAGTTTTAAATGAGTCAGTCAAAACTGCCAATTTTATCAGGTCACTCAATGCTCACCTGTTTTGCATTCTTTGTGAAGAGATGGGCTTAGAACATCAGCAACTGTTGCTTCACACAGATTTCCGCTAGCTTTCAAGAGGGAAAGTACTACACAGACTCTTTGAATTACACACAGAAGTTCACACGTTTCTTTCTGATCATTCAGCCCCTCTTGCCTCTGTATTTGACAATACCATGTGGTTAGATCAACTTGCCTAGTTTGCAGATATATTTAACAAGCTTAATGATCTAAATTTGTCCAGGCAAGACCAGGACACTAACATTCTGAATCTCTATGATAAAATGAATGCTTTTATCAAGGAAACTGAATTCTGGAAGTCCAAATGTAGAGACAAAGACTTTACCTTCTTTCCACTGCTTCATGTGTATGTCACTGATATCTGCACAAGGGAAACTGAGCAGAGCAAAATTAAAGAAATAATAGTAGCTCATTTGGCCCATTTGACATCTGAGTTCAAGTCATATTTCCCCAACATTGAACACAACTCAGCTCAACTCAACTGGGTAAGAAACCCATTCATTTTGTCAGATGTTAGCCACAATAACTTCTCTGCCAGTCAGCAAGAAAATCTTGAGCTGTCCTCAGAGAGTGGTCTGAGAATGAAGTTTAATGACTCCACACTAACCCAGTTCTGGTGTTTAGTACAGAAAGAGAACACTGACCTTGGGAACCATGCTTTGGATGATCTGTTATCTTTTCGGTCAACAGGTCTTTGTGAAGACTCATTTTCTGTTATGCCTGCCATCAAGACAAAGATTGGGAATAGACTCAGTGTGGAGAAAAACTTAATTGTTGCTGTCGCTTCACCGCCTTCCAGAATGGCAAGGCTCACACACTAAAAATAGACTCAAATATCACACTGAAAGGTAAGTACAATATTTATAATCCAGTCAACTTATTTTATAATTATATGGTAAAAATAAGAAAGTAAGCAATTTTTTGATAACAGTGTGCTGTGACACTTCTGCATTTTTCATGTCTGATTTTGTAAGCAAGTAGTTTTTAACTGAGGTGAAAGTTGGGGGCACTCAAGACAAATCAGACTCCTGAAAGAGGTACAGTAGTCTGGAAAGGTTGAGAGCCACTGGCTTAGAGTGTCTTCAGTAAAGCACGACAATGGCACAGCAACATCAGTACGGCTGCGCCGATGCAGCGTTTTCAGTGTAGATCTGCCCTTAGCATTCTTGTTGTTGTTATAGCCTTGTTGGGTCCCAGGACGTTAGAGAGACAAGTGGGAGAGAGGTAACAGCTTTTGTTGGACCAACTTCTGTTGGTGAGAGAGATGAGCTTTCGAGCCACACGGGCCTCAAAAGCTTGTCTCTCTCACCAACAGAAATTGGTTCAATAAAAGATATTATCTCACCCACTTTGTCTCTCCAGTACTTTTAGGAATATAGAACTTGCCATACCATGTCAGACCAAACACTGATTCATCTAATCCAGTGTACTGTATCTGATGGTGGCAAGCAGAAACTCTGCTGAAAGCAGCTATGGAATAACCTATTCACAAGGGAAGTTTCTTCCTAAGCCCCTTTAGTTAGAGGTTGTTGTATGCCCTGCAGCATGAGAGTTTAGATCCCTTCCAAAACCTGTTTGTTTAGTTTGGTTTAGTTAAATCCCTACCACTATTATAATTCTGGATATAGTCTTGCAAATTATTAAATGTATGATTTGACAAAGCATGCATCAATCTACTCTATTTTGACCCATTCCTAGCGCTAAAAAAATCATGAAGATTAATTGATAAGAGTATCATAATATTACGTCTGCTTTGATTAACAATTGGTTCAATGCTTCTTACGACAATGTAAGAATGGGAGGCAAAGTGGGTGGACTTGAGGAATAAGATTCAATTTTGTTTTGGAAATTTCTTTTATTTCCTCTAATACAAACTTGGTCTTTAGGCTGTGGTCACTGAATTACATATTTATTTTAATTAAACCTTTGCTCAATGTGTTGAAATACATTGTTTATTGTCAGCCTGTCTCTCTGACATCAAGCTATCAGCGTGTGCTCAACCTGGCTAAAACAGAGCTCTTCACCTTCCCCGCACCCAAGACCTCTCACTCTCCTTTCTTGATCACTGTGGACAATATCACCATCCTGCCGGTCATTCATGCCCATAAACTGGGTGTCATCTTCAACTTGGAGCTTTCTCCATGTCTTTATATCTTGCCAATTCTTTCTGCATAACATCTCTAAGTTACGGCCTCTTTTATCCATCGTCATAACTAAAACTCTCATCCAGGCTCTCATCATCTTGTATCTTGATACAAATAAATAAAAAATAATAATAATATCCTTTTCTCTGGCCCTGACAAATGCAATCTTCCCTCCACACATATCCATTCAGAATGCTGCTGCAAAGATCATTCTATTGTATCAAACATAAGCCGCTAGTCTTCGTTTTCAATGCCCTTCACTGGCCTATCCCCACCCTACCTATCATCTCTCTTTCTCAATTGAAATATCAGTTCACACCTCCGACTGGCCATTGATGCCAGCCTTGATCACCCACTTGTTAAATTTTCAAACAAATCATTTGTGCTTTCCCCTGTGCTGCCCTTCACCCTTGAGAAGAGCTCCCTAGAAACATCTGGAAAGCTACATCATCCTCTTTTAAATCCCCCCGCGCTTAAAACTTAACTTTTCAGTGATGCCTACAAAAATTTGATAATGGTTAGGCTGCTGGTGCACTGAGACCACAGCCTAGCATGCTGACCAATATTGTCTCACTGGTCCTTTGTACTCCCTCATCTGTCAGTATTAATTTGTTGCCTCTTGTCTTATACTGTACATAGATTTAGAGTGCCCAGATAGCAAGTGTGAAAAATTGTGACACTTTGGGGGAAGAAGGCGATGCAGGGGACATAGTTGCATATATAAGATAAAGCCTCTAATATCTGGACTGTCCCAATAATATTGGGACATCTGGTCACCCTACATAGACTGTAAGCTCTTTCGGTCAGGGACCATCTTTTTGTTCTGTGTTTGTACAGCACCTAATCCAATGAGGTCCTGACCCCTGATAAGGGCTCCTACACATTACAATAATAAAAATAAATAATAATAATTTTCATGAGTCCATGGGAACAACAGTCATTATAATAGCTCATAGAAAAATACAAGGTAGGCTACTCAGTCTAAACTAGCAGACAGCATTGAACAGGTACAATTTCGATTCTTTTTAGGTGGCAAGGCTTCCTAAAATAGAAGATCACAAATGTCTTAAAACAAGATAAAAATGTTTGTTTTAGGAGCCAAGAGTCTTATTTTAGCTGATTGGAGCAGTTGCTGCAAAAGCCTGCTTCCCATGCTCAGTTCTGGCTCTTAAAAATTAAACATTTGTGGCAAACCAATGTCTAGGGTTAGATGTCCCGATTTTATAGGGACAGTCCTGATAGTCAGGGCTTTGTCGAACATAGGTGCTTTTTACCCCCCACTCCCTGTCCTGATTTTTCACACTTGCTATCTAGTCACCCTACCAGTGTCACTGCCTTCACTTGAAGAGACATTACCAATTAAGTTGATTATAGAGGTCACAATGATGGAACCTAAATTCATAAGAAAGCACAAACTTGCACTATTTGTTATATAATAACATATCCAGCCTCTGAAATAACACCCCGGATGCATTTAAAACGTGCAATATCCCCATAGCTCAAGGTGAATAACTGTATTACCAAACCACCTACTTCCTTGCAAACTTATTCAGACACAAACTTGGGTCTATCATTAGGAGAATAAAAATCCATGTTTCCTAAAGGTAACGGAACAAACTACTCAGATTCAAAGATACGTAACTAGAGCACTTTTTTCAAGACATTGCCAGCTGCCATTTTGGGGCTTGATATGGTGAGATACTGAACTCTCACAACTCACATCCTGTGAAGCCAATAGCATTTACAGATGTTTAGCAGTGCCTCACAGAACCATGTTCTATTTAATTAATTATGTCAGTTTCTGTAATATTGCAGCTGAACAAAAAGTTATGATTTTGATTTTAATTTAATTTCTACTCCCTGGAGAAACACCACCTTGTTAAAATCAGATCACAGTGATTACAGATGAGGGGCTTGTTCCACTCTTGCTGGCGTAGGGAAATGTGAATGACACCTTCCTGTGCCAGCCTGGTCTACTTCAACAGAGTGGGGAGGGGATTCACCCAAAGACTGGCAGGGATTGGCTTGGCCACTTGCCTCTAAGGGGGTTTCTGCTTCAATTTCAAACAGGACTCTGCCAGTGTAGGTTACAGAACAAGTGCAAAGAATCAGCACACACCCTGGCCACCCTATTTATGCCCTTTCCCTGGCAGTACCACCATTTCTTGGGCAGCATCTTTCTACCCCAACAACTGCTGACTAATACCAATAAGCAAGAAAGGGTGAGCACTAATAAACTGTTGGTACAAGCCCCAAGTGCATTAGGAGGCATGAAGCTGAAGGCCAAGTGACTTCACTCATTAGAGATGCACACCAGGCAGCTTCCTAATGAACTCCCATGTGTGGCTTATTGCTGGTAGAGCATGACTCATTAGTTTCATTTGGGGAGCCAGAGATAGAGCATTCTTAACAGAGGACCCTATGCTATGAAACTCACTTATACAAAAGATCAGATGAGTCCAAACCTAACTATATTCAGAGCACAATGCAAAAGCCACCTTTTTGTGCCAGTCTTCTCACTGATGCAGAGCAGAAGAAGCTAGTACTCCTCATGAACAGAGTAAAGACACTGATGGACAGAAGGGAGGGGAAGAAAATTGCAGCTGCCATCCAGGGAAATGGATTTTTGTTTGGTTGGTTTTTTTAAACCAGAACTCACTGGTATATGTTAGAATCTCCCTGAAGAGCAGGACATTTCCAGGTGGACAGATGGAATTTTAAGGCTCTAAGACAGTAGATGGCAGATTCCATTACAGAAAGGGAAGTTCTTGTAATTATTAACTATGTATTTCATAGCTACTTGCTACTATAAGGAGGCGCTTGATAGATTAGATTACATGCTGGCCTTCATTTTCCCTGCAGGCCTGGGAAGTGCAAATTGAAGAGAAAGGAGAAGGAAGAGAGTGGAATTTTGCATTGTGTTTGCAGTGGAGCCTTTCCCAGGGGATTCTACTGGAGCGGGCAGCTTTACCTTGCAACCAATGGTCTATAAAAGCCGTGTGAGCAGAGGCAGTCTCAAGGAAGCAATGAATTAGCCCATTCCCTGGGCTAGTTTAGTTATGGCCTTTACCCAGTCAGCACTGCCTTCTTCTGAGGGTTGTGCTTGCCAGTTGCACCTCTACCCCCCCCCCCCACCCACCCACAGCAGGGGATGCTAGTATCATGCATTGCTACAACCCCACTGGAGGCAGATTTCTACCCCAGGAATCTCCATGCTCTGAGATGCCTGGCAAAAGCCATTGTATCCCGGGGTGAATCTGGACCATTGACTATAAATGTGCTCTGTTTTGTTAAAACTAATGATTGCAAGATAACAGAATACAGTCAGTGCCACTTATATTAGTCAGGGTAGTGATTTTGTACGGTTTTATGTTTTATTTTAGAAGATGTCAAGCCCTGGAATGTAAATTATAGTGGATCTTCTCAAATATTCAGCTGGTAGGTTGGGATAATTATAATAGTTGTGTTTGGAATTAGACCTGACTTTTCAGAACAAAAGCCCAACATTTAGCTGTTTTTGTTTGAAAAGCTAGGGTTGAGCATCTTAAAAGTGGAATTCACTTTCAGTTATTCTTGTCTATGCCTACACAGCTGCACACACAAATCAGTTTAATTTTAGTGTGAACAAGGAATTTGTGAAAAACCAGAGCAAAACAAATGTTCAGCAGGTTTTGACCATATGGAGAACTTAGCTGATGCTGATCGAGGAATTTTTTTTTTTAATCGGAACATGAGGAAACTAAAACAAACCAAATATTATATGCTAATATGATTCTGGGGTGTATTAACAGGAGTGTTGTATGTAAAACTCAGACAGTAATTGTCCCTCTCTACTTGGCACTTCTGAGGCCCCAGCTGGGGTACTGTGTTCAATTCTGAGTACCACAATTTAGTAAAGAAGTGGATGAATTGGAAAGAGTCCAGAGGAGATCCACAAAAATGGTAAAAGTTTTAGAAAACCTGACCTATAAGGAAAGGTTTTTAAAAAAACTGGGCAAATTTAGTCTTGAGAAAAGAAGGCTGAGGGGGGACCTGATGACAGTCTTCCAATATGTTAAGGGCTATTATAAAGAATATGGGGGTCAGTTGTTCTCAATGTCCATTGAAGGTAGGACAAAAGTAATGGGCTTAATCTACAGCAAGGGAGATTTAGGTTAAATATTAGGAAAAACTTTCTAACTATAATGGTAGTTAAGATCTGGAATAGGCTTCCAAGGGAGGTCGCTGAGTCCCCATCATTGAAAGCTTTTAAAAACAAGTTGGACAAACACCTCTCACGGATGGTCTAGATTTACTTGGTCCTGTCCAGCCCTAGATTTCTATAATTCTATGAAAAACCATAGGGGGACAAGTAAGAAAATAAATATTTTTATTTGTCCTATATGTGACCCGTCCGTGCCTAGGGTAGCCACCTGAAAATGCCAAGGTCAGGGCAAGCTGTAAAAGGAGAGCAGATTCTCCCAACACTGGTGGGTGACACTGAAGTCAGACTTCCCAACCAGCCACAAACAGTGCTTCTGATTCCCCACACTGGTTATCAAGAAGCCAAAACAAAAATATACACAGCCCCCTTTACTGCATTTCAGTCTCTGGCTCCCAATCAGCCACTAGGTCCAGTAAAGAGACCAATTATTTAAAACTCTATGCCCTTTACCAAAAAGGTTTCTCCTGACCCCAAAGGGTCAGCCACAGTACCAGATCAATATAAGTTTGGATCTTACCCAAAATACCACGCTGCCAGTCAATCCTTTAGTAACTAAAACTAAATGTTTATTATAAAAAGAAACAAACTGGAAGATAAATGTTAAAGGATTAAATCAATCAGATGCATACAAATGATTTGAAAGTCCATATATATCAGGTTTCTAGAAGAATTGTGGAATTTGCAGGCTTGTATAAACCCTCTGGTATACATCCAGTACCTGGATGGGTCTCAGTCCTTTGTTTCACAGCTTCAGGTCAGTTCAGTTGTAGATGAGTTGATCCAAAGGTAGGCTGGAGACTAAAGACAAAATGGATGTGGGACAGCTGCCTTTTATGTCCTTTGGGCTTTGCCATGCTGCTTGTGAAAATTTACAGGAATAAAATGGAGTCCAAAGTCACATGAGTAAGTCCTGGTGACTCATCAGGTATATCCTTGGCTTCTCACCCTGGGCCCCTTGTACCTGTGAATTTATTAATGGGCCATTAAACAGGCTAGTGCTGCAGCCCTCCTGTCTGGGGTGTCGCCCAAACACAGCACAATTTGAAATACAGCTATATCAACCATATCCACAACTTCCATTACACATATAACATATGAACATACACATTATCATCTTACTTAGCACATTATAGTCTTTCTAACAGTACCTGACACAGCATATCTCATATGAATTATTATGATTTTGATATACTGATGTTAAATAATATAATAAATGCCCCGCCCCCCCCATCCAACCAGCGTGACACTATACACCACTTTTTTTCTAGCTTTCATATTGATAAATGCATTGAAAATATCCTAGATAGGTAGTCAATTTCCCAACCCACATTAAAGTCCACAATGTGAATGGAGTTTGCACAGATGGGCAGAGGTAGAGGGGACACATGGCTTCCCACAATAGCAATCTCTGTGATATGCAGCAAGCAGGGACTGCTTGTTTCTTCTTTCCTCTAGGGAGCATAATGCCAAAAAAAATGAGGCAGGGAGGAAGCAGGAATAATGGCTCTGCCCCTCTTCCCCATTGGCCCACAGAGTAGGGCTGGTCTACATGTGAAGCAATGGATGGAGCTTATTGATTCCCTCCAAGCCCATGCACAGAGATGCCTTGGAAAGATTGTGCCTGCCTGAGGCAGTACAGCTCTGAACCATCACCTGCCACTCAGGTCAGTGGTGCAAAATGACACAATTCAGAAGGAACAAATAATCCTGGAGCCTAATCAGAGATAATGTTTTAAGTTAGTCTTTAATACGATTTAAAGGAAAGAGTGATACTTAAACACTAAAATACATCAGTGGAACAATATTCATTAACGAGATAAGCTACAGCAGATGCCATAAATGCTGAGGCATATTTACTGCGTGTTGTGAGACCTAAATACCATACTCAAGCATTGTTCCTTCTAAGGACAATATGTTATCATAAGAGTGAGACAAGACATTCACTCAATCCATGTGTGGGGAGTGATGAAGGTTATTGGTGTTTATATGTTATTTCACTCTCTCTGCTACCAATTTTCCCCATAAACTCCCAACTTCCCTAGTGCTCCCAAACCCTCCGAGATACAGAACCTGTTTTCTTGCAGTTCATAGATTCAAAGGGATGTCTACATTGCAATGTAAGGCCAGGGTTTGTGGGACTCGATTCAGCTGATCCGGGTTAGAGAACCCATAGTTTGAGTGTCTACACTAATTCTTAACCCTACAGTAACAATTTACTAACCTGGGCTTGAACCTGGGGCTCTGGCATCCACACTATAGCACACACACCCGAGTCAAACCAACCATATTCCAAACTCCCTAGTACCCTCCCAGAATGTGACCGCTCTAGCCCTTTGACCATAATGCACTGTGAGAGAAGTTGTTTGTCCACCATGCATGTTACAGGAAGTTTGAACAGCCTGCCAAGCAGTCTTTTTGCTCTGTGTGCTGCCAGCTACTGGAGCAGCAACATGGAGGAGGCACCTTTTGAAAACTTTCCCCTGCTTGTGCTTTCATTCCTGTGTCAGGAAATGGACAGAGCTTCTGTGAGATGCTGTTGGACATTTTGGCGGAGTTTTCTGATCCACCAAAGGCACCTGGTGGCATGACAGATTTGTACTGGCTGATGCTGCTTAGTACGCTCGGCATAGCCACCGATGCCATCTACCTAGACTGGCACTTCTGGCGCAGGGCTACAAGCACAGGTTGATGGGACCGTATCATCATGCAGACCTGGGATGACCAGCAGTGTCTTCAAAACTTTCGCATGAAGAAAAGTACATTTCTGGAGCTTTGTGGGCAGCTTGCCTTCACTCTCCAGCAGAAAGACTTGGGCATGAGTTCACCATTGCTGATGCAGAAGTGGGTTGCCATAACCACCTGGAAGCTGGCTACCCCCGACTGCTACAGATCCGTTGCCTGTCAGTTTGGTGGTGGAAAGTAGACTGTGGGTAAAATGGTAGCGGAGGTCTCTGAGGCAATCAGACATGGGTTACCTGAAGGTGGTGGGCATTAAAGATATTCCAGAGGTAACTGCTGGTTTTGAAAGAATGGGGTGTCCTAACTGTAATGGGGCCATTGATGGGACACATAGTTTGCTCTCCACAAGGAGCACAAGTACATAAACTGCAAAGGGTACTACTCCATTGTTATGCAGGCCCTCGTGGACCACAGAGGCCAATTTATGAACGTCAGCATGAGCTGCACTGGAAAAGTTCATGAAGCCAGGGTTTTTCACCATCGGGGAGTCTACATTCCTGGACATGCTAGGACACTGTTCCTATCAAATGACAGTGTCATAAATGGGGTTATTGTCCTCCCTTTATTCTTGGGTACCCAACATACTCCCTTTTGCTTTGGCTTATGAAACCATACCCTGGCAATAAAATGTTTAATTACACTTTCAGCAGATGTAGAATGGAGGTTGACAATGAGATTGAAATGCCCTTGGAGATGTTTACTCTTCCAGCCAGAGTTCCCACTTCAGGAAAAGTTAGCAGTTATCAGCACCTGGGATTAGGTCAGAATTCATGAACTTGTGTGAATTAACAGGATGCTGCATTGTTTATGGGGGAAATGTGCTAACACATAGCTCACCCTGTTCTGGATGCATGCAAACTCGCAGAACTCCAGAGTCTTCCTCCTTCCTGCCCATAGCATATTTCTCAGCAAAAACTGCCACCCCAGTCATACTTGGGAGAAATAATTTTGTCACCCACAGACTGCAAGGACTACCTCTAACTGAAATGGACTAGATTTGGAAATAGAACACATTTCCCTAAACAAACAAACAAACACACACACACACACACACACACACACACACTGAGTTCACTGTTTCCAGGTGGCTCCATAGACCGTTAAGTATTTATAGAGCAGCAAACTTCAAGCCATTATTTCTTTCAGGAAAACGGGAATGACTTCTATCAGCTATTGTCATTGGCCCCTTACTCAGGCGGGAGTTCTCCATCCAATGGTATAGGCACAGTGTTGGGGTTGGGATCCCCTTAGGGACTTCACTCCAGTTCTGATTGGTCTGGCATAATTAGGAGGCTCTCTTGCTGTCACCAGGCTTTGAGAAGGTTGACATGGTTTATCTGTCTTTCCTTACACCCACCAGGCTGGCGTATGTCATAAATGATGGCCCCCTGACCTTCCTTACTAATTCAAATGGGCTCAGTCACTGTGTCATCAGTTTTGACTCCAACGTCATGAGCAGCAGGACCCTATCCCCAGATGTGAACTCCCTCACCCAGGCCCCTTTGTTGTAGGCCCATTCTTGCTCCTGCTAAGCTTTTAGCAACATCTCCTGGGCAAACGCCCCTAGCCTTTCCAAGTCTTCCTACAGACAGATCACATACTGGACTATGCTGAGCTTCAGTGGTGGTTGTTCCTCCCAGGTCTCACAGGAGAAGGTCTAGCACCCCCAACGGTTGACATCCATACAGGATTTCAAATGGAGAAAACCCAGTGAGGCTTGTGGCACCTCGCAGATGGCAAATAGGAGGGATGGGAGCAACTGGTCCCAATGCCTGGGTCCCTGGCTACGAATTTCTGCAGCATCTCCTTCAGGGTTTTATTGAAGTGTTCCACCAGTCCATCTGTTTAGGGGTGATAGTCGGATGTCTTCAGCACTTGGATTTTTAATAGGGCACATAGTTCTTGCATCAGCTGGGATGTCATATTGGTCCCCTGATCCATCAGGATCTCTAGGTACCCCTACCAGCACAAATACCTTCAGCAGCTCAGGTGCAATATCGGCAGCAGTTGTCGATCAGAAGGGGTATAGCTTCAGGGTACCAGGTGGCGTAATCCGCTATTACTTGGATGTATTGGTAGCTGGTTGTTGTCTTCTCCAAGAGTCCCATCAGATGCACCCAGATCATGTCTCGATTAATGGAAGGCGGACAAGTGGGGCTTTTGTGGGTTTCCAGGTCCCAGCCAGGTTGAGGGCCAGCTTTTTAGCTATCTGCTGGTACGCATGGTCATTCTAGGTATTTTGGCTAAGGTCCACAGTTTTGCTGGCCTCACACTAGAGATTCACTAAAATTTAGCTGTGTTCCTGGGACCATGAAGCAGCGCACTTTGCAAAAGGTTTGTTCTGTTCAGTCTCCATTGGAAAAACAGAATGCTCTCAGATGGTGGATTTGCAGCTTGGTGGTCAGAAGACAATGGATAGGTTAACGCTGACTCACTGGGCTGCTGCTGTATGCCAAGGGAGGGAGGCTTCCATTTTCAATTGACTCGATTGGCGATCATTGGGATAGAGAGGACAAAGGAAGTTGGCCCATGGGATTGTGGGATACTTTTGGTGGGCTCCCAGGACCCAAGAACTGATATATCCAGTAAATCAATAAGAGTTTATCTCCCTGCATCTGAAAGGGTAAAGCAGATCAAAAGCTCTAGAGCTACTATACATCCCCAGAAAAAAATCAAATTCCCTACCTAGAATATGATAAATAAAAAAAGAATGCAGCAAGCAAGTCATAATTCTGTCAAAATGTTCTGTTATGTAGTTTGAAGCTATAAAATATAAAAAAAACAGATGACATTGCCAAGAAAATACTCATATCTGGTAAACATGCACCAACGTTCAAAACAGATTTAAAGGAGACACAAGAGCAAGTTTTTGTTGGTTTTTAGGAAAATATTTTGTCCTCCATAAGATATTTTACAGCCCTAGGCTCACTTCATCAAATAAAACTTCCAGCGATCTTAGAGGAATGCCTACAATAATAAAAATCTTGAGATCATTTTGTAAGGGCTTTATTCACCTTTTATCCTTGAAAGCATGCTTTTGATGGAGGCATTCTGAAGGCTTATTTCAATAAGAAATAGCTCTTGCAGCTGCTGACCAAAGTAAATCTTTTGGGCTCTGCAGTCATGAAGGCTTACTTGTGATTGCCAGTGGGAATTTTAAAATGTCCCAGCTTTCCAGTTGTCCGGAAAGACCATATTAAGTATTGCACACTTTGGAATCTTTGGGACATATTCTGATCTCAGTTGTAAGTGCAAAGTAGCTTCCTTGGAATCAGGAGAATTACATTGGATTTACACCAGAGTAACTGAGATCAGAATCTGGATCCTTTACCTTGTCCAATTGTCATATATGATGCTCCAAGGGATAGAGGTAAAAGATAAAATCCTGTCTAAAGATGTTGCTGGACAGGAGAGCTTGGAGCACAGAAGGTTGCATTTTCCATTGCTGACATCAATTTTCTGTGTACTCTTTTGGAGACACAAAAAAATAGACAAAACAGGCAGAAATGGCCAGAGGTTTATAGAATCACCGTTAGATAAATTTAGCCAGCTCTTAAGAGACAAAATATTGGACTATCCAAGTAGGTATGATGGAAAAATTTGTAAAACACCTTGTCAGTCTAGTCTATACAACTCTTGCACCTTAACAAAGGTAGGGTTAAGATAGGATGCTGACCAGCATGCTATACTAGTGCTTTTAGGGAGACAGGGGCCAGATCATGCCTCAGAGATTCACATGTGGAGGGGATCCTCTGTGTGCAAATAAACCTCTTCCTGCATTGAAAGGTGGAGGGGGTCAGCTGCCTTTACAGCAGTGGCTCTCAGCCTTTCCAGACTACCATACCCCTTTCAGGAGTCTGATTTCTCTTGCATACCCCAAGTTTCACTTCACTTAACTACTTGCTTACAAAAATCAGACATAAAATACTAACGTGTCACAGCACACTGTTACTGAAAAATTGCTTACTGTCTCATTTTTACTACATAATTATCAAATAAATCAATTGGAATATAAATATTATACTTACATTTCAGTGTATAGTATATAGAGCAGTATAAACAAGTCATTGTACGATATTTTAGTTTGTACTGACTTCGCTAGTGCTTTATATGTAGCCTGTTGTAAAACTAGGCAAATATCTAGATGAGTTGACGTACCCCAGGAAGACCTATTCATAGCCCCCGAGGCACATGGACCCCTGGTTGAGAACCACTGCTCTACAGTACCCTGGCTCTTTCCTAGAATCCTGTGGTCAGGAAAAGGCAGGGACTGGTGTGGACAGGGGCAGGCTGCATTGCATTGGGTAAGGGAAAGGTAACAGCTGAGGCAACATTACCTATCACTATGACATCTAAGGCTGAGAAAGATTTACTCTTATATCATTTTTAATTAACAGGTTAAACATTAATATGAAGATGGAACTCTTCATTAGGAACACAGCCCTGAATATGTGGTAAAAGTACAGTTACTAACTATATGCTATTTCCCCCCCTTTTTGTGAATAGAAATAGGAAAGGTCACTTACCAGAAGTACATTTATGATGATGAAGGGCTAGATTCTGTGACCCTCACTCATACCCGTGCAAGACCATTGATTTCAGTGGCATTAGTCAGGGAGGAAGATGCCATTCAATGTGAGTCACCGATTCTAATTTGATTCAGATGGAGACATTTCTTAATTTGTATTATTATTATACGGAGAGTTAGACAGCACCCATTAGGATGTGGATCTTAAGTGTCATGCAGAGCCAAGGGAACCCAAACTGTGGGTCATGACCCCAAGTGGGATCGCTTCATCAGCAGAAAGGGTCACAGCAATCCCTAGTGTGCAGAAGACGCCATTTTACAAAATGGCCTCCCACGCACAGCGTGACCTCATATGCACGAGGTCACGTCACATGGAAGATGCTATTTTGCTCTACAAAACAGCGCCCTCAATGCAGCATGACGTCACATACACCATATGTATGTGAGGTCATGCAGTCCAGAGGACGCCATTTGTAAAGAAAAATGGCATCCTCCTTGTAGCGTGACCTTGCATGTACAGTGCGTATGAGGTCACAATGCATGGAGGACACCATTTTTAAATGGCAACTTCCATGCTGTCTGGGGGAGTGGAAAACACATCTGAAAATGGGGTCATGCAGGGAAAATGTTTGGGAACCACTACCGTACAGAGTTCATTGCAGGACTGGGGCCTTGATTAGTTTCTGGCCTTTTCGCTTCCCCTTGGCATGCAGAGAGTAGGCCTTGAATCACAAGACAGACAAACTTGACTTTGCTTTCTTTCTTATTTTGTTTTATAGTTGCCCTTTATGATCCTCCTGGTAATATAGGCAGAGCTTGTACCTACGTAAGAAAAAAAGAGAACACTTTGATTTTAAACCTGAACTATTTTGCTTGAGGAATTGAATTAACTGAATTTCAGTATGGTTGTGTAAAATCAATTCATTTAAAAATGAAACAAAACCTTGCCTAGAATGAGGCCGCTAAGAGGAAGATTTTGATTAAATATTTTCTGAGTCTGTTACTGCTGCCCCTGCACCTTTAATCTGTCCATCCTGCTATGACACTGCTGGATCTGTACAGCCAGAAATGGGCCTCTTGTCAATCACTGAAAGGAAAAGCTGCTCCCAGCGTGAAGACAAGACAGAGAATCTAATACATTCAAGGGCAGCAGGAGTTGGCTACCTTAATATTAAAAATATGATTTAAAAGTGAGTATGATTTAAAGAGAAAAAGAAAGAACAGAAAGAAAAAAATGTTATGGACATATGCACAGACCAGAATCAAAAGCTTCTGTAATGAGGGAAGGGAGATGAACAGAAGGTTGCAGGCAGTCCTTTAAGGACCTTGTTATTCAGATCTCATTTACCTGAGAAATGCTTAGATACTAGGATTGGAGTGGGGACTCTCTCTTACTATGTTTGTGTAGTGTGCCTATAATAATGGGACCCCAGTCTTTAGTACTATTTTAACACAAACAAATAACAAATACAATAATGGGCACTGCAGGAAACCTGAAGAGTGGTATATGTAAAATGGCCTAATCCCCTTTGTACTGCTACACTAATTACTGAGGTTTGGGATGGGGAGGTTCCTTCCTTTTATTATGGACTTTCAATATGTCATAAAGCGCTGCCGGCCACACACTTCAGTGCATGAAATAAGACAAATAATGGGCATAGCTATAAAATTGAAAATGAAAATTAAACCACACACCACAGTATATCTAATCCCTGCACTAAATGTGACTGTCCTTTAACAAATGACTCCATAGTCTAAAGAGGATAAGAAGAGCAACAGCACTCTTGTGGGCTTTGTCTGCTCTTTCACCCACCTCCAGTTGCTTTCTGTAGAATTGAAGCTTTCTTTTCAAATAAAGTGCCTAGCCCGTCCTGCAAAAACAAAAACTAGCCCTTCCAAAAGTCACTTGGTGCAGTGTTGTCTTTCTGAATCTTCACACAGATAAACTGAAGCAATGGGCCTGAGGTCAATGGAGTTGCATAAAACTGGTGTGAGAGGGGAACTGTGTCCAGTGGTTTTGAGAAACATGGATATTGTCCCATTATTCTCAATGGAGCCTAATGATGGTAATTTAAGTATCAATGTTGTTAGCTTTTTCTCTGCTGGTCATGTCAGCAAAAATACCCAGCTGACGTACTGATCCAGTTTTGTGTTATGAAGTGGCAGGCATGGACAGGGGCAGCCCCAGACATTTCTTTAAAAGTGGACTGCTGGTAGTGGTAAATCCTTGCAGTGCTGTCCTGATTCTCAGAGGGAAATTTTGGCCCCGCTGAAGTCAATGACAAAACTCCCAATGATTTTAATAGGGCCAGGATTTCACTCTCAGGATTGCCCCTTCCAGCTGAGTTCTCCACCCTCTGCCCAGCAGAGGGGTGAGAGCATGGGGAGAGAAACAAGCCACTAGTAGGTTGCACCAACCCTGCCTGTGGAGTGGGGAAGAGAGAGAAGCTTGCTTCCCCCACTCTCTGCCCAGGAGAGGAGTTTTGCTGGTATAAGTGCTAGTGTAGACAAAGCCTTAGAGGTGATTAAGTATCAGCTCCTAAAAAAATGATTTTATAAACAGGAAGCTAAGACACTTACTTTCTTAAAACAAGCAAACCATTATTAGATGCTAAAAGAGTGCTTTTTATATACATTTTGCAGCAATTAAAATAATCCTTATTGGAATAAACATACTTCCACAATTTGTCATGAAGACTCAGCAGTTTTTATGGAAGGAGGGTTAGTAGCAGAAAATGACAGTAATGAATGTAGTGCATTAGATAATTATCTGAATATCCCAGTCTGACCTATCTTAGATGCACTTACATTCTGGACAATGTTCTTAGAAATCACTTTTCTTCCCTGCAACTAGCTCTCTCAGCACTTTCTTGCTATGCACATCATTGGGAAAACAAGGTTTCTCTGGATTTGCAAAAAGCCATACATTTGGCTTTTTCAATTTGGACTGTTGGCTATGGCAAAAATTGCTTTTTGCATCACTAATCCCATCCCACCACAAAAAGAAAATCTACACGGGTTAGAATTTAAATACATAATAGTCCAAGGGAGAATTAAATTATTACACACAGAAACACACAGACACACCCCTGATGAGGAAAGAGGAGAACATCAAGTACTGTTCTGCCAACCCAGAACAGATCCTACTTTGCATTTCAGTAGACTGCTGTTTCCTGTGTCCCATGTCACCATTTCAGCAAGTGGTCTACAAGTGCACATTTATAATCAGTTGTACTAAACCTCCCAGCAGCTACTATTGTTGTTTTTTTAAGTAAGTGTTTAAATGTTTAGGGATAGATTTTGCAAGGTGCATGTTATGAGCCTAAGTAAGAATCCAAGTATGTAAATCAATAGGGCACAGAAATTTAGAATGTTCAGACATGAAACTGAAAGACCTAGTTCAAAGGAAAATTATCATGTATAGTGGATCCAGCTAACAGAATGACTTGCAATTGCTAGAGCTGGATGCTACTGTGACTAGATCTAGTTGTTCCTGGTTAAGGCCTTGATTCAGCAAAGCGTTTAAGCACATACTTAATTTACGCAATCCTATCCCTATTCACCAAAATAATTAAGCAGCTACCATTAAAGTCCGTGCACATGCTTAAGTGGTTTGCTGAATCAAGGCCTAAACCTACATAGATAAAGTCTCAGATTAAAAGGGAGTGCTTGTGTTCAAGGCCTCTGTATCTACAATCTATCTGCTATGCACCACCTCCGTGACCAACACAGAAAAAACTAAAATTTTGTGCAGCACTCTGCATTTATAAGTACCTCAGCGCACACTAAACATGTCCTGGGCAAATGTAGTTCAGATCTAGTTTTTAGACTGGAAGCTCTTTGGGACAAGGATCATGACTACCTCTATATGCTTATTTATACGGCCCATTGCACAATGGGACCGTGACCAGGGGCTACCATAATTAAAATTAAATAACATTGATATTGATATTCAGTCATTCACACTCACTTAGTCCAGTAAATCTGTGGATTTACATTAGTTGCACATTTATGGTCTAATTATATTGAAAATATGTTTGCCCAATAAATATATGGTTATGCCTCAAGGCCTATATCATGAGCTTTGCAGTTCATGTGCAACTCAGGCACACCTCTTTATGAAATAAACCCGAAGAGCTGAGCTTAATTTAAACAACAAACAGAAAAACAAAAAACATGTTCTGCCTCTGCCAGTTTGAAGGTTGTAGCTCTTTGACTCCACAGCTACGGACCACATGCCTTTCACAGAAGCCTAAATTGTTTTGTCAGCCATAGAATATGCCTTTGCAAACACTTTTAAGAGCAATAAAGTGTTTACTTAGTTATTGGCCTTTTTTATGGATCTGCAACTGCCCAGGACTTTATGATCTTCACAATACTTCATTCCAAAACTGCTCAGGACTTCACTATTATGAATAGAGATACAACTCAGCTCTTTCCTCTCCAAAGGCCTAATCCACAGCCCATTGAAATCAATGCTATCGCTTGACAGCCCCTATCACTTGGGCTAAAGGAGAATCACTTTTAGATTTAGCAATATTTTCTTTTTTAATATATTTTATTTTAAAACCTTTTGGGTAAAATCCTCGTCTCAGCAAACAAGGGGAGGAACTAGGCTGTGCATTTGGGATCCTTGCAGGAGCTCAAACCACTATCTACCTCAACCAAAGTCTACAGCCACTGCTGAAGTCTTGAACTGGCAGTACCATTCATGGCTCCTGGAGCCCCCTCCATGCGGGGAAATGCCTGGGCAACCGTTACAGTTCCAGACCCAGCAACCTCACCACATTCCTCACTATGTTGTCTCTGTCCAAAAGCTCTTTTATATGTTGGCATGCAGGAAGCCACAGTGGAACAGAGCTCTGCAGTGTGTGTGGGGAGGGGGTGTTTGAATCTCTCCATAAAGTCCCGGCCTTCCTTCCCCTTCACACACAGTGGAACCTGTGCAATTTGACTCCATTTAGGGCCCTTCATGCTCATGGACGTGGGGTTAGGATGCGTAGATGGCAGCGTAGTCTATTGGCACTAGACTGGGAATCAGAACACAGGGGTTCTTTTTCTGACACTGACTTGGTGTGTGAACTTTGGCAAATCACTTCACCTCTCCATGCCTCAGTTTCCCCCTCTGTAAAATGAGGATAATATATTTGCCTTACCTTTTGAAGTGTTTTAGGATCAATGCATGTGAAGCACTGTACTGAAAGCTAAGCTAATTAGAACACACACACACACACACCCCTTCTTCTCCCAAGACCAGTGTAACACAAAAACCTGCAAAGGTTTAAAAGCTTCCCTGGATTGACCGTTTTGCCTTTACAAACTGCTTCATGGGTTCAATAAAAGAGTTGCTTTGTGTTCTTTAAATGCTGACTTGTCACCTAGCCCGCCCTCCTGAGACTCACATGCATGCACTTGCTTTCAGTAAGGAAACCCCATTACTCATGTCTGTTTCCCCCAAATATCAGGCCACCTGTCACATGCCATGAACCCTTCACAAGTACTGCCATAAACACTGTAAACATAAGAATGACTGCCATCCAGCCAAGTGCCTTCAATTATTGTACCAAGTCAATATGCCATTGTTAATATAACCCAGAAATCCTCTCCAAACTTCAAGGTCATCATTCATCCTCGTGAAACACAGACATTTTTTGACCCAGCCATTGCCTGGCAATATTGTCCAATAGCAAAGATCAAGTATCTAGCTGGAACATGTCATTTCCACTATGTTGTTTTTTTAAGTAGACAAGCTAGATTCAGGAGCAATTTCAGATATTGCAGTTGTGGCTCCGAAACCTTGTGGCCAGAGCCTCAGCCGGTGTAAAAACTGTTGCTATGCTCATGTACACCAGCTAAGAATCTGGTCCAAACTGTATATAACATTCACAAGACGATTAACAAGTCCAAAAAATAAAGGGGAAATGCAAAAGCTCTATGAAAAACTTGGGTCACTCTACTGTATTAGGTTAGTAGCTGAACTAGGCGAGGAAAGACGTACTGAGTGAGATGACAGGGTTAAAAATAAACTCTAAAATTTGTGTTCAAACTGGTGAGAGAATCACTCTGCTTTTCTTCACTGTTCTCTAATGTGCTCTCCTCAGGAAAAACCTTCTGATTCAATGAGAATACCATTCTGGGAATCATACACTTACATAATAAAGCAGCTTGGGAAAGAATTAAAAAGAGACCTTTTATGATGAATTTCCTCCCATAAATGAACAGCTTGTTCTTAAGTATTCACACATACAGTAACTGTACCATGGAGCTACCCAGCTAGTTTGCCTGCAGCCTCTCATGTACTGAGTTATAATTTGGAACACTCAGATAACCGGAGGGTCAGATGCTAAAGTGCTCAACACTGAAGTCAGTGGTAGGAGCGGGTTTGCACTGGCACTGAGTGCTTTCATGGGCTATTTGTTCCTCACAGCTGAAGCAAAATGAAATTTTCCCAAGCTCTGCTCAAGTAAGAATCTCATTTTTTTCACATCTAGACAGCTTGCCCTATCAACAAAAATTTTTAAATTATTTTAACTATTTTTTTTAAATATGCACATTTGAATTTTTATCTGATTTTTTTTTAACCCACATGTTTAAACAAAAAGACAGAGACCAAGCACCCTCTTCCTTTTAGTGGATTTATCTTAAACCCTGGCAGGCTGGCTTGACATGTTTTTGCAGAACACACAGGACATTTGGGATTAAAGTTACCAGTTGTTACTGTCTCATTAGCATAGCATCAGGAACTGATATGTAGGAACTGATTATGTTCTCTTTGCCCAGCTTCCACACCTCTAATCTCAGAGCTGACCTGATTTATACCACTAGATTTACATGGGCCAATGTAAATTGAAATCCAGAGAAGAGGGAGAGAGTTGGAGATTCCCTGAAAATAAACTCGGCTCGCAAAGAGATTAACCCATTTAGAAATGCACTTTGCCTGTCGCTGAGTGTGCAGTGTTTTATCTGTTTAACAAGCATAGGGCTAAATCCAGATACTCACACCATTCAAAGCAAATATAAGGTAACATTCCAACAGTCATGGCACACCAGTTCACCTGGATTTTTTTAGAAAAACATTTTTTGCTGTGATTTAAATCAAGGTGAGCCTGAAAAATCCTGTGCACTCCTAATGCAATCCCAAAATAGACTCCGTCAGATCTGATGTTTTGTATTTATCAAGGGCTGAGGCTTATGTAATTTTTCATTTACAGGGAAGGAAACAACTTATGGGAGAACATTAAAAACACCAGACATGTTGGCCCTATGGCCTTTGTCTAAGAATTCCCAGAAAATAACTCAGCTGACAAAGAGATTAACTCATTTATAAATGCATTTGCTTGTCGCTGAGTGTGCAGAGTTTTATCCATTTAATGAACATAGGTCTAAATCCAGATTCTTATAAGGTTGAAAATAAAGAACACTATTTAATCCTATCAAGAGCATTTTCTGCATCTTAGTAAAGTGCTTCTGCTGAAACATCAAAGGCTTTTACACACAGGACTAGATTTAAAAGTGGTGCATAGGGAGTTACACACACAGATTCCACTGGCAATAATAGGGTTTGTGCACAGAACTCCCTCTGCAGCATTTGTTAAACACAGGTATGCATTCATGAGATCTGTTTGCACATGGATATCCAAGTATGTAGCGGGTATGCAGAACAGGCAGATGTAGCATCCATATGGAGCGGAGCAAGTCAGTCAAAACTCAGGTCCAATGCCTAAGTCTGGCTCAGCTCCTTCCCTCAATGAAGGTGAGCCAAGGACAACTACAATAACCTCTTGTGCATCATGATGCCAAAACACAGAACAAGCACACCATGGTTACAGTGCATTTTTTAAATTTCAGGAAAGTCCTGGTATGCATTCTGTGATCATTATACTGTACTTTATGCAAACAATGTCACCAAACCAAAATGATGTTAGAATTTATATGGGATAAGAACAAATTAAAACCAGGTACAACCACATTATATAGATTCATTAAATAGGTTGGATTGGCTGTTCCAAAATGTTACAGGAAAGTTCATCCTACAATTTAGTATTACGTGTCAGCTAGAAAAACTTGATGACTGTATTGTTGCATAATGTTTCTCTAAATAAAAAGTGCCAAGTTTATTTTTGTACTTGTTACTATTGTGTTTCTAATACATGTGTGTTAAGGGCATGTGTGTTAAATTGCTCAAACTGTGGGGGATTGGGGCAGGGACAGTCATGCCTAATAGTTAGACCCCTGGAGCTAGGTGCCAAGCCAAAGGTCAGAGCTGAAGACAAAAGTCAAGCCAAGGGTCAAAGCTGGAGACAGCGTCAGGTGCCATGTCAGTGGTCGAAGCTGGACTCAGCCTCAGGGGTAGGGTATAGGAGCAGAGACCTGGAGAGATACAGAAAAGCAGGAACTGGAAACAGATAGGTGTCTGGGACACAGACGACACATGCCTCCTGATACTGGGGGAGCACAATGTAAAGGGGAGGGACATGTGACCACTCCACGTGTCGCCTCTGGGAAGAACTTCCAGCCCCATCTCCCTGGGCAAGGGCAGCCAATCTTGCCAGCTCCTGGGGGGCTAGGGCCACAGAAGCAGGGAGCATGTGCCTATGGTGCCGACTGGGGCCAGCCCCAGCCCGGGGAGACTCACAGCGCCAGTGTCTCCCTGGAGCTTGCAGACACCTCAGCCGAGGAGATTCGGGGCATTCATGCCCTTACCTCTTGCTGAGCAGCTGTTCCCAACACCTACCCCAACAACCCCCAGCTCTACACCTGAGTGGGGAGCACAGTGGGCGGGATGGAGCCTCTTCTCAGGACAGCTGCAGGTGGCTGTTCCAGGTCACTGCCTCTGGGCAGCACAGCAGCTGCCTGAGAGACAGCCCGACGAGGGAGGTGGCGGCAATCTGCCCCCTCCACTCCCTGCCTGGGCCTGGGTCTGGCTGCCAGGGACAGGGGTCGAGTGAGTTGGAAAAGTGCTGGGGAGGAGTGGGGGCTCTGGCTTGCTCAGCCCCTATCCCTAGAAACCGAGCCTGGGAGGAAAGCAGAGGGGGAGGGCCACCAACACCTCCCCAGCTGGGTTCTCACAGGCAGCCGCCGCACTGCACAGAGTAGCAACTCAGAGTGGCCACCCTCAGCTGGCATGAGAAGCAGCTCCATCCCACCCCTTCTGCTCCCCAGCCAGGCCCGGCTGCCAGGGACTGGGGCTGAATGTGCCAGAGGGCAGGCGCAGCGGGAAGACAAACAGAAATGTGGGAGGGGCACTTGACCCCACATGGCACTCCTACGCATCACCTATGGTCTGGGATAAGGAGGACAGAAACCAGAAACAGGCTTGGAGGCAGGAACCAGGAGTCAAGCAAGTCGGCAGCATCCATAGAAACACCCAGCCAAGGATTCCCCTAGCTGCTTAGACAACTTCCTGTGCCTTTTTTTGGTTTAAGTAGAGCTTCCGAGCCAATCAGTGAGCTGGGATGTCTCCCCCAGTCAGGAGATTCATGGGTGGGGCTCTTTGCGAAAAAGAGCTTCACAGGCCACATTTGCCACAGGTTCAGGTGACCTGCTGGGTGGTGGCTGTGGTCTGAGCCATGCCTGGGTTTGAGGCCTTTGATCCCTCACATATACTCCCCGAAGAAAAACAGTGCATAAAAGGTCCCTACCCCAAAGAGCTTGTAATTTTAGATCTGACATGACAAATGGGGATAACAAATAATAAGGAACGTACGTGGTGGGGAGAAACAGGTAATATCAAGTTAAAGGATGATCCTTCAGTAAATTGGGGCCTTGTCACATGAAAGCGCTATTGCCCTTTGTCACTCTAACTAGGAAATATAGTCCAGTTTTTTGGGTTGCTGGGTTCTTTGTTGTTGGTTTTGTTCGTTTTTTTTTTTTTTTTTTTTTTTTTTTTTGCCACCATCTCTCGGGGTCTGTCCTACAGGAGGACTAGATCAAAATAAAACTACAGCTGTCTTCTTGACGCCATTAAGAATGCTGTAACAGAGCTCAGATGCTGACAGAAGTAACACATGCCTTCCCATTCACTGATCATGAAAGACACTAGAAGCAACAAACTGCAGATTCCAGCACTCAGTTCCACTTCTGCAGCTGAACAGATCATTGCAGAAGGAGCTTTGAGCACAAGAAGTGGCCATCTGATCATCAAGCCAATGAGGTTCTGACATAGCAATAGTATGTATGCTTATTAATTATTATTACATATTATAATGTTATGTGTTTATGTATTTTGGAAGAGAAAAACTGGAATAGTAGCCAAGGGATTTTATTTCCTGACCCAGATCATGTGATTAGGGCCAGGAAATAGTCAATTTTGTGCCAGCACACGTGTGAATCAGATGCATATTACAGCATTCAGGTGCACCAAGTGTTGGCTCGAAAGCGGATATGGCCGGAACACTTGAATAGTGTGCAGTTTCAGCCTCTCTCACTGGCATGGCTCATGTGGAGATTTAGTGGAAATTTAAGTTGCTTCTCCTCAATCCTGGTGGAAAATGGAATTTGAGGACAGGGCAGCTGAGTACACAGGTAGAGAAAGAGAGAGAAAGGGAGGGTTAGAAAAGTCATCCATTCTGAAACCAAGATGTCCCTCACCATGTCTAGTTGCCAGTCAGTGTTCTAAGAAGTAGAATTAGTGAAACACCTCCATGAATGCTCAGGTATAATCCTTATAATCAAAAAGAAAGAAGGTAATAAGCAGCTTTCACCAGCCCTTCTTCCAAGTTTGATTTTTAGAAACCCCTCAAAAGAGTAAAGGAGAACAGCCAAGGAAACCTGCCAGAAATGCAGACTTTTCCCTGAAGGGTCTTCCCTTTATCAGAATAACTCCTTATTTGGAACAAATACCTGTGACAGGGTGCTGGGGATGAATCCCTGGCCAGCCCCCTGCCACGCTAGCTTAGGGGCAGCAGAGCAGGTAGCTGGGCTGGGGCTTGATTGCCTGAGGGAAGACAAGTGTGCGTAGGCACAGGCTGAGCAGCCTCCTGGGAGTTTGATTAGGCCATGAGCTGGGCAAGGCCCTGTATGGTGGTGGGAGATTCTTGTGCACGTTGTAAATAAACCACTGGTGATTGCAAGCTTGAGGGTCTCCGAGTCCTTTGTGGTCCCGAGCGACACTGAAGAGAGGCACAGCGAGGGGATGCTGCGCTACAATTCCTTAATCTAATAGGATCTAGCCTCATCCCAGAGCCTACGATGCTTCCCGTGGGTGTTGGAAAGAGAAGTGGGCCTGCCAAAATCCTCTCTGATCAGTAATATAGAAAGCGTTGGGTCTCCCACACAGAAAGAGAGCATTAGGTAAGGGAGCCAGGGGCCAGTGGAGAAGGAAACTTGTGTCGAAGAGCCTTGAGGCCTTTTGGAAGGAGAGGTTCTGTGTGGAGCGGAAGGGTTACTCAAATGACTGGGTAATGTAGTTGATCTTCAGGTAACAAATTTTGGATGCATATCCAAACTATGCTCTGATTCTAAACGGTTGCAGGTTTACTCAACTTTTTCTTAAGTGGAACATGACTCATCAGGCGGCACCAGAGGTGGAACTGAGGGTGAAGTCAACAAACTGCATTGATGAGCTTAATTTAAAGAAATCCTGTTTTCCCTTACCTTTTGACACACACTTCTAGTTCCGCCTACACCAAGTGCAAAGATCTACTAGGAAAAAGGTAAGATGAGATTGCTTGTTGTCCTTTCAGATGATGACAACTCTGCCAGACCCCAGGTTAAGGATTTCAAGTTGTAGGAGCACAAATGAGGTTATTCTTTCCCCCTCTATGCAAAGATAAACAACACACTTTAGTGAATTAGAGCAAGAAATATCACATTACAAGACGACCCTGGCCCTTGACAACGATCTCTCCCTTTCAGCACGAAGCTCACAGCATTGTTGTATAGACTAGAAACAAGACTAGAGGAAACTGATCATTGTGTAGATTATTCTTAGTTTATTGCCAAACTCTATTCACCTGCTGTGGTTTATCACCAGTTCTTTGCAAAGAGATTAGGAAATTCCAAGAGAATAATACATTTTAATTTGCTGTGCCTGTCATTGTTTCACTTTATTTTACCTTCCTAGTTAAGGCTGTATATATGAAATGAGAATACCAAGTAATAAATGCTAATTTGGGCAAACTTGTCCCCCAAAAGTAAAAAATTCCCACAGGGAAACAGTTGAAAATTATGACACCATAAACTAATGATATAAAACCTGTACTATAAGCATTAGAATTAGTCACCCATTATGCATGTGCCCATCCTGGTGTTCAAGTGTTCAAAATGACACAAGGTGCTTCAGGCAATTTTGGCGTTAGAAAAGAATTAAGATTCCCCTTTCAACTCGCTCTCTTAGCCATGCTTCTGATGGCTGGGTAAAATGGTCCCCAAGCCTCAAACAAATCTAAATGAACACAAAAATTGTGAGAAACAGAATACAAGACCCCTCCCCCACGCACGCCACACCCTGAAAATGTGGACCAATTAATTCTTACCATTCGAATGTGCCCTCTCTAGAATGTGCAAATAGATAAAACCAAAAAAATCCATCCTGAAATGCAGCGTCATTCCAATTGACACTGATAATTGCCAACAAAAACTGCCCTGACAGCTGTGCACTATATGCAGAGTGTACAGCTAATGGCAAAGCTGGAGCAGTGACCAGTGAGTAGGGAGAAAAGTTAAAAACATCCATTATTTCTGCCTAATGTTGCACAGTCACAACAAGATTAAAAAATAATCTCATTTCACTGATTCACTTCTGGACTTCTCTAAGAGTGCCCCAAAAGAGGCATTCACTTGTTTGGGGTCACACATAAGACCGGTGGTGATTTATGTCATGATGGTGGTGTTCCCTGCAAAATGTACCTAAATTGCATTTAGAAGAGGGGGAAGTGGGTGTTCTGAGAAACATAGAGATGAGTCATCTCCAATGTCTACATCCAAATAGAATATCAGTCCATGCTTCTTTAGAAGATATACTGAAGGGGTGAAATCAGGGAAAGCGGTGGACATGATATACCTTTACTTTAGCAAAGCTTTTGATACAATCTCCCTTTATCAGCTCCCGCGCAATGGTCTGAGCCATGGTGCTCTTCAGGGGGATGGCCTCTGGAAAGCAGGTAACATAGTCCACCAAAACGAGGAGGTAGCGGTATCCCGCCACACTCCACTCCAGGGGTCCGACCAGGTCTATTGCTACCCTTTTGAACAGGGTCCCAACCAATGGGAGGGGCACTAGGGAAGCCTGTGGGATGCCTGCTGGGGCCGCCCACTGACACTCCGGACAGGAAGCGTAATATTCCCCGACTTCATGATGTATGCCGGGGCAGTAGAAGTGGGCTAGGACCCGGGCCAGTGTCTTGTCAAGGCCCAAGTGGCCCGCAGCCAGGATGTTGTGTGTCAATCAAAGGATGGATCTCCAATGGACCCAGGGCACTATCAACTGGGCGTGGGGCGTCCTGGTCCGGGAATCTCGTTCCATGCGATAGAGCCAGACTTGTCATAATTCAAACCATGGCCACTGCATGGCCCACTGGGGTTTGGTCACCACCCCATCCATGGCGGACAATTGATCGTAGGTGCAGCTGAGCATGGGGTCTTCTCGTTGATCCCGGCAGAAGTCACTCCCAGGATACCCCAGGTTGTAAGGGTCAGCCACTGTCAGAGGGGTCTCTCCCTCATGGGCCCCCGGGTTGCCGGGGAGGCCCTAGGCTGGATCCAGACTGACATCTTCAGGGTGAGGCCCGTAGCCACCAGGGTTTCCCTCTCCCGGGGCTCCCTGGCAGCCAACCCTCTGCAGTATCCCGGCAAAGTCCAGTTAGTCCCAGCCCAAGATAACAGGGTAAGATAGGCGGAGCACCAGCTCTACCAGGAGCATCCGTGTAACTTGCCCAATGTCAGGAGGACGGAGAACATGGGGCAGGTCTTCAGGTCCCCATGAATGCATCTGAGGCCAAGCTGCCAGAGGACCCGTCCATCTTCAGGGACCAGCCCCCGCAGAATGAGTGTTTGGCCACACCCAGAGTCTACCAGGGCCTCCAAATGCCTCCCCACCAGGTTGACCACAATTGTGGCTTTCGGGGAGGTCGGCCCCCAGGCTCGCCCTCCCCCCAGCATAGACCAGGCCGAAGGAGCAGTCCATCACTGGACACTGACGCCACAGGTGCCCCATCTGGCCACATGTAAAGCAGGGCCCCATGCCCCCTGGGGTTACCCGGCCCTGCTCTGAGATCTCCCAGGTCCAGTCCTCCTGGTCGGCACACGCAGAGGTCCCTGAAGTCCAAGAACCATCCGGATTTGGCAGCAACTTCAGCCTGACCCCTGGGTCTGGCGGGGCCAACCAACCTGCAGTGGTTGGAGCAGGGCTAACCCTCCAGGGCTAGCCCACCCTGAGGTGGGGTGGCCGGGGCGGCCAGATTCTCAGTGGCCAAAAAGTCCTTCATAAGCCTCACTGCCCCATTCACAGTGGTGGGGCAGTGTCTCATCACCCACATCCTCCCCCGGGTGGGTAGGATGTGCAGAAACTGCTCCAGGGTGACTTGCTCTGCCAGGTCAGCTGCAGAGTGTTGTGCTGGCTGGAGCCAGCACCAGCAGGTGTCTTTGAGCTCCTGGGCCATGGCGTGAAGACAGGCCCAGGGGGGTATACCTTCTCCCAGAACCAGCACCAGAAGATTTCGGGGCTAATGTCCAAAGCGTCCAGGACGGTGGCCTTCATGGCCCAATAATCCAGTGCCTTGTTGTCCGCAAGGGCCTGATAGGCAGCCTGGGGAGTTCCAGTTAGGTACAGGGCCAAAAGGGTGGTCCATTGGTCTGGGGTCCAACCTGTGGCAGAGGCCACATGCTCAAAAGTAGTCAGAAAGGACTCGTTATTGTCCTCGGGCCCCAGCTTTGTGAGACGAAGCGATAGCTGGGCTGGGACTGTGGGTTGGCCACAGATGTCGTCCGGACTAGCTGGGCCCAGCAGCAAGGTAGCCAGTTACTGCACATACTGTCACTGTAGCTTCTGCTGCTGGGCCCAGAGTTCGTGGATGAACTGTTCTTGTTGCACCCCCAGCATTTGTAGCAGCTGTTGCTGTAGATGAGCCGCCTGCTTGCTGGTCAGTCCACCACTTCATAAACTTGTCAAAATCCATTTTTTCCTTCAGACACCAGACTCGAGTTGCCAGTGCGTTCTCCTAGCGGCCAGCCCCTCTTTCATCAAGGGGTGAAGGTTGCCCGCATTCTCCACCATGTGTAGGCTGGCGAATCTGCCCAGGAGGAAGCCACAGCGCCTTGCTCCAAGGGAAAGTTAGTGGGAGTCTTTAGTTCCTGACCCCAGGCAGGTCAGAGCTGGCAAGAGTCTGTAGCCCCCGGCCCTCAGGCGGGGCGGGGCTGGCAAGGAGTCTGTAGACACAACGCTCAGTATCCTCCGTGGCGGCAGGCCCAGAGGAAACAAGTACTCCCAGGGTGTCTAGGGAAGGGGACACAGGCCCACCCAACTCCACTGCATCCCAGCCCAGGGCCCTATCAGTGGCAAGGGGCTCTGCCACTGGGTCAGCGGGCCTCCAGCTGCAACACACTGACACTGATGAGAGCGCAAACTCCACCAAACTGTAGTCAGATGCCCCTGGGCTACTTGCTCCCATCCTGAACCCAGGTACCTGGAGCCAGGGGTCTTCCTCAGATTCCCCAGGATAGATGGCCAGGTCTGGGAACTCTTCAGGACCATCAGCGGATGGCAGCTCCTCCAGGTCACAGACTCCCAGTGGGTACTCGAGCACATAGGGCTTAGGTAGCTCCGGCGGGTCCCAGGCGACAGGCAGCTCCTCTACGTCATGGCTGGTCTTGGGAAGTCCCTCCCAGTCAACGGTCTCTGGCAGCTCTTCCCAGTCACCAGGACCCAGTAGCCCTTCCCCATCATTAGGGCCCGGTAGCCCTGGCAGGCCCTGGAGGCTCCAGTCAATGGAGGGCTTGCACTGCACAGCCACAGGGCCTAGGACAGGCTCAGACCACAGCCTCAGGGAAGGAGCATCCTTCTCTAGCATCAACTTCTTCCGACTGAGCTGCTAGGCCAGCCTCTTCTGTCCCTCCCTTTCCCCTTCCTGTCTTGGCCCTGCCCCTCTGCTCCCAGGGTCTCTGGCCTGCAGTGTCCTGATCTGTCCAGCAGGGGCATTGTGGCCCTTCCTCGGGCCCAGGCTCCGAGGAAGGCCACAATGCCTTGCGACAGGCATATTGAGCTGCATTAGTAGAAGCATTGCCAGCAGATCGAGGGAAGTGATTATTCCCTTCTATTCGACACTGGTGAGGCCTCATTTGGAGTACTGTGTCCAGTTTTGGGCCCCACAGAAAGGATGTGAACAAATTGGAAAGAGTCCAGGGGTGGACAATGAAAATGATTAGGAGGCTAGAGCACATGACTTATGAGGAGAGGCTGAGGAAACTAGGCTTGTTTAGTCTGCAGAAGAGAAGAATGAGGGGGGATTTGATATCAGCCTTTAACTACCTGAAAGGAGGTACCAGGGAGGATGGAGCTAGGCTGTTTTCAGTGGTATTAGATGCCAGAACTAGGAGCAATGATCTCAGGTTGCAGTGGGAGAGGTCTAGGTTGGATATTAGGGAAAGCTTTTTCACTAAGGAGGGTGGTGAAGCACTGGCCCCATTGTAATCAGTGGAAGTTTTGCGATTGACTACACTGGGACCTGGTGCTATACCTTATGCATACCTACTGATGAATGGAAACATAATATAGCTTGCACTGAATGGGAAGAAAAAGAGGCTAAGGAACTGGGAAATATTCCTACGCTGGCTTTTCATACTTCCACAAACACCAATGGTTTCAAGCTTGAATCCTAGAAGAAGTCTTCCAGTAACATGCTGCATACTCCCAAGCAAGAGCATAACAAGGGACATATACTTTATGTAAAGGCTGTTTGCGTTATTTGTTTTTTAACATGAGATGAATTTCCGCCCAAATAATCCACCCACAATATTTTTAAAGCAAAAAGCTGGGGAAACAATTGCATTGATCTGCAGCTATTCTCCATTGCAGAGGAAGTTGGCTCCAAGGGCCTATTACAGACTACTGAGCTGTGCTATTCTAGTAGCAGAAAATTATTCCTTACTATTGCCAAGCCTCGTATTTGATACATTATTGATCAAATTAAGTCATGCTCTCACACAAGCAGGGAGAACGGCAAACAATTTACCACCAATATGTGGACAAACAGCCAAAAACTAATTGCTGCTGATTAATAATGATATAAATAATACAAATAATATATCTTACATTTATAGTAGAGTAAAAGTCTTGAATGGCTTCACTACATTGCAGTGGGCTTTCATTCCTCTCCTAGTAAAGCCTCATCCAACTTACCAATTTCACTTCAGTGTGAATATTGTGGAGGTGCCTGTTGTGACTCTATTGTTAAAAGCTGAGTGTCATTTTGCACTTAAAAAATGGAATCAACCTCTTTGCTTTGTATCAAAAATCCAATGCATCCTCCCTAAACTTACCATATTTACTCTTTGAGTACAGAACAAATTTCCTGAGTATGGTCAACTAAATTTGTTTGGTTATGAATTAAAATTAATTAAAAACAGAGTCCTTTAAGAAACTTAGCATATGTCACTCCTTCTTGGACCTGAATGATCTTAGCAAAAGAACAAAGCAGGCAATTCAAATTTTATATGGAAATAAAATTAATTGAAATCTTACATATAGGCCATATATGAAGAAATTTGATTGTCATTTAGCTTAGTTATTAGCTATTGTTGTATCTGATTGCATCTCAGTCGACACAGTAGGATGGGCAATCCCAATTCTGGCATTTTCTAACTTCTGAGTGCTTGACTTTGCAACCTTTTAACAGTTTTTATGTAGTTTCCTAAATTTTCTAAAAAGCAAAGTGAAAAAGGAGCAGGTGGAACCATATCAACCCCCCACAAGAGTCATCAGCAGATTTGGGACATTTAGATCCATAGCACAGTCCTTGACCACTTGAACTAATGAAGTAACTGATTCCAGTAGCAGGCTTTCATCCTCTATGTCAGTGGTTCTTAACCTTTCCAAACTACTGTACCCCTGAAGCCTGAGTCCCACCACCATGGGGCTGAGGCATGTAACTTAGTTTCATGGCGCCCCTGTGGCTCCAGGCAATTGCCTTTCTTGCCACCCCCAATACCAGCTCTGCACTTGCGACCCCTCTAAACCCCCAGGTTGAGAAACACTGCTCTATGTGAACCATCCGTTAGAGGTGATGAAGGGCTAGTCTAGACTTAAAACTTACAGCGGCACAGCTGTATCAGTACAACTGTGCCGCTATAAGAGTGCTTGTGTAGCTCTCCCACCGACATCATAAAACCACTTAAACAAGCAGCAGTAGCTATGTCAGCAGGAGAACGTCTCCTGCTGACATAGCGCTGTCCACACAAGCACTTATGCCAGCAAAACTTACGTCGCTCAGAGTGTGTTTTCTTCACACCCCTAAGCGACAAAAGTTTTGCCGGCATAAGTGCTAGTGTAGACAAGGTCTAAGACACAAAGTTGGCCAGTGGGTTTCACTTCTATTTATTGACAGCAGAGAAATGTTGAGACCCAGAAAATCTGCATTCAATTCCAGGTTCTAGAGAGGAGTGTTTGCTCTTCCAGTTTTAAATCCTTCTGACCCTATTCTCTCCTCTGCTCCCCCTCACCGCTCTGCATTCAGTCAGGTTGCTTCTGCCTTCTTTTCTGTGTTATCTTGGCCTGAGCACTGACACCACGGGCAAGTTTTTCTACTCTCAGTTCTAGTATCCAGAGACACAGGAGCCCCTGGCAGCAAGGAGGAGCAAAAAGGAAAAGTCCTGCTTAGCTCCTACAGCCCTGGACTGGAGCATGCTCCATCAGTCTGTGAATATGGACCATGCTCAGTCCAGTCAGCACACAGGAGCTGTGTGAAGAATGTTCACAGAATGATACAGCTAACATCTAACAAACCTGTACTGAGCATATGCAAACTGCAATTTTCAGAGGTTTATAATTTGGCCAAATTTAGATGGGATTTCTTACTGGGAAAGCAAGAGGCACATCCCTGACAGTATGGCAACTGCTTTGCCAAATTTCAAGTCCTTGTTGCAAGCCATAGAGGTTCACAATGAAATGGTCATAAGAGTTTGTGATCATGAACAAAACAACACATTTTTCCCTAACCTTATTCTGAGAAAAGGCTGAACAGCTTTACTTTCCAAAAAAAACTGGGAACAACCCCCAGTACGGAAAATTTCAGTTCAAATAGTTAGAAGTTTGCCAAAGTTATAAGTGAGACATAGCAACTGAAAATAGGGTCTTATAATGGAAAGTATAGGCAACCTGAATTATAATTGTAGCCATCAGCACTGCATATATATCTATTATCTATACACACTCATACAGCTTTACATTTCTTCTGAAACAAAAATTAAAGAGTCAAATAATTTCAATGTGATCAGCAATAAAACATTCTGATGCAACAGCACAGGATATCATTAAAGAATTTAGGTGTTTGAGTATATAGGATTAAATTCAGGCCTGAGTTACACCAAGGATGAATTTGGACTACTGTGTTCAAAGCCTGATTTAGCTGATTTGAAGAGTGATATTGATGTACTGGAGGAGGATAGGTACCAATCAGAGGAGGATACCTACCAATGAAGAGAATTTATTCTCCCAGAGCAGAAAGTCTGATTCAGGTTTACAGAATATTAAAGGCAAAAACATCACTTGCCCCATTTGCCTGGGCAGGGAATAAGGGAACACAAGTCTCCCCCTACTTTCCTGAGCACCCCTCATATTTAGGGTCGCAGTGCAGGAGAGCAGACTCCATGGCCTCATTCCTATTCTTTGCAGAGGGGTGGAGGTCTGGGCTGGAAGAGCTGAGGAATTGGCGGAGTCTGGCTGTGTCCCCAAATGCACCAGCCAACGCAGCTGAGCCAGCACGGAAGGAAAGTAAACTGGGGTAAGTGAGTTAACAAGGAGGGAATTGTGACGCAGTCACAGCAGAGACAGCCCCTTGCTCACAGCAAATTGCACATGACAATCTACTCCTAAATCTCATGCTCATAGACAGTATCTAGTCCAATTGAAAGAACATTACTTACACACACAGCACTCCCTCCTAGGACAAGTTCCTTAGCTTCTGTAATCTGATGTAGCTGAGTTTCCTGGCACTATTCCAGTTTACACTAGCTGAAGATCTGGCCCTTGATTATAATCAAAATATGAACTAGATAAACAAAAATGTGACTACACAGTGGTACCATTTAGACATGCATATAAAGAGCCTAAATAATTAATTATTATTGTAACCCACATTCTACTTTTCCTTTGCCATGTTCTCCTCTCTGTATGTTTTATAGACGCTTGCTCGCCTACTCTGATATAACAGTATGCAACCATTCTGGAATTTAGCCACATAGCAGTGCTGCATGGTGACATTTAATTCTGACAACTGGGCAGCAGTAGAAATAGTTAACCAGAAGCCCACTCCAGTTTATCCATTAATATGAATTATACACTGTTTGTGGACAGTGAGCATTGTCAATGCCAGATAGATGTTGCTAGCAAAAATAATAGAGACGATGCTATGATCTTGTTATTTTTAAGAGCAGTAGCTTAGATAAACAATGATTTTTCAGTAGCTGAGAAATCTTAGCAATTGCAAGTCTTTTTGCTTGATCACAAGTACACTATGAAGATGTGCAAGACTGATTTAAACAAATTGTATCCCTAGTGGCAATAACATACAGAAAACGCTCAGCCTAGGTGTGATAGTGAGATGGGGCATTAACAAGCAAATGACCAGGTTACACTTCCACTCGCATTGTACAAGCCTAGTCTCTGTGAGAGAGCATAAGAGACTACACAGTTGGAAATGTACCAGTAGGTTTAAAATTGGGCATTTTGTTATAACTTCACATATTGGTACTAGATCAAAAACTGAACTGTAGTTAAGGGGAACAGTTTTTACCAAAATATTTTAAATCCAAAAATGACAATCTTCTCTTTCAAAATTCTCAATAAAACTCACTTTTTCTGCAAAGCCAATCAAGACCATTTTAACATACTTCATTCCTTTACAAAATATCTACATATATTCTCTAGGGTCATATCATCAGCTGGTAAGAATCAACAGGACACCATTGACCACCTGAGCATATGAACCCATACATTTTATATACAAATATTAAAAATATAGGAAATTCATGATGCAGCCAGGTTGAATATTTCACATTTGCTGTGTTTGCCTTCTTTATTTCTTGTTGTCCTTCCAACACGCTTTCTGTCAGTTCCTCATTCAATATCTCTTCATATACTTAGTTGCCATCCCTGCAAACACTCAGTGGGACAGCCAGGTAGGAAGTATTATGCTCAGTAGCAGGTATTCACAGGATCAGACTGTTAAATTATGAGGGACTTTCTTTTTAATTTCTTGTAAAATGCCAAACATACCGATCTAGGTTCCTATTATATTCATGCTCTCCGGTGTCCAAAAACTTCAGATACCATGAGATAGTTGCTCCGTGTTCTCTTAGTCCACAGCTTATAGTTATCTCAGATGAACGAATCCAACTCCAATTGTTTTCAGTAGAAGCTGTTCCAATATATCTATGAACAGAATAAGCCTGACGTTTGTTTTAGGTTGTAGTATGGGTGGTGAAAGCAGCAGCTGCTTTCAACACTCTTCTATTTAATCAATTGTGTCAGTGCTGCTATGTCTGACTCAACAGATATAATACGTTGAAAACTGGCATGTTAATAAATTTCTTACATCCCAAGAATCCTTAGAAACAATATAAGGAGTAAACTTCATAGTCATGAGTAGAGTGCCACCCCTGAAGACGTCAGTTCAGGACCACTTGGGGACTTCTTACGCCGACTGCCTTGGAGCAATATAAAGCTAATACTCCTAGGGCCTGACCCATTGTCTACTGAAGTCAATGGAAAAGCTCCTGCAGTTCTCAGTGAAGTCTGAATCTAGCCCTCAAGCTCTGAGAGCCAGATGCAATGAGAATCATGCTATGTAATGGCTAACTGGTTAGAGATGTGGTATTTCAGCCACACTGCTTATTTAATATTTTATTTTTGATTATCAGTAAAGATATTTGTAGGGTGCCCATTACCATGGTCTCTGTGATCCAACTGCTACTAGGGATTTGTGGGAGGATATTAAGGAAGAGGTACTGCAGACTGAAAAGTGAGATCCTCTCCTTAAAATTTGTTCTCAGATAAACGGCTATATTAGGGTGATCAAGGACTGTTCTATACCTTTGTTACTGTCAATTAGGCAAAGAAATGCCCATGTATGATGCATGATTCTCAGCTGTCATAAAATAACACTAATAGAATTATTACAAAAGAGCTGAGGGATAATCTGCTTTTCAATTAGCATTAACAATAGCACACCTTAATAGTGTTTCCGCATAACATCAGGAAAACAAGCCGAATTATTGTTTATTGTTCTTTATTTGTCATTATTATTTCCTCTGATAAATACATTTAAATTATACATATTTACAGAAATGTCAATTAGGACCTCTAAATCTTTATTTCTCTTATTCCTCATGAAATTAGCATTCCCCACTTTATTAATTCCAGTCCTGACGTGACCTAATTGTTCCAAAAATGATGAAAAAAAGCTGAACTCTGTGTTTGGCAGCCGAACTCTATGTTTATCCCCAAAGACCCCTACAGCCTTTAATCACTACAGCTGAAGATTTTTACCATTCAATTCAGATTGTTCCAAGTTTTAAAACCATTTATAAGACAGCGAAAGGGTTTGCGTGCAGAGAGAGGGAATTTAAGGATATCCTAGGCATTATCTGTATGAGTGCAGGAGAGTGTGCAAATACATTTTTTTCTTGAGGGGAAGAGTGCTTCTGAGTATTTTTGCAGACGGTAGATTGAAACTAAAAATCTTTTATCCCTAGTTAAATATAACAGTCATGACTGTGAACCCAAAAGCTTCATGTAATATATGGGAGAACCACACTTTCTAGAGGAAGGTAATTTAGGTACAAGAATACATCACTCTCAAGGGCTTGCTAAACTAGGAGTGACAATCAGGGTCATGTGTGGTTTTATTCTATGACTGCCCTATTAGCTTCTAACGTTGCTTCATCTCCCATTTCCATCTCTATTCAGGGAACAGTACAGCAAGCACTGTTTTCTCAGCAGCTATGAATGAATGAAGCTAGTTGAAGAACAGGTATCATAAAATAAAGTGAAATACTTCATTTCCTTTTGAGCAGTGCTATAAAAACAGTAATCCATCATGACATTTAACTTTTTTGAAAACCAAAATTATGGCAATGCTGTATAATCCATCTTTTTAAAATCTAGCATAAAATAATCACCTTTATTACTACAATAGGGTAGCCCCCTTACTGAGCATGCCCTCATGGCCAGCGGTCACTTTGCAGGCATCCTACCCCTATTAGCTCCCTCTTGCAGGCCCCTTAAGCATGGGACACAGTCTATCTTGTGTTTAACAGAACCCCCTCTCGGGACTGGTTTAATAATATATAAGATTCAAACAGTCCTCAGAATCCTTGAAAAAATGGTTCAAACAGTCCTCAGAGAGTCCCCAAAATTAAGTCCATAACCATACCACAAAAGTTCATACTTAGTCCTGCGTCTTCTGCCCCACATAGCACAATTCCTCTGATTTATCTGCTCCACCCAAATCAACAGGCCCCGCCCTTTCCGGAGGGAGCTCAATCTCTGGCCCCAGAGTCCTTCTCCTTCAGTGTCTCCCTTGTTCTTTTTTTCTTTTCTTCTTCTTTTTTTTTATTTATGGCAAAGCAGATTTGACTGAATAGTCTATAGTCGCCACCAACTGCTGTAATTCCTCAGTACTTAGTGGTTTGTATTCTCTCACTCTGCCCTGAATCTTTCAGGTAATGTAACAGCACCTTTTTAATAATACTGCATCTCCCGAATGTTTTATTAAATAGCCTAATGTAATTTTTGTTACCTTAAGATATTTGAATTTCTCATAAAGCTTTTCCCTTTCTTTATCAAAGCCCTACACACCCATAAGAGGTGATCAATTGGTTCTTCCACCGAACAGAATATGCATAGTCTATCTTTGTGTCTATTTATTCAAAAAATATTTTAGTTTAAGCCACAATGGCCAGATAGCATTCTAAACAAAAGCACTTCATTAGTCCCATCCAGGCTCTGAAGTATGTCATCCTCAACTCTAGGACACAATTCAAAAAATCTTCTTCCTCTTTTTTCATTAATCCAAATTTTTTGCCATTCTTCTTTTAAAATTGTTTCTATACTAGGCTTTTGAATTCCTGTTTACTCAAGGGTATTTCTACTATCCTTCCATTTCTTACAGCATTTTTAGCTGCTTTGTCCACCATTTCATTCCCTGTTATCCCAATATGCGCTGGGATCTATGCTAATGTCACAGGTATCCCCATCTGTACTACCTGTGTTATTAGAAATATAATGTCATTGATTAAATCACTTCTATGTATTGAGACATCCTTTTTAATTGCCATGAGGCCTCAGACTGAATCTGAAAAAACGATTGCCGCTGCTGGGAGTACATCTCAGATCCAATTTAATGGGAGCATTATTGCTACTAGTCTGGCAGTCATGACAGCTACATAACTGGATGTTCTTTTAGATGTACTAATTCCCACTTTTGGTATATGATATGCCACCCCTACTCTTCCTGTTTTGTTTTGTTTTTTCTTTTTTGGTCCTATCTGTATGTATTTGAGAAAACCAACTCCACTTTTCATCTATATACTGTACACTTCATTTTTAATACCTAGTCTCTTTTTTTACCCTAACATTTATAAAATAAATCTAAATCCACGTTTGGACATGCAACTTTAAATCCATAACTAATTTTCCCATGACTAAAAGTTTTGACTTTGTTCAGCTTTTCCTTGTCTTTCAACTCCTGTGTTCACACTTTAACTTGAATGCCATTGTGTGCTATAGTTTCCTATCAAATTTCCAGCAATCCTCATATATTTGTTTGGTACAGTCATCATTGCAGTTCCCATTAACTTGGGCCCAGAATGTTAGGTCCAGTAGCTTCAGTCACAGTGAAACTGGCATTTCTGGCTCTCTGTAGCATTTATAGGTGTTGCAATAAATGCACTGCATGCAGTTCCTAGTGCCTGGGCTTGCATTAAATCTAATTTTTTAAGTTCTGATTTTGATGCTGACCCAAAAGCTTGGCAGACAAAGTCAGTAGTTGGTCTGATTAAGACTCTGTTTACCATCATCAGTGTTTTCTTTCCGTCCCCCCCAATTAATCCCAGCAAGACTTTTAAGCAGGTTAACCCTTCCAGTACATGTATCTTTAACATCGTTGATATGATCTTTCCAAAGTAATTTAGCACCAAATATTATCCCTAAGAATTTGAACCTTTTAACTAAATCTATTTGTTCCCCATACAGATACAGTTTACATTCCTTTTTAACTTACCTTTTTGTGCAGATCTATCCTTTGGTTTTGGCAATGCAACCCCATATATTTCCCCAGTCAGAGGTCTCTCATAACATTTTGCTGATTCTCTTTTCCGCCCTCAGTATTTCTGCTATTTCTGAGCACAATCATCTGTGAATACAGAGTGACACCTACCTTGGCAACTCTTTGTTTTTGGAGATCATCTATCATAATATTAAATAAGGTTGGGCTGATAACACTTCCCTGTAATGTACCATTTTTAATATTATATATATATGCCATTCACTTTCCCAACTCTGACCTGTATGGTCCTTTTACTCAAAAATTCTCCAATACACCCATACATTCTTCCCCTTATCCCTAATGCACCTACTTTGTAAAACAAGCCTTCCTCCACAGCATATTATAGGCCTTTTCAATATCTAGAAAGACAACTATCATGAAACATTTGTGCCTCATATTTTTTTGTATTTCAGTTTCTAATTTAACAATGTGATCAATAGTGCATTTTCCTCTCCTAAAACCATTGTGCACCTTATCTATAATGGCATTGTTATCCAAATCGGCAGCTAATATGTCATTCACCATTCTCTCCACAATCTTACCCAGACAGGATGTAAAGCCAATTGATCTATAGGCATTCATTTTGTGAATAGGTTGCCTGGTTTTTGTATTAGAATTACTACTGCATGTTTCCACCCAATCAGTATCTCTCCTTTTTCCCCTATCTTGTTATACAATTACAAGAGAATCCTCAAATTGCTTTCAGAGAGACATTTAAAAATTATGTTACATATACTATCTTTACCTGGGGATGTATTCTTGCTGATATCAATAGTTTTCTCAAGTTCCCACATACAAAATCATTCATTCTGTGCAGTATCTTCATGTTTATTCCAACTACATAATAGATCATGACTCTCTTCAGTGAATTCTTCTTTTAATCTACAGGAAAACTTCACTTTGATTTTCATCATTATTCACTCCTGGGAAAGTTTCTGCTAAAACTTCAGCTTTTTTATTAAGAGAGTTGGTATCTTTATTTATTCACCCATGGTCCTTCCTCCAATTCTCTTTTTTTGATCTTTTTATAGTTCTTTGTGTTATTGACTAACTTCTCTTCTACTTCATTAGATCATCACTATTCATTGCGTTTTTTGCTTTTTTATAGGCTTTATTCCTTTTTTAACTGCCATTTTTGCACTCCTCATTCCACCGTGGAAGTGAGTTCTTAGTTCTGTGGTATGTTAATATCCCAGGCATGGCTACAATAGCTGCTGCTATTAATCCCTTTATTACATTACCATTGAAATTCTGTGTCATCACTCACAATGAGTATTCACAAATTCAGTACATTTAGTTGTAAATAGTTCTGTTAGCTTTCTTAAAGTTCCAGGTGGGTAACCCAGAATCTTGCCCTTGAAAAATAATAAATGTAGGGATATGATCACTACCCATTCTGTCTTCCTCATATATTTCCCAGTTGCATTTATTTGCAATATCTGCTGTTATAATTGCCAAGTCTAAGCAGGAAAAACTACCATCTGATGCATTAAATCTAGTTGGGGTGCCATCATTTAAAACCACTAGATTATTTTCATCAATGAACTTTTGTAAGCATGCACCATTTTTATCAATTGTCTTAATTTCCCCACAATTTATTATGACTATTTAGGTCACTGCATATAATATATGATCTTTTTGTATTTTTCACTATTTCTTGTAGATCCCAACTTTCTAATTTCCCACATGGGTTATAAATACTATAAATCCTTAAATAAATATTTCTCTTCTGCATTTGGATCTCAACAATATTATATTCTAGACTTACTTCTTTATTCTCTACTGCTATGTAGCTTAATCTTTCCCTTGTGAAAATGCCTTCTCTTCCAAGCTTTCAATCTTGGCTAAAGGCAATATACCCTGAAATTTTCAAAGCAATTTTTTCATCCAACCATGTTTCCTGTACACATATGGTATCTGTATATGACAGTTTTCATTTCCAGGGTATTTCCTTTTAGTTCTTGACCATATGCTATCAGACAGTGGGCATTCCAACAAAAGATAGTCATGTTAGTCGTATTTCACCATTAATTTCATTCAAAATGGCATGAATACAGTCCATTGACAAATTGCTAACATACACAATGGTGTGTGAACCCCCTGTTCAGCCAGACTAGCCAATGGCCCCACCCCTTCTGCCTGAGGCCACACCCTTTTCGCCCCCCCCCCACACCGGAACCTCGAGCCTCCTGCACGGGGAGAGGAGCCCTGCCCCAGCCCGCTGGTTCGACCCAGGCGGCCCAGCTTGCCCTCGCCAGCCCCAAGCCACCGGCCCGGGCCCACCCCAGCCCCAGGCAGCCCAAGTCCCAGCCCTCAGTTGTCCCACCAGACTCAGCCTGCCCCAGCCCTGGGTGGCCCCAGCCCCAGAGCACTGGCTGGGTGGCCCCAGCCTTGGGTGGCCTGAGCACCAGGTGTCCCCAGTCCTGAGTGCCAGCCATATGGTCCCAGCCTCAGCCCCGGAGCCCCAGCTGTCCTAAGTCCCAGTCCATTGGCTGGCCAACCCAAGCCCCAGTGCCTGCCCACTTCAGGGACTGGTGTGTAGCTATGTCACCCCAATTCTTCACTCTTGGGCACCGACTTACCACACACTGCTGTGTGAATCACCCACTCTTGGGTTGGCCCACGCCCAGCCTCCTGCATGTAATCGGTCCCTCATCTAGTGAAGGAGTGCTCTGGTCAGCCACTCATGGGATAGACCCCAGCAAACACCCCCAATCCTGGGAACTGCCATCTTGCAGGGTTCAGTGCTGCACACTGCACCCTGCAAACTCATTTACACTTGTCCATCAATTCATCAAAGAAATTAATATGCACCAGCTCTGTCACTCTAAGTGAGGTCTCTGCACACACTCAATCCACATACACCGTTTTAGATAAAACAAACAAACAAGTTTGTTGACTACAACAAGATTTTAAGTGAATCTAAGTCAGATTATTAATAAGTCCAGAAGTGAATCACAATTAACTAAAAGATAACTCACATCTTAACCTAAGACTAGTATGTCAGTCTGTATTCAGCTTACCACACAGGCTGGTTGCAATGCCTGTGAGTATATTCTCAGTCTTTGGTGTTGCTTAGAAGATGGACTCCAGGGAGAGCAAAGAGACAAAAACACCTCAGCTTTTAACCAGTTTCCCCACCACCCCCTGGGGTCAGGTGATCAGCCCTGTCTGCCAATGGGCATGATTTCTCCCACTTGAGCCAAAGTGCTCACAGGTGCTTAGGCCAGTCCATTGTTCCTGTATGCATGCCTCTGCGGGGCTTGGAAACACAGACTTGTGTTCATCTGCATCTATTCAAACCATGTGAGACACACATTTGGGGATATGACACTGCAGAGTTTCATATCTGTACATATGTGTGACACTGCAGGAAACCTGCTACCATAACAATAATGTTCAGTATGTCATGAAAAAACAACGAGAGTTCTGTGGCACTTTAAAGACTAACACATTTAATTTTTGCAGGCATACACTTTCGTGAGACTCAGCTCACTTTGTCAGATGCAGAGGTAGAATGAAACAGTAAATAGGAAACATAGATATACAAGTGCAAAGAGAACAATGGGGGAGGTGGATGAAAGCTGGGTATTAGAGGGCTAATCACAGTCATTGAGTAGGAGGTGAGAATGGGTGAGCAAAGTACCCGGCTTTCATCCACCTCCCCCATTGTTCTCTATGCACTTGTATATCTATGTTTCCTATTTACTGTATCATTCTACCTCTGCATCTGACGAAGTGAGCTGAGTCTCACGAAAGCTTATGCCTACAAAAATTAAATTTGTTAGTCTTTAAAGTGCCACAGAACTCTCGTTGTTTTTGCTGTATACAGACTAACACGGCTACCCCTCTGGAAGTATGTCATGAGTGTTCCAAAAACACCTTACATGGTATACTTTGCATCAGACAATACACAGTTACACTGTAAGGGTGAACATGAATGATACACAGCTCACACCATAAGGGTGTACATGGAGTACAGCATGTCACAACCTCATTACAATTACCAGGCCCATTTTTTGTACTGTGCAGTACAACAAGAACAACAACAAAAGAGAGAGAGACACGGAGAGGAATTTATGAAAACAAAATGGAGTTGGATTTTGCTCTCACTTACACCTGTTTGGATAAAAGGGTCCAATTTTGGCCGATTATCTTTATCAAGACCTAATACTGTGAGGTGCTGAGATGTGCTGAGTGCCTGGAGATACTCAGAACTATAACTGGTTGAGAATGTTTTGACAAAAGGGTTTTGTTGGAAAATGCCAATTTGTGATAACCAAAAATTTTTCTGTGGCAAAGAGTGTCTTGATGAATTTCTCAACTCAAAAACATTTTGAAAAAAGTTTTGAAATTGTTAATATAAAATGCTTTGTTTCAGTACTTTCCAAATGAAAAATTCCAGGATTTGCTTCAACATTCAAGCTAATGGTATTTTAAACAATATTTAAAGAAAAAAATGGTCAAAATAAAATTTTTTAAAAATCTTTCAAAATGATCGAAACAAAATTATTTAGCTGAGGTTAGTCCTGCTTTGAGCAGGGGGTTGGACTAGATAACCTCCTGAGGTCCCTTCCAACTCTAATCTTCTATGATTCTATGAAAATGCTTTGATTGACCCAAATTGAAAAGGTTTTTTTGGATTTTCAGTTCTCCAAAAACTGAGATAAACTTTTGGCCAGGTTTGGAGTAAGAAAGATTTTTGAAATCTTTACAATTTTCATGGAACTTGAAAACTGTTTCCAAGCTCTAACCAGTACCTCACAAGATCAAGCCATTATGGAATTGCATCCTAGTCATTAACATCATTTTACAATACAGCATGTGAAGTTTTGTGGTACAGTTTCTGAGTATATTTTTGTGGAACACTTGTTGGGCTCAAAGCTGAGAAACTGACCCGTATGCTGTTATTAATTTTGGATCTTAAACAGATTTTTTTTCAGGGAGGTCTCCAATCCAACTTTAATCATCCCCTAGAAAAAGGAAAAGTGAGAGAACTGGATTCTTGCAGTAAGAGCAAATTGGCTCTGATGCAAGTTCGAGATTTTATTCAGATGTATTTGGTTTTTCATACCACGGCATGTAAAGAAATCTGTTTAGTTAAAAAAATATAGGGAGTTAAAAAGTTGAGGCTCGCCTGCATGCATAAGAAGTATATGTGCATACATGCGCCACTGCCTTTCTTGAAAAGGGCTGACCTGGCTTAGATGCCTAACTCCAGGAGATGCCTAACTTCACGGTTGCAAATATCACGTGGAGATAGGCAATTCCCTCTGGCAGAGTTAGGCACTAAACTGCCTTTGAGGGGTGCGGAGTAGACAATATCCCTCTCTTCAGCATTTTCTATTGGCTAGTTTAAGCAACTCCCTGTTCAGGGTGCTGGCTTTTATAGAGCCCATTCTTAGGCATCTAACTCTCCTCAAGCATTGTATAGGGAGCCTGGGTGCTTAACTCTGTTAGCAGTGCAACACTGATTCCAGAATCGTTAACAGTATGACTTGCAGATATGCTGAGCACTGTTCTGCTGAAGACAATAGGGGATGCAGGTGTTCAGGATCTCTGAAAAATCCCACATAAGTAACTTGCCCTTGTCACACAGAATATCTGTGGCAGAACCCCTGCCTGTCAGTCCTATGCTTTAACCAGAAGACTTTTTTTTTCCTTTTTATTAATGACAACACAAAGTAGCTACCCACCCTTCTTACCAGGGCACCTGCTTGGGTATACTGAAAAAATACCAAACAGCTGAAACAGCTAACACATTTAGTGATTATTTCTAATTAAAAATAAAGAACTATGTTACTGCATAGTAAAGCAGAATATTTGTCTGGGAAACCGCCGACTGACTGTGAAACTGAACGACAGGAAGTTTATTTTTCCTCCAATATTACATCAAGTAAATAAAACAATTGTCTCCATCTCACTTTGCCTGCCTAGCTACATTAAGACAAATACAATCTCTCACAAAAATATTAAGTGTCTTTACAATCTGCCCTGAGCAAGAGGCAGCATGAAGCTGGGCACCCTGAGGCTCAGACCAGAAAATGAATGGTGTCTCTAAAGCCTGGTTTACACACAGTTGCACAGATTTAACTAAAGGTGTTATTTTATCCCAATTTAGTTAGACCAGAGCAACTTTGTGGGTGGACACTTTTAAATCAACTTCAACCTGGCTTCTACTGGCTTAGTTCACATCAGTAAATTTACAGACATCTGCAAAACCAATAGAACCATTTTTAAAGAGTGTCCCACACAAGGGTTGGAGTCAGTTTAACTAAATTGGTTTTTGGGTTGATTTCAGTACAACCTGTGTGTAGACGAGCCTTTAGTGCCATAATTCAGTCGCCTAGTTCCTCCCTTGTTCCAGTGGAGCATTATCTGCTTCTGGTCTATATCAGCAGCAGTCTACTTCCTCCACTGTTCTGGCTCAGCTCTTCTGCCTGGCTGGCATTTTGGGCGAGGTGGAACCAAGATTATGCCCACTCCCTGCCCCTGTCCACATACTACCTACCCACCTTCATGGTAGGGAGAACAGTGGCCCTATGGAGGCTGCTCTCCATGCCACATTGAAACCGGTCTTGTGGGCAGCTTACACAGTAGAGTGAGTAAGGGAATGCCTTAGGCGCCTCTGTCCCCCAGGGGTGCTAGGAAAACAAGGATCTTGTCCTAAATCAATCTTGTCTCCAATGAAGTCAGTAGAGCTACACTGATTTATACCAGCTAAGAATCTGGCCCAATGTTAGCAATGATATTAAAAAAAAAACATATATTATTAATGCTCTGGCACACTGAGTGCATTTCTGTTTGATCAGGGGCCTGCATATGATAGCAGCTTTGCTGCAGGTCCCAGTCTGCTTTGCAACTGATAAACAAAACAAAGATTCATTCATTAGCCAGATCTCAGGAAAAAGAGATACTGAGCCTGCTCCTATGGTCTCTAATGGGAGCAGGATCAAGCCTATGATGAGCTCATAGCTCTTAATTATAGCTGCACCATTATATCTGAGCAGCAGAGGAAAGAATCACAAAACACATGCAAATATATATTATAAATTCTTCTTAAGATGATTCTATATGGGCCTTCAAGTAAATCAAACAAAAACAAATAGGAAACATTTATGCTGCATATCTTACTTTTAAAAATAGTTTGTGCGTTTTTAATACGTATATAATTTGTAAAAACAGCTTGAAAGGAGTTACCAGCAAAATGCATCTCGCTCAAAACTGTGGCTTGACATGTCATTGCTGCAATCTATCCTGTAAAGTTGCATCTGTCATACTGCAGGACTGATGGAGCTGGGCATTATGCACAATCACCATAAAGTATTAGCCTGAAGTTTTAAATGACCCAGTTATGAAAAAACAAAACAAAGCACGTGCGTGCACATACACATGTAAAATAAATGCAGCTTGAAAGTCTGAGAGTTATAAATGGGTTTCATTAAAGAAAAGAGATATATTTAAAAGGCCATTTACAAAGCTTGTTTTTATTAAAAAAGAAAAGGATCATGGCATTTTTTAAAAGGCTTCAATTCAGCTGGCATGACTTTAGTCAATAACGATGACATCACAACATGTTAATTGTAAATTATATATGACATTAAAATGAGTAAAATTGCACCAAAATTTCGTTTTCTACCTCTGGGAACATTTATGAGGATGAAATGGAAGTGCAGTTTAGCTGTCTGGTAGATTAAATTAGGAGCTCAGTTCTTCTACTGACATCAGTGGAAGTTTCCCCAGCGAATTCTACTCTAGAGATTTGGGCATTGCAAGCACCCTCCACATTTGTGACACACTATGTCCACAAAGAAGTTTGTTGGAATGGTGCACAAAAGTCAGCAGCACATGCAAGTGTATTGGTTGGCGCAATTATGCTTCTGAAACACAATAGCCCATAGTCTCCTATATAGAATCATAGAACGATAGGGTTCGAAGGCACGCAAGGGTCATCTAGTTTAACCCCCTGCCAAGATTCAGGATTTGATGTGTCTAAACCATCCAAGACAGACAGCCATCCAGCCTCCAGGATCATGCTACGCCCTTGGAGTGCTAATGAGGACAGGTGTTGCAGCAGCCCATGTCCTCTCTCTCGTGACCTATTTCTCTGGTCCAGACTCTGACTTCTGTGTCCAGTGGATTCCTGGGGGCCACTGTTGTGGAAGTCCCTTTCCGAAACCTCAAGCACCACAACCTGCCTTATTATGCCAGTATCCACTTCTGCATGATGACCTTATTCCTCTGAAAGCTATCCAACCCACTTGGATCAGTGACCATGTCTTCTTCTCAGACGCTATTCACAACTATTGTAACAGCCGGCCATTGTCAGATGCCAGGGGCAGCTCTGAGGCAATGAGGAGATTCAGGACTGGTCTACCCTTAAGTTGACATAGCAACCGTGCCGAGGGATGTGAAAAATACTTACTCCTGAGTGCCACAACTATGCCGACTTAACCTCCAGGGCAGATGCAGCTAGACTGACAGGAAAATGCTTCCATTGACCTAGTTACCATCACTTGGAGAGGTGGAGTTCCTAGAGATGGAAAAGACACTGTAGTATGTGTCTACATGAGGAGATTACAGTGGCATAACTACAGCACTATAGTGCCCATAGTGTACAGATGGCCTCAGCTGCAGCTGAATTTTGGCATCCGGAACAGCCTTGTGTAGGAGTTTTCTACATTTCTGAAAGGTGGACTCATGTGTTCCAACAAACACAGCAAGGAGAAAAAGGAAGGCTCTGCAAATGCATTGTAAAAAACTTTGGGACTGAAACAGCCACTCTGGGTCATGAAGAAATATTTATTCTTTCTCTGAGGGTTTTGGTAGGATCCTTGGATTCAGGGCATCTACTGAGCCCAAAATAACTGTGGCCATCACCAGTTTCATCAGTGCCATGTTGCTGAGGCTCCAGATGGAGAAAGTCATCTCAAATGATGGGCACACTGGACATTAGGACTGAAGCAACTGCTAGTGTCAGAGAACATCTTCTCTCAAAAGGACCATTATAAGTCGCCTTTCCTTTGACATGTTGCTGGGTAACATTTTTGCCGATTGAGGTTGCTATTCTGTCTCCTGTAGTTATTTTAGCAGAGCTCAAAATAGTTTCTTTTTTCTACACATAGGTTATCAGATACATTGTGCAATACAAGAACTAAAAATACATACACACTTACAAATCAATGAATCATAAAAGATTAGGGTTGGAAGAGACCTCAGGAGGTCATCTAGTCCAAACCTCTGCTCAAAGCAGGACCAACCCCAACTAAATCATCCCAGCCAGGACTTTGTCAAGCTGGGCCATAAAAATCCCTAAGGATGGAGATTCCACCACCACCCATTCCAGTGCTTCACCACCCTCCTAGTGAAAACATTTTTCCTAATATCCAACCTTTTACTCCCACTACTTCTTAACCCAGGAAAAGAATGGAGGATGGAGGCCTGTTCTAGATCTCAGAAAGCTCAACAAATTTGTAAGGATCCAATGGTTCAGGTCACGCTAGCAACAATAATACTAACACTGGAACAAAGGAACTGGTTCTCAGCCCTTGACCTCTATGAGGCCTCTTTCCACATATCCATACATCCCGCTCACAGGAGGTTTCTTATGTGTATATCTATCTCATGTGAAATTTACAGAGGCAATTCCAGTGCTTACAACACCACCAAAAATTATTGCATTTCTCCATTTCCCAAAAGCACACAGTTGCACACTAGCCAGCATTATGTGGATCACAGCATGTGTCAGTACTCAGACCACTATACCAGCATGTTCCACCTTCTTTCTCCTACCTGTTTTCTGTTAAGGCCCGGATCCTGCAAAGACTTACATATGTACTTAACTTTACACACATGAATAGTCTCACTGAAGTCAGCGATCAGGGATGAGCAGAAGTCAGTAGGACTATTCAGGTGCACAATGTTAATCATGTACATATGTCACTGCAGGATTTGGCCCTAGACTATAAACACTTCAAGGCAGGGACAGTGTCTTCCTACACATTTGTACATCAAGTGCCCTCTCCAGGCCAATAACAGTAACATACAAAATAATTCAATTCAATACTGCTGATCAATGCTGAAGCCACAACTAACTAAGGCTGAGATAGTACTTCTAATAAAAATATTGGCACAGATATATGACATTGGGTAAAATATGTATTTTCAGGCTGAAACATCACACACTTTATCTGAGTCTAAGACAGGGATTTTTATTTTAAATTTTTAGCAAGTTTGAGGAAACTTGGCCCAATGATCATTTTTCTAATACTATAGTTTTTGTTGATATCTCACTGTAAAATAAGTTGGATTAATTTGTGCCTACCTAGTATTATATATGAATGGACAAATTACTTTACATTGTTGCTGATGAGTAAAGTTTAAAGTAAGACTAGACTGATGTTTCCCTTCTAGGAATGTGAAAGTTTCCCCCAGTACTATTTATCCTCAGTGAGATTTACCAATCATGATTTTAATTTATAACCACATGATCACTACATTTGGCAAACTAATTATTTTTAAAACATAGTTAATATTGTTATTTCATTTGCTCTGGATCCTGCCTCACAGAGTTTTAGAAACATGAATGTTTGTGTCTTTTAAATTTCTGTTTTGAGGGAAAACAAACAAACAAACAAACTAATCTGTTCTATTTCAGAAAGCTGTAGTGTGCATTTTCCCCCTCTTTTTGCAGACTGGTAAGAAACAATGATAACCCTCTTTAAATAGATCTGTAAAATGATGGCATTGCATTAAAATGTTGTTCCTATCCCAGCAAGCTACAGTGTCTGCAGTTTATGCCAAATACTTGAACAGTCTGTCATAGAGCAACTGAAAAATGAAGAAATTAAAAAATATATTTGTGAATGAACTTGTTGACTTCATTCTGCTAACATTTGTAAGGTCATATTTGTTATTGGCAAATGTTTGGATAACCTCTGGCTATGTATGAAAGTGTTCACAAATCTCAGAAGTTTCATCTCATTGCAGCACAAATGATTAGCCATCTTAAAATTTGTAACAGAAGTACCTTGTTCACTATACCTTATTCACTTTCATCGTTAATTATTTTCCTGTTTTAAAAGTTGTAGTGATCCAATCAGAGAGCAAAACCAATAACATATAAGACGTAGGACTTGTCAACACGAATTATTAGTTCCTGGCAAGCTGGGGTGTAAATTTAACCTGCACTGACCTGCCATGGGCTAGCTATCTGAGTGGGCTCTGCTGCTAGGCATTAACACTTTGTTAATGTGCTTTGCTTAGTCCCATTTCAAAGAGGACTAGAAAAAAGTGCATTAACAAACCGTTAAAGCTCATCATCAGGAGCCATATGGCCAGTTACCCTGAAGCAGGGTAGCGCAGGGTAGATTCATACCCCGTCTTACCACGGACTAAAAGTTCATGTAATTAAGCCCTTAGCTGACCAATCAGAAACCATGAATAGCAAGCAGTCAAAGGGAACAGCTATTAGTTACTATTACTCTTATTTGTATTACTGCAACGCCTACAAGCCCCAACTGAAATTGTGGCCTCCTTGAGGTAGGCTATATACAAACACATAGTAAGAGACAGTCCCTGAACCAGAATGTTTCCAATCTAAGGCTGGGATTTTCATCAGCTGACCTTGTGCTCCAAAGTCACTTAGGTGCTTTTGAAAATCCCATGCCATGAAGGCAAGAAAGAAAAAAGAGTGGGAGAAAGGAAGTATTATTCTCCCTATTTTAAGGAGCCTTTGAACAATAAATATATATACAGAAATCAGGATTAGTTTGAAAACAATTTGTGAAAGATGTTATGGTCCAATGCAGAGCGGAGGAGCTATTATCTCTGCCACTAGCTTGCTGTGTGACCTTGAGCAAGTTCCTTAGGGTATGTCTATACTGACGGCAGCAAAGTCGCCACCATCAGATCAATTTTTCTGGATTGATTGAGCAGTCAGTATAGACCCACTCAATCAATCTGGAAGTCGACGCAGTAAATCCACCCCAAGTGGCGTAGCGCTGCATCGAAGGGAACGCGGTTCCCATCAGCACAGTACAGTGAAGACGGCGCGCAGAAGGGAAGCACAGCAGTCGACGGGAGTTACACAAGCTACTCTGCCACCGAATTTCCAGGTAAATGTAGACCAAGGCTTAGTCTCTTAGTTTGTCAGATTCCACACCTGCAAAATGGGGAAAGTGACTGTTACCTTCCTTTGCCACTTGGAGATGTATGGATGAAAAGCACTATAGGAGGTCTAAGTATTATACCTATGACCCAGAAGGAAATGTGAGAAGGAAATGGAAGGAGAAGACCCAGAAGGAAATGCAACAAATATAATTCTCAACAAGTAATTTAACCAGCTGTAGTCTGATGACATGGATGTGTTTACTTTTTACATCACTACTACGGAAGCTGGTGTTTCCAAAAGTGGTGCCCTAAAACTGACAAAAACTGAGGGCTAGTCTACACTTAAAACTTACAGCAGCACAGCTGTATCAGTACAGCCAGGCCAATGTCAGAGCGCTTGTGTAGCCATATTATGTCAATGGGAAAGAGCTCTCCCACCAACGTAATAAAACCACCTAAATGAGCGGCGGTAGCTATGTCAGCGGGAGAGCGTCCCCTGCCAATCCAATGTAGTGCTGTCCATACAAGTGATTGTGCTGGCAAAACTTATGTTGTTCACCTAGAGAGGTCACTCAGGTTGGAGCACCATTGGATTAGGTATTGTACAAATATATAGCAAATAATAGTCCCTGCCCAAAGGAGCATAGATCTTAAACAACAGTTCTTACAGGACCAGTTCAGACAAGACTGCCAGGCTTGCAGTCACAAGGGACTCCTGGGTCACGACTGAAGTTCTACTAGGATAGTTACTACAAGGCATGGAATACAAATTAACAGCGTTTTAGGATAGTTATTTGAAACCTCTGAGGAATCTGGGTGTTGCACATGCTATATGTTATTGTGGTTCTAGCTGGAGGACATCACAGGTTCCCTCCTCCTCTTGTTTAAAGGAAACCTCCATCCACTGTTCGCCTTGCAAAACTGGAGCCTTTCTGCATGTGGAACTCCACCAGTACTAATGGGAGTTCCAAGCACAGAGAGCTTGCAGGAGCAGGCTTACTAATTTATGTAGCCACCTGAGTACAAAAAAAGGTTGCAGCAGGGCAGGAGGACAGTGAAAACAGAATCCCCAAAGTCTCAACTCCTAAAAATTACTACTAAACACTAAAACTACAGTAAAAACAATTAAAACAATTCTAAAATCATTTTGGGGAGGGGGATTTTTTTTTAAGTACATCAGAGACAAGAGGACACCAGCAGCTCCGACTCAGAGCATGTGGTGGTGAGAAGGAACTTAAGGTGTGGTTGGTCTGCCCTGCCCTTTATTGTCTCTGGCGAAACCATGAGGCGAAGCAAAGGCACATGCACGGACCAACAGACACTATTACTTTCAAATTCTCCAGCTTCAGATGCATGGCATGTATGCGTAAACTCTCAGTGGGTTACAATAGGGACTGTCACTCAAAGAAGAAAAACTAGACAGAAGCAATAAACACCCTACCTATAGAAAGTTATATAAGGAGGTGAGATGCAGAGTGTAGATGTAGTCCACTCTGACAATAAAAGCATTTTTTCTATGTAGTATATAAAGCTGAACTGACTTTAACAATCAGATGGTTGTAGACTAGAGCCCCAAAGGAGTTGAAAGGTGTTTAGAAGAATTATGAAATCATGGATGCCAGGGCCCAGAAAATATTGCAGTGATGTGGTGATGCTCTAATACCTGCCAACCGGTGGCCAGAAACTTGAGTGGTTTAAAGTACGATTGGTCCTACTTCCTGACTACACTTGAAAAATCTGTCTGCTGTGTTGTTGTAGCTATGTCGGTCCCCAGGGTATTAGAGAGACAAAGTGGGGGAGATAATATCCTTTATTGGACCAACTTCGGTTGGCAAGGGAGACAAGTTTTGAGTTACACAGAGCTGGAAAGGGACCTGAAGAAGAGCTCTGTGTAACTCAAAAGCTTGTCTCTCTTATCAACAGAAGTTGGTCCCATGTTACCTCATCCACCTTGTCTCTTGAAAAATCTGTGATGTTTCTAGAGCTGGTCAGAAAATGTTGATGATGAAATTTCCACAAAAAATGGAAATGAAATTTTGTTATAATCTCCTTATTTTCCTCCCTCGCCCTATTTTCTGATGAGACTGAGAGGTGATGTTGGAGTCAAATCCCAATTTGAGTCTTTTTTTTAAATTATTATTATTTTGTTTAATATTTTCATTTTGTCCCCATATTTTTTGTTTTCCCCGAGACTCACCTCTACATTTGAAGTAGGAGGCCACACTACCGACCACCCTGCTTATGAAGTCATGGCCAGAACCAAATGTAATATCAGAATAACAGACTGCTCAAAGAAAGGCTATGTCTATACTGACGGCGGCAAAGTTGCCGCTGTCAGATCGACTTATCTGGATCACTGAGCGGTCAGTGAACACTCACTCAGTCAATCCAGAAGTCGATGTACTAAAATCACCTCCTCAAGTGGTGTAGCGCTGCATCAATGGGATTGCGGTTCCCATCGGCACAGTGCGGTGAAGACAGCACGCAGAAGAGAAGCACAGAAGTCAACAGGAGTTACGCAAGTTCTTTGCGTACTTTGCGTAACTCCCGTTGACTGCCACCGAATCGCCAAGGTAAGTGTAGACCAAGTGTTCCAAAACTGCTCCTAGAACACTACACCAGCGCTCAGGATTTTTGCTACCTCCTCCTCCAAAGACTAAAAGCAAGAAGAAAGACGCTTCAGGGCAAGGCGACCTCTTTGGGGTTGGAGTCACAGGGATGGAGGTGAGCTTTCAGCAACAGACTTGCAGTAATAATTCTTTCCATACCCATTCACCAATCTCTTGCTAGACATGACCTCTGCCCCATAAGCCTCAATTCCCTGATCAATTATTGGTTCTGAACAAAATCCACCTGCAAGAAAGCAGCCTTTTCCTTGTGTCAATAATCCCTGTCTTAGCCTATTGATAACCTTGATTCAACCCATTCACTCCTACAACACACACACACATGCCATTAGCCACCATCTTACAAAGTGTGAAAAGGAGGCCATAGCAGATCACAAAGGTGAGTTCTGAATAGGAAGAAATAAAAGTGATGGAAAGAGTTTCACAGAGTCCTTCCAGTGATCAGGATTAGGAACTCTAGCACAGCACAGCGTTAGCGATGGACAAAACTGGTTTAAATTTTGCATCAGGTTTTCAATTTGCAAGACTCACAGTTTGTATGTTAATATGGATTTTTGTTATCCAGACCCCAAAAGTTCTCATGAATTCTGCATGTCCACTTGCAGGACAGTTATTGATGATATGCAACTGGGACAAAAATTACAGCACTCTGGGGGCTTAGACACAGCACAACACAGAGGCCACCTCTGGCTCTGCTTCTGCATCCCACCTCATTTGGCATGGTGATAGCAGGCCTCCCCCTCTTGCTCTTCCCAGAGAAGAAAGGGCAACCACAATGGGTCCTTTTCTGTCACCAGGATTGGCAGCAAAGCCCTCTCCTTAAGAAGCAGCCAGATGGCAAGGAGGGGTCTTTTCTCCTTTTCCCCCCAGGAGAGACAGAAATGGCAGTAAGGTTCCCCTGGTACTTTCCCTAGCAGCTGAGATGTATTTGCTTGGTGAGTGAGCAGGGGCCCCTACATTCTTCTCCTACCACACAGATGTCTCTGTGTCACTCAGTCACTCTTTGCTCACATTTCCAAGCTTTTCTGTACTACAGTGAAGACAAACTTTTTCTTCATTGGAAGTTCAGAGTCTGAAGAAATCCCATGACTCCAGAAGTTAGCCATGCATCTGTAGTTGCTATCCCTTAATCCAGCCCTGTATGCAACATTATGTGTTATGCCAAATCTTTTCTATAGAAACGTTTGCCAATACAGAGTTATTTATTGCACTTTTAAAAATAATCTAATGAAAAACAGGAATTGGGACTGATTTAGAGCTATGCTGTGTTATTAGGCGCATCTCTGAGGTACGGTGGTGTATAGCTGCAGTGACCCAAGGAGAGCTTGAGGAGGAATTGTAGTTTAGGAAGGCACAAAACACACCAGGCATTCTGAAAGCTAGTGCAGAAGAAGAGGGGATGGAAAGCAAAGGGCCAGGCACAATTCGGCCTTCATTATTTCAAGCCTGATTGACTGAGTAATTTAATAATTTTATTGCAAGACTCATAATATTTCATTTCATTCACAAACCTCCAGCTCCTGGAAATGAGAAATTACCTGGAAATCTCAGATTTCATTTTTAAAAGAGTGAGTTTCTAGCCCTCAGGGTTATGGAGAAAAGCCTGAAAACACAATTTGGGGCTCAAAAAAACAAAAGGCAAAGTTACACAACCCAATTTTTTTTTTAAATCTCTTTTTTTTTAAGCCAGTCTTCGGGGACCTGAATTTGGATTTTTTTTTTAGCACTTGGTGTTGGTAATACCGCACACATTTATGTGTGTGTTTACATGCACACAGGAAAAGAAACATATTTTTTCTCAACAATAAAGCTATTCCTGTTTTTAGCCAGAAGAGGGCATTAGTAGGTAACCTAAAATATGATGTGAATGAAAAAATTAAACCTATACAGGAAGAGAACAAATTAAAAGTAACTATTTTAAATATTTATGTCTATATGTGATATTTGCCCCCATTTAATAACGACCCCTTCAGATAGTATGTCACTGTCCTATACACACTCTGTTAGAGCCCTGCGCGCACTGGTGATGCATCTTGATACACAAAGGTTCTATACTAGCTACACCATCCCCCTGACCTTCTAATCCTTTAAATTGTCACCACAGTTTTGTATGCTAATTTAAAGCACAGATACCGACACACATACACACACACCCATAAAGGAGGGGGAGGAAGGAGAAAGTCTTTTTATTTTAGCCCAAAGTTGGAGGGGGACGAGTAGTTGACTCCACAGATGAGCTCAGGCCCCTTCTTCCTATGTTTATACCATAAAAGTATGTCTGTATGTGTGTTTTTGGGTGCGTGCACATGACTGTGCTTGCACACGTGTGTCTGTGTATCTCCTCAATGTGTCCCCACACTAGAGCTTTCTGACCCCCATGCGCTATGAAATTGTGTCCCCCAGCACTCTTGCCCTCCCCTCATGCAGAGTTCTGTGCCCCTCTGTGGCCCTCCCAGTGCTCTGCATCTCCCCTCCTGTCATTCCTCACTTTGAGTCCAGGTTCCCCAATATGGTGTTTGTCATCCTCCTTCCAGCACTGTTTTCTCCCTCTTCCCTCCATTAGGAAGAAGGCAGGCGGGAGATTCCTGCCTCCTCCCATGAACTCCAAGCCTATGGGAAGACGGACTCTTCCTTCCCCATGTGTGAGAGCACCAACAGGAGATAGCAGTGCTGGAACAATTTTTATAGGAGGGGGTGCTGAAAGCCATTGAACCAAACTGTAAACCCTGTATATAATGGAATCCACTTCAAGCCAGGGGGTATGGTAGCACCCCTAGCACCTATGGCAGGAGGGAAGCTGGATTCTTCCCTTTATCTCCCCCACATGTCTGAGTCTGGTGCCCTCTATCAGTCTCTGTGGCTGCCCCACAGGGGAAGGAGGGAGAATGCCCAACCTGCTGCGAAGCTGGGGTCTGGAACTGGCTTCCTCTTACCTCCCTGGCCTCCCCACCTCCACAGGCTTAAAGTTGGAGGGGAAAGAAGTTGCTGTCCCTACTCCACCTGAAAACTGGAGGGGAAACAACGTCCCCTTCCTTCAGCCCCTGATTGCACTTGTGATGTAAAACCATCTATCTGTGTAGTGGTTTTACTCAGTAGAAGAGCAGAAGTTTTCTTCAAATCCTGTAGGTGGTAGCCATACAGCACTTTTATTAGAATTGTCGAAGGACGAACAGAGAACACACAAAAAATCTCTATACAATAACCAGGGACGTAAGTAACTAGAGCGATGGTTCTACTTTTCTCAAACACGGTTTTCAGTGTTAGCTAAGCTAAATACAGCACAAGATGGAAATTGGAATCAGGGCTCCATTGTTAAATCCCAATTCTTACAAAAAGTTTAATAGGATCTCTAATTGCCATGGGTGATTAGAGTCTCAATTTTATACTTTATTTTTTAAAAAACATTATTTGCAGAATGCCAGTGGTCCATAGCATTAACTGGTTCAATTAATAAATAATAATAATAATAATAATAAATAATAATAATTACAGCTTTCATCATCTAATGATCTCAAAGAGTTTTACAATCATTAATTAATTAAGCACCACAAACCCATTGGTTAATATAGGTAAGGGCTATAGAAGGATCACTTCACATAGCACTGAAATCCATCTCTGGACTATGCAGAATGAAGTAATGCTACACAATACTCTAAGACACAAAGTGAAGAAGAACATAACCAATTAAAATTGAAAGGAAACTTTAGGTAGTTTGTAAGTAATTACCCGAACTGGAAGTTGGCCAGGACAGTCTTATGAAAAAGAACCTTGGGGTCTTTAATTATCATAAGAGATTAGGACCTTGGTTTCACATCTCATCAGACTGATTGGTGTGATTGTTTCTTTTCTAGTGACTTAGATGGAAGAGTGCCACCTACTGAATCACCAACTTCACATCCGCACTACCTCAGACTGAGGCTTATGAGCCACAAGTGGTTCTTTTAATGTTTCTCCTGCGGCTCTTTGCAGCACATGATATTAAAACACTTTGTGGTTTAATTATTAACCAATCTAAGTTATAAACCAATCAGGATGCTTTTACTATGTTATTAACCAATTGTAGTTGATAAAATAATAATACCTGGTCAGTCATTTTGCTGTGAGAATGTACATATATAGATATGTAACTACATATTTCCCCGGTCATACTGTTTAAATATGAATATATAAGAACAATAGTAAATGAAACAATGAATTCACATGACTGTGGCTCTTTTGGGTAATGCTGATCGCTAATTTGGCTCCTGAATCACTGAGGTCTGAATATCACTGTCCTAGATGATCCCAACAAGTATTCAAGAACTAAGTAGACCTGATGTTGTGAACTTGTGAAATCTAACATTATCACAGCACCAGGTGGTAAGGTTGCACATCAAGACTGAATATGAATGCAAACAATAGGGCCCCATGTATTTCACAGTTCCATGGCTGTAGAATTTGCCATAGAATAATGCTCCAGAATTTAAGCTTTCATGTTAAAGAAAAGAAAGGCTTTTCTCCCCACTCCCTTTTTGCACTGGTGGAGCTACACATATGCAGCCACACTAGTTCAAACCTCTAGTATAAAGGCATTGCACCATAAATCAGAACTTAGACCAATGTGGGTTACTCATAAGGTATACTAGTTTACACCAGTGCAACATGTCTACACAAGGGGTTTGCACTGGTGAGAAAACAAAAACAAAACACACAGTATAGACAAAGCCTAAGTTTATAGTCCTTATAGTTGTGATGAGAACCTTCCACATGTGAACTGAACTGTGAACTGAAGGTATTGTGATGCATTGGTGATTTTCTGAGTCTGTCCCAGCCTGAAACAATATCTCTAAGAGAAGTGTAAACTGTCCCATTCATCTAAATGGAATGGAACCTAAAGACAACAATTCAAATATCAACATTGTTACTTAATGTGACTGATGATCATTTTAGCAGAACCATCCAGCTAATACACTTGTCCCAAAGCACCTCTCCTAACCTCTCCTGTGTTAAAAGCCACAGTTCTCCCTGGTGTCTTGTACAGTGAAGCATATATTGTCAGTGCCAAAATCTGCAGCCCACTGGAAATCGAAAATAAATAAGTAACACTGTACTGAGCTTGTAATTCATTTTCATATTTAGTTAAACAAAAAATGTTCATTTTTTAATTTACCTGAAATTGCCACATAATGTCTACTTTGCCACACCCAAATGCCATAAAATGCAGTGGCCTTCCTGCAGAATTTGAATCCAGCTTGTGGTAATGTATGTGGGGACTTGCCAGTAGTTAAGCCACTGCAATCAACTGGATAGAAATAAAGACGGGGAAAACAGGAGAGCTAACGGAAGTTTGTTCTCTGATGTTGATTCTGACTGCTCTTTAAAGACTTTAAGGCATAGTCTACCAAAAACTTATGTCGACGTAACTACGTCCCTCGAGGATGTGAAAAATTCACATCTGAGATATGTAGTTAACCAAGCCAAGCCTCGGTGTAGACACTGCTAGGATGACAGAATAATACTTCCATCAACCTACCTCCTCTCAAGTGGATTTATTACAGAGATGAAAAAAACTCTTCTGCTGTAGCAAGTATCTGCTCTACAGTGGTACATCGGCATCGCTGCAGCTGTGCCATTGTTGTATTTGTCGTGTAGATGTACCCTTAAGATTTTGCAGTAGTGTGCTTCCTGCAGGATAACCCAAGGGAAAACATGCAAGGATTACCCTACCATTTCTGACTCTTCATAACTGGAAGTGATAATGATAACCACTATAAATCAGATCTAACTGTATCAATATTAAGAACTGGTGGATTACGCCTAATGTTGTAAACTACCCAGGACAAAAATCCTCAAGCCAAGGACAAGTGTCTTAGAGAATTCACTAAAATCCAGGTACCCTGGTGAGGGTTTTAGTATTTATATGCCATTGATGCTCCATACAGTATCACTGTTTGTTTAGGAAAATTAGAACATGATCCAGCAGTCCTTGTGCAAGTAAACCTCCTATTAAAGTCAATGGGAGCCAATTCCTTAGGTTTTTTGTGTTTTTCTTACATATAATCTTACATATAAACCAACAAGGATACCTCCTATGTTATTTTGTATTAGAACAATGTCTATGAAATGGAGTAAACTATTCCTTTGAGTAAAAACAATGTAAGAGGTCTGATCTAGTGGTTTTTGGGAGCCACGAAGGTGCTGGCTTTAATCTTACAGAGCCATTGACTAATGTCTGAAGGCAGATCACTTGATCTTCTTGTTTTTCAGTTGTGCTAGCTAGAAAGTATGTAAAATGTAGAGCTCCAGAAAAACCAGCTTGTGTGTGAGAGTGCATGCATTAAAGTGGGTTTTATCCTATATAGGACACTGCACTTTTCCTTCCCTTTTAGTTTCTTATTTCCTAAAGTGGTATCCAGAATCCTGTGCAAGTGATGTTTTACATTTCCTAAACCTTTTATAGCCTTGAAGTTTGGAAAATTAGATAGTATTAGCTTTCTCCTCTTGGATTTCTGAAGGCGTTGCAGACTTGTCTTTTACCTAAATCATTTTATGGCCATTAATTGAATAGATAATGTTTCTCAGTAATGGTTGAAGGGTCATTTGACATTTTCAACGTGACTACTACATGAACACAACTGTTTCTTCAGCCAGAGGGCAGGGAAATATTTGAGGTTTAACAAACAAGTGAACCAAATTTTGATAACCATTGTTCTTGATTAACTAAAACCTTTGAGCTAAAATTTAAGCAGAAACAAGTTGAAGACAAATTCAGTTCAATATTCCATAGATTTTTCTCCATATTCACTTGGAACAGCATTGTCTACAATAAGTGAAAATTCCAAAAACAAGAGCCCATATACTTTCAAGATTTTGTCCTGTATTATTAAGAACATTAGAGAGAGGCTGACCATCTGCAGGTCCCATAGATCTCCCACAGAGATATTTCATGTGTGAGATCATCACAAAATAAAACCATAGCTTGTGAGATCATAGCTATAAAAGAAAAACAGGACACATACAGCTTTATGACTCAATAGGAGTATATTTACAAATGAAGTCAACTGAATTATGTAGGTTTCTTTCTTTGGTGTCACAATTCTGCCACCTGACAATGTTGTGTAATTAAATTAAATTTTAAGAGCATCCAAAATGTAAATACTCAGAAGAGATTTCTTTGGAGGGTTTTTTTTTTAAATGTCCAGGAAAGATGCTAGACTGACCTCTAATGAATGAAGTCTTCTCTTTAATCCACAAAAGTATAGGAAGATATAGCAGCAGTGCATCCTTCCACACACTGCATCATTAATGTACTTCCATTCTATTCTAAAAGAATCGCCTCTGCAAGCAAGTTTAGCCTTCATGACCATTTAATTCCTTAAGCCCTCTGCTAATCATTTCCACAGGTGGTTTTGGTGGCCAGGACAGTTGTTTACTGGGAATTTAGAGATCACCAACTCATTTCACAAAGGGCCACTGAGGAATGGTACCTGGTAATCACTGCAGATATGGGCAGGATTCAAACCAACCAACTAAGGAGATGCTATGTTCTGCAATCTTTACCTTGCATCTGAGCAGTCCGATGCCCCTTGAATACAATGGAAATAGCATGTTTTTGTTGTTGAAATCTCATTTTCTACGCGTTCCCTTTCGTTGCGGTACTGTGTATGCATACATTTCAACATTCATATGGCCCGACAAATCTTGGCCCTGATCCAGCAAAGACTCAGGCACTTGCTTAATTTTCTGCAATGTGAATAGACCCATTGATGCCAATGGGATTACTCACAGTCCATAATGTTAAACCCATAAACAAGTCTTTGGAGCCACATGAGCTTTGTATAACTTAGCGTACACATATAACCTTGTTGTTTACAATTGCCTGTTATGTGGAATTCATTTTTAGGTAGGCTGTTCGGGGAAAAAAAGTGATCATCCATGAATAATTACTTGTACCTGTCAAGACTTGGTATGCACTGCTCACACTGAATCTTCCACATCTGCACTAAATACCAACTACCTACCTAAGAGTATAAAAATTACATAATTGGCTATAACCAAAACACAATGCAAATTTCAGTGTATTATTATTAAATTAAGTGTACTGTATTTGTAAATAACAAGAAATCATATTTAATTTTTAGAATGATTCCTTATAGTTTTGATACAAGAAGAATATAGTCACCCTATGTTCATCTGTTACAATTGTTTATGCTTCTACATACTGTTGTTCCAGTTACTACTTCCCAATTCACGTCATATACTAAATAGATTATTAAGGGCCTGCATCATGTTAAAGAGACACCTGGGTATATCAGAGACAGGAACATAATGACAGTTGTAACGTTATTTTTACATTTGGGAGCTGCTGGTACTAACACAGGTTTGAGATTATCTATGAAATTAGAGCAGTAACCAGGGAATTATGCTCTGAAAGAAAATTTCCACAAACTTTTAATGATCTTTTAGGAATCATGGGGGAGTTCAGAAGAACCTAATGAGCTTCTTAAACCACCTGTGAAACATCCCCAAGCAATTTGCAGAAACCTGAACTGAAGAAATGAGGAGAAGCAATGCAGGGGCACTGAAACAATTTGTATAGTGGGGGTGCTGAGAGCCATTGAACCAACTGTAAACCCTATATATGATGGAAACCACTTCAAGCCAGGGGGGTGCTGCTTCACCCCCAGCACTCCTAATTCCAGGACCTATGTAGAGTGTGATTCCTGGCTCTGCCACAGACTTCCTGTGTGTCTTTGGGCAGGTCACTTAATCTCTCTGTTCCCCTTTCCCTTATCTGTAAAATGGTGCTAATCATATCTCTTTCGTCTGTCTTTGTCCATTTAGATTGTAAGCTCTTTGGGTCATGGACTATCTTTAGTATATTCTTGTACAGCACCTAGCACAATGGGACCCTAACCTGGGGTAGGGTATCTAGGTGATGCTGTAATGCAAACAACAAATAGGAAGAAGAAAGGGAGATAACATCAGACCCTTCTGATATTTGCCCTGCTTCCTGCCCCAGCACACACCTCTGTGGAAGGACATACAGAGATCCATTGATATTGTGTGTGTGTGTGTGTGTGTGCGCGCGCGCGCGCTTACACATCCCTGTATATCAGTCTTCACAAGAGAGGGGGTTCATAAAATAAAATGTTTGTAACCTTCCACGAAAAGAATGACTAAGTGTTTTTCAAATATGACTGTAGAGCTGGATGTACTTCCCTGGGAAAAAATATACTTTCGGGTTATGTACTCACTCACTGGTATTAGGATATGGTCTAGTTACGCAAAGAAATCAACAAGGGACACTTGTTTACCAGCCAACATTATTTTTCATGTTGATAAGTAAAACAGGCCTTAATTAATACAACAATTGGGTTATACTTCTGAGCATTATAGAAAGGGTTTCTGCTACAAACAACTTTGCCACCACCTCCAAATTTCACTAACAACTACTATGGCCCTTGTTCACACCAGCAGCAGAAGCCTGGCACCCAAAGGGGCAGCTGGCAAGACATAGACACTGTTGGAAGAAGGGGTCCCCTTGTGCCCCCCACCATCTTCACTTGAACATTGTGATACTCTCATTTTCTTCCAATACAAACCGATAAACTGGACAAAAGTGATACAGAAATAAATCACTGTCTTGCCTGTGAAAGGTACATCTCTGATTGACAATGTCATTCTGGATGTTCTCTTGCATCATGCTGGAAGAGGTATGAAAAACAAATTGAATCAGAGATTTTGGGGTTCTAATCCAGATAAGATAGGGGCTTCTGCTACAACCCAGCTATGACCATGGCAGTGCTATGGTCTAAATATCCTTACAAGCTGGGGGAGATGGAAGATGCACCTGATTAGAATGAAAAAGGTCAAAGAAAGAAAGAGCCTATCTCAAGTTAAATGAAAGAGGGGAAAAAAACTATCTGGAAAATAAAAAACTACACAACAGAAAAATAATACTGAACAAATGAAAGATACAGTTAAGTAATAATGAAAAATGCATTTATGCAAAAATATTAGTAAGAAATACCAGCTAAATGATAGAACTACAAAGTCTGCCACCAGAGTAATATTTACAGGGAAGAAAACAGTAATGCAAATACAGCCCTTTAGAATATTGGGAGGCTGTTCCAGGAAGAAAGTTTGCTGGGAAGAGATGGGGTCCACCTGACCAAGAAAAGGAAGAACATCTTTGTGCACCAACTTGCCAACCTAGTAAGGAGGGCTTTAAGCTGGATTCAAAGAGGGCAGGTGATAAAAGCCCACAGGTAAGTATAAAAAAGGCACTCTTAACAGAGGGCTAGAAGTTGAGGACATGGAAAATTACAATAAGATCATAAGAGTAACAGTGGGGGAATCTGCTCAATATCTGAGATGTCTATACACAAATGAAAGGAGTATGGAGAATAACAGGAAGAACTGGAAGTATTAGTCCATAAGCTAAATTATGAGTTAACTGGTATCACAGAGACTGGGTGGGATAAGTCTCATGATCAGAATATTGGTGTAAAGGGGTATAGCTTGCTCAGGAAGGACAGGCAGGATAAAAAGAGAGTCGTTGCATTGCACATCAAGAATATAGACACTTTTGCTGAAGTCCAGAAGGAGGTGAAAGACAGAGCAGTTGAAAGTCTTAGGGTAAAGATAAAAGGGAGAAAGATGAGGTGACGTCATGATAAGGGTCTATTATAGATCCCAAATCAGGAAGAGGAAGTGGATGAGGTGTTTTATGAACAAATTACAGAAATAGCCAAAACATAAGACATTATAGTAATGTAAGTACCCAGACATCTGTTGGAAAAGTAGTATCGCAAAGCACAACATTTCCCATAAGTTCTTGGAATGGACTGGGGACAACATTTTGTTTAAGAAAGTGGAGGAACCAACCAGAGGGACCTCCATTTTAGACTCAATTCTGACCAACAGGGAAGAATTGGTAGTGAATCTGAAGGTGGAAGACAATTTGGATGAAAGCTCCATAGTAGTCTGAGAGGTGGGGAAGAATAGTGAAAGGGGCACAGGGAGAGGCCCTATGTGAAACTAACATGACTAGCCCCTCCAACAGTTCCTTTAGATAGAACTCATAGGCATAGTATAGAACAACTTTATTTTACTGCAGGAACCAGGCCCACACACGATGACCCCAGTATAAGGGAGCAGCAAAGGCAGCTTAATTCAACTTCTGCCTCCTACTTCTGGACTCACTCTGAGCACAGCTCAGAAAACCTGGACCTCCGTGTCTTTTTTGTCCCATCATCTACACGGGAATGAAAACATTTACCTGCATATCAGGGACGTTAGACGAACTCATTCATAAATGTAAAGATTTGAAGAAGTAGAATATATTATCCAAGTATGCAATATTTCAAAAAAATCAGTGGCTTTGCACTTACTGTGATTTTCTTCTTCAGCAAAAGGTGAGATGAAGTAGAATGAATAAAAAGGTTCATCCATTTCTTTATAAGTTAAGGGCTGCACTAACACCATTTTACTGCATGTTGGCTTAGGCAATTAGATTGGTGCAAAAATATAAAGCTCCAAACCCTGAGGTCCTTACTCCATTTACGCTCCTTCCTTACTCAAGCACCCGCGAAGGAATGAGTATACACTGGACCAGGGCCCTATGATTTGGCCATAAAACAATAAAGTTTCTCATTGTTTAGATCTGTATTGACAGGAAGAGCTGCATCCTTTTCCTAGCGTGGCTAGTCATTCATGTCATTTAATCCATACACCCATCCCCAAACATTTATATACATAGATCCAAAGCATATGAATTCAGATTTTTTTAAAGGCACTTCGTAAGTATATTTTGGAGGGCTGGACTATATGACACAAGCTTTAAAAATGCAATGAAACTGTGTTTATTGTTTGCGTGCCTATTTAGATTTCTATATTTACTTAACAAAAGGTTTGGTTGAGGCTTTTCGATCCATATTTACATAGATCCATCAAAGATGGCATAGTGAGATGCAGGATGTACTTGAAACTAGACAATAGCTCAGCAGGGTTAAGGTATTGGGCTGCAGCTACAGTGTTTTGTTAGAAAGATCTGATAAGTGCTTAGGCTCTTTGCCAAAATAAAGACCCCAACAACAGTGGGGACTAAACAGGGTAATCACAGTTAATGCAGACTGTTTGGAGCAATTAGAGTTGATTGGTGATTTCTTAAAGCCCTTAAACAGAAACAACATATAAAAAGAACTAACCTCAACTGGATTTGAGCTTCATTGCCAACTTCAGACTAACTCGTTAGATAACAATCTTTTCAATGTACATAAAATTTAAAGTATTTTTACTGTTTGGGCACAGGCTTCCCCTTGAGAAAAGAACAAAAGCAATAGTCTGATACGTAGATTTATTACCAGAATGTGTATATAAAATAAAAGTTCATACTTGCCAAGAAGTAAAATCTCTTCTCTATGATGTCCATAGGATGTTTATGGATCAGCATCACTGGAGGGAAATGAAAGAGGCTGAGTGGCAAACTATCTAAATAGCAGCATGATTAACTGTAATATACTTTTAATACAAGACCAAGATACGCAATGAAATCTTAGTTTTAAAGTGGCGTGGTTTACTAACGAATAATAGATGTGTCATAAAAACCAAACACCTTTAAATGGCAAGAATTTGTAATGGGCCAGTTCACCAGCTGACAGAAGTCGATGTAGATCCACTGAAGTCAATGAAATTACACTGATTTACACCCGCCAGGGATTTGGCCCATAATTTTAAATGCTGCTGTTGAACTTCCTGATTAGTTTAATTCTTTGCTAGACAGGCATTATGTACACCTCAAGGCCTCTTAAATACTTTCTAGGATAGATGTGAGAGCATTTTTGGGCCCAAACTTCACAGAGCAAAACTCTCACTGAAGTTAGGACTTAGGCCTTGTCTACACACAGATTTGTCCCCTTCATATGGGAATAAGCTCTACTGGTATAAGCACCTCATACCAACATAACTGCATCCATAGCACACGAGGGCGCAGGAGGCGGAGTTGTACTGCTTTAAGATACCAGTGTAGTTAAAGAGGTACAACTTCTATGTTTCAGCAAGCCCTAAGTAAAGACTGCAGAATTTAGCCCTTTACTTGGGCTAATTTAATGTATTATTGTTAATTTTTATTATTATTGTAATGCCTGAGAATCCGGTCATGGACCAAGACCCCATGTGAAGAGGATGCTACTGGATAAAATCTACCAGACCTGCTTATTTGTATAAAGTTTTTCTCACTAGAATCACCTCAGGCCTGAGACAGATATCACATTTTCATTAGGATTTCTTCTGCTGAGCGATAAAGCAATAAAGCTGCAGTTTTAGTTCACGTAGCAGAAACCAGTATCTTTATCAGCAAACATAACAGTTCTGTCTACACTAGAAAATGTTTATTTTTTTTTAGAAAAATAACCCCAATAGTGCTGCCAGTGGTTCAGCTGCATCACTGGGAGCTCCCACGTAGACAGGGCACCAGCAGCTGCTGGCATTTTTACCATGTGTCATAACAAAAAAGGAAATTCACACAAAATAAATTAACTAGAATTTTATTTAAAAAAAAAAAAAACCAGAATGAAGGCTATAATTGGATCCTTCATCATGTGGCTGTTGCTTTGGTATTGCAAAGGTGATCCATCATGTCTACTACTATATAATACTTAGATACAACACAATGTGGTAAGAGCAGAGTTTCAGCTTTTTATTTTAACGTTTGCCTTAATTTTTTGCCCCTCCCCCATCACTAAGCCTAAACAAATGCCTAATCAGAATAACCACATTACTGTTTTAGTATAACCCTTACCCCCACCTTGTCTAGTCTTCATTATTTATCACCCTTATTTGCTGTGTCTTATCTAGCATGTTAATTATAGTGTGACTTACTGTGAAATGCCTAACACACTAGAAGTTAATGGGACTTGAGCAGACATGTTTACATGTTTCCTTGATTAGGACAAAAGGCCCTGAGCTATAGGGTCACTGAACACTCACAACTTCCACTTCAGAAGTATGTGCTGAATGACACTTCACCTAGTGCTCTTACCCCAAATCCCAGTGTATTTTTCCTTGAAGATCCTGCAATGACCAGCCCCATATGAATCTCTAGCTCCTGTTCCACTTGTTTGTCCCAGGATGCACCATATCACAGATGCCATGGATCTCAGCTTCTGCAGGCATTAAGACAATAGGACAGGTAAATGGCATGTTGGTATGTTTTTTCCTGCTCAGTCTCCAGCTGGAGCATGCTCATTGATGTCAGAATATTCAGAGAATTTAGTTCTGAAACTCAAACTAGTCTCTAACTGAGCATGTGCAAACAGATTTTTCTGAGGCCTATAACTTGGCCAAATTTGGGCAGTATTTCACGGGAATTGCCAAAGGTACCCAAAAAAAAACAAAAAAACCCAGGTGCAAAACCCCAGATTGCCAAACTTCAAATCCCTGATCCAAAGCATGGAGGTTCTAGAACATCTCACTGACATTACTGTAAGATTATTTTTTTCACATGGGCAAACAAACTTTAGCTATAAGTAAGGTAAAGATTTTGTCAAGGTTCATTTTAGTAAAAGTCATGGACCAGTCGCAGGCAATACACAGAAATTCATGGAAGCCTGTGACCGGTCTGTGACTTTTACTAAAAATAATGGGGGGAGGGAGCTGACAGGGGATGACTGAGGCCTGAGTGGAGGGGATGAGAGCCAGAGCCCCACTGCAGGAAGTGGGGGATCCAACACTTGCTGCTGCAGTGGCTGACAGCTCCAGGGCCCCTGCTGCTGCCCCAGCAGCTCAGGGTCCCCCTGGCTGCCCACATGACGGCTGGGAGCTGTAGGGTCCCCTGGCTGCAGGGCCCCCCACAGCGGCTCAGAGCTCCGGGGCCCCCCACAGCAGCTTAGAACTGTGGAGCTCCCCGCTACCCACAGCACCTGAGAGCTGCAGGCCAGTGACTCAGAACTGCGGGTTCTCCGCCACCGCCACCGCCCACAGCAGCTCAGAGCTTGGTTCCCTCCGCCACTTGCAGTGGCTCAGAGCTCTGGGTCCCAGCTGGGCCCCCCATCACCTGCGGGGGCTGAGAGCTGCAGAGCCCCCATCACCCACAACTCCATGGCCCCCACCAGCTGACAGGTCCAGCCCCGCCAGTGTCACCACCCTAAGTGGAAATGTCATGGAAGTCTCTGAAAGTCATAGAACCTGTGACTTCCTTGACCTCCATGAGATAATCTTATCCTTAGCTATAAGTGACACTAGCAGCGCTGCCTATAATAAAATTTAACAAAACCTTGGAAAATCCTTGCAACATAGTAAAACCCGCTGTTTATTAGATTATATATAAACATATATTGTAATTACTTTACTATGTGACACAATAAGGAAAAGGTACCCAGGTCTTATAAATATATATCCTCCCAAGACCTAAAAAGAATTTCAAGATACAATAAACTTTTACTAGGAATTGAAAGAAATGTTGTAATAGAAGGAAATGATATGATTTTGAAGCTTTATACCACTCATTTGTTTTTCTCTAAGTTTTGTTTTCACTTCTACAATTAGCCTGGACTTAGTGGCTACACAGAATGTTACTTAATTAAAAAGAAAACTGCACTGGTAAATTAACACACTTCACTTGCCCAGAAGATAGCCCAGAAGCAGGAATATTTTGAGTTTTATTAACTCTCATAATGTCAGAAAAGTAGTGTTGCATCCAAGTATTGGATCTGTTATTTAGTCACTCCCCAAAGAGCCAGCTACAGAAGTAAGTAGGTCAACGACTAATTGACCATTGCAAGATTTTTTTCTTCCTAGTCATTGTCTTAGCTATCGTATCATTAATACAAATAGAAAAAAGTACTACTAACACTGATCTGTTTGGGACAGAGAGGGACTGTGTCTTTGTGCAGCACACAGCATGATGGGTTCCCAATCTTGACTGGGGCTGTGGGTTGCTGCTTTATTACAGATAACACCTGGACTATTCAGCTATTCTACTGTCCACATATCTACTGTTATAAAAAACATGGCCCACAAACTACCCTAGTCACAAGACATGGAGACAGAAAAATGTGTTTGAAGAGCCCTAAACTTTTGATTGGGGTAAACAGTGACTCTGTTCCCTACTTCTCTAGAGACACCCACACCACAGAATCCCAGAGCACTCTGCAAGAAAGTGGAGTGGAGAGCCAGTTCTCTCTGCAGCACACTTCCTTCGTGTCTAGGTGAATTTCTTGACTGAACCACTAATATCTCCCCCTTGGCTTCTGTAAAATCCCACTGAAATGGGGCTCTCAGTGTAGCTGCCAGGGGAGTGAACAATGCTACTGTGGTGGGGAAGAGTGCAGGAAAGTGCAGAAATCCCTCCCACCACACACACTTCCTGCAAGTAGCCTGAGAGTCACAGGAGCCAAAACTATTGCCTATTTTGCAGGGAAGGTAGAAGCAAAAGCCATGCCTTCTCCCCCGACATAATGAAACTCAGTAGAAATGCATATTTTCCTAGCCCTGATGTGGAAAACCTGCATGAGGTAGCAAGTAACTCATGAACTGGCTTTAGCCTTTGATTTAACTGACACGCTGTGCAGAAGTGGTAAGTAAAGCAGGTTGAAAATTTTCCAGTGAAACCTATGTCTATCTGAAAAAACCATTTTGTCAAAATCTAAAATATCTGCAGGAATGTGTCACTTTTGACAAAATGTCAAAAAAAATCCAAAATAAAGCATTTTGATTCTGCTGGAATAGAATGTTTTCATTTTGAAATGACATTTTATTTGGAAAGTTTTATATAATAAATATAATATAATATAATATAATATAATATACTATTTAAAAAGTCAAAATCAAAATTACAATTCCCCCGAAAAATTTCATTTGTTGAGAAATTTTGAAATTCATCATTTTATTCCAATTCAAAGTAAAAAACTTTTGATCTGTCAATATTTCCCATGAAATGGAAATTCTGATTCCCACACAACCCAGGGGTAACACAGCTGGACCAAGGGTTTCAAGCAAGAATCTCTAAACAAAGTGGTAACAACCATCTTTAAGATGTGATTAAAAACCGAACAACCAAATAAAAAAGGAATTCCAGAAATACCTGCATTCTTAGCCCTGAATAGCTAAGGGAAAAAGTTAGATTCTTTAGGTGTTAGCTTGTCTTAATTTCTGGAGTCACTGTCATCTAATTTTGGCAACATTACCAGAACTCAATCTGTGACAACTTCAAAACTGAGCTCCTCAGCTTCAGGAGTCCTTTCCCGAATGATGCCCAACAAGAGTGTCAGTCAGGGCCCCAATGGTGCTCAAACCAACAGCTCAGTCAATCGCTTCCCTCTATAGCAGATGAGGCTGGCAGAGCCCTCATCATTTCGTGCAAAATGTAGGCTTCTGTCCTTTATTTATTTATTTTTAAAACAAGAAGGCATCCAAGCAAGGATCCCATCTCTCTTTCTTTCTGTCTCTCTTATCTGCACATAAATGTTTATGTCAACCCCACTGGCAGGAAGATGGAGAGGTGAGGGGTTTTGATACACAGAAGGGAGGCAAAGGTTGCTTAAGAGAGTCTTCTTACCTCTCAAGAGACTATGCAAATCCAACACAGACCAGGCTGCTGTACATCCAGCATCCCTAGCCTCCTGCAGCTTGGAAGGCAGCACATATTTTAGGCTAGCTAGAACTGTGGGGGTGGTCTTGTTTTGTTAAAATGGATAGAGAAGCAGGTTAGAGGGCATGACAATAAATAATAAATGAGTGGCAGCTCAAGACCACAATTAAGCCAAGGTTAATAAGTATCAATTCCAGAGGGTAAAGGATTTCTCTTTAAAAGTAACCACCACATAATAAATGTGTCTTATTACAGACTTAACGGATATGCTACTTGGTATTAAAGTCAATTAAAAAACAAAAAATTTTGTTGCATACTGGAAAACAAAAATGAAATTAGATCAACAAATTAGTTCTTGATATAATTATGCAATAAGATTTATGTAACAACAGTCTTTCAGTTTGTTAACTGGACATCCAGTGTATGGTATATACCTATAGAAAACACATCTGGAATTATTTCTGCGCTTTCTCTTGCTCCTTTAACACCCCAGTTCAGCCCTGCAGAACTATCTGTGGCAGAAAGTTTTGAACTGTTTTTTCTGACAGATCCTTTGAATGGACTTAGCCCATAAGCAGAGTCCAGCATTCCATGGCTGGTTGTGGCATATGTGCCTTCTGCATACCAGTATAATCATAAACAGGACCCTGCTCCTTGTGGTGAGTACATAGGCTGCAGTTCCATCAGACAGGCTAAAGAAAGATTTCTCACTAGTGAGGCCATTAGGAACTTTGCTAAGTTCTCCTCAGCTGGAAGTCACTTACATATTCAGCTGGAAGTCACTTACACATTACATATACATCACACCAACTAGGTATACTATTTAGGTCTGCTCAATGCAATCGAAGCAACCTGGCAAACAACAACTACAAAGTGAAAATTGTGAATTACATGGGATCATTTTTTTCATTCCCTGTTCTCAATGTTGGTTTATCATCTTTGCCAGCCAAAGGGATTAATGTTGAATTATTGTTTCTTCTTGAGTTTGTGTAGAGAGAAAAATAGCCTTTCTTAAGGGAGGTGTCCCACATGACTCACCCAGTGTGGTGGCAGTACTATAGAGGAAAAAAGAAAGAGCACATGAAACTAAGAAAGTTTCAAGCCCAAGAAATTAATGTGTCATATGAACTACCAAAGACACCAATAGAAATTATATCCATGTACATATTCAACAGAGTAACAATGGACCTCGTCCTGTGAGATGTTGCTTTTGTGTTCAATCAGTCCTGATGGGCTATTACCCTGAAAATTGGTTTGAATGGCAAACTCTCCCTATTCTATGGCCGTGTTTGTATGGCTGTCTGCCTCGGGACAGGGTAACTTATAATGTCTCTGAAATCCTTCTCTGAATGACAACTCAGATAAATTCACACTGTACACTCATCAGCCCTAGAATTTCTTAGAGAAAATAAATCTTATCAAAAGGGGAAATAGCCTTTGATTAAGACTCTCGCATCATGCGTATTTCCTATGTAATGCGAATGAGGAGCAATACCGTCAATAAGGATTGGTGAGAAACAGAATTCACATGAATGAGTACAGGGCAATGGCAACACAGTTTCCAGGAGATGGAGAAGACCATTCACTAGTATAAAAGGGCCTAATCCTGAAACCCTTATGCATGTGAGCAGTAAGTGGGTTACCTGGGACAGCTTGAGTCTGTAGTAGTTACAATACCGGGCACACAGTGTGTTAAATTAAAGGAATGCTCTGTTGAGGAAAACTACGTCATTTTGGCATTGTAAAAGTCTGGATCCAATGCTTGGTTTGGCTATGTTTGCCCCAAAAAAGCCATAGTCAGGCTACAGATTATGCTTCCCCAGTTGTGCCACAGTCCTGACTTTCCCTAAATTAGCAGGGGTACTTCACTCTGGATCTATTACATACTGAGCTCTGGAAGGGAAAATTTCTGAGCTAAGTCTTTGTGGTCAGTGGACCTGGTCCACATGGATTCACCCATGGCCAATTTGCACATTACCATGGCACTCACTGGCATGAATAATCAGTGCAGCTGGAATCACATGGGGGCCCGAATGCAAAATAATACTGATTTTGTATTATATGTTTCCGCCTATTTAGTGTCCAAAAGGAAAGAGCAAGAATTTGGTCACTGACTCAAACGTATTCTCTGTGTTACAATCCTGTTGAATCAAAAGCAATACTCCCTAAGAAGCACACGTAAATATGATCAGTGGCCTCATCAGTATATGTTCCCCACTAACAAGGAGTTAAAAGGTCATGAACATTGTTCTTACTAAAAAATAATCACCTTGACGAAACTGCATGTCCTACTTCATCCCAAACACACGATAATTATCTTCCTGAAGTTCACTCAGACAACAAACAACCTTCATCACACTTATTTCTTCAAAGGTTAAAACAATAAATGAGACAGTGGCCCAGTTAATAAGCCTCCTTGGGTATTACCTGTGGATTTATTCTGATCAGAAAAGTGGTCATAAGGCCATTATGTTGCTCACACCCAGGGCGTGATCAGATGGTATCAAATCATGTAACAACTTGTCAATTGCATGAGTAACTGAATCGCTGCATCTTATTAATAAGAAGAACTTGGTCAACACTGAATGTACTGAACATTTAATACATTCTGTATAAGCAAAATCGTGTTAACATATGAACTGTGTAAAGTTCAATATCCTTGTTATGTTAAAGTAAATATAATTCATTGCAATTTTAAATGCAAGAATACCTCTGGGTCCATAAGGTCTTTGGTAAACCCTGCCTATAATGATTTCACACAGTACCCATCTTTGTACTGAAAATTAGCATGAGCAAACAGATACCACTATAATGGTAAGCATTACTGTGCAATCAGATCTGGTTGTTTCTGAAGCACCATCTGTATAAGAATCATCACATGAAGTCCACTGACAAAGACCCCTCTTTTATCACCTGACTGATATACCTGTACACAGTTGTGATAGTGATCCTTGATTTAGCTTATTAAATGTAAAGACGAAGAGGTTTTGAAATGAACTATTGCCTCTATTTGTTAGAACACCTGCACTGTATTAAGAAGCTTGGCTTCTCACTTTCGCTCCTGTGGACACACCCTGTTCTCCTGAATCATTCTAATATACCATGGCTGGTTGAGAAAGCGGACTGCAGTAATTATCGCTGTTCTCTGTGATAAACTCATCATTAATGATGAGAGGTGCCAGTTTTTACCCAATGCTCATGCATCACCAGGGTAAAGACACCACACACTTCAAACACCGTTGATTATATTAATGATTTATATGTTTTGGTTTACATCTCCTTTGATTAATCCGTAAAACAAACTACCAGTGCTCAGATTTATTATAAAGACTTGTACATACCTGAGTCATGAAAACACTTGGAGAAAACAGCATGGATATTCATAATGTTTAATACTTCCTAATGCTATTTTAATTCTTTTCAGATCTGAGAGGCATGATTTCGCAATATATTGTCTACTGTACATTTTGGTAAGAATAAATGTATGCAGAACACTCATTCATATATATTTAGAATTAATACCATGGCCCAATTTCTGAAGTCCTTAACACAATATTTAATCAGTCCTTACTCCAGCAAGGTTTCCATAGAAGTGACTGAGAATTTTGCCTCAGTGAGGACTGAGGAAAATCAGTGTGATATTTACTTTAGTAAAGGCTTCAAGAAATGACTCCCTATAGGGTGAACTGTATTAAAATTCTGTATGGCAATGTTTTCTCCTCTTAGTTATGTATCTGGAAATGGATGGTTCAGGAGACTAGTAATGGATTATTACGCTTTCCACTTCTAGATTGCCAGTTTGAATCTGACCCATACTGGTACCAGCTGATAATTGTATTCTGACCTATAGGAAATGAGCCAACAGCAGCAGCCCAGTCCCTGGTGAACAGATAGCCACATCACAAAGACATTGGTGCCTTTGGTACCAGTCTTATCAAAATCCAAAGACTGAATGAGTCTGGAGAATGAACTACATAAGGGATCTGGGGGACAGAGTGGATCACAAGCTAAGTACAGTCAACAGTGTAACACTGTTGCAAAAAAAGCGAACATCATTCTGGGATGTATTAGCAGAAGTAATTCTTCTGCTCTACTCCACGCTGATTAGGCCTCAGCTGGAGTACTGTGTCCAGTTCTGGGTGCCACATTTCAGGAAAGATGTGGACAAATTGGAGAAAATCCAGAGAAAAGCAACAAAAATGATTAAAGGTCTAGAAAACATGACCTATGAGGGAAGATTGAAAAAACTGGGTTTGTTTAGTCTGGAGAAGAGAAGACTGAGAGGGGACATGATAATATTTTTCAAGTACATAAAAGGTAATTACTAGGAGGAAGGAGAAAAATTGTTCTCTATAACCTCTGAGGATAGACCAAGAAGCAATGGGCTTAAATTCCAGTAAGGGCAGTTTAGGTTGGACATTAGGAAAAACTTCCTGCCAGAGTATTTAAGCACTGGAATGAATTGGGTAGAGAGGCTGCAGAACCTCTGTCACTGGAGATTTTTAAGAGCACGTTAGACAAACACATGTCAGGGATGGTCAAAATAATACTTAGTCCTTTCTTGAGTGCAGTGGACTAGACTAGAACACCTCTCAAGGTCCCTTACAGTCCTACGATGCTATGATTCTATGATCTCTTTCAGTCATGATTGAGAAGGGTGCGGCAGGGAAGCTCATAATCTTACTACCTTTGCAGTAGATAAAACATTTTATATTCCAATGCTATTAACCTAGCATGTTCCCTCCTTGATGCCCCTCCCTTTATTCACTTCTCAACAGCTGACCTAGACACTCTGCCCTCATTGTGGGGGATAGGAGTGTCTATCCCTGCCTGAGCCCTAAACACCCCCAAAGCAAAACCATCAGTAGAGGCCTAAGAGGAGCTCTCTAGGGTTTATACTCGTGCAACAGAGATACTGCCTATTCCAAATCTCTTGAAAGGTAAACTGTCAAGTATTTTGGGCTTGTGATCTTTTTTTGTTGCTTCATGTTGTGTAAAGATGGCCTGAAAGAGTTGTATTTCACCATTTTGTTTTTAGTAGTGTTCTTGTTTGTTTCTGTAACCTTAGAAATAAGAAGATCATAAAGTCTGATCTTTCCTAGTGGGCCTCAGATATTTACTGCAACTTCTAACACCTTAATTTAAAAGGGGAATTGATGAATATTTAACAAATACATCCTTTCTCCAAGACATTGGTTGTTGGCAGTGTTAGCAAAATATAAATAAATAAAAATTTAACAGTCTAATTACAAACCCTTTACTTTTCAGGCTTAGCTTTCAGTCTCTTGACTATTGCAGAGTCACTAATTTTCCACTCACCCATTTCACTAGCTCTCTATTCACCATAGTCTTCTAGGACAGAGAAGACTATAAAATATAATCAGAGAAAAAAACTTTACAGAAAATAAGCTTTTTCAGGTCTTCTTTATACATCGAGAGACAAGAAAAGGCACAAGTCCATTTATCCCCTTTTAATATCACTTTTAAGGGTGCACAGAAAGGATTCTATTTAATTTTATCTAATGTCTGTATCAGATCTGACTTCTTTTTTTAATTGGGCAGCATATGAGAAGCAATATTTTTCAAGTATTATCCTGCAGTAGCCTTCTTTTAACAAACCCCATTTGGTCTAGGCTCACAAGTCCAGGCATGAAACACTGTACGCTATTAGTTGGGATTTTTGCGAGCAACTTGTAGTCATGATTAATAAGTGACATACAGTAGGGTGAAACCAAGCAGAATGTAAAGGATCTTTGTCCAGCTTGGATATCAAAATATATGGATCTTACTTATTAACACAATAGGTTTCTCTTCTTCAGTGAACAATCCTGTCTCCAGCAAACATATTAAGATGTTCCTTGGAGCAATCTACTTAACATGATACAAACATTGTCCTTTTATTATTTGTCCCTTTCCATTTTTTTTAAATATTGTCTTATAGACATTCTTAGCTTGACACTTTTCGTTAATTCAGAGAAGATTCACCATGGGATATTTCCATCAACAAAAATGATTAGGTGTATGGAACAGCTTTCATTCAAGGAGAGATTAAAAAAAAACTTGGACTGTTCAGTTTAGAAAAGAGATGACTAAGTGGGGATATGGTAGAGGTCTATAAAATCATGAAAGGTGTGGAGAAAGTGAATAAGAAGTGTTAATCATTCCTTCACATAATACAAGAACTAGAGGTCATCCAATGAAATTAATAGGCCGCAGGTTTAAAACAAATAAAAGGAAGCACTTCTTCATGCAATGCACAGTGAACCTGTGAAACTCATTGCCATGGGATGTTGTGAAGGCCAAAAGTATAACTAGGTTTAAAAAAAAAATTAGGTAAATTCACAGTGGATTGGTCCATCAGTGGCTATTAGCCAAGATGATCAAGGATGCAATCCCATGCTCTGGCTGTCACTAAACTTCCAACTTCCAGAATCTGGGACTGGATGACAGTGGATGGATCTCTTGATAAATTGAACTGTTTTTTTCATTCCCTCTGAAGCACCCAGCACTGGGCTAGACGAACCATTGGTTTGACACTGTATGGCCATTCTTTTGTTCTTATGAAAGATTGCATTTACACAAAATGGGATTAATCTCCTATTGTGCAGTAATTCCAGTCCTTTTGCCTGCCTCTTAAAAGTTTACAAGAAATGTAAAAACAATTACTATAAGTACTCTGAATCTTGCAAAGCAGATAAGACTAGCCCTAGGTGTATTTATACTTTGTATATATAGTGAAACCTTCATTAGTCAAACCACAATTCTTCAGAATTTACATTAAAAATACTCCACCTTATTTGAACCACAGTTTATCCAAATTAATGTCATCTTCCTCCTTTCATTTGTATAATTAAGGTTTTACTTTATATTTTTTGCTACCCTCCGCAGCCATGTGTAAAATTAAAAATCCTTTCTATAAACAATATAGCAGATGATAGGGCAACACATTTTAACAACTCATGAAAACTGAAATCCCTTGCCTGTGTGGAAATAAGTCTTCTGCATCACTCTTGAAAAAAATAAAATTATGACCTATTCCTTTAAATATGCCTCTACATTTTCTGTTTTCTGCAGAAACCGCCTTTTTGTAATTTGTTTGAGGCCAGAAAAAGATCATCTCTGACCAAAAATTCAAATTAATATTGACCTTGGCAATAGAATGACAAAGAATTCTAAATAATTCACAAAAGCAAATCATGTCTTCAACTTGATCTTTTGTTGATGAATATAACAACACATGAATTGACACTGGATGTAAGTAAGTCACTATCTTGTGGTTTTTCAATAAAATATAGCTAATTTTCTTCATCTTGCTATTGTTAAAGTTTGCATGACGACATGGCTTATCTTTAAATAATAAGTCTCTTGGCAACTATACATTTAGAACCATAGAAGATTAGAGTTGAAAGGGACCTCAGGAGGTCATCTAGTCCAACCCCCTGCTCAAAGCAGGACTAACCTCAGCTAAATCATCCCAGCTAGGATTTTGTCAAGCTGCAGCTTAAAAACCTCTAAAGATGGAGATTCCACCACCTCCCTAGGTAACTCATTCCAGTGCTTCACCATCCTCCTAGTGAAAAACTTTTTCCTAATATCCAACCTAGACCTCCCCCACTGCAACTTGAGACCGTTGCTTCTTGTTCTGTCATCTGCCACCACTGAGAACAGCCTATCTCCATCCTCCCTGGAACCCCCTTTCAGGTAGTTAAAGGCCGTTATTAAATCCCCTCCTCACTCTTTTCTTTTGCAGACTGAACAAGCCTAGTTCCTTCAGCCTCTCCTCATAAGTCTTGTGCTCCAGCCCCCTAATCATTTGTTGCCCTCCACTGGACTCTCTCCAACTTGTCCACATCCTTTTTGTAGTGTGGGGGCCCAAAACTGCACACAATACTCCAAATGCGGCCTCACCAATGCCAAATAGAGGGGAATAATCACTTCCCTCATCTGCTGGCAATGCTCCTGCCAATGCAGCCCAATATGCTATTAGCCTTCTTGGCAACCAGGGCACACTGCTGACTCATATCCAGCTTCTTATCCACTGTAACCCCCAGGTTCTTTTCTGCAGAAAGAAAGAAACAGATTAAACTCTATGCCATTGTCACAGTTTCAGGGTAACTGCAGTTGTGTTCCCCCTCTGTGGCCCACTCCAGGTGAGCCCAGTAAGGTCTCAGGGCACCAACCGTCACCTGTCTTTGGATAAGGCCTCTTGTCCCACTCCCTTCTGACTGGAGGGTGGGGTGTTAAGGCCGCCTAGCCCCCTGCCTTAACCTGTGATATCTCCAGCAAGCTAGTCTGCCTAAAGGCCAGCATCTCTGCTGTGCTTTCTCTCCAAGGGCTATGAACAGGGTATTGCCAGCAGTTACAAGTTACCACACAGCTCTTTCTCAGCAAGCACATTTATTCTTAAAGTAAAAGCATTGCAAAGAAAACATATAAAAAACAGTAAACAGATTTAAACACACACAAAACATACCAGGAATCACTCATAAGTCTTATGGGGCTCTAGTAGTCTTTCTACCAAAAAGCCAAAGTCTTTCTACCCCTTCCACAAGGGTTGGGACCCCCTTTGGACAGAAGGTCCTGTCTGTTTGCTGGATCAGCAAGAAGGCTTTTACAACAGGAACTTTAACCCAGATTTCACACCCAGGGATCAATTGATGGGGTTTCCTGACACAGGATTTAACCAGTCTTAGCAGTCCCAGTATCTCTCCATCCAATGAATGTCTCCCCATTGACAATGATCTTTCACTCCCACTGCTGAGGCAACGCATCTGCACCCAGGTGGGCGCAGCATGATGTGGGTGTTTGTTTGGGGTGTGAATGGCACAGCCTGAACATTGTACACTATTAGCCATTAGCAGATTGTCTGTTTGACTTCCTCCTCTAACTCTGTGAGGTTAGGGTGCAGCTGGTCTCTCTAGCACTGCACTGGGCCCCAGTGGGCAGAGTGGGCAATCCCAGGCAAAGAGACCCTTTTGGCTAGAGATGAGACACTGCTTTTTCTCACCTCTCTCTGGGTTTCTCAGGGGCGGATTCCCTCCTCTCAGGTGTGGGGCTCCACTTGGGCTCTATCCTGTCCTCTGATCCCATTCCCTTCACATTAGGTTTTCTGTCAAACTGTGGGTAACTATCCACATAACGGTCAGCTAGTTTCCCAGCTACAGTTACATCCCCAAGATCATAGTCTACTAACCATGAATTCAGGTTGGGATGGCAGAGTTTATAGAACTTTTCTAAACCTATTAATTAATTGGCTGCATTGACCCTGGTGACTCCCCAACCAGTGCCCCATTGTCTTACATAACCCCTAATTGGAGCAGGATCAGGTCCCCTCTCTGAAACTTTCCCTTGCACACTTCAGGGGTCAGTTTAAACTTTTGCAACAAAGTTTGTTTACAATAGCCAATAATTTTTATAGTCCTCTCTGCCCATAAGGGTGAAAATGTCTAAGGCCTTCGTCCTTGATAGAAGTGTTGAGCGGCCTTTCTCTGCATAACTCAAGCAACTGGCCTTTCTTCAGCTGTCCATAACTCATTTTCACCTGGCTCTTTTTTTTGCTATTCCTTTCCTGAAAAGACTATGATGCCTTTTTTCCCTCTGGACTTTTTTCCTCTCTAGTACAGTACCTGCAGTCACTATTATTGGCACATTTGGCAATTCACATGGTTATAGATCCCACCATATATGTCACAGTCTAGGCAACTGCACCTGTATTCCCCCTCCATGGCCCACCAAACACACCCACTTTTAGGCTTCCAGCTCCCAGCGATCACCTCTCTTGGTCAGAGACCCGCATCTTACTCCCCCTGATGGAGTGGTGGGGGAATCTTTAAGGTTGCACAGCTCCCTACCTTTTACTCCCTACCTTTTCACTCCAGCAAGCCAAACTGCCTAGATGGCCAGCCTCTGCACTTTGCTTTCTCTCCAGAGAGTATCACCAGTGTAATGCCCACAGTGATAAGTTACCACACAGCTCTTCCTAAGCAAGCATGTTTATTCGTAAGATGTAATCATCACAGAGAAATCATATACAAAAAAAGAACCTACAGGCATGCTGAATAACTCACCAGAGGGTCTCCCCCACCCAACTCTAATCTCAGGCTCTGGCAGATGTCAGTCCTTCAAAACCCACAGCTGGGTTTTCCCTGTGGTTACAAGTTCATAACGGTCTCATATTCAGAACCAGAATCCAGGCTGGGCAGTTCAGCCATTTCTTTATATAGCTCGGATCTTTGACCACCAGTCTCCGGGAACAGGTAACCAGTAGACAACCAACCTCTCTACAGAGCATAGCCTGAAAAGGCTGGGTTTTTGCACAATGGGGATGCGGAATTTGCATTAATCTCTCCCTAGGTGTTTCCCAGGAAATCCATTCTTATCTGGCACATTTTCAATATAGATCTTTGAACTCCCAGTCCTCACATCTGTCACAAGTCGCACCCGGGAGATTACATACAATCCTGGCCCACAATAATACATAAACCATTAGTTCGCTACAATAGACCCCAATGATACCTAAACTTAACTGAGTCAGGTCTCCCAAGGATGTGGTAGGACAGTTGCCATATCTGTCACAGCCATTAGTGGTTATTACTTACAGATCTGTTTGCCAACAACCAGCCTGCATTATTGTGAAATATCACAGCAGTGAGTTACAAAATACAACTTGAGCAGCTGTAAACTTGTCAGTTAATAAAACCACCCAGGCTTCTGCCAGACTAATATATTCACTTTCAGAGAAGTGAGGGGGTGGGAAAGAAAATTTTATATTTAATCTTCTGCTATAGACCCACAGTAAACCATAAAAGTATGCCTACATATTGAACAACTTATTGTCTTACCAAATAACTTTCTCAATTAGGTTTGTAAGCCACATGTGTCCGCGCTAACTCAAACCACCTTGGGGTAAATGTCATAGGGAGTAGAAGTTTGTGCTGAAGGCCCCCATAGTGCAAACATAAATCTATTACAAACAAACATAGTTTTATTGACAATTAGTCTGGCTGGACTAAATTCCTTCTGTGAGGTGATTTATAAATTCATCCAACTTAATTTGCTGATAGGAAGATGAGCACTGTACCTTGGTCATTTGGTCTGATTTATATCAGCAAAGTGCACAAAAGAAAATGGAGGTTCTCTATCTTGTTCTTGTCCTTTTCTAGATGCCTACTATATAACAGGCATCCTTTTCCTTTAATTACCTTCTTCATGGCTTGAGAGCTTTGATGACTTGATTAAGCCTTGCAGTGCAGTTCCAGTCCCTACCCATCTGATTAATTAGCCCAAAGCTTATTAACTTCCTAATTCTAATCGATAAAGCACTGATGCTGAACAGTGCAAGGGCAAACTAAGGATAGCAATTTTATTTCAAGACACAGAGACTCTAATATTGTTTGCTTTCTTACTGTTACTCACTTTTCCATAGCAGCAAAGTTAAGAACAAAACCCAAACATTTAATGATATAATAACCAATCCAGCCCAAAAATCTGTCACCCCTTAATCACCACCATTAGAAAGTGCAGAGCCACAAGCATGTCATCTTTGTTGCTGTTTCCAGCCTCAGCAACTCTTGTGTGCTAACTTTCCCCATGCAGTTTTGGCTTTGTTGGTGGAGGATTGTACTAAGAGGCCAATGGTTATCATTGTGCTGTGTTCTGAGCAACCTACTGATGGAATGTTGGCAGATTAGACCCTTCCTTCTTTTTTGTGGTGATGACCAATGTTAGTGAGGGGACGGATCCAAAGTCAATTGGAATCTTTCCATTTATCTAAAGGAGCTGTAGATTAGACTGGTGGGATGGCATTTGCAAAGACACTCTGCATCAGCATAGCTCTGCTCACATTGAAGTCAACCGGAGTTTTACTATTGATTTAAATGGGATCAGAGATAGGACAATGATGAGCACTTTTGAAAATCCTGCTAGTGGTCCTTGCCTCTGTTGCCCAGGATTCAGTCACTATACTTGCCCTGGAGGCTAGATTCTGCCTAAGTCTTTTCCTCATGCAAATCAGCCCTACTTCGCCTCCTGTCTTCATTGACAGCTCTGAAATACTCCAGCAAAGTGTTCAGCAAGCCTGAAGCATCTGTTAGATACAGGGTACCCCATTTCTCAAAATCTAGCTTTCCTTTATAAAAGTCCTACCCTACCCATTATTCCACGTATTTTAGTTACTAGCTTTTATTAAAGATCATTTATACTGACAACTATTCATTTTATTTTCTTACATATTGAAAGAGAAGGTGACAGATACAAAGGCATACAGCAGAGTTGGGTGCAGTATGGGTTATATTTTATAATAGCTCTGCATTTTGTTGTTATAAAAATATAGCAACAGCTTTTATCAGTTCATCCCATTTGGCCCAGCTTTCCTCAAATAGTAAGAGGGAGCAAGTTTTCCCTATCTGTGAAAGACTCGTCCTCATCCCTTTCTCTGTGTGTCATCTGGTTCTGATAATGGACAGAGATGGCGAATGGTGGACATGATACATAGTGTACATAACACACCTCACCAATGGAAGTGTGTGCTACGTGTGGTATACCACAGATCAGATTCTGGAGTTGGTTTGGGAGATAAAAAGAGACTTTGAAGTTTGCTGCTAATAATCCACCATGCTTTATTTCTCACTCTCCAAGAGAGAGACACCCAATTTCCTGAGCTAAAGAGTCTGGATCGTGGACAATGATCTCCAACAAGCGTTTTTCTATATGAAGTTGGTCTGCAGTACAGTGATAATGGCCAGTAGGGGAATTCTAGAACTAGATTACATTATTTTTATTCTCAAAGGGTTCCCCTACACTGTAGCTGGGAATGAGCCTCACACTAGCTAGAGCCAAAATAGCACACTAAAAGGAGCAGTGGGGAGGGTGTGATGCTACCCAAGGCTCTGGCTAGACATCCAAGCTCAGACCCAGGGGGTCTTGAGAGCCCAAGCTGCTGCCTCAACATCAACACTGCTATATTTTAGCATGCTAGTATGAGTCTGTCTACTGGCTCTGGGAGGCTTGCTCGCAGCTGCAGTGCAGACGTATCAATAGTTCACGGGGCCTTCTGTTCGTAAAGCTCTAGGTGCTTCTTAAAAAACTCTTTTTATTAATGTCTGACTTTCCAGATAATCAGAAGGCTCAAGATTAGGTTTGTAAGCCACATCTGTCTGCGCTCACTCAAACCACCTTGGGGTAACCGTCACATGCTTTCTCAGTCCTTTGGCGGCAAATCACAATTCCCTTAATAATACAATGGTTGGATGTTGTGAACAGAGGCTTTTAATGGGATTGTGGCAGGGATCAATTGCTCATCTCTTTAGTGCAATCCTATCCGCTGGTCCCCTCAGTGACCACCACTTGCTGGCTTTACTGTACATATCACTGATGGGGAGTGACATTTCTGTTTTAGGGACCATTCCATTAGAGCTGTTGCTTCTAGTAAAAACAGCTAACATTGGGGTGTGTTTGGAATAAAAGGACTGTAAGCTGGACTGATCTTGCCAAGATTTTATCACAGTCATCCTGTCAAGCCACTGGTAAAAAATCAGCCATGTTTTTCAACAATGAACAAGACACTTTATTAGAATTAAAATATTATCATCTCTAAAGCTTCTCTGCTCAGCCACCATGCATTTCTCTGTAAATCTCCTCCCAGAATCTTGTCCAGGCCTATGCTGCTACAGATTTAAAAACCAATCTGCAGTCTCAAAAATCCTTATTAACCACATAATCTTTGCATTTTCTAAAGATCTGCACTAGCAAATATTTGTGTCTCAATAGCTTCAAACACGTCTTACTAAAAATTTGCATTGTATGCCTCTGTCAGGAATTTTGGATAGCCTGGACTTAACCTGCATTAGTTTTCTTATTATTTCTCTTCGATTGTTCCCACTGAGCCATTTTCTCCAGTAGCTCTCCCTTGGTTTCCTCCACAGCTCTTCTCTACCCTGTCTCTTTTCTCTTCTTCTCCCTCTCTTCCACTCCTTCTGACACTGTCTCCATCTCCCCATTCCTCCTGCCGTCCAGCCTCTGTTTCACCCATCAGCCCTACCTTCTCCACATGTTCTATGGTGCCTACAAAACCCAGCCTCATGATCATGGTAGGCAAGTGACAAGCTGTGCTTACTCTGCTTCCTCTCTTCTTCCTCTTCCTGATCCCTTCCCCCCCACCTCTAGCTCCTCTTTAAAAAAGACAACATACAATTTATGTAACTAACAAAGCTGGATCAATTCTTCACCAGACTCATTTGCTTTATGCCATTCCCTACCCGTTTCTCTTCATCTGTGTGTGTGTCTTTAGATCGTAAACCCTTGCAGGGCAGGTATTCTCTCCTGTCTGTGTTTGTACAGTGACCAACACCATGGGGCCCTATGCCTTTGGGCACGGTCATAATATAAATATTTTCTACCATTAACAATGAAGTTCCATTAGAGCAGTACATTTGGCCAAGAAGTTTTAGTTCTTTTATCAGAAACTTTTAAACCATATTTGATTCAATGTTATGGTACTTAAATAGTTTCCACTGAAATTCTTTATGTTGTATGAGACTACAATGAGATGCTGAAAGACACCCACATGATCCTCCAGCATAAAAAAATCAACATTAAATGAGGCTGATTACTTAAGTACCAAAGCATTTATATCTTTAAAAGGACAATACAAAGAACTCCACTCATGCTTCATAGTAGCTTGTGCATATTTAGATCTTTTTCTTCTTAGATGCACCTAGAGAAGGAAAACTGAAGAATAAATAAGACAGCTGAGAGAGAGAAATTGTCTGCAAATGTCAACATTCACTCAACTGCAAGATATAATAATCTGCACTGCAACTGATGTTTTCTGACTTGCTTTCTGGACAGCAGTTTTGCTTTTTCATCTTGTTTTTTATTTTGTTTTGTTTTGCTTTTTCCTTTTATTACTTCATGTTTCCCTTTGTTCATTTCTTCAAGTATTCAAAAATGTCATTTTAAAAAAATCCATAGAACTGAAAAGTGAAGAGATATGAAAATAAATATATCAAGATAGCTAGATCTGGTTTAGATGATATCACCCCAAAAAGAAATTAGACAACTTCATGTTATGATCCATTGCACTTAGCATATATTTTAACAAATGGATTTCAGTGTCCAGAGGATAGTACAACTCCCTTATCCCCGGTCCCCTGAGGTGAATCGGCTGTAGCATTAATTCTGGGACATTAATGGAAGCTTCCTAACCAGGCTGAGTTTACTAAAACAATGACAACTCAAGGTCACACATCTTAAAATGAGGTATGTTCAATAGAATCACTGAAAACAGCATGTGTGCAGCACAGAGACATACTTGTAGATGTCAATCATATATGTTGTTACTTTTTGAAATCTGAAATGTAATGGGGCATTTATGCTAAAAGGCATTAAAAAATCAAGAAATCAATTTCTAGTAAGCAGCCTTCAGTATGGGGAAGAGCAAATCTTATTTTTCTTCGTCTTTTTTTTTTTTTTTTTGCTTATACACATTGCAGGAAACTGCAATAGGAGACTTGTACCAAGTTATTGATGAAAAGTAGCCAAGGACATAGATAGTCTTAAAACTTTACAGCTGAGGCAAAAACTGAAGTCACTTAGGCCCAGGGAAGGCTCCAGTTGGATTCCCTGGATCGCCATTCAAAGACTGCACTTTCATTCAATTGGGACTTCCTTTACCAGGCAGAAATAATTAATCAAATGATCCTCTAAGAAGAAAGAATTCACCCAAGTTGAACGTGTTCATAAAGAAAAATATGCCATGGCAGGAGGAGGGAAAGAAGTGAGCGGCTTCTGCATTTGGAAGCACTGGAGCAATGCAATTTATCGTGAAAAGCAGGGTAAATTGTTTTGTTAGCACTAAGGTGCTGATCCTGCAATTCACGGTGAGCCCATGGGAAATGAGTGGAGCTCTGTGAAGGCCCCAGGGTCCACCCACCCCCCCTCTGATCCATTTGCAGGATCTCGCTCTAAATATGTATATATGTGGACAGGGATTGGAAGTAAATAGTTCTGTGAAATCCTCTGGGAAATCAATTAGATAATCTGATATTTGTACAAGAACTACAACACTTGAAATGGACTTCTTCCAGACTCTTCAACAATGTAATAGGTAGACAGGTGTCCACTTCACAAAACCCACCCAAATGGGATCCTTGGTTATGGAGAAGCCAAAATCTGAATGATTATGGAGACTGAATGCCCTCTCCTCCCTGAATGTGGTACTTCCAAGTCAGAGTGCAGATACATTGCTTGGGGCAGTGTGGAGAAGACTGCACTTCCCGCAAACAATGCTGTACATATGTATGAGCCAGAACCTTCTCACCTTGCTCACATGAATAATTATAGGAGCAGGAATGGTCAATCAAAGGTGATCAGGACTGGCAGGACTGGTCAAAAAGCAGTTTAGCCTTTGACTAAAATACACAGGATTGGCAGCCCAGTCACACAAAACCAGCCCGCTAACTAACTGATCGCTGTGTATAATGGTGTCAGACATAACATTCTAATGAGGGTCAGTCATGGTATTTTTATTAGAATCCCTTTATTTTTTACAGGGGTTTCAGTTGGCAGTAAAAATGTGTTCTGTGCAAAAATTTGGATAAATTAACATGTAACAATATTATGTGTGTATTTTGTGTGTGTATATATACACAAACACGCACATTTATCAAAACATATCAAAATGCATATTTAATCAGGCAGATAAGTTAATAAATTTACATAAAAAGCTTAAATACATATGAATCTACATGCATGTCCACTTTGGCTGTGTGATTATATGCATATAATTCTATTATATTCTTCCAAGTTAGGGTTTGTAAATCAAAAAAAAAAAAATTTAAAACACAAAGTATTGCAAATATTGTACAAATCCAACAAAAGCCAGAAAAAAGATAATGAATCATGGCACTCCATTTTTAATTTAACTTATTGTTTTCAGTCTCTTCACTTCCGCTTACACACACACACACACACACACACACACACATTGGTAGAATAGTGTCAGAGCCTGGTTGAGAACCACTGGTGTAGACCAAACCTTAAATGCTTTTCCACTTGATACATCAGTATAGGGAGAGCAGCAGTTAGCGCATGTTCCTCAGGAAACAAGAGCTGTTACCAGTCACGAATAAGAACATAATATAAAAATGGTCATACTGGGTCAGACCAATGGTCCATCTAGCCCAGTATCCTGTCTTCTGACAGTGCAAGGTGCTTCGGAGGGAATGAATAGAACATTAGCCATTCCCAACCTCTAACAAACAGCAATCCCTGCCTATCTTGGTTAATAGCCATTGATGGACCTATCCTCCATGAACTTATCTAGTCCTTTTTTGAACCCCATTATAGTCTTGGCCTTCATCCTCTGGCAAGGAGTTCCACAGGTTGACTGTGCATTGTGTGATGAAATACTTCCTTTTGTTAGTTTTAAAACTGCTGTCTATTAATTTCATATGGTGACCCCTAGTTTTTGTGTTATGAAAAGGCGTAAATAACACTTTCTTGTATACTTTCTCTACACCAGTCATGATTTTATAGACCTATATCATATCCCCACTTAATTGACTCTTTCTCAAGCTGAAAAGCCCCAGTCTTATTAATCTTTCCTCATATAGAAGCTTTTCCATACCCCTAATCATTTCAGTTGCCTTTTTCTGTACCTTTTCCAATTCCAATATATCTTTTTTGAGATGGAGTGACCAGATCTGCACACAGTATTCAAGATGTGGGCATACCATGGATTTTTAAAGAGGCAATATGATATTTTCTGTCTTACTAACTATCCCTTTCCTAATAATTTCCAACCTTCAGTTGCTTTTTTGACGGCTGCTGCACACTGAGTGGATGTTTTCAGAGAACTAGCCACCATGTTTAAACATAAATGCTGCCCCTTTTTCTCTAAGAACTGACAAGTAAAAAAGAGCAAACCTTAAACAATTTAATTGGTGTAAGGCACAGCAAGCTTATGATGGTACTTTAATCAAGCAGAATGGACCTACATCTTTCTTTTGCGAAACTGACTCTTCCGTTACGTACATTCCATTATATGTGCTAATTATAATCTTGGAGGTTTTAAATATCCACCAAGTTCGGCCAATTCTTGCACTATTTAAAATAAAGAAAGGTTTCAGCTTGATTCGCTTCCAGTTTTCTAGCTGACAGAACTGAGGTCTTAGGTTCTGAGAGGCAGAAAGTCTATAGAAAGGGAGCTTCAGCCATATAAGGTGTGTGCACTGAGGAGCCTGTCAGCAGCCAGCATATCTGTTGAAGTGAGTAAAGCTGGATACGGAAGGCCAAGGTGCAACATGTGCTGGAGCCCCAACTACAATGTAAAGATGCCCTATCCCGGCAAAATCCTTTTCACTGTAGGAAGATTGAAATGGCGTGACTGTTTTGCATGTGCAACGCACGGAGACAGCCGGAGCGAAACCATTGGATTGTATGTGCAAAAACTGCCTTTGAAAAACCAGAAAGTGCTGAATAAAAAGGATGAGGAAGCATCTACAGGAGGACTGACATGTCCCAACTGGAAAAGGTACAATCTCATTGCTTCACCGGGACCTGTTTCAGATGGAATGTCTCTAGGTCTGATCTTGCTGCTACTAAAATCAATGGATCATTGAGTTCAGTAGGAGTAAGGTGTAGCCCTATATTATACAGCCAGAGTCAGGCCCAGCATGACATATACCACTGAGGCACTTGGGGTCCTCGCTGTCTGTCTGAGCACAGCACTCGGTGCATATGCCTGAAAGGATCTTCCCTGGATGGGAGTCATAATCACTGCACTGCAGAACCAGCGTAGACAGCCCAGCCATGGCCTTCTCTGAACAGCTGCTCCTCCTACCTCCTATGGTCACTGAGATCGCAGGGGAGCTCTGGGGAGGCATTCTAGGTTACATTGCTATGGTGAGAGGCCTGGAGATGTGTTCTACAACTCTGAACCACAGACCCTGGTCAGAGTCCTGCAGGACCCTAACAGTAGAGATCCTGCCTGGAACATTAGCTCCCACTCTGCCCATAGAGCTGTGACTGGATCAGTGTCATGGATGGAGTGGTGCTATATAGACAGCAACTCTAGTCTAGGCAGACTTCCGTGGCCAAGCACTGAATTCTCTTCATATCAGTCTAAAACCCAATATATCCATTAGCAAAACCATGTGACACAGATTATGAGCCTATTCCTGCTCTCAGGGAAGTCCAAGTAACAAAGATAAAGAAACGGGGTCCCATAGTGGAATTCAGATCCTGACACAGGCTAAGAAGCCAAACCTCCACAAAGTTCACGTTTTATCCCTCAGTCTGGGTTGAAGCCCATCTCCCACCAAGAGGAAATTGTGTGCAAAGATTGTAAAGGATTCAGCACTGAACTGTTTACATATTCCACCTTGATTTAGCACAAAATTACTCTACTTCATAATATGGTGACATTGCTAGTCTCTTAGTTGCCTCCTTTTTATCATCATGCACTGGGAGGAACAGTGTAGCCCAGCTAACATGGCCTAAGACAGAAAATCAGAAGCCCTGGATTTTATTCCTGGCTTTGTCATTGTCTCAATGTGTCTGTGGGAAAATCATTTAACTAAAGTAATCTCACAGCAGGGTATCAACATATAGCTGTTTATATTGCCCCAGTAATCTCTGGCTGTCTGGTGGTGCAGAACTGCCATAATCCCATTTAAATAACCTTGAGAGGACTCTCCCTGAGCAGAAGAAACCTTCAATGTAAGGCCACAAAGGTAGCTACCAGACCACTCTTTTTCAATCACCAGCATAGGGGATATGGCCAGAGTATCCCTTCATCCAGCTGAGCCTGGCCACAGGAACAGCCCCTGGAGACAGTTGGAAGCTAGCATGAAATAGAGCAGGTGGGCTCCAACTGATATATCCTGCACCAGGGATTAGACCTGGTCCTGCCACTGCATGACTGGAGAGCCACAAATGTGGCTTGAGCACAGCTCAGCCAGTCTAGAGAGTCAGGGCCATCGTGTTTTAAGGAGTCCATTGTACAGAAGCCAATAGAGATCTTTTAAATACCTTTCTTTACACGTCCATTATTTTACCAGAATGGGGCAGGTCAAGGAGGCTTGACCCTCACAAGAAGTTAAACTCCTGAGGGTGGAGATAATCTCACAGCAGGAAGGGAGGAAAGTGGTGAGCCTGGGCCAAGCTGCTTTCACACAACCCCATCATCAGCTTTAGGCTAAGGAGCAGGCCATTATCACAGTCATTGTCATGATTATCTTTAAATCTACTGCCTCTCATTCCAGGCATCTATCAGGAAAAGACCCAAGGCCTTATTAGTGCAGGCAATAATAAACCCTGAGAAGGAGTGGAGGAAACTAACTCATAGATAAATTAATCTTCCTTCGGGCTACGTTCCTATCAGCTTTGTTAATTCTGAGTGACATTTATTGATAAGCCAGATTTTACCACCTCACCCTCTCCCATCAATCAACTGGACAAGTCTTCCACCAGAGTTTTGCTATCACTTCTCTGGCTTTGCCATTTACAAGCTCTCATTACTCTATAGGGCCCTATGGGAGCTTGATTATTAGCCTTCTGTTCCTGCATGAAGACTATCCCTACAAACCCAGATCCCATTCATACTGATTACTCGAGCTATAGCTATTCACCTGCTCTCAAACACCAGTGCAGAAAGTCAGCATTTTCTTATTTTAACAGATATTTTACTGATATTTGGGGTTGTTAACTTCTATGTAATAACAATTTACCTCCTAGAAATGTTGACAATAATACGATAGCCCAAGAGTGACAAGATACCTAGACAACAGAGAAAGCAGTCCATGCTAATCAACACTCCCAGTTGCAAAATGCATGCTACAGACCTGAAAACTGTCAGAAAAATGCACTAATTTCATTTATACAGAAAACAGGTGAGCAAAGAAAAACCAGTTTGTCTCTCATGTTAGCATTTCACAATTCCTTCTCTGTAGAAAACTGTATTCCTCAAGATCCCCTTCAAAAACCTCTTGTGCTGTTCTAGATTTTTTTTAAAGGCAGTAATTCCTCTAATGGCTTTCATTCGTACATAGATGGCCAATGCAGTTTTGCCAACCCCAAACGTTCAAAAATCATAAGTCAGGCTCACCAAAAATCATGAGATTTGCTTTAAAATTGTGAGATTTTTTTCAGCCTTTAGAGTGTACTGAGGTCACATTTTGAAGCTTTCTCTACAGCCAGGAGGGCTAGAAACTTACTTTTTCTTTAAGAATGAAGGCTGAAATCATCACATACCCTCTTGACTCCAGGTGCTGGGGCTTTAAGAAAAACAATAATTATTATGAGATTCAAGACAAAATCAGAGTTGGCAACACTGCAATGTAATCTATTTCCAGAGCTTGTGGGAAATACAGAAAGAGAAATCTGTTTTAAGCTATCCTTTTGGTAAAAAATTGTTACTCATGCTAAACTATCTAGGGACCCTGAGGAAAATATGATAAATAGATAGAATTATATGCAGGATGAAATAAGATAGTCCCAACTCATGAAATAAATTATTATGAACAGCACTCTCCTTAAGGTGATACCTATTATTAAAATGCATGTTTAACCCTCTGTCCTTAATTGAGCCAACTCAAATTTTTCAAATTTCAAAATTTTTTCAAATGGGGAAAAAATTGAAAGTATTTTGACAATTTTTTCCTATTTTCCAGCCAACTCCATGTGCTAATTTAGCCATGTATTTTAATCGCTATTTAGGTTCTACACACACAGTGAAACTGAAGAAACTGGAAGATGTGATAGAAGGAAAGGATTTGGCTTCACAGGTAAAGTTCACTGCAGTAGGTTTGGCTAATTTCACAGCTCTACAGAGCAAGGCAAAAGGTGGGAGGAATGGGGATGGCAGTTTCACATTAAAATTGTTACAATAGCAGGTTAAGAGGTTTTTTTTAAAGGCCTCTGGGAATTGATATGTATATAGGCACCATACCGTGCTTATGGATCCTGCTGAATTGCTAGCTGGGGAAGAGACCTGACTGAATACAAGTGAAGGGGAACAGCTATTCCACCAGATCTCTTTTCAGACTTTACATATATAAAGTTTAAAGAGCATCAGGGGATGTTTGTCTGTCCTTGTTAATGGTTGTTTTGTGCTGCCAATTGTGCCTTAACTCTTTCAGGGAAGCCCAACAGTGTTAAAGCTGAATAGTCTTGAAATTACACCACCAATGAAATACCTGCAGATTAAAGTTCTGATTAGTTTTTAATGACTGTAAACACTCACTTTTGACCTGCAATTTTATAACAACTGATTCTCTCTCCCCCTCTGCACCCCTCGCAAAAATCTCTGAAAAGAAGTATTAGAAAGACTCCCAGCAGTCAATGTTAATATAGTAGAATTATGCAGATACCATTCATGAGGCTTCAGTATGAGAAGACAGTTATTCTGTCCACAAGATCTGCTGCCAGGGAAGTTTCTTCAGAGACATTTACTGTCACTTAAATAGACATCATCCTATATTCAGAAACACAACAAAGATCAAGAAAAAGGCACAAAATAATTTATGCCAATTCAAAACTGAAGGTTGGGCGGGGTGAGTCGATGACTGGCGACTGAGCACTACTCCACGGGGATCTAGAGGGAACATAATCAGAATCAGCAGCCCCACAAGAAGAGTGCCAACCATCTGCCATTGTTGTAAAGTCATCTGCTCAACGTCCTTTCAAGTTGTGCTTGCAAATAAACTGAAGGCGCTGAATACCTGGTTTTAAAGCCACAGCATCCCTTGAAAAGAAACCACAATGGTGGTGATCTCTGTTACACTCGTTAACTTTTACAGCATTAAAGCCATCAAGGACAGAAGTAACATCCGGTATGAATATAATTATTAGTTCTAGTATCTATTTTCTGTAATAGTCAGTCAACATTGCCTGGTTTTCCACAGGACCACCTCTGAATCTTCCAAGAGATTATGTATCTCTTCCGAGAGAGATATTTTCAAAAAATATATGTACTGGTTAGATCACAAGAGGTAAATCATACCTTCATTTATACTCTGCTAGGAGTGGCAAGTGTATATGGAAAACACCAACTTAATGTAACACATATTAAGTGATTAGTAATACAACATATTCGTACATTGTGAATTAAAATAGAAGCAAATCGGAAGGTCTTACTTTGAATTATTTCACTTTGATTTTAACACTCTCGGTATAACTTTGGGGCTGCCTATATATTGGTATCTAGTGTAATCTTAGTATTATACAGCTGAGTACAGGTACACTTGATTTTTTGTAGAAAAATCATATTACAAAACTACAAATCTAACATTTTCTGTCTTAAATCCAACACGTTTTGCTACAACTTCAGAAATGAAAATTTTCAACTTGTACTAAATGAACAAAATTATCTTGCTTCCAAAAGATTGGGCTAGATTTTCAGATTCAAAAGAAAGAAATCAGGTAACGTTTAAAAAATCTTTATAACACTTTTTATTTTCTTATTGTTCTTTTAATGAGAAAACAAGGGTGTAATCCATCCACTCAACAGACATAATTAAACTAAAGTGCCATTGATCAAATGCACAGATGGTTTGAGGAGACTTAAAACATTTTAACAGTTATTTTAGTTATCCCCTACATTCTAAATTCACTTCAAAAATTAAACAATGCTTCCTCATCCATCAGAGAAACTTTTTTCCTTAACCCTCCCAAAGAACCTTTTAATCATAATTACATTCCAGCCAAAACTGCTCCTCCTTGATTGAATCAATCAAAGCCTTAAAAGCAGTTCTTTTTTTTGTCACTCAAGGCCCACTGCTTGCTCCTTACAGTTACAAAAACAAAAAAGGATCAGCTAGAACTCTTGAATAAATATCCATTGTGAATTACTTGCTTTAACTAGCACCAAGACCCTTCCTAACATGAACGTAAACCAATACCTGAAAGAATTAAAATAAAGTTAACCACATATGTGAAATGCATAGGAATAAGATGCTGACATATAGAAATACAAAAGGAACTTAAAAATGTGAAGTGCAGGCAGAATCTTTCTATCCCGAGTATAATCTCAGAATCCAGCTTTCTGAGGATGACAATTAGTCATCTTTTTGATAGTGTGTTGCTCAGTTTCACTTTGAAAAAAAAATCTTTATTCACATGCCAGACTCCTTTCCCCTCAATCGCTGATATTCCCCTAATCCTTCCAAAAAGGATCCTACTGAGCTTTCCTGAGCTCGCAACCTGCTCTTTGCAAGGTCTCCTCCCTTCTTCTGCTATAAGAAAACCAAAGTGGGTGAGGTAATATTTTTTACTGAACCAACTTCTGTTGGTAAGATACACAAGTTCTGTGTAGCTTGAAAGCTGGTCTCTCTCACCAACATCTGTTGATCCAGTAAAAGCTATATCTTGTCCATATTTTTAATGCAGATGCATATTAGAGAAGGATGCAAACTACTCGGGGCAGAGATGGTCTTTTTTCTGTGTTTGAGGAGTGTCCAGTACAATGGGGCACTAATCCTGACTGGGGTCTTTGGGTGCAACGATAATATAAATATTTACTACTGCAGCTAATGCTGTTACCGTGCTTTCTTCCCCAATGCTACATTTCTAAACTGTAATTACATATTGACAGATGTGGTTGCTGAAATCAGCTGTAAGGATAACTGGTGAGCTCTAAAAGATGAATGGATGTTTTGCTTATTTCCTTGGTGGTTCATGGCCCTGAAAAAAAAAATCAGCTTTTCATTAAAGGAATCATTTGAAAATGTTGTTGAAACTGATACTGCAGAAATAAGTCTACTTCAGTGCTGCCTTCCCATTTTATAATGGCCCTTGCATTAGGCAGTTGGAAGAGGAGGACACTGATGTCCATTTACTTTAGTAAAGATTGTTATTGAATGAAACCTTTAATGGGGCGTTTATGATCCCACTCAGCTAAGAGCTCAGAGCTTGTCTTAGAATAGTCTTTCTCTCCACCTTGACAGCTATTAGAGAATCAATACAGGTAATATGTCAGCTAGTGGTCAGCACTCCCGTAAACAGTAAGGTGGGGCTGAAATGGAAACTGACAGGTAGCCACTTAGAGAGAGTCTGTGGGTCAAACACATTGAAAAGTGAAGCTTCTCCAGGGAGTGTCATCATACCCCAGCCAGCACGGGGATCGGATTGGAGGAGATAAGACACAAAGGCCAGACGCCCTTAAAACCACACAGAGCACAGTGCTTACCATCCTGCCACAAGGAAGGATGTCTTATATCCAAATGGGAACAATGTCTGTTGCCCCCTACAGCAAATCAGGGAGACGAAGTGGGTCAATATCACCCCAGTGCAACTCCATTGACTTCACTGAGGATAGACCAAGGATGAACTCACCCCATTCTCTCTCATGGAGTTGCTGTCTTGATGTCACCTAAGAGATCATATCTTTGACTTGGATCTTTTGTTTGACTATGATCTAAGGTCATTTCCTGTTTGGCTTAATAGTGATTTTAATTTTTACAGTGTCCCTAGTTCTAGACCCTTGCTTCAAAGTAGATCCAGTTAAATACAGCAGTGACAAAAAATCCAGTAAGCCAGCATAGACAGACAGAGAAAATTTTCTCTACTACTGACAGGCTAATTACATTTTATTTTCTTGATCAATTAAATGTATTTTTCTAGCTCCGGGGTTTCTACTGACTAGTCTGCAAGTCTCTGAAGTCAGTTAAAGGCTACAGAATGGCTTTCCCTCCTGGTCCCCTTTCACCATGATGCTAATATATTTTGTGCCTCTATAGTACCTTCCATCCAGAATCTCAAAGGCTTCATATGCATTAATGGACGAGGTCCTCCTACTGCCCTGTGTTCAGCAAACAGGATCATCATGAATATTTAATATTACAGCTGTATCCAGTGTTGCCAATCAGAATAGGGGACCCACTGTGCTAGGTGCTGTACAAACCTATAGGCAGACACAATCCCTGCCCTGAGGCTCTCATACACTAGGCCCTGCCTAGACTGAAGGTTTGTTTCATGTATGTAGTTATGCTGTTTCAACCCCCACACTCTAGATGGGTTGATCTGGTGCAAGATGGGACTAGCAGCAATGTGATTTTACTCTGGTAAATTACTGAGAGAAACAGGGGGGTTAAGTCTCTGACAGGCAAGCCCTGTTTTCCATGGGTTCAGTCCAGCTACATTCAGGGTTCTCACCAGTATGACTAAATGGATGTAGCCACACTAGTGCAAAGGAAATCGGTATAGAAAGGGCCTATGTATTATTGCTCCATATCACCGAGGAACAGAAAGGATAGGGCCAAGGCATGCATACCTCAAATTGTGGGTGCTCACCTGATCCACCCCAAAGGGACCCACTTTTCAGAAAGTACTGGGCACCGACCCTTTGAAGATCAGGCCCCTTTAAGATGTCCTACATTGGACACCCAAATACAGAGGCACCCAACATCACTAGTCACTTTTTACAATCTTGACCTAAGTGGCTTACTCAACGTCACACACCTCAGCCAGTGACAGAGCCTACGTCTCCTGACTTCCAGTTCTGAGTTTTCACCATTACACCACGTGCTGACTGTCTGGTATTGACCCCCCCAGGAGTAGGAAGGGGTTAGAAGCTCAACATCTCTCCTTCTCCAATCCTCTGTTTTTTAACACTGGCTTGCCTGGGGGAGGGGGAACTGGGGAAGGGCGAGGTAGCAGAGCAGGAGGGAGGACTAAATGTATTTGAAGGACCTTGCCAGCTGCACTAACTCGCAGAGGAAAGTTGGACATTGCCTCCCTGCAACCTTATAGCATCCACATTTCTGTATTGCACTGATCACTGTGGGAACGGAATGCCCTGGTATCAAGTGTGGAAAGAACACAGTGGATGCCTCTTTGTCTCTGTGGGATTTGGCTGTTCTGAAAGCAACAATCAGGCATCAGAATAGTACCTTAGACATTTCCCACTGGATCTGTATCCTGATTTCTCTTCCTTATAGAGAGCTTCCACCTGAATATGTACCAATGATCTTGTGTCTTACTTTTCCATGTAGGCAGTGTAGTTTTAGCCATGTCAGTCACAGGATATTCGAGAGACAAGGTGGGTGAGATAGTCAAATAAAATATATCACCTCACCCACCTTGTCTCTTTACCTTTCCATGGTCACTTATGAGAGAATTGGGAAAAGATTCCCGAAGAAATTGTTTCGTTTTGGGACATGGCTGACAGCTGAATGGAGGACTTGGATTGTTTTTCTAAGTCTCTATGGAAATGCAGATTTGGACGGTCAGCCCTGAGGCTGCTTTACCAGCAGAGCAATAGGAAACCAATTGTATGCCCTACACATTCTGTCTCCCACCTGTTTGCTGCCAGGCAGGGTGGGTGAAATTTTTTGTGATTGTGTGTGTGAGTGTGTGTGAGTGAGCAAAAGTGTGTGATAGTTAACATGTTTGTATGAGAGAAAGTTTCAAAATGCTTGGAGGAATAAATGGGAGACTTATCAGGGATTGCAGAGAAATTTCTATTTCAGGTGGAGAGAATGCCCCACGCTTGGGCCGCTTAGGTAAAATGATTTCCTTCGTTCAATGAACAGTTTGGCTTAATCAATATTTGTTTGCTGCATTATCTAATTCACTAAGCTGCTTTTTTCCTTTCCACGGTACTTAACTGCCTACATCTTTCACTTATTCCCCCACTAAATACAACAGGACAGAGCTTTGAAGAAGGAAAAAAAGGCATTTGAACATTTGGTAACATGCTGGACACAGCCAAAGGGCAGCAGATGTCGCTGAGATGGCTTTTGTTTTGTTGCACTTGTCAGGCAGAGCTTTAGGACCATCTTATTGTTGAAGTCTCTCTATTGTCATTCACATTGTGCCTTTTCAGGTTATACACTCCCCTTCCCCTGAAACTAAAGGAAATGGCTCAGATTGCCATCACCCTCTGGTTTCTATTTAGATCATCTCCCATTTAACATTTAAAATACCTTTATACAGATAAAGCAAAGCACTTAAATCAGTTAGTTTCTCAAAGGTTAGATTTATCACAGGGGTTCTCAAACTGGGGGGGCGGTAACCCCTCAGGGGGTCACGAGGTCATTATGGGGGGATCACGACTGTCAGCCCCCCAGGCATGTTGGTAAGGGTGGCATGGCCTGGGGGTGATCATCACAGCCTGGAATATTTTCAAAGGGGATCCCAGCAAAAAAGTTTGAGAACACCCCGATTTATCATGATGACTTGAAGTACCGCTCCCATTGGCAGGTAGGTCTCTTCTCATACATGGCAAAAATGCAGAACACCACAAGCTGTGTGTGATAAGGCATGTCCCAGGGTCATTTCGCTAAAAGGATGCTACAGTACTGGGCCAAATCCTCATCCTTCCTCTGGATCTGTATAGATATGTAATATACACTATTGGGGGACTGGTAGTTAACCAAAGATTCCTCCTAGTTTTAAGACTGATGGATAGAAGTGCTGTGTTTTATGTATTAACTCACATACATGTGGCAACAGTATAACATCTAGTGACCGGCACTCGCCGCCGCTCGCCCCTTCCCCCTCCCGCTCAGCAATTACAGTAAACCCAAGGCCTGACCTTATCGGGACCTTTACTGACACACCTAAGATAGCACGTCTGAAACGGCAAACAATGGGATGTTGCTAAAAGCCAAGGGCAGCCATCGGCCATTCCGAATACTGCACATCTCTCACGAACTAGGGCAGCCATCGGCTGTTCTGAATATTGCACACCTCTCATGAACAAAGCATAGCCCAAGTGTATAATACTGCTGCATTTTGGCGGGTCTGGCAGAAGAGCTGTCGGCCCGCCAGACTGATCACCTGGAGCTGCTATCTCTTCCCGCCCCCGAGTCCTCTGCTGGGCGAGAGTCGAGTTGAGTGTAACCGGTCCGAGTTTTGAACCTGAGCTTTTCTCGTGTCCCCCATTGGTCAGGCGTCATGACCCTGTTCCTTGTGGTGGTAAGATTTTAAATAGTACTCTTGTTATAGTTTTCAGGTATTAGTATTATTAAGTTTATTATAATTTTGAAATTCATATAATCGTTATTTAGTGTACTGTGTGACTATTGTTCTTCTTCTAATTGGCTTAAACCCCCCTGTTAAGGAAATTAGATAGTTCTGTTATATGTATTGTTCTTTTTACCCTTGTAAAACCCCACATCACCTTGGCCCCAAATGAACTTGTAAATAGTTAAGAAACTGTTTTCTCAGTGTGGTGTTTGGTAATCAGAGGATCCCTTTACCTGTCGGTAACATGGCATCACGAACAGGATCCCCGGTTATCAACCCGCAATGCCCCTATCAGTATCCGGGTGCCACTAACAGGGACCTCCAATTCGAACACCTTCAGCACCACCTCCTAGTAAATAGAGGGTCCCCGTCAGCCCTTGAATGGGTCTGTTCCATAGGAGAAGGGACGCATTGTAAATCCTACACTGTTCCCTTGACACCCAACTCTGTGGGATGTTTAACTGTATGCCACCCTCAATTCAGAGCTACCCCTAGTGACACCAGTCTCCAACCCAGGTGTACCTCCACGGGAGACCGGGGTACCGATACGGATCCCGCAGAACTATGGTCTCATTGTACCCGGGTCCTCAAGACTGCAGGGGGCCGCCCGCCCAAATTGACCCCAGCCCCCCGCATCTTCCGCGGCGGGCCCAGCCACAGCCTCTTAGTCCAACTTATTGAGGCCCTAGAGGAAATCAAAAAAACAAAAAAGCTCAGACCCGATGCTTATAAACCTGAAAAGGTGGCCGCCTGTCTTCACAACATACTTGGCAAAACCCTGGACAAGTTAACCGTAGTCCAGGGGGCATTGGTCACCTGTACTCAGTCCCAAATGTCCACCGCCTCCACTACCCTGCCCGATTCTACTACCGGCCTCCCCGTCCCTCCCCCATATGAGCCCGAGCCCGGATTAACACCCCGTCCGACCAAACCTAAAAGCCTCTACCCCCCCTTACCAGAATCATTGAACCCAGATCCCTCGGCCCCTGTCGAGGCCCTTCCCGTAACCGTCACCCGCCTTAAGGTGGACGACCAGGGCCAACAATCCCAGGTCTCCAAGTCTAGGACTCACACTAAACCTGAGATGAAGGAATTCATGCGGGATACCAGCCGAGGACCGCTTGAAGCCCCACTAGTTTGGCTTGGGCGCTTAATGTTGGAAAATGGTCAGGACTGGTTAGACCCTGCAGAGGCGACCATTATTGCCTGCACGGCCAATTGGGCCAGGGGGCTCCCCGGTCACGCGGTCATTACCAATACAATCTGGAATCTCACGACCCCGGCCGTAGCGCTCCTTCACCTTCACGGGTCGGCCCGGGGGATGCATATCCCTGCCAACAGTATTAAAACATCCCAGCAGCTCATCTACACTATCGCCGGGGCATCTCTCACGGTATGGAGCCCACACACCCACCCTCTCGGTCTTACCCAGGTTCAGGCTGCATCACCCTCACCATTCCTCCTCCTAACCGACCCTACCCTAATCCCTATTAATGAAGGAGCAATTGACGTGGCTCTTGAGGGCTGTTCCTACACAGATACCAGGGCCCTCATCTGGCTGCGCACTTTCCGAGGTCACCCCATTAGTCGATTGTATGAAGCTGTCGACCGCATTAAGTGGCCCCAGGACGCTCGGGAAGCCTTAACCACCTCGGTCTCACAGGGATTTCCAGCTCCCCAAGACCCCCCCAAAGTGGCGGCCGCCCAACCCCCCATTACTAAGCCAAGACCTGATAAACCCCATTTCCCCAAACGCACCAAAGTCGAAAGGGCCATGTTCGGGTTCCTCCTTAACCAAGGGATTAATAAAGATGCCCTGCGCAAAATGACAGATAATGAACAAAAACAGTTAGCAGTAAAATTGGGATGGACCGATTATGGCACCTCCGGCCCCACCTCAGGAGAAAATTCGGGTTGGGTCCAGTACTCTTGTCCCAAGCCATCTTCGGACCCAAAAAACTAGAGGCGGCCGAGTGCCTAATTGGGGGCCCTGCCTCTACCAAGGACACTCGGCCTGATGCTACTCTTAAAACCCCCACCGGCCAACCGGTTCGATTCCTCCTGGACACTGGAGCCCAGGTGTCCATAATCACCCATAATATCCCCTATGTCCCTACCAAAACATCTATGTACATACAAGGGTTAAATTCCATTGAAAAACGATCGGTAGTTAAAACTCATTTAATCTTCGGTCACACTCTAGCCACACTTAAAGCCCTGCTGGGAGACCAGAACCTGGTTGGGGTGGATGAGATTCGGATGTTTAACCTGGGAGACCAAGTCCGTAGCGTCCTCCCCATAACCCCGATTCAATCGCCTCCCCACGGCCTGCAGTTAATCTCTACCACCCGCTGGAAGTTCCAACCCATTCCTACAGTACCTGAGGGCCAACAAGCGATTTGCCAATTAATTGCTTCCCTCCTAGCCCAGGGCAAAGTTGAACGCACCAACGCCAGTACTTACTTGTCTGGTGCGTGGGGGGTCCCAGGCCTCACGCCCTTGGAAAGTACCACATGGTTATAGATTATCGCCAAGCCAACCTGCAAGTACAATCATTGGCGTTTGCAGCCCAGTGGGAAATTCCCCAAATTGAGCATGCCCTATTAGACAGCACCAATCAGTGGGGCTGCACGCTAGACCTTAAGGACATGTTTTACCAAATCCCACTGGTAGATAAAGAGGGGATCCTCAATTTTGCTTATGAAGGGGTCCAATACCGGTGGCAAGTGTGCCCCCAAGGGTACAAAAACTCCCCCGCTTGTGCCACAGAGACACTAAAGCGTACGCTAGAGAAGCTGTGCCCACCTTCAGGGGTCCAGCTCATTTACTATGTGGATGAAATTTTAGTCTGTGGCCCGGACCCCAATGCGGTCCAGCAAGCCACCCAGGCCACCCTTGACCTATTAGCCCAGGATGGGTGGGACGTTAACATGGAAAAAAGCTCTCTAGTCCCATCCACTTCCTATCGCTTCCTGGGACTTCAAGTCCAAACAGACAGCATGAGCCATATAGTCCTGGTCTCCATTTCAGCCTAGATGGACCAAACGCCTACGTCCAAACAGCATGTGCAGCAAATTCTGGGCATCCTTAATTACCATCAACAGTTTATACCAGCACCATTAGTGCCCAGTCTAGCTATTCTGCAGCAGTGCGTGACCCGCCGAAAGGGGACAGACCTTTGGCCCCCCCGAGGCGGCCAGTGCCCTTCAGCAATTTGTCACCTGGTTTCAGTCTCGCCCAACCCTAGCACGCTGGGACCCCAACACCTCCCTGCAAATCGAAATCCTTGTTTGGGAATCCCACATAGGGTACACTGTCTCTCAACAAGGCCAGGCCGTGTCCAACTGGTCCCATAAGCTCCAGGGCCCGGAACACCACTACAGACCAGTGGGGCAAATGCTCCTAGCGGCCGTCGCTGCGGGACTATGGGCAAAAACCTCTTCTGGCACTCTAAAAGGCCCCCATGCAGGCCTCATACCTTGCCTCACATTCACGCCCGCCCCTCAATTTGGGGACACAGCACCCACCTGGGAAAAGTTGGTCTACCAGGTCCAGGAGGAGTTCCAGGGTTGGACGTGTAAATCCACTCCAGGGCCAGGGCCAGTGTCCCCCTCTGCCCCTCTGGCACAGGAAAGCCCCTTTTCGCCATGGATCATTTCCGATGGGGGCACCTCTCCGTGCCCTAGGGCGGGTATGTTGTGCTCCAAGTGCTGTACCTTCAATATGGAAATCCTGTCCCCAGGGGCATCAGCACAGCTAGCAGAGGCTACCGGGGTCCTCTTAGCAGCCCAGCATTTGTCACAAAACCACCTCAAATCTTGTGTGGTGCTCGGGGTCAATTCCTCTTATTGTCTGTCTGTCCTAACTGGGGAGGGTACCCCACCAGCACATACAAATGTCTGGGATCAGATCAAAACCGAGGCCGAGCACACAAAACTCCCGTGGTTCATTACCCACTGCCCTTCCCACCGGCCTGATTCCAACCCGCTGCATACACAGCTAGACCAACGCCTCTGACAAAACGAGGTCCTGCAGGCCGCCCCCGCCAAGCCTGCACTCCTAACTGACTGCTTTACGCAGTGGTTGCACGACGAATGGGGGCACCTGCGCCCCCCGTGCCATGCACTGCGTCCTCACCAGCCATGGCCAACGCCACTCCAATGTCCCCTTCTCACAGTGCACCCATGCTGCACAGGCCTGCCTTAAGTGCCACAAGGCCCGCAGCATGAACCAGCCGCGACACGAACAAGGAGCCTACAGGGCAGAGCACTTTGCTCCAGAGTCCACGTGGCAAGCCGATCTTATCGGACCCCTCCCGGGGTCCAAGTCTCAGCCGAAGGGCATTGTGGTCATGGATCTGGGAACATGACCAGTGTGGTGCCAGCCGTTAAAGGTGTCCACCGCAAAATCTGTGGCCTCGGCCCTTACCCTTCTGGCGGCTACCTGGGGTCTCCCCCCAGAGGTCCAAACCGATGGGGGGCCCCCCTTCACTGGTAAGGTCATTGAAGCGCTCATCACCTCATGGGGGGGCTAACCTCCATGTCCACCTCAAGTACCACCCTGAAAGCAATGGGGTAGTAGAACGAAAAATTGGCACTCTTAAATCCCTCCTTCGATCCACACTTGGCGGGGGGGACTACAAGGGGTGGGAACACCATCTCCCCCAGACTCTAATCTCCATGAATCAGGCATACTCTCGGTGGCTGCACCTAACTCCGCTCCCACGGGACCCTTGGAAACCCGTATACCAAGCGGGAGACACGGTCTGGGTACTGGAACCCAATGCGGAGGGCACTCGAAAGCCCGTCCCCGGCTCCATTATGCAGCCGGGGAAGTACCCCAATACCTACCATGTCCAAACCGAGGGGGACTCATCCTCCCTCCTAACACATCACAATTGGTTAAGTCGGCGCTCTTAGAAGCGTACCTTTTCCCCCTAACCTCTTCCTTCCACCGGGGGGGGGAGGGGGGGGGATAATCTGTCTCCATTTCTTTCTCCTTTTAAGGTATTAATAGTCCTCGTTCCAGAATGTCTCAATCGTGAACCAGACCATCTTCACCCCTCCCATGAAAATTGGTGGGTAGAATTGGCTCGCCCGGCTCTAAACTCCACCAACTTCTGCGTTATGGGAGGAAACACCATGGGCTCAGCCTTAACCACATGTTTTATTGGTCTGCCAACCAACTTTTCAAGCATCCACAACTTCCCCATGTCAAAAGGCATCAACAGGTCTATGAGCGTACACGACGTCCCCTGGTGGGGATCCACCCCAAACCCAGAACCACAATGGACAAACTCAACTGCATCACCTTCCAGTTACAAAATATCACCCCCGCTTATATGTGTATCAGTTTTGTTAATTGTACCAAAAACCGTGTTAATGTCACCAATTCGCAAAAGTTAACTTGTTCCTCCTCACAAAATAGTAGTTATTTTACAACCCATTTGTATTTGCCCAAGGGATGGTTCCTATTCTGCGGCCTCACCGCCTATACCTACGACCCCGCTAATTCCATCGGAGGCCCGTGTGCAATCGGAAGAGTAACCACCGCATTGGCCGTCCTGCCCCCCACCTCACCCTCTTCCTCGCATTGACAACGCGCCCTAAAACCACTTGACTCAGATTGCGACAGCTTTATAAATTTACTTTCCAAGACTGAGGCAGTCTCCCTGGCTGTGTCGCTAGTCAGCATCCCCGCATTGGCAGTGGACTCGTCTATACAACTTTCAAAGGTGGCATGTGCCTTGGCAAAGTCCATAAATCTAACATCCACCCTCATTGAGGCCATGGCCGAGGACCTCCACCAAGTACATCTGGCCACCCTGCAAAACCGGCTGGCCATAGATTACCTGTTGCTCAGACATAATCATGGCTGTCAAGAATTCCAAGGAATGTGTTGTTTTAATCTATCCGATCATGGCACCCTAACTGAAAAACATTTAGCGGACCTCCACCATATTGCCGAAAATATAAAACAATCCGATAGCGAAATCGATGTATGGGGGTGGTTAACCTCCTGGTTGCCAAATCTCCAGTGGCTTAAGTATATGTTTCTCTCTATCCTTGGTATCATAATAGTTTGTATTCTAGGATGTTGTCTGTTCCATTGTCTATTGAAAGTTTTAAGTAGTCGTCTTAATTCTGTTTTATGTTCACAAGTACGTTATCATCCCTTGCCTCACAAAGAACAGGAAGACGCCATCTAACCCCCCCCCCTTTTTTTTTTTCTCGTGACTCGGTGTACTCCACCCTCTCCCGTCCCTCCCGTCCCCGGGGGGTCTTCGGGGAATCCTGTAGTCAGCGGGTGCTCGTTCCGGCCATGGGGGCATGTGGCAACAGTATAACATCTAGTGACCAGCACTCGCCCCCGCTCGCCCCTTCCCCCTCCCGCTTGGCAATTACAGTAAACCCGAGGCCTGACCTTATCGGGACCTTTACTGACACACCTAAGATAGCACGTCTGAAACAGCAAACAATGGGATGTTGCTAAAAGCCAAGGGCAGCCATCGGCCATTCCGAATACTGCACATCTCTCACGAACTAGGGCAGCCATCGGCTGTTCCGAATATTGCACACCTCTCATGAACAAAGCATAGCCCAAGTGTATAATACTGCTGTATTTCGGCGGGTCTGGCAGAAGAGCTGTCGGCCCGCCAGACTGATCACCTGGAACTGCTATCTCTTCCCGCCCCCGAGTCCTCTGCTGGGCGAGAGTCGAGTCGAGTGTAACCGGTCCGAGTTTTGAACCCAAGCTTTTCTCGTGTCCCCCATTGGTCAGGCGTCATGACTCTGTTCCTTGTGGTGGTAAGATTTTAAATAGTACTCTTGTTACAGTTTTCAGGTATTAGTATTAAGTTTATTATAATTTTGAAATTCATATAATCATTATTTAGTGTACTGTGTGTCTATTGTTCTTCTTCTAATTGGCTTAAACCCCCCTGTTATGGAAATTAGATAGTTCTGTTATATGTATCGTTCTTTTTACCCTCGTAAAACCCCACATCCCCTTGGCCCCAAATAAACTTGTAAATAGTTAAGAAACTGTTTTCTCAGTGTGGTGTTTGGTAATCAGGGGATCCCTTTACCTGTCGGTAACAATACAGTTAGCAGGAGAATTTATTATTTGGTGCAACGGGATCTAACTGCTGGGATAATCCCAGAAAAAAGGATCCTGAGACTTTACAGTTAACTTTGTCATGAATATTCTCTCTTAAATTGGACAAACAGCACTGCTGCTTTCGTGTCAGTGTTTTGCTACATTTACAGTAATACTTCAGAGAACAGGCCATATGAAAAAGTGCAGTACCCTCTCCTCCCCTCATACTTGGACATGAAATTGCATTCCCAGCTAAGCTGGCCAAGGCTATTCATTCAGAAGGCCCCTCCCAGCATTTCAACAGAAGAAGGCAAACATTCTTCTACAATTTTAATCCTCTAGAACAGGGGTCCCCAAACTATGGCCCGCCGACATATTTTGATCGGCCTGATGAGTTACAATTACGTGCAGCCTTTCATAACACAATGCAGGGGTCGACAACCTTTCACAAGTGGCGTGCCTAGTCTTCATTTCCCCCTCCCAGCCCCACTTCTTCCCCTGGCTCAGCCACGCCCCTCTCCCACATGACATGGGGCCAGTGCCCTGGCCAGGGGAGCTGTTCTCGTTCTCAGCCCCAAGCAACACCGCACAGCAGCCGATCCCCCCTCCCAGCCTGTCCCTTTCCCATGTGAGGTAGGCCCAGCACCCTGGCCAGGAGGATCTGCTCCAGCCCACCATAAGAGCAAGGCTGAGTGATGTGGCCCTGGCAATGGAAAGTTTGGGGACCCCTGCTCTAGAAGGAAACATTAGCACATTGGCCATAGACCAGGACACACATAGAATACAGGCGGTAAAAGGAGCATTCCCCGATATAAACCCAGGGCCCAAGCATTATTTTTTCAGGCCCAGTACAAACTTGTAATACAGACCCCCTCCCACACACACATACCCATGGGAGTTGCAGCCTGGACCAGGCCCCCCAGGCCCTAGTAAAGTGTACCCCTTTCCCCCCATATGGGAGCCCTGTATAAACCTAATCTTTCTCCTGCCTTATGCTGCAGGAACCCCCACACGCAATGTGCAGTATGCTTACTCTGACAATCATCATACGTCTTCTGGCAGGGTCTAAGAACTGACAGCACTCAGACTCAGAGAGCAACTCAAACTGCCTTCACGCTTAGTCTGCTGCTGAGCCACGTGGCTTTATTTTCTTTCTCCGCTGTTGTGTGGCATGCTAGTTGGTTGGTTGCCACCTTCCATCCCAGACAGTAGCATTTCAGGTGCTATGGGATGGGAGTTGCACACAGAATTGTGATTCTACACACTTGTGTATCTTCAGAACACATAAGGGTGTGGTGTGGCAACAGGCTTTTATTGGCATAAATCAGGGATCATCCCATTATTCACAAGTGGGAGTGAGCTGGATCCATGACTCATGAATACCCATCTAGGCCCATTCCTGTAAAGTGCTGAGCAGCCTCACCTCGCTCCCATTGAAATCAGCTGCTAGCTAACCAACCTTAATTCCCAGCAGACATCAGTTGCTCCAGCTGTATGTAGGGATGTGTGATTTACACTCAAGATGCATTGAGCTGAGTTTGCCAAGACTGGCAATTGCTTCATTTTATATTTTTATATCGAATGTAAATACATATATTGCCAATTGAACAGAAAAACTCTGCAGCCCCCTCTCCTGAATGCCAGAACCTCATATCATTTATTTCATTTGAGTGCCTTCTGTATTAATCTCACAGTAGCATTCTTAATAATGAACATACAATCACAGATTTACAGGCTCAAACTGTGATAAAACAAACAGGATATCTACAGTTAGAAGCACATATAAACCCCCTCGCATTTCCCTTTAGTTTGGTAAAATTGCACTGAATCAGAGTTCCAAAACCACTGCTTGTCTTTTTGTATGAAGTGTAATTTTCTACCAGAGGAAAGTAAATCCAACTAAAGGCCTACAAAGAGGCTTCACAGTTCAATAAATAATCCTCACATGTGTGCGATGACAAGCATTACCCTACCAATTTCACAGCACTGCTAGCTATTTCTTAGTAAATCAGACACATCTGGTTCATTGTTGAGGTAGTTGATGATTTCATAGAATCCTGAGTTAATTAAAGGTCTGAACCAACAAGCTCTTCACACATCAAACTCCCATTTTTGTGAATGGGAGTTCTTGACAAGGGTAAAATTCAGCTCTATGCAGAGGGCCAGCAAGCTTAGTCCCACTTGAGCCCCCTAACTACTTCAGCATGACTTGAGTTATGCATATGTTGAGCTCTGTGCTGGCTGTCTCCATGGGAGGGAATTTCATCAGTTCAGCACTTAGCTCAGGCCCTTAATGTGTCCTTTCTATGCTATAAGAATCTTTGGTACCAAAACGTGCAAAAAATTCCAAAACAAAAAAGCCTTCATCTACCTTCCCTCTACACATATATACAATATTTATTGACTAGATGGCCTACATATTAGCTAATGCTAAACCTAAATATTTACAATTAAATCATTTTATAAATATCCCTTCCAAGTTTTTTAACCATGAAAACCATAAGTGTGCAACGATAAATAGAAAAAGTAGTGCAAATCAATACATACATATTATTTGGCTAGTGTAACAAAACAGGCAAGCAACATTTTTCTAGCTCTGTGATGTATTTAAAGGGACTCTATCAAGTTTCGTAGGCATAAACTGTGATCCATCTTTCTCCATTATTTGTGTGCAAAGTCCTTACTGGCTTGGGAAGAGGTTTTTAAACAAATATTTCAATTCTGCTTGTTTTTCTTTAAAAAGAAAAAGAAAGAATCTCAGCTTCACAGTAACAGCTAGTTTGTGGGTGAAATTCATGCTGGTGCAGATGGCTACCACAAGACTGCTGCACCAATTAGATTGCTGCACCAATTAGATCTCTCCCTTCCCAACCAACCCCCCCCCCCCACTTCACCTCCCAGGTTCATCAGGACATAACCGGTGCATTCAACTTTTGCTGAGCCTCCATTGCAGACTGTGTTTCACCCTGTGTGTTTGAGGGAGACAATTAATTCTGTTGGATATCACTTTATGCGGCTGTATAACCTGGAGTTTGGAAACTCCAAAGTTTGGGATCTTTTTAGTCTGTTATAAAACAGGTCATTGATAAAATTCAGATCAGGATCCAGGTTTGGATTTGTAACATACCTAAAAAGGAGGAGGGAAACAGATCTGGGGTTTTAGTTTGGGCCTCTCTCTCTTCAAGAGGGATGAAAAAGAATAAAAGAAAACACACACAAGGCCAAGATTTGCAAAAATAGGAGCCTGAAGTGAATACCCTAAATCCATACTCAGCCACCTAAATGAGTAGGCTTTTAACAGCACCGAACAGCTCCCTTGGAGGTCATTTAGAGTTTTATAAACAAAGACTTCAATTTGGTTTAAGAAAAATCAACGATGGATTGAAGAAACCTCAATTTGCAACATCAGTAAGAAATGGAGGCTCAAGTCTTCAGGTCCTCGCTGAGGATGTGGAATTCCCATTGACTCCAATGGGAATTTTGCATCCAGAGAGTTTGTGGGATTTGACCCTCAGGTCATATATCTCAAGAAAAGGGCTCAAAACTAAGAAAAGCAAGAACTCCTGGGCTCATCTTGTACTTCAGATCTTATATTTAGACCAGTATGTCCCCTGCTGTAAATGAGATAGGGAACTCTGCTAACCTGGGTTTTTATAAATTCGGATTTACCTGAATTAAACTAAAAAAAAAAAACCCCAAGCACCCAAGAGCAACACCACAATAATAATGCAGTAAGCACACAGAATGAGAAAGTAGAGGGATACAAATTTCAGTGTCAGGACAAGTGGTTCCTATGCAGAACAGCACAAGAGATGCCCTCTGCCTTGACACTATCCCCTGCAAGGGAATATTTCTATGCCATACAGACAAGAGAAGACTATAGGAAAGTACTGATGTAAAAGAACTGCAGCCAGAGTGCACCTGGCCCTTATGGATATGTCTACACAGCAACCAGACATGTGTGCCTGGCCCGTGCCAGATGACTCGGGCTTGTGGGGCTCAGGCTGGGGGTCTGTTCCATTGCTGTGTAGACTTCCAGGCTTGGGCTGGAGCTCAGGCTCTAGGACCCTGCGAGGGGGGAGGGTCCCAGAGCTCACGCTCCAATCTGAGCCCAAAAGTCTACCCCGCAATGAAACAGCCCTGCCGCCTGAGCCCCGGGAGCCCATCGGCTGACACGGGCCAGCTGCACATGTCTGGCTGCTATGTAGACATACCCTGTGTGGGTGCACCGAGCAGAGGCTGTATGCAGCCTTCTCCCTGTTATGTGACTCATGTAGGAGTGAGGCAGAATTGGAGATCCCCATAATAAGGGGAGCTCATGGCCTGCTTCCATCCTACTCTCCTAAAGAGATGGAAAGAAGGCAGAACCATAGCTCCATCCCCAACCTGCACTGACCAGCAGAGCTGGGTGGCCACTGACCTGAACCTCAGAAAGTCATTTAGAAGCAAGCATGCTCCCTTTACATGCCTGGGAGCTACTGTCCTGAAGCAGACTTCCTCCTAGTGCTCCCTTTGGCGTACGTGGGCTCCACTCTGCCCCTTACTCTGTGCTGTACCTACATGGAACAGTCTAGCTCCCAATAAACAGGAAACCTTAACCCATAGGATGTCCCCAATGTTTTCCTCAGCCAATATGCCGCTGAATGCCCAGAAGCATGCGGGCCCCACTTGAACAGGCAACACACATCAGGGCCAACTCACATTCACAAAACTAGACTGGTGCCTTAAACGTGTGTCAAAATGCTCTGAACAATACATTTCATAACCTAATAACCAGCTAGTAGGGGAAAATATGCTTCAGAACTGGAGATGAGCCCCAAAAGTAAACATGGACTAAACTGATTTTAGAACACGCACTGGGTAACAACACAGCCAAAGGAGTTACTGTACATAATTCCGGACAGTCCACAGAGACATCACGTTGGAAGCATGAAAACATTCATGGTGACATTCACATAAAGAGACATTCATTTGAGGAGATTTGCACACAGCACAAGGCCTAGGCACCACTCAAGCCATGAGCAGATGTAAGAGGTGCATAGGCCCTGGGCTGTTCTCTGGCACAAGGATGAATTTCATCTTCACATACACACCAAATACACACAAAGCTGGTACAGGCTCCAAACGAGCTGGCTACAGAGTTGCGTGGAACTTCATATGGAATCGGAATTCCTCCTGCTCCAGGAAGTTCTTGCCACACACGGTGCAAATGCAGCCTTTGTCCTTGCTGTGGGTGCGCCGCACGTGGCTGTCGTGGGCCGCATGGGAGGCAAAGGCTTTGCCACAGTGTCTACACTTGAAGGGCTTCTCTCCCGAGTGCTGGCGGATGTGAGTGCGCAAGATGCTGGAAGCTGTAAATGCCTGAGGAGGTGGCCGGGAGAAAAGAGTTTAAAAGCAATTATACAATTGTCTAGTCAATGATCTTCTAAAAGCTCCACCCTGCCCAGCACTGAAGCCACACACAGGACGGTTAGATACTGAAGCGTTAGTCAATCTGGTTCTCATCAGAAGGGAAACAGAATCTCCATTGTTGTGACAGCCCTTAGATTATTCTGCTCATTCAGAAATGAAGCCGTGGAAGCAGGCTCTAATAGTATGTCTACACAACGATTTTACCCAAGTTCCTCTGTTTCTTTTCAAAAACTTAACCCACTAAAGAAATCTAGTTTCTATTTCTGCAAAGGGTCTCATTTAAATTCTTAAAAGGAAAGACATTATTGTGTTACTGATGCTAATGCTGCCTTTTGGTACTCACATATATATGGGTTGGTACTCAGTGTCCAGAACTAAGGGTTCAACATTTCTCCATCTTTCTGAGCCTAATTAATATTTTTTCTTCTCTACAATCCATCATTCCTTACTCCTTCCCTTGAAGGAAATAGCTCCCAACCTGTTCTCCTCTCCCTTACTCATAGAACTTGCCTTCAGCACATTCACACATTCTCCCACCCAGTGACTAGTTTTCATGGACTTTGATGGAAAAAGACACCACTGCCGTTCTCTGCTCTCATGAGATCTTAGGTGTCCTTGATATACAGCAAACAATGGCTGATGCATCTAAACAGAATATGTAGATAAGCAACTGACAGCAGTGGAACACTTCAAACAGACCAGAAGGATCAACTGAGGATAACAAATAACTACCCTTTTACCCATCCACAAGAAAAAATTGGCTATCAGCAATTAAAATCAGTGTTGCTGCATAACCCACAAATCCCTTCTTCATCTAACCACCAACAGCTACAGCTTTCCAAGCAGATCTGTGCCTCCAGACCATTTGACTGACTCACAGTGCAGAGGAACTAGGGGATATATATCAGAAAGGGCCTTGTTGTTAAGGAACAGGACTGGGTGTCAGGTGACCTCAATTCTGCAGCTATCTCTGCCAGAGTCTTCCACAGTCACTGTGAGCAAGTTAGTGAATTTCTCCATGCCTCACTTTCCTCATCTGAATGCTGCAGCTGCACCAGCTGAGCCAGGAAAAGCAAGGGTACTTGGCAGCAGTAGCAGAAAGTTAGGGGAGGCAAGAGAAATTATGTGTGTTTACGAGGAGCAACTAATGTTCTGGTAGAGAATTAAGAGGAGCAATTGACACAGCCTCAGAAATCTGCTGACAACTCCCTGAGAGAGTTGCATCCTACAGTATGAGAACTAGTGATTTAGTCTGATCTGCCAACAAAAGACGCATGGGGACTCTTTTTGGGACTGCCGGAGCTCAATGCTAGAAGAAGTCCAACACTACACAGAAGGATCTATTCTCTCACTATGGTAAGAGCTCTGTAATCATGACCAGCAAATCAAGGATGAAATTTCAGCCTTAGGCACTTCACACAAGAAGTTGGGTGCCAATGACTGGAAGAGCAGAACAGACAATACCCCAAGGAGCTTACTCTGAGTTTTGTTGCTGCAGTGGGTGATGACCAGACCACTGCACCTATTTGCAATAATCTGTATACAAAAGTAACTTCTCATTAAAAGTATAGAAGGTCCCATTTATTTCAGCAGATACTTCTGCACAGACTGTAAACCACTGACAGGACAGACTGTCCCAGTGCATCCTGAGTCCTAACAATTTTCATGTAACAGCCACTTTTCAATTCACACCCACCCCACCCCCAGTTCCGCACAGAGCAGATCCTTTTGCATGCAGATGTCCCCATTCTGTATGGAAGGAAGGATCAGCTGCATTCACAGCACCATCCTCCTCTTCCCAAAAGCCAGTGACAGATGTGCCCTAGGTTCAGGGTCTGTGCTAGTGAAAGGGGTAGCAACCAAGCAGGCCAGGGATGGGCAAAGGGGTAGGGGAGAATGTATAATGGCTCCTTTCTCCAGTCCCACACAGTTTGAACAGAAAAGCAATATAAGCAGACTATCTTTTCCACATAGCTTGCCCTGGAGGTCCTCAGAGTTGCCACTGCCAGAACAGGATAAGGGGAAGGAGGGCTGACAGGGGAAGAGAAGCTGCAGGTGGGCCTGACCTCATAGAGATAGATCCCTGCAGATCACTAAATTTAAGTACAGTCCCCGTTGCCTATTCCATGGGACACAAACCCCACACCCTGATGAAACAATAGGAGAGGAACATAGATATCCTCCCTAATGCTTCCTTCCATGGATTTTTCCACAAAAACGTATTATCCAAGCTCTGATCAGTAACAACCCTTCTTTCAAGATGCATCTTTGTCATATCAAGCCCTGGAAGGAAGTGGTTAGATTGTTAACAATAGCAGGATTAGAAACTGAGTTTTTAAACAAAGCAATACATGTTTTTTAACTGGCACTTTAAAAGATGAGTACAAATGCCCTGTACAAAACTTTATCACGTGAGTAATTATTACTCACATATAGCCTCAATGACTTTCATGTAAGTATTATCCACATAAATAAGTGTTGCGGGATTAGGCCTGTAGGTCAAAATCTGCTCATTTTACCTCATCACGTAGCGCTAATAAGCTCAAGGACTACTTGGTGCTGAAGGGGAGCCACTACAGACGCATGAAGTAGTTCAAACCATTCGTTTCTATTTTGGTATCCACCTTAGTATCTGAGCCCCTCACAATCATGAATAGATTTCAATCTCACTCCCCCCCCCCCCCCCCTTGTGAGGTAAGGAGCTACTATTAACTCCATTTTGCAGATGGAAACCTGAGGCACAGGGTAGATGAAGTTTCTTGCCCAAAGTCAAATAGGAAATCTGTGGTTGAAGTGGGAACTGAAGAGTCCCAGTCCAGAGCCCTATTCAGAGGACCATCTTTCCCACCACTTCCACTTTTCTTAAAGCAGCTCTCATTAATAAAAACAAAGTCACAATTTTAGCCAAATTGTAGATTAATTTCTTTGGGCGGTTTGAAAAATCTATAAAAGAGGCTCCTAGCGCCTGAACTAGGAAAAAGAACTATAAAGAAAACCACCAAGTCACACTGTGCAGAATGGAAAATCTACAGATAAGATATGAGGCAAAGCAAGCTCTCCAGAGGATTTGATTTTCCTTTACCTTGTTACAGTACACACATTTGTAGGGCCGCTCTCCAGAGTGCACCCTCATGTGTTTGTTCAGGCTGGAAGACTGAGAAAAACTCTTCCCACAAACTGAGCACTAGAGGAAAAACATAAAGTTAACAAAAACACACAACAGCTGAGGAGTACCTATCAGAGTACAAGCCAATAACGTGAAAAATGATAGAAAAATGTGCATATGTGTATCTATATATACACACACACTTTGTAAATCTAACTAATACAATCAATTTAATCAATAAGTGGCAAAATGTTTTAATGTATATTTATTAGAAATGGTAAAAAAAATGTAAAAGCATGGACAATTTCCAAGTTGTTTCCACTTTGTGGGGTTAAAAATGGATTTGTTTTTTCATTTTTCCAAAAATGTTCATGATTTTTTAAAATCAATTTTTAATCAAAAACATTATTGAGACTGTCATTTTTGATAAATGAATATTTTTCTGCAACCATGTTAATAATAGAGTGATAAACATTTTGATTTTGAAAAAAATCACAAAAAATTACAGAAATATATTTTTTAATTTTCAGTTATGAAAAAAGACCATTTTTATATTTTAAAAAATATGTGCATAAATATTGACCGGCTCTAACATTTAACATTATACTATCCCAAAACTCAATCATGAGAGAATTCTGTCTTTAGAATTCTCATAATTAGACTGTGAACTGTTAAACTGATAAACAGAGTTAAACCGAAAAAATCACTGCCTGACTTTTAACAAAATAGGTAATAATCTGCATAATGTGGTACATATTTTGCAGCTGCCTGTAACGGAATGGAGCCCAATTCATAGCCTACTGAAGTGTAGGCTAGTGAAAGACTGGCATTGACTTCAATGGAATTTGGATCAGGCCATGAATTCTTAATTTTCCGTTATGATTTGCCTGAACAAAATTCTCATCCATAAATATTTAAATAAACTCACCCAGAACTGGTGATGACAGGAATAATTTTTAAAAATAAATAAATTTTAAACAATATATGGTCTCAGTATATGCCCTTTGCATTAAAAACATGCTCTCTGACTTAATTGAATGTAAAATCTATGCACAATGGATTTTTCACTCTGCTGTTTTGGCTAACTATACTTTTTCTTCTGCGTGCAATTCACGTTAAATGTCGAAAAGAAAGAAAGAAAGCATTCCAAAATTCTTATTTAATAAACTCACATTTTAATCTAAATCTCTAATCCCTATTCCTAAATCAGTGTGATACTATTATTGTTATTAAATAGAAATATTGCTGATCTAGCTATAGCAGCCTTCACTGGGAAGTTCATTTTATTTCACGAGGAACTATAAAATAGTCAGGATGATATTTCAACTCATGTGAAAGTGAGATGTTAAAATGTTACATATCATTCTGTTGTGTCACATCAAAGGTCAGAGTTATCCTGACTGAGCATTTGTGAAAATTCCTTGTTTTTACATTTCCAGTGAATCTGATAGAAGCCTCTGGCTTTAGAAGAATATTTGGTGGAGACTAATCAAATATCACAACATAGATTTGCTCCTGTAAAAGAATATTCTAAATATTTAGATTTAAAACTTTGCCACTTTACTGCTTAAAGTATCTAGCTGAAATCAGAAGAAGGCAGGGGGCCCAAAGTTACTGCTAGGGTCTCATTGGGTACAAACATGTAGAAATCATGGGATATTCCTGAGTCAGGAAGTGTAAATAAATGACAGATCCTGTCTGTGATTTGGTACAGTTTGGTGCTAGTATTTGTCCTCTTAAAGGAGGATGGAATGTTTCCTGGTATGATCATTTCTGTAATCCTGCAGGCTGCTTAGTCTGAGCCCCTAAACAGCCAAATAATTAACCTTATGATACCCCATCACAACAGTTAAGACAACCACTATGAAGCTTTAGAGTAATGTGGGAATGAAAATGAGCTGGCAGACACTCTGGCTAACCTGAGCCCTTAGACTTTTCTAACTGGGACAAATATAATCAGCAAGGGAAAAGAAAAACTTGAACTCGTGTTAACATCTCCCTATTTTTCCTTTACATGTCTGTGGCTTTCTGAGCAGCAGCAGTTCTCCGCTTGGGCTGCTTAATTCAGAGCTGATGCTTCCAATTCAAACTTTAACTCCCTTCTGTTCAAGAGAGGTGGATTTTCAGAACACAGCTGGGAATTCAGAGAGTAAAGCAGCAAAATAGCTTACAAAACATTATAATCCTTAAAGAGATAAGTAGTTGTTAAATGAAATACAACTAAACTCTCTTCTGGCTGTCTTCCTCATAACAGGATGCTGTAGAAAGTCAGCCTTGTCTTATCTTTCCTCGTACTGTGACCATCATGGACTCTACATGTTAATACTGGGGAAGGCACAGACTTCGCTTTCAGATCTTGTCCATTTCAAACTACAATGGGTATTGGGTGAGATCACATTCTACTAGGAGCCCCGTGGAAAGTAGTGTATCGTGTGCTAACACACACTAACACGTTATATGCTTTAAAGAATACTAACATGTAGTACCTTTGAACATGTTATTTAAATAACATTCAAGCAACCTAGAGGGACTGAAATTTACAACTGTCCTTTGGGATTGAGGGGTCTACCACAATTCCTTGATTATGCTACTAGATTTCACACAGGAGCCATCACTCAAGAGTGTGAGATGAAAACTTGGAGAGGGGAACAAAAACAAAACGGATGCAATCCTTACCTTATGTGGTCTGTGTTTCTCATGTACATGAAGAATATGGATCCTCAGTCTGTCTCTCTTTTCAAACGATCGGTTGCAAAGATGGCAAGGAAATTTTCTGTCTCCTTGATCTACACAGCGAGTGTATTTCAGATGTTTGTCTCTGTAATATTTGTAGGCAAATACCTTGCCACATCTCTCACATCTGTGACTTTCGCCAGATTCTGTGCAACACAAGGGAAAGTGTCATCACTTAAACACTTCGGGATAAAGAGCTGCCAGTTTCAGTTGTCATTGTCTGTCAGAGCTGGAGCCCACCCAAGGAGAAGTTTAGCTTTTTAGAATTACAACAATTGTAAACAATTACAATATAATTTAAAGAAATACAACTGAGTTTACAGACTAGATTGAAATAAGTCTCCTAAGCACCTTACTGCATTTCTTTGTTGTGTTCTTATATTCTACCATATTTTCTCTCTTACAAGAGTATGGCACAGACAAATACTTCTTGAGTGAAATCCTGGTCCCACTGAAATCGCTGGTAGTTCGCCATTAACTTCGATGGGATCAGGATTTCACCCCTTCTGTCTCTTACATCTAAACGCAGCGCTCCAGTCCTTGTCTGAACGCAAACCCCGAACTAAGCAAACCTGACTCTTGCAACATTAAACAGCCCCCTACCCATGATAAATCATATTGGTATGATAAATCAATATTGGTATTGGTAATGTGTAAGTTTCATTTTCCACTTGAAAATCGATTTGCATATGTTACCTGAAGTTTTAAAAGTAATGTCAATTATGTACTACACAAGTGTGGGTTTTTGTTTGCAGACTCTCAAAGGTTCTACTGTATTTTAAACGGATCTTAACAATCTCCTTGGCTTCCTCCATAGGAGGAAACACTTGTCATTAGGAATGTTGAAGTATTTAAATATTAATTCTTCCCTTGGTTACAAATCCAAAATAGTATTCTTGAGTCAAGCCTTAAAATGGAATCATCTATCTGCCAAATATCAGGGCTAAACAACCTTAAATGACAATTACTAAATCTATACTCAGGGATCACTCTGTTTTCCTATTGCTGCAGTTCTCTGCATTCTTCAGTGATTGTCTCCCTGACATTCATATAGAATCATTTTATTATATGTATATACACGAGTGCAGCATTTTTTCTATAGAATGTTGCTAAAACTGGCATCCTTTATTGATTCGATTTGGAATCGTACCTTCCCTATAAGATAGCTTCTTCTCTGACATTACATCTTTCCTAACACCATCCGGTTACTGACGAAGGTCGCTTGGATTCCAGACTGTCTGCCCCCTTCATGTAGAATGTGAATGTGAAATTACAGCTAAAGATCAAAACAGTATGAAAATGTGTGTGGGCAAGTGAGCGGGAATGTTTAAAGCAGGGAAATATAAATCTGATTCAAATCCCTCTTTTGCTCCAATTATAGCCAACGAGGAAAGGTTGCCACTGATTTTAAAGAGAGAGTTTCCAAGTTCTTTGCGGGCAGAAATCACCAATTATAGGACACTTGTACCTCATGAATCTTGATTTTTATGGGCCAAATTACGTCTTTTGTTCACAATATAAATTCCAAGAGCAAATTACTTCGGGGTTGCAGTCTTAGTTTGAAATGGCATGAAATCTGGAGAGCTGGCTGGTGGTTTTGTTATCCCTGTTTTGCGATCTGAATCCGTTGCAAATGTCTTCAAAGAGAGTTTTGCTCAGAGCTGGTAGCTATTCTAGTCATAAGTATTCAGCCTTCTCAGCCCCTCCGGGGAGTTTCTGCCTCCGGTTATTAAGATCTCAACAAATACGTGAAGGAATGAAAGGATGGATCATTTTCCTGGATTTTTAATTGGCTTTAATCTAACGGTGCTATCTAAACGAAATCGTGTAGAAAGTTCCTGCCTTGCAGAGAATTAAAAGCAGAACTTGCCACCCCACTGGAAATGCTTACTTTATTTATTGGAGATTGAAATTAATTTACAATAACTGGAAATAGGCATAGAGATTCTTACACGAATGGAATCTGCAAGAGTTTGCAACTCACTTTAAATGATCTTCTTGTTCCAAGCAAAAGTGAAATGAAACATTCAGAACACAATCAACTGCGGGACTAGAATCACAACGAAATAACTGCGGAGGTTGACACAGAATGTACAAGGACAAACGATAGCAAAGCTTTTCACATGGTTCTGCACAGACACTGACCTTCGGGTTGTTGCTGGGGTCCCTTTCCGTCTGTCACCCCTTTCAGACTGATGGGGATGCCCAGGAACTGCAGGTAACAGTCTCCGTACCACACCAGCAGCTCCTGGTGGGGTAAGATTTCTTTGCAGCTTTCATAAAATATTTGGCCTTGGCACTGAATAGCTGTCAAATTCTGCTCCTCTGGGAACCTGGCACAGTTTACTAAGGACATCCAGTTTCCTGAGGCTCCTTTCCCATCTATAAAATGGCTCAGGCGACCATCTTCGAAAATCTGGATGAAACATGGGGAAAGAAACTAGTCAGGTTCCCTAGAAGTTTGGGTGTTAGGAACCTTCCCCGGTGTACCCGTCTGTACACAATTGGCACCGATCCCTGCTCGTATAAAGCACAGATCTGGGCCATCATATGCCATTGCTCTTTGGGACTGCGCATTAAAGTCAATGGAAAGGTTACAGTGGGCTTTGATTGGGACTTTCTTTACAAATGTTTCCGCAGGTGTTGAGGACAAAACCACCAACCCCGTGTGGCTAGGGGGACAAGGAGTCAAAGAGCTTTTTTGCGGTGCAATTGCGATGTCCTGCTAGGAGGGGTGAGCCCAGCTACCTCCCACATCAAGGAATTGTCGTCGTAAATCTTGATCTCGCTGGTGTTGACCACTTTGCCTTGGAAAGGTCCGAAGCGGACCCCTCTGGGGATGAGGTCGGTGCAGAACACCCCGAGCTGCAGAACTTCCCCGGACAGCGTCTGCTGCAGCACGGACAAACCTGGCGGGTGAGAGAGGCCAACAGAAATACAGCCGGCTCTACCAAACCGCGCTGCGTCGCGATGCACCGGAGCCCTCGGGTCCCACCTACCTTCGGGGAGCTGGAGGGACTCTCTGTCCAGCAGCGGAGCGCGGGACTCGGCACCTCCTGCGAACAGAAGCGGGGCCCCGCCCCGGGTTAGCCGAGGCGAGCCGCTGGCACCACGCACCTTGCACTGGACAGCGGCGGGCAGGACCGCGCCGGATGGGATCCGAGAGCCCGATCCTGCGCTGAAATCAGCAGGGCCGGGCCCTGCACCGCCACCCAAGGGCCCGCCGCTTCCCTCGGGCGGGGCGGCTGAGGCTCGTTTTCCCTTCGCCTCTCCCTGGGGCGCCACGTGCCAGAGCGTCCAGGGGAGGGGAACCCAGGGGATTCATCCACCCAAGCAGGGAACCAATAGGATCCGGCTCCCCGCGAGTGATTCACCCGCGCGCGGGGCTGGGCGGGGGGCGCCTTACCCGGGCTGGCGGTGGCCGTGGCCGGGGGGATCCTCAGCCCCGAGACGGCGGGCAGCAGGCGGCCCGCCTGCGGAGCGCCCCATACCGCCCCGTAGAGCACGGTCCGCAGATCCTCCTCGGTGAAGTGGTACCGGCCGCCCGGCTCCGCCGCCGCGCTGGGCCGGCTCGGAGCCGCCGCTCTGCTCTTCCTGGCGGGGCCGGAGAAGCGCTCGCCCGCCCGGCTGGGGAGAGCTCGGGGCGACGCCTGCTTGGAGGAGGAGGGCGAGGGGGCCGGGGCCGGCCGCTTGCCGCAGAGGGGCAGGGAGCCGGGCAGGAGGCTGTAGAGAGGCTCGCCGGGCAGGGCGGAGGCCCGGGTCAGACAGGCCGGGATCCTGGTGAAGCCGAAGGGGGCCAGAGGCGGGGAGTCGGTGACCAGCCTTCCCAGGGATTTGAGCGGATGGAAAAGGTCGGGAGGGCGCCCCAGGGCCTCCACGTACGGGGCGGCGGGCAGGAAAGGCGGGTAATAGGCGGCGATGGTCCCCGGGCTCGTCCTGAGGGTCTCTCCCGCGTTAGGCTGGTCCTTAGAGCCAGGGTCCCTGGCTAGAAACAAGGCCATTGCCGGGCCGGCGGGAGTGCGAGGAGGGGGCCTGTCGGGAAGGGAAGAAGCGCACAAAGTTACAAGGATCGCGGCAAGCGGGGCGCCCCCGGCCAGCGCCCAGACCCCCCGTCCGGCTGCGCGCCTGCGGCTGCTGGGAGAGCGCTCCGCTTTCAGATCGAAGCCCTCCCCGGGCCCCCCACTCCCCTCCCCAGCCTGCCTGGGGCGCCTCTGCCCAAGGGACAGCGGGGTTTTCGGGCCTGTCACTAAAGTCGAGCCGAGGAGTCCCCGATCTCTTCGGGACAAGGGGCCGGGGAAGGTCGCCAGCCGGGCAACTCACTGCCGGGCGGCCTGGCTGGAGCCTAAAAGGCATATTCCTGTCTGACAGCCGCCCTGAGACAGGTGGGAGCCGGGAACGGGGCTGGGAGAGGAGAAGCGAGGGGAGGAAGGCGGCAGAAAGTGGGGTCTTCTGCAGGGGGTGGCCCCTAATCTCTCACAGCCCGGTCTCTGCACTGGGGGGTGGGGGGTGACGCCGAAGTGACACCGCCACGTCACTGGCCAGGCGCTCGTCAAACGCGATCAGCTCCTCTCGCCCTGCAGGACCAGGGGTCCGGGACTGGGCTGAGCGAAAGCAACCAGCCCTGGCCGGGGCGACCCCCCCCCCTGCGGCTCTCCGGCCGGATACAGGGAGGGGGGCCGGGAAACGGGAAGAGCGGCTCGGCGGGCCGGGCAGTCTGCGCTCAGGTGGCGATCGCCACCGGGAGCCGTGCCAGGCGGGGGCTCCTGCATACACAGCCCCCTTCCCCCCCCGGGGGTACAATGCCCCCCCCACAAGCCCTCGGCCCTTCACCCGCAAATAGCCCCCCCCGGGGGGGGGGTATGTGCCACCGCCCCCTGAAAGGCCAAGAGCCGCTAGTTTGTAACTGGGCTAAAGTCAAACGGGTCCCTGCTGTTCACACCCACCCCATGGCCCCCTCCGAAGGGCAGGGACAGAGGCTGAGCCGGTGCCGGCAGGGGTAGGGGGGAGGCCGGGAGCCTCCTTCTCCAAGGGCTTCATTTGTAACAGCCACCTAACAAGTTAACAATGGCTGAAGGATGAAGCCCCGGCAGTGCCGATGAATCTGACCTAATGGGCCGGATCAATGGGGCCAATAAGGGAAACAAAGCGGGGTCGTGACACCTGACTTGAAGAACACGGGGTCAGGGGGAGAGGTCACCGGCAATGGATCCACGCTCCATCCAGGCAGAAGAGATCTCATCCAGTCCTTCTCCCACCCCCGCCCCTTTGATTTAGGGCTTCCCAGCGGCCCCGCACGCCGGGCGAGGAAGGCAACCGTGGAAATAGCCACCGCATCGCCTTAAAGAAACCCACAGCTGCAGCAAACAGCTGGCTCGCCCGAGCCCTTGCACAGGGAGGCGGGGGGGGGAGGAACTAGCGGTAGAAAGCGCTTGCAAAACAGCTGCTACTCACGGCGTTGGGTCACCTGGGTTTTCTCTCTAGTCCAAGGGTCCAGTACGGTCCCGATTCGCCCCTTGGTAGCTGGCGAGCAGTGTCTGCCCTGGATGGCCAGTGGGGATCTCTCCTGCGCAGTGGGGTCCACCGGAGCAGCCTGCTGCTTCAAGAGGGCACTAGAGGCTGGGTCTGCCTGTGGGCAGTTCAAAGCAGATGGTGTTAAAGGACACGGTGGGGGACCCATCTCCCCCCCCCCCAGCCTAGCACTAGCTATTGGCCAAAGATCAGCTCATCACTCTAGTGCCACTGGGGAGCAGCACACTTGAACACGGTATTGTTTCAAACTACCTGCCTGCCAGAGACCTCCACAGCCGGGGGCAGGTGAGGGTCTCTAATGCCGTGTTTCAGCGGCGTTTACGAATTCTGCAGGGGAAGCAGAATGATGGTGGGTGGTGCATTTCCCAGAGCAATAACGCCTTGTTCGCAGTAGCGCACTCAGACAGGTGCATGGCCGGGGGTTGCTTGGTTTTGAGCCAGAAAGTTCAACGCCGCAAACCTAACCCCTGATGCTACCGCCACTGTCCAAGAAGCCCTAGTTTCATGGGATGGTTTGAAGGGCTGTAGCTGTCAGGAGCCCCGAACAGGTTGGTTTTGTTCGGCGCCCGCGCTGGTCCTTTGGTCATGACAGGTGCGCGCGTCGGTCCAGCCGGGCCAGTTACGGTGGCTGGGTTAGTGTGGTTATTATTTAATAAACAAGCCACGTGCAACGGCCTTGTACCAAGGAAAAAATGACCGAGTCCCGCTCTCGCACGACGCTCTAAACCTAGCCTGCGATCGCAGTGAAAGAGGCCAGGAAACTCACCTTTCAGTAATGGCAGGGAAGGAGCCGAAGCCAGGCAAGGCAGCTAATGGGTACAGCCAGGAAAAGCAGAGTCCCGCCTGCCCCCTGACCCTGACACCCTTGCCCAGGGCGTTGAGATCGGTGCGAACCCAGCCGAGAAATGTACGTGTCTAACCCTGTTTTCTGACCCGAGGGGCAATTTCATGGCGTGCCCTTCTCTAACCCCGCCGCCTTTTCCCATGGTGAATGAGCCCCGCCGGCTCTGAGGCTGGTGGGCGCTTTCTGCCTGCTGGGGAGATCCCTGGCGCCGGCGGGGAAAGCTGCAATTGACAAGGAATCTAGCCCGCGCCAGATAATGGGCAGGGAACAAACAACGCGCCGGATCCGAACCCGCGCCATCGTCGTATGCAGGGGCGGCCCACGCGGGCACTGGGTGGCGGCCTGGCCTGAATGCTAGTAGCTAAACCCGCCTAGGTGATCGGGGGGCGGGTGTCACCTTGGCCAGCTTCCATCGCCCCCCTCCTGCCCCTCGGCTCCAGGACGAGATCACCCAGCCAGGGCCGCGGGTAACGCGGCGGCAGGAGATACTTCTTCCTCGTGCACTTACTTCAGTCCAGTCCCCTCCTCGCCGAGCTGGCAACAGCGCAAATAGCGCCTTGCACCACGCAGGGCACAGGATGTAAACGGGAACTTGCCTCCTGGGTCTGTGGCCTCCTCAAGCAGAGATCGGTGCGGCGCTAAATCTCTCTCCACCGGGATTCGTTCCCGGCGAGCACGCAGCACCCATCCGTACTTGACACACGAGTTGGCCTTTGGCTCCAGGGGGACAGCATTCTGCCCATTGTCTTTCAGCCCTGATGTAGGTGACGGGGACCCTGGGGGAGGAGGGGAGGCTAGAATTCAAGGACAGGGACCTTTTCTTTCTGCAAGGGGTTGCTTTTCTTATTCTCTCTCTCTAACTGTACAAAGAGCAGGAGAGGAATCTCAGAAAGGTTCCTGGCAAGAGACAAATCTACATACAGGTCTCCATCCACACAGCCCTCCAGCCATAGCCCTGTTTCTCTAGAGATCCAGATGAGGACTTAAACCTATAAATTCATTAGGTAGCTTTAGCTAGAGCCGTGGCTACCAGCTTCCCCTGTAATATAATGGATGCACATATAACATTTATAGAGAACATTAAAAGCCAAAATCTGTAGCTACAAATGCTGAAGAAAAAAACAACAACCCGGTCTTACCTTGGAGTTAAGACTGAGGAAATCAATTCCTAAATAACACAAACACTAAAAATACTAGAAGCCCTGAGTGAAAGATCTTGTACAATCTTTAGAAATCACCACCTCTTTCGTAAAGAACATTTCCATCACATCTAAGAAACCAAAATCCACAAAACAGTTTTAGCTCTGACTACAAGAAATGTAAATTCAGCTTGCCAGCCCCTCACATTAAGTAGTTTGTAGGCAGAGAGCACGTTTAGGCCATTTCTGAAGAATTCCACATTCTCAAAAGTTATACTCTTTCAACATTTCATGTTTGTATCTACACCTGTATTCGCAAGGCAAAGTAGAATTTTACCAGAGGAGTAAGGGATTTATCAGAAAACAGTCACAACATATCAGAAAACAGTCACAACAGACACAAAAATAATTGCAGAAACAGCAAGAAACATTTTAGAATGGTCTTCACAAATACATACATATCTGAATGAAAAAGGGACATGTCTGATTTCTGCCTGCTTCATGAACTTTAAAATGTGAAATAGAAGCCATATTTCCCATCTATGTAGCTACAAAATTCTGCATTAACTTGGAATACACAGCATGTCAAAATAGTATTCAAACAATACATCTGACATGGAAACTTCCTAATCAAATCGTAAAATACAACATTATGAGAAATAGCAAAATATACATGGTTAGTGTTAAGGATGTTCTCTGAATTTTGACTTATTATCTGTACTTGTTATGAAATGTTATAAAAGAAAAAGGAAGTGATTTCTTAAGGTTATGCTGTTTAGGAACATGCCAAAAACTTCAGTTCCATGTTAACGGAGACTTTTGTGTTGGACTTTCCCTTGGTGTTTATGGAGTGTAAATGAAAAATTAACACAAGGAATCTCATACATGAAATCTTCTAAAGGTGAATTCAGATTCTCTAACTCTTATAAACCCTGTGTGTAATAGCAAGCCCGTCTCTGCTTATCAGGGCTTGGGTCCAGAAACTGCAGCCTGAGTATTTATAGGAACCCAGAATAATTCTCTTCTATTACCACCATAGATTCTGACCTTTCACCATTGCACTTATCCAGACCATCAGAAAGATCTGGACAGGCATAGTTAGGATCAGGTTTCACCCCATTTTAGGGCTTGTCTACACAGTTTCTGTACCCCTCCTATCTATATTGCTTTAGAAACTGGCATTGTTAAAGCAGTTACAACCCCCTTGTGTGAATACAGTTATACCAGTATAAAGGTATTTTACCAGTATAGCTTATTCCTCTCTAGTTGATAGGTTTAATTTGATAAACATTTCAACCCAGACTACTGTGAGATTCATACGATTTGGTTTCCTTTTAGAATAGACTAGGGATGGGAAAGTGAATGCCTCATTAGCAGGAGTCCTGCCCAATGCTACACCAAAAACAAAGCATTGCTATTAGGCAAGAAAACAAGGTGGTGCCATAGCCGGGGTGTCTAGACTGGCCTTGGGGGGACCCACCTTTGCCCCAGCAAGAGCCACTTTCACATTCTCTTTTATTCAGAAATCAAAGTAACTCGCTACCATGTCCTTGATTTGGTCAGCAACTGGTCAGTGACCTTGTCCATCTAGATACTAACGACCCAAGCTGCTCTTAGGATATAAGAGGAAGAACCCATACTAAGACTGTTACAGGTAGGCACTGCACATACAAAACCCCCTCAGCGTCCATTCTGGAGCAGACAGCAATTCACATCCAGTGGAATCCACTGATATACACCACGTGACCAAACTGAGGCCCCAATCAGAGTTAATGCTACCAAATTATCATTGGTCTCCAGTGCTCAGGTATTGCAACACATGGAGGGCTTTTCTACAAGGGAACTCTAAGACCATGTCTACATTACAGATGCTACACTGGCACAGCTGCAGTGCAGCACCATAGTGCAGAAGTTTCCTACAGTGAGGGTAGGTTTTTTTTCCCATCGTAGGCAAGCCACCTCTCCGAGTGGTGGTAGCTAGATAAATGGAAGGATTCTTCTGTTGACCTAGCCACATCTACACCAGAGGTTAGGTTGCCTTAACTACAGCACTCAGACGTGTGATTTTTTTCACACTCTTGAGTGCAATACTTACGTTGGCCTAACTTTTAAGTGTAGGCCAAACCTCAGGGCAGTTACGCTGAATTAACTACAGATGTGAATGTAAAGCGTCTTACTTAAAGTGCATTAAACCCTTGTGTGGACACTTATTCAGAAGTTGTGGTCTTAGTTTGTTTTATCATAATGTGAATTAGACCCAGAGGTTTAATGCACTTTATTTGCATTATTTTGGATATATATTGTACTACTGTAGCACTTAGGAGCCCCACCCATGGACCAGGACCCCGTTGCGCTAGGTGCTGTACAAACACAGAATAAAAAACGGCCCATAGCCAAAAGTGCTTGAAATTTAAATTTTAACTAATACACTTTAAAATGACTTAAGTAGAGGTGTAAATTTAATTTTATTTAATTTTCCAGGAAGAAGTAATAGCAGCCACAATTCAGAGAGCCTGGCAATACAAGGCTTTTCCTCTAAAAGGACTTGCAGCAATATCATGTTCATTCAGTGTAATAGTTTGGGGCCATTATTCAGAGGTTTCATTATTATTCAGAGGTTTTATTTTATTCACAGCATTAAAAAAAATAATCACAACTTCCTATAGAAACCGGGAGAGGAGAACTGACTAATGATTTCCTTGGAGCCAGTAAAGACATTCACAGAAGGCAGATAAGTATTCAGAGTATTGAGGCCTTTACACAGGCAGAGGTTTGTGTCTGCAGTAAACATATTCAGACAGTTTAAGAAAAACAACTCATCTCTGAAAAGACTAGAATGGCCTATTATGTAAGTGTGTATTTAGGCCATTGCTTTAAAACATTTCCTACGCACAATAACATTCCTTCTGGTATTATTCATTTAATGCCTCATTTTACTAGGTGCCACTGGCTTCCTTGCAAATGCTGATATAAGCAGGATTTGAGAGCACCTTCCAGAGATGCTCAGTCCCTTTCCATTGAAGTCATTGGGAATTTTCCCACTGAATTAAATGGAAACAGAATAGGGCCCTTAGAGCCTAATCCCAAAAATACTTCAGCATGTGAGTAACTTTACTTGTGTCCCCCCCACTGTGTTCAATTATGCTACTCACGAGTAAAAAGCATGTGAGTAACTTTACTCGTGTGTCCCCCCACTGAGTTCAGTTATGCTACTCACATGAGTAAAGTAGCCACATACTTAGCCTGGGCACCTAGACCATGTGCTAGTGGGGGCAGGAATGAATCTTATTTTAGGGCCCAGTTTTACAGCATTTGCTCATCAGAACCACCATAGACTTAAGACTACTTTGTAAAGTGTAATCTAGATTTATGGCACTACAAACATTACTTGAATTCAAAATATTGCCAGTAATGGTACCTAGTATCCAGTTGCAGAAGTTAAATATGTCAATAATTTGATTTAAAAATATTTGCCCAATTAACTTTTTAAAAAAATGAAGCCAGTTTTTCATGTGCAAGTTTAAAACACGCATCTCAGACTAGTATTTTTATAACAGTTACATTGGTTTGCAAATATTTCCATATGGGCAATTAGGAAAGTTTTTTAAAAAAAAACTTTTGAGAGTTTGTCTCAAATTTAAATCATACAAATTTTACTTACATGAGTAGTTTCTCTTTGTTTGAGTCACTCATTGACTTCAGAGGGATGAGAGGGGCTCAAAATTTTTCAGATGAAGTATTTTAGTAAAAAATTGGCCTTTTTTAGGAAGAAAAATATTGCATAAACTTGACTTTCAACCTTTTAAAAAAATTATGACTTTTTATTGAATTGTTATTGAAAATGTTACCAGCATTGTTACTGAAATAGCTACTGAAATGTTTCCTTTACAAAAAAAAACAGGTTTTGTCTCTAGTGTGCAGATGAAGAATGGCAGTCCAGACACAGGTTGTAGCTCATGTAGACCCTTTTATTCAGAATGTTGTTCACAAAACACAACCAGCTCAGTCACACACATTACTTTGGCTCTTTCCTTCCCTTTGGATGGAGCTGGTTTTACAAGAATGACCATCTCCTACTCACAACAGATACCCAACTATCCATTCCTGCCCTCTGGACTCCCTTCTTTTTGGGCTGTTCCCATCTTTGCCTGGTAGGGAGCATGACAGAAATAAAGCTACTTTGCACTTCCACACCATCTGCCACCTGGGAATCTCAGGCTTGGTCTACACCTAAAAATTAGATTGACTTAGCTATGTCACTCAAGGCTGTGAAAAATTTTGCGCCCTAAGCACCATAATTAGGCTGTCTAACCACCAATACAGACACGGCTAGGTTGATGGAAGGATTCTTCCATTGATCTAGCTAAATTAACTGCATTGATGGAAAGACCCTTTCGTCGATGTAGGAAGCGTCTACAGTACAGTGCAATGGCGGCGTAACTGCAGCACTGTAGCTGTGACCCTGTAGTGTAGACATGGCCGCAGAGCATTTTACAAACATCAGTGAATTAAGTCTCACAGTATCTCATAATGTAGGGAAATATCCACATTTTATAGGTGGGGAAACTGAGGCACAGATGGTTTGTGACTACATCACACGACAGCTATGACAGAGTTGGGAATAGAATCCAGATCTCTCTACCTCATTGTGCTTTGGCCACAAGACCATTCCTCCATTTGGGCAAAGGGTATAACTTAGATGAGAAGTGGCTATCCCTGAAGAACTAGAAGCAAATAAGCACAGGCGGTAATGGATTGTATGCTTAATCACTTTAGGAATCCAGCTCAGTACACCCTCTAGGGACTTTTCTACGATAATCGGGATCTGTGACAAATAACCTGCTACAGCTTTAATCATAACCTGTTAGGGCAGATTAGAAATCATTGAGTCTCTGTGGTGTCATGAAGGTGTTTCTTTAGTATCTTTTTATAATTTTGCCTGGAAGTAATAAAGCCAAATATTCTTCTAAAACAGTAGTTTGGTTCAGAGACAAGAGGCAGGATTTAACTGGTAGTTTGTAGCATCCTTTTCAATGCCAACATGTGAATCCATCTTTAGAAAGTCAGACTACTTGCAGAGCCAGGTGTTAATCAGTATGAATGAGTGGCAGAATCTGGTCCGAAGAAGAGGGAAAGTCTGATCTATGAGATATGATTGCAGTTTACATTGATAAGAATAAAAGATGAGAGGGTATATTTTCCTCTTGTTGCATGTTAGGTTTCAGTCATTCCTATCCATATGATGTGTACATAAGAATATGTCTATAAGTTTAATGCATTTTTATTTAATGCTTTGTTTGCAAAGGGAAAAAAATCCTTCGCTCCTATCACCAGATTTTGTACATGTTAAATTGGTGGCAGGCCGTTGCTGATACTTCTCAGCTTTCAAAGCTAATACTGTTGTCAAGAAATCTGGTTTCTTCCTAGAATGAATTAACTCTAACTGAACAATGAATCCTGTTAATCTCCAAAGTCATGTTCAAACGGGGGATCAATTCTCCTATTGATACACATGAAGCTGACGTGTATTTCTCCCTCCTAAAATCTTCTTCAGAATAACACTCCCTATCCTGTGATTCTTTGATGTGTAGATATTTGGCATAGCTCCTTCTAGACACTGATATAAAAGAATCATGGCAGGAACAGTTTCAGCCATGACAAAAATATTACAAGGTATGTCTTGTCCAAAACATGTACTTATCATAGAATATTAGAGTTGGAAGGGACCTCAGGAGGTCATCTAATTCAACCCCCTGCTCAAGGCAGGACTAACCTCAGCTAAATCATCTGAGCCAGGGCTTTGTCAAGCCGCAGCTTAAAAACCTCTAAAGATGGAGATTCCACCACCTCCTTAGGTAACCCATGCCAGTGCTTCACCACGCTCCTAGTGAAAAACTTTTCCCTAATATCCAACCTACACCTTCCCCATTGCAACTTGAGAACATTGCTCCTTGTTCTGTCATCTGCTACCATTGGAAACAGCCTAACTCCATCCTCCCTGGAACCCCCTTTCAGGTAGTTAAAGGCTGCTATCAAATCCCCCCTCATTCTTCTCTTTTGCAGATTAAACAAGCCTAGTTCCCTCAGCCTCTCCTCGTAAGTCTTGTGCTCCAGCTCCCTAATCATTTTCATTGCCCTTCGCTGGACTCTCTCCAACTTGTCCACATCCTTTTTGTAGTGGGGGACACAAAACTGGACACAATACTCCAAATGCGGCCTCACCAATGCTGAATAGAGGGGAATAATCACTTCCTTCGATCTGCTGGCAATGCTCCTAGTAATGCAGCCCCATATGCTATTAGCCTTCTTGGCAACCAGGGCACACTGCTGACTCATATCCAGCTTCTTATCCACTGTTACCCCCAGCTCCTTTTCTGCAGAACTGCTGCCTAGCTCGTCGGTCCCCAGTCTGTAGCTGTGCATGGGATTCTTCTGCCCTAAGTGCAGGTCTCTGTACTTGTCCTTGTTGAACCTCACCAGATTTCTTTTGGCCCAATCCTCCTATTTGTCTAGGTCACTCTGTATCCTATCCCTACCTTCCTAGGTATCTACCACTCCCCCTAGCTTAGTGTCATCTGCAGACTTGCTGAGGGTGCAATCTACCCCATCCTTCAGATCATTAATGAAGATGTTAATGAACAAAACCAGCCCCAGCACCGACCACTGGGGCACTCCACTTGTTACTGGCTGCCAACTAGACATCGAGCCATTGATCACTACCCATTGAGCCTGATGATTTAGTCAGTTCTCTATCCATTTTATAGTCCATTCATCCAACCCATACTTCTTTAACTTGCTGATAAGAATACTGTGGGAGACTGTATCAAAAGCTTTGCTAAAGTCAAGGTATATCACGTCCACCGCTTTCCCCACATCCACAGCGCCAGTCACCTCTTCATAGAAGGCAATCAGGTTGATCAGGCATGACTTGCCCTTGGTGAATCCACGTTGACTGTTCCTGATCACCTTCCTCTCTTCCAAGTGCCTTAAAATGGATTCCTTGAGGACCTGCTCCATGGTTTTTCCAGGGATTGAGGTGAGGCTGACTAGTCTGTAGTTTCCTGGATCCTCTTTCTTCCCTTTCTTGAAGATGGGCACTATGTTTGCCTTTTTCCAGTCCTCGGGACCTCCCCCAATTGCCATGAGCTTTCAAAGATAATAGGCAATGGGTCTGAAATCACATCAGCCAACTCCCTCAGCACCCTCAGATGCATTGCATCCGGCCCCATAGACTTGTGTATGTCCAATCTTTTTAAATAATCCTAAACCTGTTCCTTCAGGGATGTTTACCTCCTCCCCATTCTGGGCTGCCCAGTACAGTAGTTTGGGAGCTCACCTTGTCTGTGAAGACAGAAGCAAAAAAGGCATTGACTACCTCAGTTTTCTCCACATCCTCTGTCACTAGGTTGCCTCTCCCGTTCTGTAAGGGGCCCACACTTTCCCTAATCTTCCTCTTGTTGGTAACATACCTGTAGAAACCCTTCTTGTTCCCCCTCACGTCCCTTCAACACAAATAGTGAAAGGATGTCCTTTCTTGTTCATATATTAAGTATCTCTGAGCTTTTACAGTCATGTTTTAGTTTAATAAAAATAACCACTTTTTCTCCCTTCTTTCATATGTTTCCTAGAAAGAGTTGATAGAATGTCTTGACAGTCCAGAACTCTGACTTCTATGTTTTTTATACTACACAAATGGAGACCTCCAATAATCTATATCCACAGAATGTCTTAATTTACGTATTCAGTAAAGCACGGTGAATGGCAGTGCAGCTCCCCACCAGTATGCTTTACCCCTTCCTGGAAAGCCCCTTCTACTAGTTAAAATTACATGCCATTCATCCCTGACTTCTGTTGAGACTGCAAAAAAGGATGTCCTGTTACTTCCAACAGTGATGTGAAGAAAATGTTGAGAAGGAACTCATCTCAAATAGGCCACTTAAAAGCAACGATTTTCAGTCAAGACCACCCTCGGCAGGATTCAAAACACTGTTCTAGGGGTGAAAGGATTTGAATTCCACAGTGAGGCATGAGCTATCCAGTCACCTTGACTACTAGTTTGAAATTTTTAAAATAAGATTCGGAAACTGAAAAATCCACTATTGTCCTTCTCAAAATTACAGATTGATCCATTCTCTTGTGTTATTTCAAATTCAACACAGATTTGAGTAAATGAAGACACAACAGAAACACATTGAAATCTCTAACGCCATGTAAAACCCGAAGGCATTAAAATTTATTAAATGATGCAATAACAACAGAATTCTTTATTTACAATAGCATTATTTAACATCAAATAAGCAAATAGCATCAGCAAAGCAATATTAACTTGCTTAAATGTATTTAAAATTTCTCTGAATATATCTACCTTTGCATAAACTGCTCACACTAGAAATACAAACATCAATGCAGGTGAACAAGGTGATGTTCAGAGTCAACTCCGCTTTGAAAATAAATCACAACCCGAAACACTGTAAGCTTTCTCCTGAAGAACCATAGTTTATATATTGCTTAATTTTACCCTTGTATAATCTTTTCATATACACACACATCTCAGATGCAACTTTATGAGGAACTGTACAAATAAAACCCACAACTGACAAAAGGGAAAAAATTAAATGACAGTAAATGTTTAAAGAAATGTGTCCATCTCTATTCAGCAACATAAAGGTAAGTGATGATACACTTATTCCAAAATTGTACACAATTCACTATACAAATATAATACATCAGACAGCTATGTAGGAATATACAAGACTTAAAAACAGATCTAAGGCATTATGCTAGATTTTAGCATTTTGAGGTTCTTGCACATAGCTTTACCTGTAGTAAGAAACTGAAAAGATTTTGTTTTAGTCTACAAAGAAACACCAGGGAGAAAATTCTAATTAAAATCAAAGCCACTACAGTAATTTTCTTTTGTGCAGAGAATGCTTTTGCTCTTCGGCAGCACACTACCATACAAATACTAGAAAACTTGAAATTCACACCAACAATTAATGGCTTAAGTTGCATTTCAAAACTGATTGGGTATCTTTGGGTTCTGCAAGTGGAGCTGTGCCACCCATTTCATGTGTTAAGCCCATATGAACTCCATTTTTAAACACAGATTAAAAAAATGCATTATATAAACTGCAAAAACATTGCTTTCAACTAATACAGGCCAAAAGGGATATTGGTATGGGACGCAATTTTAAACTTTGAGTACAAATTAATTCATTGTAGCAAAACAGTTCACTTCACTTTTTTAAACTTACCACATTACATGAACACTTAAATGGGTCATATGACCAAGTTTATGTATGTATACTTTTCACATTATGTGCCTTTCAAATTTAGTAATATAAGTAGAACACTGATTATTTGTTCTGTTTAACAAAATCCAAGTACTTTCTCCAACAAATGTACTGTGTACAGAATGAGAAATACTGATGATGAAGGGAACCGATTTGGCTTTTTATTTTTGTTTCTAGAGTGATCAATATGATCTGAAGATTTCTTCACTCTCTTTGCTTTTAAATTAGCTAGACAAAAACTCAGAACACCAGAACCTAATTCTGATCCAAAATAGTAGGTTTAATCTCCTTCCCTTTAAAATGGCAATGGGCAATGAAATATCATAATCACAAATAGAATATAAAGGTTTGCAGATCTGTCACAAATAGGGACATATTCAAACGACTTATTTTGTCCACTGTGAAAAAGATTAATCTATTCGAAGACGTTAGGGTCAAACACTGAAAAGGAATATAATACAAACAAAATTAGTTTAAAACCCATTTACATTTTGTGTTGTGTGAAGTTAAAGTCCCTCTAATTTATATAATTCTTATACAAATAAATTTAAATCAGGTATATGTTGTATGTTTAATACAAATGTCATCATATCAACGAGGCTATGGAGCTCACGCTGACAGTACTTTAAAGTTTTCCACCAGTGCTAAACATGATGGCTCAGTTGACTAAATACTTCCTTTTGAGTTTGACATACAAAATGGAGACTGCAGAAAAGTGCTGTTTCCCTGTGTGTTATGAGTCCCTCTGAGTGAGAAACAAATGGATTTGTAGATTTCCTTGATTTTCAGGAAACTCCTTTTATGGCAAACAACTCTTTCAAACCATCTTTAATGTATTTTCTTCGGCTTTGTATAGAGCAACAGATACTTTGTACATTTTAACCCCCACCAGAAACAATCAATCAAATCACCAGGAAAGAACCCTTCCACCCTCAAAAGGCATGGCTGATAAGATATTATAAAATGCATTGCATTTTAAAGGACATCAAAAAATTTGAGTTCAGATAAGAAAGTGTCTGGATTGTGGGTTAGAGGAGAGAAATAGGAGGTCACAAACTTCATCAATTTCTTGGCATTTCAAGTCCTCAGAAACTGATGTCAGTTTAGTAAAAGATTACTCCAAACACAGCGGGCAAGAAAAAAACCCACCCTAACAGTGGTCTGCTCAGTAACAGTTTCTCTAAGATTCATTAAGAAAGAATACAAACATACAAAAAAAATCAAGAATTGGTTCCTACAGTGGCTGCATATAATATAGGTTAGATAAATGACTTTATAAGCAGAATCACAAGTTGAAAAGTTTCAACCCTACAAATTAGGTCTAATCAAGGCATTGTGATTCTTTACAAAACACTTTTTCAGGAGACACACACGGCTATGAAGATATCTAATTTAATACTGAAGTACCTCATTTGGAATCAACTCCACAACATGTATACCTCACAAAAAATTATACAATTAAAACACTTAAGTTCTCAACTTAAATTATTGCTTGTTTACATATAAAGTGGATTTTATGTACCTTACAAAACGTCCTCATAGTCCACACTGCTTTAAAATAATTAAAAATGTATGATGAGGTTAAATCTGTAGTGATATCTGCCATAGGTTTTAAACAAATCATTATTTTCCCAGCTAAGGGGACGGGGAATGTAAATTAATGTATTTCAAAGCAGGTGCCTTTAGCTCTTTTTGATATTATGCCCCAATTTTGCCACTACCATCACCAATAAATGCATTCTCACTGGAATTCATTGTTCAACAACTGGTTACATGCAGCCTAAACTGCAGGTAACACACCTAGGGAAATGAAGGGCTTACCTGTCCTTTTATCCTATTAGAAAAGGAGGAGACAAGGAGGCTCAGGAGAATCAGGTAGGAATTTAATTCCATAAAAAGGTAACAAATTTATATTTTTGGATTCATGATTTGCATTATAAATATCTTTTTTTTTTAATAAATCAACAACCAAAAAGCCCCTAACGAACAGCCCTCTCCCAGGATGGTTTTAGCCTGTTTTACAACTTTAAACCCATTCAAAATTGATCTGTATAAGTTTTCTACAAAGCTCCAGCTTTTCTATCTTTTCCTAAATCAAACCAATTGATTAGATATTTATTCCCCATACATTGCTTGCACCCTTCACTAGCATCCAACCCACCCTCCTCTACCCCAAATGCAGGTCTTAGTTCAAAACACTGATTTTCAGATGGAACTGCATCCTTTGCACCAGACTGAGTAGCCAGGGAAAACAAAGCAAGAAATCAAGGTCTAGAACTAAACAGGAACAGAACAAGAGCATGGTTGTTTTTCCTTAAATACACACATTTAAATACATTCAATCTGACATGGTTTATGAAAATTGCCTGTCAATATTTACTTTGCAGGAGAGATCTAAGTTGCACTAAGGTGAATGCAGTGAACAGACTGAGCAACTGTCTGTACGCTAGCTTCAGACTGTCAGAGAAGAGGCTGCTCTTCCAGCAACAACTGTTTTGACTCCACTCTGGAAGGCAGAGCTGAATCCTGTCTGCAGCGTTGAGCTGAGCTGGTTCCAGTGGAACTGGCTGGCAGGTCAGTTGGGTCAAAACAAACAGATGCAGGTATTCCAACTGGTAAGTGTTTTGGGCTGGTGAGCCCAGGCAGCTGAAGAAAGGAGCAACCAGCAACCTTCAAGGTCAGCAATACTTCTGAAAAAAATAGAAAGAGGAAACAGACATCAAGGAATTATCTCCATGTACTTCATGAAGAGTGAGAAGACTAGTTAAGAATACGAGGCATTGTACATATCTGCTGCATTTAAAAATACCAACCGCCTGTACAAAACTCAATCAAAATATACAAGTCACACATCATGTTCAAACATCACTGAAGGGGCCAATTTTCAAAACTGTGTGGCTAAATACCTGTCTCTCTCTCTCTCTCTCTCTCTCTCTCTCTCTCTCACACACACACACACACACACACACACACACACACACACACACACACACACACACACACACACACACACACACACACACACACACACACACACACACACACACACACACACACACACACACACACACACACACACACGGTGGCAGATAGAAAATTAGGTGGCAAGCTTTGAAAATCTGGCCCTACAGATTGAATTGAAGCGTACAAAGCAAGGGTTCCATTTGTCCATGATGATGCTGTATGATCTTTGATCTTTCAGGCATGTGCAGGCAGAATTCCCAGTGAAGTCAACAGGAGTTTGCCTGCACAAGGACTACAACTTAGATCCCATCTTTAAATCATTTTGATTTGTCTAAATAATGCAGCCCACCATAATCATTAGGATCACCTAATATTTGGAGCTTATGGATAACAAGGTGGTTTAATGAGAGTTTATCTCAACTCTGAAATCTGTGGTTGTAACCAAATCCTTTATTCACAATTTTCTTGATGTTTCACTTTTTTAAAGTGTTATAAAACTAATAAAAAAGAAGAGGTGCATGGAAGGAAAGGCTTCAGCTAGCAAGGCACAGAGTTCAGGGTTTCTTCGGACTCAATAACCTAACGTAATAACCAGGGCTCAAATTGGGACTGGTTGTGCCTATCAATGACCCGCTACCTTTTTTTTTTTTGTATCTCAGGTTTCCTAATGTAAAAAGTAACCCTATCCCTTATGCTTTGAAGAACTCAAGAAAACTTTAAAACACAAGCAAAGAGGTGCTATGTTGTTTGCCCAAACTTGCAGAGAGCCTGAAACAATAGCACTATTTATTTCCACTGGGTGTTAAGACAAATACCCAACTACTTTAATTTAAATGTCAATATTAACTATTTCATTGCTGATCACAGCACATAGGAAAGGAGAGGGTTGATCGTATTATAAAGATCTGCACCATCTACTGAGAGTGTCATTTCATTTTGATATCTTGGGTAGGTGGCACTCCGGTGCTTTTTCTTCAGTCTAACTCACTGAGATGATAGGTGAGAATGGAAAAGGGGCACTCTGGAGGACATGTGAACCGTCGAGGGGAATCTAACCCTGCAGAGGCCAGTGGTTGACCATCCTTGAGGCCCCTGAAACTGAAGCCTGGTCTGTTTGGTCATGGTTTTGGGTCTATGCAGCTTCCTCCTTGGCTTGTGGAGCTGTTGCTACTCCCTCTCCTAGAGGCTGTCTGTGGATGCAAGCAGACATCACTGCATCAGCTATGCTTAATTCGCTTTTTCAAACTCTTCTTTGCAACCAGAAGGACTAGAAACAGCATTTCAAAGGGAAGCTTAAATTCTGAAAAGATCACACGATTCAGTGAAGCAGTGTAAGGATCCATGGGGCTAGAACCTGGGTCTGTGCAGCCTGGGACAGCTGACTGTCCCACAGTGGCACCTCCAAGGAGCACTGTGAACATCAGGCACTGTGAGAAGTACTGCTCAAAGGGTCCGGAGTGATAACACCCTGGGCCCTCTGACTGGTGACGCGTACTATTTAACCCTGGAGGGTGGCTCAGGAAGTTGTTTGGGAACCACGCAGTCTTCCAGTCTGCACATTGCTTTCTGGTCTCTCATCTCCAAACCCAGCCTGACTCCGACCCTGACTCTTGCCTCCTGATTCCAGCCTGGTAACAACCTCAGATCTCTGATCTATGACTCCAACCTGACTCTGATCCCGACTCTTGCTTATCGAGCCCAACTCTAGTGACTGCCCTCATCCCTGCTGGCTGACTACTGCCTCGTGGCTGTCCTCCACTTGTGGACACCAGCTCAGCTGTGATCATTAGACCAGACATCTACATCCTGGTACCTTACAGCCAGGGCCCTAGGTTTGTGTCTGTTCATCAATCCAGCCCTGACTGTGAGTATAGCTGAACCTGTCTGAGAGGAAGTCAAGCCTGAGCAGCCCAGTGAAGTCCAACAGAGTACATGTGATCAAACTGTGAATATCTATACAATCTACTGAGTGAAAATATCACCCCTCCCGCCCACACATTCAAGCCCTCCTTACTAGGAGTTCACTCCATTGGGTGGTTATTCTTTGTGCACAGTGACACTGCACCCTGCAACAGTATTAGCACATTATGGATACAAAATGACAAAGAGAAGTAAAAATTCATAAGGAATCATGGCCCGACACTTTTGGTGTAGCCACTTTGCAAAGTGAGGATTTAAAAAAATATTGCCAAAAGTACCCAGTCCAATAACTCCAAAGGGCTTTTGCAGAGAATGAATTTGGTTCACTATGCCATAACTAAGGATATGATTATGTCACAGAGGTCATGGATTCCGTGATTTCCAGAGACCTCCAGGATATTTTCTGCTTCAGCCTTGGGTTGGCGGGGCTGGAGCTGGAGCTGTCAGCCACCATGGGTGGCGGGGAGACCAGGAAATCCAAGCCATTGTCCCCAGAGCTCCAAGCTGCTGCGGGCAGAGGGCCCTGGAGTGGACCCCGGAGACACAGAGCCCCCAGCCACCATGGGGGGCCCGGGAGCTCCCGGCCACTGCACCTCCGAGCAGCTGTGGACAGTGGGGTGACCCGGAGCTCCCAGCTGCAGCTGGTGGCCACTGCATCTCCTTGCTGCCATGGGTGGTGGGAGAACCTGGAGCTCCCAGCCGCTGGGGTGGCAGCTCTTGGTCTCTCAGCCACCTGCAGCAGCAGGGAACTTTCAGTCCCTCTGCTACTCACGACGGAGGGGGGAACCAGAGCCACCATGAGTGGTGGGGGGCTTCTGCAGCTTCGAGCCTCCGTGAGCAGGGGTGGGTCCTGCAGCTCCTAGCCACTATGTGTGGCAATGGACCCGCAGGTCCCTGCCGCTGTAGGGCCCCTCCACAGCTCTGAGTCACGAGCCCTGCAGGACAGTGGGGGGTGGGAGGAGCACAGTCCCAGAGCTCCCAGCTGCAGCCCCGCAGCTCCAAGCCACTGAAGGCAGTGGGGGTCTCAGAGGTGTCAGCCGCAGCAGTGGCAGGTACTGGAGCCTCCCCACCCCCAGCGGGGCTCGGGGTCTCATCGCCCCCCTATCAGCCCCACTTTGTCACAGTTATTTTTAGTAAAAGTCAGGGAAGGTCACAGGCTTCCATGAATTTTTGTTTATTGCCCGTGACCTGTCCCTTACTTTTATTAAACATAACCGTGACAAAATCTTAACTTTACCCATAGCAAAGATTAAGCCATGTGAGTAGGAAAAACATATATACAAAAGGAGAAAAATTATATAAAATATATGAGGCCTTTAGAAAAACGGTTTTTGTTTTGGACTATGATCGCACAACAGACCTTTAAAGAAGTTAATTAAAATATTGTTTCCAGATGAAAATTTTATCTGGAATAAAAATTCAGAGCGACTTTTTATACAAGACCCTAAAAAGGAGTTACTCTGCAAACCCTGAAGATCATTAACTATAGAAGTACAGTGGTTTTGCTATAAATTATGCCGTATGTTTCTCCCAAATTTTAAAGCTAAATGATACCCTATAGAGAAGAGAACTGCTTTTAAATAGAAGTAGGTTTAGACATTTCTTCTTTACTATCTAAAGTTAGTTAATACACATTTGTTGCTCTAATGTAATGGCCAGATTATAAATTATTAATCTCTGCTAGTTACAAAAGCATTACAAGATTATAAATCAAGAATATTCTGTGCCTAGAAAATGACAGAAAATTCCCCATTCTCTAGTCACATTGAAAACAGCGGTTCACATTAATTATTTATATTATCTTCATAAATCTTAAAAGCTTTAAGTCTTATTTCTTAACATATTATAACAAAGTGAAACGGTATTAAGTAACCACCAGCTGAAATTAGATTGGTAAGTATAGAACTCTGCAGAGTTTTAGTATTTATATACTGAAATGAAGCATATCCTATTTCCTGATTAGTAGTTTCCTAACACAGCCGAACTTGGTTTACAATCATCATTTTTTTTAGATTACTTTGTATATAATAAACTGATTATTGCTCAAATCTCCGGGACACTGAATGATAGCCAAAATATTACAAATGAATACTTCCATCTTTAGTTGATTAAAAAAATTATGGACAGAGGGTCACACATATATTAAACCTCCCTTCAACGGTCTACTGAATTGTAAAGCCTATGCTTTTAAAAATATGTTAAATCTGGAGCACATTCTCTTGTAAAGACGTATGTAAAAATGAAAATTCTGGTTGGAGAAAAAGTGATCTTCCAAAGCTTTCTATGGAATTTAGTGGCTATTTCACAAGTACTGCAGTACAAGTTCATGTTTTATAGGAAGTATTACTAATAAAACTAAAATGTGCTATGAACTTGAAAGTTATTCAAAAATTTTGTACGACTTTCAGAGTTGTAATGGTGGAAACAACACGTTTAAAATTTTAGCTATTCAGTCATTGCCAAGTAGGAACTGCTTGTCATAAAATTCTTCCACTGTTCTGCTCATATCATCTTGATTTTGAATCCCTTCTTGGAACTTTTACCACCATTAATCCAAACTCATCATCCTCACTTACGGCCTTCCACCATCTTATCCCACCTACATTTATGATTTACTATCCTGCTCACTATCCTCTTATTCTACTTCTCCCTTAATCTGCTTTTTCCATCCTCAGTTTTGTGCCTGCTGTTCTCTTCCATCACATGACCTCTCTCCCACTTCCATTAAAACTCTTCTTAAAATCCACCTTCTCCAATAATTGTCTTTCTTCTTCTCACAACCAATAATCCTCTCACCTGACTTCTCCTTAACTCTTATCCTACATTTGTCCTGTGACAGTTGTCGCTGTGTATGTTGAGTTTTTCAGGAAAAGGAACATATCTATGTGTCTGAAGGGCAAGAAGACATCTCTTTCTACTAAAGCTTTCAGTGAAAGGAGACATATTGCCTCTTCCCTCAGTATTATTAATTCTTTTATTTATTTATCTTTTATTTACACTTTCCCTACAAAGGATTATCTACATAGATCCTTCACTCTTGGAGTCATGCACCATGTCACATGAACTTCAGAGGTGTTGAAAACAGCCTTTGAGGGAGTTGTGGGCATCCATCTATGTGCAAACAGAGGCAAAGTGTGTAAAAGACACATGGCCCCATCTCCCTCAGTTCCACAACTGCCCCCAATTTTTGACTGATCTCAGAAGCATTGTTCAGAAGCTTCTGAACAGGTTTTGTTCTCTCTTTTTCTAATATTTTTTCACTTTAAAATGGGGGAAGTTTCACCTCTAAGTTTTGTGATTGTGTTCAGTCTTTATTACAATTCTTATGAGGGAAAGGGTGTGTTATCAGTTCTGTTTTTTCCTCTGATTTTCATTATTGCACAATCACAGGTACTGACAAGAAATCCAGCTTTTAATGGTGTGCTTCAAGCACAGGTCAAATGCCTGTCAGAGATCAGCCTGACAGATATTTGATATGTTTTTAAGGAAGGCAGTTCTCAAAAGTGTGTGCAATCTTTCAATTCTCTAGACCCAGAGGATCACCTTGAGATCCTGATTCAGGAGGCCTGTCTCTCCCCAGTCACAATCCTCACAACTGATGGATCTGGCCTTTACTTTTTACTCCTTTCCCTGTTTTTCCAGTTGCACTGGCTTAGAACTAACATTGAGGAGAAATTTCCCAATTTCAGAGAATTATTTTTAATGGGAAAATTAAAAATAGTCAGGGACCAATCAAAACGTGTGTCTGGAGGGAAATGAGGCAGAAGGAGCTGTGCATCTTGGTTATAAATCTCTGCCTTTGTTTGAGCATACAGGGATACCCATGATCACCTTTAAGGCAATTTTCAACGCTATGCAGTTTGTGTGACATGCTGAATGGTTTCAAGACTGGAGAATCTGTGCAGGCAACTTTATGGTGAGAGAAAACTTCTGAAGGAATGAAGACTATTTAGTGCATTTTATTTCAGTTTGGTAGGTCTGCATAAAGGAGCAACGGTCTCAAATTGCAGGGCGGGAGGTCTAGGTTGGACATTAGGAAAAAGTTTTTCACTAGGAGGGTGGTGAAGCACTGGAATGAGTTACCTAGAGAGGTGGTGGAATCTCCATCTTTAGAGGTTTTTAAGATGCGGCTTGACAAAACCCTCGCTGGGATTATATAGCTGAGGTTAGTCCTGCTTTGAGCAGGGAGTTGGACTAGATGCCCTCCTGAGGTCCCTTCCAACTCTATGATTCTGTGAAAGTCTAACAAATCAATTCTTCTAAGAACGAGGGAATAGGAGATGTGGCAGCTTATATGGAAGATAAAAAGAACACTAGAGGTAAGATACGGTAATTAACACAGTAGCCACTAGATGGTGCCTTGGGCTCATACTATAGAACAACCCCTGCTTAACATAGAATTTTGACTGCATACTGAAAGTTTTAGGGCATCAATATAGTTTTCATATGGTTTTAAATCTAAATTTAATTATTTCTGATTTAAAGTCTCCTGGGAAAGGGCATTTCTATGGATACTGATCACCTTTTTTATTTGAATGGGCTTCCACTGATGCGATGTTTGGATCACATAGAGAAAATGTTATACCTTGTCTCCAATCACATCAGGTCCCAAAATATCAAATTTATTGTAACAATCTTCCTTTGAAGCTGTGGAAGGTTATTTTTTTATGAAGAACCTTCCAGTGAGGGGACACTTACAAAATCCACCTCATTTAGCAGCCTACAGTCCAAGAAGACTACCGTAGCTTCTTTTTAACACTGCTACTGCCTGGAGTGCAAACCAGTTTTGTCCCAAGTTAAGTGCTAATTACTCCATCAGCTCGAGATGTGTTTGAAGTCAGCTCAATATCATCGCTCCCCTGGGAGCAAGTACTGTATATAAGGTAATAACTTAATTAATACTTGAAACTGTTGCCCTAAGAACAAAACAATGAAAAGAGGAGTAACACTTAAACAATGTTACAGGTGAAATGGGTTAAATAAGCAGCTGCGGATATACACATCAGCAGTGAGGCCTCCCACCCCCATCTTCCGCAAACACTTGTATAATTGCTCTGTAAAAGCAAATAAACTATGAATGAAAGTTTGATTAATTTAATTGTATATTTGTTACCTCAATAGATGTTAATGTAAAATGGAGAATACAGAACATAGCTATAACACACCATTCGGGATCTAAACAAGGATCCTTAATATAGATGTCACCACCAGATGAATTACAAAGAAATTTACTGAAAAGCCTTTTAAAAACACTATCCCGAGGAAGAAGGATTAAGTCACTGGTTGTCATAAAAAGAAAAACTACTAGCACCCTAGCTATCTTCAGCTTCATTAAACAACAACTGCTGTACACATTCTAGGCCTTAAAATATTTATGGTTTAGTTGAGTCTGTGTGTGTGTGTGTGTGTGTTATTTCTTACCCGAGATGCATCTCCCTCCTGTTTTATCATATCCATTCCAGGCAGCTGGTTTGGAAAAAGATTGCCTCCCCTCATAGCAGGGTCGTTAACCTAGTTATAATGAGATGTTAAAGCAGATTAATTCAAATGTATGTTAGGGAATTTGAAGGAAAAGCAAAAAGAGAACATTAGAAACCAATAAGCCATGTTGCAAATGTGTATCATTTCCCACCCTTTAAGTGAAGGTATGGTCAGAGAAGTGCCTATGTAAAAATAAAACCTTTCTTACTCATTGTGTGTATGTGAGTGTTCTTGTATGTGTTTTCTTAACAGGCTCTACTCATTAAATTGATGTAATTCTAAGAGAAGCTGTCTTCTGGGAAGGGCCTGAAGCTATAAACTACCTTCCTAATCTCCCTGACAGAGACAGCATTGTTATTGCTGCACCTACAAACCATCACACAGTTTTTGGAAGCACAGTGAGAAATCATGGGTACTGCATCACATTAATATTGATTATGTGTAAACCATACATTTTCCCTACTCTTAGGCAAGGGCAGGAAGATGGTTTTAAATAGGAAAGGTGCAGCTGAACAGCCAATCTGAGTCTAATTTGTTGAGCAGAGGTCCCAGAGTTTGTTGGGAGATGTGCATTTTTCCACACCAAACAGGATGATTCATGCATAGAGCCAGTGCTTGACAAACATATCACATGCTTACTAGACAGAAGCTGATATACAAGATGAGACATGGCCCATCAGGAATGTCTAGGGACAAGGGATCACTGAGAAGTCCAACCCCAGCTGTTCTAAAGGGGGAGGATCCTTCTTCCTGGATTCTGACTGGGGCCACTATCTGTATCATGCCAGTGTTTGGCTAGAAGCTGTCTGATATATTTGAGGATCTTCCGCCCTCTACTTGCTAGAAGGGAGAAGAAATTTTCTGTTTCCTCTCCGTCTCCAAAGCCTCCTGGCTGCACTACACTACCTTTCACCATAGTCCTTGGCTGCAGCAATGGCAGAAGAGGGACAGGCAGCCACTAATCCCTTAGCCTCCTTTTCAGTGCTGTCTCTGTTGCTTTTCACTGGTTTGCCAAGTGGCAACAAAGCTATGAAAAGCACCGTGGGACAGTGGACTGTTCACTCTAAAGAACCAGGAAAACAATTCTACATTGGTTTACAGGCAGTTCACATTCAGAAAGTTATCTTTTCCACTAGAAGGGTTAGAAGCTTAATTATTTTTAGCATGAAAGTTTAAATTCTGCAGAAATAGAGGGTTTAAGCCCCACGCTTGCCAGGAAAGGTTTTCTTATCTCAGCAACAAGCAGGTGAATGGATTTTTCAATCCTTTATTGAAAATTTCATTCAGAAGATACTGAACTGTGCTCTGCTAAGGAAGGGCGTGGAAGGTGTTGCAACTCATTCTTCTGGGTTTGGGTTACACAACTGAATTAGTATGAGAAGAGTATTTCCTTTCACTGACAACTGTGCAGTAGAAGATTTGTTATAACATGCAAAAGACTCAGTGTGTGTGTTCTTTTCTATCTTGTTCCAAAGTGTGGGGAACGAATTGGAAAACAATTTAAATTACAAAAAATAAAATCACATCCAAATGAATCCAAAACAAATATTTGTAACACAGAAAGCAATATGATTTATGTATGGGTAAGATTTATATTCTCACTGCAGAGACGGTACAGCTATGGAAAAGCAAGCTGGCACTAGTCTGCCTTGCAAAATATCAACATAACCATCAATCATGTTCCAACTGCAGAATTATTATTATTGTCCATGGTGATGCCAGCACTCTAGTTTGCAGCGTTGGCAGTTGGAAAAATAATTTTTAGTTTTGTAAATGAAGCACATTTTATTTGGAAGTTTATTTGAAAGAAAACAAACCAAAAATATAGTTTTTAACGCAGTAACTTTTCTGACTACAATTGCTGTTTAATCAGAGAAACAAGGTAAGTGACAGAGAAATTAATATTTTTTACATTTAGCTGAAGATTCTTCCAGAGCATGAGAGAGTACAGCTGATGCCATAAAAAGACAGGTCTCAATTGTGTTACTAGCTATTAAACCCACATAAAAGCATAGTGGACAGATTTACAATCCCCCTGCTCTGAAGCAGGTTACCCTGCCTTCCTGCCAACTGAGCTGAACCACATGGAATATTCCCAGTATGATGTCCCAAATCATTTCTTGACTCCTTTGTTTGGTCCTATATGCTGGATATCCCAGACGGTTTTCAAAATATTGTTTGAAGGTCATTCTTAGCAAACAGTAGGCCAGCTTTGACCTTGGCAGTAATGCATCTGTGCGGATTAAGAAAGTTAACGCTGCGCAGCGCAAACCTTGAGTAGACAGCTATCTAATGGTTTATTTAACGTATTGCAAAGTTTCTCCTGCACTGCTGCAGAGATTTTAAGATGGTTCTCAACCCGACAAATCCCAGTAAATAAATCATGATTGAAAATTCCAAACAGGCATCACTACCCGTGCCTTAAACAACAATAAGATGGTCTGGCAAAAATGAGTAGAGGGCATAGAATGGAAAATCAAATTTGTAAAGAAAGCACTGGCCAAATAAACACTTCCTCCCCCTCTACTCCCTCCACCTCCTTTAGTATTGCAAGAAATTGCAACCACTTACTCTGGTTCAGTGGCTTGGAAGGCAGATTTTTAAAACTGCTGTAATTGGTGAGACTGGGATTTTGAAATATCCTTGAAACTCTTGTTCCCCAGATAATGAGAGAGTTTAAATGTTTATTTTGAGCACCATCAACAAGCACAGGGTTTGGTGTGTCACTGATGTTAATAAAAAACAGATGAAAACCCTTGGACTCATGTAATAGCATAAAGCTCTGCCTTGGAAAAGTGACATTCACTTAGATGAAAAAAGAGTAAGAAGAGATCTTCCCACCTTTCGCTCACTATTGTCCCCTTCAAATCTCTACTCCCATCTTCCACTGCTTTGATTAGTTTTACTACATTGAACCTTATTGGAAACTTACGTGTTGTCTAAGTGAAATTTCAGTCCCCAACTACCATATTGTTTGATGATCTGAGGGGATCGTCTTCTCAAGCCCTCTTTAGTTTAACATGTGAATTTCAATATGGAGCCCATGCAGAAAACTGAAAGTAAAATGTTACTTTACAGGCTATGTGTATCTTAAAGCGGAAAATGTGTTTTATGTAACAGCCCCAAAGAAAAGCTCATGTTTAAACCTCTTCAGGATGAAAAAACAGGCTTAATGGTTACTGGATTAGCTGCCTGCCTTACATTAAAAACAGTATGAATTTTGTGCTCATGACAGGTGTCAAATTAACAGTCCTCAAGGCTGAAGTCCTATTTATCCACAGAGCAGGTACAGTATGGACAGTGGGAGCATAAGCATCTCCAAAAGACTAGGGTGGTAATGTGCCTTAACCTGCAGAAAATAGCTTTATGCTCATTCCGTCCTTGGCTCCATCACTGAGATGATTAACAAGGGAATCAATAAGTGTCCACAGTACTGTGGAAACCCATCTACTGAGAACTGGATCACCAAATTCATTTCAGAGACACCATGGAGCAGATGCTAACTACTATGGTGCTGGATTTGAATCAGAAATCCAGATATGAAAGTTGGATTAATCATCCAGTCCTTTGAATGAAGAGCTAAAACTGAAGGCTTTCTTTTTAACATACCATTTTCAGAATAAGCTAGTAGAATAAATACAATACTCACAGCTGTTACAGCCAATCTCAACTACCCATATAAACTACAGTCAAGTAAATCCTCAAGCTCTGGTCTAAGGTCCTAAAATTCTCACCTGCTCAGGACCCATGGAGGACAACCCTGATGTAGGCACAGAGGTCGCTGAGGTCATGCTGATCTGCCCTGTCATCTGGTTCATGTTGTTCATGCCACTTGTGTTGGTTGCCATGGATACACTGATGTTCATGTTGTTATTGTACATGCTGGTGTTTGCTTGCTGCCCAAAATGTGGAGGGGACTGTTGTGAAAACATGCTATAGCGAAGAATGAAAGAAAGCAAAGTGTCAGACTCAGAACGCTGATGCCACTAGGAAATCACTCTCTCTCAGACTATGTCTCAGACTAGAATTTATACATACAGTATACACTAACTTCCAAGGATGACTGCTTTCCAGGCATTAGCATCTGTGGGCTATATTTTCAAACCTGAAGGCCTGATGTCTGTGCCCAAAAATGCATGTCTTTGTCCACACGTGGAACTAATGTGGCGGAGTGTACCAATCTGCTGTGTGTGCATACCAGCCACTTATATGTCTTGCTTGGCTACTTGCAACGTATGTCTAATGCAGTCTGGGAAGAGTAATTTTTGGAGGGGATGTAAAATATCATTTCCCCTCAATTATTATCATCACAATAGAGGGCAGCCTACTATATTTAGCCTCTGGGCTAATAAGTTTTCATGAACATTTTACATGGCTATTGTAGGACACACACATGAATGCTAGATTTGGACGTATGGGTATGGCAAGCAGACTCACAAGTGTAGGCATGCAACTGTGCAGCAATTTTTGCTGACAGACTTCAAGCATCAGGTTTGGAAAACCTGGACCGCACAGCAGAACGTCTAGGGCAGACGTCCTTCACGTTCATGAACAAGACCTTGGAATAACTGAAGAACCACAAACTGAAGAAGATCCCCTCCCAAGCGCTATACAAAATTCAGTGCGGGTTGCAGGAGAACTTCTAGTCAAAGTGAAAGTCACACTAAAGCTTTTCACCACATCTTATATGCATTACATTATTTACACATCAGTCCTTTTCTGCCTAGTACATAGTCACTGAAATAGTATAACTAAGGTATCTTTATTGAAAGTACATTATTAATATACCGAATAAAACAATAAAAAAATTACATATGGGGTCTATTATAGAGGAATGAGTGCAAGATGATTAGTAAGCAGGGTAAAGATAAAATAACAAGGTTACTTACCAGTAACTGATGTTCTTTGAGATATGTTGCTCATGTCCATTCCACTATAGGTGTGTGCACGCTCTGTGCACGGCTACCGGAACTTTCTTCCCCTTAGCAGATCCTGTAGGTCTGGCTCTGGCGCCCCCTGGAGTCTTGCGCACATGCGGCAGTATATAAGGCGCTGTCGGCCGTACGCCCCCTCAGTCCCTTCTTTCTGCCAACTCCGGCGGCAGGGACAGGGGGTGGTTTGTGGAATGGACATGAGCAACACATCTTGAAGAACATCAGTTACTGGTAGGTAACCTTGTTTTCTTCTTTGAGTGCTTGCTCATGTCCATTCCACTATAGGTGACTAACAAGCAGTACCTCGGAGGTGGGCCAGAGTTAGCAGTGAGCTGACTGCAGCCCAGCTTTGCTGAAGCCCGCGTCTTCCTGCGCCCATTGGACAGAGGTGTGGTGGGACGTGAAGGTATGTACCACCAGCCTGGCAGCTGCTCTGCAGATGCCCTGCCCTAGCACTTCTGCTAGGAAGGCTGTAGATGAAGCTTGAGCTCTGTTGGGTGAGCTGTGGCATCTGGAAGCAGCACCTTCACCTGCTCGTGGCCAAATGCGATGCAGGAAATTATTCACAAGGAGATTGTGCCGGGCGGAGACTGGTGAACCTTTCATTCGGTCGGATGCTGCAAGGAAGAGCTGCGTCACTCTCTGAAACGGCCTTGTATGTCTGATGTAGACGCCAGGGCCCTTCTCGCGCTTTAGCGAGTGCTACCTTCTCCTCTCCTCCAAACCATGTGGTTCGGGGAAACCTGGGGAGAATATATGATTGGTCCAATGAGACTGGGCAACCACCTTGGCCGGAAGGCCCGGTGCGATCTCAGCTGAACCTTATCTTATAGACTACAGTATGAGGGAGGAGATCTGAGGTCAGAGCTCTGATCCTGTAGATTTTCCTTGCCGAGGTAAATATCCCCAGGAAGGCTAGAGTAGAGGGCCTGACACCCTGGGTTCAGGGGGGCGGGGCGCAGGGTGGGCCGGGAAGGACCAGGTCAAGATCCCAGGGAAGCACCAGGTCGCACCCCCTTCAGGGACCGAACCACCATCTGTCGGGAGGAACGCAATCCCCCTTCCAGCAGCTGATATGGGCCTTCACGAAGGCCACAGTCAGTCCATGGAGCTTTAGCTGTGGCAAGTATTTCCCAGGTCGCCTATACTGGCGAGAGGCTGGGCAGTGTATTTTGGGACTGCTCCTGGCAGGCAACAGCCACTTCCACTTAGCCCGGTACACGACCTGCGTGGAGGGCTTCCTGCTATTCATCAGTACTCACTGGGCTTGTTCTGAGTAGCTCGCTCATCACCTCTTGGCCACCGATCCATCACTCCCTGAGGTGTCAAGGGCCCAGATCTGGGCACCATAAGTGGCCGTGATCCTTGGAGCTGGGATCATGCTGGCTCGGAGGCTCCCGAGGCAGGCGATTGAGAATTCCAGCATCATGCTGAACCCATGCTGGCGTGGCCAGGCCGGAACAATAGAGATGGCATCTGTTTAGCCCCTCCTCGTTTTGAGCAGGACTGTATGCAGGAGGGGAAAGGCAGGAAGTGAATATGAAGGTCTCTGACCGCTACAGACGAATGGTGTTGGCAAGCGCCCTTGCCCCTTGGCCAATGAGAGAGCAGCACTGCGGACACCTCGTGCTGCAGACTGATACAGACAGATTCCCTTTGGGGAAAACCCCCCTCCAGACAGTCGTAGATGCCCTTAGCGGGCGCAGCGACCCCTCGTGGTGAGGAAGAGTGATCCCTTGACGTGGTCTGCCTTGCCATTCCTCACCCCCAGGAGGTGATCACCACCAGGTCTTAAGGACTGATAGGTTCCCTTCATAAGGCTGATGAATGGGCTCCTGCTGCCTGTTGATGTAGTACATGGTCACTGTGCTGTCTGTACCTCCCTGCCCTCGATAAAATGGAGGGACATTCTGCAAGCCCTATGAGTGTTTCGCGGCCCTTTACCCTCTGCTTGAGGCGGGCGCTATCAGGGTAACTGAAGGAGCCTGTTCCATGAATGGAACGCCCCTTCACACATCCCGAGGAGTTGTTCAGCCATCTCGGGAGGCTAGGGCTTGCTATTGTTGGGTTTTTTTTGGAAGAGGGGAGGAGAGGAGGTCGTAGCCTCCCGGTGCAGGAGCTGCCTGCTCGGACTGTATCCCGGCGCCGTGACTAAAGCGGCCTAAGCGTCAGGCCAGCTATCCTCATCACATAGGTGCAGGCCACCCTGTGACCTGTCAGCTGTCGGCAACGTTTGGCTGTTGTCGTAGGGCATTTGTGCATGTGGCCCATCCTGAGGGACTCTGTCCCACAGCACGGCTGGGGCAAGAAGGTCTGGTCCTGGAACCGACTGGCCACACCGATGCATTCCATAGGCTGTACCTGAGTTAATGTGGACTTTGTGCATTTGCCAGCAGGACCCGCCAGCCGCAAGAGATGCCTGGCCAGCTTACCCTGCTCTGGGCATGGGACCTGGGCCTGCCTGGGCAGATCATGCAGTGAATACTGTCGGCCAAACAACAGACCATGGGGTAAGCCGTAAGTGTTAGAGGGAGTCAGCCCCTACGAAGGGAAGGGACCTTTGAGGATGTGCATCCCTAACATCCAGGGTAGCATACCGGGCTCCAGTTTCCACTGCTAGAGCTGCGGGAACCATGCAAGACTCGAGTCCCTTGTTCGGTATTTGTGAGACGACATAGGTCTGTCACTGTCCTCAAATCTCCCCTCCCCTTTTCGGGGGGTGGGGATGAAGAAGTACCTCGAGTAGGACCTCTTCCGCCATCGCCTGCGGGACCTCTCCCACTGCCCCTGGCTGAGGCGGCCCCAACCTCTTGGATGTGGAATTGCCACTGAGAGGGAGGAGGGAGGAGGCATCGAGAGGCTGGGAGGAGGAGACGACTGGGGGCCCTAGCTCACCAAACTCTCTCAAGGATCCAGTGGTCGGAAGGCCTTCTGGCTCACCCGAGCCTGAAGGAGGGTATAGGTTAGAACGCTGCCCTTGCATTCACCAGCAGAAGAGCCTTTTCCGATAGGCACACAGTAAGGGTCCTCTCGGCAATCGGGCAAAGGAGCTGGTCAGGGTGGATGGTGCCTCCTAGACCCTTGACTCTGTCCCATTGCCCGTAGGTTGCGAGACGGCCGTGGCTGGCACCACTGCTGCTGCTCTCCCTGGAGACCTGCCTAACCCTGAAGGTCTATGGCGCGTAGCGGCCCAGGGAAGGGACCCATGGTCTAGGAGTTCCTGAGGCTATGCAGTTTCACCTCTATCTGAACCGAAGAGAAGGCTGATCTGTCCACGGAAGGGCCCTTGATGGGCTGCTGACCTTATCGGGATAGCCTGGGATTGCAGCTGATAACCTCTGGGCATGCCGATGGGGGGGTATGACTCTGCCCATCAAATCAGCAGATAGTGAGGGTGCCAGGAGCGCTGCTCTAGCTCCCATGGTACCATCTTCTGTAATGGCATACAGGTTCAGTGCCTGCTGCAGGCAGAGCCTCAGCAAAGCGGCTCATGAGTCCCCTGAGGGACTCACCTTCCACTTGCTAGTAGTGCTATTGAATAAAGTTTTCTCCAAAGTCTGGGTTGCAGTCGCCCTTGTTCTTTGGAGTAGAGCCCGTCTGCCCTGCCCATCCCTGTGGCTGGCAGCAACCACCATCAGGGACCTGAGGCGGGGTGGTGAACAGCGGCTGGGTGTAATACTTTTCTCGGCTCATTTAGGCATCGGGCTACGAAGGAGGGCATTTGTCAGGAGATCTTCACTGAAGGCCGCAGCCCCTCATCCTGCCGACAGGCAATCCCCACAGAAGTCCCTGTCCATGGGGCCGAGTCGTTGTCCGAGGGTGCATGGTGGCCCTTTCCTTGTACGGACTGTGGTTCCCCACCGGGAAACCTCCTAGACCCCCATATGGCCATTGGGGTGACCATTGCCTCTGAGGCCATCTGCCTGGGGCTCTGGCACCTTTGGTTAATGGTTGCTCCCCCAGGTGCTGAATCCCCAATGGGATATTGAGGCACCATTAACAGACCACTGCTGGGACTGCCCAAAAGCCTCTTACTGTGTGGTACCGTCGCTCCAAAGAGCAACCCCTCAGCAACGATGACCTCAACTACCAGGTATGTCGTGGGTGCCGTGGCCGGAGCAGGCATACAGACAACACTCGGGTGAGCAGGGCTGACCCGAGCATCATCCCTGCATCGAGGACTTTTTGTGCTCTGTGTGTGTCGGTGCTGAGTCAAGCTCTGGCAACCCACTCTGCCCGGCCTTGGTGCCGGGCAAACTCCTTGGTGCCGAGACTGTCTCCGGCCACCGAGTTTGGCGCAGCCTCGGTATGGGGGGTGAAACCTTGGTGCCTAGGCTGTCTCCGGCATCCAGGCTTGCCTCGGTGCGGGGGGGGTGAACTCCTCGGTGCCGAGTTCATCTCCAGCATCCAGGGTTCAGCGCTGCCTTGGCACGGGGTCGAACTCCACGGTGCCGAGTCCATCTCCGGCCTCAGCGTTGTCTCGGCACAGGGGGGCAAAGTCCTCAGTGCCGAGGCTGTCTCTGGCTACCGGGTTCTCCACCGTCTCGGCGCGGGGGGTGAACTCCTCCGTGCCGAGCCTGTCTCCAGCTACCAGGTTCTGCACCGCCTAGTGAACTCCTTGGTGCCGAGTCCATTTCCGGCATCCAGGTCTGCACTGCCCAGCGAGTTCTTCAGTACCGAGACTATCTCCGGTGACTGGGATCAGTGCCGTGTCCTTGCGGGCAAACTCTTCGTTGCCAAAGCAGTGGGATGGACCTCACCTGGTGCCGGGGGACTTCGCTCTCCGCCTCGATGCAGGTCGGTCCGGCGACTGTGACCTGGGATGACTTCTGCGGGAGCATTCCTGCTCTATCCTAGGAAACTGATCTGCAGGAGATCTTCCTCCTCATGCCAGGCTTCTCCTGAGCCATTCAGGGGGTCCCAACGCAGGCTTCCCCATAACGCCAGCCCCTTCTCTCTCGTGGAGCCACGGGCGGCGGTGGCGTATGCAAGGCCAAAAGGGCTCTTGCCGCCCTTCGGCCACCGAAGTCGATGGTGCTTGTAGGTGCTCCATCCCGCCTGCTCCAACGGTGAGGGGGAGTATCTACACTACATCTTCACGGTGCCGAGTCAGGTCGGTGCCGAAGGTGCCCTCTGCACCAGCGGCATGCTGGATACCGTGGCAAAGCGGGATGGCTCGGAGTCGGCTCGGGGTCTTTATGAGCCAGGCTTCCAGACGGATATCCCGGGTGTCTGAAAGCCTTTTCTCTTCTTACGAAGGGATTTCCCCCCCACGCTTCAGGCAGTCGGGGTCAGCTAGCGGGAAAGCCTTCCTGCCGAAAACACACAGCTTGAAGCCATGACACCGGAGCATACCTGCTCCTGGTAAAGTCTGAGCTAGACTATCTCTAACTACCACTACAACAATTATTAATCTAACTAACTAACACAAAAAGTCCTGTTTAAAGTCTAAAACACGGGGAATTCGGTGCTTGTAATGCACGTGCAGGCAGTTCCAGTAACCATCACAGGCGGAAAGAAGGAACTGAGCTGGCGTAGGGCTCGCAGCGCCTCATATACCGTGGGACTCCAGGGGCCACCAGAGCCACCCTACGGGATCTGCGAAGGGGAAAAAAGTTCCGGTAGCCATGCACAGAGGCATGCATACACCTATAGTGGAATGGACATGAGCAAGCACTCGAAGAAGAAGTAAATATTTCCTCTTGTGACAACTGATTGACATAATACAAGGCAAATTTTAATAGTGAAATTATGGCATTTTTATTTTTGTAGATTTACCTGTTTGCACCCATGTTCCCTTGTGCCCACCCATTCATCTCTGTAGAGGACTGATAGGCAGGCGTAGCCTGAGACTGCTGTATCATAGGACTCTGAGTATGAGCCATTCTTGGGGACATCAATGGACTCTGGGGAGTGGTAGCCCCGGTGAAGCCTGGATCAGGTTGCTGACTCATTCCTAAAGAATAAAATATAATTTTTAGTCATTGTACATTGTGCACTAGTACAAACCAAAGTCCCGATCCTGTGGCGGGATCCACGTGAGCAGACACCTACACCTTTGCAGATTCCCATGGATATCAGCTGGAATCCATATAGGTGGACCCTAACATAGGAGCTGGGCTAACATTAGGCCATTACCAACAAAAAGCTATAAGTTTAACCTTTTAAAAAAAATCATTTCATAGCTGCACTTTGGCTAGCTGTATTCCCTAACGCAGGTTACGGTGACAAAGTGGCAAATTAGCCTTTTTGTGGAAATCAGATGCATTAAAATAAAAAGTCTCTATAAAAAGCTTTCCACTGGAAAAATGTTGTGCACTGGCTCCTAACTACACCACACCTAAAATCACCTTCATTATGACACCATCTCTTAACTTATGCAGTGTTCTTGTAGCGGTGTTGGTCCCAGGATATTAGAGAGACAAAGTGGATGAAGTAGCATCTTTTGATAGCTTGTCTCTCTCAGGAACAGGAGATGGTCCAATAAAAGATATTACCTCACCCACCTTTTCTCCTCTTTTAACATTCAGAATCAAATTTTCAACAAGGTTCTATAAGTGTCCATAACATTTGTGTCTGTGTCCTTTTGTGCATGCAAAACAGGCAATACCATTTTGCATGATTGGTTCTTCATTTTGCACAGTCAGAGCTTGTGTATGTGCAAAGATGCACTGGTTTAACGGAAGGTGTGATTTTAAACTGATTTAAAAGGCGAAAGTGGCACAAAAGTCTGCACTGACACCTAGGGTTACGTCTACACTGCAATAAAAGACCTGTGGCTCAGCCCTGGCTGGGCTGAATCAGCTGACTCAGGTTCATGGGGCAACAAACAAATTGCAATGAGGACATTTGGGCGTGGGTTGGTGCCTGGGCAAGTCTGAGACCTGGTAAAGAGAGAGGGTCTCAAAGGCCAGGCTCCAGCCCACGCCCAATTGTCTACAATGCTCTTTTTAGCTCTGCAGCCCACACTCTGAGAGCCCGAATCTGCTGATCTGGGCTCTGAGACTTGGTGCCAAGGGTTGGTTTTCTTTTTACTGCAGTGCAGACATATCCTTGTTTTGTTTTAAACAAGGCTTATTTTGATTTACTTTAAATCAATCAGGAACAGGTTTAAACTAGATCAAAATAAGCCATTCTTAAAATGAGAAATAAGAACACCCACATTAGGGTTTGCACTGGGAAAAACAAAATCAGTAAAAATTTGTGTTTAGACAAGGCCAATGTATATTACAAAACGTATCAAAGGCACTGTGCATCTCACATCAATACGCCCAAACAATTTAGAAATTAACAAAATGAATGCAATATTTATGGAAATATTCTACATTGCAAGAAAGTTCAATCAACATCTCTATTCTTGTAATATTTACAACAAAAAGAGTTTAAAAATAAACTAAAACATTTTGTGAGGTACAGAAAAACCAGATCTCCGCCAAATACAAAGACATCCATTAAAACAATTTAGTCCCAATTTCTCCCGCAATACAAATCTTTGTAATTTTCAATTACAAATTTTATCAAAAAGGAAATATATACAGAGTTATCATCGGAATCCTTGCCTGGACTGCAATAAAAATTCATTTCTGGCATCCTGTAAGTGTGGAAATCCACAACTTAAAAGGCACACACCTGGTCCTATCCATAGTAAGTCAAAAGAAGCACCGCACAGGGTATTCTTTTCCCCATAAAACGAACAGAAAATGTCTTGTCAGATTACACTGTATGCATAGATATTTTAATGCTCAGAGAGGCAGCATGGTCCAGTGAAGAGGACTGTGGACTGGGAGTCATTAGACATGGGATCTACTACCATCTTGTCCGCTGACACTATGCATGACCTTGGGCAAGTCATAACTTTTCTGTACCTCAGTTTCCCCACCCTAAAACAGGGATAATAATAATGCCTAGTCATCTTTCTATAGCAATTTGAAATCAATGGATGAAAGGTATGATATACTGCTCAGTAGAAACTGGTGTCAAGCATAACACATCTGAAGAGGAGACAGGAAATAAAAAAATCAGCATGAGGTAGAATGATGTTTCGTTAGCTATATGTGCATGTTCTGCTGATATTACCGATAACTGTTACATGACAAAAGAAAAGGTCAAGACTATGCAGTAGTAATAAGCTGTATCTGACCTGCCCACCTCCAGAACAAAGCTGAAGACAGCTTAGTTAAATACAAGGGCAGAATGACATCAGCTGCTACATGCATACAGGTTTGGGGATAAGGAGGGGGAAGTCTTTTCAGATACTAAAGTAAATTCAATGAATTAAATATCAATAGTAAAGCTGCTAATTTGACATTAATACATGCACACGAAAATATTAGTTTAGAAGTTACATACCTGATGTTAACTAATCTCTCAAGATAACGTGTAAAAACAAATCAATACAATGATGATACAAAGGGATTATGAACAGTCTCGCTTCCAAATGATTTTTACACAACTTTACTCTGTCCCCCTGTACTGACAACCATTAGCATATTTTTATTCATCTCCACGTCTAGAGTATATATTGGTTTATTTGTTTTGGTCAGAATTCAAAGCCTTTCAAGCCTCTTTATATAAATATAAACACTTCTGCCATTCTTCAGATAAGACCTGCACTCAGAGAGAAAGAAGGCAGTACCTAAGCTGGGAAACTGGAAGGCACCATGCTGCATTTGGGGACTCATGACAGGCCCAAAATGTCCTCCCATGTTTCCCATCATTCCCTCATTAACCGGATTCATTTGGGAGCCCTGCAAGGAGCTGTGACCCAGGATTGGGGAACACTGGGGAAAAAGAACTTATGAAAGGGGTTTGGGATATAAGTCCAGTACCATAGTTTGGTGTAAATGGAAACTGCTGTGCATTTGCCTGCGGAATCCGTGGGTTGCTCATGGTTGCTGGTATGCCACCAGAGGCCACCATGGTTGGTGACATATTCAAACCCTGTCCTCGCATCATCAGAGTCCGCTGTTGCACCTGCTGTTGCTGATGCATCTGTCGTTGCCTCAGGTGCTGGCTCAGTATCTCCCTCTGCCTCTGGGCCAGCATCTGTGCATTGATAGGTGCCTAGAGAGAAAATGATAACTGCGAATCAATACATAATCATATCATAGAATCACAGAAGATTAGGATTGGAAGGGACCTCAGGAGCTCATCTAGTTCAATCCCCTGCTCAAAGCAGGACCAACCCCAACTAAATCATCCCAGCCAGGGCTTCGTCAAGCCGGGCCTTAAAAACCTCTACGGATGGAGATTCCACCACCTTCCTAGGTAACCCATTCCAGTGCTTCACCACCCTCCTTAGTGAAAAAGTTTTTCCTAATATCCAACCTAGACCTCCCCTACTGCAACTTGAGACCACTGCTCCTAGTTCTGCCATTTACTACCACTGAAAACAGCCTAGTTCCATCCTCCCTGGAACCCCCTTTCAGGTAGTTAAAGGCTGATATCAAATCCCCCCTCATTCTTTTCTTCTGCAAGCTAAACAAGCCTCTCTTCATAAGGCATGTGTTCTAGCCCCCTAATCATTTTTGTTGCCTTCCGCTGGACTCTCTCCAATTTGTCCACATCCTTTCTGTAGTGGGGGGCCCAAAACTTGACACAGTACTATAAATGAAGCTTCATCAGTGCTGAATAGAGAGGAATAATCACTTCCCTTGATCTGCTGGCAATGCTCATATTAATGCAGCCCAATATGCCATTAGCCTTCTTGGCAATAAGGGCACACTGTTGACTCATATCCAGCTTCTTGTCCACTATAATCTCCAGATCCTTTTCTGCTGAACTGCTGCCTAGCCAGTCTGTAGCAGTGCATGGGATTCTTCTGTCCTAGGTGAAGGATTCTGCACTTGTCCTTGTTGAACCTCATTAGATTTCTTTTGGTCCAATCCTCCAATTTGTCTAGGTCACTCTCTATCCTTTCCCTTCCCTCCAGCATATCTACCACTCCCACCAGTTTAGTTAAACCTCAAACTTGCTGAGGGTGCAATCTACCCCATCCTCCAGAGCGTTAATGAAGATGTTGAACAAAACCGGCCCCAGGACCGACCCCTTGGGCACTCCACTTGTTACTGGCTGCCAACTAGACATGGAGCTGTTTATCACTATCCATTGAGCCCGATGATCTAGCCAGCTTTCTATCCACTTTATAGTCCATTCATCCAACTCATACTTCTTTAACTTGCTGATAAGAATACTGTGGAAGACAGTATCAAAAGTTTTACTAAAGTCAAGGTATATCATGTCCACTGCTTTCCTCACAGCCAGTCATCTCATCATAGAAGGCAATGCTAATTACAGAGGCATCTCTATGGGAATGACAGGTAAGTTCAAGTTCCTTTCCTCAGCATACACCTAACTATAAAATTAGACAGAAGGTGAAATTCCTAGCACTTCTGACTGGTGGTGAAGAATTTCAGAACTGAAATAGAATTTAACATACATAATTTTACTACTACAAGTTTAAGATTACAAATAATTGGAATGAATAGTCCCATTCAAATTGCATCTTCCCTATGAGGTGAGGAACTCAGATTAAAATGTAGTTTTATCACCATTCCTCCTTCACCCCCAGGAACCAAATTACTACATAAATTACTTATGGAAAAGGACCTTAGGAGTGCAACATCCACAAGTTGGTTTTGTTTTTTAAATCTGAAAATTAATACTCTAATTGAGGTTGTATTGTTTTGTTTACAGTCTTTGCCTTATGATTTATTACTTATATTTACTATGTATTATTGACATATTTAAATTGAAGAGTCTAGGTTTCAGGAGAAACTAAACTTGGGACAAGTGGAAAATGCAATGAACAAAACGAAAGTACCTACAGTACCTGTTCCCTCACCTGTGTGGGTACTCCAGGTCTCAGAGACAGGTTCATATTGGAGACGTTGTTGATCTGATTTATCAGTGGTTGGCGATTCTAATGAAACAACATGAAAATTAAGGTAGAAGAAAGCTAAACAAGGGAACCTACATGCAAAAGGAATACAAACAAAAATCCTGCATGTCTTGCAGGTTCTGGTGGACAGTCTCAGCTAACTATTGACTGTTTTAGCTGCCCAGTTCTCGTTAATGTTAAAAAGACCTCATGCTTCAAGGAGGCAATATATTGTATGATCTATACTGTATAGCAGCATGAAAAATTCCAAATGCAATGTCTTTATAACTATTATCTCTTATGAGCTTATAATTATATTGTTAGCATTTTCTCTGAGCTAGAATTTATCTTGATGTTTATGCTGGAAATGATCTTAATGTAATGTGCATGGCATTTTTATGTTCTATGTAAGACATGAGAGGCAATTGTCTGGCTGTACTCAGTACTAGTGGAGTATTCTGTCTAGTTCTGGGCACAACACTTTAAGAAAGTTGTAGACAAATTTAAGAGGAGAGCAACAAAAATGATAAAAGGTTTAGAAAACCAGATTTATGAAGAAAGGTTAAAAAAATGGGCATGGATAGTACTGAGAAAAGAAAACAGATGGGGACCTGGTAACAGTCTTCAAGTACAGTAAGGGCTATTATAAAGAGGACTGTGATCAGTTGTTCTCCATGTCCTCTGAAGGTAGGACAAGAAGTAATAGGCTTAATCTGAAAGGATATTTAGTTTAGATATTAGGAAATCTTTGTAACTATAAGGATAGTTAAGCTCTGGAACGCGCTCGCAAGGGAGATTGTGGAATCCCCATCATTGAAGGCTTTTAGACCAGTTAGTCAAACACTTGTCAGGGATGTGTAGGTTTACTTGGTCTTGCTTGAGTGCAGGAGGCTAGACTCGAGGTCCCTTTCAGTCCTACAATTCTATCATTTTAAAATTCATATCAGTAAACAACATATGGCAAAAGGAACAATGAATTAAAATGGTCACAAATTGGAGATGGTGACAAAAGAAAGCATCTAGGAATCTGGCAGCAATTCAGAAAGCAAGCATATGATATGGGTATTCTGAATATAACTGAACAGAAAAAAGTCCATACTTCAAAAGACATCATTATAGTATTACACAAAGGGCTAGTGAGACCAGGATTCGAATACTGTGCACATTTTTTGCAGCATTTTATTACAGAAAAGATAATGTCAAGCTGGTAAAGGTGTAGAAGAATACAACAAGGAGAATAAAGGCACTATGAATTATCCCTGTGAAATTCATTATGGCCAATATTTCTATTTCAACTGTGGAATTCAACAGGAATAAATATATTAGGGAACATACTTAAGAACTAGAATATTCAGAGCTAGCTAAAGCCAATGTATTTATTCTATATTACCATAATCTGACTGAACCAGTGGTAGATAGTAGATAACATAGAATACCTGCTGTGCTTGGAGTCTATGTTGAAGCTGAAGTCTCAGCTGATTTGGCTGGTTCTGCACTATACCAGTTGGCCTGAGACCCGGCCTAGGTTGCATACGTAGCGTTGCGTAACCAGGCCGCTGTCCTATTGGGTGAAAGTTTGGGTCCTGCAGGGGTGTGTAACTACCCTGGGCCATCTGAGCCTGAGATGCATATTGTGGAGTGAAAACCGGCGCCTTTTGTTCTATTATGATGTTGGATTCCTGACTTGAGAATGGCTCTGCATCTACAGCTTGGCTCTGCAGAAACATACAAATGAAAATGTATATAAATATATAGTAAAAATATATTTCTGAATGGGATTATTCCATCTAAAATCCCAGTCTCCCCACAAAATATGCCATTATTAAAGAGACACCGTATGGACAAATTTGCCCCAAAAGACGTAAATTTTCTTCACTGATTTTTTTAAAACAAAACTTAACATAAATAGAATTGTTTCCATGACTTAAAAAATGAACAAAGACATTCCAATGGAAGGAGACAATCTCTGCAGTCTTTTCAATGTAAACACTGCAGCATTGTGCTAGCGCAGGAGAACCTGAAAGTGAGAATGAGTAGAAACTATAAACAGTGAGGATTAGCCTATTTTTATCCTGAAATGGGAAGAAATTCAAAGAGTAACAAATGCACAAATAGTGAAAGACAAATTAGATTTCAAAACATTTTCAGTGTTATTAAGCTAGATTGCCATTTGTAATATAAATATTTCAGATTTTCAAAGGAGTCAAAGGCAGTTAAAAGCCCGAACTGGGTCTCATTTCAATGAGGGATGAGCACCTAACTTCCTTAGGGTATGTCTACACAGAAGCTTTTTACCTCCAGTTAACTGACTGTCAATTAACACAAGGCTGATGACACATTTCTAAAGGCTATTCTGAGCACTCCCAAACATTTGTTCCAGGTTCCAGTCATTTGAAGTTTACTCTAGACTGCTCAGTAATTTACCCTGGCAATCAATTAACTCAAGGTTAAAACCCTAGTGAAGATACAGATTTTATCCATAAAAGCTAGGACTTTCAAAGGAGTCTATTCTTTTAGCAAATTTTTAACATTTTCCTTTAACTTAACAGTTTCCTTTAAATCTATAGAAGTCTTAGAACCATTTCCATGAAGACACTCATTAATCAGAAATTCAGGTATACTTTCCTTCACATATATCTTTCTTTTTCACACTGATCCTTTGGTAGTGCTCTTAAGGATGCTCATTACTATATGAGACCCTTATAAATACAGGATGAAAGTTTCACTTAATGAAATGTTCACCAAAATCTTGTCTCTAATGAAGCATTGTACTCAGTATCATAACAGATATCCACAGATGTATCTTTCTTATGTCCAGTTCAGGATTTTATTGGATCTATTTTTACCACCAGCGAGTCCATAGATAAAGGAACATGCGCAACCAGACAGACAAAGGTCATATCAGAAATACAGGGTTATTTCAGAGGTACAGCTCTGACAAATGGGAAAATAAATGGTCATAGTAGGCTACACAAATGACCCACAGGCACAAATCCATCTGAGAATGTAAAACATTTATACAGGCTAGTCTGGCTGTTTTGATCATGCAATTTCAATTAAAAATCAGATCTAAGACTGAGCCATGTATCACGTCATATTTTTTCCTAAGCTTTCACTATATTCCCTATTTTTATTATTTTAATTAGCATTGTGCAACATTCTTGTATTTGATGAGAACTAACTGAAAGTTAATAAAAACAACTGTGGGAAAAGGGATAAAAATAACAGCTTAAGGCCCAACTTCATCAAGGCATATAGACACATCTAAAATTAAATCTATATTGTTTTATAGTTCCAGAGGGGTAGCAAAGCAAAGACAACAAGAGTTCTGTGGCACTTTAAAGACTAACAAATTTAATATTTGTAGACATAAGCTTTCGAGAGACTTAGCTCTCTTAGGTGGTTATGATGAAACCAGCTGTTGCAGGTGGAATACAGAGCCCCTAACTCTGGTCTTGGCACTTAAATAAAGGAGGAACTAATTTGAATGAAATCTCTTTTACAATGTAAATATATTGGTAATTTTTAAGGCCACACTCAATTCTTTTTACTAATTAGAATATTACATTTTGTTATTTTCCAAACTGAGAGTGCATGTGTATAACACATATATTGTTACCTCTCTCACTTTTAAGGGGTTTTAACCTTTTAACTTTTCATTTAGAATTTCTTAGTATCAAGTATACCTGGCTAACCAGTTCTGGTATTCCTAGAGCCCTGTCAATTTCTTCTAGACCATCAAAATTCCTTAGTGCCAAATAAAGCTGATCCAGGAGAGTTCCCTCATCACTTGGTGACTCTGATGAAGGATGCTGGCACAGCAAGTCATCTGGTGAGCTGCCAAACGGTTGCCTGTGAAGACATGAATATAGCCTTGGTAAACAGGTGTTGGAAGAAGAGTACCCACTTTATTTGGATAAATGATTATTTCTCACAAATTGTGTTAATGAGTCTTATACTGCAGGTGGCAATTATTTCCATAGCTGCCAATTTTATTTGCTAACTCCTTCTCACTGGTGTGTTTAATTCCCAAAGAAACACCTGTACCACTGACTTAAGGGAGAGGAGTTGCATGTGTGTATCAGAGGGAAACTCAAATACTGCCAGAGATATTTCTCAGAACTAACTTCACAGAATGGGATTAACAAATGAATATGGAAGTCAATGTAGAATATGTTTATTGAAGACGGAAACAAATCACTTAGCTAAATAAACAGAAAATGAATTTAATTTTTCCTACTATCTCCAAATTACACACACTAGATTAAAAATACTACCATGAGCAGATACAAGAATCTATTCATATAGAAACCTTCCTTAAGAGTGGAACTACACTTATGATAACAAGAACCTACTTGTATAGAAAGCTTCCTTAAGAATGGAAGAGGAAGTTACTCACCTTGTGCAGTAATGATGGTTCTTCAAGATATGTATCCCTATGGGTGCTCCATTGAAGGTGTGTCTATGTCCCCACGCTTGTGATCGGAGAACTTTGGTAGCAGTCCGTTTCACTCTCAGATGCGCAGCTCCTCGCTTACCATGAGGCTAGCCTGCGTGCATGGGCATTCCCTCCTCAGTTCCTTCTCTACCACAGGTCAACTACTAGAACTCTGAAGTAGAGGGGAGATGTCAGTCTTCTCCAAAGGTATGCACAGATGCCTAGGTAGCTGGATTTCTGCTATAGAGATACCATTGAAGAAGGCAACAGACGAGGAGACCGATCTCATAGAATGCATGTGTATTGAAGATGGGGGAGCTATTGTACGCAATTGGTAATAAAGCTTCAGACAGCTGGAGACCTCTTAGAGAGTATCTGAGCTGGTATCGCTGTGCCTTTTGACCTATCTGCAACGAAGAGGAAGTCTCAGATATTTCCTGAAAACCCTTGTCCTATCAAAATAGAAGACCAAGGCTCTTCTCACATTGAGCGTTTGAAGGATGGCTTCTCTATTATCCTCGTGAGGTTTGGGATAAAAGACTGGAAGCTGAATAAGCTAATTCTTGTGAAATACAGAAGTCACCTTGAGAATGAACTTCAGATGTGGTCTAAGTGTGACCTTGTCAGGGAAGAACACAGTAAAAGGGGGATGCGCCATCAAAGCTGCTCCCCTATCCTTCTGGCAGAGGTGATGGAGATGAGGAACGCCATCTTCATGGAAAGGTGAATTAGTGAAGAAGTGGCCATGGGTTCAAATGGCGATCTAGTCAGTCCTTTTAACACTAGGCTGATATCCGAGTGGGGAGCTTGGGTTGTGGGAAGAGGTTTGCTATGCCCTAAAAAAACCACTTTGTAGTTCGGTGGGAGAAGATTGTGTATCCTTCTCCCTGCTGGGGGAAGCTTGCAATTTCTGCCAGATGAACCTTCAGCAAGCCAATAGAGATTTCGTTAAAGTCAACAGGTAGTTTAGGGCAACCAATAGGGTGGCTGAAGTAGGGGTGACACCCTTGGGTTGGCACCAGATCTGGAATCTCTTCCATTTCTGAAGGTAGATGCGATGAGTAGTTCTCTTTCTACTGTGTAACAGCACCACTGTACCGCCTCACAGCAAGATGCCTCTGTGTGCTGGAACCATGAAGGAGCCATGCTTTGAGTTGCAGAATCTGCAAATTGGGATGGAGTGTGTCTCTCGTTTTGCAAAAGGAGGTAAGGAGTGATCAGGAGGATCATCAGTGGACATAATGCCAGCTGTGACAGGTAAGGATACCAAATCTGTCTGGGCCAGGTGGGAGCAATCAGTATGATGTTTGCTTTCTCTCTTAGTTTCAACAGGACCTTCAGTAATAGCGGGAATGGGGAAAAGGTGTAAAGAAGGCCCTTATCCCAAGGAAGGAGAAGAGCATCTCCCATGGAGTGTACTGTGAACATTTCTTGTTCTGGTAAGTAGTGAACAGGTCTGTTACTGGTGTTCCCCACTGTCAGAATATATATATATTGAGGTCATGTGAGAATTTGCAGCTGAGACAGTTGGCCATCCTGTTGCATATTCCCAGTAGGTAGACTGCTGATAGTAGAATGTTGTGGGAGATGCACCAGTTCCATAGTTTTAGTGTCTCCAGGAATGAGACCTGGCATCTCCCTATCGATTTATGTAATATATGCAGGCCATGTTGTCTATCATGATCCTTGTGTGCGTGTCTTTGATGAGTGGGATGAAGTGAGCACACGCGATTCTGACTGCTCTGAGCTTGAGCAGGTTGATGTAAAGGCATGTCTCTATTGGGGACCATTTGCCCTGTGTTGTGTGATCATTTAGATGCGCGACCCATCCTATGAGGGATGCATCGGTGGTCAGCTGTAAAGATGGGGAAGACTGAGCAAATGGGATGCCCACATGGATGTTTGCTGGATCCTTCCGCCAGTCCAAGGATTGCTTGACCCTGTTGGGCATCAACAGAAGAATGTTTATGTTTTCTCTGTTGACCTGTAACCTGAACTGAACCATGCTTGGAGGCATCTCATGTATCATCTGGCATGAGCAATAACTGATGCACCCTCAGCCATGTGCCCCAGAAGCTAGAGGCAATGTCTGGCTGAAATTTGTGGGCTGGATTGTACTGTCTCTATCTATGATAAGAGACTGAGAAATCTGTGATGTGGTAGGAGCACCTTTGCCTAAGTGGAGTCGAGGTCAGCTCCTATGAATTCTAGCCTCTGTACCAGTGTTCAGATCGACTTTTTTTCGTTGATCTGTAGGCCCAGATTCAGAAACAAGTCTCGTTTAGCTTGAATGACTCATTAGGCCACTGTGAAAGACCGTGCTCTGAGAAGGCAATTGTCCAGATAAGGCTAAATCATGATGCCTTGAGGGCGTAAGTGGGTCACCATATTGAAAGACTTTGGAGAATACCCTGGGGGCTGATGAGAGGCTGAAAGGAAGGACTCTGTACTGGTAGTGGTCCTGGTCTAGTGTGAATCTGAGGTAACGCCTGTGACTTGGTATGATGGAAATGTGGAAGTATGCATCTTTAAGGTCAGGGCCAAGAACCAATCTCCTTCCTTTAATGCTGGAATGATCTTTGATAGGGTGACCATCTTGAATTTCTGCACTTTGACATATATGTTGAGCACTCTGAGGTCCAGTATGGATCTCCAACGTCCTTTTTTGTTTGGCATCAGGAAGTAGCGAGAGTAGAAGCCTTTGCTCTGAGATGTATAGACACAGGTTCTATAGTTCCGACACTGAGGAGATAGTTTACCTCTTGATGTTGTAGACTCTCATGAGAAAGGCCCCTGAAGAGGGATGGGGAAGGATGTTTGGAAGTGGGGAGGGAGGAGAAATTAATGGCATTTCCATTCCGGATAATCTCCAGTACCCACTTGTCAGAGGTTATCTGTTCTCAGATGCTGCGGAAAAGGCTAAAGTGGTCTCTGAAAAGACGGACAAAGTCTTCCAGTGTGAGGTTGCAAGGAGAGTGTTCTATCGGCGCCATGACCACCCCTCTTCCGCCTCAGTTCCAACTTCCTCCCCTGGTTGTTCGGGGTTCTGAAGCCTTCGAAGCCACAGCTAAAGGAGGGTGCCTCATTGCCTGTTAGTATGCCACACTAGGGGCCTGAGAGGCTTGCTGTCCCAGTACAGCCATTGAGTGTGAGGGGCTGGTGGCTGGTACCATGATTAGACAAACCATGGATGCTGAGGGTCAGTGAATGATACGTCTGGTGCCCATAGTGAAATTGGGCCCCATATGGCAGGTAAGAAGAGCAATGGGAACTCAAGTCCTTTCGCTCACTTTCCAACTCCGATGATGAGAAAGGTGGCACGTGGCAGGGAGATGTCAGTGAGTCCAACGCTCTGAGAAGCTGGTGCTGGGGCACCGTTACTAAGTAGGAGTGAGTCTGGTGCGTCAGACACAGAGAGATCCATTGCGCACTGGAAATCTGGTGGTGCGGACAGCATCAGTACCGGTGGTGAATGTTGGTACCGAGAGGTTTGCATCGATGGAGTCAGAGATGCAGACCTGGCCGTATGATCCGTCGGTGCCACGGGCACCAGGGTCGATGTCTGTACTGATATAGCCTTCCTCAGGGCGGATCTTCGATGCCTTTCACGCCCCCGCAGTACTGGTACTTTTTTGCCCATGCCAATTGGGTCGTTGGGCAGACTGATTTGCTCTGCTGGTTCGGTACCGTACATACCCTGGGTACCCACATTAGGTAGCTTCAGCACTGTCGGTACTGATGATACCGATGGAGCTGGAGATAATTTCCAGTTCAATCGGAGCTCGCTGAAGGGACTCACAGACCTTTTCTTTGTGGTCTTAATGAGTGGCTTGTCTCTTTGGGATCACTTGCCTTTGAAGTAGAAGGTTGCAGTGAGTTCACGCTAGGACTCTGGGGGTTGAAGGGCTGACTCCATGAGCAGGAGTTTGAGCCTTAACTCTCTGTCTTTCTTGGACGTGGGTTTTAGTGGCTGGAACCAACCACACCTTCGTGGATTATGCTTTTCTCGCAGGCAGTGAACATACACTGTGAGTGTCCATCGGTCACTGGGATAGTTTCCTTGCAACTGAGGCCCTTTTTGGAGCCTGGAGAGCCAGGCATAGGCTTGTCCACAGGGGTCCCCTGCACCAGTGTTGGTGGGAGGCAAACCCTTTCTTCTTTTTTTTCTTTTTTTTTGGCACAGCCAACAAAAAACAAATGAGGTAACAAAGGAAAAGGCTTCAAGGGAAGCTAAAGTTTACAAAACTAAAGGACGTTAACGATCTGTGAATGGACAGCTCTGCGCTCTGTCTCTAGCCATGTGCAGTTGAGAAGGAACTGAGGAGGGAATGCCCATGCATGCTGGCTAGCCTCATGGAAGACAAGGAGCAGCACATGCATGGGTGGGATAGACTGCTACCAAAGTTCTCCGATTAACAGTGCAGGGGCGCAGGGACACCTACACTAGAGCATCCATAGGGACACTACTCGAAGAACCACATTTACTATTATTGATCACCCTTGCCTATCAGATTACATAGTCAAAGGATAAAATTCATCCCCAACTCACCATACCAAGCTCAAGTAGCCCTATTTGGTGCCAACAAAAAGAATAAAGGAAGACTTCTACTCCATGTTACAATAGCACCGCTGAGGCAACAGCCCCCTTCTTGGGGAGGTAACAAATCTACACAAAAACACCTACTCTTGCCCAGGCTAAAAACTCTATTTTGCAGGGACTTATGTCCTGAATCAGCAAAGCACTTAAGCATATTCTTAACTTTTAACATGTTTTTGAGTACCATTAACTCCAGTGAGATTTAAGCATGTGCTTAAGTGCTTGATTGAATTGGGGCCACTCTGGACATGTAAAGAGTGCTGACTCTTCAAATCCTGCTTTCCATCCAGTAGAATTGCACTTGGAAAGCAGGCACCTTCACAGCTGCAAAGGCAGGAGGAAGTTTTACCCCAAAACTGGAAGATTGTACTTATACAGAAATCAAACTAGATCTGAAATACCATTTCAGCTGCAACTAAATCCTTTTGCTCTTCTGGGTACTTCACTCAGAAACTTTATAGGATCCAAGGCAGGCTTACAGACATATACAGATTACAGAGGATATAGCCTGCTGGAACTGCCAGGCCACCCGAGGCATTACCCTACACATAGCATGGGAATGTCTTTCCAAGGCAATTTCTGAGTGTCAATGGCAAGCTTTCTATCAGACTTTGGGGGACAAAAATAGATCTACACTATATGCTGAGCCTCTTGGCATATTCCTGACCATGCATCCAGCTTTGAGAAGACGTAGGAACCCTGTTAGCATTATGCTAGCTTCCATAATGAAAATATTATTTGCCAGTGGGAATCTAATCTCCATGCCAAAGTGAAAGCTAAGAGAAATACTGCCAGGCTACACATTGGAGAAGAAAACATATTCCAGGGGATATGACCACAGGTAATATTTTGCAACTGGATACCCATTCGCTCAGCAAAATAATAAAACACACTAAACAGCACACATATAGCATTTTACATCTTTCAAGCATTGCAGAAATATAAACATATTATTCACAGAGAGAAAATTACTAATATTCTCCCCACATGGAATTAGAAATAATTTTAGGGGTAAAATAATAGAAAAATCCTACAATCTTTATCCAAGCTAATATGAAACTCAACAGATGACCTTTAAAGAAAGCACTCTGACCTGGAAAATTTATCAATAGGAGTGGCCAACAAAAAAAATTGTGACTGGATATGAAAATATACGATGAGAAAACAAAAATAATTGTCAAAACTTTGAATATAAAACAACTGGAAATACTGATAATTCACATCTCTTTTGTGCAGATTGAAGCTAATGCTCAACTCTTATCTAAACAAATGTATTCTTTTCTGAATAATCAATTTTGTAACAAACTCTGATATATGACTCCTGATAATAATTAATGAAATTATTTTTAAAAGAAAACTCACTGCTTGCTTGACAAAAAACTAGCTGGCTTCTTTATTATGTAGACTGCAGATCACTATTTGTCCCAGATAACATACAATAATATAAAGATTGCGAAAGCTAATCCATCAAGAGATGATGCAAACAAGCCAATTCGATGAAAGGGGATCGACAAATAATGATGCAATAATAAACTATTTCCTAATTGCAATGTACAAAATAATTGTTCGACTTTTAGATCACTTGGAGAAAATAGAGCAAAAATTGTAGTTTACATAAAAGCTGGAGGGAAGTTAGATCTGCACTCAAATGCTAAATATATCCCATTATACCATAATGAAGCTTACAATATTTTACCTGAATGCAATTTCAATAGTAATCTATTGAAATTGAAGACAATTATTTTTCAGTTACTATGAAGGACTAATCTTTGTAGGCCTCAAACTGCCAGAGAAGTAAACTATGCAATGATTAGGCACGTTAGTGAGGGTACTCCACATCTTGCACAATTGGGTCCTTAGTTTGTAATCCCTGAGGGGCAAGGAGCCTGGGTGAAAACCTCTCTCCACTGAAGCCAATGGGAGTTTTGCCATTGACTTCAATAGAGCCAAGATATCATGCTCTGTCTTTATTGGGTTCTGTAAGGAGCCATGTATATCTACGTCACTATATAAGTAATGATGATCAGCCTTCTCCAGTCCTGATTCCAAAGTGGACGTTCTGGCCAGCACAAGTTTAAGGTCTGCACAGGACCCTGAACAGATAAATACATTAAAAATACATTTAAAATGTCTCTACCTCGAGGCACAAGTATTAAGAACACATGCTTTATCAATTTATTGTATTGTACCAGAACGGAAACAGGAAAATTCTGAATGCTTCGCACTGTGTATAATACATAGTAAAACACAAATCCCCTTCTAACAAAAACATATTTATCCTCTGATCCTAACTACAGCAATATTAGGCTACTGCTACATGCTTTACCTGGCTTTACATTATATGCATCCAGAAACTGAATTTAGTGTAAAATGCAAAAGCCTTCTTATTAAACTGTGTATCTTGCCATAAGTGTATCCAATCTGTATGTCATTATCTACACTGGCTGCTTATGGGTTTCCCAGTGGACCTTAAGGCATTGGTTCTGACTTATAAGGCTTAAATGTCTTGATTTGCCTAACCCAGAGGATGCCTCATATCTTGTGCCATACTGCCACGTTTTAGATCAGCAAAAGTCATCAAAGTGAAAGCCCGCAGGTAAGAACAGGAAAAGGCTGCTGGAAAGGCATTCTCTGGGGATCCCATGTTCTCAGAATTCACTTTCTTTTCTTGGTCCTGAATGGTCCCCAATCTATTGCCTTCAGGACATGCTGTAAAGTGCAGCTTTTCCCCTCCCTCTGACATATGCAAACAGGAGAAATGTGAGGGCAGGACTTTGTGGGAATAGAACTATTTTAGCTTATTTCCCTGGTTTGCTGGCCATATCCAATGGCACTGCTGCGATTTAGTTATTTTGGAGCACTATTTTTGATGCAAGTACTTTTAATTTATGTCAAAGGTGCATAGAGAATATGGAGACTAGCATCAGGAGAACTATTAGAAAAACATGAGAAAGTGGAAAAAGCATCAGGAAAGACTGGCACTAAGGCAGTCATTTAGTTACAAATCATCTTTTATGGCCAACCTTCAGCAAGAAACAAAACTTTTAGGGCGCACACATCAGACCGTTATATAGTCCCAGGCTACGTTCTTTTTTCTGCTTTCAAATCGTTCCTCAAAATTCACTTCTTTCAACTTGTTTTCATGCTGATTTCCTTTCCTGTGCTCCTCTCCCACCCTGCCCTACCTCAACTTCTATTTGAAAATATCCAGATTTATAAAATTAATTTAAAGGATTATTCAAATAATTTGTCCCTCCTTTACCTACCCTGTTTCTTTTATTTTCAACTGCATGTTCTATGTTTGTTTAACTTAAACTGTAAACCTTTTGGGGGCAGATAATGTGACTTTTAAAAAATCTATGTAAAGCCCCATGGACAATTATGGCACTACATGAAATTACAGTAACAAGTAAATGCAAACATATGAGTTTAATAGGTACCTATCAGACTGTAATTGTGCATTTAGTACTGCTGAAAACAGAATGAGGTAGTCAGAATAAGTGAGACAGGAGCTTTCAGTCTTGCTTCTTTTTTCCTCTCCTGCTCTTTACAGGATTCTAGTCTGATTAAAACCAATCAACCAACCAACCAACACCCTCCCCCAAGAAGTTTAAGGGTGACTTACACTAGAAAAAATAATACCCACATTAGAGCAATGGAAAGCAATGTTGTAGCTGCACTTGTGGTAAGCCATTAAAGTAAATGGGGCTCAGGCATCTTTTCCACCAGTCCACCTACTGGTTTTCATGATTTAATGATAAAAAATGCAGAATCCTATCTACATTAACACTTGCATTACTTCCACCTTCTGGTGCATCTGCACCATTGGTGGGAGTTGATGAAATATGCAGGCATCAATTCTTCCAGTGTACACATGGCCTAATCAGCAGAAGGAGTGATTGGAGGTAATGATGAGTCATGAATGCATATTGTAGGCATATAAATGTGCAACAAGCATAAGTCAACACTTTTGTTCCCTGAAAGCATGCAGTGCATACATTAAACAAGCATTTGTTCCCAGGAAGCTCATATAATGTGGACCTGTAAGTTTTCCTGTAGAATATGACCTTTTGATTTGCCACTAAGACTGACCTGTTCTGATTACTGAATGGTGCCTGATCTATAGGCAAGATGCTGTCTGGCCATGGTGCAGTCTGATTTGGAGGAGCTTGCTGTTGGTTGTATTGAGGTCCCCCCATATTCATCTCCAATTCAGATGGCCCTGAACAAGAAAAAACAATCAGACATTTGTGACAATGAAGGGCCCCTAGTTACTGTTGCTGCTTTCAAATGTTATATTTTCTTTGCGTGAACAAAAAATTCTCAGCATCTTCATTTGTGAAAAGGCATATTGCCAGTAGACCTTCTGTCTCAGTTTAATCATCATTCCAATTTAAGACCTCACTTTCTTCACGTTGCACTTTAATAATTTCAGAGCATCATGAAATTACTGGTCAATAAATCTCCCACTTTTTTTTATTTTTAGCATGTAACAAAAAAACAAGCAAAAACAAATTGAGGGGTATGGTATTACATCTGATGTGACATAACAAATGCAAATATGAACAAAGACTAGCCACACAGCATAAGTGGAAAAAAGATTAGCATTCTACATACAATCTGTATCCAAACGTACTTGCTTTAGTATTGATCTAGTACAAAAGAAATGCTAAAATATGTATTTTCTTTTAGAGTCTTATTTCTTCATAAACTAGAAAATCTTCCTACCCTATTGGTTTGGTCGCACATCTCTGTGCAGCTAAAGGAAGTCAGAAACTGTCCACATAGTGACAAACATTAAAATAAACACCTCATACAGGCTTTCTCCTTGTTAAATGGGATATTTCCACTGTACACTTTAGGGAGCATCTTACTTGCTCAACACAGTTTTAATTAAGTCTATAATTGAAGCTAGATGTCATCTTCTTCTATCTTATCATACAACCCAGTAACTACAAAGCGACGTATTACAATAAGGCACTGGCTTACCCATATTCATGACCTGAGACTGAAGCATCTGTCTTGGGCCTGGCTGGCTGCTGGGCCTCATAGGAATGCTGGCTGTTGGGTTACGTATCATGCCTCCTTGGATTGGCCTGTTCATGGCACTGGTTGTGGCAGCACAGGTTACCCTCACAGCAGAACCCTGGGCACCCCAGTCTCCAGATGGCATGGTGGGCCGAGGGGTATTACCACCAACCATTCCTGTAACAAATCCAAATACAATGAGACCCAGATGCAAGCCTTGAAAACATCTCCAAATATTCCTGTTGGTTGACTAGCTTAATTTTTCAAAGAAAAATGTACTAGTTTGTCAGGTTTTATTCAAAGCAAATTATATCTCAACTGCCTGTTCAGACGTGCAACTCTGCAGGCTTGTGCATTTTGCCGTTAGGAGATTGGTGATTACTACAGATTTCACATGAAGGTGACCCTTTTATCATTTCTGAAAAGCTGTTAAGCGTAAGTGTTCCCATATGTACTCCACAACAGGTGCTGCGGGCGTGTGGATAACCCTGACTTCCTTCCTCAGGAAATGAATCATGTTTGCTGGCATACATGTCAGCGATTTACTTTCCAAGTGCTGCATGAGAATGTGAAGATCTGGGCAACAACAAATTATTCATATACATTTATAAACTACAAAAATGTAATATTAATTCTTACTTAACACTTGTCTATTGAAAACTCTTGTTGTTCATAATCAGAACCCTTCCTAACTACAAGACTTACACAGACAAACCTGAACCAATAGATGATGCAGGGAAATTACTCACAGGAACTTTCCGATACTTGATGCAGTTCATTACGGTTATAATAGGGGAAGTCCTACTACAGCTACTGCAAACCACTAATATAATTTATTTACACTTGAAATGTATAGGCTTGGAGTACTGTACTACTGCGGTAATAAAAAACTAATACTTGTATAAATACAGCATTGGTAATCATTTCAATCCTGTATTAATATAGGAATTGTTAGCTTGGTTCAGATTGCTGGTTCTTCTAATCTGGTACTCTGAATCATCAGTGGCCAGTGCCTTCAGAGAAGTGGTAAAAAATAATAATCCACCAAGCCAATTGTGCAATGCAATATAATGAGAGAGGAAAGTCCCTTCCGGATCCCTGCAGGCAATCAGCTTTTTACCTGAACTATGAAATTTGCTTCAATATGCCTTCTCATTTTTTTTTTTTTTATTTAAACATCTACACAATTCTATCAGCTGAAACACATGGTGAACTTGCGCAAATGGCAGGAATATGGATGGCATGCTCTAACATGAATGAAAATAGACAAACTGACAGCACTAGAGACTGAAAATTCTATTTTTAATCATGGAATATATACAGTATGGGCAGCAATATCACCAGTATGCCTGAAGTTCGGTTTTGGAGATGCTACTTCTGTGATGGAGAGGACAGGTCATTCTCTGTGGACATTTAATTTTGGTCAAAAAGGTGCCCTTTTGCTGCAGACACACCAAACTATTAAAAAATGGACAGACACCACCAACTCATTTCACATAGACCACTGAAAACCAATTGGCTTCTTTTTCTTTTGGTTTCTACCAATTCTGGTGACATCTGAACCTGGAAAACTGATGTGAATCCAGTAAGCCTCTAAGTATCTCCACCCGAACCCTTTAGTTTCATGGCAAGTGAAGGCATGTATTCTTGTGCACTATTTAACCAACAAACATTTTGAAGAAGTCCAGAAATTAATGTGCCACTATGGTTTGCTGTTTTATCATAACTGTCCATTACATGGAAAATGTTGCAGATATTTAAGGTTTGCTGTTCAGGTTGTCCTTGATTAGGACTTTAGATGCATACGGGATGCATCTGCAACGATCCCTACCCTTGATTATGTTACATATAAATACATCCAATTAATTAAATAAGTTAACAAAAACAGAAACCAGTATTTGAATTCTTACCTGTGCTATTGTTCCCTAAAGTTCCTTGATTTCCTATCATCCCTTGGCTGCCCATCATTCCTGGCTGAGGTATCACTGAATATGGACTACTGTTTCTTATAGGTGGGAAAGGTCCTGGACCTGATGGGCTTTGCAACGTGATGTCAAGTGGTAAATTCTGGTTCGGTAATAACCTGCCCAGTTGCCCTGCCCGTGGGTTATTAAAAGCTAAACAGAGAGAGGAAAATGAAAAACAAAGTTATAAGAATAGAAACTTAACTTATAAAAATACACTCTTCAAACAGAGGGGTTGAGATATACAGTGTTGCATACACATATCACTGCATAGCTGTATTGGATATGCCCCATCCAGAAACGATTACAAAAAAATTCAAGGAACAATAGGTAGTGATTTGTATTTTTAAATAGTTTATGATGTAAATTTAAATAGTTTACTGAAGTACCAATATGTGTACTACCAGGTGATGTGTGCTCCACTGCCAGACCTTAGCCATAAAGGGGTTGTGGCTGAAAACAGAAATGCAGATGTCAACCTGCGGCAAAATTGCTATGGAATTCAGAGTTTGATAGGCTTCACAACTTTCCCCACATAAACCGTATCCCTGAAGAAGGCACCAAAATTGTGGATCACACTCTGGCAGTATCTGGTCATTTGCTGATAGTGTTACTATCCCTCCTTACATATATTATTTAAAATTTTTGCCATAAGTGAACATCTGTACTTTCAAGGTTCAGTAACAATTATTTCAGGCACAGGACTTAGTGCTCTACCACCAGTGACAACGAAATTACCAGGAAAGTAGTTTTCCTTAAGTTCACTTCTATCTACTTTAACAAATACAACTAAATTTCAAGACATTCCAAAACATTCTATTTCTTATTTAAAAAACAAAAACAAAAAACCAAACCAAAACAAAAAACTTACTTGCCCATTACCATCACCTTTTTGTGAATTAGTTCCTCTGCTGTGGCTAATTTTAAAAGATTTATTGCTTTAAAATCAGCCTCAACAGAGAAAAATGCATATAGGTTTTACTAGAAAGGTGAATGTCAAGTCTTAAAAACAAAGCAACTGAAGGACAGTTATTCTTTGAGAGAGCTTTAAATGGACAGCAACTGTTTCCCGGAATCTACTTAAGTGGTTCCCAGATGTGCTCTGTAGATCCTCTTGCCACTCACACGGTGCTGTCTTTTCTTTTCTTGTTACCTGCATCACTCATATACTGCTAAAAACACATTCAATATTTTCCTAAAATTATTTTTCCATATAAACATTTATGGCAATTGCCACAGTGATAGTCTCAGATAGTGGATGGCAAGGAAGTCATCCACAAAACAACTTCTCTATTTTGATGTGAACCACAATATAAGATACAAGAAAGCAAGGAAACTTCTTATTTACTCCAGATTGTAGTACAGACACCTCTGAATCTGAGAATTCAGATGAAGTATTATTAAGCTAGTTTAAAAACTCAGAAACATCTTTACTAAAGGTGTCTAACCTGTCTTTCCACTTCATTGTGTCATATGACAGGAACCACCTGCGTGAATTATTTTCTTTTGATTTTTTGAATTCCTTGCAGTAAACTCTTTTGTATAAACCTAAGCCGAGTCAAAACTTTGCACACTACCTCACTCCTGACCATCAGATCCTGAAATTCCATGCTTAACAAACAAACAATGTTTGGTCAGCAGAAAGACCGACCTTCCCTACTGATTTAAGATGGGTGTTGGTGGGCACCACGAAGTCTAACTCAGAACTGAGCCAAACCTGATTTCAGTAGCAAACTTAGGACACTTGCACTCTGAGTCAGCAAAAGCTTGCAGTAATGCAGAGGTGGAGAGAGTTGTTATGAATGCAGCTTTATAAGTAGCCAGTGATCCTAAAAAGGAAACACTGGCAGCCTAGAAGAAGGACAAGGTGGCTGAGGGAATGTGATCACATTTAGACTATATGGCCTATCGTTAGTCAGCCACAGGGAAAAGTTTTGATGGAATTTTCTTCCTGAAAAAAGTTGTAGCAATCAGGCAAATTCTAGTGGCTACAATCCATTTTTAAGAATAAGTATCAATATATATTTAAGTATTGTAACAAAAACCCTCAATAAAACATTACAGACAATTTCCAGAGTCTGAAAACAACTAAATGCTTTTATTAAATTAAAAACTCTTTTGGAATTGGATATGATTTAACACTAATTCTGTATTAGCTTTGTAGAAGTATATGGCTTGACAAAAAAGGGGAATCCATTCATTATTTCAGTGCACATGTAATTTTCCCTATGATACTTAAATTGCAAAACTAGGCAGATGATTCCATGAGACACTGATGCCAGAGCAGACTGGGGAGAAACCACATTTTGTGGTATTACTGGGTAAGGGAAACGGAGCTGCCCGGTTTACAAAACTACTTGCCAAAACCCAGTATAACTTTCTGGCTCACAACTGCTTTGCTGTTGTGCTACTTGAGAGTTCTGGAAACAGACTTCAAAAGTACAGATGGGATTATGTGTTTCCAAGGTTCCTTTCTGTAATTCAGTACACAGAAACACAGCTTAAAGTACAATTTTATTTACATTACAAAGTAGAATAAAATAAAGATAGTATCTAATGTTCCTGTGCATGAAACAACTTTGGTACTGTGTAAAGTTTGAGCAAGTCATGTCAAATACATGATTTGGCCCAAAGAAGAGCTGAAGGAAGTAGGATGTCAAAAGCAGGCTTGTTTACAATGACATTGAGGGGCTAACATCATAGCAAACAAACAAAAGATTAGAGGTCTTTGATTCTGGGTCCCCATCATGAGATATCTTAACTTCTGAAAATTTAAATCTTGGATGGGAGAACCTTCTGGAAATGAGCCACTAACCCTCCCTTTAAAAAGAAGTCAGGTGAGAGGAAGTAATGTCAGCTAAGGCAGACAGATAACTCATGAAAGCCAGGTGTTTGGACCACATGGGAGGTGACTGTCAGACCAGGTCTCACACAGAATTCTATTAAGACTCAGGAAGCACAAAGACTTTTCTTTGAATTATGTACTGCCTAGGATATTCTTCCTCCATTTACCAAAATGAGTATATTAAACATATACACCTCCGCTTAAACCACATCCACACTGTGACACACACTGACCCAAGGCAAAGCATTCACAAGTACAAACAAAATTTTAGTCTTAGCTCTAAAAAACTAAACAGGGAAAACATATTAATGTAAACTAAGAAATAAATCTGAAAATTTATTTCTTTGGCTTTTATCATGTAATATATCAAATTTAAATGTAAGGGGTCAGTACTATTACATATATATCTAGCTTTTAAAAAGAATGTAAAGAAAGTTTTGAAGGGTTAAAAATGTGAATTTACCTGAAGGGGGATGCCATTGGTCTTGAATAAATATGTGTTTAGAAAGTTTACAAAAGTCCACAAAACAGTCTCAGTTTATTAAATAAACGGATATTTTAATAGTATGTCTTAAAAAACTATATTTAGCGGGTATTTAGAGCCTGGCCAGTCTAAAAGGATAAATATTTAAGCAGGATTTAAAAAAAACCCCAAAAACCTACCCAGGTTTTTTCGATTACACTCTGGCCTTTCTTGCAGCAATTATTTTTCACAGACAGATAAACATTCCACTCACAACATGTAATTTCACTTATAGGGACATTGTCAACTTGAAATTGAGTCAATTAAAAACAATTGGTTCAAATCAGTTTAGGTATTTACCCTTGGTCAGAAGTCCTGTGGGCAATTTTGTGGTTTTAGAAGCACATTTTCCTACTCACTCTAATAAGCTTTTATTGTGAGAAACAGTAAAAACAACGATACTGAAAATTCTGTCTAATGTACAAAGTTAACAGGCTGAAAAAAAACAATTCTATTGTTATTGTTATATACAACAATAGCAGGTAAAGTATTTTCAGACAAAAGTGTGAATTTTATTTTTATTTTAAATTGAGCATCCCTTTAACCCTTCAACCGGTCACTTGACTTCCAGCACAGTACAATATTTTGGTTTCAATTGATCAGGACAGCAGATGGTGCTGTTGGGTAACAGCAGATCTGAAATAGCTAAACTGTCTATTTCACAGCCTGCCAGCCCCTGGGGCATCATTGCAAAACCTACATTTTCATCTGACAGTAATTTCACACACTTGCACGACCAGTTATAACACAAACTCACTGCTCTGTGAAATCCTCATTGGTGGTTTCTGGGTTCCAACAGACGTGCCAGGGCTGTTTTCACCTGTGAGCTGCATGAGGTCATTGATGATGGCTTGCTTGTCGACTGAACCAGCAGAAGCACCTGGCCGGGTATCTGGGAAAAGCTGTGGTAACTGACTATTCTGTAGATCATCCAGAATCTCCTCCAAGTTATCCAACTCACTGCCCGGCTGCAATGAAAAAACAGCAGTTTGTTCCCCATATGAAGAGTAGATAGGGTCCAATCATGGCTCTTAGAGCCAGTGGAGCACTGATAGGAGAGTGAATACCTGCAGCACCTGAGAGGCATTAGGTACTATCTCCAGGGAGCCTGCTGAAGCGAAGGAGGAGAGGGGGAGAACCTACTACACCTGTAGAAAAAGGGGAGGATCCTCAGATGCTCGCCGCACATAGCCAGTCAGCCCAACCATCCATGTTTGGGTTACTTTTCCCAACGCATAGGCAGTTATTATTTGGCACACACAGAGAGAGGATGCCGATTTGTGTGGATGTAACAAATACTCAATTCCTCACAATCATACTGCTACTCTTTTTATGACTTGACTAAAACACACTATAGAAAAATTACTTTATATTTGGCTAAAGAAATCCCTCAATATTCCTATTTTACTTGTTTAGTGTAAAAATAAAATACTGTCTATAAGCTAAATGTTACAGTTATGTAGAAATTAAATGGAATAGAAATCAGCAATAAAATAAAGTGCTGTGTATTAAACAACTGCTAATTAGTTACTAGATTCATGAGTCTATTTTGCCCTAATTATGCACACAACTCCCAATAATATCAGTGGGAATTACCTATCTGCAAGCAAGAAGAAAAGAGACCTTTAGCTAAATTAGACATCTACACCTGTAGTTCAGTTTACTCAAAAAACCTGCAGAAAATTAAAATCCAACAAACACAAAAGATGACCAGTGTGTTTTCCTTGGAGGTATCCATTTTCAGAAATTTTAGCACAGCTTAAATCCTTCTCCTCCATCTTTTTTAACTCTTTTTTTTTAACTCTAACTATAGAGTTAAAATTCTTTGCATACTGAAACTTCAAAAATTGTTAAAAATTATGACCTCCTATTCTAATATTTTAACCGTGGAAGACTTTACAATCTTTTGGATATGTTCTGTAACACAGCATGTATGTCAGGACCTTTCTTAGGCATTGTACAAACACAGAATACAGAAGCTGTCACAGCAAACACATGAAGGGTGGGCAATACAGAAACAACACCATATCACCACCCATCCATCCACTCACCCACAGCTTTTATATACAATTCTTAATGTAATATTCCCCCTTTACCATTCCTCCTCCATATTGTGAGCCTATACATTACTTATTGCTAGATTTCTTGTGAGTGAACCACAAAGTACTACCCTCTCCTCCTTCAGTTCCACCCAAAGCCTTAAAAATCAGTTCAAGGAGTATGATCCATACAAAACATGTGGTGTGAAAGGAGAAGTCGAATGTGGGAGATGTATACAGGAGTGTGGTCAATGCTGGCACTGGTGGCAGGGTTGAGTGGTTGGGGAGCAATGTGATAAGAGAGGGTATATTAGAAAAGGAGGCAAAGCTCTGAAGAACCTTGAAAGCGTGAATAAGAAGCTTGAACTTGTTATGGATGAAGTTGATGAAGAGATACAAATATGGGGGTGCTATGTCCCAACAGGCAGGCAAGGAAGATGACTTCAGAAGCTGCATTTTATATGAATTTAAGGACATGGAGGAGAAGGTTCTAAGAGTCATGAAGGAAGCTATGATGGGCATCATAAATATCAGAAGGATGCTTCAGTACTATTTTGGGGAATTAAGACACCTGGCCTTCATTAAATCAAATTTGTGTTAATAAGGGGGGAAGTTTGGCAGGTGTAAGTTGTATTTTTGTTCTTTTTACACTCTGGCTACTATGATTCTGGATTATACAACAGGCATTAAAAAAAGCTAAGGACGAAAACATTGGACTCAAACTACTCACAAAATATCACTCTTCCCTAGAAGATACTTCATTTCCCCTCAGGAAGTGGCAACTTTATACCTCATAAAAAAAGGCCAAATAAAAGGAAGGAAGGAAGGTCACAAGTGAAGAAATTGGCACAAAAATCTTTAATTGGACAATTTTCATGGGATTTCTCATTGATTTTAATTCTGTACTCAATTTACATCCTTAGTGGCCTAATTTAAACTTTAGGTAGGTACAAGGCACACCTTAAACTCCCTATGTAACAACTATTTGTCAATATTTCAAAAGTGCTGTTCCTGATACAACTTAGACAATCACAAGATAATCAGACTATATACACAAAACCTATCTTTTCAACAAAGCAATAATACTAAATTCTACAAAGTACTAACTCAGTCATGCTTAAAAATGGCCACATTATTTTACAAAGCATCTTTCCAGAAAGTACTGTATGGATGAACATTGTTCCAAAGCTGAAGTTAACTTTGTTTTTATAAATTCCACTAAAAGTAATATTCTTTTTAAAAATAGGTTCTATTTCATCTTTAGCGTTTAAATGGTTTCAAAATACATTGGTATATAAGTACTACTGTGTCAAATTTAACCCCCGCTAAATCCTTCCATTTATCTTAATAGGATTTAGGTCAGGCCCTAAATATTTCATAGTGAAAGTTTTTGTGGTTCCCTTCTTTTCTGCCAAGGGCAACAAGGACAGGTTGCATTTCTTCTCATCATTCATGAGGTCAATGTCATACTTCCCCAATAATCATCATCTGAAAGCAGCCAGTGGTGGACTTTTTTAAAAATTGAAATTTTCATGTTGGGAGGAACTTTAAAATATATTCTTCCTTAAAACCATAAAGATGACTATTTATTCATTGTTTATTTAGTGTAGACAACATGCTCAGTACTGTACAACATGCAAAAAATAAAAAGTCTCTGTCCCAAACGGGTTATAAGTTAAAAGACTCAGAGAAGACAAACGGGGGAGTGAGGAGATACGAAGGGAAGGGATGAGTGAGGAGATGTAAAGGGATGTGGGGGATGAATTAGGGGTTTTCCCATTCGTTACTGTAACAAACTCATTCCTAAGGACACGAATGCTTATAATGCTCTTTTGGTTAGACTAAACCAGTGGTTCTCAACCAGGAGTATGCATACCTCTGGTGGTACACAGAGGTCTTCGAGGAAGTGTATTAACTTATCTAGATATTTGCCTAGTTTTACAACAGGGTACATAAAAAGCACTGGTGAAGTTAGTACAAACTAAAATTTCATACAGATAAAATGAGAAAATAAGCAATTTTTCAGTAATAGTGTGCTGTGTGACACCTTTGTATTTTTAGGTCTGATTTTGTAAGCAAGTAGTTTTTATGAGAGCTGAAACTTGGGATGCACAAGATAAATCAGACTCTTGAAAGGGGTACAGTAGTCTGGAAAGGTTGAGAACCACTGGGCTATACAAGCCAGGCTCTTTGTCTCCTCTCATAAGTTAGAGTTTACATTTCTTGGGTAATCCTAGTAGCTTTTCTCTGCACCTATTCCAGTTTGAATTCATCTTTCTTAAACAGGGGGACCAGAACTGCACACAGTATTCCAGATCAGGTCTCTACTGGAAATTCCTCACCTGATGCTCTTATTCAGATGATCATAAACCTCCTTAAACTACGGCAAACTATGGCCACTTTCTTCTGAATGACAGCATCCACGCAGAGGTTTAATGCACTTTAACTCATGCACATTAATGTCAGAGCTTTAGTTAATTTTCTTAAATTTCCTGAATGTCCCATGTAGACAAGACCCCGAAGACATAACACACCTCTGGGCTTGTCAGCATTCTAAGGCTTAGGACTAAAAGCTTAATGTGTATTTACTGTATTTTTTTCCTGTTATCTTTTAATCTCATTTCCTACTTACAAAAGCCACTGCATGAGAAAATAAATATTTGGGTTTGCTCTCTCACACTATCTCCTCCATTGTTTGATCTTCTTGGTTTGCCATGAAGTCATAATGTAAAATTTGTGGTAACACAATCATTTACATAGGAACAGATTAGGTCATAGGCCTATAATGATGACAACAGCAGGACCAAGCAGGAAGAGAAGCATGTCTTTGTATGCTGCCATTGAAGAGATTTAGGTTTCACGGAGGGTCTTCTCAGATCACAAGAAAATAGTAGTGATACATTCTTCCATATTGATACTGTGATGGCATCTCCGCATTGTGACAGGGTCACAAAAGTATAGCATTGGCACCACTTGTCCTTTAACCCTCAAATCCTATGTCAGGTTTGACATCTTCTCTCTTTCTAGTGGTGCTATAGCAATTTGTTTAGACCTAATCTCTTATCATTCACATCCTACCAGAATAATGACCTTAAGTAGGCTGGAAATAGGTTTTCAAAGCCCTAAGTAATAGGTTTCAGAGAGAAGAGGTTCCCCTTTAAAGGTTTAACAGCATTTGAAACAGAAGCAAATGTTCTTCAGTTGCAGAGAGAAAGAAGAAGGAGGGTTTTGGTTAAGAAACAGGACTGGGATCCAGAAGATCTGGGTTCATTTCCTGGCCCAGCCATGGACTTCCTGTGTGATCCAGGGCAGTGGTTCTCAACCAGGGATATGTGTACTCTTGGGGGTATGCAGAGGTCTTCCAGTGGGTACATCAATTCATCTAGATATTTGCCTAGTTTTACCATAGGCTACACAAAAAGCACGATGGAAGTCAGTACAAACTAAAATTTCATACAGACAAAATGGGAAAGCCATTTTTCAGCAACAGTGTGCTGTGACACTTTTGTATTTTTATGTCTGATTTTGTAAGCAAGTAGTTTTTAACTGAGGTGAAAGTTGGGGTAGGCAAGACAAATCAGACTCCTGAAACGGATACAGTACTCTGGAAAGGTTGAGAACCACTGAACTAGGGTAAGTCACTTACTCATTTTGTGTCTTGTGATGGTCAATTTGTTAATGTTTGTGAGGTTCCTGATACTAGCGATGGAGACTACGTAAGTACAATACGTATATAAACACACAGACATATCATTGTGGTTAATTAGTATATGTAGTGAGAGGGAGATAATGTGTCCCACTAATTTAAGTAGGGGATATCAGATCAGTTGAACTGGGTTCTATTCCCTACTCTGTATGCCTGTGGTTTACTGTGTGACTTTGGATATGCCACTTCACACCTGTGTACCTCAATTTCTTCTTTTCAAAGGATATGTCATGAAAGGTGTTATATAAGTGCAAAGCACTCAAAACCATATTTGAAGATCTGTGCATATTTGCATATTTAGTTGCATAGCAAGTAGGCATTACCTGATTACTCTATTTTTTCAGGGCTCATCAAAGATTTGTAACGAAGTTTTAGACACACATACAGATGTCATTACCAACTATTTAACTTCTTTGTAGCATTTTAATCATTGTCTTCAGATTATTGAGGGACTCTATAAACTAAATATGAAACAAACACCAAAGCGGATTTTGAAAAATTTAGTGATATATAAGATATAAACAAAATCTATTTAATACATTATTTCAGTTCTATTAATATAGCTAATCAAATTGTTTCTTTTTTATCAAGGATTACGGAAATATTGCTCATATTTGTACAACATTTCTAGTTATAGCCAGTTTTCATTTTCATGGAAAAGTGTTCATACTTTGACATCTGTAAAATTTTAAACTTTAGGTCATCTACACAGTAGGTATACTCTACAGCTCTTAGAACTGTCAGGATATTTTCTGTTTACATTGCTCCAGATCTGGACCTTCACTTAGCATACTGTTCGTCTGTGTCTTATTTAATACCAGAAACTGTAGAATAGTATGAGCACTTATGCTACTCAGTAACGATGATGATGTCTTTATGAAAACCTTTCGTTTTAGAAAGCAAGTCTTCCTTTCTCACTCACTTCCCATAATTGCTTAAATTGGAATTGCAGGCCATTTAATAGTGTATCGGGAAGATAATCATCATCACACTGAGGGGGGAAAAATGGTATACAGACTCTGGAAATATTCTCCACTATTTGAGAAAGATTTCCTGTCAGCTGCTGGGCTCAATAGAAGTATATGTTTAAACACACTACCTAGAAGAATGCTATTTTTAGTATGGTGGTACACTTCAAAGCATTTCCTGTTCAGAAAGTGTTACACCAAAAATAAAAGGAGAAAATGTAATGGCTCTTTTTGCATCAGAACAAAGACTCCCCCTTACACAGAATACATTACATATGGGTTAGTTAAAACTTCCAGTGAGACTGTACACTGAAATGACTAATTATTTAAAAATACAACATCCCTTTCGGAGGGAAAGGCTTAAATAAACCTGCACAGTAGGTAACACAAGCACAAAGTTAGTTTTTATATAAAGGAGGAAGAAGAGGGGGAGGGAAAGGACACAGGAGGATGGAAGAATTTAGAACAAGAATCTGTGTCCTAGTCTTGTATTAAATCGTTCCAGCTTTGATCTAAATTTAGGTAATGAGTGCTTCCTGTGGGAAACTGTTTTCCAAAGCTGAAAAGTTTTTGATGCTAAAATATTTTCAGCGATTTTATAATTGGGGTAAAGTGGTTATTTATACAGGGTACTGGCTTTCAATTAGATAAATGCTTCCATTATTCTATACCTCATCACCATTGCCTTTCCTATTCAATGTTGGATTTCTCTTGGTTATTCTAGTCAAGGTTTCACACAGTCTTAAGTAAGGTTTTGAAATGATCTTTTCTTAAAAAATATATTCAGGGATTCAGCCTTCTTACAAAACAACTGCTGCCTTTTAGGATATTTTTGACATCTCCTTACTTGCCACGCAACTAAACTTCAGTACTGCCAACTCTCATATAAAAAAAAAAAAAATTGAGTCTTGCACCATTTGGTATTTTCTTTACAGCCTCAGATCTGGTTTATGTGAACTGAGAACCTCAAATTTCATTATTAAAAAGCAACAACAACAAAAACTCCCCCGTTTCTAGCCCAATGGTTGTGGTGAAGAGAGCCTGAAAACAAGAATACTGTAAGCTGAAAAACCAAAAGGCAAAGAAAAAAAAATCCAAAATTTATTATTTTTAAAAGTCTCATGAGTTTTTGGGGCCTGACATATTTTGAATGCTTGAGATTGGCAATATTGAAACTTAAACTTCTTCATGGAAAGTTAGCATACTTACACATTTAAATTTAGTGGCTGGATCCCTAGCACAAGTCTCTAAGCAATTTCCTCTCCACAAAATGTGTATGTTCACAACGGTATATTAAATTGAAAATTTTAATTACTGTAAAGGAGAGCAACCAGGAGCCATGACAGTAACCTATTGCCTCTTTTAAGAGCACCAGGCATAAATACTCAAATAATTCTTCCAGCAAGTACCAGGTTGTATATTCTTGTGCTAGTTGAAACTTATAGGGCCAAACTGGGCTCTTGGTTACATCCCAATGTAAATCTGACATAATTCCAATGACTTCAGTAAATATCTCTAGATTTCCCCTGAGATAACTAAAGAACTGAATTTAGTTCGGTACATTTAAAATGGTTTATTGTTGTCAGTTTGATTTTAACATTCTGCACATCCATGATTTTTCTAACCTAATGAAGTATTAAGTTCTCAATTAGAATCCGATTGCTCTCTCTTCTAGCTATATTTAAGGCATTACAGAATATTAGCTGTATAGAGAACTGTATTAACATCCAGGCCTGAGGATTAATCACTAAAGAAATTAGTATAATTTGGCTCAGTTTCCTTCATGAAGTATACGAAGGATTGAAAAATTACAGTCACCCCTAAGGGATGGTAGCAGGTGTCAAGACTTATCAAAGCAAAAGAAATAAAGGCAGCTTAGAAAATGCTTAGTTGTGTGTGCTCTGAACAGTGGGATGGTGCTCTGCTATAATAGTATGCTTGGCCCCTGTGTTCCATGATTATTACCATCGCTCAATAACTGCCTATTGGTTAGAATCTACTGACACAGCAGACGGTGTGCAGTGGTTTAGGGTTTAGGACATGTTGTCTATCCCCCGGCCAGAACCAAAATCAGAAGGGAAATGGTGGAACAGAATTCTCCACAAAAAATAAACGAGCAAGCAAACAGGCAAACCCACACCTAAGAAGCAAGTCAAAAACGCACAATATTTTAAAGAAAGACATAGGTTTCAGAGAATCATGCATGTCTACATAATTTCTTAACTGATCATGATTTACAGAATAAGCATTGAGGCACAAAGCATTGCCTTGGGATTAATGACCAGCCAGCAGAGCTGATGGCATAGGCTAAAGCTATGGTTCATTAACGCTAGCTAGTCATTAATTCCCCGGGAAATGCCCTGTGCCAGAGCTGTGATTGAGATAACCCATTCTTAAAATAAATAAATAAATGAGTAAATAAACAAACAAACCCTATTAAAGGGGTTTACTTTTCTGTGCAGTGTCATTATTTCTGCAGAACGATGAAAACAGAATGATTCTGACAGACACTGCTGCCACTATACAGGATATTTCTGGGAAGAGAATCGCATACAGAAGCCAATCTGTTTTGTACAGATCCACATAATTTACTCGCAGGTATTTTTATCTGGGCTAAGTAGCACTCTGGAACCCTGATCAGGATTGGACACCTTGCTGTGCTAGGCACTATGCATACACAAGAAGACAGGGTCACTGCCTTGAGAAACGTACAATGGTAAAGGATCTGGTGGTTGAATTTTGGAGTTTTTTTGAATTAAAAACTAATGAGGTGGAACACAGAAAGTCCTTTTGTTTTGTCTCCCATCTACAGGTCACATTCAGTACAAGCAACAGCAAGGCAAAGTCTGAATCAGCCCTGCAAACAACAAAAGTCCTTCGGAAAGCATCATACTAGATGCTAAATAAGCATGTTCTAAGAATTAACCCAAGGTACCATAGTGTCCCCCTATTCTAAGTACAGATGGAAAACCTTTTTAGTGCAGCGTCATTATTTCTGCAGAGCACTTCAGGTATCAGAGAACCTCAGCTAGCAGTATGTGGTAAAATGTTTGCAAATGTTGACTTTTGAATGGTCACTGATGTAGTTCTGTCTACTTGCTATCCAGCCTCTCTTGGACATTTCTAGGACATTATTCACCCCACTGGTCTGTTTTCTCTAGAAGAGTGATGGGCACAACCCACTAACCCACTAGGGTAAAGATCACCATTTGGAGCCCAGACTGGAACTCAGAAAAAAAATGCTTTATCTACTGAGCTACTGACATTGTCAAGAGTCGCACACTCTCAGTGGAGCTCTGAAAAGGGTGGAGAGGGAAGAAGTGCTAGATTAGAACATCTGATTTACACAAAAACATCACCCTTGGAGGAATGAATAATCAAATTTATCCACGAGATTTCTTACCTGTTCATTAGGCTCAAAGCGTGTTTCCTCCTTTTCTGTCTTCATAGCAATTAACTTTGTGCTACTGGAAGGGTCTGTTTGACTGTCCAGCCGCTCCAGTTTTGGGGTTATGTCTGGTAAGCCAATATCTTTAGTATCATCTTTATCCAGCAAGTAACGAAGTAGTGCATTTTCTTTCTTCTTGGGACTCACCGGTTCCTGTTTAACAGTCACCTCTGAACCAGGAGCTGTGCTATTGGACTCCTGGTTCAGTTCTTTGCCTGTGGCCTCTGCTGTAAGCTTGGCCAAGTCTACAGGAGAACTGCTGTCCTGCAAGAGTCTGTGCAAAATTTTATGCTTCTCCTTGAGCGAGGTTCCATGTGCTGAACCAGAACCAGATAAGCCTCCGGAGGAGTCCTTGTTAGCATCTCCCATAGTATTTGACAAGGGTGAAGGCTCCATCTGATCAGATTTGGTGGTCAGCAGCTGTAAGAGCTTTGTCTGGTTTTTGCCATCATGCAGTCTGTTTTGGCCATCAGGCCTCTCACCACTGATAACCTGGGGCACATTGTTATCATTACTGTCTTTCTGTTCTCCTGAATGGCAGTTGCTCTCGGCTTGTCCAGTTGTACCTTCTGATTGCTCCCCATAAAGTCCAAAACAGTCTTTAGAGTCCAGGCTTCCCATCTTATTCAGCTGGGGAGGATTTATATTAACAGGGGAATTTTGTAAATTACCCATTTTTAGGTCAGGTGAAGCCAACGATGACCCTAGAGAAACTCCATGACCCTCACTGAGGGCTTGAAGAGCATTTAGGGAACTGTTGGTGTAACTATGGCTATTTCCTGTGCTGCTGCAAACTCCCACAGGTGAATGCAAGCTTCCTGCAGGGGAAAACTGACTGGGTGGAATTCTAGGACTTCCTACCACTCCAGGACTCACACGATGCCTTGGGGAAAGCATAGAGTTTGGCTGCCCTGGGTTCATGCCAGGGCTGCTTTGTGAGGGACTATTCATTTTTAGTGCATAGTTACTACCCTGAGGAGTGGATGCTTGTATGCTTGACACATGGTTCATTCCCCCTGAACCACTAAACCTGCCTGCTGGCATGCCCATTTGTTCCTTTGGGCCATTTATGGCAAAATTTATATTGCTACTGATGGTCATATCCTGACCTGGGTTCCCACTACACATGGCCTGATGGGCAGGACTACTGGAGCTAATTGGGTTCAATGTCTTCCCCATTGCTTGTCCAGTCAAATCCTGATTCATTCCACAGACACTCTGCTCTCTGTACCAGGAGGGGAAAAAAACAACAGTCTATTAGTGAAAATGAAAGGGATCTTACAAGCTGCAATTGCATTTTAAAATCTCTTTTAAAAATATGAGAACAGACTTGCAATTAAAAAACGAAGATAATGCTTTTTGACAAAAGCCATCTGCAATTACCAGCATGGCTACACATGCATAGTTTTCAATGAACAACTACAGTAGCTTATTAATACATCTGTGTTTTTTTTTTAAAAATTGCACCTCACTTAATTTACAATTGATAAAAGTAGATAGACTATAATTACAATCTCTCTCTATACCCAATATATCTCTTCTCTCAATACAGCATGAGTTACCTTCCATAACTGAGGGAGGTTTCACCTTTTAGCTTCACCTTAAACAAATTATCCAAACACACACAAATTTATAGGACAGTTGTGGCCAGCTGTTCAGCAGAGTTTTGAACTTCTGTGAACAAGCCCTTCCATAGGCTTGGAGCTTCTGTGGTGTTTGCTCACTAGGCTCAAATGAAAAGCCAATTTAAAAAGTCACATCACTGAGCTGCCAAAAATGTCTAAACTGCTCCAAGTATGGGAGCTAAGAAAATTACTGGAAACAAGTTCAGCACGAGACCAGTGTGTCACCAAATTGGTTCTGGATAGATTTTTCATGGGCAGATGAAAACTCAGATGAGGGTGCAAAAAAGCAGCAGACAGAGAGGGAGGAAGCTTGGAAAAAGTTCTTTAAAGAACATCTAGATTCTATGATATGCAAGGTTTTTGTTCTTCTGTTCTAAAAATTAAGCTTGTTAAATCAGACATTTTTTCAATCTCTGAGACCTTTAAAGGGACACTGTCAGGTAGTTTAGATAAAAAAATTAGATACGGAATAAAACAAAACAAAACAAAGAAGCTACCTAGGTTTTCAAAAACAAATACTAATGGAAGTGTTTTTATTAATATTTTAGTTTAATATATAAGCATTTTTGTTTGGATCTAAACATTCCTTTGCACTGTTTGCATAGTGTAAGAACCGCAGCCAAACATTTAAACCTTGCAGTGTTAGTGCATGAGAACGAGGAAGAGAAGCTGACTACAAACCAACCATTAGTTATTTTTATTAACCAAGTGGAAGTAAACAATATAAATAGTAAAAAGTGAAAGGATTTTTAAAACCCATTTTGCTTTTCTAAAATGTATAATTTTTGACCTGACAATTCTTCCTTAATTTACAACTTTGGCAGACACTCATGAAATACTAATCCAAACAAAACACATTTCAAGTTGTTAAACAGCAGCTTTCAGTGAGGTGAGTGCAATTCTCAAATCCATAATTGTTGTAAAATTGTTTCAGTTTGAATTAGATTTATAGCTGTATTCTTCTCCCCAAACAAGTAGTAATGTAGATATGCAGTGAAACAACACTGGAATGAAAATACCCTGAATAACAGTTGTACATTGAATATGACATAATATACAAGTACCTCTAATGACCTAATTCAAAATTTATTTTTGAAGTGCTGGGGTCAGTGATTATTTATACTTGAATTCAATACTCTTACCTTGTCTCTCACTTTCTGGAGGTAACGCTCTGGAATTAGGATGCCATCTATTAATGTATTTTGCATCTAAGTTTGTGGTGGTGAAGTAATTACTCCAAGCACCAACATCATCAGGTGATGTGATTGCCAGTCTTACAAAGTGACCTATTTAGTGCGTCCAAAGTATGCTCTAGTACACACACAGCTGTGCTCAGGCCCATGACACACCCTGAACTATAGGAATTTACCTCTCTAGCTTTTAACAGACAGCCATATCATGGCAAGGAAAGCCAAGTTTCTGGTTTCTATCATGCAGAATATACAGGGAACTAAAATACTAAAATTAAGAGCATGAGCTCAGATAGATTTTGTGATATTTAACAAGAGTCCTAGAAATGAAAATCCAGCATACTATTTGCCTAGCCATTGGGAGCAGCCTACAGAGTCTTACTGCTGTAAGAGCTGATCTCAGCAACTTTTCTTTTGTTTTCATGGTACCAGTGGTAGGTCAGCTGAAATGTCGTTCTGTCTAGGCAATCTGTATGATACAATTCTGTACTCCCACTATGTCTGTGCCTAGAGTGGGGAAGTAAGGCAAAAGAATTCTTAAAAATAACAAATATTACCTGTGAAGCATATGCAAGGATATTACAAGCTGAGGTTCACTAGTAGTCTGAGAACGGATGAGCTTGCTCTTCGTTTGGGCAGCAACTATAGTGCCATCAGACAAGGAAAATCGATAGACAGAACTGAATGCTAGTCCCTGCCTCAGCACTGTAAGTAAACAAACAATACAAGTAATGAGGAACCATAGTGTAAGTAGATTACACATATAAAACCTAAATCCATCTGTAATGGCTGTTTGTATGCATCCTTATGGCACAACAGGAGTTGTATGATTCCCTTTACACAAGGAACAAGGGGCGTTAAAGGAAAAGAGACGTTTTGAGGATTATAAACACCGAGGTGCATGATGTAAAGCATACACAGTAAAGGATCTTAGTGAATGAGCACGTGCTGTAGAGTGATCACATCAAGAGGGCAGATGAAATAATGAATTTGCAATATACCTGAGAGAGAGAATCCACAAAAGCAGCAAAATTAGAAGCTAGGAACACAGTGCATTTCATGACACCAAGAAGCCAATTCCTTCTTTGAATTAGCAGATATGCAATGTCTGCTCTTTAAATATTTGTCTAGTTCCTTTTGCTGCTCTCATAATTTTTTCCACGTGTATCACCTACTCTCCATGAAGAAAACTTGTGTAAATGTCGTTGGTGTCAAGCCCTTTAGTATCGTAAGTCCACTTCTTTTTTGTTCCTTGCTTAAACCTGTAACACTTATCCTCTCTGTTCCCTTAAAAATATGTAAGCACCTCTCAAAGGGACACTATCAGGATAAAAAAGCAAGTATTAAAAAAAAACCTAGAAAAACAAACCATTAAATTTTTTACACAAGTTACTAAAATGATTATTAAAATTAAAGATGAGTCTTAGCCACAATTCCCCAATGTTGGGATGTTTTGGATTTAGGATTTTGGTTTGATGCATTACATGGAGATAGGCCAGGGCTGTTATGTTTGGATCTAGATCTGAATGTCACCAAATTCAGCTCTGTGGCTCCAGGTCTCTACTTGTGGCCCCTCTCTAATTAAAATTTAAATATTTTTTTAAAAATCAAAATCTAAGCATTATGCTGCTTGCTTACTTTTTTGCCCTTTGATAATGAAACTAGATCAACCAGTTTCAATTTCTGATTTTCATGCACAAGTTCAAAGCTGTTATGCTTCAGTAGCAAATGTTATAGAGAATGTTTAATTCCCACCCCAATTGCTTATTTCTCCAGATATGAAAAAAAAAGTTTCTGTATCAGGTACCATAAAATATATTAGCTAAACAGCAACTAGACTAGATTTTGGAACTAAATCCTGACAGTGTCCCTTTAATTTCCTCTCCCTCTCTCTCTCTCACACACACGAGTTTTCCATGTTATTAACAGTAACTTCCAATCCCTGCATTTTTTTGTTGTTGCTTTTTGTATATTTTTTAATTTTCCCTGTCATATAAAAATGATTAACACCAAGCACAGTTTTCCAAGTGTGGCTTTATTACTCCCTTATACAGTGTCAGAAGAGTTTCTTCAGACTTGTAACACTGGTATGGTTGGTTTCCTTCCCTGCCCCCACACTGTTCTTATATAGTGTGCTGCCAAGTTTGAACGTATTATTTTGGCAGTGAGAAAACAGGAAACACAAGTTAAACAATCAGAAGAGCTTTTGCAGAGTAAAAACGTAAAGAAAAATAAAACCCTAAAATGCAAAGCAGAATTTAACTGCAAGGTATGTCATTGTTTTAATTTAACCTTTGGACACCACAAGGTCCAAAGCTGTCAGCTGTAGCAGCACAGGCACATACCACATCAGGAAATTCCAACACTTCATGCCAGCAGGATAGATGTGAAATCACTACTTAAGTCATTTTTTGTACTAATTCTTTAAGCAAACAAGAAAGTTTCCATAGTCCTCTTCAGGAAATGCCTTGTTTCTCATTTCAGCCAATAAAAAGAGAGCACATTTCAACCAAACCAGCCATACTTTTGCATTTGTCACTGAAAATCAGTTTGAAAGACTTGTATTTCTGATTCTATATCCATAGTTCCTGTTTTCTGACAATGACCCAAAGTTGTATCTGGACAGAGTGGTCTCCAGATATACCCTCTTTTGCTCTGTCCCCAAACTTTAGCAAAGCCGAAATCTAATAAAGTCAAAATGGGGGGGAGGGGTTTGGTCAAATGCAAGGAAATCAGGGAGGTACCTGGGAGGCAGCATTTTTCTCCCCATCCCACTGACAGGGGTACCTGCTTGTGAAAGATGCTTCAGCCATTCTTTTTATCTAAATCTTCGCTGCTGTTTTTACTTGATATTGTATTCTTCACTTCCTGTCCCAAACTGTTGCTTAATGTTGTTGTGAAGTGTTTAGCAGCTGCTCCAGAAGAGTTATTACACAGTATCATCCATGTCGTATGCAGTTTGAATTGCTCACGCCCTAAAATCACTTGCATTAAATTTCGCAAGCTTAGTTATGAGAAGTTGGTGACTTTTTAAAAGGGAATCTGAGTAAAGCCGGGTGAAAGCACTTTTAATTTTTGTAGTCAAATATAGTGGAAACAATCAAATATTGTGGAAATCAAGTATTTATTTATTGATCCATTCACGCATGGTCTGGGTCTAAGACCCCAACTACATTTCCTGTATACCTAGCCAATGTGTTGTAGATTAGAATATTTTTTTAAATGCACAGTTTGTGAAACGACATGCCTGTTGTGCATGTGGCCATGCAGACTGTTAAATATAGGCTATGTTTAAATTAGAGGTCCCCAAACTGTGGGGTGTGCCCCTTTCGGGGGACGTAGAGGAACGTTCTGGGGTGTACGACAGGGCCAGAGCCAGCCTGCACAGGAGGGGCAAAGAGGGAGCATCACATAGCCCCGCTCTTCCCCAAGCTCTGCTCCAGACCCGCCCCCCCACCCAAGCTGTGGCTCCGGCCTTGGCTCCTGGGCCCACCTCGGCTCAGCTGCAGCGCCCAGCCCCACCCCACAGCCGCGACCCCTAGCCCCGACAGTGGCCCTGCTCCCAGCCCCAGCTGAAGCCGGGGAAGGGGGATGCAGGAAGAGGTAAGGGGGGGCATGAGATAAAAAGTTTGGGGACCACTGGTTTAAATCTTGTTCAGCAAATCGGGAGCCAGATTCTGATGACCTTACATGGGGGAGTACTTTGCTCCACAATCGGCTTCTCAACATAAATAATCAGAATCTGGCCCACGGTTAGAGCTAGCGTACATGATGTCTGAATAAAAACTAAAAACATCTAATTTTAAGAAACACCATGGGAGACCTTCCACTACACTACACTGTCCTGCACACTACCTTTCTGGTTATCCATGTTCTTGACTGTGTGGATGTGCTAGCAAAGTGTTCTAGAACACCGACCAGTCGGTGGTCTCCCTTCACTAGCCATAAGTGCTGCAGCTTCAATAGAACACAGAGAAGTTTTCTTGTAGTGAATTTTGATAGTGAAAATTCATTTTTGTAGAGAAGTAGAATTAGGGCCTTGAATCGTCTCAGTGCACTGTAATGTGTAAGTTGATAGTGTGACGAAATAATGTGTAATGAAAGTTTTTGGTAACCTCTGCCCTCTCCTCCAATTTCTCTCTCTAAGACAGTTACAATTATTTGAATGTTTAAGCACAGATGGCTGATGAGTTACAAGCGTACCACAAAGCACCCCTTTAATGTGTCAGAGAATGGTAACAAAAATGGTAAGATTGAGACAGAAAAGTGATGGAAGATCTCTCTAGAGATAAGTTTCCTTTACTATTCATTGGGGACATGGGCTCTAGAGGGAGGCTTTCAACAGCCCTTAATTGTCCCATGGGGATGTAATGTAAAGAGAGCATGATCAATGCCCAAAGCAACAAACAGTTTAAATACAGAAAACAGTGAAATATAAACCTAACCTTCCTGATGATGCCTCTTGGCAAAAGATATCTCTCCTTCATGCTGTGCATGGAATCTTTGAATGCATCTTCTCACCAAATCCTCCCAGCCAGGTTTCATAGCTGCTCGCATGGTGCTAGTGTCCAGTGAAGTTATCTTGCCTTGGTTAAATAAAATAGTTGTTAGCGATTTTCTAAAAAATCAAAACCATAAAAAAAAAATAAAACTCAAACCCCCGTCTTCCAAAAGTCTCAATACCTTGCAGATCTTGGCGGGTTGAAAAGCTCTCTGATGCGGGAGGGGCTTGCCTTTCCTTCATTGGAACTCTTCTGGCCACACAAATCAAGCAAGACTGCAAATCTTAAATAAAACAATATTACTTCAGTAATTTTTGTTGCGCAGGAAAGAAGAGCACGAAAGAAATAAATGTCCTTCATTACATTTTTGGATTAAACCGAATAGGTTTAGTACTCATGAAAGCAAGCGATGGATAGCATTGATATGTCTACATTGTCCTCACAGACACAAAGTCACAGACTGGGAGGGTTTTCTGCAAGAAAATCCCTGTGCAGATTTCTTTGTGGATATTACCCTACATCAGTCATAACATTGCATTCATATAGATTCCTCTCAAATTTTCTTAGTCATGAGAAGAGCCTATGCAATAAACTGTTGCATTTATTTGCAGGTGTATATTTATAGCTGTAGCTCCACAGATTAGCAAATATTGAACAGAAAATAACATATTGCAAATGTAGAGAACACAATTCTTGAACACATACCTAACTTTGGAATTTCTAAAACACATTCCTTCAAGCATGTCTAAAGTACTTGTGCTTCTTGAAGAAGAATTTTCACAATTAGCCATTCTGAGTGCTCAAAATGCATCAGAGAAAATGTAACTGATGAAGGTGTAAATAGTGAAGGAAATGCTGAACCCACAATAGTCTTCACATTCTGATAACTCAAAAACGGACAGCAAAATTTTGCTAGGCAATGGGCCAAATTCTTCTCACAATTACACTGGTGTAAGTCCAGTGCATGAAATACATGAAGTTATTCCCAATTTATATTGGTGTGTCTGAACAAGTGGTGTGCATGCCAGCGTATATAATGGAAATTAAAAGGAAAGTTACACGGTTTAAAGCAAAAGGGAAAGTTTGCATATCTTTCATTCCCCATAATGGAGAAACTATTTTATCTTGATTTCACTGCTGCTACTGACCTATGATTTTTGGAGTAGGCCTGGAAGGAGAAGGTAAAGACACCACTAAAATAAGCAAAAAAAAGTATGCACCATTTACCTTCACCATCTTCCTTGATGGACTTTGGTTGAGAAACAGCAAAGCACTGCATAGTTTCATATTTCTGATGTGCTTCCTGGTTATCAGGGCCTTCTTCAGCATCAGTTAAAGGTTTTACCAGCATCCGGCAATTAAAGGTATGGCTATTGCGCCTAGGGGCTTCACCAGACCAAGGTCCCCCATTCACTGAACAAAGCAAAGTTCATATAAGAAGATTAGTCTCAGAAGTAGTCATTCCTACGGGTCATCCAGAGCGTATGTGTAAAAAGAGAATTAATTATGGTGCTTTGTAAACTGGGGGAAACAATCTCATTCAATAAACAATACAATTTTGATATTAGAGTCCTATCCAGCTGGTGCAAGGTAATTTCATCTTTGATTACAGTCCCTAGTTTGTTTAGCCACCTTGTCTTTTCTTGATTAATCAGCTTAAAAAGAGAATAGGCAGAAAGGCAGTGTATAGTTCTAAATACCTGGACCCAAAAAAGAGAGGGAGCCACCCAAATCAACTCACAGACACTGCAATCAGTACTGGACAGAGTATGTTAACTCTATGTGCCTAGAGGAAAGTGTTTACCATAAGGTAATGCGTTTGCCAATATACATGTGGGAGTGGGTTGGTTAATACAAAAGAGAAGGGCTATATCATTCAAAATGTATTGGACAGAGTAGGAACATGGGCAGATAAGGAGTTAACATGCAGTGTACAGAAACCTGAGGCCAGGGGCTAGAGACACATTAAAACAAATATCCTCAGCTACAATGTAGAACACTGCAGGAGGATGACCTGGGTGCATTGGCAGGTAAAACTAATGCCTTTTCCAGAGGGCTTAAGAGAAGTAAAAAAGGAAACAAAATCCCTAGGATGCATAAATATAGATACTGAACAAAAGTCAGAGCAAATTTAACCCTGCATAAGGCACTAAAGAGGTCATATTTAGAATACAATACACAGTCCGGATCAGTAATTTGTAAAAAGTAATAAATAAATGGAGAAGGTACAGGAAAGGCTGATAACAACTTACGTTTCTTAGCCATCCAAAAATGTTACACATTTTTCTACTCTTTAATATTTATTTTTTTAAAAGAGGTTATGACGACCTTACTAACATATAAATGTTACAATGAACAGAAATGAAATAATACTGTCCAAGCTATTGCGAACAAAGGTACATGCAAATAAAGCAGTGTCAAAAAAACTAAGATAGTAGAAATCAGTAGAAATAAAGTATAAATGAACATAGCAAAAGTTGCAACTAATACAAACAGTTTTTAAAAAGCAATAGGATAAACATTTGTGCAAAAATCATAGTAATAAAACAATCTAATGCAAGGCAGTTGCAAAATGTCCTCTCTTCCTTGTAGTTATGAACCATTTCTTAGAATAACCCATTTACGTGGGGGAGGGAGGAGGACTCAAACAGATAATGCTATATCGTGTTTGTAAGGATTCACTCTAAAGAAGTTGCAGCAATGTCATTCATACATCTGCCAGTTACTATGAGCAGCTTTGAACAAAGGCTGACTCCCAAAAGAAGAGACAAAAGGAGGATAGTTTTGAGAAACAATCATTTGGTACATAGCCTGTAGGCATACTGAAGATAAACACAGTACCTCTGACAAGGACTTTAACTTAAGTAACTGAGTGCCGTTAAGGGAAGCAATGAAAACATTGACTTAAGAAACCAAAGATAAATACAAATGAGCAATGGCAAGTTTTTAAGATAAATGTATATACCTAAAGATTTTGGCAGCAGGTTTCTGACAAATTCATTGTGGTCCCCTACATGCAGGATGCTGTATACACTTGTGTTCATCAGCTCTTCTTGATTGTACCTTAGGTATTGTGTCACATTCTCAGAAACAAACACAATATTACCTTCCAGGTTCACTACAAAGAAGAACCCATCTAGGGCCTAGTAGAAAAACATGAAGAGAAAGCCATAATCTGATTAACAAAAGATACACAGGAAACAATAACCTCTTTTAGAGGACAGATGTCTCTTCTCCTCCTGCCCCCTCCCCCATCTAGCTTGTACTGAAAAGATAATGAGAATATGAAATTCCACACAGTGGAACAAATCCTACTCAAGATGCAATGCTAACAAACTGTTAAAAGGGTTGAAAGATGTACATTTCATATCAATAATGTTGTGAAACCAGTACTTAAAGGCAGAAAGAAGAAATTGTATTTTTAAAGTTTATTGTGATAGTTTTTAAAAAGACCAGTAACTTGGCTAACTGCCTTTTAAAACATATGTTGAATATCTGTTTCTCCCCTAATCAGGAGAAAACAAAAGTTCAGACTCAGTAAGAAGTTCTCAGACAAAGAAAAAAGCATAGTTTGTTGCCTAGCAATAACTGTTCTTATGAGGCAAGGATGATTACGCATAAACGCCTAGGAATAACTCAGAGCCTTCCTCTCACTTTAATTTTGACATGTAAACAGATCAGGGACACAGATTTAAATTCAAACCATCAAATCCATTGGATCCAAGCATTCAATTACCAGCTCAGGCCACATGAACCTTCTGCCACTTTGCCTGATGTATTGACTCTTCAGAAGGCTGCTTTGAAAAAATGCTTAACTTCCATTTTGATTTGGAAATGCAAGAGGGTAATTTTGTACGTATACTCAGAGGAACAAACCACTGATAGGACACCAGGGTTACCCATGACTTTTAAAAAATAAAAGCGAGTGGATCCACACTACTGATATGCCTGAACAAAGCACAAGGAGATGTTGTCACAGTACACACTGTAAACATCAACATGTGGTATAAATGGTTAAACCTTTATAACACACAACCTGTAATAGCCTTAAGATGCATTCTTAGCATACCTAAGCTGTAGATGTGTATTACAAATACTACACACCACTGAGCTGTTAGCAGATCCATATATAATAAAATCTGGCTGGGGACCCTACAGCATATCAAAAGGAAATCACTTGTTTTATTATTTATATTTCAGTAGTGCCCACAATATGCTTGATGTTGCACAGATCTACCGTACACAAAGACACAATCCAGGCCCTAAAAGGCACACAATATAAAAACAAGAAAAACAAAACAAAACAGAGGAAGGTGGGTAAAAGAGGGCACAACATACAAAAAGAGCATTCATGTTAATGATTGGCATGCGCTTTGTTTGTTCCATTTTTAAATTATATATTATAAAAGTTAAGATACACACACACACACACACACACACATTTATGGTCGCCAACTGCTTTTGAGTTTAGATATTTGTTCTGTTAATTGTCAGAATTTTTAATCCTTATGTTTTGTTTGTTTGCATTGCGACCACTGCCTTCTTTCTGTTTCTAATTATTTTAACTTTTGCCTATTTGTGACTTGCCTGCTTTCTACATGTTTTGATAACAGTTGCATACTTACTTATTTTTAACCTATATCTATTTAAAAGCTTTAATTTATTTAGGTCCCAATTCTAATCGCAAAGCTCCCATTGATATGACTGGTACAGATCAATGTCTTTTTGTGTTTGTATCTATGCACCACTGGGAAGACTTTAAAAAGCACTAACTGTAGATAGTCGTCTAACAGGGTCTTCAGCACCTCAGTGATTTCCCCTCAACTTATATCATCCACAATCTAAAACCTCCTATTATAGCTATCTCCTTGGTGGGGGAGCACCCCATGCAACTTCTTCATTGCTATTTCTTGAGCTGACCAGAAGGATTAGTAGGTAGTAGCATGAGTCTATGTAATGATTATGGCCTATCTATAAGTGCTCTCATCTCCTAACACAGTGATCCCCAAACTTTTAACAAGGCGTCCCACCTTGCCCCTCTGTGCCCCACCCCCTCGTTCCCCCCCCAGGAGCTGGGGCTGGGAGCGGGGCCACAGTCGGGGCGGAGGCCAAGGCTGGGGCCCAGAGCAGGACCCGAAGCTGAATTGTGGTCAGGTGTAGAGCCATGGCCAGAGGCCCTGGGGCTGTGGTTGGGGCAGGTCTGGGGCCAGGAGCAGAGCCAGAGGCCGAGGCAGGACCTGGGAGCAAAGCCACAGATGGGTATGGGGCCAAAGCAAAGCGGAGCTGGGTGGTACGCCTGCCCCACCCCCTGTGGTGGCTGCCCCAGCCTGCTGCATCCCCCTGAATGTTCCTCCGCACCCCCCGCAGAGGGGGCAGCACCCCACAGTTTGGGGAGCTCTGTCCTAATGTTCAGTTTACTTTTAGGGTAACTGTTAGGCTGTCAAACCAGCTTATGGAATCAAAATATTTAAAACTTATCGAGGCTTCTACTTTGAAATGTTGATTTCTTATCTCTTCCCCTAATGTTTTGCACCATGACAGACTGCCGGAACAATAACGTAAACTTGTGCCCCTCCCTTCAGCACTCTTACTCTGACAAGTGATCACACAGAAGGGGCAATGAGGTTGTCAGAGAGAATAAGAGAAGAGAAATTATTTTAGAGGATGTGTTGGAACAGAAAACAAAGTTTTGTTCTTTGTATTGTTGTGGATTATTGTCTCACTCTCTTCTGCACACACACTCCCCTGAAATTTGTAAAAATCCCATCAGAACCAGCGAATTATGATGAATTTTATTTACATTCTTCAACAGGAAACACTTGCAACTGTGACTACATCCCAATTAAATTCTTTAATAGAAAAGAGAATTACATTTCTAAAGCAAATAAGGTAACTAGTATGCAGTCAGGTGCCAGTGCTATTATGGTCCTTACTTCATAAAGAGAAAAAAAAAGTGGATTTATCAAACCTATAAGGCTAAAGAGATGAAAAACACTTAATTGCATTTCCTTACAAAGCTAAAGATACACAGAATACATCTGTAGTCTTTTTAAAGAATGAGTAACAATTTTGTGTCCTTTTAAGTATCTGGTACACAAAGGCTTGCGTTTATTAATATAATTTTTAAATTTTTTATTTTCAATACAGAATGGTTTCATGATAGAGGAGAAAAATAAATTAAATCCTGATAAAGTAACACTAGGGTAATAACCTGTGATTTTAAATATCACGTGTGCTGCAATAGCTAAGCACAATAGGGTGAGACGGATAATTTTTTAGCCTTAAATTAATTTTGTGTGTGATTAAGTCAGATTTTTATGATCAATTAACATTTACATGGAGACTGGAATTACTACACTGCCATGCATGAGCTATGAGATTTAACTCTGCTTGTTAACAAAAACCACAACATTCAGTTCAGTAAACAAGTGTAATAAATGTTAATTGACGTTTTCATCTAATGAATATAATGCACTAGTTATTCAGGGGACAACTTCTTCATTCTGTCTAATCTATCTAACCTATCTAGTGCTCTGCCTTGTAGCTTTAGAGCATTTTTCAGTGCCCTAATTCCATATACAACTCAGAAAACAATGTTTTCAGATTTCTGTGTTTTTATCTAATGAGTCATGGGAAGTAATTCAAATATTTATCAATGGTATATTTATTAGTGGTTACAGCTTGGCTGATGCTACATTTCGAGAATAATGGGGTAATTTATATATCTGTCAAACTCGGTTCCTCTAGCTGGAGTCAGGGCTTTTTGTTTAGTTTTGTCTGAACCAACATTTATCCTTCCTTACAGATAAAGCTCACTGTCAGAATGGGTATTAAGTGTTTGTAACCGATCTTAAACAGATAAAACATCAGTGACAGAGAGCACATGACAGTAGCTTAATATGTTAGTGTCCTAGAGAACATGTATGCACTATAGATAACAAGGATATCAAGGGTGCATTTAAGAGTTAAGGTTTCAGCCATGCAGCCTTCTTCTGATATCAGTGGAAGTCATGTAAAGTCATGCAGAATTCTTTGCTAAGCTAATCAAAAGATTTATCCTGAATTCTCATAGATGAGTTTTTTGTAATCAGGAGGGAAAATAAGCATGTTACCGATGCTGAAATGACAAAAGTAATTAAAACAATGTGTAGAAACAATTGGAAACACTCCCTCCCCCTCAAGCCCACATGTATACGTGTCATAACTCATTGTGAGCATACAAATGGGTCTTCCAAATCACCATATTTCAGACACACACACACACAAAATTAGGATATTTCATAAAAACATTGGAACTCAAGGAATAGCCAGAACTATAGTGATTACATATATAATACAATGCTATTGTTCTACTCGTGTTCCCCTGGCAATCAGCGTTTTGTCACTGAATTAAATTCAATAGGATTAGTAGCATCCTCTGTATTTGTGATATGGCATGGCATCCTAAGTAGCGAGGAAGGCTGTTTTATTAAAGTGGTAACATTTGATCATGCTTTAAGAGTGAGTTCCAATTTGATTTCTTCACTCCATAACATTCATCTTGATATTATATGTAGCAGAATTAACTCCAATGTAAAGAAAACTTTGGGCACTTCACCTCAAGCATCATTGGTCCAAGTGCATCCTTGTCGATGACACTCTGACCTGTAGATGATACATCTGCTTTTTGCACTTCATCTTCATTGGCTGCCGCTGCTTTTTCTGCATTAAAGAGAACTATGCATTAAATGACAGAACAAAGCTTTCAAAAAGGTATTGTCATTTTCCAAGTCCACAGCGGTTTGTGACATAGCTACCAAGCAGTTACTGTGCAAACCACTACAACTGAGATTAAAGAAACCTCTGTGGGGAAGTAAGGTTAGTGGGTTAAACTTTTAAATTCTGGAATTGTAGGCTCAAATCCTTCTGTAGGATACCAATTAAATAGTGGTTTCATCCTGGTCCCTACCAGATAGATATTTGATTAAGTTACAGAACACATACAAACAAGTGCATGACAGGCACTCTTGGCTTACAAAGAGGTGGAGAGCTGACTGGAAGACCTTGCAAAGCACCTGTCTCGCTATCACTACAGTCTCTTTTCATGAGCACTACATTTAAAAAGAAAATGGACACTAACTTTAGACTGATCCAGAATTCGTGCATAAGTGAAAGAGTCTTTGCACTCCCATTTCCACACCACCCAATTTTTGTTTATCATTTTAAAAGCAACATTTTGACACTAGGCCATTAGCATATGGCTGATATACAAATACGAACACAACACTAGTTTTAAACTCACACTGTATAGGTAGTTCTTTTTCCGCTGTCATTTATGCATTTTTACCAACATGCACATAAGATACATATGATTTCAAGTGCACTTCATGAAAATTAAATTATAAACAACATAAGCAAACAAAAATAACTTTTTGGGAGCATAACACCATCTATGACAACGTGTCAATTATACCTATCTGAACACTTTGCTCCCTTGTTTCTGCTCCATGTTGCAGTACTGATTAAACATCCATACCAGAATTTTGGCCTCAAAATAGCTTATAAATCAAATTAATTTACTGATCTTCCCTTACAATCACGCCAATCTGTATGAATTAGTCTCTATCTTTTTTAAATTTTTATCTTGGAGTTAAAGGGGGGAACATTAGCAGAAAAAATACTACTTAAAGTTAATGCAACATCCAATCATTGTATGATGTTAATAATCCTCAAATCAAAACACATTTTTAGTGACCAACCAATAAAACATTAGATCTAAAAAGGAACCTAAAGTGACAACAGACTCAAAAAAACCCATAGATTTGCTTTTCTATGGTAACTACATATTGTCTATTGCTACATATCAGAAAATCAGAATAAAAATGTTTATTTTAAAAACACATTTTCTCCATGCAAAGGAAGCTAATGTTACAAAAAATGTGAGATAACAGATAACTTTTATAATTAGGGAAAAACATGTTGAGCTTGTTGCACTTCAACAGAAGTTTATACTTTCTACATCAACAAACCTTCAAATGTCCCATTATGATGATAATTACTAAAAATACCGTACACAGATGAGCCAATAAGCACTTGCAAAGCCCAGCTGTTAGAGAAAATTAAAGTACTGGTCACAGAAAGAAGAAGATACAAAAGAATGACCCAGACCCACAGTATTTTCCATCACTGAATTGATGCTCGTCTCACAGAGCTCCCTCTGGATTGTTCCTTTGGCAGAGGGTAGGAGGGCAAAGTGAATGTATAGTTCTTACAGCCCCCTACACGCAAAATTTGGTTGTCATAATCCACGGATTCCCACAAGATCAGTGCACATCTGTTAGAGAAAAGGTGTAACAGAACCCTCAGTGGTTCTCCCCTCCAAGGGTGTGAGAACCTGAACAAGCCCAGTCCTCTACACTGGATGGTTCTAGCACAGGTCCCACTTCCTTACTATTTGCAGGGGGCGGGGAGAAGGAGGGTTCTGGACTTTGTGGGCAAGATGGGGGGATCACAATGAAAGTCACAAACCCCAATGCATTCGGGGACATTCACTTCCTCTAGCCTCAGCAAAAGGGGAGGGGGTGTGGTGAGTTTGCAGTGCTGATAGCGACCCAGCACCAGCATAGTGGGTTTTAGGGATATCACTCTGACTGGGTCTCTGAGTCAGTCTTACTGTTGGAGTCCACTGTACTCTCCTCAGGCTCAGGTTAAGGGCTCCTGGCTAAGGGTTCCTGCCATGGTTTCAGGAGTCACTTCTGCAGTCTGCTGCTTAGGGCAATCCTGCTTCTTCTCCACTGCTGATAGCAGTTTTTTAAAGGCCTCCTCCCTATCATGCATGATTGACAGGGCTGGAGAGGTGGGATTAGTTCTATGGCCAGGGCCTCTCTGGCACCATCCTCATCTGGGTGGGAGCTATAGACCTCATCACATAAGGGTCCATGAATCTGCACTGCTTCATCTTACATTTATATAGTATTTTTCATCTGGCTGGACCCTTACATGTCTAAAAGCTACAGGCCTACAGGAATCACTTCACCTATTACTGAAATACAGCCCAGGAGTACAGGATAACAGAGAAGAGGACACTGCTCACCTGACACAACAATGGAGGGATGGAGGATTTGGCAGGAGACGTGCAAATCCCTATTCCTTTTACTAAAATTGACATTTACACAGTTTTTGTAATGATAAAGATTCTTCTTAAAATGCAATTTAAACAGACTCTTTCAAATGTAAAGATTTATTTTTAAAAATTACCGCTCACTTGCTGTAAAATTTGTTTTGGTTACTACAAAGGTTATTTACAGTAAGCTATAAGCATGGGATTTTCAAATGCATCTAAGCTCTGATTGCCTTCTGTGGGAGAAGTGCTACCCCAGTACTGAGTGCTTTTGAAAATTCCATACTGTTTTTTATAATATGTTCATGCACAATATGATAGCATTGCAAATAACTTCTGAAATATAATTGTTTGTATGATTGTTAAGATTAATAAAAATCATTTAAATAACCTTTTCAATAAGTGTTATACTTAGGATGATAAAATGTCCTTGTTCTGCAATGGCAACTCACACAAACTAATAAGAGATTCTCATGTTGGTCTGAAGATGGTTTGAGGCCTTTTTTGGGAGGGCAGGGGAGAAGGGTGGGCAGATTTCCGTCCCTTTGCTGAAAAAAATAAGGGGGGGAGGCAACCTAGCAGTTCTCCATATTCTACAGGACAGCAGAGTTTGTACCATATTATGTTAATGCTGCAAACATTTACTGAAAAGTTTACTGATCCTGAAAGCTGGGTCCAGCTCCTAGCAAAGTATGAGAGACTGTTTGAGTCCCACGCTGTAGGTGATATCACAAGCAGTCCCTGGTTGTGCATTGCAGAAGACCTATAATGGCAGTTCAATTTTTCAGAATACCATCTTTCTGTCCACTTTAATTCCCCTGTAGCAATCAATATTCTCTTGAACCCTCTAGAGCTCAAGATTAATTCTCTATGTCATTTGAAAGATAGGATTCCAGCTTTTAGACAATGTATAAAAGTGGCTCTAGCTCCAAATTTTCTTGACATAGGGGTGCTAAAAAAATCATGTCAGATGTGGAACAGCTTGGGGACAGGCAGGAGAGAGGAACTAAGCTAATTAAAACGGTATGATGTTAATTTCTTTTGTGAACAACTACAGCTAGATTAATGTTGCAGCAATCCATAGAAAATATCTGGTGCAGACCTGTTCAATGCATTGGTGCTTCCTAGATATTTCTTTACTGGATTTACAAGGACAGGTTAGTAACTTTCACTGTTTATTTCTCACATACGACTGATCGTTTACTAAAGACTTTTCAGACTGTTACAACCACAGAATTCACATCGCTCAGCAACGCTACTGGCTTGATTGTATCTCATTTATAGAAACACCTTTTATCTCTTATCTCACAAATAAGGTTTTGAGTCAAAAGAAAATGAAGGATGTTTTTTAATGTCTATTACAGTAAGTAATTTAAAACATTAATACCTGGATACACATTAAATTAAGATTATGCATACTGTATCAGTCACTGAATAAAAACAACATACCTTGCACTGTGCACTAATGCATATGAAATACACTCTTTAGTTTAAGGAGTCAGGCATTCCAAGGAGCATTACAAATTCACAAGGGGTGCCCAAAGTGCCCAATTTTATAATTGGATCTGTGATTTAATGGAAAGGTGTATAAAAACTCACAGATCCCTACTGGCTAACACATCTAAGCAACTTCATGCATACAAATTATTTCAGCTAAGTGGGGGTCAGCAGTGACTTATGCTCATGAGATGAACTGAAGATCTGCCTGTCTAGGATTGTAGCCAGTGATGATCTTCAGGTTTTGCAGCAGAATTATCCATTTTTGATTGAACTGTAGCCTGTTTTGGGGGAAGCCATCAACAAACATAGAGAAAGCAAGTGGACCTGGAGATCAGCAACCACTGAAGAATGCCAGCAGCAATAATGGCTGGGGTCTGGAGAAGAGCACTCCCGCGCATACCTGTTGAGGGTGGAGCCACCACAGAAGGCTCGACGACCCAGGGGGAAGTGAAACTACCTTGTCTAGTTTGTCTCTGTTTGGCTGGTATATTGATGCCAACCAAGCCTGGAGAGGTCTGAACCGCAGCCTCGCATGCAGGCCCACATATGTGCAGGAGACCATGTGTCCTTGGAGCTTTAAGCAGCTCCACACCGTCACGGTAGGATAGCGTCTGAAGTCCTGTATGATGGAACAAATGGTCTGGAAGCAAGTCTCTGGCAGAAGTGCTCTGGCCTGAACCGAGTCTAGGATGCTCCTATAAACTCTATTCTTTGGGTAGGGGACAAGGTCGACTTTGGTATGTTTAGCTGTAAACCCAGTCTATTGAAGGTCAACCATAACAGGTTGACACGTGCCTCTACCTGCTCCTTGGAGCGGCCCTTGACAAGCCAATCATCTAGATATGGGAACGCTTGTACCTGTCGTCTCCTTAGGAATGCAGCAACAACCACCACACACTTGGTGAACATTCGAGGGGCTGCTGACAAGCCAAAGGGGAGGACTATAAACTGATAAAGAGTGTGGTTTACTACAAACCTGAGGAACCTTCTGTGGGACGGGACTATTGATATAGGAAAATAAGAGTCCTTCAAGTCGAGGGTGGTATACCAGTCCCCGGATCCAGGGAAGGGATGATAGCAGCCAAGGATACCATGTGAAACTTCAATTTCTCCATGAATCTGTTGAGATTTTGCAGGTTGAGAATGTATCTGGACCCTCTTTGGCCTTTGGGATTAGGAAATATTGGGAGTAAAACCCATTTCCCTTTAGTTCCTGAGGAACTTCCTCTACTGCTCCTACTCTTAGGAGCCTTTGCACCTCCTGCATAAGAAGTTGCTTGTAAGAGGGGTCCTTAAAGAGGGACAGGGAAGGGAGAGGAGGTACAGCATTGGCGAGAATATCCCAATTCTACTATGCACAGCACCCATCTCTCTGAGGTTATCTGAGCCCAGGCATGATAGAAATGGGATAGACAGTTCAAGAAGCAGGGAGAAGGATCTGGGATCTACTCTGGTGCGCTGGCATCAGGCGCACCTTCAAAATGCTTGGTTGGGGCTGCAGGACTGCCTCGCTGAGCTCTGGCCTTAGCTAGATGGAGGTTGAAGCTATAACGTCTGTTATTTCTGCTCCGCTTCCTATAGTAGTACTGCACAGGATAAAACTGCTGAATAGGCTGTGGCTTAAAACGCTTCCTTTGAGTGGGTGGAGTATGAAGCCCTAAGGATTTCAGTGGTGCCCGTGAATCCTTCATGCTGTGGAGTTTGAAGTTCGTCTGCTCCGAAAACAACCCCAAACGGTTGAATGGCAAGTGTTGAATTGTTTGTTGGACTTCTGGGGGGAGGCCTGATACCTGCAGCCAAGAGCTTCTTCTCATGGTGATCGTGGAGGACGTGGTTCGCGTGGCCGAGTCCATCGCGTCCAGAGCAGCCTGCACCTTGCCCTTTTCCACAATTGCTCCGAATTGCAATCTGGAGTCGGCCGGTAGCAGTTCTTTGAACCTTGCCATGGACTCCCATGAATTAAAATTTTGGCAGCTCAGCATCACTTGTCGGTTTGCAATGCAAAGCTGGAGCCCCGCTGTGGAGTACACCTTCCTACCGAAGGCTGAGTCCTTGGACTTGGGCATTGTGTCTTGCAGCCCCTGCCTCTCTTTCTCATTTATTGCCTCTACTACCAGTGACTCTGGCTGTAGGTAGGTAAAGAGAACGCATACCCTTTGGAGGGTGCAAAGTACTTTCTTTCTATCCCCGTGGGTGGCAGGGAAGGGGGGATAAAGGCTGGTGTCTGCCACAATGTTCTGGTGGTATTCTGGATGGTTTATTGAGGGGCATTGCTTGAGGGACCCTCTGGTGCTAAGATGTCCACCATAGGGTCCACTGACTCTTTCACTTCTTCCACTTGGAGTCCTAGGTTCTGGGCCACTCCTTGCATTAGATCTTGGTGTGCCCTGTTGCCCACTGGGGGTAGCACGGTTGAAGTCCCTGCCACCACCTCATCAGGGGAGGAGGATGAGGATACCTTGGGTGGTACCGAGCCTTCCTAACCCTCTGGGTCACACGGTTTGCCCCTGTGCTGAGTTGACATGCTCGGTGCCGGGGTCGGCCCCGGTGCCAAACCCGCACTGTACTCTGGCCATCCACGATCTTGATCTCGACGTCTGCCTCGGTGCTGAGCGGTATCAAGTGTTCCTCGGGTGGTCGGGGAGCCAGTTTATCAGAGACGACTAAGTGGGAACGCTTAGAGTAAGATCCCTGGGCCTGGTGGTATGCCCACGGTCCAAAAAGGTCCAAAAGGGCCATTGCGCAGGCATCTGTCACCGTGCTGGCGAAGGTCCCATGAAGGGAGCCTGCCCCTTTCTCCCCCTGTAATGGTGCTGCTCTGACCCGTACTTTGAGGTATATGACTTTGTCTCTGAGTCCGATGACATTGAGCGTGGAGGCCATGACGGTGCCAAGTGAGATGGTGCCAGAGAGAGTTACCAAGGGGAAGGCGACTGGTGCCACGTCATGGCAGGCTTGCCTCTAGATGGCACCGCACTTCACCATGGTGCCGGAGGTCTTAATTCTGGCGCTCTCTCTGTTCTGGCAAGGGACTGCTGTGCCGTCATGGCTATCAGGTCCCTAGCCACCTCAAAAGTGTCAGGGGTGGAAGGGAAGTCCAACTCTTCCACCTTACTCTCCACTGGTGCCAGGTTTGCCGAAGCCCTCTGTGGGTCAGAAGTCAATGGTGCCACCTCTGGTGGGGTAGGTGTCGGGTGCCACGGCATGGGACACACACCATTAGTGCTGTCCATCCCTGCAAACATCCTATATCAGTCTTTTAAAGCCTCTTCTGAGGCACGGTAGAATGGGAGCAGTGAGAGGTTGTCTTCGGTGCTGGAGAATGCCGGTGTCACTATTCTCTCGGTGTAGAGTCCTTTTTCAGCACTGTAGACTCTGTAACAGAGGCCAGCGCACTCCGCACCAAGGTGCTGGATCCAAGTGGCCTGTGGCCAGTTGGTGATGGAGAGCTGCCTTCATGAGGAGGTATAATGTTCCTCTCCTTCTTGGTCCTAGGATGAATCCCCTGCAAATCCTACAGCGATCACTCCAGATTGGATTCGTGGGAATCGTCCTTTGGCATGGGTTTATGGCAGTTCCCACACAGTTTGAACACTTGGGACTGAGGCATGCCCTGGTTCCCGGGTGGGAAGAAACATAGGGGGTGAGGGCCCAAAGAAAATTTTAGCTAACTAGCTAACTACTACTAACTAATTCTAATCTAACTATATACAGGAACCACAGCAGAAGACCACTAGGGAAACACTTGCTGAGGCAAGAGAAGATAGAAGCTCCAACGACCGTCACAGGCGGTAAGAAGGAACTGAAGAGGCGGTAGGGATAGATGGTGCCATGGAGGCAACTGAACTGACCTGACAGGTATCAATAGAGGAAAAACCTTCAGAAGACTGTACATGCGGCGTGCACACACCTACGTGGAATTGACATGAGCAAGCACGCAAAGAAGAAAAGCCCATTCCTAGCCATCACGCTTGTGGGAAAGAGCTTGAAAACATGAACCCTAAAGACTCAAAAATCAAAAGGCAAATAAAAACCCCACCACGTTTATAGTTTCTAAAAGTTTCACACAGTTTAAGCCAATTTCATGATATTTGGAATGCCCAGGGTAGGCAAAACAGCAATAAAGGGCCCAATCCTGCAAAGCCTCTCTCTTGTGAATGGTTCTGAAATCAGTGGGACCACTTACGTGACTGAAGCAGACAGTCGAGCTCTACTGAGGTCGAGCTCTGGCACAGGGGACAGGGCACGAGGTGTCTGGCTCCCCGATTCTGCCCCTGCTGCCATAGTGTCTGTTAGAACAGCCTGATGGCTGCTTTAATTTCAAACACTTGGAAAGGGTCATAAGGAAGCTTATATCAATGCAAGATTTGCTGAGTGAACCTCACATTAGATAAAGGGAGGAGCACTGGCCTATGCAAAGTTGGGGAATGGGCAGCTGGAGCTAGCTTCACGCCAATGGAAATTTCACTTCCATAAGGGGAATTGTCTGCTAGCTGTTTAGGGTCAGAATCTATCCTGAGTGCTGCAACGGTGACAGAGTGCAAACCAGAACGTAATCCTATTCATATGAACAGGGCTAACTAACAAGGCTATGCCCATAGTTACTAAATTAAACTGGAAAAGAATATATGTAATTTGGAAACTACACATGAAATAATCATCAACCCTGCTCAATGAAGAGTTTAGAGACTAGAGACTAAAAAATAGACTCCTTCGAGACATACTTTTATGTTAAGTAAAAACATACACATGCAATTATGTAGTATTTTAGGGATGTGTGTAGTTTCCATTTTAAACCATGGATAGGTTTACAGTTGTTTAAATATTAATATACCAAAACAAACTGATTCATATTTTACATTGGCCATTTTTCCAGTGGTCACCAATGATATTTATTTTTCTTTATTTTTTTTATATCCACAAGTAAAAACAAAAAAACAAATATTTTTTCAGTAAGCTCAGTGCCGGGAATGTCTCAAATTTTATATGAAGCTCAGCCCAGATTCAGATACAATCAAACCTTTATTAAAGTACGTTAATCTAGTAGGAATTCTGAAATCAAAGGGAGAGAAGCCAAGGGCAACCATTTAAAGCCTCCTAAAATACTTTTAAAACATAGGTAACTTTTGAATTTTTTTTTTATTTCACTATCTCTATTCCCCTAGCCACACCCACAAAAAGTTTTTTTTACACTTTTTTTTTGGTCCCTTTAGATTCCTGAAAGATGAATAAAACATGAAAGGATTTGGATCTCTCTCTCTTTTAAACAATACATCCCTGCAGTTGCAGTACCACAATTGGATGAACAAGCAGAGGGTTCTCTTCTGTCTGTTTCTATGCTTTATCCCTCTCTTTCAATGAAACTGCTTTTAGGAACAATTCCTCCTTGACCCTTCCTCTGCCTTGCAATCCAGAAATCCAGTACAAATTAATGAGATTTCCATTTTTAAAACAAAGAACAAAACCCAACTGTCTTCAGGGACTATGTTAAAATGAGTCACACTACAAAAGAAAAGAAGGGATTTGCATCAATACAATATATATATTTATTTTTTACTCTTAGCAGTAACTATTATGTGTTTTTTCTACTGGAACAAAAGGAGCAAAAAAGAGAGAGAGAAGTGAGTAAGGAAGCATTAGATACATAAGATACATACAATACTTTTGAAAATAAGTGGGGGAAAGAGACAATAGATTTGAAGAACATCCAGATTACATTGCGCTACATCACAGACACCATCATGTGTACGTTTGAAAGTGAAATTTCAGATTTTTTTCCCTAATGGGAAGAGCAGCACAACACAAAGTGAGCCGCAAGCAAAAAACAAACAACAAAACAAAAAACCTGAAACCAAAGGAAACTTTTTTTTAGGCAGCACTTCTTTAAAAGAGAATTTATCAGCTGCCACATACATTTTATTCTCTTCTTAATTTTCTAGAGTTGCTATTGAAATGTCATGTCTATCCAAAGTCATGTATCTTTATTTATTGAAATAACAAAACAAATATGCAAACAGAGATGTTTTGTGTCAGTAGTTACAGAACATTCATTTCTCTACAGGGAAAACAGCCATGACTCAGGAGACATCTTTATAATTATAACAACTGTAGCAGCAGCGGTATCACCAGCACTGATTACTTGAAGGTGACTTAAATGCTATACAACATTTCTGAATCTACAATTAAAATTAAATTCTACAGTGCAAATGCTTTTAAAACACCTGGTTTTTTCTCCATTTTTTTCAAATTTGTTTATGCATTAGACAGCCATTGTGGATAGTTTGTTTCACTTGTTGTCAGCTAGTCTTTCATAAAGCAGGGGAGAGAATAAAGGAGTAAAACATAGGCAAGTGTGATTATAAAAACATACAAATCAGCAGAGAACAGAAATAGACCTAGTGCCTGAAACTACTTTTGACTAATTTTTAAAAAATTGACTAGACTTCTACTTGGCGCTTTAAATTTCAGATTTCATAATAATATGGGTTTATAATCACCACTAAATATTAATTATGTGGACTATGGCAAGAGACAGTATTAGTGTAAATAGGACTATAAAAAAGAACAGCTTCATATTTACAAACTTTAGAATAAGAAAGAAAAAAAAGTTTTTAGTAATTCAGTGCATTCCAATCGCAGACTAGCAAATACAATACAATGCATGGGGAAGCAAAACAGTGCAGAATTTTAAAATTATTTTGATACTCGGTTAACTATGGGAATACCAGTTTTCCTTGTAGTTGTATTATTCAAAGCATTAGAATATATAACTAAAATGGTATTTGATATACTTATGCATATTTGTAAACCAGTTCCCTGTACTTCAACATGAGCAAAGTTGTTCCCTCTGAAATTTACAATTTCTTTGACAGCAGTCTTTTGAAAAATTGATAGCTCTCTCAAAAACAAACTTTAAGACTTTAAGCAGAAAATTTTTGTCCCTCCCCGACGAGCATGCCTAGCTATTATTTAGGGAAGTGATTATAAATTGAGATTGCTGTCACACCTTACAGCATATCTCTGCATGGAGTAAAGAACCCATTAGATAAGTGTACTCATTTTCCACTCAAACTATAGATAAATTACTATAGGAAAAGCTATGTAACAGAAAGGTTTTAGGAGGTAAAACAGGGGAGAATTATGCATCTGCACTGAACTAAAATTAGAAAAGCTGCCATATGGCTCTGTGAAGCCAGCAGCACATTCTTATTCATTAGGAAGCATTCTGCTAACATCAAAACACAAGGCCCTTCCTGTGCTCTCCAAATGTGTATCTTTTCAACATTAATGCACTATATATCATCAGGCTGCTGAAATCTCCTGCAGCGCATATTAAAGAAGCACAGCTGCACTTTTTCTCAGCACTTTTACTCAGTGAGTAGTTTAAGAGCAAAGCTTAAAGCTTCCTCACACCCATCCTCTCTCACAGCCTCTTGTTAGCAAATCATGGTTTCCCTTCAGCATTAAGGCGACAGCCTGATCACCCAATCTCAGCTCAAAATGATATCAGAATCCAGTTCCTCCTCCCCCACTTCATTGCTGAGAACGAAACAGACTTTGTTTCACTTTTACCACACTGGCAATGTAAGATTACTTAAACTGAGGACTAAGCTATCAGAAGATGAAAAGTTGTAAGATCACTTACTCATCCAGAACAGTGATAACACTATGTTTAACATTCTGAATACTATATTCTTTTCAGAATTTCCAACACACTATTAGTCTGATCATCCTTCCCCCCACCCCAACTGTGGAAATCAGCTTCTGTAAAATATAGCACCTTCCCACGAACATGCAAAGTGTAGCTAAACTTTGACACAACCTTTCAAATTTTGGGGAACTTCTGATCTTAGAAAATGAAATTATAGTATCTAGTGTTTCAAGTTTTCTGACATTCCCTGAAAATATAATTCTCAGTCTAAAACCTAGTACATTTTTAGGCATAATAAAAGAAACAATTCAATTAATAAATAAAATAATGAATATGAATGTATCTTCTCCTACCTCATCACCATGGTTCTCTTTTTGGTCTACCCACTTCCAGTATTAGTTTTCTATAACCCCATATAACTACCATCTGACACTATCCTGTGTGGTATAATCCTGCACCACTAGGTTAAATTGGAAATATAGATGGAAGTGGAGGGTAAAGTCATGAAATAAATTTGGCAAGAATGACGTCCAAGCCTGGGCCAGCAAATGGCCCAGCTTGAATCTGTTCCTCCATGAAGGCTCTTTTCTTTCCCCATTAATATATTCCCTCTTAACAAACTGTGCTCACACACTTGGGTCATTACACCCAGGATTCAGTGTTTTCCATAATTCCATGACTGGAACTGGCTCCAGACCGGTTACAAAATTTAAGCTTTTAATTTTAAAAAAATGTTTGCCTTTTGCAAAAACAACTAGCTTCCAAATGAGAAATGATGTGACATTATCCTAAATAGACAAACAAAAAGCTTTAAACAACTGCTGTAAAGGATAATTCTTGGCCTTATGGTGACAATCTAAATGTCAACATTATTACTGTTTCACTATTGATCATTTGCAGAAACATCCACCTAATGGTTAGGTTTATCCATTTTTGTTGGACACAGTGGCGGATGCTATTGAAAGATGAGACAGATGTAATAGGACATCTAATTTAGTTTCTGTCAAAGGTTGGTGAGTCTGTGAACTAGGAATACATGTTCTCTCCAAAATGTCAATTTACCTTCTGCCTCATAATGGGAAGCAGAAGAGTAGATGCATTCCCTCAGAGTCTAAAAGCCTCAATGATCAAACCCAAACTGTTTTTGTTTTGTTTTGTTTTTTAAAAAGGCAACAAATGTAACAAAGTCCTGTTCCTGTTCCGGTCACCTCTATTGTCTATCAGTAAAGGCACAGAGGGCCTGCTGGCATCCTGACATTTAAGTGAAACCTCATAGAATTAAAACCAAGATTAAAATAATCTGGGACCAAGTTACCACAGAAATCCCTTCTCAACCTATGCCTCCAGCAGTGAACAGCAGAAGTGCTCGAGGCTAGCTTGTTATAAATGGGAGGAAATTCCTCATGAAGGCCCCTTGAATCCGGAATTCACTTAGACTCATAGACTTTAAGGTCAGAAGGGAAAATCATGATCATTTACTCTGACCTCCTGCACAATGCAGGCCACAGAACCTCACCTTAGCCTTCTTTTGGTTAGGCTAAACAAGCCAAACTCTTTGAGTCTCCTCTCATAAGGTAGGTTTTCCATTCTTCAAATAATCCTAGTAGCCCTTCTCTGCTTCTGTTCCAGTTTGAATTAATCCTTCTCAAACACAGAAGATCAGAATTGCACACAGTATTCCAGATGAGGTCTCACCAATGCCTTGTATAGGTACTAACACTTCCCTGTCTATACTGGAAATATGTTGTCTGATGCATTCTAGGATTGCATTAGCCTTTTTCAAATCCGCATTAGATTGACGGCTTATAGTCATCCTGTGATCAACCAATACATCCAGGTCTTTTTCCTGTGTCGCTTCCAACCGATAAATCCACAGCTTATAACTAAAATTCTTGTTGTTAATCCCTAAATGCTTGACCTTGCACTCTGCACTATTAAATTTCATCCCATTTCTATTACTCTAGTTTACTAGGCCAGACAGATCTTCTCGTATAGTATCAATCCTCCTCTGTATTAGCTAAACCTCCCAACTCCACGTCATCAGCAAATTTTATTAGCACACACACATTTTGTGCCATGATCAGTAATAAAAATGTTAAATAAGATTGGTCCCAAGACCGATCCCTGAGGAACTCCGCTAATAACCTCCCTCCAGCCAGACAGTTCACCTTTCAGCATGATCCATTGTAGTCTCCCCTTTAACCAGTTTCCTATTCATCTTTCATTCTCATATTAATCCTCATTTTCTCCAATTTAACTAATAATTTCCCATGTGGAACTGTATCAAGTGTCTTACTGAATTCCAAGTAGATTAGCTTTACTGCATTTCCTTTGTCTAAAAAAATCAGTTATCTTCTCAAAGAAGATCAGGTTGGTCTGGCATGATCTACCTTCTGTAAAGTCATGTTGTATTTTATCCTGATTTCCATTCACCCCTACGTCCTTACCCACTTTCTCTTTCAAAATTTATTCCAAGACCTTGCATACAACTGAGGTCAGTCAATTAGTTAACAGGCCTGTAGTTTCCTGAATCACCTTTTTCCCTTTCTCAAAAATAGAAACTGTATTAGCAATTCTCCAGTCATAGGGTACAACCCCTGAGTTCACAAATTCATTAAAAATCCTAGCTATTGGGCTTGCAATTTCACGTGCCAATTCCTTTAATATTCTTGGATAGAGATCATCTGGGCCCCCCTATTTAGTCCCAGTAAACTGTTTGAGTTTGACCTCTACCTCGGATGTGATAATTTCTACCTCCATGTCCTTGTTGCCATTAGCCACTCTTCCGCTATCCCTATGCTCTTCATTAGCCTCATTAAAAACTGAGACAGAGTATTGGTTTAGGTGTTAGGCCATGCTTAGATAATCTTTAATCTCCACCCCATCCTCAATGCTTAGCGGTTCCACTTCTTCTTTCCTTGTTTTCTTCTTATTTATATGACTAAAGAACCTTTCACTATTGGTTTTTATTCCCTCTGCAAGGTCCAACTCTGCTTGGCTTTTGGCAGTTCTCATTTTATCCCTGAACTTTCTGACCTCCCATCTTCCATTCCTTGTAGGCTTTCTGCTTTCTATTAATCACCTGTTTGAGATGCTTGCTCATCCAGCTTGGTCTGCAACCCTTCTCTATGAATTTTTTCCCCTTGCTTGGGATGCAGGCTTCAGCTAGCTTCTGCAACTTGACTTAAAGTAATTCCAAGTCTCCTCCACATTCAGATCCTGGAGTTCTTCAGTTCAGTCCACTTCTCTAATTCCCTTAATTTTTAAAGTTAGATCTTTTTAAATCAAAAACCCTTGTTGCAGAGCTATTTTTGTTGATTTTTCTGTTTAGTTTGTTGATCGTCTGGACATGCTGCAATGTGCAACTCCTCCCCCCCCAAGCATTTGAAAAGTGCAGGAATGGCAGGGTGCAATTTTGTTATTATGGAATTAGTATATGGTGTTTAATTTGTTTTCTGCATACATTGAGCAGTTTCATGTATACTGTTAAGTACGAATTTTGATATTATATTAGGGTACCCAAGATGCTTATTTGCAGTTTCACAAACTAATAGAATAAATTTAAAGCCACATTTTTTCTCTTCTACCTCACAAGGGGCACAAATATCTGTTCTCCCTTGGGTGCTACAAGCTCTCAGACCAGCTCTGCAGTTAGCACTTGACTGTCTTGAGAAGCAAGAGAAAAAGGACAAAAGATAATCACTGAAGACAGACAGCATTGGCTGAACTTCCTCCCAAAAGACCTAGAGCCAGAGAGGATGAGAAATTGAGATTCCTACTGGTCATCTGAAGTTGCAGGTGCCAAGCACATTTCTGGGATCAAGCCCCAAATTTGCTTCTGCTGACTCACAACAGCATTTGGAATGAATGTTACTCTCATCTGAAGTGGCTGTGGGACACATTTTTAAAAGTAGGACTCCCTTTCTGCACTTTGCACAAGGCAAATGAGCGTGGTTGCAATTTTATATCCACAGCTATGTGTATCTGCAATTTGGGCATTTTAGATGTTTAATTGCCTGACTGTGCTCACATATAAGGTACTCAGACGTCTCAGAGGCACAAAACAACAGATGCATTCAACTAGTTGCACCTGCCATTTTGTGGGTGGAAAAAGGAAAGATGGTTGAGGCTCATAGGAAAAATTGGGCATCTGTGCCTTGCACAGAGTTACCCTGAATACGCTCAGTTACTACTTAGCTATTCTGTACATCAGATTAGAAGAAGCAGATTCAACCACCTTGATCTGGAAGATATTTTACCTTTCCTGGTATTTAAGAAATCATGAGATGACACTTCAAAAAGTTCACCATATAAATTGTTTACCTTTATATAATAAAATGCTATACCTCTATCATGGGTGGCTAAGAAATCCATTATATTTATTTGGCTTTATATCAAAACATTTTAATAAGAAGTGCCAAACTAAATGAGCTCTGCTCTGATATATTAGATACAAATATTCAACCTAACAATGTCATTATTTTCTTTGGTATGTGTGGAAGTGGGATGGAAAAATATAAGTGTACTTTTTGGCATTTGCCAATTTGAAAGTGTTAGGTATTTGTTTACTTAATGAATAATCTCAGTTTGTTTTTATAATTCATCTTTAAAAATAGCATTACTCTGGATGTCTCAATGGTGACAGCCCCTAGTTCTACCAAGATTTTGGCTAAGATGATATTTTCAAAGATTTGAACTATGGCAGGATCTGATCATTTAGTTCAAAACAAGGCTCTTTCATTGCTCCAGGAACAATGTGTAGCCTTCAGGAAGTTAATGACTCTCCAATTAGTTATTTGAAATATAACAACCCATAAGAGCCTTTGAAAAGAAAGATGTGAAGGCTAATGATCTTTTGGACTAGACTTCATAGACTTAATTGCCAATTTAATTAAACATATAGGTTTCCTAAACTTGGGCCAAGAGAACATATTCTGCAGGAATGTCAATAACCTATCTAGCCTCCTTTTACTCTTCCAGATGACAGTGAATGTTAGGAGAAAACAGATGATATCCTTTCTTCAAGCACCCCATCAACATGTTTTAAGAATAGCTCCTTTATTTTAGGGCACCAATGACAAATCCGTGATGCACAAGGTCATTAACAATAGCATACAAGTTTCCTGCTGTATTTGCATTACCAACAGAAGACTTTTGTGCTGCAGGCCTAACATGGTGCATCAAAAAGCTGTATGATGTTCCCTGAGATGCACAAGAGAAGGTCAAGCCAAGGCTCATAGACTTTAAAGGTCAGAAGGGACTATCATGATTATATAGTCTGACCCCCTGCACATTGCAAGCCACAGAACCTCACCCACCCACTCCTGAAATAGAACCTAATGTCTGGCTGAGTTACTGAAGTCCTCAAATCATGATTTAAGGACTTCAAGTTACAGAGAATCTACCATTTACACTAGTTTAAATCTGCAAGTGACCTGTGCCCCATGCTGCACAGGAAGGCGAAAAACCTCCAGGGTCTCTGCCTATATAACCTAGGGGAAAAATTCCTTCCCGACCCCAAATATGGTGATCAGTTAGACCCTGAGCATGTGGGCAAGATCCATTAGCCAGACACCTGGGAAAGAATTCTTTGTAGTAACTCAGAGCCCTCCCCATCTACAGGCTGCAGTATTGAACTGCAGGCAAAACTGGAAAGTAGATAATTGGAGACAGCTAAAAGAAAACAAAAAAAGGTTAAACATATGTGAGGGGACACAATAGGGCCTAATGCCTCCAATAGTCAATAATTCCTTTTCTAGATAAAGGTAGTAAGCATATTTAATAATACAAAAAAACCCCAAAAAACACCACAAAAAAACTACACAAGCACTGAGGACAGGTAAACCTTCTTGTCTAAAGCAGCCCCGTATTTGGAACAGGGAAAACTTAAACTTTGCTTGTCATGTCCCTGGAAACAGTATACGGCCAAATCCAAAATCCATTTTTGTTTCAATAAGTTCAGAGACTGAAGTGTTTTTTATTATCTCAAAGATGTCCAAAAGAAACATGAAAGCTAAGAACCTGCTTCTCCTAAGGGCATCTGTTATCCTTTTGCATATCATTCACATGAGGAGAAATGTTAAGACACAAGCTATACTATATAAACTCTGCTTAAGAGCATTTTTATGTATTCTAACCACAATTAATGTCCTCCAGGAATGTTTAAAGTACAAAATGACTCTTACGGAGATCACACTGGCTATTAACATGGTTTTGTCCAATAGATTACATAAAATGGAAAATTATCCCCTTTCCACTCACACCAGAAAATTTCTGCTTATCTGGTTGATAAGAATGACATCCAGACAAAGTAAATCTTCATAGATGTCCCAAATAGATTCACTTGTCCTGTCAGACTTTAAAGGGCCTGCTACTGGAGCTGATGGGTATAAATGTTTTGCCATAAACTGACCCATACTTGCCATTTAGGTGCTATGGGTTCCAGTTTTCTAGTTCAAAGTGATGAAGTAGTCTTCATTGGCTTCAGTCTCCACTTGAATGGTTGAATCCTTCAGGCACAGCACAAAGAGAAAAATAGCTGAATTCAAAGAGCTCTACTTTATCTATTTCCTTTGGGTCCTTTATCATCTTTTCTCTGACAGGAAAGCTTGACCTGCCTTGAAAATGAACAGCACACCCACCAACAGTGAGCTGTGAAAAAGCTCTTTTAATGACTTGTGACTAAGTCCTGGTGCTCAAGCAGCTAATAAAAGCTCTGAGCTGAGATAAAGGGTATTCCCTTTTGTCTGAGCTTCACAGAAAAAAAATAACTATTTCTTTTATAAACACCACAGAAACTTAAGGCAGAACAAAATGAAAGCAATTGAACTGTGTTAGTACCACCAGGAACAAACCCAGAAAACCAGACCGGCAACTGTATACATGGCATCCTTTATCAGTCTATGAAAGGAAGGTCCTGCAGAAGTATGGCCTTCACTGTAGCACAGATATACAACAAGCAAGGACTCCTCAGGGAAGTTTATTTAGTAACTTTGGATTTTACGCTGTTCACTGACTAGATTTTGAACACCAAATATAATGGCCCAGACTAAGTGCACTATAAAGTCTAATTAAGATTCAATATCTCTAGAAGCTAGACACTAGTGACAAACAGTTTAAAACCTTAATTTTAACATAATAATTTGTAATATTGATCATTGCAGTACTCCACAAATCACGTGTACGTGATATCACATTCAGCTGATTTGCTTTAGGACTGCAGAAAGGCACATCAGATAGAAAACCGACACAAGGACTGAGGAAATTAGAGAGAGAACAACAAAAGAAGGAAAACTGGCATAATTATGGTCCCAGTGCCACAATTAAGGCTGCACTATAAGTAAGGGAGACTAATAACTGAGGAAGGAGTGTAGAAAGAACATGGGAGGGATGAGAGAAAGAAGGCCGGAGGAAGGAAAAAAAACAGCAGAGAAAAAAGCCCTCCACAGGAAAACGAGAAAAAGTAAAACAGAAAGAAAATCCATCCTGCAGCAATAGCACTTCTGACAGCTAATGACAGGAAGTGCTGCTTCAAGAAAAGCCAAGAGAGATATTAGGAAGAACAGAAAGGATCGGAAGCCCAAATGCCCTAAGATAAGAAAACAAAGGGGTAAAAGGAAAGATGTAATTTCTGTTGGCACTAAAATGCTCATACATGGGATAATTCCCTGCTCCATCACCTTGAGAAAATCACTTAGGCCCAGGTCTAAGTCATTGGAAGTTAGGAGCTTGAGTACTTTTATAGATCTGGCCTTAGCCTCTCTCTGCTTACAAAACAATAAATGAAAACACACAGACGGGTCTCTGGATCCTCCTACCTACATTTATGATCTACATATTTCTTTTGCTTCTCCTCTTCCTCTCCTTTCATTTCCAAATGAATAAGTATAACGTTGCTATGCATTGGCCCTTTCAGACTGAACAAGACTCAGTCACATTTTGGCATAGAACAATGATCTCTAGGAGATGTATTTCACAGAAGAATCCTGGAAATTGTAAGCTGTTGCAAGTCATCCTGGGAAGTTGTGCTTGGGAACATAATGAACAGACTTTCCTTAGAAAGGAAAAAGAAACCAGTGAGAGGCCATATTTTTTAATATTTGTAGATTTTAAGTCCAGAGAGACCATAATGAGTATCTAGTCTGACCTCCTGTTTATCACAGGCCAGAGAATTTCACCACATGATTCCTGCATCAACCCAATATCTTCTGCTTAAAGCTAAAGCATATATTTTAGAATACGGAAAACACCTGTGCATGATTTCTTTTAACATGGAAACATCATTGCACACGTGTCCACATGGTGCTTGGCAGAATGAAGATCATAATCCAATGGTAAGGAAACCAAGATGATTGCAGACCTTCTTCCTGCTGCAGACTTCTTCCATCTTCACAGCCGTTGAGAGAAAATTTCTCTTCATCCTCCTGCTCTGCTATTGAGGTCTTGGCAGGGGCAGGGAGGGGGAGAATCATATTGCTGTTTGTCTGGAACCTCACCTTCGACCTTGCCACCTTGGGTCACCCTGCCAGGAGTGTGAGACTCCCAATAGCATTGCTCTCAGGATCATGGGAACACTCAAGCTGCTCCACCATGTCATGGTCACAATCCACTGTCTGCCCCAACTGTGACAAGATCTGTGGATCCTGGATCAGTCTCATTAGCCACCTGCAGATTCACCAGTGATAACTGGTCATTATTTTATGGAAGACCATCATCCTCTAACTCCAAGGGCTCACCAACATACACACGCATTTTAGAAAGACAACAAATCTTGATTTAAAGACTTCATTTGCAGTAGACTCTACAATATGCTTTGGTAAGTTGTTTCAATGACTAATTACCCTCAATGTGAAGAACTTGCACCTACATCTAGTCTGAATTTGTCTAGCTTCAACTTCCAGCCATTGAATCTTGACAGATTCAAGGTACGTCTAGGTTGAATCAGGGAACTCCATGTTGTTTTGTGAACACCATTTTGTGATTGTGACCTTCACTTTGTGATGTAACCTCCATGTTGGACTGAGACGCTCAGGTGGTGTTGAAAAGTAGTCTATTCTGGACAAGGTCAGTCTACATTAGACACTGTGTGCTGGATTCACACAGGGGAACTAGGCTGAGTGTTGCATCACCTAATGTTGGGTGCACAGATACCTAATGGAATTCACAGCTCTAAGTTAAGTGCCCAGGCTCCTTACACAATAAATGGGAGTTAGGCACTTAAAAACGTGAAGCCAGCACACTGCGAAGTGAGCCACCTAGGACAGCCAGTAGAGCTGAAGAGAGGGGTATGGCCTAAGCCTCACCCCTCAGAGGGAGTTAGGCAGTTTCCTCCAACCCAGATTTAAAAGCCTATCTGGGATTCATAGCTGTGAACAAACCTGTGGAGTTAGGCACCAAAGCCAGGTCAATCCTTTATCAAGGAAAACTGAGAAGGAGGAAGTGGCACTGCCTCCATTACATCCAATAGCCAAGTGACTAGAGCACTCACCCAGGATGTGGGAGACCCAGATTCAGATCTCTTCAATGCCTGAGCAGGGACTTGATCCACGGTCTCCCACCTCTGAGGAGAGGGCCCTAACCACTGGGCTATGGGTGCAGATCGCTCTCAGTCTCTCCTTTTGTAGCTGTTCCACTTGGTGTAAAATACTTAACTAGTCATTGAGGCAGGGACTGGAACCTGGGTCTCCTAGGAGTTTGCTAACCACTGAGCTACAGAGTCATTCTCTCTCATTCTCTGGCCCAATTACTGTAAGCACTACATATAAAGTGGAACAATTGCAACAGGAAAGACAGAGACACTCCTCCAAAATGTTGAATGACTTTTTTGTACTGGAACAATGGGTTTTCTACTGAGAGGGCACTCACTTCGACTGGCTCCCTAAACAGAAGCTGATGGGGGAAGGGCTGGAGCCGGTCACCCCTCCTCCACCCAAAGCACCCGGAAAGAAATGGGACAGAGATGATTTTTTAATTATTTAAAAGATGGCTGTTATTCTATGCAAGACACCATTCCATTACAACTTGTAAGCAGAACTCTCTGGAGAGAGTGAAGATGGGAGAAACTTTGCCTCACCTACGGACACTGACAGCACCAGTACTCTCAGATGGAATAAGATCAGACCAGAGAGGTTTGGTTTCATGATTTTTGTTGTTGTCCAAAGATCTGTAACTCTCTAGTGCCTTCAAGATTAAAAGTAACTGTGGTTAAGAACTTCCTTGGCTAAGCCTGTGTTCCTTGCTTTCCTGCCATGTTGTCCCTTAAGGGCTTACCTAGAAACCAGAGCTCCCACAGCCACATTGACTCATGGGGAATGTGTCTAAGCAACTGGGAGCTCAGGAGAGCTGTGGCATTGGTTTCAGGCTGTAAGGCAGTTGGACTGCAGGGTCCCACTGCCCAAGAAGAGTATCAGACATGGGGTCTACACTCGAGAATGTGTCTGAGAAACCCAGAGCAAAAAACAGTGACCAGTCATTACCCAGATGGCTTAGAAGAACATGGAATCCACAATTTGGGACCATTTACTACAGACCGGTGTCCACTGGCTAGTGAAGGGTGAGGTGGGAAAGGCCTGGTTTCAACACCTTCTACTATTAGAAATCTCCTCATGTAGGTATTTATAGGTTGTAAGTCACCTCTTAACCTGCAATTGGAAAATTTAAATAGATTAAACTTAAGTCTCTCACTGTAAGACAGGTTTTTCCACACAGTCAAATATTCTTATAGCTCTTTTCTGAATGTTTTCCAATTTTTCAACATCCTTTCTGAAGTGCAGGCACTATGACCCCTAAGACCTTTTCAGAATCACTGCTTTCCAGGATATAGTCTCCCATCCTGTAAGTGTGACATACATTCTTTGTTCCTAGATGTGAGACATTTTATTTGGCTCTAGTAACGCATATTGTTTAAATGAGCACAGCTTACTAAATTTGCTGTTTAACTGACCTGTCCTAGTAATTATTTATCACTCCCTCAGTTTTTGTATTTTCTGAAAAATTTAGCAGCAATGATTTTATATTCTCTTTCAGATTACTGATAGAGATATTGAATAGTATTGGGCCAAAAACCAATCCCAGCAGCACAGCTGCACCACTGTAGCGCTGCAGCGTAGATACTACCTATGTGGATGCAAGATCTGATAAATGCTGTTCAAATTTGGATGTTGGTTTTGACCAAAGTACTCTGGTAAATATCATTACTTGCAGAAAATGAAACTAAACTTTTACAGAAGACTGGGGTATATGGAAGAGACTCTAGTAATGGACACTGAATAGTTAATTATGGAGAGTAGGAACACTGGATGTGCATGTACACTACAGAAGTGGGTGTCTTGTGAAGTGCAAACAGATGTGCCAAACTGCTTTGCATTCAGTTGCCTGGTATAATATGGATAAGGAAAAAAACTGCATAGCAGTCTGCAGATTGGAGGAAAGAGGCCATATGTCACATACAGTGGATAACTGGCTGCCTCTGCCTAGTAACATTTAGATAAAATTTACCAATTGCATATAATGGAACAACCAAAATTACAGCACTCCCCACACTCTTTTTCTATTGAAATTTTCATCTTTCTGCAGGATTTGTCAAACAGAGACTTCAGGTTTGTCTACACACAAACTGGACTCGAAAAAACAAATCACTAAAATGTTTGTAATTCACAACTTTCATTATTTCAGTGCAAGTCTGGATGCAGACACTTTTCAGATTCAGAGCGTCCACACACGGGGACACCAGAGGGCACCATGATTGAGGTGGATGCAGGCTGCGTGAGCTCTGAAGCAGTCCATGGGGAATCCACAAACAGTTATATCGAACCCTAAGAAATATTGCACCCGACTACAGAAACTCCCAAGATGCCCGCTAGCTCTGCATCTTCCTCTCTGAATTCAAGTGTACAAAAAAACCACCATGGAGGAGATCGGCCTCCCCACTTCTACAAACAAAATGGTACTTGATCCTGATGGAAGACAACTGATAGCTGTACAACAAAAGGTAACTGCAGTTACTGTTGAAATTAAATCTACAGTTCCTACCCTACAGACAACTATGACTGCGATTCAGAATGCACTACAAACTCTATCCAGATGGATGGGTGAGGTAGAACACAGAATTTCTGAAGTGGAAGATTATTTCACAGAGAACAAATTACAGGTTATGAAGAAATGTTATATCAAGACTATTAAGACCAAGCTAATTGACCTAGAAAACTGCTCATGACAATGTAACATCAGGATTGTGGGTCTCCCTGAGGGAACAGAGAAAAGTAAGCCCTCTGAATTTGTCCCTAAACTGCTAATTCAATTATTGGATCTGCTGGTAGATCTTTGTTTTGATACAGAATGGGCACACTGGGCCTTGCCATCAAGCCAGCTCTGGGGATCGGCCTACAGAATTGCATGTGAAGTTCCTGAAGTTTACCACTAAGGAACTTATGATGCAGAAATCCAGAGGAAAAAAGGAGCTCAGAGGGAGAACCAGCAGTTAAAATACTGCCCTTTCAAGATTACGCCCATGCTGTTGTTGCAATGAGGGCAGCTTTTAAGCAAGCAAAACAATTTGCCAGGAAGATGGAATTGAAACATTTTATTAAATACCCAGCAATGCTCCATATTAATAATGGTGAGAAGACAGTATTCATTTCCTCTCAGGAGGCAGAAAAATATCTCAAAAATCCACAAACAACTCCCTTGCAAGAGGAGACATCTATGGAATATGTGTGTTGCGCTCTCGGATCTGATCGCTCTTCTCTAAACAAGCTGATGGGCACTTGTTGATATATGTTAATCCCAAAGAGGGAGGAGGTGGGGAAGGAACTGAAGGATTATCATCAATTTACTTCCTATCACCTTAATTCATGGGAAAGAAGCATCAATGAAAAATCTATCATTTGATTAGTAATATATCTATATATTCTTGCTTTATTAGATGGTTCTTCCTTAAGGACTAATGTATCAAGGCTCTATTGATAATAGGTGGTTACATAGTTGAAATGTTTGGGGCCACAAGAGATGTGAGGATCTCCAACTTTCACCAGATCCAGCCGACCCTTCCCACCCTTGAGTACCAAGTGTGTACTTTTGGACTGTTTAAACAGATTCTTCTTTTTGACTATATGGTATTAATGTGTATTTCTCTCTCCACTCTCTTTTCAGTTTTGTTTTTTTCACTTATTTAATTCCTCTTTCTCTCTTTATCCTGTTACCCTCCCATACTGGAAATTTCCTTCCATTGCTATCTAATATGTACCAACAAGTGACACGCTATCCCTGAATTATATAACTTTTGCTGATTAGATATGTAAGATTTATATGCTGCTCGAGAAAATTTGCAATTTCTCATTTATTGTCAAAACGACTTTATATTTTATCCGGAATATTTTAACGATGATGGCTCCGATAATTAATTGCATCTCCTGGAATATAAAAGGTTTTAATAACCCTATTAAAAGAAAAAATATACTCAGTGCTTAAAAAAAGAGCATGTTGACATTACCACGCTCCAGGAGATAGAACTTCAAGCTTGTAAACTGGATAGAGATTTGGTAGGCCTCTTAGTTTCTAGTTGATTTAATTCTAAAGCGAGGGGAGTTGCTATATTAACACATAAAAAGTTGAATGTTACCATTTTGAGCACAAGGTCTGACAATGAAGGCAGATTTACTGTCCTCAAGGCTGAAATTGGGAGTTCTATAATCATCTTTGCCAATCTCTACAGGCCAACCCAGGATGATTCCAAATTTTTTCATATACTTTTTATGAGTATAAATGACATGGGCTAACATCCTATTGTTAACGAAACTCTAGACCCAGAATCTGATAAATCGTCTCCATCTTCAGATAAAAACACTAATTGTCATTAGGTACTTCATACAGATATGGCTGACTGAGGTTTACAACATGTATGCAGATTACCCAATCTTAATTTGCTAAAATTTTAGCAAAAGTTCTTGTTATGCGACTAGTCAAAGTTCTCTCACACGTTATACACATAAATCAGATAGGCTTCCTTCGTAATAGAAATGGCTCAGATAATTTGCGTCAACTGATTGACGTTATTGCCACTTTGAGAGATTCTAAAGAACCGTTAGCTGTCATTTCTTTAGGCCTGAAAAGGCCTTTGATTGAATAACCTGGGACTACCTTTTTCATGTGTTAGCAAAATTCAGATTTGGTAACTAATTCACTGCTTGGTTTAAGCTTTTATATTCTAACCCAATGTCCAGGGTAGTTATCAATTTGTATTATTTCTGTCCCATTTCCATTACAGAGAGAGATACAAGGCAGGGCTGCCTCCTTTCTCCTCTTCTGTTTGCTTTAGCTCTAAAACCTGTAGCCATTGCCTTCCAAGCAAATCAATATGTTCAGGGTGGGCCAAAAAGTGCAAAATTATGATCTGTGCAGATGATGCTCTTGTATTTTTACCTAAGCCCGAGGTTACCATTCCTAACTTTCTAACCAATATTAATAAGTCTAGACACCTCTCAGGATGTGAAATTAATTGGGGTAAATCAGAAATCTTAGGTATTAGCAAACACGCCCACAAAGGCCATTTCTCAAATTGGGACTTTCAATGGCAATCCTCTCACATTAAATATTTAGAAATCTGATTCCCAGTAATATTCAGAATATCCCAAAGATAAATATAGAACCAATAATTGCCCAAGTAGCTAACAATTTGGGGAGATAGAGTTTGTTAACCTCAGTTTGTGGATAAAATTAATATGGTGAAAATGAATGTCTTTCCCAGAATTTGGTATGCCCTGAAATGTCTCCCTATTTCTATACCTCAAACTTATTTTAAGAAATTCAATAATTCTTCCATGTAGAAGCAATCCTATCTTTAAAATCAGTGGCAAAACCTTGATGTACAGGGAGTGGACGGAGGGAAGAATTAGGAGTGTGTCGCAGCTAATTGACAATGATTAATTTGGAGGAAACATCCTGGATTTATTCAACCAGCAGTATCCTTTTATTATTTACTAGCCCAAAAACACTTTCAAAGATTGATAATTTGAGAGTTGCTTCGAACAGTGATTTGGATATACAACTACCTTCGACCCAATGGGATGCAATTGTGTCTAATGTTAAAAAAGTATCTATAGACCTGAGACAATGGTTTATTCACCAAAAGAGCCTTTTTCAAATATACTGATCCCCACATAGGCTAATGGTAATGGTTCTCATAAATGCTCACTGCTGTTGGAAATGTGACACCCTTGGTGCTAAATTAGCTCGTATGTATTGGGAGTGTCCCTGTATCAAGTATTTCTGGTATGAGGTGGGTCAAAGGACCAATTTCATATTAGATACTAAGTTGGAGCCCTCCCCCTTAAGTTTCATTCTTGGATATAATTCCTGATACCTGGATGTTACTGGTAACAAGGTGGCGTGGTTCCAACATGCAGCTTTTGTTGCTAAACAACTAATCTTGCAAAAATGGAAAAGTTGATCCCCACCAAATGCTGATGCTTTACTCAGCGATATGGCTGATCTCGCAGCTAGCGACTGACTGGCATTCTGCAGAAAGGGAATGTCCAAAAAATTCAAAGCAATTTGGGCTGACTTTTTAGAGGCCGATGATTAACGTAGATCCTGAAGATAGATATGTTGCTTCCCCTCACCTCCTTTTATCCTAACCCTCTGTGTTTACGTTATGTATTATGAAGAATCTGGTATTTTGATATATTTGTTATATTTGGAAAAATTGAATTAAAAAGTGTCCACACACAGATTTGTATCAAAATAACAAAAGGTGTGATTTAAAAGCGATTTAGTGATTTTGCTTCCAGTTTGTGCAGAGACAAGCTATCAATCAAGTTCATAGGACATTATCTTTTGATCACTCAAATGTCTTTAATACGCTGTGACTCCTCAGATGTTTTGGCTCTCAGTGCTTGTCTACATGGGGATGCACAGGAAAGTTAAGGCGAATCAACTAAAAATGTCAAGTCAATGCTGTTACTTAATCCTCCTCCAAGGAGGATTCTGGCTTGTCCATGGAAACATTTCATTTCCCGAAAGGTGGGGTGTGAATCTACCCTGCACTAACACGCCATGCACTAACTGTCCATTGGGCCCTGCTAATATGCATTAACAGCACACTTTGACATAGTCCTGTTTCAGAGAGCATTAGATCGAAGCATGCTAATGAACTGTTCGTGCACATCAGCAGGGTCCACACAAACAGCACATGGCGGCTATTGCAGGGTAGATACAGACCCCAGCTCGCTGTGAATTCAGATCAGGTCTACACCAAAAAAATTAGGATGACCCAGCTACGTTACTCAGGGTTGTGAAAAATTCTATACCCCTAAGCAACACAGTTTAGATTACTTAACCCTCGGTGTAGACAATGCTAGGTCGATAGAAGAATAACTGCTGCCTCTCAGGGAAATGGATTAACCAAAGCAACAGGAGAACCCTCCCGTCCCTGTAGCAAGCGTTGACACTGAAGGAGTACAGTGGCATAGCTGAAGTGTTACAGCTGTGTCATTGAAGTGGTTTAAGTGTAGACATAGCTTTTGTGTATATAAGTCCTAAATTACAGGGAACTAAGTCCGTTTAACTCCTGACTGACAACATCCACACCTTTAATTGATTTGCCTTAACTTTCCTGAGTGTCCTCACATAGACAAGGCCTCAAACATAGCAAGTATAGCATCCTGTTTGAACAGTCAAAGCTTCAGCAATAGGTTTTATATCACTCTCCACTTTCTCAGAATACATGTATTTTACATCACTCAGAGACACTTTTTAAAACAATTCAAATAATATTTTCCTGCTACACATTATACCACTATAGTTTCACGAAAAGCCTTTGAACAAGGAAGAAATAGTTATATGCTTTGACAACAGCATAATGCACATCCAGAAACAGAAACTGAATTGCTGTACTCAAAACCAGCTCACTTTCTAGAAAGATGTCATTTTTGGCACACACTGTGTTTGTTAACATTTTCATCCTCTTACTCTACAAACATTTTTTATGACCGCAGTGTTTTGAGATTTTTTTTTTTTTATAGCTTGTAACAACTTATTCAGAACCTTTAAGTCAATATTCTTAAGCAATCAATCTTCTAGCGAAGTTGAAACAAATCAGATATCCATTTCTTTTTTTATTCAAACTAAAGTAATGAGGCAAAGTATACCTCCCCCAATAAATATCTATTTTGTCCACATTTTTTGTAAAGGACATATGGTATATTTTAGGGAAATGAACAGCCACTATTCAGGTCGTAATCCTGAGAAAAGTTACATGATGGCCAGATTTCTTATAGTGGGTGAGCTTTTTTTTGACTGAGTCATCATCACTACCATGATGCAATTAATTTGTTATTCCATAAACTACATACTCCATACGAACAAGAAGAGTGAAATAGGAGGAAGAGAAACCTCCATCTCACCTATGCAAGACACTTGTGTATTTGCTTTTCAACACAGAGACAATAAAGAACAATGGATATTCTATAAGGATTAGATGTTAAAACAACAAAATATTTACATGGCAAAATTCATACAAGTTACATAACAAGGTGGTAAGTACCTCAGATAGATCCCAATGATCGTATTAAATATGATAAAGCCCTTAATCCCATTTAGCATCCCAAAAAGGATGGCAGCACTGGAGCAGCATGATTTGGACTTTAAGATCGTTTGACAATGCTTTCCTCCACATCCAAACAGCATAACGGCAGGTCTGCACTACTGCTTAAGTCGATCTAGCTTACATCGGTCAGGGGTGTGAAGACATCTCTCCTGAGCGACGCAAGTTACAGGCAATCTAAGCGCTGTCCACACCGGCGCTATGTAGGCAGGAGACGCTCTCCTGCCGACAGAGCTTCTGTCTCTTGCGGCGTAATTATACCAATGGGAGAGCACTCTCCCGTCGGCATGCGGCACCTTCACCAGACTCTCTACAGTGGTGGAGCTGCACCGATGTAGTGCTTCTAGTCTAGACCTGCCCTAAAACAGACAGACAATTCCAGAAAAAGAAAAAAAAATAATTGTAGATTTATATCTTTAAAATATTTTACATTCATGCTCTACTAGTCCTGAAAGATTTTTCCTTTAAGACATTTAGTGGTTATGAAAAGAAAAAAAAGAGAAAAAAAATAAAAGCAAAGCAAAACACAAGCAGGATGCAGTCACAAATGAGTTAGTTTTCCTGTTACGCCCTGCCAACAATCGCTATTCTTACTTGAAAAAGACTTCCAAGAATATGGGTTAATTCAGCTTCCAAGAATATGGGTTAATTCAGCTTTTCTTCAAGTTTAATGCAAGGCCACTTCTGATCTAAAGCTGTATACTCATTTGCTAAAACCACAGTGGTTATCTGATAGTGATAAAACTGAAGTAACTTAAAAGATAGGTTTTCCACTTCAAGTATATTGTTTCAGGTATTGCATTGCTCAGCTTTTTATCTCTTAAGTTTAACAAGAAGCTCTTGAAGTGTTCTGAGTGGCTACTCTTGATCTATAGTAATTTACATGCTGCACCAGTGACCAACAGCATTGAACAAGGTAACCCTAAAACATAGCGTGACCCTCTTTAGATGATTTCTGCTCTTGTTTTTAGTTGCTTAGTCAAACACCAAAACTGAACGATCTCCGATCTCTCATCAGATTTGGTAACAAGTTAATGATTCCATTCAGATCAGAAAGAAGGATACATTCATCCTGAAATATTAGGGTCTTGTCCACACTAGCAACTTTGCCGGTACATCATATATACATTTCCTGAGTAAAATAATCTATACAGCAGAAGACTTCCCCCCCCCCCCCCCCCCCCAGTATAGCTTCATCTACTCTAGGACCTTTTGCTGGTGAAGCTGTGTCAATTAAGGGTGTGATTTTTAAAAAAAAAAGTTAACTATGCTGGCAAAACTTTCAAGTGTAGACCAGTCCTCGGCTGGATTAGAACAATAGTTAAAGAAGCAAAAGGTTACTCAACAATCCACGGAAGCCTGGTCTACACACATTTTCTTCTGGTATAACTATTTTGGTGAGGAGTATGATTTTTTGTACTGAAATATTTATATGGATATAAACCATAGCATGGACACACTTATACTGGTAAAAAGGTGCCTTTTGCGTCTCTTCTCATACATCTCTTCTCACATATACTGGTATAAATGCCAATATACCAATATAAATGCGTCCACACACCGGGTGGAGTTGTACTGTTTTAAATATACTGACATGGTTAAAATGATACAACTTGTATGTGTAGACAAGGCCTAAACTATCCAGTCTCCAGGTTATGCAACTCTAGCAACAAAAGACCTATGAAATTTCACACTTACTGAGTTTGCTATCTAATGACTACAAAACTTTCATTTCATCAGAGCCAGAACAGAAACTGACATTTTGCATTATCTAAATGCAGCTTAAATTGTTCAGGTAATCAGTAATTCTCTGGAGGCAAGAAAATAGTAAAGTCAACCTAACTGGATATTGAACCAAAAAGCTTTATGATACACTGTGGAAGATGAAAGCCCCTTTCAATGCTCTACTCTCTGTTGTGGGTAGAGAAGACAGCAAGGCTAATAGCTCTTTTCTAAATTTTACTCACACATAAACTGCTTTACTTCACTGCATAAATTCCTTTGGCACTTATAACTCAGGATTAAACAAAGCCCAATCAGTATGAAAATAAGGAGTATACATGAAACAGCAGCCATACAAGTCTTTTTTTAAAATCAGTTTCCCCCCCTTCAGAAATTAATATGGATAACATTGTCAATTTTAAATGTGTTGAAACTTCAGATACTTAAATGTATAGATCGAATTCATCCATAGAACTATTTGCATAATTTTTTGTCAGCATATTAAGACCCTGATTTGGCAAGGTACTTATGTACATGTGCAACTTTAAGCACATGAGCAGTTCGATTGACTTCACTGGGACTACTTAAACGCTTAAAATTAGGCATGTGCTCAAGTACCTGGCTGAATAGGGGCCTAAATGCAAAGCCTGGCAGTTTAAAAGAAGAAGTGGCCAAAGTCTTGATTCAATACGGCTTTATGAGTGTGGTGTGCTTCCAATCTGGAGAAAGGAAATATATTCTGGTTGCATACTGTGCTGAAGGAGGCACAGGAATATCAATTTGGTTCAACGTGAGTCACAAAAATATTCATCAGGGATAGAGAAATGTTTATGGAATCAAAAGCAAAATTTTCAAAAAAATGAATCTATATTCAGTCTTTTAATTAATAAAAAGGGTGGTGTAACAAGAAGGCATGGCCTCCAGTCAGAGGCCGATGCCGAGGGGCCAATGCACGCCACCCGGTGGGCAGAACCGGGTGCACCACGACTTGCCCACCAGAAGTGGCGAGGCAGGACAGGAAGGGGAGGTATAAAAGCCAGGCCCCACAGCTCAGTTGGAGGACAGCTGCTGGAGAAGAAGGATGTCTCTTGCCCACTGCTGGAGTGGGAAACTGGAGCTGACTCCAGCTGTGCGAAGGACTAGCCTGATCCACCATAGCTGACTGCATTCAACCCTGATGCCAAGGAGCTGCTGAGACTATCCCTGGCGGTTTACCCTGGGGAGATGGACAATGTCCCCTGGACCCACGTACACCTTAAGGGGCGTAGGAAGGAGCCCGGGGCAGCCGACTACAAGCCGGCTGCATCACTACCGGCATTTGAGTCAGCGTGCTTCTATTGGGACCCCGCTGACCCAGTGGTGAAATGCTCCGCCACTGTTAGGGCCCGGGGCTGGGACCCAGTGGAGTAGGGTAGGGCTGGGTCCTCACCCCCTGCCCACTCCCCTTCAAGTGGAACAATCCCCCCACTAGGCCAAGAGGCCTATGGACTGGTGCTCAACCCTGCCTGAGCCCCTATAGACTGCTCTGGTGCTCATCCCTGCCAGAAGGCCCGGGTTTATAGACTGCTTTGGGGCTGCCTTGTCACAGGCCAGATCCCTAACTGTGTGCAGCCCCGCCCTGCCAGAAGGGCCTAGGCGCATAGATTGCTGTTAATTCCCAGACTACGAGGAGGCCAACACCAAGGGACAACCCATTTCATATAGGTGTGTTTTTGTGTGTTTGTTATGTTTTTTTAATTGTGTGCAGGTGCAATGGCTCTTACGCTGTTGTTTTCTCCCAACTTCTTCTTCTTTCGTTCACATGATCGCTCAAACAATTCGGGGTCTGATTTATCAGGCTTTTTTGAAAATGAAAGCTGACAATTCTAATGTGGTTATTAACAGCTAGATTGATAATCCCCATCTTGATATCCATGCAGCTCATTACTGCATTTTTAACATGCTGAGCACGAGTCTTCTGCAGTGGACTCTTGCACTAGTAATAAAACAATAGAGGCAGGAGACATCTGAAAGTCGGGAGGCAAAGCTGACACGTAAAGAGGCGTTTAGAGCCAATTTAGCCATGAAGGACGTGCATAGGGTCTGCAGCCAAAAGAAGGTGAAAGTATATACACAAGTACAGATTTATCAAATTGGTGTACTTCCAATTCCCTTATAAGGATGTGAAATACGGACATTGCTTAAACAAGACCTCAGGAGGCTGCAGATATTTTATATGTGTTACAAGAGGTGGCTACTGGTATAAGATGGTTTGATTTTATCAGTAATATGGATGTATCATTGAGAACCCGCCTTGAGAGGATTGAAGTCATCAATGGCCATTGCTGGCTGGTCCTTTTTGCCAGCTTCAGAGATAATGTCCCCGCACATCAAGTTCTGAAGACTGGACTTGAGGTCAGGAGGGGACACTGCCTGGTCACAGACAGGCAGTGGCTATGCGGTCACCTGCAATTAACCTGGCTGCACCAGATCAATAATAAGCCTCTGGAGCTCTTAGACACCTAGAATAAAGCCGTACAGTGTGGTCACAGGCACTTGGCTCTGCAGACCTTCGCTGTGTAGGTGTGTTGTTGCGAATATCCTACTGTATACGAGTCAAAACAGGACAGACAAGTCCCACCATAAAGAGCCTCCACTATGAGAAAACAAATACTGTAGTGCCAACAGCCTGCATCAACTGGGCTAGAACATAGACTATACAATTACGTGTCCTAGACCTACGAGTTACTGTTTCAAGCCCACTGAAACGAATGGGCTAAAAATGGAGAACATGTTTGAGGGAGATTAAGGGAAAAAATAAACATTTCACAAATAACTTATCATGTAACTTGTTTCAAAAGTCCTTCATGGACAGTGTCAGGTAAACTGAGCTTGCTTCATGATGTCCTATCTTCCTTGATACCCCAATGACAGTGCCTGCTTATAACCCAGTGCCTTTCTCCCTTCACATAATACCCACTCATGCCTGTCCATAGGAGGGTATTTAGGTCAGGACCTGAGACCCTTCAAATCCTATTCCTTGCAGACAGGCATGGGTATGTGATTGGGCTTCCTGACCATGAGGTTCAGACACTGGATTGGCATTTTGCTTACTTCACAAGGTTATGTGAGGTCTGAAATAGCCTCCCTTCCACTGACAGGATTGGCCTAACCAGCTCAGCCTCTTTCCCACCTGCCCCTCTCTTCTTGCTCCCTCCAATGCATCCTTTAAATCAGAACCAGTGATGACACTTTCACCTCTCTTTGTTCTCACCTTATCTTCTCTCCTAGGTTTGCAAGAACCTTGCTGGCAATCTCAACTAATGGTCTGGATTCCGGTTCACAGCCATTATTCATTGGGTCCACGTTCATGCAGCAGTGCAATATTCAGGGGGTTTTAGCTTGGTTTTGCATAGCGCAGAATTCAGAAAACAAGATATGAACAATAGGACAAGATGGAATAAATGGATGTCCCTCTGTTGTGGGCTCTAGTAGCAACATGCTCCCCTGGTACCATCATTCTCATCTTGGAGGCAGCTATTTGATAACTGATATGAATGTTGAACTGATCATTTGTGTAAAACAGGACCAAATGGCACTAAAATTTATTCCTTGCAATCACGTTCACGTAGTCTGAGCTTTTACCATAGCAGGCCTGGATAGGTGCCTGAAGATCTGGGATGGCAGACCAGGCCAGGAATATATCCTTTGAATGCAGGAGTTTAGTGTAGTCCGCTAAGGGTGAAATATAGACCCTCAACAATATTACCATATAAACTGCCTATTTCTTCTTAATGGCATACATCTCTTGGCAATCTGCTTAGTCATGGACTGAATCTTGGCTGGGTTTTTGGGAGTGGCGTATGCCAGTTACAGTTGAGGCAAGCAGCAGTTGTGATGGTATATCTTAGCAGATAACCAACCATCAGTTAGGGTTACAATCAATGGTGGGTGAAGTGGGTCCCATGACCCTGCAGTGGTGGGAAGGCAGGGTTTAAGATTACGCATAAAACTACTTTACTGTATTGATGAGGACGGCTAGATTCTCAAAACAAAGCTTCGCGGTTTTCTTAGTGCAGATCTTACTGAGTGCTGGTTTAGGCTTGGGTGTCAGAAGATCCCATTGGGGCTCTGGTCTGTATTATATAAACAGTGACAGAAAGGAGAGGCCAGTGATGGTCCATTGATAATTCACTTCCTCTCCACCCTTTGAACCTCTACCAGGATATGTTGTCTTTAGACAGTAGGTGACATTTTCAAAAGCACCTCAATAACTTAGGCTCCTGAGTCTCAAGTGACTAAGTCATTTTTTAAAAATTGGATTTACACTGCTAAGTCACAGAGGGTATGTCTGCATAACCAGTGGCAGTGCATCTCAGAGCCCGGGTCCACAGACTCAAGACTCACGGGGCTCGCACTATGCTGCTATTACAGCTTGGGATGGAGCTTGGGCTGAAGCTTGCACCCCACCTTAGGCTTCAGCGTTTGAGCTCCAGCTGGAGCCACAATGTCTCCACAGCTATTTTTAATCCCAAAGTTAGAGCCCTGCGCAGATATAAAATTTGTATGCACATCTGATCCGTGATCCACAAAAATGGTCCGTGGATATACATGGATTTGCAGGGCTCTACCCACAGTGCAAGCTCAAGTCTGTTGACCCAGGCTCTAAGACCTCCTACTGCAGTCTGTCACTTGCTGTGCAGACATACCCTTAGGTACTTCTTTACTCATTATCTTCTTTAAGTACAATCTAATAAAGAAGTAGTTTTGGTTGTTCTGCATATGAAGTGGTGTCTGTCCTCAATGGTTCCTGCCCCTAGCAAATGCCTGATTTTCAAATAAAGAATATGCAATTGTGCACCTAATTTACTTGTGCAATTATTGCTGTAAGCACTATTATGGTACCAGTATGAGCAAATACTTTGTTAGATTCACCTAATTTAGACTCTAAACGATAATGTATTTTGACATTTTTATCAACATACCGAAATAACACTAACATTTAAACACAATATGCTGATCTACAATATCCCTTTCACATCATACATGTACAGTAGGCCGGGAATTTTTTATCCATATTTTTCATAACATTGTTCTCCTATCTTTATAAGAAATATATGCTCCAGGAAATACCTCACACATCTGTGATTATAGAGGGACATCCCAAACTGCATTTGAGATTCATTTGAATACATCTTTTATTTGATCTTCATGCTGAAATCACACCATGCAATTTCTCACCCTATCTGGATATCCCTAGTCCTCTGTCCAATCATTGTAAAATAATACAATCGATCAGAATCCTCACATGGAAAATAAATTTTCTTGCAGAAGGTTCCCTTTTTTACACCCAAGTACCAAAAATACTCCACCGTATCAACACTAATTTCCAAGCTAGAATTACATGCAATGTCTACAACCTATAAAATCTTTGACTGATCTAATGAAGTTAGTTACACAGACATGTTCATTTACAGTCAGGAAAAATGTAATAAAACAAAGTTGTGCAAGATTGCATTTAAAAATACTTTCAAATATAGTTCTTTTACAAAAATGTTGTTTGCTATTCCATATGTACTGTGTCTCAATAATTTCCATATCAAATATGCCAGGATAAAATATAATTTTTTTTTTTCTAACCATGAGCCCTGCACACTCAACCTGGGAACTGAAAATGAAGCTGTATTCTTTCCTTCTTGTGCTTCATCACCTATAATAGAGGATCTGCTGGTCAAATTTTGCCCTCAGTGACAGCTGCACAACCCACAGCTTTTCAATGTAGATGCATGGTGTAAATGACTGCCTTGTAATTGGAACTTAATAAGCAATTCTGTTTATGATGCACAAGGAAGAACAGAATCCAACTCTGTCTCTCAGCTTTACTGCCTCTGCAGAAGTAGTAAAAACTTAATTAAAGCAATCAAATCCGACTCTGAATACACACTAGGAGCAGGTCTGTCGGGTATAAATGTGTTGTTTTTACATTTGTCAACTGTCTCTTTAGGGTAGAACCACACTTTAAGTCATCTATTGAAGTTCATGTTTATGGAGGTTCAGCAGTTTAACACTACAAAAAACGCCTGAATATAAGGAAACAGCATCTTTTTAACCTCAGTCTTAGGGCTTATCTATCCACAGGTTTTGTACCACTTTAACTATAATCAGTTTTGAAGCAGACACAGTTAAAGCAATACAACTCCCTAACGTGGGTGTATTGACACTTGTATAAAGGAGCTCATACTGGTATAGTTTGAGCGGAATAAGCTATACTGGTATAAACACTATTATGTACCAGCAAAACTGCTTCCACTATTTTACCTATATCGCTGTAAAAATCACACCTCTAACCAATCAGAACAGAAACGCTATGTAGACCAGGCCTTAGAAGTATAGGATCAATTAGTAAGACTTGAAGCTACTTAAAACTTATTAGATTGTAACCAGAGCTCAGAATTCCAAGTCTGATATGATAAAGTACTTGCCAAAAAACATGAGGCATTTAAAGCAAAATTGAAATCATTAGCTCTTAAGTATATTTGCCTTGATTAAGTCCCTGATTTCTGTGATATTAGGCAGAGATCTATTTGTACTGTATTGTTAGACTGACTTTTATGCTTAATTTATGTAACTCGTGTTTGGCAACAGAATGTGCCTTGCAAATGAATTGTTGCATTCCAGTCTTTCTTAAAATGATAGAAAGGAAAAATTAAACCATTTCCACAGATGTAACACCCAAGAAAAATTTGCTTCTATCCAGAAATCTTCAAATCAGTGCTGTACTATCAACTGACTTAAAGAATGCTCAGCAAGTCCTTTAATCACTATTTCTGGATCCTGGAATGTAGTTAATTAGCACTTTGAAGATTTCAGTGTTTTTGCAATACCGCTGAGAAAGGATTAAAGTCTACTCTATAACAACTAGGAGTTTTAGATAAAGGTTCAAATGGCCAACTGATGCAGTCTAAATGTTCTCAGGTGACACATGCAACAAATCAAGTTCATCTAAGATAACGGATTTAATGCATATCTTTCATTCCCCAAGGGCTGCAAACTATTACCACTTATTGCAGTAAATATTATTCATAATATTCTAGTCTGCCTCCAGAAATGTCTTCACAGTTGCTTATTATCAAGGCTTTGAGCTTGGAAAACTAAGTACATAGTCAGCTTCTGTGGACATCTTATTCTACTGCTATCTCATGTTGACTAAGTAGTTCATATCTGCATATGCAAGTCAGCAAATTAAATGCATATTTACCTTATATACATAAATCTATTGATCCATTAATCTAGCTAACATGTTTATGGCCGAGGATGCCCAAGTTTCTCGCCTCTTTTCCCAGAGCATCAAGACAAGCTATGCAAGTAGCTTCATGGAGCTACCATTGGACTCCCTCACCTCGAGAAGCATGTAATCTTTTATTGAGTAGGAATAGGGAGAGTGAGCCACCAAGCGAAAGCAAAATAGGAACCAAAAAATTTTAAATAATTTGAGAGAGAGAGAGAGAGGGAGAGGGAGAAGGAAAAAGGGAAGACAGTCAGAAACATAGGTGCGGGAGCCACTGTAAGTGGCTACTTCTGGGATGTGAGGAATGAAGAGAAACAACGAATTAGATTTGGCATGTGATAGTGGGAAACTTTAACCTCTTTACAATCTGGCCTCCCACTAATCCAGGAGAATCCCAGATACCATCTGCACTATTGCCTATCTCTCACATTTAAAAATCACAAATCACACACATCCCAAAAATCATAAGATGCTTAACCTCAGGAGATTTAAATTTGGGGGTAATTTTTTATTTATCCTCTGGTTTCTGAGACTTTCGGGTGCACTTGGGTGACATTTTTAAGCTTTTCTTCACAACTATGAGGATTTTTTTAAATGAAAGCTGAGATTCTTACATATTCAAAATGTATTCAAGAGCCAGGGTTATAAGACAATCATCTAATATTACAAGGCCATGACAGAATCACAAAGGTTGTCAATACTAGAAGCTGTTTCTTCACTTTTACACAGTAAAAGTTTTCTGGTGGCACTAACCGAAATATCTTAAAACTGGTTTCCTGCCACCAAGAAATTGCTGTTATGCAATACAGATGTGATCACACCCAAGCTGTGGTAAAAGCCCAATGCAGCACATATCCTGGAATATCTTACTTCTTAATTAAGACATCTGGTTTCTAGAACAGACATCAGCATCATATTTTCATGTCACCATAAATTCAGTCTCCAGTTGCATCAAACTACACATCATCCTAGCTATCTATTACAAGGATGATTCTATTGCAGAGTCTTCCTAAATTACGCATGCTAGAATTTACAGCTGTATAGTTCTTTATCTGCACACACACTTGATATGGAATAGGGAGAATTACCTTCCCTAAGAGAGTTAAAGCAGTGAATCCTGTAACATTGATAACATGAAAGATATAGTTGAAAGGGTACGGAATCTAAAATAACTCCAAAAACAGGTTATAAAGAGAGAATCTCCCTCTTTGTCCTAAAAGAAAGGTGTATGCTGATACTTCAGAAGTATGTATTGGCCCCAATCATATGAGATGCTGTTCAAGCCCGTCCAACATAGATTGACTGGCACCACAAAAAGCACTTTAAAAAACCCCCCATCATTTCTTAACGTTATTTCTGTAATAAGAAAAAAAATGCCAAAAGAAAAGAAATACAAAACTGATCTCTTAGACAAAAACAGGAAGAAAACTGTCTCGAGTCAGACATCTACAGTGGAATTCTGAGTAGAGATTAGGGTACTTTCAAATCTATTGTAGTTCAGGATATGACGTTATAATTTAGAGGACAGGAACAGTTCAGTTCACAACAGCTATTGATTCATGAAAAGGAGAGCAAGAACTGAGAAAAACTTTCCATACTCCACAGTTCTGGATTATTCCTTATTCTGAGCTAGCTCATCTTTTGTGTATTACAACTCTTTCGCCTGTATTACAACTTTAAACTATGACAAACAAAGCATTGAATTTAGTTGCATTAGAAGATGAACACACACACACACATCAGACTGACTCACTCTCACCACCCTCCAGGCAGCATCTGAACTTTATATAAAGCATATTTATAAACTACTGAAAATTATATTTAACACCTTTCACCCAATTTATATCACTATCTACTTCATTAATTACTTAAATAGCCACAAATAAACTGATGAGTATTTGATGTGAACACCAGGTTTGTCAAAATACCCAAAATAAACAAAGACATTAAAATATTCAAAGCCAATTAACTAGTCCTCATACCTTGTTCTTTTATCTGACGAATTTGCTTCACAGTTTCTTTCAAGATTGCACATTTGTCAGGTTTAAAGTTAAAGTTGTCAATATCATTAAAATTTGCAAAAATCAGCTCTGCAAGTTCTTCAATGTATTTATTCTCCTGCTCACGATTACGTTTCTCAGTGCTTCTTTTAGGGCTGAAAGAAGAGTTTTAAATGTGTTATTTTTAACAACAGTTTGTTCACCTTCAGACGAGTGACAGTTAAAAGTTGGGATTAGGATTTTGATCAAGGTTTAAACAACATCAAAGAAACAAAACAAAAAACTCATCTACCTACTGTTTCTCAAGTAGAAATGCCTGTGTTAGAATAAATTAATCAGCTCATTATTTAACATTTAAAAAGGACAATGTCTTTTTGTTTGTCCCCAGCAGTCAGATTTTGGGGCTGGGGTTCAAAACTTAATAAAAAATGTCAAAAAATGACTAAGCAAAACACACATGCACTTCCCTGCCATGTTAAGAACTCAGGCAAAACAGCATTTTGGCAGTACATGAGAAAGTGAAACTGCCCAGAAACAAAAGATAAACCAACCAACCTATTTTCATTGTCCAACCCATGTGAAATGCAAAGATAAAACACCAGCATAAATGCTGAATAGTAAATTAAGGTTTAAAAATTCTTTCCATTTTAATAAAGTAATTGAAGTGATTTAAAAAAAATTTTTGTTAAAAGTCTCTAAACTTTCAGTAGACGACAAAAGGGCAAATTCTACACTGTAGATGGAAATGATTGAAGAATCCCTCTTCAGAGTGAGTACCAGAGAAAGCTATTTACTCAAGCTCCTGTGTCTTTATCCAGATGGCAACTTGAACAGTACCTCCTTTGCATGAGCTGCGCTTCAAAAATTACATATTAGATTTATAAAAAGGGTTAACAGTTTAGATTTGCTGAATGGAATAGTTATGTAGTGATTCTCCACTGGATTTACAATTTAGTTGGCCATTGCTTAATGAGTATGAAAAGTGTGTGGACTTTATTTATTACTTATAAGAAAAAAATAGAAAGAATGGTTACTTACCTTGCAGTAACTGTGGTTCTTTGAGATGTTTTGTCCGTGTGGATCCCACTCTAGTCATGCATGCATAAGATTGGCATCTTCAAAAAGCAGTGTTTGTGGCGGTTGCACCAGGCCCATTGAGAGAAATTTGGGCTCCTCTCCCCATTTCACTTTATTTACACGGACGTTCCAGATGTTTGCGCTCAGGGCCCCAATAAAATTGCCCCCACCCTCCCCTTCTCCACCCTCTCATCAGCTCTGGCTACACCTATGCCCTGCATGCCCCTGGGCCCCTCAACCTTTGGGTATAAAGGGCACAGCGGTTACAATAGTCCCTCTGTTCCCTCGCCAATTCAGAATCTCAGCAAATGAGTCTCTGAAAGAGCAGGGATGGAGAGTGAGTCAGGGGATCCTCCCGGTCAAACCTCTTGAAGAACACAGTAACTGTTCTCTCTTTTTCATGTTTTTGTCCATGTGGCTCCTACTCTAGGTGACTGGCAGTTCCCCCATCTGAAAGGTGGGACCGAGGGGTCTAGCTACCACTAAATAAATGACTGTAATGCTGTCTTCCCCAAGCTGATATCTGATCTTGCAGCCAATTCAAGGATGTAGTGCTTAACAAAGGTGAGAGAGGACTACTCCAAGTAGCTGCCTTGCAGATCTCAAATTTAGGAATATTTCTGAAAAGTGTGTAAAAGAGGTAGCTTGAGCTTTAGTTGAATCAGCCTTAGTGATTGTTGGAAGGGGTATACCAGGCATGTGGTAGCAAACTGAAATGAACTGGGTAATCCATTTAGAAATTCTCTGAAAGATGACGACTTACCCTTTAAGAGCACTACTTCAAACAACAAAAAAGACCGAGAGAAAGTCTAAAGGACTTTGTCCTATAAACAAAAATCTGTTTCCCTGGGAAAAAATGGGGGTTTGGAAAGAAAACTGGAAGATTAATTATGATTTAAAAAGAAATCTGAAACAACTCTTGGAATAAATTTAGGGTGAAATCTCAACATCACCTTGTCTTGATGAAATATGGTAGAAGGAGAGGGTGACAACCATGAGGGCTTGGCATTCTCTGACCTGTCTAGCTGCTCTAATGACCATCAAAAAAGGCAATTTTAGGAGCAAGGAGGTGAAGAGAACATTCAGAGAAGGGCTCAAAGGGAAGCCTCGTGGGATCAATGGGGACCATGCTGAATCAACCGGAGAATACTGAATCAACTGATTCAGCCTGAATCAATTGAATACGGAGAATACTGTTGAATCAACTGGAGAATACTGGACCAAAGAGTGACACCCTGAAATCGCTGCCAGGTGGACCATAATGAACTGATGGAGAATCCAGAATGTCAGTTAGAGAAGGCAGTCAAGGATCTTAAAGGGGAAGGGGGCAGATCTCCAAAGAGTCCTGGTCATGCTGGGCTGCCCAGATAGGAAATATTTTCCACTGTATATTCTACTTGTGGAGGGCTTCCTGATTTGCAACAAGATTTCTCATATCTGTAGTGAACATTTGGTCAGTAGCACTTTCCTAGCCAACATGTAGGCTCCTAGCTGCAGTGAGATTTTAGATCTGGATATAGAATTTGTCACCTGTGAGATTCAGCAGAAGTGTAGACAGGGCCTCAGAGGCAATAGCAAGTATGAAAAGTACTAAAAGAATCCAGGATCTAATGGCTTTCCAGATGAATTTTACAAGCTATTTAATAAGGTATTAGTGGGTCTCTTGAGAGGTACCTTCAGTGCCATTCTATTAGGGAAGAAACTTCCACAAACCTATGAAAGAAGCTACTGCTGACTGTAGTTCTCTCTCAAGTTGACAAAGACCTTACCCTATAGAGCTTTTGTAGGCCCATACACTTGCTGACTCATGACATAATAAAGTTAGCAAAAATACTAGTGAGCTGACTGCAGTCCATGCTCTCAGTTTATATAAACCCAAATTCATTAAGGATACACAAATGTCAGACAATATTTGGAGAGTTCTTGGAATCATCCAAAATGCCTGATTAAAAAGAGCCATTTCTTTTGTTATCACTTCATCCAGAGAAAGCTTCTGATAAAACAAAAAACTCTGTGCTAGTCTAAGTCCTGCCCCATGTGGACATTGGCCCCTAGTTTCTTAAATAGATAAATGTTCCTTACATCAGTCCAAAAGCAGCTGTGCAAGTTAATGGGGTTAAATCTCCCGTTTGAATTACATAAAGAGAGCAGTCAAAGATGTCCACTGTCTCCTTTACTTTTTGCTTTGGCCATGTAGCCTTTTGCACAGAGGATAAGGAACAATTAATTTATCATAGGAATAAACCTGAAGGAATATACATCAGAAAATAGCTTTATATATAATACCATTTTCCTCTAACCCAAAAGTTCCCCTAAAATTAGTGTCTAAGAAAATCTATGATTTTGGGAAAGCATCTGGATTTAAAGTATGTTATGCCAAATCTGAAATGCTAGCTATACATTTGCCAGATTCTCAGAAGTCATTCCTCTAGAAAACATTTGGGTACAATGGGCAACAAATTCCATAAGAACCCTGGGAATTCAAATCTCGAACAGTGTAGAAGAGCGCTATGATTTAAATGTCAAACCACTACTTCAGCAAATGAAAAAAAATTTGGAACACTGAGTGGGAAGTATGCAATTTCTTGTTCGGGAAGAATAGCCTCAGTCAAAATGAACATTTTGGCAAGGATATCTTTCGTTTCAAAATCTTTATGTAATCATCCCAGATAAAATCCTAGCAGGAATACAGAGGATGATGTTAAAATTTATATGAAATCAGAAAAGACCAAGTGCATGCAGATATTTTGTACAGTTCCATTAAATGGGATGGACTGGCTATTCCAAATATTCTATGGTACTATCAAGCCAGCCAGCTCAAACCTACAGTGGTCTTGGGTTCTCTAACTCAGCCAGACACAGGGTCTTTATTGAACAAAACTGTGGTTGTGTAACTATTGCTAGACTACCATGGATTAATTAAAAAAAAAAAATCATGTGTACCTCCTTTAGCAAAGGCTACTCTATGGGAGGAGATAAGGATGGAACCACAGAAAAGATAGGTTCTTCTCCCTCACCAATGGCACCCATTGTAAATAATCCAGATCTTAACCCAAATTATGAACCACAGAGTTTTAAAGATTAAGAGAATCATGGAATGAATATTTTTGGCCAGCTATTCAATAAAGAAACTTTTCTAACTTATTTAGATATCAAAACTAACTTGAAATGGCCCACCTTGTACCAGTACTTTCAAGTTAGGCAATAAATTGTTTCATACAAAATCTCACGTTAGTAGAAGTGATGGCGCCTCTTCAATTAGAGAAAAAAGTTATAACTAATTTGTATCAATCTTTGCAAATAACTTTCTTTAAAAAAATGTCCATATATGAGACGCTGGGGAAAAGGCCTGGATAGACAAATTACACCAGAGGAATAAGATTTGATCTGGAAAAGAGGACCAGCAATCCCAGTCTGCAGCATGATAGAAAAACAATTTTTTAAGATACTGTTTCAATGGTTTCTTATATAGTCAGATTTTAAAAAAACATAGAGCTTGAATGGGGACAAATGTTGAAGAAGTTGTGGTGAAAGAAAAGATTGTATGCATACATGGTGGACATGCTTTCCCAAAGTAATGGATTTCTTTAGACATGGATGCTATCTGTAACCAAATATCACCAATTGTTGGATATTTATTATCAAATGATCCTTGAGTAATCTTCCTGGGGCTTCCTAGCAGACATGGTCACACAAAGGGAAATGAAGAATTAATCTCTCATCTTCTGGTATCTGCTGTTCTACTGATAGCCTCACACTGGAAAAAGAAAAATAGTCCAACTCCAAAGGAATGGTTCAGAATAATATGGAATGCTACAGAAAAATTAATGCACCAATTATGTACCCAGCAAAACAGACAGAGGATAAACAGATACTTAGATATTTGGTTACCTTTTAGTCAATACTCAAGACAAAGTACATTTCACCTGCAAAAAACAGCATACCTGTCCAATATTTTTAATATTAATATTTGATAGAAATGCCTGGCCTCAGACAATTTAATAAACTCAGTTTAATAAAAATCACAAGAAACAACTTATTGTGAGTAGTGTATGTTCACTCTTACACATGTTATGATTATATTACTGCACGACATGTCCCTAAACAAAAGCTCACTGTTGTAATGATTCTTGTTTTGTCACAGCAAGGATTTGTAAACCTGTTAAAACTTCCTAAACAGACAGACCAAAAAAAAAAAAAAAAAGAAACGAAAAAGAAAATGCACTAAGAGGCAGCTGGCAGACACAACCTGGTTCTGTCTCGCTGCTATGAATGGAAAAGGAAACTGAGGGACAAATGTGGCCATTTTGCCCTTTATGCACTCGGGAGGAGAGTACAGAGGGGCTCGCAGGGCACAGGTGTGCCCTGACATAAACTGGTGTTCAGTGATGCCAATCTTGCACACATGAGATGCATGCACACCTAGAGTAGAACGCACACAGACAATACTTGAAAAAGAAGAGCATTTAGTTACGTCGTGATTTACTTCTTTAAAATATTAATATACCACTTCTTAAAAAGACTAGTGATCTAACCTGGGTCCAAGATGATCAGGGCATTCCTTGCGCTTTCTTGACTCTGCCCTGGCTGGGTCAGAGGAATTTTCTCCCATCCCACTCATCTTGAACACATATCAGCAACTACAAAGAAGAAGGGGGGAAAGGATTAGAGCGGACGGATTTCTTTTCTTCTTGTTTACACCTCTTTGTTTCTTTCTCCATGTTACTTTATTTTTACTTTGCAAATCCATTTAACTCTGTAAAATGTTTTGTGTTTCCATGAAAAATGCTATGAAAATAAAAATACAGTATTTGTAGCCTTGAAAAATCTACACAGCAGCTTTCCTAGGGTAAATTTTTCGATGGGCAAGTAAAACACATGAGAATCTTGTGCCTGGGCCAATGTATTTCAATGACAATTTTGCAAGATTGAACCAGGAAAGAGAAAAAAATACAGTGTCAGAGAACAAGAAAAATACATCATCAGAAATGAAACATAACTGATATAAAAAGGGGACATATGTTGCTTTGGTTAAAAAGTTAAATATCCAGCTTACACAAGTCTGCATGCAGTATCATGGGACTGAGTACATCAGTAAGAAATGCTATAGCCAATAAACATACATTTAATTTTGGATGTAAAGAGTGATACAATCTACCTCAGAGGGCAAATAGCCCGTAGAACCATGCATGAGAGCAACACACATTATTGTGTATTATTTGTGTCACAGTAATGCCTAGAAGCCCCAATCAAGGATCAGTACTCCACTGTGCTAGGTGCTGCACAAACATGTAAGACAGCTCCTGTCCTAGAATACAACAGGTGGAAGAATGAGGGTCATGGAAAGATGATGTAAGAGTAAAATGAAAAATGAACATAAGCATAATGAAGACCAGTCCCAGCTCACCAGCTGCCTAGCCATGGTCAGTTTTATGGCTATAATAAGAGAAGTAAGTTTTACAAAGGAATATAAGGATACAAAAGGATACAAAAATGGTACCGTCCTCTTTATTAATCGTGTACTGCAGGAATTCTGGATTCAAAAGCAAATCCTACTTAATGGGGAAACTGGGAGTGTTGCAGAAGTATCTTTCTCAGCAGAAAATCCATCCACGTGCAGAGGGCCTGCTCAAGGCCTATAACCACTTATAGATATAATTTTGAGAGACTAAGAGGAATTTAAGTGGTGTCTAACCCTCATAAGGACTTGCTGCATAAGGGTGACTTTCATCCCTACCTAGTCCTTGGGGCTGAAGTAGCAAAAGACTAAGCCTACTCTAAAGCAGTTTTGCACAGTCTTAAGACTAGTGTTCTTGTGGCTGTCTACTTCACAAGAAAAGAAAAGGCAGCTTTCGCTTTTGCTACCTTGTATTGTTGGGCTCAATCTCCTACTAGAAAATCATTTTTGAGAGACGGAAACTGTCAGTTCCGAAATTTCTTTCTTCTGCCTGGTGGGTCCAAATATAACAGGATGCCACAGTATAAACATCTCAGAAATCCTCCCATAGTGAATGTGCCAGTTTGTACACATTATGATAGAATAACAAGCACTACTGTATTACAGACACTAGATACCCCAATCACATTTTCATCCAAGAAACTAAGCTATGGGGCCTTTTAAGATGCTATACTAAATCTGGCATTAAATAATAATCACGTTTTGCCAACCACCTGAATAAGCTTCTGCCCATAAGCACTGTGTAGAAGTTTTAGCAGAAGATGCAGTACACACTTCTAAAAAAAAATAATTAGTCCTTCTTTTGATAGTGGAGCTCTTCCTTCACAAATATTATAAAAATGGTGCAAGAAATCTGGCCAACTTTCCAAAAATAGGAGGAAATAAAAAATGTCACCCATGTTTATTTTTCTTTTTAAAACAACTATAGGACTTTCATAATCCCGAATTAAAATGATCTGTCTTTACAAAAATTAAAATATCTGGTTTGCAACAGCAGAACTTCTAATCATGTTACTGTCAAATACTGATCGAAAAAGCAAACTGACTACTTGTAATTGCATATCACTGAAGACATCATTTAACTGGATTCCTATTCTTGGGTCTTGTGCTTCTAGCACAAGATAGGTAGGGACTCCCTTTCCTTGCACTTAAAAATTTTTGGCCCTGTGAGCAGCAATTTGTCCTATGCACAGATCAACTTCCCAGTGCTTCAGTGCCTGCTGGACTGTTCAATTATTCAGTTCCTTGACAAGTAGGAAGCAACCTCTAAGCATGATTTATGCTAGAATTGGTATTTTATATATGTAACAGAATGACCAAAAAGGTGGTTTTCAAAAACTTTTCGCACCAGGGAATCCAATCAATCAGTATTTTCAGAGAAGTCAAATTACAGGTACTTTCTCATTTCTAAAGAGGCTAGGATAATTTTTGAGACCAAAATGCTCAAGGATGTTTCCATAAATTCTCTAATTCAAAAGAACAAGGAAATGCCTGAAGTGGTTGGATGTAACTTGGAGAATTGTGGAGACTTCCTGAAACTCCTTTCACCCAACAAGAGATGGGAGAGATATGGAAAACACTGAACAGATAGTGAATGGCAATATTGCTATATTATGCCTGAGACGATGTCAGCAATATACACTGCAAGCAAGAAAAGGATGTGCATTTCCCTTTGCATTAGTAACAGGTTGAGGAGCTAGACCATGCACACTAACAAAGTGGCCCCCCAAAGCCTGCTTATCCTCCTAATTAGAAAATGTTAATAAAGAATCTACAGGAACATCTTCCCATGTGAACTAGTTCGGGAGAGGAAGAATGATAAGAATCACCTTCCTCTAATATATGTATAGAGGAAAGTCCCAATACCAACAGGAACACTGGTTTCAAGGCTAAAATAATCCACATGAACTAAGTCTAAAAGAAAAGAGATACAGACTCCTTCAGTTAGGAAACTAAAAGCTAGCTATTCAGCACAAGAGTATGAACACAGATCTGATTCAATCCATATTAGTACAAAAATGAACAACAAGCAGTGTTGAACATATACTCAAAAGGTTCTTGTTGTAACAGCCTCTCGTAATGGGGGTCCCTGAAGACGGATGGGGAAAGTGCATGAGGGTTAGGATGAGTCTGGAACTGGATAAAATATCCAGTCTTTATGATTTCCATGGTCCATGTTCCAGGTTTCTCAAAAATAAAACAGTCTCCAAATAGGATGGAGAAACAGAATAGTTCCTCTATGACTGGCTACCTCAAGGAAGGCATTTGCCATGCTGATGCAGTAGCTGAAGAAGCTGAGTTCTTCTTTTATGAAAGCATAGTTTTTTCCTGAGTTGCTCAACAAGTTTTTGATATGGGTGATAATAGCAAGATGCCAAACCGATCTGAGAAAAGTCTGATGCTTAGACTGTTTCCTTCTGGCTTGTATACTTCCAGTGATCTTAGCTGGCCTGAAAATCTTTCAAGGAGCGCAAGGCATCATCTGTTTTGCAGCTAAATAGATCAGAATCCCCAAAGGGCAGATCTTCAGCTGTGTTCCGCACTTCCTGGGGATCTCCTGGGAATTGCCAATGACGTTGCTACTGTGTCCAGAGCATCTGTTGAGCCTGCAGTAAGGTTCATGCCACTAACTGCCCCTCAGCAATAAAAAATTCTCATTCCTTAGATTCCTGCAGCAGCCTGTCCACAAAGTCTGATACCTTATGCCAATTAAGGTAGTCATATTTGGAGACATAGGTGGCACGTGCCTCTCGCATTTGGGGAGACTGACTCCACCATGAGGCTCCGCTCCCACTCGGACTCCTCCCCTGAGGCTCTGTCGCTGCTCCACCCCCGGCCCTGCACACGCTCTGCTTCCTCCCATGAGCCCCACCTCCTGCTCACCACTCGCTCTTCTCGAACCCCCCGCCTGCCAATCGCTCCTCTCTGACCCTCCTCCAAGGCTCCCCCACCAGCGGCAGACGGAGGGCTTGGGGGAGAAGGTGGCGTGGGGGGCAGGAAGAAGTGGAGCAAGAGTGGGGGCCAAGAGGAGCAAAGAGCGCAGATGGGGGCCGAGAGGAGCAAGCAGCACCTGAAGGGGGGCCTCATGGGAGGAGGAGGAGTGGGAAGAGGTGGAGCAAGGGCAGGGCCTCGGGGAGAAGAGGCAGAGTGGGGGTGGAAAGGGGAGCAGCATGGGTGGGCCATGGGGCAGAGGCCAAGCGGGAGCTTCCAAAGGCAGCTGTTTGGAGAGGCTTAGCCTCCCCAAGCATCTTATACCCACCACCCATGTTTGGAGAGAGTGCCTGTTAGCTGGTAATTCTTAACTGGAGGCTAGCAAAGGAATAGCTCTTTCTCCCAAAGATGTCCAGTTGTTTAGGTTCCTTTTCTTCTGGATTGGACTTGCAGCTACATTTCGAGTGCTTTTGGGCAGCAGTGACGACAAGTAACCCAGGTATGGGGTGAGCATAAAAATACTCAACTCCAAAGAGGGAACTTGGTTCTTGTTATCCACTTTCCTTAATATTGGAGGTCAGATGGCTGGTATCTGCCACACCCGCTGCCCGAGTTAAAATAAACCTTTGTTAATTGGCATTGCCAATCTTTCCAAGAACAAAGTGTAAAAAATGTCTAATAACTTGTGTAGTTTTTCGAACACAACCTCCAGTGAAATCTCTAATGTTTCATCCATTCTTTGAGGAAAATACTGAAAAGTTTTGTGGTAATCAGGATGTGATGGTGTAGATGAGACTTCAGACTCATCAGGCGATGATGAAGAAATGGCAGCTAGGGCAAGTTCAAATGTTCCTCATCAGAGGCCTGTAGTTGTGATGGCTGAGCATGGGACACTGAGCATGGCTGAGCATGGCTGATAAGGTTGAACTCCTATACACTCTACAAGAAGGGTGGTCTGACTCTAGGGTGGGTAGAGAAGGCCCTTCTAATGTGATGAAGGCCCCAAGGAGCCCAGTAAAGCAGGAGTGAGGTCCATAGGCAAAATGTGTAGGAGGCCCAGGGTGGGGTGTGTGCTAGGCAAGAACAGCTGAGTCGGCACTCTGTCACAGCAGCTCCAATCAAGCAACACAGAATGGAGTTGGTTAAACAGAGCTGTGCCTAATTTGTGGGTGAAGCAGAGCTGGAAGGCTAATTAAGCCATTAGGCAAAGGCTACAAATAGGCACAGGAAGGAAGGAGAGAGGGGAGGAAAAGCCGGCAACAGGGTGAGGAGAGAGATTGCCCTTCCCTGCTTGTTACAGAAGGGTAGCGGGGAGGGGGAGGCTCCCTAGGACTGTTGGAGCAGAGCTTTATATAGCATGAAGGTGGTGGGAACCCAGACTGTAAATAAACCACACAAGGTATTTGACCAGCACAAGAGTCTCTGAGTAGTTTGTGGACCGGCGCAAAGGCAGGAGCCAGAGGGCCCTCTCACAGGGTGTACTAGGCACAACATCCCTCCCTACATCAATCTGCTTGAGTTGATACACGTGCCCTAAACTCCCACAGAGATATAGCAGACTGGGGAAGAACTCCTTACTCTGGTTTGAGGCTCATGAGAAGAAGGAAGGAATAGTTCTCCTCTAGTGCTGGAGCAGACCTAGCAGAAGTCCCTGTAATTTCTTTAGGGACATCTCTGACAGGTGCATATGCACTCAGTACCGACATCTGGAGTTCTCTCTGGTCACAGAAGGGTGGACACCATCAAATCTCCTGGTACTGTGAAGCTTGGGCTCCTCCCCCTTGTCTTACTTGATGGAGAGCCAGAACCAATCTCGAAGGCTCCATTCTGAGGTTGGATAAGGTGATCTCTGCCTCTTTTTCTCAGACGGTCCCTCAGACTGTGACCTGCGCTTGTGATTTTTGAAATAGCGCTAATGTCCTACCTCTCTCAGACAAGGACTTGGGAGTAGAAAGAGTGTACTGAAGAGGAAGCAGCCCATAAACTGGAAGCAGAGCCACTACTCACCAGTGCACTCTTGGAAGAAGACTGCTGGACAGTGGCTCTTGTTTACCTGGATCTGAGGCAGGTCTCTCAGATTTATCCAAGAGAAAATGTTTCAAGGGGATGTCTCTCACTTTTTCAATTCATTTTGAAAACAAACAAACAAATACAGCATTTGCTCGTGATATGTCCCTCACCTAAACAACAAGCTTTTTGAGTGGCTATTATTAAGGGGTATTGCTGCTTCACTTGAAGGGCAATACTTAAGACTTGTAGATATTTCTTGAGCCATGAACACCCAGGATAACAGAAAAAAAGGGTGAAAAGTGTTACCCAGTAGGAAACCTAATAACCAACACTAAAATAAGTGTGTGTGTGTGTATATACACACATTTTTCTTTGTGTAATATTGTGTATATACACACACACACACACACACACACACACACACTTAGTATAACTACCCTAAAAGCTATCTACACAATTTTAAACACCATCTATACAAATATATAAAGGCAAAAGACACTGCTCACAGTTCTCTCTCTCAGATATTGGAGGTAAGAAGGAACTCACAAGCAGTTGGTGCTGATCTGCCCTTTTATGACTTTGAGAGGTGGATCAAAGGGCTCTTAGAGCACAGGCCAACAGACACTGAGGGCCAAAAGATGCTGATCGCTGGCACATGCACACTCAAGACAAGCACTTGAAGAAGAACCTGGCAGATCTGGAAAGCATTACCACCTTTCATAAAATTCTAGCATAACTCAGAGTGTCAGTCTCAATAAGTCTAGCTGAAGATATGAACGAATGTGCACGTCTCCCAAGCCTATATTAACAGATTCCAAAGCCAGAATAGACCACTGTGATCATCTAGTCTGACCTCTTGTATGACAAAGATCATAGAAATTCACCCAAAAATTTCTGGAGCATAACTACTGAACTGTACTACTATACTGAGGGGGCTAATGCAATCAATGTGTATTGCAAGCATATTCAAAACATACTGCTGTAATAGTAGCATATTTCATCACTGCAAGAGAAGCCTACAAAGGAGTCTCAGGTGCTAAAAGAGAGCCAAGAAAAGAGAAACACACCTAAGAGAACTGTGACACTAACTAAAGATAAGGAGGCATCAGTTGAAAACTTGTGTTACTTGATAGAAAGCCAGAACCAGCCTTGATGGCTCCATTCCAATAGAATCCTCCTTCACTGATCAGGGTCAGAAAAACATGGAAGCTGAACATTTCAGATATTATTTGATCTGTGCATGAAACTCAGCTGAGATGCCTCAAAGGATCCAAAATTTTTTGAAAGCTTAGGAGAGTCCCTGCCTATTTCATGCTTGCTGTATGTACAAGAGGAGGAATCAGGTAAATGCTATCTTCGATTTTCAGTGGGTATCCTGAAAAGTAATAAACGTTAAGGGCACAGGTAGAAACTCAGAGAGGAAACATGAAAAAGCAAATAAGATTATGTATAAGGGGAATCACCTCATGTAGGGTATTCAAAGAAAACAGACTATTTCTGGGGGACTAAATTTCAACTTGAGACAGCACACGCTGCCAAGTCAGATTCTGCTCTCAGTTACACTGGTGTAATTCTAGAAGAATTCCACTGAAGTCTTTGCAGTCAGTTCTTTGGAGGGGACCATTTAAAATTACAACTTCCCATCAGCAGCATCAATAGTTCATCTCCCTGCAAACTGATTCAAGAAAAATGTGGTATCATTTACCAGGAAACTAGTGCCTCCCCTGTGCCTCCTCCCACAAGTTAAATATAGTAATCAGTTTTGAACAGATAGTTTTTATTTTATTTCCACCTACTTAGGATAGGTTTACAAAAAATATATATGTGTTTCGCAGCAGCATTATGAGCTTGCTCTTGGAATGAGTTATTGGTGTAAGTATAGAAGGTGGGCTTTTTTTGTTTTTTTTTGTTTTTGTTTTTTTTAATCATCATAAAGTTTTTAAAAAAGCTTTTCTGGAAGACAACAATCTACAAGCATTCCTTCTCTAGCCCCAAACATAAAACCTTTTGTCCACATTCATTATACTTTATACCACCTTCCCCTTCTTCCTGGTTATTTATTGTTATTAAGTGTTACAGCATCCAAAGTTGTGCTGGGCATTTCACAGAAAACACAGAGAGCTATGGTCCCTGACTGAAAAACGTTACAACTAAATTCAACTTTCAGTATAAATTCCTTAGACACTAACATGGGGGAAAAGGGGGAAATCTAGAAATTTTAAATATTTTTAAAATGTTCTTCCTAGTCTCTCTCTCATACCATTGTAATGAACCAGTGGTACTGAGATCAGAAAACTCAAGAATTCAAACTTGCAAGGCCTAAATCTGTCCTGGATACATGGGAACTCAAACCAAAGCCACTGAGAGCAGTATTATTAAAAGCTGTAAGCCAAATCTTGCAGTCTTTACTCAGACAAAACTCCCATCGAGTCAGTTACAGCACTTTATCATGACAACAGAAGCAGAACCATTTAAGCACTGCTCACTTCATCTCACTCCCCTCCCCCACTCTCAGGCCTTTCTAAAGGGACATTTGTAAATAAAAGTTGCCTTAAAATAATTGGATGGTTCAGTTTATTTTTTTAAAGAAGCAATTAATACAATGGCTCCTCCAACAGAGCGCCTCTAAAATACAGAACTATAACATATGGATTATAATGTAAGAAAGGGGTTTTTCACTTTCCTCTGTAGCTTGGGGCACAGCTCACTTGCTGGTGGATTCTCTGTATCTTAGTCTTTAAACCATGATTTGAGGACTTTAATAACTCAGTCATAGGTTAGAGGTTTATTACAGAAGTGGGTGGATGAGGTTCTGTGGCCTGCATTGTGCAGGAGGTCAGACTAGATGATCATATTGATCCCTTCTGACCTCAGAGCCTATGAGTCTATGAGTAAGACATTCACAAGTAGAATTTGTTAAGAAAAAAGAAGAATGTTTTCTCTAAATTATACAGTTTGAGCTAACCATCTCCAGACAAGCCTTACTCTAAGAAAATCATTACCACATTCTGATTTCCACTGACCTTTTGTATTATATTTCATTATAGTTATAACTCCTGTATAGTTCTTAGCAAAATGAACTTCACAAACACGTTATGAAGGTCAAGGCAAAAAGGTTCAAGTTTATTCTCTTTAGCAGGGAACAGGAGAAGGGCAAACTAAATTGGTAACTAGTGGAGGGAAACTTTAGTTTGATTACTTCTAAGCAAGAGTTGGAATTAAAAACAGAAATGCTGGCAGTTACTGAGCAGGAAGGAGGGAGAGGGATGACATTTTTATTAATAAAATAAAAGCTTCATTGTTTCACTGGTGGTAAATTAGAAAAGGCATCCTATTTTGCACGACATTCATACAGCTGCCTCATCAGAATAAACTACAGCACAAGACTAAGGCTACGGCTACACTGACGGAGGCAAAGTTGCCGCCGTCAGATCAATTTCTCTGGATCAACTGAGCGGTCAGAGAAATCCCGCTCAGTCGATACAGAAATTGACATACTAAGACCATCTTCACAAGTGGCGTAGCGCTGTGTCGAAAGGAACACGGTTCCCGTCAGCACAGTGCAGTGAAAACAGCACGCTGAAGAGGAGCAGAGAAGTCGACGGGAGTTATGAACGTTTTTTATGAACGTTTTTTGTGTAGCTTGAGTAACTCCCGTCGACTGCCGCCGAATCTCGGAGGTAAGTGTAGACAGGGTCTAAGGCACCCTCTTGTTTAACTTTGAGCAGTTTGGAATGCTTTACTCTACTCCAAATCTGGGATTCAATATCCACTAAAAAAGCCATTAACTATCTCACCTGCAGTGTTCTTTATGGATTTTATTATCTCAACTCAATATATGGGAAATTATTTCATTTATCCTATAAAAGAAGAGAGAAATAACTATGTCCCACTACTTACATGGTGTAACAGGGCACTATTTAATAAAGCCTAGGCTGGCACCACAGCCTATAATCTTTTGTGTTCCAGTGACACACAATGAGAAATGGAAAGGCAATATAAAACACACTCACAGTACTTGCACAAGACTTATAAAAAAGTGGTATTGTTACTATTAAAAACAAAGCAATAATTCTAGGCTCCACACCAACAGGAGACATCAGTTAAGTACTTTGCCTTGTAACAGTCCATGAATGTTTAAAAATCAGGGGGTACTTTTCCCACCCATCATGAGTATAAGCTTTAAAAATTCTTGTTAATTTCAGTCTCATTTCTCTGATTGTTAAATGTAAATCACAAAAACAGAAAATGACATGAGCAAACTCTTGGGCAGTATATGCTAGTAATTATAGTCATTGAGTGCAATCTAGTTTCTACCAGATGTTGGGAGGTTGTGAAAGGACAGAGCTGGCAAGAGGTTTCAATTCATTCTTATTATCAATAACAAAACAATAGTTTCTGCTTTCATTGTGACAGCACATCCTCCTTCACATCCTCTACCAACAACCACTGTAAGTTAGAATACAAAAAATAACCCAAAAAGAGACATTTTAACCTAATAGTGAAGAGAGCGTAAAGTGTTTTAAACACATTAATCTTTCAAGTGAAAAAACAACTAAAAATAAAATACGTGGAGAGGAAAGGGTTTCACAGAAAAGGCAGGCCGGGAGCAAAAAAGCCAGCGCAAATCAATTACACAAGTCTTTAGTGCCTCCCCCACCCTCACATTTTCCTCATCTGCCGTCAAGTAACACAGCAAATAGTTTAGAGCTTCTAGTACCAAACCTCAGCACCACTGAATCCAGTTAATCATCCATGATCAATGTGAAAGAAGATAATGTGCCTTTTATCTTGTATCAGTGCAGGTCATCTTCCACACAAGGCCTGTTAAACTGTCAGATTTATTATAAGCCTAACAAACGCAGTTAAAGAATAAATGGGGATTACACCTTTAAAACAACCGCTTCACTCTGAAGAGAAACGAACAAAAGGCAGGGAGCACCATGATAGGTAAACAGGTAAAAGAACTGCATCCCACCAATGCACTGACATTAAATACAGATTTAATTGCTAAATACAGTAGTTATTTATCACAACTTCTTGGTGTATTCAGCGATGTACCCAGTTCTTGACCAAAGAAACTTACAATTTAAATGCAAGCTCTGGTTAAAATCTTCCATCTGCTTCCATCTACAGAGGGGCACAGAAGGGTCAAACCTGAGTGGCACTGTGACCCTCTGCACCCTGTAGCAACACCACTCGGGTTTGGGGACCCTTTCAAACAGGAGGCTTGGTCAAGATGCCCTTCAGCTGGGACAGCAGGTTATGTGGGTCAAAGCAGGGCAGTCCTATGAAACCTGGGACTATTGGGAGGTATGTTACTGCACATTTCTACCTCCTGAAAACAGGAAATCATGAGTATACCAGCTACTAACTTTCCTAGATCTCACAGGAAGTCACTCTTAGAGGCAGGTTTTGAATCAGGTCCCTCACTCCTTGCTCCCACGCTCTGGCCACTAGAACATGGTGCCTTGAACACAATCACCACAATAATTCAGTTCTTTGAACACAAGCACTTCTGGCTCCTAGTATATATTCTTTAATGAAGAACATGTTCAGAGTTATAAGCAGCAAGTTAGACTGCTGACTCAGAATATGCTGTATATATACACAGCCTACAACCCTAAAAGAGTTCCTCTGCACGTGAGCGCTGTATTGCGCTGCTCTTACAAAACCACAGCAAGAAAGGTACAGACAAGGATTTGGGAACCAGTGAGCCTGAGTGGAAAACAAGGGAAACAAAAACAAAAACAAAAAAAAGAGAGAGAGAAACATCTGTGTATTGCCTGACAAAATTAAAACTAAGGTGATTTTTATTGCAAACAGCTTAACCGATCTAAAATCGCCAGTGCCACACTGCTAAAAAAAAATGTAATAGAAAATAAAGGTCTGGATTTTCTAAGCACTCCTCCCTCATCCACACACCCCTATATACAAACCACATGTTCTACAACCAACTCATTACAGCCATCTATTACCACAGAGAATGTATAGTTTGGACACACCCAAAACCAAACAGTTCTGCCAAAATAAGCAAGATGTTTAATACAAAAGTTGGCTGTGTGATACTACATACCAGGAACACAAACTGATTTATTCAACAAAATGGTCTACTGTATTCCAGAAAACTTTACTATTTTTGCTACAGCTGTAACTACTCAGAACCTTCACACTTCAAAATGATCACATTTCATACATGGAAAATCTAAAGCTTTTTGTTGTGTGTGTATACACACTCTTGCAAGCACACAATAGTTAGTAGCAAACCTTTGTGAACCCAATTTTTAAGCATTTATATTGGAAAAATTACAGGTGTCCAGTAAATTCTATACTTAGCCACTTCTCTCTGAATAATAAAACTTCAATGTTTTTACTTAGACAATATAATTTCTTTTAAAGGAGAGAAGTAACGTTTAAAAAAAAAAGGTTTATGATAACCATTACCAAATCTGACTTGACACAAGTACTGTGCAAACGAGGAATAAAGAGGAGAATACAAGTGATTAGCTAATGTAATGAAGTTTATGTATATATAAGAACACTTATCCCTCTCTATGGGAAACACTGTGAAAGTTGTCTCCATCACCTCTTATACTTTTGCTCAGTCCATGAACAGCTATAACAGACTGTAAACAAATGTTTAAGCTAAAGGTTCCTTCTTCCTCAATATGCTTTTCTCTTACATTTATTTTTGCATAATGGATTTAAAGTGGTGTATTAGACAGTAACCAGAAGACATATTCCATTTTCAGACTGAAAGCCAATAATGCTCATGAATTTTTTAGTTGAGAGACACTTCAAGATGCCACTGGGAAGACTGTGTAATAAACACATTAGGCTGCAAATGGGCAGCAGCAGCAGCTCTTTAACACACGCTGTAACAATCAAATAAATGGCTAACATTCATGTTTTGTGTTACTGACTGATATTTAAGAGCACATTCTTTAGCTTCCATCTGAATCTTGAATGGTAAAAAACTTCCTTTCGTTTATTCAAAACTTCAACTCTGAGAAACTCCATTATCACTGTGCTGGCAGCTTTAAACTATGATTCCAAGTAAGCCAAAAAAAAAAAAAATGTATAATCTAACATCAACGGTATAAAATGGCTTCTACTTTCTGTATTCCCATAGGCTAAATCTCTTAATATAGCCAGTCACTGAGCTGCTTACATATTAGACTACGTCAGCTAACTCTAATATGGCCAGGAATAGCAAGACTAGGCATTAATAAGACAACAGGGAGTAACATATCACAGGAAGAAAGTTATATTATTTGCATAACATACACAATTTTTGTTCTTATTCCACTTACTCTATGTTAAAGAATCAAAACCCTTTTTTGACTAATACATTAGATGCTCAATAAGATGATGTAAAAAAAACTATTAAAAAGGGAGGCTATACCCTAATACTGCTCATGATTCTGCATCAAATCTTCAAGATCTGACATTATTGTGTGAACCATTTCAGATTCTCATTATTCAAATGATAAAAATTGAAGCTCAGTTCCACAGGAATATCAGCTGAGATGCCAGGGGCAAAAAACAGATTTGTCTGTGTACAAAGCACTTTTATCCATCCAGTCTGTGAAAGTTGTAACCCTATTTAAAAACCAAATGTACAAACAAACAAACCCTTCTAGATTGCAGCACACATGGTGAATATCAAGCCACAGCTACAGAAACAGTATTAAGCCTGCAAATATTTTCATTGGAAAGAAAAAAAAAATCTTTAAACAGATGTCCTAGGAAATTAGGTGTTTTCTTCTCTAAAGTGTCACAAATGTTAACATTTTAACGATTAAAATCATTTAGCAGCACAATATGTAGGAGCTACTAAAATCTGAAATAGATTTTTATGAACAACAAAGCAGATATATGAAACAAATTTAATACTGTATTATTAAAAAAAGTGTATTTAAACAGACATCCTTCAACTTGGAATGTAGTCAATTTAAAAGTGTGTTAAGCATACTTAAAATACTTCAACTTCCACTGAGAAACCCATGCCAGCTTTCGCAGGTTTATAACCACATTTGCCTGTTCTAAAATTTTTTGATCTCCTCTGTTGATGTTTGAAAAAACCAACAAAACAACAGGGGGAGAAACTGGATCAATTATAGAGTGGAAACAATGGAACTGGCCATATGCTAAATGCTATCAAGTAAAATTGCAAAAGAGAGAAAAGTAGTTTTTCCATTTTATCTCTTTCACTTACAGTAATTTTGGGGGTTACCTGTAACATTAGTAGGTTAATAGATTTCAAAATGTGATTTTTAAGATGGCATTATCTCTGTTTGTTAGACAGAAATGTACAATTGGTCACCGCATGAGAGAAAAAGGAATTTCACTTGTGACACACCTCCCAACACTATGGGTATGCCTGCACTAAATGGTTTTTTTGTTAACTCAAGTTAACTAACCTGGTTTTATACACACTAGTCTGGAGTTATTCACTTTGGGGGAAATCCCACAGGGAAATCCACAGGGAAATCCCTATGCAGGTGGAATACTGAAGGGTTAAGGAGGAGAAACCCCCCAAGTTACCCTAAGATCAGTAAATGGGGCAGGAGGAGTAGTCACAGCCCTGCTGTGCCAGTTGCATGGGATGTCAAGGTTCTATGTATATTTGGATCTCACCCCCCCCACCCCTATTGCAGATGGCTATACCCATTTATATAAAAATGCCAGTGCAGAGATGCATGGTCATTCTGCTCACGGACTCCTCAATCAGCTCCTATGCCAGGTTTAAGAAGTGCAGAATGCTTTGTGCAAATCCTCATCAATTTAGATTATTTTCTTTCTTTTTACATACAGCTTTTAATAAATTCCAGCCTGGCCACAAAAATCACACTCCTAGTAGCAATAGTACCTATTACATTTTGTAATAGCATGTGTGCTTAGTATTTCTTTTGCTTACATTTATAAAGTATATCAAATTAATTTAAAACTAATAGTACTAATGCAATGTCTAGTTGGATCCTAGTGCAGTTCCATTAATGGGTTTTAGATCCCGTCATTTCAAATTCTGATTCCAGAGCATATAGCAAAAGTTCTAATGTTCAGGAAGAAATTATTCACTTTGTGCAGTAACAAGGGTTCTTCAAGATGCATCCCACTATGGGTGCTCCACTGTAGGTGTGTCTGCATCCCTGGACTACTGATCGGAGAACTTTGGTAGCAGTGTCCACTGAGCCCACACGTGCTGTCTCTCTTTGTGCGAGGCTAGCCAACAAGAGCAGGCTAACCATCATCAGTTCCTTCTTTACCACAGAGAGAGAGCAAGAACTCTGAAGTAAAGGGGAGGAGGGTGGGTCATGGAGTACCCATAGGGGGACACATCTCGAAGAGCCATTGTTAATGCACAAGGTGAATGACTTCTTCTTCTTCAAGTAGTGTCCCTATGGGTGCTCCACTGTAGGTGACTTCCGAGCAGTACCCCCCTGGGAGGGCTGGGACTTTGTAGTCGGGTTAGTCACAGATGATAGTACTATGGAGCCAAAAATGGCATCAGAGGTAGAGTCCCCAGTGATCGCATAATGTTCTGCGAAGGAGTGGACTGACGCCCATGTCACCATTCTGCACATCTCTGAGACGGGGACATCCTTAAAGAAGGCAGCAGATGAGGAGATCGATCTCGTGGAATGTACATGGACCAAGTCCGGAGGGGTCATGTTACGAATTTGGTAGCACTGTCTGATGCAATTCAAGACCCACTTGGAGAGTCTTTGGGCTGATATCATTGAGCCCTTAGATCTTTCTGCCACAGAGAGGAATAGTCTAGGGGACTTCCTGAAGGCTTTTGTCCTATTGAGATAGAATATCAGGGATCTCCTAACATCTAGGGTATGCAGCATGGACTCCATATTGTCTCGGTGAGGCTTAGGGTAGAAGGCTGGAAGGTGAATAGACCGATTCATGTGAAACAAGGAGCTAACTTTAGGGATGAACCTCAGATGCGGCCTGAGTGTAACCTTATCTGGGAAGAAAACTGTGTATGGGGGATGCACCATCAGACCTGCTATTTTCCCTGTTTTTCTAGCTGAGGTAAACTGTAATCAGAAAGACTGTTGTCATCCAAAGGTATGCTGGTGAACAGATGGCCATAGGTTCGAAAGGGAGCCTAGTCAGCCCTTTCAGCACTAAGTTTAGGTCCCATAAGGTGGTAGGAAGTCGAGGTTGAGGGAAGAGCTTTATTATTGCCTTACGGAACCTTTTAGTGGTCAGGTGCGATAGTACTGAGTACTCCCTATGGGTTGGTGAAATGCTGTAATAGATGTGAGGTGGACCCTGAGAGAGCGCTCAGGAATACCCGATTTTTTTTTAAGGGTCAGAGCATATTTCAGAATATGTGGAGTTGCTGACACTGAAGAGGTTTGTTGGGATGTGCACCGGTTCTGGAACATGGACCATTTCTGTAGGTAAGTGCACTGCGTGGAGGACTTTCTACTGTAGAGCAGAACCTCTTGCACTTCCTTTGAGCACGAGCTTTCTAGATGCTGGAATCACATAGGAACCATGCTTAGAAGTGGAGGATACCCAAGCTGGGATGTATTGTACGCCCCTTGTCCTGAGAGAGAAGGTACGGAGTGGCTGGAAGGGAGATCAGTGGGCACATTGCAAGCTGCATCAGGTAAGGGTACCAGGTCTGTCTCAGCCACGTGGGAGTAATCAAAATTACATAAGCTTCGTCCCTCTTTATCTTTAATAGGACCTACAGCAGAAGAGGAAACAGAGGGAAGACATAAAGAAGGTCCTTGTCCCATGGGAGGAGGATAGAATTGCCCAGAAAGCACTGACTGATCCCTGCCTTGGAACAGTAACACAGACACATGTTCTAGTAAGTGGTGAACAGATCTGTGGATGGTGTTCCCCATCATGTGAACAAGTCATGGAACACTCATTGGTGCCTCTCCCACTCGAGGTCGTGCAAGAATTTGCGACTAAGCTTGTCCGCTATTGAGTTTTGCGTGCTCAGGAGGTAAGTTGTGGAGAAGGTGATGTTGTGGGAGATGCACCAGTTCTGTAGTTTCATCGCCTCCAAGCATAGGGAAGGTGATCTGACTCCTCCCTGGCAGATGATATAATACATGCAGCCTATGTTGTCTGTTAGGATCTTCGCCTGTGATCCTGTTTTCAGCGGGAGGAAACAGGTGAAGGCATTCCTGACTACTCTCAATTTGAGGAAATTGATGTGGAAGGATACCTCCGTAGGTGACCATTTGCCATGTGTTGTGAGACCATTTAAATGCGCGCCCCATCCAATGAGGGATGCATCAGTGGTGAGGAGTGATGAAGTGGCACTTGAAAAAAGGGGGTCCCTTTGCAAGCATTGGCCGGGATCTTCCACCAGTCCAGGGAGCGCTTGATTCTGGTAGAGAGTGACAGGGGTTTGTCCAGACTGTCTCTGTTCAATCTGTAAACTGAACTGAACCACAGCTGCAGGCATCGCATGTGAAGTTTGGTGTGTGGAATCACCACCATACGCCCCATGAGCTGGAGGCAGGTTCCGGCTGGCACTTGCAGGCTGCATTGCATAAGGGAGACCAGGGATAGAAACCTGTCTTGAGATAGGAAGGCTTTGGCTTGTAGCATGTCTAAGTCAGCCCTTATGAATTCTAAGTGTTGCACTGGTGTGAGGGATGACTTCTGGGAACTGATCTGTAGGCCAAGTTCTGTGAACAAGCATATCATGTCCTCGGTGGCTCGATGAGCCTCCTGAAGCAACTGGGCTCTGGGCAGACAATCATCCAGGTTAGGTTAGATCATATGATTCCTTCGCAGGGATAGAATATTTATTGTCTGGCCACTTGCATGTCAGAGCCACCGAAGCTGGGTTTGCCACACCGTCTTAGCTGGGTCTAGAATGGCCTCATTAATTGGGATTTTGGAGGGAAATGAAGCATGGAGGGTATCGATGAGCTGGTAGTGTGTATCTTTAACCTTCTGCTATGGTATGCAGAGCATGTCAGCCATTCTTTTCGCCAGCTCTTGGAACAAGTGTAAGTCATCCGCCATGCAAGGGGGTGACGGCATGACCGCTTCGTCCAGCGAAGAAGAGGATATGGCCTTGGGTGTTACCTCCTCTTCTGTTTCCATCTCCTGTTCCTTCACTTCTTGTGGTTCTGAAGCCCACAATCCTGTGGCTGAGGTAGCATGCCTGGAAAGTTCCCGGATGATGGTTCCCTGAGGCAGTGTCGGTGCACCACCCAGGAGTCCCAGTGTGGCCACTGCAGTGGCATAGGGCCTGGTAGAGGTGCCCAGGGGTGGCCATACCATCTGGTGGTACATTCCTGGACCCTGTTGATATTGAGTCCCATATGGAGTTGGGAAGAGTATTGAGAAACTCCTTCTGGCTCACTGTCCGATCCCTCACTTGACAATGGAGGACATGGCATGACTGCGGAGAAATATCCTTTGGTTGGCCTTGGCTCAGTGGCGTCATCTCGGTACTGAGAGGCGGAAACTCAGGTGCTTCCAGCATCGCCAGGTCCCTGGCCTGATGGAATTCAGCAGGTATCAAGTGCCCTGGCATCAGTGTGCCAGGGTGGATGGAGGCCTCAGCTGGACCAATCTCTCCGGTGGCAGACGGATCGATTACGCTGACGATACCGACATCAGCTTGCATATCAGAAGAGTCTTAGGTGTTTGTCCTTATCTCTCCGTACCGAAGATTTGGTGTCCATGCCCAAAGGGTCTGTGGGCCTACCAATGGTCACCGTAGAGACGTGGATGCCGGATGATCTCTGTGCTGGCGGGTAGAGGATACCAAGCCTTGATGGCGATCATTTTCGGTTATCCCTAGGCTCGCTTAAGGGACTTCCGGCTCTCTTTTTCAACTTACAAGAGAAGTCCCCAGACCATTTCTTCAACCCACTCTCCTTTGATGTCCAAGGTTGAGGGGAAGACTCACACCCGATGAAGGGTTGGGGTCAGGGAGCTGCCTCCATAAAGATGATTTTCTGGCGGAGCTCTCTGTCTTTGCAGGATCTTGGTTTGAGCTGCTGGCAGAGGGACCACTTTTGTTGGATGTGGCCCTGGCTGAGGCAGCAAATGCACTGGGAGTGCTTGTCTGCGACCAGGGTTGCCTTGCTGCAAGTGTGAGGCTTCTTGAAGCCTGAAGAGCCAGGCATCCCCTTGTCCAGGGGGAGTCTCCTCCCCCACTGGGGGTCAACACAAGAACAAAGTTTTTTCTTTCTTCTTTATATTATCTTTTTTTTTTTTTTTTTTTGGCATGGCCAGATAAAAAGTCAGAATAAAGCTAACAGGTTTCTAAAGCTAAAGATTAACAAATGAAAAGGAGAGTTAACGCCCCGCTAATGGACAGCTAAAGGCTCTGTCTCTAGCCAGGGGCAATTGAGAAGGAACTGTGAACAGTTAGCTTGTGCCTGCTGGTTAGCCTCCTGGCACTGCTAAGGGACACTGCTACTGAAGTTCTCTGATCAGCAGTGCAGGGGCGCACACACACCTGCAATGGAGCACCCACAGGGATATTACTTGAAGAAGAACTGCAGATACCATGTAATCTAAAATAAAAATATACTTTATCATTTTTATCACTGAGAGTTAGTAACTCATCAGACAAAATTCTCTCTCTCTCTCTCTCTCTCTCTCTCTCTCTCTCTCACACACACACACACACACACACACACGAAAACATCCGAAGTATGTATTGAATTATCTATTCTTTCATCAACATACACAGAATTTAACTGTGCATGGCCTCAAGTATTAAAGGCCCAATTCATGAAAGCATCCTTTTCCAGGAAGGACAGGTTAACACATGCTTAACTTTAAAGGACATGCTTAAACCCCACTGAGGTCCATGGGATTACCATTGAAGTCAATTAAATATTTGCTTCCATTAAAGACTCCTCTTCTATCTATATAAATGACACTGATGTGGGTGATTCACTTATGCCCCAACTCCAGAAAGCACTTACACATATTCTTAAATCCATTCTTACTTAAAAAAGGCATTTAAGCACTTAACTTTAAATACATGCTTAAACCCCAAAAGCTTTCAAAGAGAATTCAGTGAGACTTAAGGTCATGCTCAAAGTTAGGCATGTGTTTAAGTTCCCTTCCTGAATAAGGAAGCACTTCAGTACGTGCTTAAGTGCTGTCTTGAATCAAGGCCAAAGTAAGTCACCCACATCAGTACATACATATAAATGGGAGAAGAAACTCTGAAGGGAGCAGGCATAAACCAACTAAAATTTTGAGAGGAAGTGACAATGACTTATTCAGAATTACACCGTTAAAGAAATAAAGATCCCAAACATTGTGTAAAACAGACATTGAAAATCATTGCCTTTCATTTTTACAAGCTTCAATCAATGCAGAATTAAAATTAGAAAACAATCTTAATTTGGGCACGCATTTGACATAATCTATCAGAATCATTCTTCCCATTACTGCATGTATGGCCTGGCAAGCGGTTCACTGTCTTGGTAATTATTAAAACAAATAGTACTAAATGGAAACTGCAGATCCATAAACTAGCATTCACAAGCCATTTGGACATGAAACAAAATTTTGTACCCACACAGCAATGCTCAACCAAGGAAGAGATTTTAGGATGAAGGTGGGCTTGGTAGTGAAATAAATAAAAACATACTTATACATACTTATACATGCACACTATTTGGACCATCCCAAAACAAAGAATTTTACCAGTTCCTTCCTAGAGCTCATTTGGGTCATTTAAAAATACATACTGCAGGTGCTTCTTCAGTTAATAGCCATTTTTTGAATGGGGGGAGAGAGGAGGAGGAAGCAGCTAAGCTAACATTTGAAAATAGTTACTATATTTTGAGAGGGTATTTTAAAAAATACACTAAGACATATTTATAATCACTCCAAACAGTATGAGATACAGAATTCTACAAAACACTATATTTTTATTATGGTTATAATTCATTTTTTTGTCAAAAGCACCTAGAGCATTAGCTATGCACTTTGTTATTGGCTTTATAAATAAAAATAAATAGCTTAACTTATAGCAAAGATCCTTGTAGCACCTTTTAAGCATTTAAGAAGTACCAGGTAAAAAAGGGAATTAAATAAAAAGTAATTGAATGCAGCTATATGTTCGATCCTACTGGGATCGGTGATCATTTTTAAATGTCTATTACTTTATAAAACTGATCTTAAGTCTGAATGTGTACAGTAGACAAGAAAGATTTCAAGGAGGCCTTTCAAAATCTCTTACATCAGTCATTCTTCATACTCTTTCACAAGAATACCCCAGCAGAAGCACCAACAACAAAAGTTCAACTGCCATTTTTGAAAGATCTAATATCAAAACTCTGCCACCTGAATGTATTCTTTTTAATTTTGTCATTTAGTTAGGAACACAAACCTGTGGATATACGTCTCCTATTTACAGGGATACAGAACATGAGCAAATACAATGATCCATAGGCTTTACTATACCACTCCCATTAACGCACAACATAAAGCAGATATTCCCAAACTGAAAAGTGATATCCTGGCCCCACAGAAGTCAACGGAATTTTGCCCATTCACTCTCCCTATTAAGCAGAGATGTCAGATTTGTTAGCACCATATTTTTGCATGCAGAGAAATCACTTAGTGGGCCTATGTCCCAGATCTGTTTGTGAATAAATAACATTTTTACTCTAATTGTTAAACCTGGCTGTGTTCTACTGTCCACCTAACACCCATTTTCTTTCATCTGGCAGAAAGAAACTGAAATTAGTATAATAAATAGTGGCTTTTTGTTGTTGTTGTTGTTCTTTTAACATGAAAAGCAATAATCACATCTACCAAAAATTATCAGTGAATTTGTGATGTACTTTTAATGTTCAAAGAAGAATTAGATTAGCGGGAGGGGAGGGGGAAGACTGACTCCATGCTCATTTTAAAAGTAACTGCTTGGTTAGAGATCTGGAATACACTGCCTGAGAGGGCACTAAATGCAAAATATTTGTGACTGGTTGTGATTAAAGTCTTTGAGAAGTTTCAGAAGGACAAATAAATAAATAAATAAATAAATCCAACCACCCTACCCAAATAATTATATTATTGTACAATTCTCACAGAAGCTTTTACTAGTCTTGCTTTAGACAGCTGCTTGATCAGAACAATTTGTGGACCAATTGTTATTTGAAATGACAAATCCACTGAACAGCTCAGTCTCTGTTGTCACATACCTTGTCTCTCGTATGAGTGTGTACAAGAAGAAAATGAAACTGGAATGGTGAGTACAGGGTTCAGTAAAGCACACTGAAGAGATTTAAATCCCTTAGCATAAACTAGATTTGGTTTTGTTTTTTTAAAAGATCAATTTCCTTCTGACATTTCCACGTGTTTTTTTCCCCTTTGATTCTTCTGTACATTACCCAAGCTGTAAATCTTGTTATCCACTAGGACTAGGTCAACCACAATCTCATAGCAGATAAGTGAAGACACAACCCATTGCTGGAAATGGGATGCACCCCAGAACATTTTTACTTATAGTTTTCAGAGGGTAAAACTTTATCTCCCAATAACAGAAAAGTGCAAGCCAATGAAGCCTCCCCACTAGCCTTGGCACAACTAAGTGTCCGTGAATAAGGACAGACTAAAGAAGAGTCCATACAGTAGGCCGACTCTGGAGGGATTTCTTGGCAGGTATAGTGCCTATCACTTTATATATTTTCTTTTTCATTTGTCTTCCGTCAGCTTGACCAGTACAGCTTGTGGAGCCATCCCAGATCCTTAAGTCTGGCTCAACCTTCATAGTTTGTGGCTTTTTATGAACAGAGTTTTGTCAAATTTCTTTCATTTATTAATGAACTTGGCTCCAACAATCAATGTTGCTGTCACACATCTCCCTTCTTTTATCCTTTTCCTCAGATGATAAACTGATGCTGCAAATAACCCTCTCAACCTGACATGAACAGACCTGATTATAGCATTTGCTATTAATTATTATGGCTTGAAACTCTGGGTTGCAGCAGGATTTTCAAACAAGTCATCTAGCTTGTTTAGACAATGCAAAAAATTGTTTTTCAAATTGTAAGAGACTTTTGGAGTATTTTCTTCCTTCCTTGAATATAAACAAAGGCTTATCCAGAAGAGATGATAGAATAAGGAATGAAAGAAACATCAAGTGAACATTGTAAGTTACATCTCTTTGACTGTGCTTGCAGTTTGATTTTTGAAGCATAACATCCATTTTGGACAATGGATTAAATGAAACTCCTCTGGTCAAGAAAGAGTACTTGGAGTTTCAAATACTTCATATACAGTAGTTATTTCTGTAAGGATTACAGTGAGGATTTATTATAGGGTTGCCAACAGTCCTGTATTATAAGGAACGTCCCTTATTTAAATAAAATATTGTCTGTCCCATACTAAATCAGCATAGGGCACCTTTTATCCCATATTTCAACCAGGGTAGTGCCACTGGTTGGCAACTTGACCTGATGCAGAGGATCACCATGCCACTCAAATTTGACCCAGCCACCCCTCCATCATGCCTAAGCTGCCTCTGGATCTCTGGGTTCCTCCTGTATTTCTGAATTACAGTGTTGGCTGCCCTGCTTACGAAGGACTTATGAAATCCTATTAAGCAAATAAAGCAAAATGAACTTTGCCAGCACCAGAAAAATACTGCTTATTCAGGAGGCTTCTTTTATTCTAATTACTTTTGTTTGTTTAATACGCCCATAAGGGCATCACACAATTAAAATTAGACTGGCTAATTCTATGTGCACGCAATCGAATATACTCATTTATAGAAATTAGGTGCTTAAACAAAAGAGAACAAGCAAATAAATAATGGTCATTTGGTTCCATTTCTGTGTCCCGTCAGCATGTAATAAAATATCTTCAAACACACGCTATATTAATTTAAAAAAAAACAAAAAAACATTTTCCTTTTCTTTCTATCTCAAAGTAGCATAAGTTTTAAGAACGTCCTAAATGAACTACAGCAATTCTTGTATGTATTTAATTAATTATTAAGAAGATTATAAGCATTACAGCCATCACACCATTTCAATATGATCCGGGATAACACTTTTAGAACACTGCCAACTTGTACTGCAGTAATGCCTTGTTACGTCTACTTTTGTCATCCTACCCTTAAAAGGAAAACCATTGCAGAAGTTCAGTTTAGTTTTCCTGTGTGGGTGCTGATAATTAATATTATTTTACCATTTTTGGGGGAGTGGAGTAGGATTACTACTATTCTTTATTGTTACTTAAACTTCAACAATATGCCCGGTGCTGTACACGACCCAAAATTAGACAATATCAGGCTACAAGAGCTTTCAGAAAGGGTCACAGGTGCACTGTCTTCACCATCTATTCTAAGGATTCTGTTCTATCTATCCCTTTTCAGAGAAAATTTCAAGTGTTGCACCATGCAAGGTTAAGAGAACACTGCCAAGACAGTTAATGGCATCAGCATGTACAACACTAGACAAATACACAGTGAAGATTAACTGAATGTCATTCTGCAAACAGGATCATATAACCGCAAAGAAAACAAGGAAGGTTAGAGAACAGAGAAAGTTATATAACAGCAGCAACATGAAATTCATTAATGTTACAGTATGTTTAACCTGTTTTAAGCTTTTGTGAGAAAAAATGGCTTTATTATTATTACAAATTCTCAGTCTAATCTGCACCCTCCTTTTTTCTGTGATCTGTGCATAGGAATTATCAGGTAGTTTTAAACACTGAATAATAATTACTGCAATGTAAAAATAACATATTGTTCTTGGGCTCCACCTTCTCCTTGAGGACAGGATATGTAAGTGGGTTTGTATATTTTTCTGGACATTAGAAAAATGCTTACTAGGAATATTTTCTGTACACTGCATATGATTATATTTAGCCACATAACCTCATACAACTGTCACAAGGCAACTGCAAGTCACCTGTAGTTATCAAATGAGGAAACAAATAACACAAATCACTGAGAAATCAGTTTAGAAAACCTCTATCTATTTGCTACCGAGGAAAATTAATTCTCAACTGTCATGCTTAAAAACCAACAAACAACCCCTCCCTCCCTCCCTCCCTTGCACACACACCTCAAGAACATTACCAAATATGAAGTCAGAGCACTTCAGAAACACACCTTGTAATCTTCCACAGTCTCTGCAGTTCAAGGCAGATCTCACCAGTTTTTCCGTGCCTTTAAATAGGGATGTAAATAAAATCCCCATCCATCACACTTGCTCTTTTCATTTACCAAAAAAAAAAAAAAAAAAAAGACAATTAGCAGTAAATTTATTGCCTTAGAATAACAGCCCTCCATTAACCCAAACCAACATTATGTCTTGATGTAAACCAAAGCACATGCTGAGTGAGGACGTGCAGCAGCTTATCTCTTCTGTCATCTGCTTCTAATGACAGCTGACAAACTAGCCACGCTAATCCTTTTCTAGCTGCTGATCAGATAGATCCCCCTTTGACAATCCAGCATGGTGGAGCACTCGAAAATTCCTTCTGCTTCTGTTCTTTCTATTGCTGCTCTAAAAGGCAGTTTCCTTTTCATTGAGATAATAGCCTTTTCTGCAGTCACATGACTCAGAAGCTACATTAGGAGAGCTTTATGATAATAGACTGAATAAGCCCCCTCCCTCCATTCTCCTGCTTTTAAAGGGTAGGTCTCCAAAAAAAAAAAAAAAAAAAAAATCAAACCAAAAACCACACACTTGAAATAATTTGCATCTTTTTGTCATAAATTAAATGGCACTCTATCAAATTAAAGAGAAAATATACAGAACTTATACTTTCTGTACTAAAATAATGAATGAAAATATTCTGAAGCACAGTTCTGTCTCTTCACTAGGGAACACGCACTGGTCACAAACACTTCATATGAAATGAAACTGAATACTAAGCAGGATATTTAGCTAGCAAGATTTACTCTCTTTTTCCCTATGTAATTTTCATCCTTAATTTAAATTTGACTGCAAAAAACATTTGTCTCTCAGCAATTTTATAGATTAATTTATTGTATCCTAAAACAAACAAAACTACTAACTAACAAACTAACTAACTGGTAACTAACAAACTGGACTGATGATTTCATTTTTTTTTGACCCATCCCAAAGCATCCTCCACCCCATCTTAATTTTAAATAGTACCCAGAATAAGCAATTTAAATATATATATATATATATATTCTAAGGGACAGGTGTTCAGAGTTCCCAGACTTCTTGAAATGACAGGTTCATATCCTAGTAGTTCAGAACCTTACCCTTCAAGAGTTTTCCCACTTATTAAAGGTATGGTGGTCTAAACAATTCAAAAAGGTGTGGTGTTTATATACACACACATACACACAGCCAATTCAAAGCTAAATAATACAGTTACTAAACTATTATTAGACAAACCGAGAAAAATACTCCCATGAAACTTTAAAAGCAAGAATCCTATCTTTTCGGTATGAAAATTAAATATCACTTCAACCATGGCACTTTTTGTAAAGTGAGGAGATCCCTACAACCTTGCCCTGGTCTACCACAAAACTAGTGTGCAGTACAGCGCAATGCACTGGATGGTGGCCACCTTCCACCCCAGAAGTGACTGCATTTCAGTCCTGGTGTAGGTGTATATAGTTTGGTATGAAAAGGCACTACATAAAATACTATTGGAGTTTTACAGCACACAGTTGGACTATTTTATGACTTAAACAAACACTTTCTAAATTATTGGGGGAAAACACCAAGGAATATTTCCCCCTCTTTCTCTGCCCGTATGTCACATTATTCCAAATTTTCCTCCTTAGATAGGCACGTGTCAGTGTCAGAGCTTTAGGCAAGAAGGGATCACCAGATAATTTAGACTGACCTCCTATATATCACAGGACACCAACACACCACCCAGCACCCACACACTAAACCCAACCACCGAAATTAGATCCAAATATTACAGCCCACAGGAAACTAAACTGTTATGCGCCACAGCCAGAGAACAGGAGGGACCAAGGTGCACCAGTGCTTGAGGCTCCTCAGTGGCAGGGAAAGGATTAAGTCAGATATACCCAGATAATCTTGGCAAGTGACTTGTAGCCACATGCTGCAGAGGAAGGTGAAAAATCCCCAGGGTCACCGCCAATCTGACCTGGGGGAAAATCCCTTCTGGACCCCACATACAGCAATCAACTAGACACTGAGCATGTAAACAAGAACCAGCCAGACAAGCACCTGACAAAGAGAGAATGCTCTGTACCACCCCAGCATCTTGGCCTTCCCTGCCCAATGTCCCATATCTAGTCATGGCCATCCCATATGCTTCAGGGGAAGGAAATAAAAAAACAAAACCAAACTGGAATACACTTGTGGGGGGAGGGAGGGAAAGGAGGGAGGAGAGAAAAATCCCTTCCTGCTCCCAGCAGGTAGCCAGCAGAAACAGCTTTCAGAAACATTAGACAAACTGGAAGTGAGCCCCAGGCTGCCAAGCTCTGCTTCCATCATCACAAGTAACTCAGTCATACAACTGCACTCAGACATTTGTCCAGCTCTCTCTTAAAACTAATTGTTTGCCCCCACAACTCCTGTAAGGAGGTTGTTTCGGGGAAAGAGGTCTCAGCACCTCCACAGCACTATTCCCCAGGATGTGTAAATGGTGGTCTGCACAAGCAGATGGGATGGAAACTGCATGGGACTGGTGGATATGCTGGTAGGGCACACATTGTTCCCATCCAGCCCTGCAGCTCTTGGACATCCTTTTGTGCTTGCATCTCCCCTTCCTGGAGGTCGCCACGTCAAGGGAACAGTCGCCTGTTAGTGGCGTTCCATTGCAGCCAATGGTGGCCACAGAGATGCAGAGGAAGGCTAGTACTGGTACACAAGCACCGTTTCTGTATGGAAAGCACAGGTTTCCTCTGAAGCCTTGAAATGTGCCAAGTTTGGGGGATTTGCAGCGTAGCAAATCTCACCTACATCCTTCGCCCCAAAAGGATAATTTAGAGAATCTACATGAGGGAGATTTTAATGTGGGAGGGGGCAGTCTAGCCTACTGAGAGGATAATATAAATATAAGATGTTAAATTGAGCAGACAGATGCCACCTACCCCGTAGGTTAATTTTGTCATTTCCACCATAACATGTTCCATTGTATTTAAGTACTGCAGCAAAATCACCGGCTCTTCTGAGATGACTGACTAAGGGGACTACTGAGTAACCTTAACTCTGAATTTCTTTTACCTGTGCAAATTAATGACGTAATATTATTTTTCCACATTTATTCCTTATCTGGAGAAAAGGGTGGCAAAGCACACTGATTACATTTATAGATGACACGAACATGGAAGGAATAGTAAATATTGCAGAAGGCAAATCTAATATTCAAGAAGACAGAGAAAGATTAGAAAGATGGACACTAGAAATAAAATGAGCTTCCACAAGGACAAATGCAAAATAGTTCACTTTGGAAGTAAACATTTAAGGAACAGGTATAAACCGGGAGCACACTGGCTAGACAGTAATTCTGATCTCCAGACAGAACCTTATAGGCAAAACATTCAGAAAAACAATGCAGTGCAGTAATAAAGGCAATAATGAGATGTACAATAAATATAAGGAGAGGATTTACATGTAAATAAAAAAAAAGTCCAGATAAACACCATCATAGTGGTAAGAGGCCTATAAAGGATTAAAAGAATTGAAACTGTTTAGCCTTTAAAAAGACAGCTCAGGGAATGACAGATACAAGACTAAGGAAATGGGTGAGGGGGAATATATTATTACAGTACACAGAAGGATGCTAAACAAAGAGAAATTAGTTAAAAATAAGATGTCCAAGACCAAAAATACTCTGCTTTGATTTGAAACAAGGAGATCTCTGTAATTATATACCAGGAAAAACCATCTTTGATCACGTAAGCAAATAAACACTCCCAAAGGAAGTATTGGAGTCTAAGACGATTCAAATCGTTAACTCGACTTTTTAAGTAGAGTTTAGTAGGAATCTTATTACTGCCTGGGGATGACGAGACAACCCTCAAACCTACACCATTTTGAGGCCATATATGTTCACATTACACTGAAAACAGGCATCGCAGATACTATTAAAGGGTCCGTCTAATTTTCTTAATGAACCACATTTTTTTATAATCTTATATAGCACCTGAAAAGAGTTAGGCGCTTTCTAAAAGACATAGAAAAACAGACCCCGCTCCGAAGAGCTTACAAATGATAATTTCTGACATGATAAAATGAGTGAGGATGTCAAACAGTAAGGAAGATACGGAAAGAATTGCAGCAATACAAACACAGAGTTATTCCATTTAATTACGTGCACTTCCTAAGTGGGTCAGTTACAGCAATGTTCTTATTTTAAAAAAAGGATTTCTAACTTTGCTTTATTTGCTTACTTCCCATTCTTTGTAGGTTTGGACAACTTGACTGAAAAGGAAAATAATTATTTATTTGAACAATCCATAGAGAGAGAGAGACTGAAACTGGGGAAAAGCTTTCTCCTGTCTTCACTGAACACAAAAAAGGGCTGCAGTGAGCACAAAGGAAGCTGTACTTCCCTACCATTACAATTTATGATTAGTACCTTACCACCTACTGGCAATCTAGCACCTAGAGAGTAACCTGGACTTGACTAGTACAACTAGGGTGTGCCACTGCTGGTTGACATAGGACACCACATAAAGTGGGGCCTGTCTTCTGGCTCACCCACAACAATCCAGTACCTGTTGATCACACCAGTGCCAGCATTCTCATACTATCTCACCAATGTGCCTCAACCATGTCCTGGAAGCTAAGACAGCAGCTCAGTCTGCATGGTCATTCAATTCTAGCCATTCTATTGAGTGGGCCAGCCTGTGGCATACCGTGGATCTCCAGTGCCCAGGGGCCATACTTACAGTGGCAGTGTCCATCCCCCACCCCCATCAGCGACAGCAGCTGCGTGAGCAGCGCCCTGCAGGGGGGGTGTCTGTGGGCCCGTTTCCCGCTCTCCCCCCACTGTGGGGGTGGCGGGGGCCACTCTGCGGTAGGGGGCATGACAGGCTCTGGTCCCCACAGTTCCCTTCTTGCACCCAGTGCAGGGGACGGAAATACGCCCTGGCTGCCTGCGACAGGGGGCAGCTTCTCCGAGGAGGGCCTGGCCTGCGACCCCCAGACTGGCGCCCGGGGACATGGTCCCACCCTCCCCTCTCGGTACGCCACTGAGGCCAGCATGGGTGCAATTATTGCCAATTATGGTGACAGTTTTTGCAATGTGAACACCTACCAAGAGAATTTTTTAAAATCTGTTGTAAGGATTAGGGGACTCACTAACCCTAAAGGTTTTATTCCAAAGGGGAATCTCTTTGACTTTAAAGGGCTGTGTAACAGGGTAGCTTACCCTCTAAGAGCTGGAGGCTTGGGGTCAGTCAACCTGGTTTAGTGAAGAACTGCTCCAGCCCACTTTTGCTATCAATCCCATCCGCCATGAATTCTCAAAAGATAATTGCTAATGGATCAGAGATAGCTTCATCCACTTCCTTAACTATTCTAGGATGTATTTCATCGGGCCCTGCTGACTTGAAGGCATCTAACTTGTTTTTGCTCTATTTTAGCCTCAGATCTTACTCCATTTACACTGATGTTTACCATGTTAGTTGTCCCATCACTGCTAACCTTCTTGTTGAAAACTGAAACGAAAAAGGCACTTTACATTGCAGGCTCATTCCTAAATTTTCTGTTATCATCTTTCCCTCCTCATTCAGTAATGGGCCTATCCTGTCACTGGTCTTCCTCTGGGTTCTAATATATTTGTGAAATGTTTTCTTGTCTCTTACCATGCTTCCTATCTTTGCTATGCATGGGGATAGCTTTCTCCCTAATAAGAATATTTTCTTACTTTGCTATTGGAAGAACAAATATTCATCCGAAATAGCATATCAGGAATACTAGACAATGCATTCTTATTTTTAATATGCAAAAACTCAGTAAATGGAAGAGTATTTCAATATAATACTCTGAGATATGGCAGTGATTATATAGAGATTGATACTTGAAGAATACAACAATTATAGAGAAATCCAAGGTCAAAACTGGAAAGCTCTTCCATGTTGACAACATTAATATCTGAGTGAGCCAGCAACACTTGATCCAATGTACTAAGTTCCCTGCAACACCTGTCAATATCAGGGTGACAAAGACAGGAACACAGCACCAACTCTAAATCTCCTTGCGGTTACTGTTAACTTTATTTGAACAGGGAGATACTTGTACTTCATTATAAAACCAAACAAACAAAAGGCTCAAGAACCAACTGCACTCAGTTTCTATTACGCTTGCAAGTTTCTACAGTATCTCAACAATAGTTATTTCTAGAGAATTCGTCACTATAGTATCTGACTGCCATACATAGCAGTTAAGATCTTCCACTAGACATGTCCCATACTGGATGACTCTTTGTTTCTCCCAAGTTTGGTAGGTCTTGTTTACTGTGCTTTTGGATTCGGGTTTTATTCCCTCCCCCCACTCCAAGCATCACTGTTGTTGTAGTAACGTGTTATCCTTGGTTATGTCAGGAAGGCTTTTGAAAAAAGGTGTCTTGCAGTGCATTCTGAAAATAGAGTCTGGTTCAGCTGTATTTCCTCTTGTAAATTCTGCCACTGGAGGCAGACTGTCCACTGAGAACACTTAATTTCTGGTCCTCAAATGATTGGTTCTGGGTACTTGCCAGAAGTCTTAAAGGGTCATGAATGGAGGAGATGTGGGCTCTATGGCTAGGGCCCAACTGAATGAGGGCCTTAAACTTTTAAGACCAGGGCTTTGCATCAACACTGAAAACATGATGAGAAGGCTGTATAAGCAGGGGTATATCGAGTAGAAGTAGAGAGGATGCATAGCCTCTGTTTATGGCATTAGTGAGACCATTACTGGAATACTGTGACAATTTCTGATGTTTACATTTCAAAAAGAATGCTGAGAAATTGGAAAGGGTCATAAAAAAGCTTACACGAATGATCTGAGGTTTGGAAAATCTACCTTACAGTGACAGATTTAAAAAAATTCAACCTATTGGTCTTAACAAGGAAAAAGTAAAGAGGGAACTTCATCATGGTGGTCTACACGTATGTATATGGGAAACAGCAGAAGGCTCTTTAATCAAGCAAACAGATGATCGAATAGCTAGAAGCTGAAGCAAGACAAATATCAGATTAGAAATAAGGTGCACTTTAATAGTGACTGTAATTAACTATTGGAATAATTTACCTACGGATGTGGTGGATTTTCCATCACTTGAAGCCTTTACATCAAGACTTGATGCTTTCCAAAAGATACATTGTAGCTCAACCAGAACATATGGATTTCATGCAGAAATCACTTGGTGAAATTCAATGGCCTATGTTATTTAGGAGATCAGATGATCACAACATCCCTTCTGGACCTAAAATCTCTGGTGAGATGAGGACGAAGAAAAATCACTGATGTATTGTCCGGTTTTGCCTGAAATAGAGGCAGGCTGCTGTATTCAGTACAATTTGGAGTATCTATATTGTCTCCCCAGTGAATTTAGCATGTCCTGGAGGTAATGAATGCGTGGAACAGTGTGGATAGAGCCTCGTATATGGGGGGGTGGGGGAGGAGCATAATTTCCTAGCAAACTGGAGTCTTCAGTCTTGCCTAGGTTCAGTTTGAGCCAGCTGCTTTTCTTTCAAGTGCTTCTTTTTTGTGACTCCTGAGAAGGAAATACACTGATGACACCCATCCCTATATTGCAGACAAGGGAGCCATGCCGTCTCACCACCACTCCAAGAAGTCTCCACTGAAGAGGAAGTGGACTATGCCGAGTGCTGCAGCACTTCACATCTGAGAACTTTGGGGATCAGGAGCAGCTGCCAATTACAGCTCTGAGAAGCAATAATGAAACTCTCTTAATGCAGCACCATGCACTCTGGCTAAAATGTGTAAGCAGGTCAAACAGTACTATGTCATTGACAGTGCTGAAGACTGCAGGGAGGATGAGTACTATAAGCACTGAGGCTTGACCTCTATCCATAGATACAAGGAAGTCAATCCGTCCATGCTATTAAAGCTTTGTCACGTCCTGGTCTAAAATCTGATTATGAAGGAGGCAGAATGCCAGTGGATGATATTGCTTAGAAAGGGGAAGCTAAAGAGACTGTTTAAATCAGGTATTGATTTTTCTGAGGGCCAAACATCAGTTCTCAGGTAGGTGAGTGGGTTGCACTCTGAAGGAGGCACTAGTAATTTCTGTCAGTAACAATCACCTGCCATAAACAAAATATTCCTAAACTCTTCGAGTATTGCCATACTTCGCAGTGTTTTAGAAAGTTGAGAGGAATGGTATGCAAAGAGAACATGTCCCCAAATTTTGAGGCATGACAAGATTTGACAAGACCAATAAAATAAAATAATGAAAAGAAAATATTGTTTCATTAAACTTAAGACAAGGAAAACCACTCGGCTTAAAGTAAAATCAACTTTGGGGAGAAGATTACTTTGTGCTTCTGCTTGCAATGAACACACTCCTCTTGATGTGACATAGCTGAAACTTATAACCGAAATGTTATGAAAATTCAAGAACTTTAAGTTCAGTGAGGCAGGAACAAACCAAACCAAATCACATGCGAAACACAATAGCATTCGCTGACTGAAGGATATTACTGAATATTTAAAACAATGACATCTCACTTCTTGCGAACATACATGGTGCTTTATAAAATCACTAACTACACACAAAACAGGGATCACTTCCTCTTCCACAGAAATGCAGCCTTTTTACTAGTGACAGCAACACTGAATGGCAGTTTTAAAAGCTGGGATGTGAAGAATACTTTATCCAATTAAAGTGACAGCAAAATTTAGGTAGGCAGGTAATTATCCACATTGAAAAGGAGGGACTCTGGCAGATGCCTCTTACTCTGATAGAAATGCCATGGAATCTTTAATAACCCAAAGTATCCAGGGTCTCAGCTTTAAATCTATGATTAAAATGGCAAACCCTTAATGTCATGTTATGACACTGATTCAATTCTGACTCAAAAGGAGAGGTTCAACCCACTGAACTCCAAAACAGAAATATAGCCACACTACATTTTTTCTGAATTTCTCCCAAATTGAATGGCAGAATATTTTTTTGTGCAACTATAGTCAAAGGCTGGAAAGCCACATTCAGCATAACATTAAATATTTAAAACATACCGTAACTACTGCTCATATCCTGAAAGATTTTATACATACAAATTACTGTTATAGTCTATTGTTCATGCAAAAAAAAGTTAAGTATTCACAGTCTGATATAATCTTTGCAAATAGAAAAAGTGTACAGGTTACAATGTATCATACAGGTAGAATTGATAGACATGCTGGGCTTCCTTCAGTGCAGAAAGAATGAGGTTTACCACACTTTCACTTCTTACACCTTCCTTTAAAGTTATTTCATCATTACCTTAGTCTCATATAATAACAAACATAAACACTATAAACAGTACTTTTCATATTTCTGAACTCTCAGTGATTTAGTGTTTTGAATTCGAGAATAAGATAATGCAAGGCTAGTGAGATGGAGAGAAAAATCAAGTATTGAAGACTCAGACCACTACTTATTTATTTGTGTGTGGCAAGGAGACTGCAACGTCTTCTTTTAGATATATATGGTTGTTATGCCTTTGGCTACGTTTACATTGACGGTGGCAAAATCGCCACCGCCAGATCGATCTTTCATGTTCAATTGAGCAGTCAGTGAGACTCGCTCAATCGATCAGGAAGTCGACTGAGTAAGTCCACCCCCTGCAGTAGCTGTTCCCGTCGGCTCAGCGCAGTGTGAACAGTGCGTAGAAGGGAAGCTGAGCAGTCAATGTCAGTCACACAAACTACTCTGTGTAGTTTGCATAAATCCCGTTGACCGCCGCCGAATCGCGCGGTCAGTGTGAACCAGCCCTTTGTTACCTTTAGGCTGGAGTGCTGCAACACATGGGGCTACACCTTAAAAAATATTAACAGATTATGGCTAGTGCAGAATTTATTTATTTATATTTATTTTTTTTTAAATATTGACGCTCTTGGAGCCTCCTCCCCTTTCAAAGCTTAAAATTCACAATTTAATAATAAATATCACATTAAATCACTTATTTTGACTGCAAGTGTCCTCCCAATCACAGCCCAGTCCATCCCCCAAAATATAATTACTCCTGGCCAAAAAATAACCCCATCTAGTCCTCATTCCTTCCTCTTCCAAATACCTGGGGGGATGGGGAACGGGCAGATGAGAATTTTAACATATCTAAAGTTGAAGGGCTGTCACAGAGAACGTCTTACTGATAGCAGCATCACCAAATCAAGAAAGCTCCAGTCTGAACAGCAGTGCTGATCATTACTTCAGCAGTGCACACAGGAATAGAGAAGATCTCTCAGGTAACCTGGACACCATCTAAGGCTTTCAAAAGTCAGTATCAACCCTCCATTTAATCTGCAGACAACCTACACATCTTTCAGAGCACTGAATTTTTTAATTGTTTTTTGTTCTTTTACTATGTGATTAGTGACTCTCTTAGATGCTTGAAACTCTGCAAACAGCTAGGCAAGGTATCTAATCAAAATAGAGAGGCACATGCTTCTAATATGGATAAACTAGTATATGTCCCTATTTGCCAAATGAGATGAGCTTTCACATTTTGAACTAACTGCTGTTTAGAGAGTTGGTATTTAAGGAGATCATAAAATAGGGCTTTACTTTAGTCAGGACAAAAAGAGCTAAAGATGTGAACACATTTTGGCAGGAGCAATAGGTGAGAGAGTCTCCAGTGGAGACTATACTAAAGTGGTGATGATAATAGCCAGATTCACACACTTGTGAAGTAAACAATGGGGTCAATGCCTGGATTTTGAAAATAGAAAGATGTGAGATTTGAGTCAAGGAGGGAGATGGAGTCAATACACTTCTGGCTCAAAATATACTTCTCACTGACAAAAAATGGTGAATTAAAAGCTGTTGTACTGGAGCCATTATTTTGAGTGGATACCTGAAGGTGGACAGAAAGTGAGAAAGGATCTAAAACAGCGAGGAGAATGTCAAGTAGGAGATCTCCTTCATAATACAAATGGCAATGACAATAATGACAAATACAATAAAACTACATGATACAAATGGCTGCATTTAGGAAGGAGGTGACTAAGAACGATAGGGGAGAGAAGAGGAAATAAGCCAACCATCTGTATTGGTACTTATATGGTTCCCGTGACTATGTACAAAGCACCTCACAATTTCTAATGTATTTTATAATATGTTGTGCATTTCCTTACTTATATTTCCTGCAATGTCCATGTGCTAGTCACTTTCTAAAAGTGAGTCATCTAGTGGTAGAGGAATACCCATTGCTACACACCAGAGCAGTGGGTGGATAGGTAGAAGCCAAAAATCAGGTCAGCAAGGTGCCCAAAACTCTAGGGGAGTGTGCCAGTTGATGGTATCAAATAAACAGTGAGAGCAAAAGAGATGAAATTGAAATCCAATTCAAAAGGGCAGCAGACCACACCTAGAGGGATAGTTTCAGTACAGATTCCTTTTTAAACCACGTGTAAATTGTCTGAATAAAAGCTCAGTTTTGCAAACCATCTTTCTGTATGTCTTAAGAGTCCAGAAAGTGATTTGTGTCCTCTAGACTTTTCCTGGAAAATATACCACTTGGATGTAGCACTGCTCCCTTTCTCCACAGTGGTTTTACTCTGTCGTATCTTCTCATACCCTTCTCTTTTCAAATGGATATGGGTACAGGTGAAAAATGGGATTTTGCCTGATGCTAATTTACACTGAGTTTTATTATTAAATTGCGGTAAGAAAGCAGTGGATAGTAAAAATCATCTAAGAGCCTGTTATCCACAGATGTGTTTATAATTTGTGTGGTATAAAAAGTGTGTTAATAATTTAAAATTATTACCTTGTCTCTATAGTTAAGATTAGGAAACCTAGGACTATCCTAAGTGATTGCAGGCTCAAATTACAGAGCTGGACGCAATCTTGATTGAATGTTTAATTTGGGATTGGGGGCCGGGCAATTAGGCTAATGTCATGGACCAGTCACCTCAAGGTTACGCTACTAAAATGTGCTCCACATAGGGCCGTACATTGCATCATCCCAGAGACTGAAATGGATGAAGAAAGCAGAAGCCCACTTACCAAACAGCGTTTCTCAGTAGGAACATATGCACCAGTGCTCCAAAATCTGCACTAGATGCTTATTGATTTCCAGATGAAGTCTATACATCAAAACCAACACCTTAAAGCCCTCAATGGCTGGAGACCTGTCTACAAGAGAGATCACCATTCTCCCTATACCCTACTACTGCAGTTGTGAACAGCAGAGGTGCACAAACTAAGGCCCTATGGCACAAAGAGACGGAGAATGCTGCTGGCAAGGCATCTTCCATGAAGTGTTTGGAACCCAGTCCTCTTTTTCCTCCAAAATAATCCCAATTTTTTTTGTAAAGGAAAGAAGGGCATTGTAGGGGGCTACTGTTTGTGAAGGAGCATTGTTGGGCCTGATTTTTATTGTATCGGCTACTGTTGGTCTGAGAATGTGAAGTAGCTGCTAGTTTCACTTAAATTTGGTTTTACTTTAATTTTGAGAAAAGGCACCATGGGCTGAGTGTAGGAAACTTTTCTAAATCTAAACGAATAAAATAAATACTAAATACAGAACGTGATATTAAGAAATACAAAGGGGAGAAAGTGTTAAGAAGAAGCTGGGCCTGCAATGAGCTGCCTAGATTACACTCACAAGAAAATGATTTCCTTTTAAATTCCAACGCAAACATTTCAAATATTAGCTAGCAGGTAATGGCCCAAAGATATTAGCAGTCATGATAACCTTTCACTATGTCTGATTCACTATGTAAAACACACATATTTCGGGTTACTGAAACAATATTCAAGCCCTATTAATTATTTAATTATTATATTCAAACCTATTAATCTCCATACCTTTGAATATTTTTTCAAATGTATTATGTTCACTCTTTATTCTTATAATGTTTATCATTTTGCAAGCTGCATTTGTTCTTGCTCCAATTAAACTATAACCTGAACAAAAATTCCCCAGTGACAAAGCACAGTTTCCCCATTACATGCTTATCTAGGTGAAATCTAAAACATTCTTAAAGAATGCATTACCTCAAAGAACAGTTCTGTAAGCATGCCTTCAGTATGCTGAAACAATATAGCGGGTATGCATGCAATAGGTGCCATGTAGCAATAAACAAAATAAATCATATTTTGGTCTCATAGGGTATGTCTACACGCCAAAGAAAAACCTACAGCTGGCCCATGGGACTCTGTGGCTTGGGAAGGTTCCAGACCTCAGGCTCCAGCCCTAGCCCGGAAGTCTATATAGCAATGAAACAGCCTCACAGCCTGAGCCTGAGCCGACTAGCACAGGCTGGCTGAGGGTTTTTCTTTGCTGTGTAGACATACCCATATAGTACATTTCACCCAAGAATTTCCAAATGCCTTTACAAAGGTGCGTATGTGTTACTGTCCCCAATGTATAGATACTGAGATAAACAGAGAAATAAAGTAAAATATGTAAAATATATTCACTGGGCAACAGGAGGAAAAGTTGCCAACTGTAGGAATGTGCCAGATTACGTCAGCATAGATGTAGATCCTTGGGGCAGATGTCTCAGATTAACCTTGCGCAGTGAACTGCCACTAACTCAATGGACAGAACTGTCAGGATCTGTTGAATAAGTATCTACAGAACTGTCTCTCTCCAGCGCTCTGTGGTGTCAGCTATCATCCACTAAAATTCAGAGCAGGTTTGACAAAAGAAGAGTGGTAAAGGAAACTTATACGTGATTTGTGAGAGAGAGCTACTCTTGCGGGTTATCTTCTGGTATAAATTTTATTAATCTTTGCACACCATGCAACTTGAAGACTAACTTCACATTAGAAAGACTGATTTTTCCTTTTTAAAATAATTACCCCAATAACCATACAAAATAAAAATACAATATTGCAGTAATATTAGAATAAATTAAATAGAAGTGAGGCCTACTAAAAATCATAACATACTCAAAGTATTCCTCAGTATTTTCATTAGTCCTTAAAGAAATAAGTTTTAACCACTGCTAACAGATGCTTTCTCCACAATCTCCCTGAGAGGCATTTTAAACTTAAAACACCAATTTCATCTCACGATTAGAAAATTCACCTCTGTCACTCCAGGCCCTCAAAAGGAGACTACAACAAAAACAGGAGTCATAATCGTCCAGAAAATAATTTAACTGCGAATTGAATCTAATCTATTAATACTACAGAATCTTTATATAACCAGGGGAATAAAATGGAAAAAGGTGTAATATCAGTATGTTAGGTAACAATATAATAATGGTTTGCACTTTCAGCACAATCTTACAAGGTGCTGAGCGTTCTGACCTCACTGCAGTCAATGCAACAATTCATGTGTTTGAAGTTTACCACGCGTTTAAATGCTTTGGCAGATCAAGGTCAGAATGCTCAGCACGGTACAGGACTGAGCCCTTATGCAGTTTCTTTCAGTTGAAAATCTCAAAGTGCTTCTTTGCATATATTAAGCAACCCTCACTACATCCCTGTTAGATAGGTGAGTAGCATCCCCATGTGTTACACACACACACGAGAATGACTGCAAAAACATCAAGAAATTAAATCTATCTTTTTAATCCAAAAGAGCAGAAAACATGCACAATAATCTGCTGCAAAGGAAAACTTATTCAGATTATTAAAATAGGAAGTTATCTGAATGGAATAAATACATATTTGTATTTTACTTCAAAAAAAAAAAAAGGGGGGGGGTCAGGGGGACCACCTCCAAAGGTGTATGTGAGTTGGTGATGAAACAGTCTATTTCATGAAAGGTCATCACTTCAAAGCTAATCTTAACTGAGGCTACTACTTGATCTTTTCCTTTATTGAAAATGAATTATAAAAGATCCCAACAACTCATTTATATGTGTGCTGGAGTGGAGTGGACACAAAAACAGCAAATTGTCAAATCAATATATTAGGATATATAATGAAACAAAAAGCTCTGTTTTCTCTATATTGTCAAAAAGTGCAGTATAAAAACAAGCATTATTATGCATTAGGAAAAAGACAAAGAATCACAAGGTTTTTGGTATAAATTAAAGAAGCCTCCAAGGCATCATTTAACATATATAAAGGAGAAATATTCTTTTAAATATACTTTTAAATACTCACTTTTAGGTAAATGTTGCAAGGTAGATAATGAAGGTATATGCAGTTATAAAAACAAGCCACATGCAATTAACAATTTTTATAGTAGTTTAGATAATGATTTCAGAAGTGAATTTTTAAGCTTTCAAAATGTAAAATAATTCCGAACACTGAGCTAGTTATACATTCTTTTGTCCAAAATGAGTCCTCCAGACAGTAAAATGAAATAAAAATTCCCTTCATAGCGTTCACAAGAAGCTGTTGACAGTATTTATATTTAAAATATTTTTGCAGATGAACATAATGTAATGAACAGAAGTAGTAATACTATTCAGTCAGGCTCAATCTCTGATTCCCATATGACTGAAGTGTAAACTGCGATACCAGCATCAAGGGCAAAAATGAACACAAGCCTATGCACAGAGGGACTTGCAGTTCATTGTGCGATGTTTGTTGTTATTACTAAACAGGATATGCATTTCACCAGCATTCTTCACATAGCATTACTGTATTTAAGCGCCTTACCAATTTTTTGCTACTACTTTCACCACCTGTACTTGAGATACTATGTAAATTATTATAATCTTATTAGCTTTAAGTGGTCACATCTCCAAACATGGGAACTGCTGCTGCTTTAGCCAATCAGCTTTCACTAATCTGCACACTAATAGTTGCTCTGGCTGTGCTTTGGGATTGACTGTCATGAGGTCAAAACAGTGATCTAAACTACAGATAATGAAAAACATTCCTTCTCCCCCTCCCATAAAGACTAGCAGCAATCTAATTCTGACTGATATAGAAAATGTGTGTCAAATTTCTGCTTTTATGTACATTTTAAATAATTTACTTGGGGCAGATACACACATACACACTGTTTGCAATAGTCTCTTTGAAGTTTGAAAATTAAAATGTCTCTCTAATAACAGACACATCATACACTATAGGGATGGGGTCCAAGTACCTGGATTACAAACGAACAAAGCTAAAATTAACAGAATTGATTTATTTTAACAAATATTGCAACTTCATTTTAGTGTTTTACATGAAAATATCTGGTGGCATTTAAAGTTCTAGGGAAAGCGTTCACTTACTTAGGCATGAATTCATCACTTGTAAAATGCTTTGAAATCCTCAGATGGACAGCAACGTATAAGAGCAAATTATTACTATTAACCTCAGCTACAGACTAAATACCATAACTACTGGTTTTCTGGGTGGCACAAAATAGCAGCTAGTATTTATTTATTAAGTATGTGGCAATGCAGCATTAGAATTGTTTTCTTTTTTAAAGCCATTTAAATACTCAGAATCTAGGACATTTCATGTAAGACAATAACTGATTTGAGACAGACTGAACATTCAGTATAGAAACCTTGAAGGGTGTCCTTTAAAACACTAATTATAAAAAAATCTTAATTAGACTAGGTAGGTAGTTATAACATGCAAATGTTGGCTCAATGCAAGGTAATATGAAAAAAGATACAAACATTTCTGTAATTCCGATTAGATATGTCAGTCTGACGAAGTGGAAGATTTTCTTAATGGTTTGCAGGAGTATGGTGTGTGTCTCAGATTCCCCTATGTGCTGCATGTTTAATGAGGAGGTGGGAAAGGGTGTTTGTTGTTGCAGACAGCCAGGTATGACCTCACCTAACAGCCTGGACCCCAGACAATGGCTTGGACACAGTGGAACTTAGCAATGGGTGACCCATAGGCCCCTTTCATCTTGGAAGCCATCTGGTTCTGGCCAGTGGAAGAACAAAAGGTGGAAGAGAGAAGGCCCAGGTGATCTGTTTGCCTGGGTAAGAGGACAAAAGACAAAAGAAGAGGCTTCTGGGAAGGTGATATAGGGAGGTCGGCTGGAAGGAGGATGCTTCCGGGCTCGATACAAAGAGCAGCCTGAGCCCACCCGGATGCTGGAAAGACCCAGAAGGACGGTGCTGAGACTTTCTGAGAATTTCTTGTGCTGTGTTCAGAAGTACCATCAACCCTTTTGTTTTATGCTGGCTAAGCATCACTGCAGTCTAGAGATCAGGACTGCATTGCTCCTTCTGGGTGTGGAGGCCCTGGGGGTCCAGAGCAAATGGACTCCCTCAGTGGGCTCACAGAGAAAGACAGGCATGCTGAAGGCTCAGAGGTGTACTTTCAGGAGACGGTGGAGCCCAGGGCTTATCCCCAGAGAGAGATTGTGACCCCAGAGGAGGGCTATCACACTGAAGGGGCGCCATAAGTGGAATTGGGCTTCTTTTGCAAGCGAGTTGCTTGTTTCCAGCGAGAGTCGCGGGATTTGGGCTTGTTGGGGATTCCTCCCAGGGATTGCATGGAGCATAGTGAGCACGGGTCCTCTGAGTCCGTGACACTCAGGTTATTTTGTTAAAAGCAGAAATAGGTAAATCTCTCTTCTTGTAAAAATTGGAAGTAGTAAACAAATACACAGAATGATTTTCTTCTAATTGCAGCACAAGAAATAGTAACTTTGTCACAGTCACATTCTCAAAATGCATACAACAGGAAAACTAAATTTGATATATTTTTATTTGGCACTTCAAGGAAACTAAGCTTACTAACATTGTATATAGAAGTTTTATCCACTTGCAAAAGTGTTAATAAGAACTTTTTATGCAAATTAAAAAGGAAACCTTTATACTAGAATTGCATAATTTTAGAAGAGCTACTTTAGCCTTTTTACTTCCAGCTGAATAAATAAAATAGATAACTGTTTTTCTGGAGGTATGATGGATAGATTGGTCTTTAAGTAAAGAACAGAATCAAGAAAAGAAGAGTAACAAAAGAAAAGATTTGTATTAGAAAAAATGGGACTTGCACTTTTTACAATTCTAATTTTACCCTCAACTTTGTTCATGTTAACGTATTTTACATTATTAAAGACACAGAGCAAATTTATTAAATTGATGGACTTTACTTTTTAAATTATGGCAACAAAAATATTAATAATTCTATCTTATCCAAAATAATTGTGTGTTGAAAATAGAATATGCTAACTTCACATTCTTCAGTGAAATTTCCATTTTAATCAGTGAAACCTGGGGAATACTGTCTAAAATTATTTTAAAATATATTTTCATAATTTAAACGATTCAATAGCCAAACAAGATAAACAAAGTAACTCACATCCCTTTACAAGTGTGAAATCTGTTGCCTAACTAAATTTTCCCCTCCATTGTACACACTAAAAAAAAAAAAAAAGTAATATTGAATACATATTAGTTTTTTACATCTTCAAAGCATTGCACAAGCACTACCAAAGTAATCCCAACTATCTCCTTTTGCGGCAGGTAAGGAGGTAATTATCATCCCTACTGTACAGATGAAGAAGTTGAGACAATTAAATGATTAGCCCAAAACCATATAATGATACAGCAAGCCAGTGACTGAGCTAAGACTACAACTTACTCCCAAATATCATGCTTATTTCTTCAGAATATTATAAGGATGCTCATCAATGTTGGAATTTAGATTTTGTTTAAGGTTTTTAGTTAAGAAGTTTTTTTTTGTTTTGTTATTGTGTGTTGGAGAACATGCACAGGCAGCCTCCTAGGGATTTGCAAACAAAGCCACGTTGGTAATATGTACAATTTTGGGCTGATCATCCTTGACAAGATCCTCTTCAAGCGTCTCTCTAACTAACAGAATTTGTTTATATCCGTTAGTATTTGGGAGCTGAAGTTTTCATTTCAATCTATTTTAATTATAGAGAAAATTTCAAAATCTTGTGTAACTGAATTCATTAAGCTTCTGTGGTAGTTTACGGAACAATCTAAGTGCCTCAAAGCTTTGATCATGAGTTCTATGCTGCAGGTACAGACATGGCTAAAATGCATTGATTTTGTCTCAGGAGGAGAGATGTTTACTGGAATTAAACCCCACTCAGCACAGCACAAGCTTCAGCATGAACTTTTTAAAATATTTTTATTAGTGTTTGAAACTTCTCTCTCCCCCCAGAAACAATTTATCATATTGATCTTATTATCATATGCTTCCAATTTCTAATCTCAAAGCCATTCTGTAAATCTCAAGGAAATTTTTTATGAACCACAGATACAATAAAATAGCCTCCCTCAGTGGAGGGGGCTACAAGCCTGGATTGCATATGCTCAGCCTCCCAACACCTGGCACAGGAGTAAATTTACAAGCTAACCAGCAAATCCAGAAGAGGGAAGGGAGGGAGATACCGGCTGGGTCACAAATAAAAGCAAACTTGCCTTGTACAATTCCTACTTGATGCCAACATGTCATATTGTGATGAACGCAGTTATACATGAAACAAGAAGTCTACATACACTTACACGTGCACTCCCCTTCTTCTTCAATCAGTTTCCTGAAAGCCAGTAACATGGAAAATGCTTGGATGACACCACAACTGTAACTGCATGGCAAAAATGTAATTTGCCATTTATTGGGCTTCTGCTTTTCTTAACTGATCATTTAAACTTCACAGGGAGAGGATAATCTTTATTTCCACATTCACACAACACTGCCTTAAAGAAGCCAAAAATCTAATTTCCCAAATATTTCACAGGTAAAAAAACCAAAAAGACACAATGTGCTGGTCTAGATGCTATACATACTTTCTGGCAAAATACTCATCCTACCATGCTTTTTGTTCAGGTTTTACACACTTAAAAGATTGTTCAGCCAATTTATGTGTTTAATTTATTAAACCAAACTAAATGTTTAATAGGTTAAATGTTGAATGTCATTTTCTCAGCTCCCTTGCTAAATCAGCATGTCTTTCACCCCCTCCCCGACAACCAGTAGCAGAACGGTATAAATCTTTCACAAGGCATTTAAAGTTTAGCAATCCTCTGCAGTCCAAAAGACTTTCAGTTCAAAACAATTTTCTATTCAAAAGCTACCTTGGCAAGCTGGTCAGGAAATCATTAAGTCAAATTACAACAACAAAAGTTGAACTATTCTTGCTAAACTACTTGATGGTTGTACAACAATGAAACACCTAACTGCAAATTCAAAACGTACAAAAACACACAGTATTACAGTTACAAAACTGACTTCCCCCTGTGTGCCTGGTGTAATACGATCATAATTGCTGTGAAAGGGCAGGAGACTGACTGTATGTTAAATCCTACTACATCTAGGTGCTCCACACAGCTCCATTTGGGACTGCAGGGTCAAAAGTTTACAGTGTTTTCACTGGTTCATAACCAATTACAGAACTCTTTGCTATGTGCAATCTTGACTCACTCTCTAAGCAATTTTTGTATTACACTATCATGTGATTTCTCGGAAAAAAAAAACCCATATATTTTATTAAGAATACACTTCTTGTTGGTTAACTAAACAATAGTAATTATGTCCATATTCAGTAAAGGGACTCAACTTGCATTGTTCTTCCCAGTTAACACCTCTGGAATCTAGCAACTACATTTCATTAGCCTCTTAATTTGCTGCAGCAGCTCAGGCTGTTTGCAATTCTGAGCCTCATGCAGAATGCAGTGGGAAGCATTCACCACTCCTGTAGTTTTAAAAGTGGGTGGACCCAACTGTTCCCTTTGTGCAAATAGAAAGACAAGATACTCACTCCCCTCTCCCCAATTATTTAAACTAGTGTTCACAACGAAAACACTGAGGCACATCAGTATCCCACAATTGGGATTAATGATTTGAGAGGTTTCACAGTAAATTATACCATTACAGGGAATGGCACATTTATATCAAAGTTTTAAAATTATGTAAAAGTATCTTAAACAGAAATAAATACTGGAGGGCTGTTTTTTAATAAAAATAAAGGAAATGTGCCATTACTGGAAATTAGGGTTCTACTAGTTAGATGCCAACAAGTAGACAGCTGGGTTTACCACATTTTCCTTTGATGGGGCAGATGAACCAAGAGAATCATAGAATCATAGAATTGGAAGGGACCTCAGGAGGTCATCTAGTCCAATCCCCTGCTCAAAGCAGGACTAACCTCAGCTAAATAATCCCAGCGAGGGCTTTGTCAAGCCGCATCTTAAAAAGCTCTTAAGATGGAGATTCCACCACCTCCCTAGGTAACCCATTCCAGTGCTTCACCACCCTCCTAGTGAAAAACTTTTTCCTAATGTCCAACCTAGACCTCCCCCCCTGCAACTTGAGACCATTGCTGCTTGTTCTGTCATCTGCCACCACTGAGAACAGCCTAGCTCCATCCTCCCTGGAACCCCCTTTCAGATAGTTAAAGGCTGTTATCAAAACCCCCCTCATTCTTCTCTTCTGCAGACTAAACAAGCCTAGTTCCCACAGCCTCTCCTCATAAGTCATGTGCTCCAGCCCCCTAATCATTTTTTGTTGCCCTCCGCTGGACTCTCTCCAACTTCTCCACATCCTTTTTGTAGTGTATTATTAGCACAATACTTGGTGCTACTTTGATCCCCTCCAAGCCACTCTTTATTCACTCAATCCTTGTTACCTTAGTAAGTAGTAGTTAAACATACAGCAATAATATATAGCAGCTCCAACACAAAGCAAAAAACAAGGCAGATGAGTGGAGGAGAAAGGAAGCTAACTTCAGAAAAAGTTAAGATTCTGAATTAGTATATCTTTCTGCTCATAATGAGAAACTGCATCTAAAAAAACCAGTTAGCAGTACCACCAGAGAATTCTAGAAGAAAACACACAAATCACACACTTTCTAATACCTGAGAAGGGTGAGAACAGAGATACACTTCCATGAAAAATGCATTTGAATACAACCAGTGAACACACTTTGATGGTATTTGTGACCTTTTTAATTTATTTTCTTCAAGCGGATTTTGTTTGCAAGAATGCACACTAAATGCAAAAGCCTCATGAACAATTATATAAATCTGTGTTCATGTGAAGGTTTGAACCAGAAGTTCCTTGTGCAAGCCCTCATATTTATAAAAGTTTTATAAGCCCAATCTGGGAACAAAAATACTATATGATGTGACAAAGGTTACCAACCAGTCAATAGTCAAATAAATAATAGCAGTAAATAATTTAAAGCAATTCATAGACCAAAATATGTTCAGATGCAACACTCAAATAATTGTGAACACAACACACATTTATCAGCATGAACAATTTGCAGAAAGATTAACAAATTTTAAGGAACCATTCTGATCATCTTGTCTGGCCTCCTGCAAAACACAGACCATTGGATTTCACCTTGTAATTCCTGAATCAAGTTTGACAATGGGCCTGCACAAGATAAAATATTTATCTTTGTGGAATCAATACTCTGTTACAAATAGTTTGCCTATTTCAGGAATGTCTGCATCAGAAAATTTATGGTCAAAGGCAGCATATGCAAAAATTCATACAACCAAACCAACATTCCATGGGTGGAGAAGTAGGGAGATCTCCAGGCATCCATTCTGCAAACTATGCAGTAGACATATTTTCTTGTTCCATCCCTAGGATGCCATTATTCTTGTCCAAAGACCTTTAATAATTTTGAGGCAATATAGACCTTTGACCATATATGCCTCCCTAGTATATTCATACACCAAAGGAGGATCTGGAAGGTTTCTTCCATATCCTGGAACCCCATAATAATATTAGTATAATTGTTTCTTCAAGTTTTAATTTTATCCAAACAGAATTAAACAATTTCACAACATCTGAAGCATCCCACAATCTCTCCCCTGGAAACAAAGGGAAAGGAACACAGGCCAATGGCAGATGACCAGATTTAAATGAAAAGGAATGTAGATCTTAGGAATTAAACTTGGGACAAGGCCCAGAACAACCTTGCAATTATGAATGATAAAAAAATTATCTTGCAGGAAAAGGAAATAAACTCTCCCATCCTCCTAGATGAGGTGACTGCTATGAGGAATATTACTTTAAAACAAGTTTACAGCAACTAATGCTAAATTGGAGGACACATTAAACTTCTAAGGAGCGGATCACGTGTAATTCTGATGGGTTTTAACTTATAGTTGCCTCTTTGGAGCTGTAAAATAACCTGATGGAAACATGCTGAGGGTCCTGAATTTTACCTCAACAAGCTCTTGATAAAGAAGACTGCCATTTCAAAGCGCTAAGACTGACTTTTATCCCTGCCTGTCTAGAGGAAATTAATTTTAATTGGAGAGAATAGTTCCAGGGTGAGAAATTTGTCTGTGTGAAATTTATGAATTCTGGTTGATTCTATAAAATTACTGTATCATTGAATCCCTTAATATACACTGAATCGAGCATCTGCTACCAAGGCTGGTGTCTTGTATGTCTCAGACTAGGAAAAATGGAGAGTCCTTAACCTGAATAGTATTCATGCAAATGGAAGCACCTTAGAACAATGGGATAGCTGCAGCCTAGAGGAAGACAGTCATTCCCAGGTTGGACAGCAGACAGAGGTATTGAAGCAATGGAAAATGCTCAGCAGAAAAGAAGAAACAAAGAAACAAGGTGCTAGAACTGGCTTTTAAAGAATACAGACTCTGGAGGTCCACAGAACACAAAAGGACATGCTGTTGGAGCGAAAGAAACCTTTTGACTTCCAGACCTGAACAAGCTGTAAGGAACTAATTGTAGGAGTCAGAGAAGCCACTGTGACCAGGAACAGAACACTGTTCTGCATGAGGAATGGGGTCCAGGAGAGGGGACCTGGGACCCCTGAAAGGACTGACCAAAACTCAAAGAATGATCATGACTGCTGAATACACTGGAGGGAAGTTCTGCATGAAGTTATCAATGAGTAAAGTGTGATTGGTTTAGAAGTTCCTCTGCAAAGTCTGTATGCTACCTGCTTTATCTGTCTTGTGTTCCTTATGGGTTAAACTATAAACTAGAGTGCACAAGACGATAGTGTTCTGGGGAGGGGGTGCTTGAGTGACTGTGCAGTAGTTCAGCTCTTGTCTCAGATCTAGGCCAGCTGGACTGTGAGGTCCCATTTCCTAGAAGAGATACCAGATATTCTGTGGTCAAGAAGTGTGTCTGAGGCTGTAGCTGGAGCCTTCCCTTCCCCACCGGGTCCAAACATAGCTGCCTGATAAGCAGGCAGGAACTCAAGGGGAACTCAACAAGAACTGTGACATAGGGAAAATAGTATTTCTGCTCAATTTCAGAAAACAACTTCGAAATAGAAAAAGACAACTCTGCAATACAGCCTGGAAGCCAACATAGGACTTCATATCAGCAGTGATTCTTTATAACAGTAGCAGTGATCCCTTATAACAACTCCTTGGCTCTTCTGTTCAAAATCCAGGTCCTTACAGTGTTTATTTGCCATAAAACCATTGCTTCTGTAATAGTAGGTATGGCTGCACTGGAAGGGAGAGGTGGTTTTGAGCATAACTGCCTAAAATCAGAACATTATAATTTTGAGATGGTTTTGTTGTTATTTCCCTCTGACTTCCCCTATTCAGTACATCTTGTATAGCAAAGGAAAACCAATGCCAGATTTCTCTTATCTATTTGAAAATAAAAGACAAATACTCTTAATTTTTATTTTATAATTGGAAAAAATAATACTGTTTCAATATGTCTTCCAAAGGACCTAGGGAAATAGAAGGACAGAAGAAGATGCTCACATTGGTTGTTGCAAATAGGAAACAGTCTATATCTATTGTTGTGTCTGTTTACGAATCTCTAATGCCTATTTCTCTGTCCTTTCACTTGATTTTTAAACATGAAAAAGCATAGAACTGGAAAAGTCATTTTTGATACATCATGTTGAATACAGATTATGGAATATATAGAATAGTTCACCTGCTAAACTTTCCTGCACTCTCACTGAATACCCATAGAGCTCGTAAATGTCCTCTGTACACCAGGATTCTATCAGAGACAACCTCCAAGTTCTTCCCTAAAGATTTATGTGAGAAATATCTTGTGTTGTCTGGTCTGTACACCACCAATTTAATAAATCACATGATTTTGAGAAGTTGACAATCCTCTTCCTTTCCAATAAATTCTAGTTCCTTGCTGTTATAAAATGTGTAAGAGGAGCTCCCAGCTGATCCTCCAACAATTTGCTGCCCTGGTTTTTCAGACAGTTATAACAAGAGCGCTCCCTTTAGAAGAGCTGCTGAAATTGCCCATCATATGAGTTAGGCCCTTACCATATTAGGTATTGCAATCCGAGTCTTATGAGCATTCTTGAGGCCTGGCAAAAAGTCACTGGAGGAGAGAATATGAATGTGAAGAGAACAGTGTCCACACACAAAAAATCAGTGCTAGATGATATAACATGCGGTGAACAGATATCACAGTTTTTCTTCCCCCCCCCCCAAAGATTCAGGTAACATGGAAACTAAGAAGGCATAAACTGTTTCAGAAAGTTACTATGAAGCCAACCTTAGAAACTTAGGAAGGCATTTCTTGTTTGCACCAAGGGAAAGCTGCTAATTCTGATGTAATATTTAAAACAATTAAAATGTATTTGACTATTTGTTTTTAATTTCTAAACTAAACTAGCCTGACAAATATCAGTAGTATATTAGCATGTTTGCTCTAGTTCTTCTGTCTGAAAAAAAAGTCTTCAAATACTATTGCTAGGGGGTAGAGAGACAGCATTCTGCATCAAACAACAGTGGATGGACAAGAGACTGGGCAAGAGAAGATACTTCAAAGTAAAGAACTATAGTGTCTAATATATGAAAGTTGTACCACTATTCCATTTTCCTGTTAGATAGACCCAAGGAGAAAACACAACTGTTCAAAACAGTTGCATTATTAGACAGGAACATACACGTGCACACCCCACTAGCACAAAAGCAAAAACAAGCAAACAGAAAACCCAGTGTGGATTTTTTTATTTGGTGTTCATCTCTAGGAATAGGATATGTTTCCCTCCACAAAAAAGCTATAATACATTGGACTTACACTAGAACTAGCATAATGCTATTTATCCATAGATCTCAAAATGTTTTACAAAATTGATTGAGTATAATGATCCAGTTTATATGATGTTTACTATTATACACCTCTTTCAGAGAAGTCCTAAAACAGAGTTTGTTATCATTTTCAGTCATGAAAGATCCTACAGCAATTTTCATAAATTCTAGAAAAGCTGTTTTACAGTGAGTCTTAAGAAGCTCAATCTGTTTAGTTTGGGAAGGTAAAGAGGTGATTTGATCATGGTCTGTAAGTACCTACAAGGGGAGAAATTTTCTTATAGTAAATGGGGCTTTTTTATCTACTAGACAAGGCATAACAAGATCCAACAGCTGGAAGATTAAACTAGACAGATTCAGTCTGGAAACAACGCACACATTTTAAGTGAGGGTAATTAACCACTGGAATAAATTACTGAGGGCTACAGTGTATTTGCTGTACTTTAAGTCTTGATTTAAAGACTGGGTATCTTTCTAAAATATATGATCTTAGCTCAACCAAAAGTTGCAGGCTTGATGCAAGAATTACTGCGTGAAATTCTGTTATACAGGAAATCAGACTAGATGATCATAATGGTTCCTTCTGATCTGAATCTATAAATCCCCTAATAGTTTAAATGAGGTGCAAGGATTCCTATTCTAAGCTACTATATAGTGTTGCTGTTCAATTCTAAATAGCTGATGTATTTCTCTCCAAAGGTGGCTAAATTTGAATGATGGTTGAAGTGATCCAAATTTTAAATTATGGATACAAACACATACATCCCACAGCAATTACAGAAGAGATTTCTTTATGTCTATATTTATGTGAATCTAAGGAACACTATGATTAAATACTATTTATTTTGTGCCATTGTCCTCCTCAGCTATGATTTGTCTGTTAATCCATTTCCAACAGGACCTACTTCTATCATTCCAAACTTCTTAGCAGCTTTCTAACAGACAACATTTTGAAAATCAATAATCTGAAACAAATATTTCTCAATATAACTTTATCATAGAATGCATGAGAAACATAACACACAATTGTGTATGGAGACAATTGTTGTAGTGGCAATTGTTTTGGATGACTGCCTAGCTTACTTCTGTATTCACCACTCGTGTTAAGCCACCATTCCATGATGAAAAAAAAAAAAATTATGCCATATCACCACACTCCATTGTATATTTCCCCCCACCCCCACACAGTGGTACTATTTTATATTTAAAATAATTTATATATAAAAATACACATATATGTATGTACCGTCACAGGATTGTTTTTTAGGATTATTTAGTTAACACATCTAAATGGCTTTGAGATGGTAAGATAAAAAAAAATCCTTTTAAAAAATTATTGAAAATTGCCATTTGAGGGGTGTAGGATATTTGCATATACAACTTCCGTTTGATTTTGAATCATTTCACATACTGGGTACTTTTGGTGCAGCTTGGTAGCTTACAAATACCAAAGGTGTTTTTCCATAAGTAATTATAGAGATGTGATACAGCATTTAGCATAAGGTGAATGCAAATACATTTTTCCATTAAATAAGAACTACCTATTTCAATAAACGTAACTAGCCACAATCCTATTTTAGAGCTGGCTACAGCCCTATCCTTTAGCCCAGTGACTTACAAGACACATTTTTAATGCAGAGCATATTGGGAAACAAATTTCACAATGTCAATAATGCCTCTGACTTATAATGTGCTTAAGTAAGGAACCAGGCTCTGGAGATAATAGAAAAATATGGCAATAGCCATACTAAACAAGGAAATACATGGAGTAGCTATGATAAGTAACTAAGATAAGTTTGAATGCTTGGAGATATTATAATTTTGTTATAACATATATAATTAAATAGCAGCATAAACTATGTACCATCTCTGTCAGAGCAGCAGCTCTAACTTCCTTTAAAACAATTAAATCACTAGAGCAGAGTGGGAGGGAAGGAGTTTGGCTCCATTTGTAAAAATGAGTCAAATTAGGCAGATAAGCCACTGCTGTAGTTCAACATTTACAATCTTCACTTGGAATGTAAAACACTTAATATGACAAACAATGCATTCACAGGGCACAGTCAAAGCAGTTTTCATAATCTTTTCTCCCTAATTATAGCTGTCACCTCCTTGGAAGTTCGAGACAAAAATCTGTTCTCTTTATGATTTTTTTTTCTTTTCCATCATGTGACACACATTGGTTTATTAGCATGGAACTGCTGGAATTGCTGTTAATTCTTACATTCTTTTCAGAAAAATAAGATATGATCCTGGCCATTGCCTTTGTGGCCGCTTTGTGCTACTCCAGTGGTGCAAACAGGCCTTAAAAACGTCTTAACCTGCCCGCTGAGAATTCTTCCAGCGCAGGGGAATTGCTGTGTGGCATGGATTGAAGCAGGCCTGATGCAGGTCTCTTCCCCCAATAACTTTAAGGGTTAATGCATAAAAAAGGATTGGCCAGGTGGGACTGGACTGAGAACATATCAGATTCTGCCGGATCTCGTGGTCTCCACTATGTTATCTAGCTGTTGACCAGGAAAGGGGAAGAAAAGTTTTCTTCCCAGCATATCAGGTAGGACAGGTGAAGGAAAGACCTTCTGAATGCCTGTGTCTTTTCTGCTCTTGCAGAGTGCTACTACCCCTTTGATGGAGAAGGCACCTTTCAAAGAATTATTCTATGTAAAGAGGGCTTATTGCTGGATCTGCCATTTGGGTGACTGCTGTTGCTTCAGCAACAGAAGAGAGCTTCCCCATAGCTTTCTTCCTTTTGACTCTGCCTCCTCCAAGCACGTAGCAGAGGCAGGGTGCATAGGAGGATTGTTGGGTAATTGCTGTCTGCATATCAGCAGTGACAGAGAGCAGAGGTGAAGGCAGGCCCCATTTGGCTAAAAATGCAGAACTCTCTTCAAGGGCACAAAGTAGCATAGGATGTCTTTGATACAACATGGAGGTAGACAAGAGCAGGAAAGGCATTTTCTTCTCCTCTTTTTGCTCTCCTTTTCTGCAGTGTTAAGTGCCTCTGCAGTAGGAAAGAGGGATGGGTGAGGTACCTCAGAAAAGGGCTGTCCAAAACAGCTGGGCAGTCAAGCCTCAGAAAACAGTGGTACGAGATTCTGAATAAAGCCAATTTGTAATGGAATGTAAAAAGTGAGGTCCCCAAAGAGAGCGAAATTGTCCACCAGCTCTGTAGCAGGTTTTGATGCCCCATGCAGTTTACAGTGGCAGAAAGCCAACTGGCAAGCTCCTCTAGGAGGAGTTTGGAACCAGGCCAGTCAAGCTTACAGGTCTGTTTGCTGCTGCCAAGCTGAAGTGGAGTCTGAATACCGTGTTGCTTGGATCTCGGGACCTGGTTGTGCCCATGAATATTCGTTTATAAAAATACTCTTAAGCAAATCCTGTGCTCTCTGTTTATAAAGTGGCTGAACATGTAAAACAATATACTTAACCCAGCTAGGGAGAATAAACCACAAACTTTTAATTACAGGGCTATTTGCACTCTGACTAGAACAGGAAGCATGCTGGTTATACTGCATTGGGCTCTACTCCTGCCACTGCACTGAAACCACATTTATGACAACTGAAACTACGCAATTTATATAACTCTCTGTATTTCCTGTTTTGAACAGCATTCCACTACTGGTTAGTTAGCTAAATATTAACATTTCTGATACCACATATTTATGAAATATGTTACATTTTGGAGAATATATATTCTCCAAATTATTTTATCTTAGTAAGAGTTTTCAAAAAAGTCTAGATAAAGTGTGTTCACTTGAAATTCATCATTAAATCTCTGTATTTCCAGGGCGCAAACATATTTCTTAGGTGTCAGGAAGCACATAGGTTTTGCGTGTGTCATGTAGTTTCAAAAATATTTCTGTCCAACGGGGCATATAGAATCTGTGATGGTATCATCAACCACAGACTACTGGGCACATACTTCAATTACACTCCACAATGGCAAGCAATATCATATTCCGAATTCCATGGCATGACAGTTGTGTCCTTATCCATTCAATAAACTTAATTAATCGCAAATTACTTGTAATAGCGGTTTTGCTACTTTAAACAATACATCACTAATTCTTAACTGTAGCAATTTGCAAAGTTGATGTATGTTCAGTTTTATAGGCAACCCTTATTCTTCAGGCTGAACACACACAAGCGAGTGCACCACACACAAGGTAACATGAATCAAAACCACTTTAGTGTAAGACAATTCTGAAAATACAGTTTAACACAAAATGTAACAGTCAGAACCAGACGTAAATTTCCTTATGCTTTTTTTTTTTAAACTTCCCTTCATTATATTAACTGGACTCTCACAAAAACTAATTTCTGAAATAAATACAGTCACACAAATCAGTGCTCTGTTTTTCTGACAACACAGTTATTCTCCTAACAGACTGACAAAGAATGCATACACTGACTGACACTGACTTATCACATCATTCAATTAGGAGTAAATGGATTGTGATAGAGAAAACTTGTCCTTTCTTACACATCTAGTAATTCCTCATGATAAAGCTTGATGATATCCTTCACTATAAAACAAAGACTATTATTATGCAGTCCTTCAGATTTGTTTTGTGAAACACCTCTCTGGAGCTCTAAGGGCATGTCTACCTCTACACTGCAATTAAAAACCCACAACTGGCCCATGCCAGCTGACTAGGGCTCGCAGGGCTCCATCTCTGGGCCATTTAATTGCAGTGGAGACCTTGGAGTATGGGCTGCAGCCCAATTTCTGGGACCCTCCCACCTCGCAGGGTCCTAGAGCCCAGGCTACAGCCTGAGCCTGAGCCTGAACCTGACCCTGAATGTCTACAATGCAGTTAAACAGCCCCACAGCCCGAGTCAGCTGGCACGGGACAGCTGGGGGTTTTTAACTACAGTGTGGACATACCCTGAATGTTTCTTATGAACTTGAGATATACATAATCAAGGTCACAAAAAATTCTTAATGCAAAGACGTGTCATTGTCTTCAGTAATTTTGCCCTACAAGACTACAGCCTCCCTCTGATCTAACCGTCCGATCTCTCTCCTCCCCAAATATCCAGGGAAATGCACTGGCCTTGCAATTTCCTCACAAAGTCAACAAATACAGACTCTGAATCCCAGGTAAGGGAAGGAAAAGGAAATTCCAGAGTCAAGGTTCCCTTATGGAGAATGCCCTTGTACCAGCCCTCTCTCTCAGGAAAGAGATACAATATCTGCAAACTTCATATTCCAGTAGAGTTGATTTGTCACAGCCTCTTTAATTGTCTTTCCCGGGAAATGGAAGATCCAAAAGAGACTGATCGTTGGTAAGAGGAGCAGGTGGCTTCGTAAGGCCTTGCTAGTGCCACCTGGAGGACACCTGACACATTGCCACCCCCACCCTCAAACTCAGAGAATCATTGACAATCTCCACCAAAAGTGAGCCCATTTTTAATCCACTGTCCTTAACAAGCCAGGATGGACAAGGGTCCAACTCTCAGGTTGTAGTTGAAAACTTCCTAGCATCTTTTGAACCTCATTAAGAGAAAGAGACCAAAACTCAAGCAGAAAAGACTCACCTTTTGTACCCCTTGGGAGCCTGCTATGTCAGCACAGAAATAGACAACTAAATCCAGAACATGTTACTTTTGTGGATACAATCTCAAAGAACATTTCTAATGGTACGAAAAAATGGATTTGAGTGGAAGCAACCCAGATTAGCCAGACTATCCATCATCCAGGAACAATCCTGCTGTTGAAGATTTATGCAGATGCTATGATGGAGGCAAAAAAAGCCCTTCTTCAACTCCAGCACAGCTGCAGCATAAATCTTCAAAAATTCTTTAAATCACAGTCAGATTTGGCATAAAAATTCTGCCATAGGACTTCCCTCTCTCTTCATTTCATGCATGTCATCTGTAAACCTCAGCCATGTGTGAGGACAAACAAAAAGGGTGTTTGGGGCCCATCCTATCAATAGCAAAGGATAGCCCCACTCCCAACTTTATTACCATTTCTCCCGATGCCCACAGTCCTCTGCTACTCCAGGTTTTCCCCATTTCATCCCAGCTGTCCTTTCTATTTCCTCAGTGTCCCACATACACCACCACCTACTTCAGGGGACAAAAACAAGCTGATTACCACACAACTAAAACAGAGCTGGTCAAGTGCATTTCCTATCAACATAATCCCCCCCAAAAAACCCCAAGGAAATCACCTGTTAAGGCCTTAACATTTACCTCAACCTCAGTTGAGATCCCTTATGACCCACACCCTATGATACTTGGGCCTGGTCTACACTTGTCAGTCATATGTCAGTAAGGGATGTGATTTTTTTTTTTTTAAACTAGTATAGTTATACCTATACAAGCCCCAATTTGGTTGCAGTTACATAGATGAAAAGGTGCCTTATATGGAATAGTTATTTCCATTTCGGTACAGGATTAACTATACCAGTATTCAGCATCTTTGTATCAATGTAATTATCTCCACTGGAAGAGGGTGTGTATACTGCTTTAACCATACTGGTCTAGCTGAAACAGTACAACCTCCCTCGTGTAGATGAGGCCTAGACATCTCAGCTCCCTTACACATCTGTCTAGCCAACCACAATGCACACATCCAATTCCTCAGTTGCACTCAAATGCACAGGCTTAACTCCAATCTCATATTTTCATGCACATAACACACGTATCACTATAGAGTACATATCTTAATCCTCCTAAAATCAGTTCCGGTTGTGTATTTAAATGTGATTATGAGGAACTGGATGTGTGAATTATGGCTAGTTATGTGTAGCAATTTAAGGTTTTGAGTTGAGGATTTTGAGAATGTATTTGGTATTGGTACTAAGGCATATGTTTTGTCTAAATGTTAATGTTGCATTTAGTTGACACTCTGTGATTATGTTCATAGGAAACGTCCTTGAGCAACAGTAACTATATTAATGAAATTTTATGCATGAGATTATATTAAAGGGCTCCTGATACATCATGAAGGCACTCTAGAAACAATGTAAAATTATGTATGTTTTCTGTGATTTTCTTCTCTTTTAGTGATCATCTTATTATTGCTTATGAATTTCTCTGCTTCTGGAATCTGGAATCATAATCCTATTTCTGACATTACTATACTCTCTCCACAGCAACTAATTGTGATGTCACAAACAGAGGATAATTACTCCAAATGAGGGAACAGCAGCAGGAGCATATGAACTCAAACTACAAAGGTCCTGTTGGCATGCAAACTTCCTTAGCAATGGAAGTGCAGCAGAGGAGAAGTAGTAGAAAATACAGAAAATGGGATACACTAGTAGACTTACCACTAAATAGAAATTTTTTTCTTAAATTTTTCCATGAGGCATTAGTGAGACATCAACAGTTAGGACTCTGAGCTCAGTGATTTTATTAAAAAAAATTATTATTGATTAATGTTACATAAATAGAACAAAAGACAGAACACATTAAAATTAAGGAAAATCTTAATGTAGTAGCCATATTAACCACAATATCGTTACACCAGTTGTAAATATGTAGAACTCCAAAAGCTTCTCATTTAAAGAAAAAAAGAAAACATGGGCAATGAACTTCACACTTCACTGGCTTCATAAAAACACAATCAACTGTTCAGTATTAATAACAGATTCATGAAACTGAACAAACTTGTCCAACAGATGTTGAATTAACCCAAAGGAATTTTACTTTTCTATGTAGAAATAAGAGTTATGAATAATTCCAGTATGGTTAGCACTTTTCAAAATATTAGTCTAAAATTAGCTTCCATTTCCATTATTCCCCCTCTCCGCCACACACCTTAAAACTCACATAACAGAAACCATTTTCCAAACTGCATTAAAACTGCCACAGAAATAAAAGAGTAGGATCATTGATAAAACCAACTTTTTTCTGTTTATGTACAGAAACTGTATAGTTTTATTTTTCTTGGCACTTCTCTCTCCACATTAGCCCATAATCTTCCCCACACAGCTCTGCCAATGCATTGCCCTCTAGGTCCACAACATCCCTGCTGTTCCAATCCCTTGCTTTTCTTAAGCAAAGACTGAGAATTGTGTGACTGTTTTATAATACGTACTACTGCATCAGTCTAATTGCAACACAATTTTCATGCTTTCAGTAGCGGAAATAGTTTCCTTTTTAACTTTTACTCATGAAACTCAGGCACATGTCTGAAAACCAAAACCTGGGAACTTAAATAAAAAACACACTCCAGGGCAGTACTCAAACAAATATAGGTCTGGTTTTCTTTGAAAGCAGCACTGAGAAATACTGTATTACGGCCCACAGCACTACTGCAGCCTTTCATATCATAGAGCCACGTACATTATATACTCTAAGAGCTGATTGCAGTGGAATGTGTATTCTTATTCTGTGTATTTAATATCCCATTTAGTTATGATTAATGCTTCATAGTTTTCTTTATCGCCCTGTTCTACAATATAAGTTAGCTAGCTATATAGCAAATGCATTTCCCATTGCCACTAGGTCCCAAAGATAAAACCCCTGATTCATTCACAAAATCTAAGACAATGCTTAAGTAATACAATACAAAATACAATACAATACAATACAATACAAAAACAAAACAAAACAAAAAACACCTTAAGTTAAAATTCAATGGCCAAATCTATGTTAATGCAGAATTAAAGTTGCTTGGCGGTATGTCATCCCCTTTGCTGAGCTGAGCAAAACTCAAACTTCTGAAAACCAGTGAATTGTTTTCAGACCAAAGTTGCCTATGCAGCCTTAACTCTGCCCTCTTTCAACAATGCCCCAATACACCTTGTGAACACACATACCTTTATTCTGCCTACCCCACAGTAGCTGAAAGTGTACAAGCTCTTCACCTGCTTTTACATACATCCGCTCGCACATGCACGGGTGCCGGCACACACACACAAATGCACTTCAGCTGCACCTCACCAATCCTGCTTCAGCACACCTCAGCCATGCCCCTGACCCACTCAAGTGTATTCACCCCTCCAACCAGGCTTCTGGGGGTTGGATTGCCCTGGCAGACCTGTGAAGTGCATGAAGATTGGGGTACACTGGCAAAGCTGGAGCGTGTAAGGGTCAGGGTGCATTGGCAGAGCTAGTGGTGCCATGCCTCCCTCAACTGAGCCTCCAAATCTCTCTCCCTGCCCCTTGCTGCATCACTAAACCCCTTTCCCCATACTTCCCCCCTCTGCTGCTCCCTGACATCTCTCTCCTCCCAGGAAGCATTAATATGTCTGATTCCCCCGCCCCCCTTAGTCTTTGATTACATTCCCAACAAAATACAACTGCCGCCCATGACTAAGGGCTGGTCTACTCTATGAAGGTAAGTCATTTTAATTACATTGATCAGGGCTGTGAAAAATTTCATGTCCTGTGCAATGTAATTAAGCTGACCTTAAGACTCAATTTACATGCCCCTATGTTAACTGACCAATTCTTTTGTAGACCTACCTGCCGCCTCTCTGAGAGGTGGATTTACTTCAGTGACGAAGAAGCCCTTTCATCGCTGTAAAAATATATATATATATATATAAAGCCATTAGCAGCTATCAAACTAAAACAGCCACTCTCAAACATCATTGCATCATGACCCCCTTCTGACAATAAAAGTTATTACCTGACCCCGGTAAGAGGGACCAAAACCCGAGTCTGAGCCCCGCTGCTCCTGGCCCCGGCAAGTCTAACGCCAGCCCTGGTGATCCCATTAAAACAGGGTCCCAACCCACTATGGGGTCCCAACCCACCATTTGAGAACCGCTGTACTAAAACATTGAAAGTATATGTAATTACAGTCTTTATGAAAGTATATTATTCAATCATCACAGCTATTTCATAACTAAACACAATTTCTAAAAATTGCTAAAACAAATCATTTTATTATTCTCCTAATTTCAGCGTAGAAAGCAAAATCTGTTTTTGAAAAGGCATCACGACTAGATTTTTTTTTAAAGTCTTCAATAATTTTCTGATTGTTAGCAACATTTGTAGTTAAAGTGACTAGGATAGTTGGGCCAAATTAAACTCAGTTTCACCAGTGTGAAAGTAAAATTATGCCTTTGTAAATAAGAAAAATCTGGCACATTTCACCTCATCTGGCAGGATGCAATATGCTACAAATTAGGGGTCAGGAAGGAATGTATTTCTGTATGGACAGCATCACTCAGCTGGTTAGAAGTACTGGAGCGCTTGTTTTCTTCTTACATATAAGGTATTATCCATCACAAGAGAAAGGACATTGGATGGATTGAACACGCTATAATTCCTGTAAAATTAATACCTGTAAAATAATTCTGAAATCAGCAAGCCTCCAAAACGATACTTGCTCTTTATCATCAACCAACCCAGATTTTTATTTTAAAATTAAAATAATTACTCATAGGCCAGGAGGACACTGCAGATCAAGTTGTAGTTAAGAGTCAAGTTTTACACTCAAAACACATGAAAAACTGAGTCACAGAAATGCTTGAAATTACATGACTCTAAAGAGAATGGTACCACTCTAGGCCTGTATGTGATTATGCTGAGTTCGTAGGTATGTGTGAAGACTTCTAATTTTATATATATATATATATATATATATATATAATATAATATATAATATATATAAAAGTGACATCTGCTTAAAGTACATGGAAGTCAACCAATCATTCAAAAACAAAAACAATGTACACAATCTTCTTTAGGACAAAAAAAGGTACATCTTTTGCAGGGGTTTAAGCTAATTGGCAGAAATTTAGGAAACAGTAAAGACTCATCCAAGGTCAATAATGCATTATAAAAGGAATTTTTAAAATTGTTATTTCAGTTTTAACACTGCTCTCAGTGTTATTGGACTAAAAAGTGTAAATTACTCTTTTGATTCCCTACAAACTTTCAGCAGCCCATATTCTCTCTTATAAATATAATGTACTGTGCAGTATTGTTACCACATTGCTACAGTTTAAGGCAAGTGTTTCAAATTTGTTAGAATCAAATTTTTTATTCCATTTGATGAGGGTCTCTTTCTCTGTGGAAAAACTAATACTATTATTAAATTGATTTAGGAAAGCTGCTCCTTAAAATGTCACAAAATATATCATTTTCTGCAGTACTAGAGCTTTTAATAACCAAATATATACAGCCAGGTCTACACTTAAAATGCTGCAGTGGCACAGCTGTACCAGTGCAGCTGTGCCGCTGTAGCGCTTCAGTGAAGACATTGCTACGCCAACAGGAGAGCTTCTCCCATCAGCGTAGTTAATCCACCTCTCTGAGAGACGGTTGTTATGTCAATGGGAGAAGCCCTTCGCCATAGCGCTGTCTACACCAGAATTTAGGTGTGGATTTTTCCACACCACAGAGTGACAATAGTTATACTGATGTAAGTTTGTAGTGTAGACCTGGTTATGTCTACAGGATATTTTTCTTTTGAATTTAGAAAGTATCTCAAGGAAATATACAAACAAAAATTTTATTGTACTAAGGAAATATTACTATATGTTACACTGTTCTAAAAACAGACTATTTCATGCATTTATTAAGAATGACATAAAATTCTAGTTTAAGAATTTACTACAATGAGTTCAAATAATATCAAAACATTATACAAAGCACAGAAGACTAAGCTAAAACAGCAAGTATTCAAATAAACAAACTCTGAGTTAATGTTGCTGCTCTGTGTTCAGCTTTCCCTTTAAAGCTTAGTACTGCATGCTAGCACAGAAAGGTAAATTAAAAAGGAGTAGCAGTCTTTATATCTGTATTCCCTTGATTTTTATTGATTTAAGCCATAATTAAAAAAATAAGAGAGGCCGAAGGAATAAATATCCATATTGAAAACAGTGCCTACTATCTACCCTTGGAATGACAGTGTGTCCGTAATCTCCATGGATGCAACATCATATTAAATTAACCATTGTGTGTCTTAGATTGATAGATAGTACATTACCACTACACAGAGAGAACACACATTAATAGCTCCACTCTCATCCTAAGAACCATGGTGAGGATCTAGGTGCAGAATTTGGCTTTAAATGTTTTCAGGGCTGACCGCAGCTTCAGTTCCTTACTATGGATCTGCAAGAATTTGGGGGCAAATCATCAGCTGGTGTAAACTGCCATAGTTCCATTGACTTCAATGGAGCTATGGCAGTTTACACCACATGAGGCTCTACACCTTGACATACAGTTTCTTTCTGTAATAGTTTAATCCAGGCCAACATTTAGGCAGGTCCTGTATGGTGACACTGTATAGAACCAGTTCTGTTCCTTAGTCCATAAACGAGAGCACCGGGGAGAACTAATTTGTGTGTGTGTGTTCAGCAGCCTCAATAAAGAATCTTCTTTGTTGTTGACTACATTTGAGTCATGTCTTTACTCCATCTCAAGGGATTCTCTATAGTTATTCTTCAAAAAATGTAGATCAAAAGGTCTGCGTCCTTTGACAGACTCTCCCAAGTGGCTATAGAATAAGCAAAAGAGGCATTGGCAATACATTACTCATATGCTATTAACTGAAACCAGTTTCGTTAGCTTAAATTCCTTCAGAAGAATTCACTTGAGTCTCAGCTTTGGAGAGAACAGAAAGTTGTCTGGCTATGTGTGATTTTACAAATCTTTTATTAAACCAGAGATACACAAATGCAAAACCTAGCAATACGGACCTTGGGTAGATTTAGGAATAATCTAGACAGAAAGCAGAATAGAAAATGCTCATGCTCAACATGAGTAGAGCTGTAGTATTCTGTGACTTTGGTGGCATGTGTCTCAGTGAAGCTGACTTTTCTGGCACGTCTCCCCTCTTAAATCTGGATTGCAACACAATCATTTAGCAGCATTTTAGAGTCAAGCCAGTGCCAGTTGCCATTGTATTTCTGATGCATTCTAATTTATTCCGTTGGTAAATGAAAGAGGCATAGTGTAGCAATTGTACATGCAAATCATTTTTCTTTATGCTCACAACTTTTTCTTTGACGTGCCACTGTTTTGGGGGGGGTTTTTGAGGGGGGGGAAGGGGGAGGGTAGGAGGATGTTAAGTAGCTCACCATTATTTTCAGACTACTATATTTATGTTTTGTTTTTCAAATAGTAATTTTTAGAAGCCCAACATATAAGAGACTTATTAGATCATCAAATCCATTCCCTTGTTAAAGATACACTATAGTTCCCACAATGAGGACATATCAGACAGGGTTAGAAATAGGAGTTTTACTTGAAAAACTGTTACGGCTCCCAAAAGCAGTAAGTAAAATCCATGCCATCCACTGGCTTTTTTTTAAGGACATGCTGTGCCATCAACACTAGCATAATACTATGTGCTTAGGTTGTAAGATTCCTGCACCAAAATCTCCAGTTTTCAATACCATCTCGTACTTTACACAGTGTATAAAGAGGGTTAGCACTGGGGGACTTGCAATTACGGGCCTCAACCTGCAAGTATATACACACAAGTAACCCTACATGCCTAAGTGTTTGCTCAATTGGGTCTTACTTATTAGGCCTAAATTTTTATTACCAATTCTGCCATTGACTCCCTGCATGACCTTGTCCAAGAAATATAACCTACTTCAGGATTTTCCCCATCTGTAAAATAGTTTTAATAATTACCCATGTAAGGAAAGTATTTTGAGATCCTCAAATGGAAGTGCAATGAAAGAATGAAGTGTCATTATTAATTAATCCAATGAATTTCTAAGTCAGAAAATCAATTTCAAAGGGTTTATTTTTTTCAACTTACCATAAAACCAGGTTATGTGTTAGCTATATATGTGTATATAGCTTTAATATTTGTTTCAACATAGGAAAAACCTATTAGAAAGGAATATTGATATGCAAAACTTTTAACAATGAGAATAGCTGCAGTTTTATGACTGCACAATGTTTCTAGAAGGTTACCCCCAATCTCCACCCCAAAAGAAGGGATGGGAAAACCCTTTAATTCCAACAGAAAAAGGAAGCAAGTTACTTGCCTTTGTAGAGTGTTCAAAGTGATTTTAATTAAGTGCTTCTTGCAGGGGGCTTCATAACTCACAACTCATTGCAATGCCAATCCACAGCTCTTACCAGATAAAATGAAACCTCCAGTGCAGTGAAGAGGGTGAAGAAATTCTAATTTAAATACATTAAAAGAGTTAAACTAGAAGGTTGCAGACTTTGTTGCTTCTTTAGGCTGAGCTCCAATCCCCCTCTATTTCAGGGACTCTCTTATACCAGGGGCTCTGTATGGCCCCTCTCCTATTCCCTCCACATTCCCGGACTCTCTGTGCCCCCATTTTCTCCATCACCACGTCAGAGGCTGTCTGGGTCCCTTACATCCCACTCCCTCCATTCCATTGTTCCCCATTTTCCTCCATGCTAGGGGTTCTGTGTACCCCTCAAATCCTTACTTCCCCAACATGAAAGGGGCTCTCAGTGCACCCTCTGTTTCCCTCTCCAACACATGCTCAGAACTATGTGTGTCCCCCCTGTTCCACTCTCCATACCATTGTTTCCCATTCTCCCCTCACATGCCCTGGGCTCTCTGCTTCACCCATGAACTTCCCCCCCCATACCCTGTGCCCAATACTCATAGGGTCAGGGTCTCTGTGTGCCCCCCATCTCTCCATGCCAGGGTCCCCCATTCTCCACCTAACAAGAACCATGTGTCCCCCATTCTCCCCTTCCCTCATATCAGGATACCCCAATTCTTCCTTCTCTCCCCGTCCCCCACTATTATTATTTTCTTTCTGTCTGGGAATAAATCAGTCAAGATTTCAACTCCTTAAACTCTATGGGGAGGATAGGCAGAGCTGAGATGAGGGCTGTTATGCGGGAAGGTGTTAATGGTTGCTGTTAACCAGTCTCTTGATTTATAGACAATCACAGAACTGGTTTAAACTGCTGGATCTGCTAATCAGATACAAGGGGCTCCATGTGTCCTCCATTTTCCCCTTCGGCATTACAAACAAACGCCATCCAGGTGTTGTTGCCTCACAAGCTCGACCAATTGTAAGTTTATTTTAAATGAGAAAAAAAAACCAAAACCTGTTTCTGTTTGTCCAAAATAATAATATGAACAAAAGAAAAGGTCTAAAAAAGTTTGCAAATCAATACAGCACGTGTTGTAAAGAATTGTACGTAACATCTGAATACTAAATTACAGTCCAGTTTTCTAAAGTTCTCACCACAATCATACTCAAAAAGAAAAATGCAAATGTTTTTAAAGCTTTCAATTAACATGCAAGAATAAAAAAAGGATATGAATTGTCTTAATGTGTTCTACTAATTAGTACTGCTTCCATTTTACAGGGTGAGAAAAATGACAAAAAAATTTCTAAACTGGCAGTGAAAAGCCAATTCAGTAAGCTGCTTTTTTGTTTTCTGTGACAAGCAACGGAAAAATCTCTTTCACTTATTAGGTCTACAGAGACCAAAACTGGCCGGGTGTCAAACCTGCTTTGTAAAAAAAATCAAATCCATTCAGCCTTGTGTAGATAGACCATGCTATAATTCTTTACAACCTGTTACCAGTATCAACTTAACAAAAGACAAACCTGTGGTGTCTTCCAGTGAGTGTTACTGCAATGATAATCTTCTGTTAAAGAGTTACAAACTGAATTGACTGTTCAACACAAAAAGAAAAAAACCCACCAGTGACTCTGTCCAATCACATCAGAAATTCAAGACCATATTCATATTTCTCCAGATTATTAACATATGAAGATTCTAAACTGAAATCAAGTACTAATGATGGATAAGCATAATGCATAATGGATATACATTTGAATCAAATCGAGTGCTGCCAGCAACATTGTGTGTAGCAATGATTGCTATGATGGACATGTTTCACTGCCCCATTCATCATCAGGAGTGTGCAGGACTGTCAGTCAGGGGAGGGACAGGGGTATTCCATGGGAAGGCAGCTGGTATCAGTAGGGGGTTGGAAGAAGAGAAACCTTTCATGGGAAGGTAGCTCTCAGGAAGGAAGGAAGGACAGCAGTCTGAGCTGGTTGACTGGCTGTGCTATTGGAGAGAGCTGGGCTGTATGATGAAGATCATAGAACTGAATAACTAAAAATGCATTGCCCTGCTAATTGGCCAAACCCCTGTCAGTTATGACAGAGAAAGGGTCAATTTACTGGCAAAATGATGAAATGCCTTAGTTAGATTCAAATTTTAAGAAGAATGAGAAAATGATCAAGATCAATCCCTGGAATTATTTTATTTTCATTTTACATTTAAAAATAATTTTAATGAACGTATTCTTATCTGGTACTCTGTTAAAATTCTAATGATTTCAGCAAGGTCATCAATGTCAAAAACGCTATCATTTTGGAAATTTTTAAAGAAAATATTAACAATTTTTATACTCTGTTCCTTCAAAACACTTTTCGCCTGGTCTTACAATCTAGCATCTTTAACAAATTCACTCATTTGATTCATTTTAAAACATTTATTTTAATTGAATTAAATACATAATATATTTCTCTAAGGAAAAAATATCAAACTTTGATCTTTACAGGAAACCATAGAAAATATAGTTAACAGAATAATCTGATCATTTATATTTTTCTATAAAATAGAAATTTGCTAATTTTCACATTCATTATTTACCTACTCTCAAACTTTAAAATTGATAGGGATGAACCATACTAATTATTTCTTAAACTAAGAAACAAATTCTTTCATTATCTATAAGATGAATCCAGACCTAATGTTCTTTACTAGTATTCACAAGCAAATTCAGACATCTTTCTCCTAGTTTTCGGTTTCCTGCACTCATGGTAAAGGCACTATTTACAAAAGAAGATTTTTGTTGACTTGTCCCATTTTTCTTATAAGGGAATTAAATTTCATTATATCTTTAAAAGAGTATCTTATCTAGAATCCATACCAGACAAAAGATAAAGTAGTAGCACAGTTCCAGATTTAGAACGAGAGTGGGAGGAAATAACAGAGAACACTGCAAGGCTGACACTCATCAGGTGGAATACCCTGATATCCTGTTTAATTTTTAAAAATTCCCTGAGCAAAGCAATGGGAACAAATATATTGTAGAAAAGAACTATGTTCTGGCAATGTGATGAACCTGCTCACCTAAAAGGCCTCTCCCATCTCTCATGTCTACAGTTACTTTGATTTCATATATTACACACTTAAAATCCAATATCAGGCTTTAAAATATAATTTTACTTGTGGGAGAAAGTTTGTACTATCCTTCCTTTCTTTAAATTACAGAAAATGACAGCACGCTCTGGGTAAGAACTCATAGTGTAACTATGGGAGTTTTTTTCTATAAATATATAAGACCTAATAGTTTGCAAACTAAATTACAAACAATTCCTGCATAAGGTCTATAACTAGTGATTTTTACCATTAAATAAAAAAGCAAACAATTGCTGCTAAATGTTAACCATAATTTGGTTAAATGGAAAATATGATGTTCACAACCAATGTTTGTTTCCAGAAACATATTTTACATTATCAAATCAAAACAGTCACCAACCCTTCCACTACTTGTCTACAGCTAACCCCAAAATAAATTTTTAAAAAGAGTTAATAAAATCTGCAGGGTTCTGTTGGGCTCCTGAGTGTAGGTGTGATTTTTACCACCACCACATAAATAATCCTCTTTAATACTCCTCTCCTAAGTACACCATAAATCACAGAACACAGAGACTCTCTGATCCAGTTTTATTTGCACAAGAACACAGGAAACATTACTTGAGGCCAACTTTTGTATAGGGGGGGAAGGGAAACTGCAATCCTCTCAAATAGCTTTGCCAGAGTTCAAATTTAGATCATAATTTGTTGATATTTGCGAGGTAACTAACTAGAATTTTAAAAAGCCACAGAATACAATTTAGAAGCTATTTAACTCCATTTTAGGAGGAGAATATACATACTTGGCTTATCTGCTACTCTTTAGAAAACTGCTGTAGAATGTTAAAACTGTTCTAATCTTTGTCTTTCATTTGAAGCAAAACAGCTTTTGCATAGCCTCTAAAAATAGGAAGAGAGTAATGTGGGGGGAGGGGGACGCAGTGAGAGGATAAGTAGGAGTGAGAACAGTCATACCATGTTGACATGAATTCATAAGAATGCCAATGAATTGTACTCCTAGCATATAGCTATCTTAAATCAAAATGAGAACACATTCTCCATTATCAAGAAAAAAATCATTGTTCTAACATTTTGTGTACATGCAAAGAAAAGAAAAAGTTCTCTTTTATCTGCCACCAAGACCATCATTCTGCAGTCACATTTGTAATGAAATGCAGGCGAAAGGGTTAGTCAGAGCTGGTTCATGGAAAAAAACAAAGGAAATCTGCAGGCAAATATAAGACTATCACAGTAACTAAAAAAAGAAAGAATGAATCCTACTCAAGTACCAGTGAATGTTGTCCAACAGGATTCTATACAATAGCTTTTACTCAACCTACTCTCTACAGCACACAGTAACCATTTTAATGAAAGACTCTGCCCTAAAATAAACCAGAAACATCAACGTCATGGTTAGGGAATAGGGATGCACAAAATAAAATTTTCTGAATGGCACTATATGTCAGCTATATTTTAAGCAGGATTCTGCTGGAGGACAGAAAAGTGGAGGAGGAAGGGCTCTAGAGGCAGGGGGTCCTCTTTTCCTCCTTGCCTAGAGTCTGAACTACCCAAAGACCGAGGGGGAGAAGGGACAGCAGCTTGTGCAGATGGGTTCCCCAGGCAAGGAATAAAAATGAGTGAACAAACTGTTATTCTGGTTCAAAAGTTCAAATATTAGGAGGCCCACCAAACGAATCAAACAAATCAGCTCGTCCTTGTTATAACACCACAAGAAAACTAGGCAGCCATGAAGAGTCACTGGTTATCTCATGGAAAAGCACTAGATTGCTCAGTGACAAGAGTGTGGGTGGGGACTTGAAGACGGAGCTTTCCATTTTACGTCATTAGGCAGACCTCACTTGTTTTTTTTCGTGACCCCATGCAAACTGTAATAGTTTTTGTCAGCAGGCTAACATTTAAATATCTGACCATGTGATCTTCCTTGGGGCAGGAAAAGAACAAACAGAAATCTCCAGTTATTATCTATATGTATAAATATAACACAAGCAACCTCAAAATATTTAAACTAACTACTGATGTTCATCCTCATTTAATTTTCTTTTCTTTTAAAGTTTGCAGTGTTTGACATGGATCTAAAAAGGGCATATTATAACTGAGATGCAGCAGTCTAGAGTTTCTAAAACTGGTCTTTAAAAAGGTTCACCTACAAACTGGAAGGAAAACTGACAGAAACCTGTCACTTGCAAAGTAGCTGCTTTGTTTTGACTCCTTATACAAACAGGTGCCAAAGCCCTTCTGATCTAAATGGAAAGAGATCAAAGAGCAAGGAGAACAGTAATGATCCAGAAACATGTTGCTGTTGTATACAATGCAATTAGCAGCAAGATCAACAAGTAGGGACTGAGATTTGAGTCTATGCTTTCTAGGTGGTATTTTCTCATCTAAGTAATGTTCATATTAATATCAACAAAACACAGCTCAGACCTTTATGTATTTCCATTCTAAAATTTAGAAACAAACAAATCCAGTTCTGTGTAAATTGTCTTTAGACACTTAATAGTTAAGATAAGGCAAGATGACAATATCATACGGAAGCAAAAATCAAGGAAGAAAAAGTGTTTAACGCTTACAGATGCACTTTTGGAATAGGATATTAGCATTCATTTATTGAAACAGGACTTACACAGTTTACTTATATGGACTCTGACAACTAGATTTGAGTAATATCTTTTAATCTACTTTCATTTATATTTTGTAGCACGTCATAAAGTTACAAAATGTAATTCCTGGAAACGTTTCAGACATCTTTGTTAATATGGAAAAGCATATTTTCACACAGGGGGAAAGGGAAAAGGCAGGGGCTATGTATATCAATTGAAGCACAATCCATGGTCTCCCTTTGTCTTCATTATTATATTTGGTTACAAACAACAACAACATCTGCAGAAATTTGCACAGCTCTGGAAATAGTGCTTGTTAGTTAACCGTTTGCTGATGTTCTTCTGGAAAAATGATTTTATTTGTCAAAGAAAAATGGTGGGTTTTAAAAAATATAGCCGCTTGACAATGAAGTGGTAGAAGATCCCCATATGTGGTGGTAATATCAATGTGATAAATTGCATTTATCATACTTTACCCATTACCTTTTATTTGGTCACCTCCACCATGCCCATTTATGCATCTTCCCCAGGACAACTTCTACTACTGCAACCTTTGAGCAGCTTCTAACTGTCCTTTTTAAGAAGTGTACACATACGTGCACACACACCCCACCAGAAAAGTGTTTCCTTCTTTCTCCCAAATAGGGAACGTCTTCCCAAAATTACACCAGCCTGAGGCTCAGGACATGCAGTATTTTGTTCTGGACTATGGACAGGTTTAATATCTAATAACTAATATTCTTGCAGGATAGAAATAGAAGTTTCATACCATTGAAAAGAGTTGATTCCCAGCATTTGAACAGGATACATCGGTATTTACTTGTAGCTGTGAAAAGTCCAGAGATACTGGACTTTAAAGTAATGGTATGTATGGAAGAGTTATACTAGGTAATTTTAGAGGTTTACTTTAAAAAAAAAAATTAAGGGTTTATACAGCAGAGCTCCTGGTACTAGAGAGTCTGGCTTTATAGGCAGAGGCACAGATTAAAAAACAGTCCTAAAACATTTTAAAATATTTATCAAATAGTCAATTTTCTTCTCTTACATAAGAGGCACATACAGAATACATTTTATTAGCATTCATTTAAAATGACCATATAATTCACTTGCGGCTTTCCCCATGCATGAATAATATGGCTATTTCCAACTCAGGATAATAAAACCTTTATATACCGTATCACATTATCATATATTCTGACTCCATTTTATGTATAAAGTGGTCATGCTTAAAAAATCTGTTCCAATTTGAGAGAGATTACTTGTTTCCATGGTATTTTCCATGTTAAGTATATAGAATCTCAGTAGAAGTTTTTATAAACAGAAGAAAGTTTTTAAGTGCATCCACTGCATATATATTTTGTATTCATGTGTGTATATACAGATACACACCCTATACATACACAGAGAGAGAAAATGTAATTAAATCACCCGGATCCAGAGAACAATTTCCCATATCAATAACATTAACACAAGGCAATTTTGGGTCTACACTATATATTCGCTTGTCTTTAAGACTTGTTTGTTTATCCAGTATTTCCATGTAGCTACAAATTAATAGTGAATTTAGCATAGGTAAGAGACAGTGAGTAACTCCCTGTCACAATCTGGGCAATCTGTCTGTGCACAAGCAATTAATTATTGTTGATGTTATGAACTTGTAATTATGAAACTTCTGTATCATGGAATACCTCTGTATGGATGTGCAATCCACCAGTTGCTGACATGGGCTGCAGCAAGACCAGGGATAATGGAGATCATTAACTTTAATGACTACCCTGACCTAACAATGGATATGCTAAGGAGTTGCCTGAGAGGAAACCTCCTACTTCCAAGTTTTTTTTCAGGGAACTGGTAAAGTGGAAAATCACAAACAGCAGAACAAAGAAATCGGGTAGTGTCAGGGGGACTCTCAGGACAAGACAAATGAAACTTTGGCCAGGAGAGAGGCTGATAAGGGTGTGTTTTCATAGCAGGAAGGCCAGTTTAACTCTGCTACTAGTAAATTACTCCCTAACTCCGCAATAAGGGCCAGTGGTTGAGCCACCAGTGGAGCGTTTCTATCACAGCTGGGGGAATTGAGAGTACCCTATGTGATCTTGGGACAGGCGGTAAACTGAGGTCTGAGACATAGCTTGGCATGCTGGACGAAATATGTCCATGCTGCTAGGTGCCCCAATAGTTTCAGGCAGTTTCTGGCCATGGTGGTGGGATACTGCTTCCATTCTTCTATGATGGAGCATGTGGTTTGGAGTTGAGAGTCCGGGAGGTAAGCCATGGCCTGGTTTGAATCTAGCATGGCTCCTATGAACTCTATTCTCTAAGTAGGAGTCAAAGTTGATTTCTGCAAATTGACCAGAAGACCTAACCTGGCGAAGGTCGATCTTATGACCCTTATGTGCACTTCCAACTGTTCCCTGGAGAGGCCCTTGATTAATCAATTGTCTAGGTACGGATATACTTGTATGTCTGCTTTCTGAGGAATGTGGCTATGACCACCATATATTTTGTAAACTCTCTGAGAGCTACTGAGAGGCCAAACAGGAGTACCGTGAATTCATAGTGCGTCTGCTATAAGATGGGGACACATCAGTTGGAAGTGACAGAGGAGGAGAAGGACCTGGGCATATTGGTTGATCTATGGATGACTATGAGCCGCCAATGTGATATGACCATGAAAAAAGCTAATGCGGTCCTTGGATGCATCGGACGAGGTATTTCCAGTAGAGATAGGGAGGTGTTAGTACTGTTATACAAGGCACTGGTGAGAACTCATCTGGAATAGTGTGTGCAGTTCTGGTCCCCCATGTTTAAGAAAGATTAATTCAAACTGGAACAGGTACAGAGAAGGACTGCTAGGATGGTCACAGAATAGAAAACCTGCCTTATGAGAGGAGACTCAAAGAGCTTGGCTTATTTAGCCTAACCAAAAGAAGGTTATGGGGAGATATGATTGCTCTCTATAAATACATCAGAGAGATAAATACAAGGGAGGGAGAGGAATTATTTAAGTTCAGCACCAATGTGGAAACAAGAATATGGATATAAACTGGCCATCAGGAAGCTTAGACTTGAAATTAGATACAGGTTTCTAACCTCAGAGGAGTGAAGTTCTGGAATAGTCTTCCAAGGGGAGCAGTTGGGGCAAAAAACCTAGCTGGCTTCAATCTGAACTTGATAGATTTATGGAGGGGATGGTATGATGCGACAGTCTAGTTTGGCAATTGACTGATCCTTGACTACTGGTGGTAGAAATGCCAATGGCCTGTAAAGGGATGTTAGATGGGATGGATTCTGAGTTATTACAGAGAATTCTTTCTTGTGTGTCTGGCTGGTGAGTCTTGCCCACATGCTCAAGGTTTAACTGATCGCCATATTTGGGATCGGGAAGGAATTTTTCTCCAGGGCAGATTGGCAAAGGTTCTGGGGGTTTTCCACCTTCCTCTGTAGCCTACGGCACGGCTCACTTGCTGGTGAATTCTCTGTATCTTAAAGTCTTTAAACCATGATTTGAGGACTTTAATAGTTCAGTCAAAGGTTAAAGGTTTATTACAGGAGTGGGTGGGTAAGGTTCCGTGGCCTGCATTGTGCAGGAGGTCAGACTAGATGATCACATTGGTCCCTTCTGAACAGAGTCTACGAGTCTATGAGTCTGGCTGACTATGAAGTGAAGGAATCTTCTATGTCTTGGGATGATTGACACATCAAAGTATGCATCCTTCAAGTCGAGGACGGTATATCAATCCTCTGGATCCAAGGAGGAAATAATCGAGGCCAAAGAGACCATGCAGAACGTCAACTTCTTCATGAATCTGTAAAGCTTTCGTAAATCCAGAAAGGGTTTCAGACTGCCTTTGTTTTACGGAATTAGGAAGTACCAGGAATAAAACCCCTTGTCTCTTAGCTCCCAAAGGATCTCTTCCACCGCTCCTATCTTTAGGAACGCTTGCACTTCTTGGATTAGAAGGTGCTCATGAGAAGACTCCCTGAAGAGGGACAGGGGAGGGAGGGAAGTGGGAAAGTGGGAGAGAACTGAATTGGAGAGAACATCCCAGTTCTACTATGCATAGTACCCAATGCTCCAATTTGACGTGGGGCCCATGCGAGGTAGAAATGGGATAATCGGTCCAAAAGAGAAGGGTTGGAGGATCAGAGTCTTGGACTGGTGTGCCATCCTCTGGCGCACTCTCAAAAGTTTTGTTTGGTGCTGGAGCAATGTTTCACCAGACCGGCACCATGGCTGGAAGAGGGCAGTGAGGGTTTCCTCCTGTAACTCCTGCCCTTCTTACAGCTATATTCCTACCTTTGTTGGGACTGGGAGAACCTGGGCAGAGGTTCCTGGCATATGGAGGTCTACGGACTTCAGAGTGGCTCGAGAGTCCTTGCAGCTGTGCAGCTTTGAGTCAGTCTGTTCAGAGAACAGCACCAGACCTTCAAAGGGAAGGTCCTGGATTGTTTGCTGAACCTCGTGCAGGAGGCCCGAGGCTCGTAGCCATGAACTCCGTCTCATTGCCACTGCTGACACCATTATGTGAGCTGTGGCATCCTCCACATCCAGTGTTCCTGAAGTGAGGCTCTTGCCATCGCCTTGCCCTCTTCAACTAGAGTGGTAAACTCTGCCCTGGAGTCTGTTGGAATACGCTCCACAAACTTTAACATGGACCTGAGTTAAATATGTGTCTACTGAGCACAGCCTGCTGGTTTGCGATGCGGAGTTGGAATAGAATACACATTTCTCCCGAAAAGGTCCAGTTTTTGTGTGCCCTTGGGCATAGGCCCCTGCTGGCCTTGCCTCTTTCTCTCTTTGGCTGCTGTGACCACCAAGGACCCTGGTGGAGAAGGTGTATAGAGATACTCATGGTCCTTGGAAGGGACAAAGTATTTCCTCTCCACCTTCTTAGCTGTTGGGGATAGCGAAGCTGGGGTCTGTCAAAATGACCTCACTGGGTCCTGGATGGTTTTGATCAGTGGTAGTGCTAATCTGGGTGGGCCAGATGGGGTTAGAATGCCCACTATGGGGTCTGAGGTTTCTGAGACTGCCTCGATTTGGATCCCTAGGTTCTGTGGTACTCTCCTCAATAGCTTCTGATGGGCTTCGTGCCAGTGCCAGTGAGGACCCTGCATCCACTTCATCTGGGGACAAAGAAGAGGACACCCTAGCAGGGGCAGCTTCTTGGCCTTCTGTTCCCAGAGGGCCTTGCAGTGCCGACTCTGCGAACACAGTGCCAGGATCGGTGTCACAGTCAGTGCTGAATGCGATGTCATAGTTCATATAGGTTTCAGTGCTGAGCAGTGGTATATCCTCGGAACAGGACGGGTGATATCTGCTCCAGGAGGCTATGGAAAATTAACGGACCGATTGAGGTCCTTGAAACTGGTGGATTGCCCAGAGGGTCTAGGAGAGCCACTCGACAGACCCCTTTCCCAGGCCAGAGTCAATGCCACAGCAGCCACGGGTACAGTACTCGAGTGTCCCAGCGTGGGTCCCACTCCGCTCAAGCCTCCTTGCCCTGCTGTTTTGAGCATTGGCGAACGCCCCCGTCCGACTTCCTCTGCTTCTTCCAAGATACAGGGGAATAGGACCAGTGCCACACTCATGAGAAATCCTTTGACGCCATTGACCCATGACAGTGCTGAGTGTCTCTGGTCACAGAGTTCTTCCTTGGTGCCATTTCTCTCACACACGCCAGTGTGTTTCACACTAAAACGGACGTACTGGGTTCCACTGGGTCCGATGGTGGTCTTGGAGCCGCCTCCATAAGAAGGAATTTCAGTCTTTGGCTTCTCTCCTTCTTTTGTCTGTGGACGAAAATCCTTACAGTCCTTGCAATGATCCCTTTGATGGGTCTCCCCTAGGCATGTAAGGTAGATGGTATGGGGAGTGCTCCTGGACATAGACTTTTTTTACAAGCCCCGCACAATTTAAAGCTAGGGGATTGAGCATACCCTATCCTCAGGAAGGGGGAATCCTGACCCCGATAACTGGAGTCCTATTGAACAATACTAATAAAAACTATACTACAAAAACTACAACTAATTTAGACTATTAACGATTTACAGGTACTATCTAGAAAAGAAAACCACTAGAGAAAAGCACCTGCAAGGTAAATAAAGTAGTTAAGTATAGGACTTAGTAAGCTGGTTTCTTGCAGATGCTGCGGAAGAAGTGGATCTTCAGGAGGGACTGACATGAGGCTTTGTGGACCAGTTCACAAAAAGTGTTCCTTGTTTAAGTGCAACATGGATGACAATGCAGTAAATCCAAGACATCTCAGACCTACAGAATCATTCCAAGTCACATAGAGTAAAGAGAGTTCTGAGATTTAAGAGGCTCCACAATCTTTCTGAATTAATAACTCACACCTTACCTACTGGATTCTTTCATATACATTTGGAGAAGACAATCATCTTCCTCAAGCCACATAACAACAACAGTGCTCTATAAACCTTCAGAACTGAACTAATTTTTGTCATGTATTCTAAAAACAGACAACAAAAACACAGCTCTATTCTGTTATCAATGCTTTGCAAGAGAATGTTTCCATTCTGTGTCATTCACTTTATCTGCAGGAAGGACAGAGAGGATAAACATTACAATGAACTGCCACTACTCTCTACTAACTCCTCAGCAAATTCCATCTCACTTTAATGTTCTGAACGTAAACCTTCATGAAAACCAAAAATACTGTATAAGACTTCATTAATGAGTAATTTATCTACATAAGCTGGGAAGTTTTCCTGGTGGGGGCAAGAACAAAGGTGTACCAAGTGACCCAATGAGTAGATCCCATGTACATCTCAATGACAGGGATATTCAGGCACTCTAGAAAGCCTTAGACACAACCTAGAGTTTTTGACACCTCTAAACAGACTTCTCTTACCAGAGAACACAATTTAGCACATACACATACAAATCAGCTTCTATGGCACAAAGAGCACAAAAAAGTGCGTTTTGGAGAACTGGGTTAAGGTACAGCTCCTACCAAGCATACAGTCCTAGTAGTCTTAATAAATAGCTTTATTTCCTCCCTGGCATTAGAGAGCTGACTACTAAATGATCCTTTGTGGAGGTGGGTAAGCGACTCATCTGTAATGCTTTACAAATGAAAACTCAATTAAACGTAAGTTTCTCAAGTGGCACACAATGCTTAACATATTTTGCATTTCAGCAGGAATGAGTAAGCATGATTTGAAATGCACAAAATAACAGTTAAAATAACTAATTCACACAGAGAAGCTAGAAAAAAAATGGAAATTCCATGTTAAAGTTAACTTTCTGTTCTTAGCTCATCTCCAATATGCCTAAATACTTTAAAAATCTCAAAGCAGAGGTCTGTTTTACACCCAGCATTTAACTGCAATTCACCAGGATGGATAGAATGCAAATTGATTAAAGAAAGAGCCAGTATAAAATTTTTGAAAAGAAAGAGAATGAAAATCTGAAGATCCAATGACAGCAGCAAGTGCCCTGCAAGGCTGTCAATGAAGCACCTTTCTTGAACATTAATAAAAAATAGAAAACAGCCACCAACACCACTTCACTTGATAATCTTGCCTGTCACTGAACAAAAATTAAATGTAACCAAAGTTATATTTCTCATAAATGCAAAGGCTCTCTGTATTTCAAATAAACCTCAAAATATATAAATTCTTCTCCGGGTCCCAGTGCCAACTCTGCTCCACCTACACCTCAATATTTCACTGAAAAAGTTAGAAAAACAAAGCAAAAGGGCAAGAAAGTTTCATAGACTCCTCTTGCTTCCAACAATATTTGAGGCTTGGCATACGTTAAGTTTATTTTATGACAAATATTCTAGTATGTTAACATTTATGAACCATTTCTTTTTATACAAACTTAGAATTTCAAATTGATACATAAAGTTATACACAAGTGCAGTTTTTAATCAGTACAATCAAGTTCATTCCGGTTAAATATCAACCCCTTTAACCAACCAGAGTCTGTGTGTCGAATACGTTTGGAATAAATATGCAATCTGTCAGTGTTGGTATATGAGTAAGTCATGAAACGCCCTAATCAAAATGAGGAGAAATCTTATTACAGAAATAAACTTTTAGTCGCAGAAAACTTTAATATCTGTCTTGTTTTACCAAAAGGAAAAAAAAAGTAAAGAAGTTAAGCTGAAAATCAAAACCACAGACATATAATCAGCTGTGTTACATACCAAGCTGTTCCAGCAGTATCTTGTCATTCAGGACGTAACATTTTCATGCACCAGCCATACAGATCCCAGAGGCTCAACCCACATTTCCTGATTTCTACAACAAAGATTGTCATTAAGCTACCAATATCATCAGGAATGTAGTACTACTGTAACCATACTTAAATTAACCTTTCATCTACTTTGAGCAAAACAAAAACACGGTAAGACTGGTATGGCAAGTTAGTCAGCTTCTAAGCTATTATCCATAAGTTTCAAATGAGACAGCAGAACTATTAAGAGCACAAAGCCTTACATATATTGAAAGCCTTATATATATTGCATTGAACTTCACTCAAGATAAAATGAACCATGTTCAGTTTAGCCCAATTATTGTAATTCTCTGTTTCCTTCTGCTTTCATTTGGTTCATATATCAGGTAATTCAGAGTTTTATAGGATTTTGCAGCTAGGATAGTATCTAAGCAAGATTTCCTTGCCCTGTCACTCTAGAACTGACTGCTTCCTTATTAAGCATACAGAGTTGAAAACTATTTTGCTAATATTGTGCTGCTATGGAGATATCAACCAGTGTTTTTGGGTTAAGGTTTGACTTTTCGAGGTTATCTTTTTTTTCTGTATGCTCTGATTTTCAATAACAAAATAATGCACTAATTTTTTTTCCATACTTAGACTCTATAGAACATTATAATTCTTGGTAATCTTATGGCTTTAACTCCTTACATTCCACATAGCCACCATCAATCTCCCATCTACACTACAGATATGAGCCACATCTCTGCATACAGATTCTTTGGTTATGCCTCTCATTTGTAAAATCCTTTGTCATCTCAAGCTAGATATGCTAAATTATTAATAATGCTTAAACCAAACCCTGAAAAATATTTTTACTTTTCATTTGTTCCTACATTCCCTTTTTCACAGGGCACACAGCCAGAACAATTTGCATGAAGGGTGTCACATTAATATATGTGAGTGAAGCTCCTGTTCTTCTCTCCCATGTAAAAATGCACAGAAGAGAAACAAGTATGAAAAAAAATTTCATACAGCTGTTGAGGAGATGCATCATTCTTGCAGAGGCTGCAAGCTGTAAATTGGAAGATTCAGGGAAAACCCTGACCCAAACCCTGACCACAGATCCACAGTCAGCATCATGGAGCAAAGTACCCTCTCTACACTCCTTCTAAGTAAGGTCACCTCTGATAAAGTGGTTGGGCTGGCTGAATTGCTGTGACCCTCTGGAGGTCATAGTGCACATAGGACACATAATGCTGATCCAATCAGGAATAATTTATTCTCACCATTGTGCATTATGTGGACTCTGCTGGATGGAGGAAATATACTGCATGAAGTGGTTCTCTCTTTGATGTTGGGGTCCCTGGTCTAGCAAAGGGAACAACAGAGATAGCTGCACGGTAGAGCATGCTACATGCTACAGCACAGCTACGTCTCCCTACCTGGAGCTCCCTCCACTTCATTTCTGCATTTTTGTTCCCCACTGCACAGTGGAAGGAGAATACTGGAGCCCAAACAAATGATCACGTAATAATTAACAATCACTTTCAGATGTACATTACTTTCAGAAAATCTTCACTTAAATGCTTCTGACTAAAGACATTTCTTCCTATGCAGTTATTCAATCTGTCTACACACAAACTGAAAGGAAAAAATAATCTATTTAAAGGACATACTATCTGCATTATTTTTCTAGGAAACAAAGAACAATTTAACATTTTGGGGGGTGGGGGGGGGGGGGAGAGAATCAGACAGAGGTCTGCAATCTTCATCTGCACTCCTCTCCCAAGCAGACTGCACTACATTAAGTAACTTATTCTAAAGTCTATTAAAAAAAGGCTCCAACAACTGAGCTACAATTAGCCAATGAAGGCAATCCGCTAGCTGAAGCTAACAGAGTCCCAACCATATCCTGATGAAATCCAGACACTGAAAACAAAATTAATTTTACAGTAAAATTATCAACCATATTTTATTTGCACTCGTCGGTTTCAGCCGAGGTCATTTTTCATTATAATGGGTCACCATCCTGCAGGATGCAAAGTGACCTTTCATTATTGGCAGTAAATATTTATATTACAATTGCTCTCAAAGGCTCCACTCAGAATTAGGACCCCATTGTCTTTGTACAGCACACAGCTCAAAGAGACAATCCTTGCCCTGAAGGGTTTATAATCTAAATACTGACCTGTAAGGAAGTTAAAGGCACCTTGCTGGAGTCAGCTCACAGTTAATTAACAACAAAAAATTTGAGGAATAAAATACAGGTAACAGTGTTTTGTGCATTTGTAAAGCAGTATCATCTTCCAGTATATCCCATAATGATTTTTTACATTGACCTGTGTACATTGATATGAATACACCCAATTAGACACAGATTAGATGCAAATATAGTATGCCTAGGAATTACAGGCACTGTGGTACGTAATCTTCTGAAGTCTAGTCCCTGAATACACAGGAGCAAAATTCCCAGCCATGGTTTAAGTGAGTGCAATTCCTCTCAATAATAACTTCAGTGCACATGTTCTGACAGTGTTGAGGTTGGCCCAGTGTGAATGAGGTCATTAACATGTAAATGCTGGGCAAACTGAAAAGTTACCAATTCACAGTAGCCTTCCTACACAGTGAAAGAAAACCATGTGGCTTGAAAAGCAACACTGAAAATGATAGAACACAAAGACCTATTGAATTCAGTGGGATTTTTCATATTAGCAGTTCAATGTATAGAGGAAGCTGGTAGAGCAACCCCTGTATTTAGGTTGCCTAACACTTTCCATTATAAAGGATTCTTGCAACCTTGTATTTGAGACGTTCTCATACCTCTATTATTTGCAGTAGCCTTTTGATATTGTGATATGCATTATATATTGAAACATAAAACAGGGAATCCCCATGGGCTATAGAAGTGCTTTTTCTTCATCCCATGAAATTCCATTCAAATTTTGGCTGAGATATATAGTGTTAAAAATCACCATTTCCCTTCTCTCACTTGCATTTGTCAGGAAAATACTGGCAGCATGCCAAAACCACCATTGAACATTTTGAGGCAGGACTCATGTGACACACTGCTCCCCTATGTTCACCCATATATTATAATTGTGTATTTTTTAATGGAAGTATGTCATATAAGATGTTTCTGGAATGCTCATGATGTACTGAGCACTATTGTCATAATAATATGTTTGTTGCAATGTCATACATGTGGTGGTGAGGCTATGTAATATTCCCAAAGATGTGTCCTCATGGCTAGAAACATATCCAGGCAAAACTCTCCAGGAGCAGAAAGGCAGTTCACACCTCGTCAAGGCTTGTATAGGACAAACCCAACTCAGCTTTCCAGAAACAAAGGACTGGCCTCTGCATCAACAAAGAACCAAGTGGACTCTTCCTTCCCTTGGCCAGCTTGGAACCACAATGGATGAGTCCATGTAAGGACACTCTGTCACCTGACCCTGGGAGAGGAGGAGGCAAAGCCCCAGAGGGGAAAAGGAACATTATAAACAAGGGAGACATTTGCCATGCTCGGTCTCTTCCACCTCCATCAACAAACACCATCAAGCAACTGAAGAGGGGACTAAAGGGGAGAGCCTGGCTGAAGGGAAACCAGCCAGGCTGTGGTGAGAAACACCTAAGTTTGAAAGGTTGCTGAAAGTGTTGAACTTTGTTTAGAATGCATTTTGCTTTTGTTTCCTCTTGATCAAATCTGACTTGCTATCATCTTTTGACTTATAATTACTTAAATTCCTTCTGTAGTTAATCAGTTTGTTTGTTTGTTTGACCTAAAGCAGTGCATCTAGTTTTGTTTTGGAGACTCCACTTGGAATAACAAGGCTGGGTGCATATCAATTTCTTTGTTAAACTGACGAACTTATATGAGCTTATGTGATTCAGTGGGCTTTACTGAACATTGTAAGGCGGAAGTTCCTAGGGTGGCATCTGGGACTGGGGGTATGACTGGGGTCATTCTGCTGCATAATCCAAAGAGTGGCTGGCTAGATGCACTCACTCAGTTATGAGCAACTTGCTTGCTGGAGGTTGTCCATGAACCGTGAAGAGCCCAGGAGTGGGGATTCTCACAGCACTGCAGAGTAAGACGGGCTCCAGGAGTGGGGGATCGGGGTGACAGCAGTTCACCAGTCCAGATTCCACTAAGGGGAACGTCACAGCTTGCATCCCCACAAGCTGCTCCACTGGAACACAAGGGAGCTGCCAGAGTAGCTGAGCTGTAGCAGGGGACGGGAGAAAGATCTGGGGGCTACAGTTCTCTCTCTGCCCTGGCTTTTAGGACCACATGGGATGGGAATCCCAGATGTGTGTAGGGCAGGGTGGTAGAAACAGACACAGGCTGGGCTCCCCAAAATCACCACTGCTCTCCATAGGTGTAGTATGACTCCTATATTTGGGGGGGCAAAGCACGCACATGTTGGCTCACTGATTCACTTCCTGCAGTGGAGTGGTATCTGGGCTGCTGGTGGTGGTGGGGAGGGAATGGCTACATGGGGGATCCCCAGCTGTTGCTAGTGGCCACTTGGGCACCAGCTGTTGCAGTAATATCACTGTCACTGCAATGTCACTGGTGGTTCTGGGGTTGCCTCCCTGCTGGGGGGGGCGGGGCGCTGCTACTGGGGATGCCACCTGCCAAGTTCCGGTTTCCCCCCGCCCATTCTCATATCCCCTTCTCTTCTCCCTGCCTCCCCCCAGTGCCCTTACCCTGTCCCCTCTCCCCCAGGCACTCACCATTGAACAGGAAAGAGGCAGGCACTAGGACCCAGGAGGCGGCATCCAGCTGCTGAGGCAGAGAGGCAGTGACCTGCAGCACAGGGGAAAAGCTGCTCTGTCCCGCTCCGCGTGAGCCCAAACGTGCTGGGGGGGAGGGAGGGCAGGAGGTGCAGCGTGGGAAGGACAGAGCTCCCCTCCCTGGCAGGCCGAGCAAAGCAAGCCCTGCAGGGCAGCTCGGCACTCGCAGAAATGGAGGGTGGGGGGAAGTGTCATGTGACACACCCCCACCCTATGCACCCCTCAAACTACTTCCATGTTCCTCCCAGAGTCAGCACAGGGCTCCAACGGCCAATCCCCCATCTGCAGACAATACACTAAGCTCCCCCCAACGCTGGGGCAGGTAGAGAAAGAGCAAGGCCAGGTTGGGCTTCCTCCTGATCACACCTGGAACTGCAACCCATCCCCCCTCCAGGAAAACTAGCAGCCTCTTGCTGTCAGCTAAAATTGTTAGTCTTGTTGCTCAAGTGATAACAGTTTGTGCTGCAATGCTGAAGGCTCAAGGTTCAAACCCTACAGATGATTCATGATTGTCTGTGAGGGGGGTTGTTACAGTTGCCCATGATTATTTAAATGAAAAAGTTTGGTTTTCTTTTTAAATTAAAACCTATGAAATTACACATCAAAGATACTAAAACAACATTATTAGGTTGCAAATTCAAGCACTCAAAAATTAGGATATGCCAGATATACACTTGCCTGTGCAGCTTTAATTAACTCCCTTGTGCATATACATTATGATACACATCATGTAGCTAAAAACTATCACACCATTGTTTTCACAGGACTTCCCCCCCTCCCCCACACACACCGGTGCACAGGATGCACAAAACAGGAAGAATTTAGGTTGCATCCGACATTTCCTCATTTTTGAGTGCTTAAGTCTGCAACCTAAATAATATTCTTTTGACATAGTCTGTGTGTAATACTTACTTGTTTGTAACACTGATACATGATAAAAACATGTATGAAAAGGAATGACTCGGCTCTTTGACAGGAAAATCTAGTCCAAAGTTGGGTGCCCAGCCTGAGACATCTTAAAGGGATCAGATTTTAGGGTATGTGACTGTAGCACGGGTAGCTGTAATCTAGCTAGCATGGGTAACAATAGGAGTGAAGAAATGGCAGCATGGGCTTCAGAATTGCTAGCCATCCAAATACAAACCCTCCGGGGAGTCTAGGTATGTCTTTGGGTTGCTAGCACATGCTGAAGCCTGTGTCACCACGCCTACATTACTATTTTTACCCATGCTATCTAGATTAATGATAGCATGGGTATGCCTACCTGTGCTATAGTCATACCTTCACATGGGAGTACTCACATACTGTAAATGGCCAGTTTGTTAAACACTTTCTGAAAGTCAGGCCCCTTTAAGTTGGCCACCCAAAACCACTAATGAACTTTCAAAATTTAGCCCATAATTCCTAGGGAATGCGGTGAGGCACTAGGATAAAAAGCACAACATTATTTTGTACAGAAAACGTGTATGCCAAGTTTCAGTCCAATCGGTACACAGTGAAACAAATTTTGCCTTTGTAATCAAAAGCCAACAAACATTAGATAATAAGAGCCTCTTATGGCTGAAAAGTCACTTTTATTCTGAGCCTCTATTTTCACATGTTAATAATCATCTGGGAAAATTTACACCTGAGAAAATGTCATGCCAATGATACTTTTTAGCCTAAAAGTGATTGATAAGATTTCATTTAGCCATTTTTGAGTTATCAAAGTGTGTGCATGGGAAGATATTTTACACTATTTTTCCAATTACTGTGTGCAATCTGATAATTGTACACTGTTTCATTTTTTAAAGATCAAATATGCCATGCCCACAGTCATCAGTTAGGAAGCAGCTTTTGCTAAATTCATGAAGACTGATTCAAAGATAAATGATGTTACAAGCGGAAATAGCATACTGCACTATCACAACAACCTGAGTTCCTTAACAATTTAAGGTCCCAATTCTGGCAAGATTCCTATTCAGAAAAGTATTTATGCACATGCTTAAAGTCCATTAAAGTCAATGGGACTTGCACATGTGCTTACATCTGTCCCTGAAATGGAGGTGTGAAGAGTCCATCTATGAATGCTAGTTACATGTTAGTTATTTGTTAAATAAACTCGCGTTACTTTAGTGATTCCATCTTTGTAAATACAATTATTTCACTTATGATAGTGTGTGATACATTACCTTTTAAATACTAGAAATGTAATTATATATTATTATTAAGTATAAATATATAAATATTAAGTAGTGATGAACGGTTTACATACAGTGTCAGAACATTCAAAATTATTAATTTAACAACAGTAATTTTGCTAAATTGTACATACATAAGACCAAAAAAGTTATATTACAGAGTAACAAAAAAATTACATATGTACAAGAAAGCAGATTTAAGGCAGGTGTTTGAATCAAATTTTAATTTCCTTACTTATGTGTGTAAAATCTCAGCTATACAGTGGCAATACCAGTTTTTTCCATTTCTGTTCAATACATAATTCCTAAGAAGTTCTATGATGTCACTATCAAACTTACAAAAATAATTATTTAACATAGCTTTTTCAAAGATGTCCACACTATTTTGACAAATTAGTGATCTTGGAACTATGTTCCTTGGAGATCTCAAAATCTGAATGATTTAGCTTGCTCATATTAATTATGAATGTAACCTTTTTTTTCAGATCTTAAAAAAGAATGTTTAAGACTTTTCTAGAGCCAAATCCACCCACTAATTAGCTTTCTAAGTCAATTGAAAGCCATTTTGCACTCTACTTTAAGCAATTTTACAGTTTGTTTAGTATAGAATATTTAAGATTCATTTTGGAAGTCCTGTTCATTGTAGTCCTGTACCAGATCTTAATATCATTTAACCAAGTCAAAAGTTCGCTTTTGTTTCTTCTTTCTCCTCATTCAAACAATCCTTATCCCTTGAATTCAAATCAGAAAGTAATGAGACACATTTTATGAGATCAGTCTGGCTGCAGATCTTTTTAAAAAGCCAAACCCAGCAGGAAGTTCTTTCTAAATTTGACCCAAACCCAAGTGCCTGGGTAACCTGGACCACTGCGGGAATTTTGCAGCTGTCTTGGCCTGCATCATGCCACGGAACAACCTACCATTTTTCACTATAATCTGGCACATTGGTCCTCATTACAGGCACAAACCCCATTCACTGAAAGTGGCATGCTCTTGTTTTACAGAAGGTTTAACCCCCCTCAGAGTATATGCTCTAAAAGGTCACAGGATCCAATGATGACAAAGAGACAGCTGCTCCTCCGAATCATGCTTTACTGAAAAGGACTAAATCACCTGTGCATAAAAAAATAAATACCCAAAGTGCAAGGGACTCCATGAATATATTAATATGCAGTATCTCCTGAGGCCCAAAGTTAGCAAAAAGCCATTTCCTAGGAAACACATACGGAGAACAGAGTTATGGTGGAAATCCCAAGAAATTCTTTCCTAACCACAAAAGCAGATGGGCTTTTCAGCCCAAGCGTCCTTGACGCTATGAGACAACACACAGCACTTTCTTACGAAGTGCCCAACATAACCAACAGGAATTCAATAGATTACAGAAAAGTGTAAGATAGCTCAATGCAGGCAAGGGTAGGAAACAAAAATTGATCTCTTTATACCCAGGAGCAGGCATCAGGAAAAAAGCCTGTTGTTTATGGCAAGGCTCCTTATACATTCCACCCAGCAAAGCTGGGCAGCCCAGCCAGAGGCCTGGTCACTAGCCAATCCAACTGGCTGGTTGTCAGATGGCAGCAAGTCCAATTAGGACATGTAACCCCTGATACACTGTCAACTAAAATCCCACCTCCCAAGCAGACCCAAACCTAACTCCTCTCCTCCAAACGAAACACCAAGAAACAGCCAGAAATCAGCAATTTCCCTTTCAGCAAGAACTGCATTGTTTTAAAGAAGCTGGGGCACAAGAAGTAACTCTACACAGCTCATGGCAGCGAGCCTCCAGCCCAGGTCAACAGACTTGGGCTAACAGAGCTCACGTTAGCGCTCTAAAAATAGCTGTGTAGACAGCACTTTGAAGTTGTGGCTTGGCCCCACCAGCCAAAGGGCATGTGTACACTACAGTCTTAATTTGACCTAGGTTAGGTTAATTTACAGCCACCGCAGCAGGGCTCCCAGCAAGGAGCTGAGAACCCGTGGGGCAATAGGGATCTGAGCTGAGAGCCTCGGTGCAGCTGGGCTCCCTGCCGGGAGTGGGGATCCAGGATCCATTGGAGGGGGGAGGAGGGCGGCAAGACACACCAGGGCAGCCCAAGCTGGGAGCCTGGGTGGTAGCCCAGCTTGAAGCCAAGGCTTTCTTGTCAATTTCACAGCTCCAATAGACAAGGCAGCCAAGAGCTGATGTAAGGAACACAGTGTCTACACCACAGAGGTCCCAAACTGCTCTAGGGAGGCATGGAGGAACGTTCAAGGGGGGCACAGCTAGGCCGAGGTCAGACCGCATGGGGGGTGGAAGGAGGAGGAGTGCCACCCAGGCCCGCTCTGCCACCAGCTCTGGCCCGGCCTCAGCCCCTGGCTCCCAGCCTTAGCTCCTGACTCCGCACCCAGCCTTGGCCCCCGGCCTCAGCCACGCCCAGCACCAGCCCCACTCCCAGTTGCGGCCCCCGACCCCGACTTTCAGGGGGGCACAAACAGGGGTAAGAGGAGGCGTAATGTAAAAAGTTTGGGGAGCACTAGTCTACACAGACACTATCTTGCCCTAACTACAATGACATAAGCCCTACACTGCTTGTGGAGGTGGAGTTATTATGTCAGTGTAGTAGGGCACTTACCTCAGCAAGACAAGCCTGTGTGTCCACTGACATAATCATGTCAACGTAAGCTGCCTTATGTCAACCTAACTGTGTAGTACAGACCAAGCCTAAGTCAGCTGAACCGCACTGGGGAGGCTCATTGCTGTGGGCTGTGTAGACATACCCTCTGAAATCCCCTCTTCTACATGAGCGATAACAGTGCCCATGCCTCAGCCAACTGTGCTACATTTGCTGGTATGCTCAGAGGCTTTTGTCAGGAGCAAAAGCTCCCATCCCTACAAACCTACCCAACTTCATAGGGACATAAGTAATATTAATGCAGGCACTACCTTTATATGAAGCTGCTATGCCCCCACAATAACTATCCTCTCAATAACTTCTCACCTCAGAGCTGAGCTTCTGGTCCTACTGCTACATAGGGTGACCAGGTGTCCTGATTTTATTGGGACAGTCCCGATATTTGGGGCTTTTTCTTATATAGGTGCCTATGCCCTCCTACCCCCATCCCGATTTTTCACACTTGCTATCTGATCACCCTATTGCTACATACGAGTTTTTTTTTTCATTCTGTTACCCTGATAAGCCAACAAACATTTTACCAAGAGAGAGAGAGAGACACACACACACACACACACACACACACACACACCTTGTATGTTCCAAGTTGCATTTGCATAGAGACAAGCCAGCACTTACATATAATATCAATAACATATTTCCTTACTTGATGTACTTTTATTTCTGTTTGAACATTTTACTGCACACCCCAGCTTGTTCAGCACATACAATGTTGTGCTACAAGTAAGGGGCTACTGTTACCTATTAACCTGTGTGGCCACTTGGTGAATTATTGTACCAAGTAAAAAACAGAACATTAATACCAGTTTAAAATCTTGTGCCCAGACCTGAAGTAAAACCATACTATGAAAAGAAACATGTTTTAAAAGAAACATTTTAATTTTAACTAACAGAGATACAAAAATATCAGAAAAATGTTTATTTCAGATCAAACAATTACTTTCTTCCTGTAATAACTTTTAAAATCTCTTTGGTTAAAATATTTGCAATTATAATCTCTACAGGTTGGTAAACATTTTCAAGGTACAAAGTCACAAGCTGTGTGGAATTCTGTTCAGTGTACTCTGCCATCACAAGTGTATCTGCTCCAGCAGCTCACACAGCTCAAAAATTACATTTTTGTCCTCTGATAAAATATTTTAAGTTTTGTTAACAGCAGAGCACATAGCAGGTTCCATTTTACCATAAAATCCTTTTTCAGAGCATCCCATAACCAAAGCAAGTAAAAGTCAGTGTGCCCTCCATTCCCTCCCATCACTAAAGTTTCAAACATGAATCAGAAACTCAAGAATTCAGGGGATTTGTACAGAATTGCATAAGAGCTAACTGATAAGAAAAATAAGAGCAGAGGGCATCTTACTTCCTGACATGCAGGATCAGATTGGGAGCACCAGTCTACTTTAGAGTTGACCAATTTTATAAAAATGACAAACCAGATAAGTTGTTTCAAGATATGTATCAAAATAGAAATTAGAAACCAATACCATTACTCAAAAAGGAACATATGCATATTTTTACTTGGTTATACTTTCAATAGGACAACAATAATACATATTTACATCCAGGAACCAATAGTAGACCGTGTGTAACGTAACATTTACTCTCTACAGGTGCTATTTATAGAACTGAAGTTTTGTAGTATTTATGCTGGTCATTGTGATCTAAAAGCTATTTTGTAGCCTAGATTTTCAATGCCACATGGAAACATTTAAGTTTGCCATGCCATATATGTTAATATTTAGGAAATGGGGCCCACAAAATAAGCACGTGTGCAAAATTCAGATTAACGTTTTAAAACATTCAGAAGGTTCCCAAGTAACAGAACACAGAGCAAGACAGCTAGCCTCTTGCAAAAGAAGCACTTTTCCAAGGAGATATATGAAATGTGTGGTGGTATCTGGAATTCTTATAGGGAATTGGAAGAAACTGCTAAATATGTGCAAGATCAAAAATCCTGCAGAGGCTGCATAGTCTAGGGAACTGAGCTAGAATCCAGCAATTCCTGAGTTCTAATTCTGGTTCAAAACACTGAGCTCTGTCTCACTAATTTCCCATCTGTAAAACTGGGATAACATTTGCCTATTGTAACGCTCCATTTTGCAATAAGGGTGTTTATAAAGCTCTTTGAAAATGTAAGTTACGAGTCAAAATTACAGCACAGTGATGGGAGTGTTCACTCCACAACAGCCCTGAAAGAGTTAAGGAAACTGAGAAAAGTCCAGTTAGTGTGATAGACCACACTTGAGGGGATTAGGCTCCTTAGTGCCACCATGGCTAAAAAACAAAATAAAAGATGCAGTGAGAGGCAAAAAGGCATCCTTTAAAAAGTAGAAGTTAAATTCTATTGAGGAAAATAGAAAGGAGAATTAACTCTGGCAAGTGAAGTATAAAAATATAATTAGGAAGGCCAAAAAAGAATTTGAAGAACAGCTAGCCAGAGATTCAAAAAGTAACGGCAAAAAAAATTTTAAGTACTGTACATCAGAAGCAGGAAGCTTGCTAAACAACCAGCGGGACCACTGAATGATCAAGGTGCTAAAAGAGCACTCAAGAAAGACAAGGCTATTGCAGAGAAACTAAATAAATTCTTTGTTTCATTGGTCTTCAACGCGGAGGATATGAGGGAGATACCCAAACCTGAGCCATTCTTTTTAGGTGACAAATCTGAGGAACTGTCCCAGATTGTGGCATCATTAGAGGAGGTTTTGCAACAAACTGATAAATTAACAGTAGTAAGTCACCAGGACCAGATGGTTTCCATCCAAGAGTTCTGAAGAAATTCAAATGTGAAATTGTGAAACTAACAACTCTGGTATGTAACCTATCATTTAAATCAGCTTCTGTACCAAATGACTGGAAGATAGCTAATATGATGCCAATTTTTTAAGAAGGTTCCAGAGGCGATCCTGGCAATTACAGGCCAGTAAGTCTAACTTCAGTACCAGGCAAATTGGTTGAAACCGTAGTAAAGAACAGAATTATCAGACACATAGATGAATATGATTTGTTTGGGAAGAGTCAATATAGTTTTTGTAAAGGGAAATCATGCCTTACCAATCTACTAGAATTCTTTGAGGGGGCAAACAATCATGTGGCAAGGATGATCCAAATTTTCAGAAAGCCTTTGGCAAAGTGCCTCACCAACGGCTCTTAAGCAAAGTAAGTGAGCGGTCATCGGATAAGAGGGAAGGTCCTCTCCTGGATCAATAACTGGTTAAAATATAGGAAACAAAGGGTAGGAATAAAAGATCAGTTTTCACAATGAAGAGAGATAAATAGTGGTGTCCCTCAGGGTTTGTACTGGGACCAATACTGTTCAACATATTCATAAATTATCTGAAAAAAGGGGTAAATAGTGAGGTAGCAAAATTTGCAGATGATACATAACTACTCAAGACAGTTAAGTCCACAGCAGACTGTGAAGAATTACAAAGGCATTTCACAAAATTGAGTGACTGGGCAACAAAATGGCAGATGAAATTCAATGTTGATAAATGCAAAGTAACGCACATTGGAAAACATAATCCCAACTATACATATAAAATGATAGGGTACAAATTAGCTGTTAGCACTCAAGAAAGATCTTGGAATCATTGTGTATAGTTCTCTGAAAATCATCCACTCAATGTGCAGTGGCAGGCAAAAAAGCTAAAGCAACGCTGAAAATCATTAGGAAAGGGATAGATAAATAAGACAGAAAATATCATATTGCCTCTTTATAAATCCATGGTATGCCCACATCTTGAATATCGCGTGCAGATCTGGTCACCCTATCTCAGAAAAGATATATTGGAATTGGAAAATGTACAGAAAAGGGCAACTAAAATTATTAGGGATATAGAAAAGCTTCCTTGTGAAGAGAGATTAATAAGACTGAAACTTTTCAGCTTGGAAAAGAGACAACTAAGTGGGGGGTATGGTAGAGGTCTATAAAATCATGACCGGTGTGGAGAAAGTAAATAAGGAAGTGTTATTTACTCCTTTTCATAACACAAAAACTAGGGGTCACCAAATGAAATTAATAGGTAGCAGGTTTAAAACGAACAAAAGGAAGTATTTCTTCACAAAACGCACAGTCAACCTGTGGAACTCCTAGTTCAAAAAAGAACTAGACAAGTTAATGGAGGATAGGTGCATCAATGGCTATTCGCTAGAGGCTGGGAATGGCCAATGGGATGTATCACTTGATGATTACCTGTTCTGTTAATTGCCTCTGAAGAACCTGGCATTGGCCACTGTCAGAAGACAGAATACTGGGCTAGATGGACCACTGGTCTGACTCAGTATGGCCGTTCTTATGTAAAGAAGCAAACCATGACTGGAGGATGAAGTTCACCTGAGCAGGCATGGGCTGAGCTAATATAAAGCCAGGAAGCTGGCAACAGAAATGGTAGCAATGAGGAAGTCTGCAGCCACCCTTGGTGCATTAGAGAGGGAAGGAAGGAATTCAGAGAATGAGTAGGACCCTGGCATGAAGGAAGGGTGTACCCAGAAGAGAGTGAGGTGGAGAAGGAAGCCTGTGGGAGGAAAGTAGGAAGGAGCCCAGGGACAAAGCAGCGAGGTTGCGGACTAAGCAGACATAGACTGCATGTTGTACGGTTCCTGAGCTGGAACCGAGAGTAGTGGGCGGGCCCAGGTCCCCCTACCAGCCAGCCACTGACAGGCATTGCCTGGACAGCGGGTCCAGTGAGACTCCATATCCCAGAAGGGGAGGAAGCTGCAGCTCCTGGACCGAGAGAGGGGCTGCAGAGTGAGAAAGAGGACAACAGGGGGGAAAGACTGCAAGAGGAGGTCTCGGACCTGGAAGAGAGCTAATTCCCAGAACAGCCAAGAGGAGGTACCACCTGCAATGGGAGCCAATACCCCATAAGAGGCACAAACGTTTCCAAAAGCAATAAACCACAACCTCCTCCATTCTTATTTAGCACTGGCAGTGGAAAGTAGTAATATTAAAGCATGAAACTCTAGAAAGAAACTTCTTTTTACTCTAACCTGCTTCTATAACCTTACTAAGGAGTCATTTTCGTAAGAGAAGGCAAGAGTAATTTCCTCTTAAAAGACTATAAATCAGCAAGCCCAAACACACGAGAAAGGGATTGCAGTCATGACAGACAAGAATTTCCATCATTTTTTGTACTAAAATTGAATATAATGTGTGGACCCATTCCCAATGCACCTTAAGTCTTTACTACTAGTAGTAGTCACCCTGATGTAAAGGATGATGTCGACAATAACAGTTTACACTCCTATTAAAATGATGAACTGACCATAATTTGGTTTTGTATTACTTCAAATCCACATTCTAAAACATACATAAAGTCCTCCTTACACCTGACTTCATAAAACAAAGTTTTAAGGAATTAAAGGGCACAGATAAATTCTCTCTTTAGGTGTTTAACTTTAAATGCTTAACTAGAGTGCTTAATTTGAAATGAGTGTACGCATAGTATTGTGAGCAAGAGTCTCTTTTAGGTGTGTTCTTTATGTTACACTATCTTGTCACATGCTGATTCAAGACCCATAAATCTCAGATTATGCTATGGAAAACTATATAAGAAATTATCCTGAAAACTGTATTAAGAAATCACCAGCAAGCTGGCATTCAGAATGTCTCATTGTTCTGTTAAGAGAGAATTGTTACATACAGCTCTCAATGTGTATGAAGAGTCTTGACTGGCTGTCAAGAAGGTTCTTTTTTTTTTTTTTTTTTTTTTAAATAAGACCAATATTTTATTAAAAAAATTTTATCGGTTTCATCAGCTTGAAAAAGTACATGCCTTAAGATCAATTAAACTAGCTCAAAATACCATAGTTGGTATTTTGAAAAAAAAAACATATACTATCAAAGACATGATTATAATTAAGAAACACATTCTGCCCATAGACTTCTTAGTCCCAAAATACAATTTTAAAAAAATCAAACTCACTGGACGGGTTAGGCAAGCTGCAGAGAGGCAATGCATGAGGACAGTGTGCAGAACTGCACTTCATAAAGGTTCTCTGCATGGGAATGCAGAACAGTGAGTGGGACAGGACAGGGGAGTGGAAGCGGCTTGTACAGTCCATCTACTCACAGCAGATTCACTAGTTCAACCCCTGATGTGATGCGATTGCAAAGAGCTGGAACCACTATTGCAGCAATAATCATTAGGGGGTGCACCTTGAATCCAACTCGCAAATTAAAGAGAAGATTGTCACCCAACCCCCATTTAGTTCTTTCAAGCACTGCCTATCAGAGACAGCAGCTTGCATCAATTTGCATATACATTAGGATTGGTTAACGTCATCGTAGAGCTCAGTATTTCTGACCTCTGACCAATACTGATCAAATTTAATGATTCACCACGTTTTTTTTCAATTGATCAAAAGCCAGGATTTCTCTTAAGTATATAATGATAAAAGAGTGAGTGCATGATAGAGAATTCACAGATAAGTTTGTACAGCCTGTATTCTCTGAGAGACCTTCCTGCTTTTAGTTTAATATTCTGGTGCTTCTAACCATTCAAATCATCAAAGAAAGCTAAATAAGCATACTACCTTTGTGTATGTATCCAAACAAGCAAACGGGGAAAGAATAAGAAAGTACTAAAACCTGTTCCAGAAACTGTAAGAGTCAGATTCTAAATATACAGTATGCTGGAAGTCCAACTACTATAAACACCGAAAACCAGTTTTTAATAAGTACCAGAATTTCCACACCATACACTAGAGTCGAAACTCCTTAAAATCCATTTTTGCAACTTAAAAGGGACACCAAAGTGTGAAAGCCAGAGGGTTTTTTTCTTTAGTCAAATCTAATCCATAAAAATAAAGAACTTCAGAATTTTCCTTGAATTCTAAACCAAGTGCATCAGACATACAGAAAATACTACATTGGAAGTATCAATCATATTTTGTTAAAGAAAGCGAACATATCCCAGATTTCAATAATTTGGTATACAATTTTAGTATTTTGTCAAATTAATTGACTTTTAGAGTAAGTGATTTTGTGTGAAAACAATCATTTGCATGGAGTCTTTTGGTATTTGCAGAGATGTAAAATGATGCTACAAGGAAAAGAAATCCAATCTTATCTTAAAATAATCAATTTGTACAGTTTTCATTCAAAATCTGCTCCTCAGAATCCTTAACCCAAGAAAAATGAAAGAGCTAACTAAATTTACAACCAAAATTGAAATTGATAATATTTGTAACTGGAATTTTGTTGCAAGTATATGCAGAATTAATATTTTCATTGATTCTTTAGATGAACCTTACCAGAGGTAAATCTGAACACACTATGCAGCTTAAGGCGGCAAAATAATTAATCAATGGAAGTGTGCACTGGTATTCACCAAAGCACATGAGGACATGCAAACTTACTTCATAAAGATAAAAAACGAATTCAGAGTAGAAGTATCATCGCTAGACAGATGTTTGGTTACCTGAGATTTTATTCTGCTTTTGATTACACTACATGATGACTGTGTAGAGTTACTGATATCAGCTCTGAGTATTAAGGCCATGTCTACACTGCGGGGACCATAGCCCCATAACTACAGTGCCATAGTTATGCCAGCATAACCACATAGCATAGATACAACCTGCAGTGACAGGAGGAGTTTTTCTATCGCTGTAGGAACACAGCCTATCAAGTGATGGCAGCTAGGTCAACGGGAGTATTCTTCCATCAACCTACCTGTGTCTAGAGTGGAGGTTAGGTTGGCATAGTAATAGTGCTCAGAGGGGTGGATTTTTTAACCTGAGCACCACAGCTACGGCAACCTGTTTTAAGCATAGATTAGGTCCAAGACTGACAACAGAATAAAAAAACGTGTCCCGTGCCATATATTTCCAAAATTCTCATTACTTGCAATAGTCTCAAAACACAGAATTCTGACAAAATCCCAACTGCTCATTACATCATTTCAATGCTGCTCTTAGTTTGTTTTAAAATGTAAGTAAAAGATATATTTGATAAAACATGAATGCAGGAAATAAGTACTTATTCCATAACCTATAAAAACATGTAGTGTTACTTGCTTTTGAAAGGAGAAAAATAGTAGTTTAGGCTAGTAATAGTTCACTTAGTTTGATTAGTTTCCCATGGCTTCTGAAACCAGTCCCCCTTCCTGTCTTCTTTTCCAGACACACATGTATTTTGTGTCAGCTGTTTTAGTGGCAAATTTCTCATATCTAATGTTATTTTTAATGGAACAGGCTAACATATATGGCCAACTGCTATGTAAATGGATAAGATTAATATTTGAAAGCAATCAAATCCTCCATCGCTGCCTCATGAAGTAATTAAATTACTGTACCATCATTCATTGATACGCTTGCAATCAACTTCTGACTTCACTAATGTAGTGTATGCGAGCAAGCATGGGGCTTTAAAAATCAGTTGTTCTGCTAACAGGGCTGTGACTGTTGAGAGACGTGACTAGGAGGGCTGATGAGGTGTAACTTAGTACTTACTGAACTGAAAATAATAGAGCAGTAACTTCACAAGACCATTTAAAATCAAGCGTGCAAGTGATGTTACGTCAGTAGACAGAAAATGGACAAGATAAACTATATTGGCAGAGGGGAAATGAATTTATGTTGAATAGTAAAGCAGTTATGTTAGAAAATTGTTCCTTTTTCGTACTCTCAACCTTTTTTCCTGCCAGAGCAATGCCTACTTTAGTAACAGTCACTATTGTCTTTTGAGAGATAGCTAAACATTTGTGTACTGATGGAACTTTGTTGAATATAAAGTACAGCATTAAAGGTCTACTGTTCTCTACCTCACTGAAGCCTATGGCAAAATTTGCATTTACTTGAATAGGGACAGGATCAGGCCTTTAGGTTGTTTTTATCCTGCGCTCCTACTACTATCAAATGCTGAAATTTTCCATGTGTTATATAAACACTTACCTTAGGCTCATACTTATGTTGAAATTATGCTCAGCATTTGGTCTAAATTAAAATAAAACCAGGAAAGTCAGGGCAAAATCCAGATCCTAGTGAAGTCAATGGGAGTTTTGCCTGTGATTTTCCATGGGATCAGGATTAAAACACACCTGTGCATGAAAAATAAGAGTAAGGTCTTAATTTTGAATTTCCTAGTTTTTATTGATTTAAACCAAATCATGAAGAATTAAATATTTCCCTTGTATTATAATACTTTAAAAGAAAAATCTTAGAAAAAGGGTTACAAAATATGCTGCATTATTTATTCAGTTAAATACATGAGTTAGTATGTGTACAATGTAACCAACAAACTATAACCGCTCCTTTGCCAAACTCAGGTGTCATTTGAGTAGGAGAACAAAAATGCATTTTAAGCAGTGATTTTCTCAGTTCAAGTTTCTTTCTTAATTTGGTTTTTCATATCAGTACATCCTCTTAAATTTATTTCCATGACTATGTTAAGTTACAATGAATCCAGAACTCTACATTAGGTAGCTATGGGATTGGGGAAGATTTTCCATGCATTTTGTGTTAAACTGCATTTGGTCTTTTTGAAATTTACACATACATTGTTACTAATTCCAGAATGTTTACAGCAAGGAGACAGTACATCATTTTTATAAAATTGCCTGAGGGAGAGCAAGGACCATGGGGGAGCTGGAAAATAACAGCACGGCATTTGGCTCTGAAAAAACAACATGAAATGAAAATAAAGCACGTTTCAGAAGTTCATTATAAGCTAGCCTGTACAGATGAGAAGAGGAAAAAGTATTTCTGAAAAAGATAACTATAGACTTTTCAAAGAGTGATTTAAAGGAGAACTGTCAAAGGAGAGGTTAGGGGAAGGAAGGATAGATTACAGCAGTAAGATGACATGGTACTCAGCATGGTGGAGCTGCAAGTGTGTGTGTGGGAAGAAGGGGCGTTAAGTAAAAGGAAATACATAAATGAGTCAATGATATTTATTACCTTAAAAAATACCCATAAATTTTTGCTCCACCAAGCTGTGCACAAGCCTTTGCTGAGTATCCACATAATCTTATTACTTTATCTCCCATTTTTCCTCCCTACCATTGTGTCTCTCTCTCTCTCACACACACACACACACACACACACACACACACACACACACACACACACACACACACACACACACACACACACCCACCCCTTGCCTCCATCACTGAGTTGTTACTAAAATGAGACCGTAAACTGCTCAGGGCAGAGACCATGACTCCCAGGCTCTGTTCCACTGTACTTGCTTAGGCATTGCAATGGAGTGGGGAAAGGGGGAGGCAAAGTTGACTTTAAGGTGTCTTTGCAGCTTCTGAATTCTCAGCCCTGCATGACCTTTGTTGAGAGTTAAAGGTGCCTTAAGCTATGGCCCCACTCCTTCAGTCTTTGCTCCCAATATGCCCATTGCACCAAAGGCTGGAGCTGGGCTGGTGTAGAACTATGCCAGCAGAAGAGAACCCCATTCTGCTTGGGTATTGATGTAGATGACAGAACAAGGAGCAATGGTCTCAAGTTGCAGTGGGGGAGGTCTAGGTTGGACATTAGGAAAAAGTTTTTCACTAGAAGGGTGGTGCAGCACCGGAATAGGTTATCTAGGGAGGTGGTGGAATCTCCATCTTTAGAGGTTTTCGAGCTGTGGCTTGACAAAGCCCTGGCTGGGATGATTTAGCTGAAGTTAGTCGTGCTTTGAGCAGGGGGTTGGACTAGATGACCTCCTGAGGTCCCTTCCAACTCTAATATTCTATGATTCCCTGGGGGCTGCTTCCACAAGCTTTAGGCCACCAGAATGACAAAGGGGCTGAGGCAGAAGAGTGAACCAGCGCTCATATCTTTTTTTGTTTGCACTGTCATACACCTAGCATATGTCTGCTATTACCTAGCTACAAAATAAAAAACACAACAATTCCAGAATCACCGGAAGACTGTGAAAAGTTTAAAATGATAAATACATTTTTAACAGAAAATGCATTTTTCACCCTTATCTGCAAAGTACAGAGTTAATTATTCTGTCTGCTCCTTAGTGACCCATTATATGGAGGAGCAGCTGAAGAACCAAAAAATGCCAGCCTTGCACTTCTGTATGAAGGAAAAAAAAGCTATTTGTGTGCTCAAAATGCCCCTTTATACTGACTACTGGGCACAGTCAGGCACCTCTAAAGTAGATAGGATTTTACTGAACTTCTTTGCAGTCACCAAAGGCAAGCTTTTAGTTTCTGCATAGCAATTTAAATTCCAAGTGAATTTTATAGGGGAGCTATAATCTACTAACTACAGTAGAACCTCAGAGTTATGAACACCAGAGTTATGAACTGACCGGTCAACCACACACCTCATTTGGAACTGGAAGTACACAATCAGGCAGCAGCAGAGACCATAAAAAAAAAAGAAGAAGCAAATACAGTAGTGTTGTGTTAAATGTAAACAATGTAAAAAAAAATAAAGGGAAAGCAGCATTTTCTTCTGCATATTAAAGTTTCAAGCTGTAGTAATTCAAAATGTTGGGTTGTAAAACTTTTGAAAGATCAACCGTAATGTTTTATTCAGAGTTATGAACATTTCAGAATTATGAACAACTTCCATTCCTGAGGTGTTCCTAATTCTGAATTTCTACTGTATAGGGGTATATGAAAGAAAGATGGACAGGCCTTTATTTTTAGAAGCATGAAAGGTGCCAGTATAACACACATTTATGGAAAAAGTTAAGCTTATCCACACATATAATAATTAACGGAGTCTGGCCTAGATGTCAGTTTTTGCATGTTTGCTTTATCAGCTGTCAAACCATGGTAGTATGTGATGGTAATGGACATGCTGACAGCAACAGCTCTAGCATTTTAAAAGAAATTAAACCGCATCCAGTTATCAGAAAAAAACGTGCATTGCTACTAAAGTAACTGAACAAAGTTGATGGTTTGTTTAAACAATAAAAATGCCCAACATCAAGAGCCCAGTCCTGCAAGCAAATCCATGCATCTGCATCCAATTGTGGAGCTCCTTGAAGAATCAGGTTCCACCTTATTACTTCTGTGCACAAATCTTTCAAAACAAGTTACATTGAGTTCTGAACAACAGTGATATGATAGGTCTTCAAATATTCTTCTTTATTTATATGTAGAATGCTTCTGCCCACTAAACAATATAGTGAAGGTTGAGAAGTGCCTTCCATTCTGTTTCTGACTTTAGGAGAAATTTTCTAGTGGGGGAAAAAATGCCTTCTAAAAAATTCCATGCTTGGTCTCAGCCTAAAGATGAATTATTTTCAAACATTTGTCTAAAATCAGTTAAGCGAATTTTAAGCTATGAAAATGTGAACAAAATTTTTCCTATTATAAAATACATATTCCAACTACGTTTTGCACTTGTGTATCTTGTGGCAGGAACTAGAAACGTCAGATTTGGCATTCTAGTCCTCACAGACCAAGAATCAGGGAAGTTTGAAGAAAAAAATGCAAGCATATTTGAAGTTATATTAATATAAAGTTAAAACCTGTATAAGTTTTTGCATTTAATAAATTTTAACCCAATAATTACAGAGCACTGAGCACCAGTGGACACAAAGGAAAACAGAGTGAGATCATGCTACATACGCCAGGATTTTACACAACATTATAGTAATGAACTCCTAGAAACCAAGGGAGCAGTAGTAATAAGAGTTAGTCATAAAGACTGCAGCCTGGTTTCCTGTTAAATATATAATCATACTGCAACGAAAACTCATTACTTTAAAATATCTGTTCCTTAAAAAGCACAACTATGTTTTCCTTTACTGCAGTCAGGAAGCTAATTTATGCTTAGGTTTATTCGTGTAGCAGGAACACTGTACTGTTTTATTTTTAATGTTGAAGAGAGTGAAAGAAGAGCTTTTGGTACGGGATAAGTTGATTTCTGGCCATTTTTGTTTCTTTATGAAACAACCCTCTGATCTCAGCTCTACAGAGTCAAAACAGCAAAATTATTGTGATTTCTGGGCCTAATTCACACTGAATTATGTGGTAGTGGAGGCAGCAGAAGGAGGAGAGAGGGGAGGGCCAAGGAAAGAATGGGGGCTAGCAGAGATCTGAGGGTTGTGGGGGACCTTTGATAATTCCATGACAGATTTTATAACTTGGGTTCCCTCAGGAGTTTTATGCAAGCACTATGGGTTTATTAGGAGAAGAACTGGTTATAAAATAAATAAATAAAATTAAGCTCAATTTCATTTTTCAATATACACTGAAGCAAAGCCTTCAGCCATCTAAATCCTGGATTTTTTAGGAATTAAAAAACAAATTAAGCTAAACTGGACTTCTAAACATGATGAAATAGTCCCAGGCTAAAAGGGCATTCAGCGCTGAAAACAATGAAGCATTTAATTTTTAGGTTTTCCTGAAGTAATGCTAGCCAGCCACTTTGCACTGCTGTAAAGCCCAAAGTACCTCAGTCTGCAGAATCACAGCTACCAAGAAATCCCGGTTGGAGTATAAAGCTGGCCAATAAGGGCTCAAGTAAATGGTACTTGTCTATCATACCATATTTAGTGTTACAGGGCTTTTTTTATTTTATATCATGTAAGTATAAATTAACTTTTTAAAAAGAGAGGTTTGCTATGCCTCTGTTTTCACTCATAAGAATGGAAGTTAAGCTCATCAGAAAAAGATCACAAATGGTTTATGTCTACAGTTACTCCGACTGAAGGATATATATCCATCCCATTCATCCTTTCAGTGAGGTTTTGTTTGTTTTTTAATCAGAAAAATTATTGTAAGAATTAAGCTTTTCCACATGAGCAGCAGCTCAGTAAAAGATCTCCACCACTGCAAATGTTTTCTTCATAGTACCAAATACTGACAAGTTGTTTGATCACACCCATTATTTGAGGCTGAAACAGAGCAAATGCAGCATTGCAGGCTAGGACTTTTGTGATAAAAATGAGGGAGAGGCATAGGCCACACATAGGCCCTTGATGTATACAAACATTTATTTTCCTACTGCTTTAACCTTTGAAGTCAAAGAGCATTGCCAAGAAATAATCAATGTGTCATACACAGTCAAAGGCATTTTGACTAGCAAACGTGTAAATAGTAAAAATACAATCTGACAGAGCGATTACTTCCCTTAGATAGAATTTTACTTCTCCTTGTAAGTTGAATGTTCAGACTATCTTGATACTAGTCTGTGCAGTAGACAAAATATAGGGACATAAAATACTAAGGAGCTTATATTACCAATGGTAAATTACTCTTGACGAGGGACCTTCTGAATAAAAATTTAAAATGTGTAATGTTGTATTACTGTTCTGTAATACAACACCCATCAACAGATCTAAAAAGCACAGAACAAATATTAGTGCCTTAAACTTCACAATGCTTCTGCAAGATAGTATTATCATCCCCACTTAACAGACTGGAAAAGTGACACAGAGAGACTTAACCTCCACTTTACGCCATCACCTCTGTCTTCTTGATTAACTTTGTTCCCCCAAATTATAACTATATTAACATATTAAGATAATAAATAAAAACATGAATAATGAAACAGGATGTGTATGTAAATATCTGTCACACTCACTCTTACAAGTGTTTCTTTCATCTGCCCACCTCCCCTACAACTTTTGTTTGTCTTCCTTTGCTTCACTGTATTTAACTTGGACCCTGATTTTGCAAGGAGAAATTTGAGGGCAGGCCTCTGCACCCATGCAGTTCTTGTAGAATTGCTACCTTAAAACTGTAAGCTTCTTGAAGCAGGGATCTGGTATTTTGCTTTTTAATTATCTGTAAAATACATTACACTGCCTACAGCACTACAGGATAATTAAGAAGTGTCCGACAGAGAATCTTAGGCAGAGCTGAGAATAGAAATCAGCTGCCTGGACCCACAGCCCTGTGTCCTGTCCTGACCACTAGACCAGAAGTTCTCAACCATAGGCATGCGCAGCACATTTGATTAGGGTGTGCACCCAGGGAATTTCCATTAGAGTGTGCACCCAGGGAATTTCCATTTTCATCTTTGTCAGGGGTGTCAAACTAGATTCCACCGGCGGGCCACATTTGAATCACCCGCTGGCGGAATTCTCGCTGAGTCCAAAATCTCGCGGCTCCTTCTTTTTCGGTGGCAGCTCTACCCTCTGGCAAGAAACGCAGCGAGATGGTGCCGCGGGACGCATCAAAAAGGTACGCAGGCCGGATAAAAAAAAGGTTTGACACCCCTGCCTTAGGGTGTGCCTGGGCACACCCAGCACACCCCATGCGTACACCTATGTTTTCAGCCTTTTTGGGCTCAGGATCCCTTCATAAATGTTTATGGTCTGTCTCAACCCAGTAATAGTCTGGGAGTGGAAGCCCTGGGTCAGAACTGTAACGAGACATTTTAGCAACAAGGGGAAGCAAGCAGATTTGTACCCCCATCAGAGATGACAGGTGGGGTTGGGGAGGATACAAGGTCACGTGCCCCCAGATTTTTTGGTTGCACCCTCTCCAAAAACCAGCAAGCTGAGTGGCCTGCTGAGGTGAGTCAGGGACTGGAGGTGGCACTCCCTCCCCAAGCCCTGCTGTGTGTCGCTAGCCCAAGTCGCCCCGTGTCTCTGAGCCCTGGGCGTGCCCGACTCACCCCACCGTGGTTACAGCCCTGCCTGGGGCAGTTTTGATTGGATCCTGTCTGGCACTCATCCCACAGTGCTGGCTCCTGCAGCTCCTGTGCTGTGGGGCTGGCTGGGCTTAGGCTCTCAACTCCAGGGTTGCAGCACCGCTCAGGTTTGGCCCCATCCCCGACTGGACCAAATTTGTAAGAGTGGAGTTATGACCTGGCTCATGGGTTTGCAGTGCCACTCACTCAAATTTGGCCTACCTGGACTCCCATCATCATAATGGCTGGGCCAAACCTGAGTGGTGCTGGGACCCTGGAGGTTGCAATGCTTGGAGCAATGATGTGAGCCCAGCCAGCCTTGTGGGACAAGAACCACGGGAGCTGCCACATGACCCACTGAAACATCCCGGCGACCCAATTTTGGGTCCCAACCCACGGGTTGAGAAACCCTGCACTAGACAAGGCTTGTACTGTGATTGGCGCTAATTTGGTCTAACCTTTGTCTCTAATTTTACACCATTATACTTTACCAAGTTTCAGATATGTTTGAAAAAAAATAAATCAGTGCCGGTACTCGGAAGAAAACAGCTGAAGTGGCAGAGATATTTCAGCAAGCTACTGCTAATGGTGAAAGGCTACATTTTTATAATGGTTCTGTGATAAATGCCTATTAAAATTAGTTAGATAGAATACAATACACATCAGCATAAGTTATTGTCCACAGGTTGGTCATACTTCTTACATCAAGGCAAAGAACTGCATGCTGAGAACAGAATTCATTTCCCCTTTACAGCTGCACTGTTTCAAAGTCAGTTAAACATCAATGTGACAGCCTTACTTTCTACAGGATAGATATTTAGTATATTATTTTAGTGGCATTTGACCAGAAAGCATCATGGGTGGGACGGAGAGGGAGAAGAAAATTCAGGTCTCTTTTCTTGAACACCTTATGAATCATTTGTTTTAGCTGCTGCCACAAAGTAATTTCTCCTGTTTGTTTGTAATGGTTCTAAATTCCTGCCTGGTAAAAACACAATTGCATTGAAAGCAGTAAGGTCAATGGATTTGGGCCCACTTACTGAAGCAATTAATTTGGCAACCAGATTCGAACCTTCAATTACAATGTATCTCTAGAAATGAAGCTCAACTAATTCAAATTAAATAAAATATTTTTATCTATTTATTACATATTAGATGTTCATTTCTACTCTATTTCCCACTAGCTATCACCTTCTGGTTAAGAGACAGGTCTGGGAGTCAGGCAATCTGGGTTCTGTTCCCATCTCTGCCACAGACTTTCCTGTGTAACCTTGGGCAAATCATTTAAAAAGCAAAGGTATTTCCCTACCTCATAGGGTTGTAATGAGGTTAATTAATATTTGTGAGACATTAATGTACTTCAGTGATAAGCACCATAAGAAATGCCTATAAATAAAATTAAATTAAATTAAAAAAAACAAAAACCCACAAAACTTTGGAGAAATCATAGGCCAAATGTCAAACTAATGCTGACAGTTTCTACAGACTACTTTAACAGCCCTAAGATCCTGGAAAAAGACGTGTAGAATGACTAAACAGAGGGTTCCCAAACTGTGATCCACAGATCATCCGCTGGTGTTCTGGGGCAAGCTATTGGACACATAATGCTGATTCTCCTTATTTGCAAAATTGCATTTAAAAAGAACATTAAAAATATATCAAACCCTTTCCTATTACTATTTCCCCATGTAAACAGTTGCTGTAGTTTTCACAGAAACATTATGTGATCATGAGGAGGAGAAGGTAGACAATGACAAATTCTATTAAAACATGTCCACACTACTATTAGATTAGTTTTAGACTGAACCATTCCACTCATTAGGTCTAACCACTGCCTATAAAAACATACTGAACTGTACTGTAGAGCTTTCCATTTGTCTTTCAGTATATTCCTTATTTTTCTATGCATACTATATCAGAGCTTGAAATTGCTAAATTGTTTCTGAAGAGGAAACTTCATGTTCTATTAGTTAGCTATTTGTCTACTCATTCATTTAAATGTAAATATATAAACACAGGCTAAGAAACTGTACCCAGAGTACTGACTATGCTACTAAACTATCTACTGCTTTAGAAACAGCAGCTAGTAAAACCCAAGTGTGTGTGTGCGCGCGTGTGTGTGTGTGTGAACAACCTGGGTAGATTAGAGAATTTAAGTGCTCATTTTTTCTGACTTGAAACCTCACATTGAGCCAAGACAAAGAAAGTCTGGTGGTTTATAGTCACATAATTTGGCACAACTAGCAAGTCTTTATTCAGAAAAGCTCCAGGTCTCAACCAACACAGAGAATGACCCACCTTTCACCTAAAAGGGACATGTTAGGTATATGGATATGTTTACATGAAAGACAGATCAAATATCAAGACAATTCATCTACCAATCAATGAAATATTTCTTCTTTACACTCATGGAGTACCTTTGATGTGAGGATTTCCAAATGTTTTACAATTGTAATGAAGTAAGCCTGTGTAGTAGGTAGTTATATATTTAGGGTTTAGGTGGCATTCAAGGTTTTGGCTTGGATCTAAAAAGCCTGGAACCTGAAAGATCTCTCCCCAAGCCATACTACCAGAGTTGAGGTCAGCAGAGGCACTTGAGCTTCAATTTCCCCTCTAGGAAAGGAGATGACAACAGGTTAGGTATTCTCCACAAAGGCCTCTTGTCTCTGGAACCGATTTCCACCCTTGACCCAAAATAACCCTAATCTCTTCCCCTTCACGACATCTATTTGGCAGAGATCCTGCAGAGAGGTGAAGGTATGTAGAGTTGGATAGGGTTATATTTTGTTACGGTGTTTACTGGCTAGAATGTTCACTTTTTTGTTTGTTTGATGCTGCTACACTATTCCTACTCCAGCACCAATATTTTCAGTAAACAATGAATGGTAGCCCCAGCAATAGCAAGATATCCAGTTTGAAGTTAAAAGCAGCCCAATTCTTCAGCACCAGAAATAATTCAAACACAAGCTCATGAGCCTGCTTGCTTCTGGTACAACTGACTAAACTTTATTTCAGCATCCACATTTCCCCAGAGCAGACAGAGGGCTTGTTGTAAACTAATTGAAATAAATTTTAAAATTAGCATTTGATGGTAATATTGTAAAGAATGCTGTGTGTTTTGTTTTAAAATTCTTGGTTCAGTAATGCTATTGAAATGATTTTGCCTTCCCTTAGAAAGTATGGAAAAGTAAAAATCAGATTTTTAAATTCTCCAGACAACTGGTGATTGCACTCTATTGCATCCAGTTTCCCCTCACAAAAAACAAAACAAAACCAAAAAACCCACTGAAGTCAGGCCGCCCTCTAACTTTCACAGTTACAACCTGAGATCTCAACTAAAATAAAGATATCTGATATGTGATAAAATGATAATGGAACTACTGCAGGATGAGCTATGCTCATTACAAAACTTATGTTAAAAAAAGCTTCTGATATTGCTTAATATCTGCAATGCACAGCATACAGCTTGTCTCCACTCAATAATCCTACAGCGACGCTAAGTGCAGTTAAAATGATTTATTCCACTAAGCTTTTCATTGTATTAATTTATACTTTATGACATCACAAACCATAGATGTTCAAAAATGCAATTGACTTTGTAACAAAGATATATGTAGCCTGCTAAAACATGGCTAAGTATGTTATGTATCTTTTAAAGGTGATCTGCAGCAGAACCATCCCTCCCATCCCACCAAAAAACAAACAAAAACAAAAACAAAAAAAACCCCACCACCTGAAAAACAGTATTATGCACTGAATGCCCAACATAAACAGAGTAAAAGGTAGAGAGAGTTCTTTGGGGGAAAAAAGGGAGGTTTAAAGTTGTGAGTTCAAGATACTAAAGTCTGAATGCTCCTCTTCCTTTGTTCATGTGGGATACTGAGAATAATAAAATGCGGCACATTTTGCTTAATTTTTTACATTTGCAGATTAACTTTAAATGTTTATATAGGTTAAACATTACCTATGTAAATATGCAGAATGCTTGGTTTCCTTCTTTACATTGTCAAAATGCAGAATTGTGTGTGTTCCCTAATCTTAATATTATACAATAGTATATGAGTTTAAAGTATACCATTAACTTGAAATCTATTTTTAATGAGTTAAAATTAGTTGCAAGCATTACACCGCCTTTATGAGTCCCCCAATCAATTTATGTGGTTTAACAATAATTTTCTTTTAAAAAAAAGGTTCTCTCTCCTTTGTTGAAGGATCCACACAAACAAGAAGCTAATGTACAAAGAAAGCAGTGAAATTGACTATACATACACAGAATGAAAGCTAATACATAAAATAAACAAAAACAACTACTTTCTCCACCTGTCCCATCCCAAAAATAAGGTATTCTTTTCCTCTAATTTCTAAATTCTACTGATTTTCAGTGTTATTTGTAGCAAATAGTAAGTTAAAAACAAAAAAACCAACCTCAGTGCATTTTTAAGCTGAAAGTATCAGTATCAAAAACAAGCCCCATTTATGAAAATGCTTACTCAGAAATCAAGTAATTTCATTTTGAAATAACATTCTCTGGTGGGATTCTACTAAAAGGTTATATATAGGCTGGGAAAGATTAGATTTTTACCGGTAAATATCAGTAAACATGAATTTCACTATTCACACACAAACCAATGAAAAAATATTTGCATCGATGATCACTGAAATTTATATATAGGCAAAGTAAGAAAAATGCTGCTTGAGAAATTTTTAGAGTTTGACAAAGATTTTTACTTTGTATATTTTGATATGTGACATTGACCATTTGTGTTGACAGCTATAAAGCCTTAACTTTTGAATCTCAACATCAACTGTCACTAAGTAATTGTTCTGACCTCCCTATAACTTCCCACAACTGTGAAAATTTAGGTCTACAAAAACTGAAAAACAATTAACCCATAATTTTGCACAACTGAAAATGTAAATGAAAATTGAAAAAAGCTTAAAAATAAACATCATTATCCAACCATTAAAAAAAATAAATCTAATTCTGCCAAGCCTATAAGTAGAGAGTACCTATAGTAACTTGCAGATATCCCATTTTCCTTGAGGTAAGCAAGACTGCATTGTACCTTTTTCCCCCCCTCCAGAACTTCCAAGTGTATTTTGTTTCCTGACCTAAAGGGCCCTAAAACAAATAAAATAATTCCACAGAGGATTCAGAGAAAGTTTAACCCAATACTGAAGTGCTAAAGTAGAATTTCAGAGAGTACTTCCACAAAGATAACTTCACATTTCACAGGAGATGGAATTAAAAGTCTAAATCTACCTACCTGATGTTTTATCTAACAATGTAAGCAAACAAAATTACAGTTGACAAAACAATTTAGACTAATTCTCATTTAATAACATGGCAGGAGCCTTTTGATCACAGGACTGGCCAGTAAACTCTCTCTAATGCTTTTGAAAATTCCACTGCTACATCTCCTGCACAGCTAACTGAAAATATGGCCTCTTATATGACTAGTTTTTTCTGAAATGGAAAGCAAAAAATGAGTAATTGTCCTGTGTACTTATATAAACCCAACCACCATAGAATCTGAGCAATTCACAAACTAATGAATTTATCCTCATAACCAACCCTGTGAAAAACATGATCTTCATTTTATACCTGGACAACTGAGGCACAGATGGTTGAAATGGCTTGCCCAAGGTCACACAGGGAGTCTGTGGCAAAACCAGGATCTGATAACATCTCTTGACTCCCTAAGCCAGTGCCTAAAGCACAAGGCCATCCTTTTTCCCTAGGGCTCCCTTCCTTAACTCCTTTGGATATAATGATACATATAAGACAATGTTATAGGATTCAATTGTGATTTCTGCCACAAATTCAAATGTCATCTCAGAGTTAAATCCTCAAATTATTTTCCCTGTATGGTTGGCCGCCACCTTATCCGAGTTGTTTGTTGATGATGATGCACCCAGCCACTCAAAAGGCCTGTAGCACAAATTTTCATAGTTGGCTACCAATGAGCCTGCAAAAAGGCTCTCAACTGGCCATTGAGTACTCATCACATCATAGGAGTAGCATGAGTTTGTGGTATCAGTAAAAAGCCATTGGAACCCACCACCAGTGTTATATATAAGATTCAAAATTAGCAGATACCATAAATGAAGAAACATGACAAAATACACGACTATGCCTACCAGCTCATCTGAGTTAAATAAAATGTATTTTTAACGTGAAAAACTTTTTTTTTAAACCACATAAAAATTTTCAATTATAAAAATACAAAAAAAAGATTCTTAACTGACCCTACATACATGCATATGCATACACAAAACTATGTTGCACTATTTCACTGAACTTCTCCTTCCCCCTCGAGATATTCTTGTTTTGTACAGTGACAATTCCTTATTAACTGCTTTCTTCGTTGGTAACAACAAGCAAAAAACCCAATAAAAATACTGCAGAAATCTCTTCTGTAAATTCAGCTAATACAAAGAGAGTGTATTTTCAATTAGGAGTGCGATAGAATCTCTTTTCTACACTGCTAGCCACAAGTTTACACTTTTTTTTTTATTTGTAAAAACGTGGGGGCGGGTGGGTTCCTTTCCCTAAACTATGTTCTTCTTTCAATTACAGCAGTATAACTTTAGTGAAATTAATCTATGTTTGCACAAATGTAAGAAAACATAATATAGTTCATATGACCAACTTATCACTAGATTTATAAACCTTTTTTCTCCCACACAATTAAAATAGTAAGAGGAGTCTAAAAATAACATCAGCATCAGTAGAAGTGTATTATTTTTCATTACATTTTAAAAGAACATTTTAGCTTTTTAAAAAAGCATTACTGTGTATTCCTCACATTTGCTATGCACATAGTCCAAAGCTCACATTTTTGCTTTTCCCCAGATTTTCTGTGCTATTGACACATCTAAGTACACGTTACTCTTTCTTACACAATTCTTTTAGGTCTTCAAGAAATAAACCTACTGTTTGAATCAAGGAACTACTTAACACTTACTTGATCAAAGTTCCCGCGGTTACTGTTCGGGGGTTTTTTGGCAGAAGGGGGAGGAGTAAAAGAAGAGAATGTCCAAAAGCACTGTCAGATTAAACTAGAAAAAGGACACTTTGAAACACTTTTTGTCCTGGAAGCTGAGGGTGGAAGGAAATAGCTCAGAATTGGGTAGTGGGCAAGTAAAAGGGAAATGAAGTGGCAGGAACTTCAAAAAATTGCTTCTACATTAACTAAATGTAACTACTGAAGACTTATTACTGTAGTATAAAACAAGATCAGTGCCCAGTTGTGCTAGGTGCTGTACAAACACATTGAAATTAGCAAATATAAAACATTGCTGTGAAACAGTTATGGTTGCCACACACACAACAGCTGATACAAATGCACAAAGCAAAAAATCAAAAAAGCTAAGACACCTAACAGTACATATCCACTAAGTTACAGTGTATGGTCTGAACAAGTAGTTGTGGTAGTAGTAAGGTCTGCACATAGAGGTGGAGGAGTAAAGAGTATGTAATGTTAAGCAGCTTAACTTTTAATGTTCATACTTTTGTGGCAATCCCAACTGCCTGGACAACAAAGTTTTGTGTTTATTGATACTGGGGTTTTTTTTTTCAATGCTTAATTGGAGCTGGGGATTAGATGAGGTGGGGAAAGGAGGTTTGTGGGGGCTGGGAAGGTTAGAAGTGCAACTGCGGACGGAGAATATCTTATCTGTCAGCAGCTGTGCATGAACCCTAATGTGTCATCAACCATGAACCTCTCTCTGATATAGGATATATTCTTGTAGTTCCTCATGGAGGAAGTTGTATGTGCATCCAGCCCCAGTCAACCAAACAGATTTGCATGCACAGAGTATAAACTTTCAACTATAATGTAGATAATAACTAAAAATGACCCTAAATCGCACCTCTCTATTAGTTTTTGTGTAGATACATATTTTGTCACAGAAACTTGGTGGAATGATGATAATTAATGGGACACTGTAATACCAGGGCACAAAATACACAGGAATGAAAGAGCAGGTTGTGCTGTGGGGGAGTGGCATAACGTGAAAGAAAACAGAGTCAAATATAGTAAAAAACCTTAAATTAATTGAACTGCCACAGAATCTCTATGGATAGAAATTCCGTGCTTGAACAGTTAGAGTATAGCTGCAGGAATATACTATTGACCACCTGATCAGGATGGTGACAGAGACTGTGAAATGCTCAGATAGATTAGAAAGGCTCCACAAATAGAAAACCCAATAATAATGGGGGATTTCAACTCCCCTCCTATTGACTGGGAACATGTCACCTCAGGATGGGATGCAGAGATAAAATTTCTAGGTACCATTAATGACTGCTTCTTGGAGCAGCTCCTGGAACCTATTAGGGGAAAGGAAATTCTTGATTTAGTGCTAAGTAGTGCACAGGATCTGGTCCAAGAAATGAATATAGCTGAACTGCTCAGTAATAGCAATCATAATGTAATTAATTTTAATATTATTGTAGTGTGTGTGTGGGGGGGGGAATAGTACAGAAACCCACTACAGTAATATTTAACTTAAAAAAAGGGGAACTACACAAAAATGAGGAAGCTAGCTGCATGGAAACTATTTAAAAACACCATAATAGAGGCTCATACTAAATGTGTATCCCAAATAAAAACAAAACAAAACAGTAAGAGGACCAAAAAAATCTCACTACAGCTAAACAATAAGAGTAAAAGAGGCAGTTAGAGGCAAAAAAGGCATCGTTTAAAAACTGGAAATCAAATCCTACGGAGGAAAACAGCTCTGGCAAGCTGAGTGTAAAAGTATAATTAGGCAGGCCAAAATAGAACTTGAAGAGCAACTAGCAAAAGACACAAAAACTAATACAAAAAATTTTAAGTGCTCTCACAAGTAGGAAGCCTGCCAAACAATCAGTAAGGCCACTGGACAATTAAGATGCTAAAGGAAGCCAAGGCCACTGTGGAGAAGGTAACGGAATTCTTTGCATAGGTCTTCACACTTCAGGGGACATGGTGGAGATCCCAACATCTGAGCCATTCCTTTTAGGTGATGCATTGGAGGAACTGTCCTTAACTGAGGTGTCAAAGGTGATTTTGGAACAAATGGATGAATTAAAGAATAGTAAGTCATCAGGACCAGATGGTATTCATCCAAGAGTTCTGAAGAAACTCAAATATGGAACTGCAGAACCACTAACTAATCTATTGCTTAAATCAACCTCTGTACCAGATGACTAGAGAATAAGTAATGAATGTAACACCAATTTTTAAAAAAATGCTCCAGGGGCAATTCTGGGAACTACAGGCCAGTAAGACTAACTTCAGTATCAGGCAAATTGGTTGAAACTATAGTAAAGAACAGAATTATCAGACACGCAGATGAACACAATTTTCTGGGGAGGAGTCAACACCGCTTTTGTAAAGTGAAATCACTTCTCACCAATCTATTAGAATTCTTTGAGGGGGTCAACAAACATGTGGACAAGGGTGGCAAGGTCCTCATTAAAGGCTCTTAAGCAAAGAAAGCAGCCATGGGATAAGAGGGAAGGTCCTCTCATAGGTCAGAAAGTGGTTAAAAGACAGGAAACAAAAGGTAGGAATAAATGGTTAATTTTCACAGTGGAGAGAGGTAATTAGCAGATCCCACCTAGGATCTTTACTGGGACTGTTCAACATATTCATAAATGATGTGGGAAAAGGGGTAAACAGTGAGGTGGCAAAGTTTGCAGAGGATACTAAATTACTGAAGTTCACGAAGTCCAAAGCTGACTGTGAAGAGTCGCAAAGGGATCTCCCAAAACTGGGTGACACAATGCTGATAAATGCAAAACAATGCATATTGGAAAACATAATCCCAACTATGCTTAAAAAATTATGGGGTCTAAATTAGCGTTACCACTCAAGAAAGATCTTGGAGTCATCATGGATAGTTCTCTGAAAATATCAGCTCAATGTGCACTGGCAATCATAAAAGCTAACAGAATGTTAGAACCATTATGAAAAGGCTAGATAAGACAATACATATCATAATGCCACTCTATAAATCCATGGTATGCCTGCACCTTGAATACCAAATGCAGTTCTGCTTGCCCCATCTCAAAAAAGATACCTTAAAATGGGAAAAAGTACAGAGAAGGACAACAAAAATGATTAGGGGCATGGAACAGTGACCATGCAAGGAAAAATTAAAAAACGGGGACTGTTCAGCTTAGAAAGAGATAACGGGTGAGAAGGAAGGATGGAGATCTATAAAATCATGAATGGTGTGGAGAAAATGAATTGGGAATTATTTACTCCTTCATATAACACAAGAACCATGGGTCATTCAATGACATTAATACACAGCAGATTTAAAACAAACATAAGGAAGTGCTTCTTCACACAAAGCACAATCAACTTGTGGAACTCGTTTCCAGGTGGTGTTGTGAAGGCCAAAAGTATAACTGGGTTAAAAAAAAATTAGGTTAATTCATGAAGGATAGGTCCATCAATGGCTTTTAACCAAGATAGTCAGGGACGCAACCCCATGTTCTGCATGTCCCTAAATCTGTGACTGCCAGAAGCTGGAATTGGATGATAGGCGATGAAGGATCACTCAGTAAATTGCCCTATTCTCTTTATTCCCTTTGAAACATCTGGCATCAGCCACTGTCAGACACAGGATACTAGGCTAGATGGACCAATCGAAGCCTAATGCTTCAGCCATATGATCCTCACTCCTCTCCTGGAAGACTGTTGTGTCTTTAAGGTGTGTCTATTGCAGCATAAAAACACCATGAGGAAAAACCACATTTTAACCTGTTCTTGTTGGCAAAGTGCTAGTGTGGTTATCCTCACCATTGGTGGTCAAGGATGAACTGATTTGCTGACTAACGACCCTTCTAAACTATTTTACATACTCCTAGACTGGTCATCACTCTAGTTTCTAAGTATTTTTAATGCATATTTACAGGCCCACCGATGGAGAAGGGAGGGCAAAGGGGGCAATTGCCCAGAGGCTTGGCGATTTTAAAAGGGCCCGGGCCATGGGTGGCAGGTGAAGCTCCCATTGGGGAAACTAGCGCCCCGTCCCACCTCTTAATCCATGGCCCGCCCACAGTCCACACCTGCTCCGCCTCATGCTCCACTCCACCTCAAGACCTTGTCCCGCCCTCTGTGCTGCGTCCCGCCCCTCCCCCCACTTGGCTCCCCACCTGTCTTCTACACCTCTCCTTCCCCGCTTGGCTTCCTCACTGCCATCTCTCTTCCTCACTGCTCTGCCCCCCATGTTTGTCACCCGCCACAGGCATCCCTCCTATCCTCCCCCGCTCGCCTGCCCGGTTGCTGCTTGCCACATCCCTCCCCCCTCCGCTGCTTAGCCCCCTCACTGTTGCTTGCCACCTGGGGGAAGGGAGTGTGTGTGGAAGAGAGGAGGGGGACCAAGCGGGGTGGGGGAGGAGGCACGTGGCTGTGAGCGGGCCAAAGCATGGGAGGGGGTGGGGCTGGAGCATGTGTGGGGCCACGGCAGAAGAGGTGGGACGGGAAGCTAGCCTCCCAAGGGAAAGCTTCATCTGCTACTCATGGTCATAATCCTCAGCTTTTCCTTTCCAGACAGAATTGCTGTCAGTGGGTCTGCATATTTATCTCTCTCTCTCTCTCTCTCTCACACACACACACACACACACACACACTCTGTATCTGAATATACGTATTCCTCACCTTTTTTATGGTGGGAATGATCACAGCATGGTTTTGTACAATGGTTTTAAACACAGTTTGTCCAGTCCACAACAGCAGAGAAAGATCTGTTATATTATCTACTAGCCAGAACCATATTTAAATACAAATGTCAACATAGCTGTAGACAGAAATGGAAGTTACTACTCAGTCACCTCTTATACAGTTGTGTAATATTACTATAGCCAATCATTTAAATCATTAGAAAGGAGAGAAATAACTAAGTAATTTTCTATGGAAATATATTTTTAGAGTCCTTTTAGAGCTAAGTATCTTGATTTTTTTATGAAAGTTTAAAAAGAAATTTAATGTACATGGAAGTATTTCCCTCCCTTCCTCCAAATATGATTCATGGAACTCCATGCTGTTCTGATAAAGAGTTGTGGGGCGGGGGAGGCCGGAAGAGAATTAACTGAAAATTTGGAAAGGGGATTTTCTAAATGTGTACACTAACATCTGGTATTTGAGCAACATGCCAGTCACAAATGGCTATGGAAACACTACTCAAACTTTGGAAGATGCACTTATATCATCAGCTTCCTTAAAGTCCCGAAGAGGAATTGTTTTGATCAGGTACGTGGGATCCTAGAAAAATGTTTAAATGATTAAGGTATAAGTAACTTTCTTTTTAAAGCACTAGTCTACACTACAAATTTATGTCAGTGTAACTACGTCACTCAGGAGTATGGAAAATCCACACCCCTGAGCGATGCAATTATACCAACTGAACTCCCAGAGTACACAGCGCTAAGTGGGCAGGACGGCATAGATAGCATCTTAAGTGCTGCAGCTCTGCTAGTGCAGACAAGCCTAAAGCTGATAAGACTTTTGTGATGATAGCTCATTCTGAAACGGGATACAAAATAAAACCAAAGTTTATTTTAAAAGAAATTGTATAACTTTCCATGAATGCACACAATATTAAAAACAAAAACAAACAAATCAGGTGGCAATGGCACTTTGCCAGACATTAGCCTAATAAACTTGAAATTCACTTGGTATTTTAGCCAGTAAAGTTAGTTTTCTGTTTGAGTATCTGCTACTTTAATGCCTGGGCATTGTGGCATCATTATAAAAATAGAAATTCAACCACATTAACATACAGACATGTCTGTGGATCTTTAATTTACTGTACCGCAAAGCTGCCAGATAAACAGATCAGTAGAATTCAATTTTCCAAAAACCAAGACAAAATCTACTGGCCTTGATCCAAGTTATCAGTGTCATTGTCAAGCCCTGTATTTAATTAATACTATTTACTGTCAAGATATGAGTTGGGTAGATCTTTTACCATCCTCAGTTTGGAGACTAAGGGCAGGCACTGAGAAAAATTTGCCTGAGTAAATGTATTTCATTTTCCTTGACAATGCAAGTACTCAGTTGTCCTATTCTTGACCCCTGTAGCATTCCCAGGCTCCAACATTGATGACACAGTGCCATCAATCTAAATTAAACACACACACACACACACACACACACACACACACACACTTTCATCTGATGATGATGGCTTTCTTCTGCAAGTGTGTATGCCCTGTGCTTTTGTCAATATAAAAAAGTTGTGACCAAAGTAAGGAATATGATAAAAAAACCTTATTCAATGCACATTATTCAGACATAACCAATATTTAAAAAATTAAATGTTTCCAGTTATGCCCTGAATTTCAATATACTTTTCATTTAATTAATTTTAAACTAAAAAGTTAAAAGTAACCATCTTAATATAGCTACTTAAGAGGATCTTAAACATATAGATGTTTATCTTTTAAATAGTCCTATACAGATAAAACTTAATATTCATATTTCTCCAGCACAATAAGCAGCTCTGTTGCACGGCAGCTGCTCCCATGCAACACATCCATTGAATTTAATGTGAGTTTTACATGTGAAGACTGTATGCTCAGAACCTGAGACAGACTTGTATATTGCTTACAAAATTACAGTTTTAAACATTCTACTTCCCATTAACTTTATTTATATTTTTTCACAGGCTTTTGTTTAAACAATTAATTTACTCCTTCAATAATCTGTCTCCTTTGATTTTACAGGGATGTCAAAGTGTTAAATTTATGTTATCACAATCATTTCCACATCACAAAAACCAGAAAGGTCAATGCCCACTTCCAATGGCTGGAAATTGATCTATGGGATGCAACCATCTAATCTTAACAGAAGATCTAATCTTAACTGCTCAGAGTTTCAAATAAAGGTGAAAGGCCCTGTGGTCACTGCCAACATGCCCTACAGAAATTTTTTTTCTGACCCCAGATTAGGCAATCATGCTAACCCTGTTTGTGTGAAAATCACTGTAGCTAAGCATCTAATTCAACCACTGGCCTACAAGTAATTGTTTATTTTTTCTTGAATACTAGTAAATCAGATTTTTCTACCACTGAGAACAGAGAATTCCGATCACATCTGGAGAAAAACAAAACTGCTCACTTATTTTTAATTTCCAAGAATGGTCATGTGTACTTCTATTGCCTAGTTTGAAAAGATTTTTATCTAAGTTTCTGTACATATATGCTGCAATAAGATCCTCATATATTCCTCTTCAAACTATTTAAGTTAAGCACAGCAAATATTCTTTATAGCTTTGATCAATTAGTAGACTTTATTTTATTAACATTTATTATATTCTCCAAAATTTGTACTTCCCTCTGGAAATAAGCCGCTCGTAAATGATTGCACTACCAGTTATATAAATTATGTTACCAAAAAGCCTTTTATTAACTACAAAATACCATACATACTTACTAATTTTCACTTACTAATCGTTTTGATTTTTGAAATGAGGGAAAGCATTACTCAAAATTTTTAGGAAAACAGGTGTATTACAGAATCTTCTCTTTCTTATATATAGGAAATCAAAATAATAAGAAGCTTCCTAGAATCACACAGTTTAAGTTTTGCATTCTGTGTGTGGAACAGTATTTTAAATTAAGAAAGACAGGTTAATATATGTTTATAAGATGTAATATAAGATTATAAGTTTTCACTGAGTCTGAATTAAGAATTATTTTGATAAAAGACTAAATAAATAGTTTAAAAAAAAAAAGATAGCACACAATGCCACTTAGTCTTTGTGGTATTGTAATTTATTGGTAATAAAGAAACAAGTTTGGTTTTTTTAAATACAATTATTTTTGCTCTCCAAAATTTGCTTAATATAATTGTAAAAGATAACTGACACAGATATACATAGTTTAGCCTGTAATTTTTCAACATTGTCTTCCAAGAACAGTTAATTAACAGTTAATTATCTACCTATCTACATACTTAACCTGCAAGTCTCAAACATGCACATTTATAATTAGTCTTCAGGAAGTCTTTCTACAACACACGAAAAGGAATATATTTTCTTGAAAATCCTGAAATGAGTCTCACACAAAAAGAAAAAAATATCTCTAGATTTTATACAGAACCTTATAAATTATTATGGAGTACCTTTCTTATGTTAAACAAACTGAAAAGTCCATGAGGGGGGAGTCCATGAGCTAGATGATATTTATTTGGTTTAATTTTAAAATATAATACTCCTTGAGTAGCTTCAGCATATATTTGTTTACTTTCTTTCCCAACACAGGGCCTCATCCTGAATCCTCCTATACTCATGGAGTAGTCCTTACTCACATGAATAGTCAGACTAAAAATATTTTCACAAAATGAGCCTTTGAAATTTTCTTTTCTTACTCTCAGTTGTGTTAATTAGCGTGTATGTTATCGAAGACAGATGTTTGTGCCCTATACATTCTGATCAAAACACCTTACTTTATCATCAAATTCTCTACTGTAGGAGCTATAACTGTAACACAGTATTATTAAATGTATGTAGTTTATAGATAACTCACCAAGACTCAGTGAGGCAGTCAAATCAGTTCTGTAGGTCGTGTGTGTGTGAGTGAGCTTCAGTACTCAGATACATCTCAAACATGCTATAAACAAAAATAAAAGAGAAATGTTAGTCTTTTCTACTAGAAAAATTGAAAATACATTAATATTGCAGTATGTGTAAAATAATGTACTGATCATATAACAGAAAGTGAGCACTATAAGCTTTGCATTGTGGTACCTGCTTCAGATATCACTGTATAATTCTGTGCAGCTGAATCTATTACTCCATTGTAGCAAGGGGGCATGGCCTCTCTCAGAGACTGACAAGGAGGGACCACCACCCACTCCTGGTGGGCGGGGCCAAGAAAACCACACCCACCCTGCCAGAACCAGAGGGGCAGGACAGGAACTGGAAGTATAAAGGGCAGGCTATCTAGCTCAGTTAGGGGAGAGCTGCCAAAGGAGGAGGACATCTCTTGCCCACTGTTGGAGTAGGAACCGGATGAGAATCTCTGCTGTGCCAAAAACTTGCCCAACCTCCCAGACAACCCAGATGCTGAGGAGCTACTGAGATTACCATTTGATTGTGAACCCTGTAGAGCCAGATGACACCACCAGGATCCAGGTACACCTTGAGGGGAGGGTAGAAAGTAGCCCAGGAATGGCTAACTATAGTCCGGCTGTGGTGCTGCCTGAACATAGGTCAGTGCATTGAGGCTGGATCCCCACTGACTCAGTGGCAGACCCATCTGCCACTGTTAGGGCTCTGGGCTGAGACCCAGTGGAGTAGGGTGGGCCTGGGTCCCCTTACCCCCTGCCACCAACCCCAGTTGGGGGTGGCAGTCTCCCCACCTTAGGTCAAGAAGCCTGCATCTGTCTGCGGTCCTTCTGAGCCAGGATGCCAGGACTGCTCACCAGTTCTGCCCTGACAGAAGGCCAGAGCCCCTTTACACTGCTTGCTGACTCTGTTCTGCCATACCTGAGAGCCAGAGCCCCTAGATACCTTGCAAGCACTGCCTCTGCCTGAGGGCCGGAGTCCCTTTTTCTGCTTATTGTCCTGCCCTGTCTAATTACCCTGGTTTGAGTTTACCTTGATAGGTGTGATTGCGAGGGGGCATAGCCTCCCTTGGAAACTGACAAGGAGGGACAGCCATGCACACCTACATCTATACACATGCTATTCCCTTTACGGGTATTCCTGCTGACTGTAAGCAAACCAATAGTGATAGCGACCAATAAGTTAAAATTAATTTGAACTCTGTACTTTATTTTCACAGGGGGAAAAAAATCTAGGATGACCAAGATTCTCAACTAGCTGCTCATCACATATCAGAACTGTAATCCTTTCTTTAAAAAAATCAGAATCTGAAGCAGAGTTTACCAAATCAGTGTAGAAAGTCTCCAGGACAGCCACTACTTTCTGTATTTGGAGGTCAGATTTACTTTTTAAACAAAATTAGTTTCTAAATTTCTAAAAATAGAAAGTGCTATTATAAAAAAGCCTTTGTGCCAATATTAAAAACTTAAAATTTGCATGAAAATTATATGCATGTTCAGTAAATTCAGTTACTCTTCAATCTTCCACTTTAAAGCAAACACTTCTGACCTGTATGATAGGAACATTAGAGTGAGCCAACAAATTAAAAACATTCCTTCAGCGTAGCTTTTAGATTCCAGGAGAACAGAGGACAAGCATTTCTGCATAAAAGCAGTGCCCATTCTTTCAGAGAAGAGGAGGTGCAATATTAACTTCATCCTATGTAGTATCCATGTAACCTTTATACACAGATTCTATTTGAGGGCAGATAGCATTTTGACACACCAAACAAACTACCAAAGAAGTATTTACACCAGTATTATCTTTACTTCTCATTCTGACAGACAGGAAAAACAGGAGGATGAATTTAAGCTGCTCGCCTACATTCTAAGACCTATGTAAGGCATCCCCCAAAAGCAACCAACTGCAAAAAAAAATGTACTTTGAAGAAAATGGTGTCTAGAGCTTAGGAAGAATTACATTGACAGTCCAATTGACTTATACACCTTTTTAAAAATAAATTATGTTTAAACTTACACTTACAGGTGGGATATCACTCAGTAATTGGCCATTCTTAGAAGTTATCACCAAGGAATAGACGACAAGCTGGACAATATGTTTCCGTGCACTGCAATTAATTTGGTAGGTGTTCTGGATACATATTTCCACTACAGCATTTAAAAAGTGTGTTGGTACTAGAGAACACAAATAGGTGGTACTTTAAGTTTGTCCTCATTCCTGCTTGAGTAAGCTTGATTTAATTATATATAATCCTGTTTTATATTGACAACAAATACAACTAGGGGGATAGTTCAGAAAATTGGTGCAAAGATAAAATGACTTTAAGCTTAAGCATTTAAAAATATCAGACACCTACAATCCAGAGGCAGATGGCAAAGTTTAGTCAGTCCCTATGAGGCAGGTTCAGGGACACTTCTACAGCTCCGGTCCTCAATCATTGAGGAAGCAGAAGAAAGTGCTGGATGCTGGCCCTAGAATCTAGTTGGGAACTGCATTTTTCATAGAAGTGTTTCATGTGAAGATTCTCTTTGAAGCCAGAAGGATGGTGTAGGTAGAAGAGGCTGTATTCTCCACCATTCCATGACCACCAATCAGTCTCCTGACTTGTAGAGGGTGGGATCTGCTATTCTAACTCTTCCCAGCCTCCTAGCTGCTAAAAGTTGTGTGTCTTGGAGGAGGGGGTAAGCTGTGATGGGTTTGAGGGAGAGAAGACATCTCTCCTATTCTCTTCCTGAGTTTCCTGGAGTCTACATGGGAGTGTTTTCCATTACTCTTCACCTCCAAAGTTATTTTTGGGTCCTCTTTTGAGTATATCCATAGCTATCTTCTTGGACTGTTTGTAGCAAAGTGAAATTAACATGCTTTTTCCACAACTTCACTGCAGCCCACATGGTTCTGAATAGCAGCACTGAAACTGACTAGAATTTGTTAAATTCAATCTGTCCCACTTGGCAAGAGGAGGAGAGGCATTGGAGCTCTCTGTCTGAAGACAAAGGCAGCCCTGATAGGTTTACAATGGGAAGGTTATCTTCACAAGTGTAATTAGTGGTGTGTGGTTTGTTTGTTTTTTAAGCTTACAGTGTGCAGAAACTGGTGACCGAGCTTGTGCTCCAGAACAGAAATGTATCTGGTGCATTCAGTATAATTGAAAATATATAGAATTAATTAATTTTAGTGAAAAGTGTCAGATAGGCCTGGAGACCAAAATTTTTTTGTTAGCCAGAAAATACATACTATATCAATGTATTCTCTCCAGCTCACCCTCCCAATGTGTCTTAACTGTGACCTGGGTTGCAGGGGAGAAAATTTCTAAGAGGGAGGTTTAGCGTCTCTCCCCAGCCATTTCTTGACTTTGATACTGAATTGCAAACAGACGCCAGTGTCGATTATGGTGATGGTTTCTGGGATGTGGAAACTTATCCCAAGAAAATCAGATAGAAGCTACCCAACTCCTATCAAACGGGCTATTCATTAGCTCTCGAATTTGAATTAAATATGTTTATGGTGGTAGTTCTCAAAGGCAACAAAACAGGATCAGGGCCTACTGATGCTATTATTACTTGTATAGCGTAGCAGCTAAGAGCTCCAGTTGTGTACCAGGCCCCCACAATGCTAGGTACTATACAAACACAGGAAGAGACCTCTGCCCTGAAGACATTACACTCCAAGAATAGTGGTATACTTTGTCACTAACCAGGGCTATATTTGAACTAGGGGTGAAAGATACCATATCCTACTGAACCCCTCTGCCCAGTCATCTAATCATTCCAGGGAAACCTTTTTAAAGCTAAACAGGAAAACAAAATATAGTCGATTATCCCAGATATAGTCAATATGACATCTTTATTATTTTGAACTACTCTTTCACTCAAGCTGCAATATAATTATGGCAATATCCCTTCCATGTTCCACTGTAATCACTACATACCAAGTACAAAGGGCAGTGCTGAAGGTGCATTTTCCCTTTCAATATCTATAGGATGTGAACCACCAGTTAAGCAATTAACATCAAACTTTTATGTACTACTGCTTAACTGAGAACAAGAGAGTGAAAGACCTCTCTCTCTCTCCTCCCCCCCAGAAGAGATCACCATCTTTAGTGGGCAAGCGAAGTGAATATAATTCTACCTTTGGCCATACACATTTAGTTTTCAGACTCCTGCAACATAAGCACTAACAGCAACACATTTTGACTGTACCTTCCAGACATACTCAAAAAAGAGTAGTCAGAGGAATACCAAACAGCAGAACTGTGGCAAGGTAAATGATTATATTCAGTCTCGATTACAAATTCTCTCTGTCTTTACATCAAAGCAGCCCCCAAGTATATATATATTTTTTAAAAAACCAGCAGAACACGTGTGAACATGTTTCCATTGCAAATGCCGGCACACACATGTAACAACAAATACACTTAAAACAAAACTGTTACTACAGCTACAGTATTTTACAGCAATTAAAGAATCAATAGGTTAAACAGCCCTCAAAAAAACAATCCTAATATTTTGGCACTAAAAAATTCTGTTCTGACTAATATTTACAAGAACAAACAGTGAGCTAAAGTGAACTTTCACAGCCCAACTTTTACTTCATCATGCAGTTGTCATAATGATGAATTAGTAAATATGTGAGAACATCCATGACAAAAATTAGTGGAAAAAGCGTCATTAAACTAATCTGCAAACCAAGCTTCTATCTGAGAACATTTGATTTAAAAAGAAGTACCTCCATATTATTACTAGGCTATAGGCAACTGACATACATAACTTTTTGTGAAAGTGTTTAAAATTAATATAAAGTTAATTGCACATTAAAGGTGCCATATTGACAGCACTGAAAAACTAAGTCCCATATTCACACAGAGCAGAAATATAGCATATGCAGAAGTGTGAGCTACAACAATATGCCTTAAATTCCTAATAAGCAAGAAATTATTCCAGCCTCCATAAACATTCTTCAATCCTTGACTTCCCCACTGAACCAGTCATAAGGGGTGCCAACTGTGATATAGAAATCCCACAAAGAGCAACAATGTCTTACACTCAGTAAAGAATCAAAATAACAAATTTCAGTCACTGCCAAATAAGAATGTACTCTATCCAGCAACCCGAAGGTGAAAAGGCTGTGTGTGCCATTGCCTTTAAGTTTTCAGTTTGGTGCACAGTATACATTTTTTTTCTTCAGGGTTTGTCCATACACATGCATCTAAATAATGTAATCCAAAAATTGTGCAATCCCATGGTTTCCATACCATTGGGCCCGCACTCCGAGTCGTACCACTATTGCTTGGCTCAGTGAATATGCAAGCGTTAAATAAGTAAATAAATTGCAATTCATAAGATATGTAAGTTCACACTATGTTCTAAGGCTCCCTAACAAAGGATCATGTCATCTATCTAGGACTTATGAATGTCAGCATCTTTTAATAGTCAGTTTTCCCTTTGATTTATGATCTTTAAACTCTTTTCCTTAGATTTATATCTTAATATAGTTTTAATATTTGGAGTATTATTTTAGCACAACAAATTATCTATTTCAGAGAACAAATTTAATAATATACAAAAATAATTAGATATTGCAGAAGTTATGTTTTAACCTAAAAATACACAAAGGCTTTTCAGAACAAAAACCGTCTGAGTGCAATTAAGAAATAGTGATATTTTCTGTCATTCATAGCTACCAAAATGAGAACAAAGTAAGAATATGATCAGCTAGTGATTATACTAAAAAAAATTGTTATAAAAGCCATTTAAGGAACTGCAAGACTTATGCAGTTGTATCGTTTTATTGCTAAAGGGGAAAAATGGTTTAATGTTAGTATTTTATGTAGCTTTGGACATTTCAATTAACTTATTTTAAGCTTTTTAAAAAGTGATAATACATTTTCAAAGGAAATTGTGTCCAAATGACTTGCATAAAACTCTTAAAAATAAGATATTTCTTTAAATCCTCATTCTAATGGCATATAGTATACAAAAAAAAAAAAAAAACCTGGAAAAAAAGTCAGATGTGAAGAAAAGTTATTCAAGCCAGCACCTGTGCATATTCAATAGCTATTTTTCAAACTCTCCATTATCTCATAATAATATAACAACCAGCAAAATGACTTCAGTGAGAATACTCATGAGAGTAAGCATGACACTGAATAAGTGTTTCCAGGGATCAGGCCCTTGGTCCATAAAGGATTAACCTCCTCCAATCAATTTTTTGACCTTGCAAAAACTGCTCAAGACTGCCTGAAAATTGACACAACAGCTAAAAACCTGCATATTTTAATCCCTCAACTCAAATTTATGAAACTATGCAGGATGTAATTTAACATGTCAAATTTCTGCCTGATGTGATTGTAAACAGCTAAGCTACTGAATCATTAAATATAGGGTGTATTTGTGTAATGGAAATAGTGCTGACAAACCATTAACTGTATTGAAACAAAGTAGTCAGATATAAAATATAGCTACTGATGAAACAAATATGAATGATCTTTTATCCACAGCGTACTCCATTTTACCATTTGCTAAATTACTATTTACATTTGCTAAAAATATTGTTTTAATGCAAAGCAAGTGTTCTGAGAATTGTATTGTCTACTGATAAAATTTTAGCCAAATATTCAACATTAAATCTGCAAGCTATTTGCTAAGCTTCATTATCTTGACATCTAAAAGTCAAAGAATTCTTCTGTAAAACTGAAATTCCCAAGAAAAGAAAAGCTCAGATCCTGTCTGTAAGCACACAATGGAATCATAGCTGACGATGCACATTTTTTTCTGGATGTCTCCATATGCTCAAGAGTTTTCTTCCTCCCTCCCCCCCAGCCATGCATTAAGGGACTTACTACTATCTGTCACCAGAAATATGAGAACATTTTCAGTGATTGAAGAGAATGAAGCAAAATACTGTGTTAAATGTTAAGCTTGAGTTTGTGTGTGTGTATATATATATATATATTTATATTAGAAGTGAAGGCACATGCAGTGTAGCCATCTGTAACTAAATTAACTGATGGCGAAAACGTGTGGAGGGAGAATGTGTAGTAATATATAAACTGATTAAATACAAATGTTAATATTTTAAACTAAGAAGAACAAGATATGTCAATACAGTATGAAACTATATACTGTATTGTAACAAAACACATCTAACCTGTGACCTCAAAATGCACCAAAAATATCAAATCCTCATATACTTCTACCTTAAGCATTTGAAAATTGCATTTCTCTCTTCAGTATGCTAAGAATTTTGCAAATACTACATTCAGACTTGATTGTATTTTTATTTTATTGTTTCGAGATGCCTATGACAGTAAATGCCTTAAATAAAAAAGAACATGGCAAACATGAAGAGCTTAAGCTTCTTTTCATTATTCAATGCACAATCTTTTCCTCAGAAAGCAGAGAGAATTTGGTTTTTATTTCAATATAGCAAACACTGATTTAAAAAATATGAATGAACAGTTTCCTCACAACACAAATTTGAGCAACCCCTGTAGCCTTCAGAATTCTAATCCAGGATTCTTGCATGAGCTCCAGTTTAGTGCAGGAGCGCAGCTTCTGTCAATATGCCAGTGACATCATCAACAAAGGAACAGAACAGAAAACAGTGGACATTGTAGTAGCAGCTGTCTTTCTAAATGACTTTGTTATTCCTGCAGAATAACCTGTGCTTGCTGTGGATGGAGCAGAGCCTCTTCCACTTTTATTTTAAAATTAAGGGAAAAGTTGTGAATATCAAGAATACAGACACCTTAAATCTGCCTTTCTCCATAAAACTTCATAGCCTGTTTATAAAACACTCTGCATCACAAGTAGCGATAAAAACATTAGCACTATTCTTAAATAACTCCCTTTTGAGTCTATAGCATTAGGATAATTAGCATGCTACATTAGATGTGGACAAATCCTAGTGACCTGTCACTTTTCTGTGGGTAAGTCATCTTTGATCATTTTCTCCTTATATAACATGGCTCTATGTTTAACAGCTCGGCTTCTAACTACATTCTCTTATCCATCAGCATCATGCTTTTAAAAAAAACAAAAACCACAACCACTCCCTCCTCAAATACCTGAGTTTCAGGCACAGCAATGAAGACGGCAGCATAGTGCACTAACGAACCCAAAGGGATTTACAAATTGCCTTTTTACAAAGGAGCCTTCATAGAGTGCAAAGCAGTCATGCAACATTAGGACTAGACAGATTCCTTTCTTTATAAAATAAAGGCAAAGTCTAACCTAACGCTTCAGAAAACAGGAAGTTGAGGGTTCCTCAAAGTTTTTACTTGAAGTGAACAAGCAACCACAGTAATAAATAATATAATCCACAAGATGATTAGGCCACATTTTACTCCCACAGTAATAAATAACTCACTTATTTAAAAAAACAAAGAGAGTCCTGTGCCACCTTAAAGACTAACAAATTTATTTGGGCATAAGCTTTTGTGGGCAGAAACTCATTTCTTCAGACGCTCTTTAAAAAGTACTTACATTTATTAATGCATTATTTGCCCATTGCTGTGAGTGTTAGTATGTATATTGCAACAGACTGTGATCAGTGTAAACTTGAAACAACACAAAAGAAGTCAACGATCACACACAGTTATACTGGGTGATTTCTTCTTAAGGGCTAAAAAGAAATAAGGAACAGATCAAAACAATCCATAATTTTTATTTTTATCTCACTATTGACAAAGTGGGCTTCTATCCACGAAAGCTTATGCCCAAATAAATGTGTTAGTCTTTAAGGTGCCACAGGACTCTCGTCATTTTGCTAAAAAACAGACTAACACAGCTACCCCTCTGGAGCTCACTTACTTAAATATTTATGAGATTGGAGAGATGATACTTATTTTGTCTTTTAAAAAAAGTTCTGTTCTAAACATTTCTGTGCTTTGACTCCCTTTATAAGGAAGTGTGAATGAAACCTTAAATCACCAAGATTGGCTGCATGGATATTAGAGATATCATGGTACTCTTCATAAACAGTGCTTTGCCACTGTAACTTTGGCCAAGTTTCCTCTTCCCTTTGATCACCCACTAACATAAGGAATAATGTGGAATTAATCCCTAGAATACACTCCACAGGAATGGGAGGGAGAGGAGTGTCAGTACATTGTATATATACACACACACACACACACACACACACACACACACTGACCATGTGTGATATCCTCACTGTAGTCCAACAGCCCTAAAGCTGTGCATGTAGGGCAACAGCACAATCTAATTTTGGTCAAGTGACCAACTGCTTGCCATTCAGATTGGTCATGAAAATCTAAGCAAACTGTGTGCACGTAAGTACACAACAGGACATCCTTGAGGATAATAGATTCAGTATAACATTATCCAGAGGTGGTGCTAGCCCACTGGGGGCCCTAAGCAGGAATATTTTACCCCCCACCCCACACTTCAAAAAGCAAATTGGTGGCCCTCTTGAGCTGCTCAGGGCCCCAAGCAATTGCTTATTCTGCTTATCCAACATGGACACTTCAAAAAGGCTGGCCAATATAGCAGCCAGCAGTCCTTCAAAACTGTTGGGATTGGCTCTCAATATGTTTCCTACCTTTGTCATCAAGTGGGAGACAACCAGGAAATCAGCTGGCTAGAGTTGATTTTATATAAGGATTTCAGCAGATAACAATCCAAAGATAAAACACATGATCACAGTCTTCAGAGACAGTAGTACAAAAACAAACACACACTGCTTTCAGGTAAAAACAATTCCTTTGTTTTGGCAGATGAGGAAAATCTCTGACTTTTTCTCTACTTGGGCAATATAGTATTGCTATAGCTCTCCGCATATCTGTGTAGCTAGAGCCAAACGTCAGAATGGTCATGATATTTTACAAGCCCAGGAATAAATATCTACTCGCCTGCCCCTTACCAGAAAAAAGAGACAAAAAAATCCAAAAGTCGATGATACTTATTCACTCATCCCCTCCTCCTCCTAGCCTCCACCACAAAAAAAAAAAGGATTCACCTTCGGCAAATAGAACTTTTTAATAGCTGAATTACACATGCATATTGGGAGGTGTTTATGTGTGGGCATACTTTGGATAAAGGTAAATATATTAACAAGTGCCGAGTGCCTGATGTCATTATTTCTTGGTGGTGCTAACAATCTCGTTGATTTTTTAAACAAACAATTTCTAAGACTCCAATAACCTTAAACAGGCTTCTCGCATATGATTAAGAGTGAGCTACACTTGTAAACACACCTACCCTTCTCTGTAAAGAGGAGCATGTGATTTCTATGCTAGGAGGAAATACCCAAGCCTACGTCTAGTTGTGTACATAAAGACCAGACTTAAATTACAGCTCACACAGGCTTCTCTGCAGAGTGGGGTAGAGCCCCCTCCTACATTAGGTCACTGGGTCCCCTAGGGAATGGGTGGAGTAGGGTTTAAACACACATACCTGAGTCTTCCATGGAGGGGGGAAGGAACTAGATACCAACCTCCCACACACACACTTGACCCCCTCCCCAGATCCTGGGGCTCAGATGGCTGAGGGAACCTGGAGAAGGTAATTCCTCCCCACCACACACACTGGCGCCCAGAGGCAGGGAGAGTGGCAGCAGGCCACAGCCTGGGGTGTAATGCTACAAACTGCTACCGTCACAATTTGCTATCGGTAGCAGTTATTAACATCTAGGTGTTCTTTTTTGCTGCCCTGTCACAATTTGCTGCCTCTGCCTTGCCCCATCTCTGGTCCAGCTGTAGCATATTGTGACAGATGGAGGATTGCCTGTCACAATTTGCTACCTCTGACCTTCTCCATCCTCTAGTCCTGAGGTAGCAAATTGTGATGGATGGGGGATCCCATGCTGCTAATTGCTACCTCTCACCTTCCCCATCTTCTCATCCAGAGGGTAGTAAGTTGTGATGGATGGATTCAACTGACACCATTTGCTACTTCTCACCTTTCCCCATCCTCTGGTCCAGGACCTTTTCTCCATCCTTGGGTACAGAGGTAGCAAATTGTGATGGATGAGTGTACGCCTGTCACAATTTGCTAGCTCTCTTCTTTCCCCATCCTCTGGTCCAAGGAGTAGCAATCTGTGATGTTTCGGGGCACTCCAGTCACAAGTTACTACCACTGTAAAATTTCTATTTTAAATTTGGACATAAAGAAGGAAAGATATTTTTGTCATTTGCAAGAGCATTCTACAGAGTTACACTGCAGGGCTATTGTATGTAAAACCCTGAATAAAAGTATTCCTTTTCTTTATTAGCTTCTTTCCATTGTAGATTAGAAACTGCATGGCCTACAGTAACAAAACATTTAATATATACAAAATGCAAGTGTAAAGCATTGTAAAAGGTATTTGAAATACTTACAAATACCTTCTTAAATTATTAGGCAGAAAAATCTACCTTTTTTCCTTATACAGACCTCCCCCCCACTCTTGTCACTGTTAAACATATTGATCAAGTTTTCAAAACAAAAGTTTGCACTTCTCTGCTTTGGCACAAAATCAGAGTATACTGCCCTCTGATCTTCCAGAGACATTTTCTCAGGACTTTTCCTCACTGCTAAAACTGAAGCACCCTCTCCTCACTGTACTTTTCCCTCAGAATACCCCTACCAAACACCTTAGTTACCCCCAATTAAAAAAAAATCACCTTTTTTTAGCAGTGAGGAAAAGGCGTAAGTGCTAGATTCACAAAGGGACTTAAGCATTGCAACACTCAGTATCACACCTAGCTTTTAGGCACCAAGTCAGTCACAGGAACACCACTGTAATTCACAATTCCTGAGTTAGGTGTCTAAGCTCTCTATACAATGAATTTGGAGAGAGAGGCATCTCAGAGTGGGACCCACAAAAGCTGCTCCCTAGGCCAGATGCTGCCTAAAACAGCCAATGGGAGATGTTGACCAGAGGAAGTGTATGCTAAATCCCAACCCTCACAGAGTTCAGTCCCTGCTGCAGGTAGGCACCTAGTTCTGCCTTGTGATCCACTATGAGAACCCCTCTCCTGGAGTCAAGTGGCTTAAGTGCCTAAGCTGTTTTTTAAGAGAATGAACTATGCAGGTCCTAATTCCACACAAAAAAGGCCAAAGGAGAAGGAACCCACCCTCGCAACTTCTAATCCAGGTTAGAGCACTCACCTGGAACGGGAAAACCTCTGTACAAATCCTGGATTGAACCTGGTTCTCTCACATCCCAGGCAAGTTCTCTAACTACGATCTAGAAATAGATGGTGATACCATGTTGTCCTCCTCCTCCTCCAGCCACATTTTGAATGGGTTCCGATCCAGTATGCAGCCTCTGAGAACACATTGCCCCACCCACCCACCTCACACCCAATTTCTCTTATTGGTGAATCAATCTGGGGTTTAGGTAGAATATTGGCATTCAGAAGCCAAGTAAGGAAGCAGCATGCATGCTCAGAGACAGAAACACAGAAGGAAATTTTACCCTGAAAATGTAGATGCTGAGTTTAGGAAATTGCAGGGGAGCCTAAAATTGAGACATAGGCAACTAAACCTTTTTGAATCTAGGTCTAAGTCTCAATTAAAAAGGAACAAAGAGGATCCAGGAATTATAGACCAGTCGGCCTAACTGGAACAAATTATTAAACAATCAATTTGAAAGCACCTACTGAATAATAGGATAAGAAATAATCAGCATGGATTTGTCAAGAACAAACCATGCCAAACTGACCAAATTTCCTTTTTTTTGACAGAGTTGATAACCTAGTGGGTGGGGAGAAGCAGTAGATGTGACATATCTTGATTTTAGTAAGGCTTTTGACACAGTCCCACACAACCTTCCCATGAACAAACTAAAGAAATGTGATCTAGATGAAATTGCTATAAGGTGAGTGTACAACTGGTTGAAAGGCCATATTCAAAGAGCAGTTATCAATGGTTCACTGTCAAACTGGGAGGGCATATCTAGCAGGTCCCACATAGCTCAGTCCTGGGTCTGGTACTATTCAATATTTTCATTAATGACTTGGATAATGGAGTGGAGAGTATGCTTATAAAATCTGCAGATGGCACCAAGCTAGGAAGGGTTGCAAGCACTCTGGAGGACAGGATTAGAATTCAAATGACCTTGACAAATTGAAAAATGAGTCTGAAATCAACAAGATGAAATTCAATAAAGATAAGTGCAAAGTACCTCATTTAGGAAGGAAAAAGCAAATGCACAACTATAAATGGGGAATAACTGGCTAGGGGGTAGTGCTACTGAAATGCATTTGGGTGTTATAGTGGATCACAGATTGAAAGAAAGTCAACAATGTGATGCAGTTGTGAAAAAGGCTAATATTCTCAGGTGTATTACCAGGAGTGCCATAAGAAAGGCACAAGAGGTAATTATCCTGCTCCACTCAGCACTGGTCCTCACCTGCTCAGCCTCATTTGGAGTACTGTGTCCAATCCTGGACACCACACTTTAGGAAAGATGTAGACAAATTGGAGAGAGACCAAAGGAGAGCAAGAAAAATGATAAAAGGTTCAGAAAACCTGACCTATGAGGAAAGGTTAAAAACTAGGCATGTTTAGTCTTGAGAAAAAGAAGACCGAGGTAGAATCTGTTAACAGTTTTCAAATATGTGAAGGGCTGTCATAAAGAGGACTGTGAACAATTGTTCTTCACATCCACTGAAGATCGGACAAGAAATAATGGGCTTAATCTGCAGCAAGGGAGATTTAGGTTAGATATTAGGAAAAACCTAACTATAATAGTAGTTAAGCTCTGAAATAGGCTTCCAAGGGAGATTGTGGCATCTCCACCATTGGAGGCTTTTAAGAAGAAGTTGGACAAACACCTGTCAGGAAGCGTCTAGGTTTACTTCCTACTGCCTTGACACAGGAGGGTGGACTAGATGACTTCTCGAGGTCATTCCAGCCCTACCTTTCTACCATTCTATGATTCTATAATGTGGCCATGTAATATACAACATACATGCCCGACTTCTTCAGCTCTTCTTAAGAATGTCAGCATCCTCCTCCTTTTCAAAATATTTCTCAGTGTTGTCAGCAAAACCATCCGTCACAGCAGACATGTGCATTCTCTTGCATTGATCAGCCACTGATGTCACAGGGCTGTCTTCAGCAGATATATTTATAACATTTCCCCCTCTTGAGCTCTGATTACCTCAGCTATAAGGTGAATAAACAGGGAGTGCCCTGCCAAGCAGCTTTCCTACAATGAAAACATCCTATACCACTTCAGAAACAAATATAGAGCGTATCTAGTAACTGCCACCCCCTCCTTATGGATGTATCTGAGTCAGGTGATCAGCCCTGCACGATGCATGTGTGCTGAGACACAACATCACAATGTTCTACATGAGCTGAATATATTTCTGTTGCAGCTTATCATACTGTGTCAGCAAAGCTTTGTGAATATTGCAATAATCAACGGACTGATTAATACTACCATCATAATGTAAGAAAGATGTAAACACAACAAATGCTGTGTTTATAGGTTAAATTTTCCTGGGAGAACATGCATAGTACAAGATAAGGTTTGTATCATGTGTAAGCAGGTAGAGGCTGAGATGAAAGAGGAATCTTTACAGTTAAAAGCACCAAATACATGGCTCAATAGGTTAATTCTAATCGGACTTTGTATGCATTGCTCATAGAAAGAATGGCTGTACAGCTAGGCCAATACCCTATGTGTACACAGCAAGATCTACCATGATACTATCAGGCCTTCAATCTCCTGCTCATGAAAGATGTCCTGACCAGCTCAGGACAAAAAGAAGGAGCAGGTTCACCTAAAAAAAATTTAACCTTAAGCCATTTATTGAAATTTTGTCAGGCCAAAGGTAACAAAGAAAATTGAGCGGGGGGGGGAAAGCCTCTGTTAATTCCTTTAGTTTAAATGGGTAAACCGCTTAAAGCATGACACCCGCATAAATGGGGGGCTGCAGACATTCAGGCACTAACACATCTGATTGCAAAGGAGCAGTTTTGGCCACTCAATTAGTATCAGAGTTGTCAAGCTATGAATAATAATGGTTAATTTAACATCTGAGTCAGCACTACAGTCTGTATACTCAGTGTTAAGAAAATATGTGTTTTTGCCATGGGATAACTACCATATCATATCATTATCCCCCTGTAAAAACACAGTGGAGACAAGGCGCTTCAGTTTCTCCAAAAAGCAACCAATACAAAGGAGTAATGGGATTATTCATCTTAAAAATCCCTGATTTTGGCAGTACAGAACAATAAGCTTGTCAGAATGAAGACCATCACTGAAATGTATTATAACAAAATACATAGTATACATAAAAGGCTACAAAATTAAAATACTCAGAAGTATAAACAATTTAGAAGAAAAAAAAATCAACATTTATGTATGCAGCAAATGAAGTAATGAAAGATTAAAAGTGTACACTTCAGTGTTTGCAGGATGGGAAACTACTTACAGGAATAAGGATTTTTATTAAGTTTTCAATTACAAAAGGCAGAAGGAGTCACGTTATTCAAAGTCCAAAACGGTACTGAATGTTATAGGGATGTACAACTGTTTTAGGTATATGGAGTCTTTGGGAGAGGTAACAAAAGAAACATGAAGCTAGTGTGTCCTAACGGCTCAGAAACAAAAATAAATTAAAAGAACCTAAAATGTATTTATTTATTTTAAATTCATGATTTTCAGGTGCATAACTTACAATTTTTGAATTCCTGTGGTTGTCAATCTATTTTTGGGGTTGTATGCCTATTTGTTCGAGAAGGATTTTACACAAGACAGTATAGTGCCCTAACGGCGAGATTTTTAAATGGTATTTAGGCAACTAGTGGGATTTTCAAAAGCAAGGAGATGCTTCCAACCTGGAAAAAGCTGGCCTGTAGTGACTATATGGGAACCAAGTTCTACGCACAAGTGGTGACATGTAAGAGGACAAGAGTATTGGATAGAGAGGTAAAATAACAGTTGATAAAGGCAATCCCCATTGTTAAATTAACAGAAACTGAAGTTTTGACATCAATCCAGGAAATCAGTCAGCATTGACTCCATATGACCCAAAGAATAAACTTGTGTATAAAAAAAAAAAGAAAAAGAACAAAAATTTAGAATTAAGAACTAAATGCTGCAATACAAAGAGTAAGTCCTATAGCAGAAATACAGAAATGTGATTGCTGAAGTTACTAGCAACTATTATTACTTTAAATGATTATTATTAAAAACGTCAATTAAATAACACAATGACATCTATCTGCCCAATGTTAACAAACGTAAATGAGGAAATGCTTAGAGAAATAAAAATAACATTTTTAAAAGTCAATAATTTAAAGGAGTGAAACTCCATTTACAGTAGATTGCAAGAAAAAGGAGTCCTGTTCAGGCAATCAGAACTGCAGATCAGGCAAATCTGTGAACTGCTGTGAGGCTTTATTCAGACATATAAACCAATAAAGGATTCTTTTAAACACTAAAAACATGTTTGACAACTATAAATTTTAAGCTGGTGAATGTCAATTATTTAATTGAATCAAGTCTCTTTTAGCCGCTCAATATAGCATATCAGATAGAGAAGTGCAGCCCTGTCCAGGCATTAGACACACTGTGCCTTTAGTACAGAGGTGGGGGGGAAGGGACAAGCCCCCAGTCGCCGGCCTGGGGGGGGGGGAAGGAGGAGGGCACCAGGCCGACCCTTCGTGACGTGCAGGAGGCAGGGAGCGCAGGTGGCTCTGAGGGGCACCCCTCAGCCCCCCCATGCATTGTGAAGGGCCGGCCCGGTACCCACCGCCAGACCGGGGGGGTGAGGCCACCGTGTCCAAGCTAGTGCTGGGCTACAGGGATGGAGCAGTGGGTAAGCACCAGGCTGGCAGTTCATGACGGGCAGGGGTGGAGGAGGCTCTGACAGGTGCCCCTCTGCGCATCCCGTCCCATGCATCGTGAAGGGCCGGCCTGAGCCCTCCTCCCCAGGCCGGGGAGGTGAGTTCACCCCTGTCGGAGCTGGCGCCAGGCTGCAGGGCTGGAGCAGTGGGTAAGTGCTGGGGGGTGGCGCAGAGCCAAGACTGCATTTGCATGCCCCCCCCCTCCCAACAGGTCTGACAGACCCCCTGCTCCCTGAGGCAGCTGGTGGATGGTGTCAGGATCCCTCCAGTCCTGCATGGGGGCAGGGGAGCGAGTGACGCCTGGTGGGGGGACGCAAATGTAGGCTTGGCCCCGGGCACCAGAGACTCATGGTATGCTACTGCAGAAGTCTCCAAACCATGGGGCATGGAAAACATTCAGGGAAGCATAGCGGGTCCCAAGCCAACCCTCACTAGGGGTGGTGAAGGAGCGCTACACAGCCCTGCGTTGCACTGGCTCCATTTCCAGTCACTGCCTTGCTCCCGGCCCTCATTCCCGCCCCTGGCTCCAAACCCGCCCCTGGCTCTGACACCCAACTGCATCGAAGCCACAGTTTCACTCTAGGCCCCAACCACGGTTCTGCTTCTGGCCCTTTCTGGGCTCAGAGCAGTCCCCCCTGCAGCCCTGGCCTCAGCTCCTTTATCCCAGCCCAGCCTCAGCCCACTCCCAACCCCTTGGGAGGGAGGGAGACCACTGACAAGGGTAAGGGGACGCTACGAAAAAGTCTGAGGAACACTGCTGTAGGAGCACAGCCCTGGGCAGCGGGAACTAAGATGTCCCTTCCTCTAAGGGCAAAATGATCCCCCATCACCCTTTTTCGCAGTCACTGCACATGGCTCACCAGGTTTGTGGTAACAGCTCCCCCCCCCCCTTTAATACTCCCCCTCCAGTTTTCCCTCTGTCACCCCCTGAACCCCTCCCCCTTCACATCCCTGCTATGGCCCCTCTCATTCCCTGCCTCTCCAGCTGTCTGACCCGCCCTGCATTCAATTGGGCGGCCCCTAGCACAGACTCCTCCCCTCTAGTAAGGGCAGAGTCCGGGCAGCGGCTTCAGCAGCTCTTAGTGCGTATGCTCATTTGATACACGCATGCTCAGTTAAGTACCAGCCGCGCAGCAACAACTCCGGACTGGAGGGACAGCAGTTTGTAATATGACACCAGACCCCCCCGCCCCGCCCCCGCGCGCGCACAGCCGGCGGGGGACGGGTCCGGCGAAGGGGGACTGGGACTCTGGGAGGGAGGCGGCGGCGGCGGCTCTAATGTCCCCCCCGCCCGCTGCGGGGAACCCCCCGCCCGCTCGGTACCGCTGCCCTGGCAGTCCGAAGCAGCGCACGTCGTCGTCACCGCCGCCTCCCCCCAAGGCGAGCGCCCCGCCCCGCGAGCGGCACCAGCTGAGCCCCGGCCCCGCCGCCCGCGCGATCCCCTCCCCGCGGGCGGCGGCGCACACAGCAGCACTGCGGCGGCGGCGGCCGGGAGAGCCCCCGGGGCGTAGGCGGCCGCAGGGCCGGGGCCCGGCCGCGGGGAGGGGCCTCCCGGCTCCACGCCCCCGCGCAGAAAGTAACTTAGAGAAGTTGGGCTGCCCGCAATGCCGGGGCGGGGAGCGCAGGGAACCTGCGGGTGCGAGACGGGGCGAAGCAGCCGCCCCGGCCCCGCTACGCTCCCGGGGTGGGCGGGGGGACAACGTCCGCCTCCCTCCTGCTCACACACACCCCGACCTCCCCCGGCGGAGGGGAACACTCCCTTGCCCCCCGCATTGTCCCCCTGACCCCGGGGGTCGCATAGCCCCGGCCCGGTCCCCCTCTGCCGCCCAGGGCAGCTACAGCCGCTGTCCCCCGCCGCTCAGCCAGGGGAGGGGACAAGCCCCCCATACCCTTAGGGAGAGCCGCTCCCCACCGCACCCCGCGTCCTCAGCAAGGGGAGGCGTAATCGCCCCTGTTTCCACTGGGGCTGCAGACAGCCTCGCTGCTCGGCCAGTCCTCAGCGCGCACCGCCGGCTGGAAGCGGAGCTAGCCGCGCCGTGTGACACCCGCACCCCGCCAGCGGCAGCCCCCCCCCCCACTCTCCCCCTTCCCCGTGGCGGGGAGCAGCAGCCGCCCCTTCCCCCTGCCATCCGCTGCCTTTCTGTGCCTGCCGTCCCCGCACCACCATTGCCCGAGCCGCCACCACGGCGGCTCCCCCGAGCTTACACAACCCGGCTGGGAGGCAGCAGCGGGCAGCCACAGCCCGGCCGAGAGGGCAAGGAGGGGAGGGGGAGGCATGCGGGAGCGTTTACCGAGGTCACTCGTGTCTCCGGCTGCTGCTGCGGCTGCCGCCGGCGCTGACCTTCGCTTTGCAAGAGAAAGCTGTGGCTGGAGCTGCGGCCGCCATGTTCCCGTTTTAATAACTGGCTGCTTGTTTATTTCAATGGCGAGAGACCCTCCCACAGCTCCCCCTCCGCTACCCGGAGAGGAGGAGGGGCGGGGAGGGCTGCCCAGCCGCCAGGCGTAGTCGCGCCCTCCTGCCTTCCCCCGGCACGGCGGCGCTAGTCGACTCCTCCCGAGTCCGGGCCCTTTCGCACCCCGGGCGGCTGAGAGAGGCTGCCTGGCCGCCAGCGAGGAGGAAACTTCGCAGCCGCGCTGCTGCGTTTCCATGAAACGCCCCTGGCTGCTTGTGGCCCTGCTCTGCAGGGGACAGCGCGAACGGGCGGGGGGTGTTGCCAAGCGCGCCTAGGCGAGGGGAAATTGGCCCATTGACCTACATAGCCCGAGAAGAGACCCCGGCCCTCAGCCGTGGGGCTGTGCGGTGCATGCGATGCGGCGCGGCTCTTTAACAGCCGTCTTCCCAGGAGGTGTCGCCTTCCCCACAGTCGCTTGAGACTTGAGAAAGCGGCTCTGCGCCGGTTTGTGCAGCCCCTATTCACCACAAGGAGGGGGGCAGCCCTCGCTCCTAGTGTCCCCAACAAAAACAAAGGGGGGGGGGGTTGTTATTGGAGAGAGTAGCCTCAGCGCGGAAAGAGCCCAGCTCCATGGTTCACAACATGGCACTGCGAGGTTCTGAAGACGCAGGCCCCCCCTTCGCTGGCTCTGGATAAGCAAATGTAGCAGCTCTGTGAAAATGTGGCATGTATTGGATTGGGGGGAGGGCTGGGGTGGCCCTTTAGTTCGGTTCTAGATCCAGCACCCACTGACAGAATTTTCCACCTTTAAAAAGAAAAGGCAACTTTATTCTGATACAGATTACAAACATCACACTCCAGTCCATTTGTACCCACTCTACATTTACTACATTCTTAGATGAACGTCATGGCCTATATTTTTCTGCTAGAGCCCCCAAGAATATTACTGCAAGTGGTACAAGTACCAAACACCTATACTTAAATTTGACCAACACTTTCCTGTAAGATATGGCATTTTCAGTCGCTTATGACGGTCATTAACTATCTTGGCTGAAACTTCAAATGCTGCATGTTTGTTGAAGATGTATTTTTAAGGGCACGTCTACACTACAGTCTAAGTCAACCTATGTTAGATTGACTTACAGCCACTGCAGTAATTACTGCGATGGCTGTTGTCCACACTACCCTTCTTCTGTCAGTGGTGCACATCCTCACCAGGAACACTTCCATTGACTTAAGAGGAACTGGGGAGACTGAGAGCCAGGGTGCTCTGCTCCACACAGCTCCCTGCTGGGAGCCCTGCTGCCCCCTGGGGTTTCTCACTTTTCCGCTCTCAGCTGGGGGTGATGGGGCAGCCACCCAAGGCTTTTCTCCTTTGGCAGGGAGATCCATGGACAGAGTCCAATCGGCTGCCATGCTCCTGGCAGGGGGCAGCTGGGCACCCTGCGGGGAGCCGAGACCCAGCAGCAGCCCGGCTGGGGGGCCAGGAGCTGCTTTCATGTCAATTTAATTGACAAGACAGCCAACAGCTGATGTCAGGAATGCAGTGTCTGTGTAGACAGACTAACCCCCTAACTACACTGACACAAGCCTCGTGGAGGTGGAGTTATGATGTCCGTGGAATAGGGCACTTATATCGATGGGAGCGAGGCTGTAGTGTAGACACTGACATAGTTAGGTCAACATAAGCTGTCGTATGTCAACCAAAAACTGTAGTGTCGACCAAGCCTAAATTTCAGCAAAAGTGGCTTAACCATTTCTCAGAACAAGATTAAGGAAAAAAGACAGTTTTGTCCATGTTAGAAAAAAAATCTTACAACACTTTCATTGAGAAGCTCTAGCATCTCTATGCTTTGCAGCAGCGATTTAAATTGGGGGGGGGGGGTGTCACACTAGTGTCACCTTTTGTGATCCCTGTATAAATTTACCCATATTTGGACAAGTTAGGAGTCTCTGTTTGCACATGCTCCATAAAGACTTGTTAGAGTTTGACAGCTAAATTCTCCACAAATTGCACCAGCACTGAGTAAGCTCCACCCTCTGTCAGCTCCTGTATTTGACAGGACTGCAGTATGCCATCCCCACAGTGCAAATGAGCAAATTCTATCCCAGGAGAACAGGACACCTCTTACAATTGCTCCTCCCATCAACCAGGCCAGGCACAGAAACCTGGAAACAGAGAAACATTCTTGTGCTCTCCATGCTCCCCCTTATTAGTAGCCAGAGGAGCCCTACCTGGCAGGGAAGAAGTTACTCACCTTGTGCAGTAACAATGGTTCTTCAGGATGTGTCCCCATGGGTGCTCCAATGTAGGTGTGTCTGCATCCTGCACTGCTGCTCAAATAATTTTGGTAGCAGTGTCCGTTTGCCCTGCACATGCACTGTTCCCCCCTGTGCTCTGCCATGAGGCTAACCAGCATTGTGTGGGCGAACCCTCCTCAGTTCCTTTTTTACCACAGAGTTTATGGTGAGAACTCTAAAGTGGAGGGAAGGAGGGTGGGTTGTGGAGCAGCCATAGGGACACATCTCAAAGAACCATCGTTACTGCACAAAGTGAGTAACTTCTTCGAGTGGTGTCCCTATGGGTGCTCCACAGTAGGTGACTCACTAGCAGTATCTCCCACTGGAGGCTGGGGCTTCAGAGTCAAGTCTGTTATGATGATAGTAAAGCAGCACCAAATCTGGCATCTGCAGCAGAGTCCCCCAGAATAGCATAGTGTTCTGAGAAGGTATGTGCAGATGCCCAGATAACTGCTCTGCAGATTTCTGACATAGGGATACCCTTGAAGAAGACGATGGACAAGGAAACCAGTCTCATAGCATGTGCAGATTGTGAATGGGAGTGCTAAATTGCAAATCTGATAACAGTTTGATACAGTTTGAGACCTATTTGGAGAGTCTTTGAGCTGAAATTGCTGTGTCTTTAGACCTATCTGTAATGAAAAGGAAGAGTCTCAGAGATTTTCTAAAAACAGACTTGTCCTGTCTAAATAGAAAGCCAAGGCTCTCCTTACGTTGAGCATATGGAGGATGGTTTCTCTATTATCCTGGATAGACTTGGGATAAAAGTTCGGAAGGTGAATGAGTTAGTTTGCATGAAATGCAGAAGTAACTTTGGGGGTGAACTTCAGATGTAATCTGAGTGTGACTTTGTCAGGGAAGAACACTCTGAAGGAGAGATGCACCATCAGAATCATTATCTCCCCAATCCTTCTTGCGGAGGTAATGGCAATCAGGAACACTGTCTTCATGGAAGGTGAGTTAGGGAACAAGTGGCCATGGGTTCAAGAGGTGGTCTAGTCAGCCCTTTTAATAGTAGATTGAAATCCCATTGTGAGGTAGAATCTCTTGTCATAACAGGTTCTTGTGAGAAGGGTTCCTGTAGAGGAATGGAGAATGGGACTGGGGGGGAGGGAGGTGAAATGGATGGAGTATCCATCTCAAATAATTTCCAACACCCAGTTGTTGGAGGTTATCTGTTCCCGGGTGCTGCAGAGCGGGGGAAGACGGCATCCATAGAGATGAGAAAGGTTTTCCAGCATTAGATGGTATTGAAGAGAGTGGTCTGATGGAACCTCGACTAATCTGTCTAAACTTTCATTTTTAGGTGGATGGCTGCAAAGAAGTAGGTTGAGGGACTGAAGGTTTCCGTTTGGAGAACTTGGACTTCTTTCTTTGTGGTTCATCTGAGCGTTGTGATGAATACTGTGACAAGCGGGGCCCGAACAAAGGCCTAAAGAGACTATATTTTCCCTTCTGCCCAGATGTAGCCCTGCAGCAATCGAAGAGTAGCCCTGGAGTCTTGTAGAGTGGAAGTGTCTGTCTTTTCCACCAACAATTTTGTACCTTCAAAAGGAAGGCCCTCCAGGGTTGTTTGCACTTCTTTGGGGGAACCTGATAAGTGCAGCAAAGATATTTGCCTCATCACGATGGCAGAGGAGATAGAACATGCTGCCATGTCAGCTGTGCCACATGCAGACTGGAGTGACATCTTGGCCACGAGTTGGCCTTTGTTAATGAGGGCTTTGAATTGGTCCTTGTGAGAACCTGGGAGCTGCTCAATAAAGTAATTGAGTTTTGAATAATTGATGTAATCTTATTTTGCCTTTAAACCTTGATAGTTTGCAATACAGAACAGTAGGGTGCCTGATGAATAAATCTTTCTCCCAAAAAGATTGAGTCGCTTCCAGTCCCGATCATAGGGAGTGGATTTCAAGTGATGCTGACAGCCTCTTGAATTCATCGCATCCACAATGATTGAATTAGGAGGCAGGTGGGAGAAGAGAATTCACTGGCATGTAATATTTCTTATCAGTCTCCTTGCATATTGGCGGGACTGAGGCAGAGGTCTGCCATATAAGTTTGGCAGGGTCCAAGAGAACCTCGTTGATATGGAGAGCTAGTCTGGACAAAGCAAATGAGTGTAAAACATCCAATAGTTTATGGTGTGACATAGTCACCTCTTGCAATGGTGGTTGTAATGCATCTGCCACCCTTTGAGCCTATTCCTGGAAAGCTTGAAGTCATCTGCCCACAATGGTGGAGAGGGCACCTGGTGATGAAGATGAGAGTTAGTCTGGGGCATAGCTGCCTCCTCCTCAATGTCAGCGTCTTGTTCCTCTCAACTGTTCAAGGGGCTCAGACACTCTTGATGCGGCGGCTGAAGGTGAGTGGCTTCTGATAGGTCACACTGGAACTACGGAAGACACAGTGTCTATGTGCTTGCCAAGAGTCCCAGTAAGGCCACTGAGAGGGTAGAAAGGGTCCCAGTAGTTGGTACTAGGCTGAGGGTGGGAGGGTGGTACGGTTGAGGTTCATATTGGTAATGGATACCATAGGATGGATTAAAGGAGCAACAGGAGACTGCATCCTCTTGATCACTGTCTGACTCTGCATGTGAGAATGAGGGTTCATGGCATGATGTCATAGGTGAGTCTGCAGCCCTGGTACCGAGTAGAGATGAGTCCAGTATGTCAGACCCGGAAAGATCTGTCAAATAGTGGAAGTCTGGCAGTGCCATAGGCGTTGGTACCAGTAGTGGTTGGTGGTGCCAAGATGTCTGCATCAAAGGAGCTGGTGATGCGGTCCTAGTTGAGTGGTCCGCTGATGCCTGGAGTGCTGAAGACGGTACTGACCTTAGTGTCCACATCAAAGAAGCCTTCCCCAGGGCGGATTCTCTATCTTTTTCGCACCTAGTCAATACTGATTTTTCCTTGCCTGTGCCCATTGGGTCCTTAGGCAGCCCAATATGGTCTGTTGGGGTGGTACCATGGAAACTCTGGTCACCGGATTTAGATGGCTTTGGTGCCATCGGAACCGATGATACCAAACGTGCCAGAGATCATTTTCGGCTTGGTTGGGGCGCACTGTTAGGGCTCACAGCCCTCTTCTTAGAAGCCTCATGTGACTAGCTCATGGTTGTCTTCTTAGGCTTAGATGTAGAGGTTTGTGGTGAGGATTCCTGCCATCGGGAGTCTTGGCACAGCTCTAAGGATGGCTGGAGAGACACTTCCATTAGAAGAAGCTTAAGTCTCAGTCCTTTATCCTTTCTGGATCTGGGTTTCAGTTGCTGACACAAACCACACTTCTGGGGGATGTGGTTCTCTCCCAGACAACAGATTTACTAAGAATGTACGTCAGTCCCTGGGATAGACACTTCTTGAAGTCCAGTGAACAAGGCATACCCTGTCCGGGGTGGGGGGTTCCCAGACACGAGGCAGGAAGTCGAACGAAAACAAGTCGAACAAAGTAAAGGTTTTTTTTTTAGTTAAATAAAAGAATAAAGGAGTGAAAAGGAAGTTCTAAAAGGTAGCTAAAGTAGGGAAACAACTAGCAAGTCTGTAGAAGGTAATGATTCACTAGCGGACAGCTAAAGCTGTTTCTAGCCGGGGGCAGTTGAGAAGGAACTGAGGCAGGTTTGCCAGTCCAATGCTGGTTAGCTTCGTGGCAGAGCACAAGGGGGGGGGAGGGGGGGCACTGCATGTCCTGGGACAAATGGACACTGCTACCAAAATTCTCTGATCAGCAGCGCAGGGACGCAGTCACACCTATGGTGAAGCATCCATAGGGACACTAGTCGAAGAAGAAGTGGTGAAGAGGAAGACTGGAACAAGAAGCCAGAATGGAGAGGAAACAGAGGGAAGGCGAAAATTGAGGGAGGTGACTAGGAGGAGAACTGGTTGCAGGGGCCATGGACAAAAAGTTAGGTTTGGAGGCAGACAGAAGAGCAGAGTCTGTAAACACTGAGATACACTCCACTTCAGAACCTGGAATAGAGCCGAGGATTCCAGTGTCTCATTTTCCCTGGCCCTCATTTTCAATAAGTTGTGAAACCCACTGGCAAATTGTGTTTCTTATCTCCCTCTAGTGGCTGACCCACATAAAGGATGGTAATCTACTACAGCTACTAGTTATCACATTAGCCCAAGTGGCAGAGGTCTGTGCTGTGGACACCAGGCAGTTCTAATCCTGTGGATAAGCCATGTGGGAGTCAGCATGATTCCACATGATGGAATTTTTATTCAGTTTACTGTTTTAGAAAGCTAGGAAATTATATTTAAAAAAATAAATAAAAAAGTAAGGTTGCAAAGTCAAAGGCTCAAAATTAGGAAACACTGGGATTAAGGTTGCCTGTGCAACCTTAATTTCATCATCATGCTTATGAATTATGATATAATTTTTAATTACTTGATTACATGCTGTTTTTTCCACAGACCCACATCCTCATGCAGTGATGTGAATTTAAAGCATTACAGTTATACTGATATAACTCCCTATGTGGGTATCCTTATTCTGGTATAGGAGTATCTTTTTCTAGTTTATTTTATATCACTTTGGGAGCGGTTTAAGCTAAATCAAAAAAGCCACTCTTATTCTGGAATAACAGTCCACATGGGGGAGTAATTTAACTTTACTGATATAATTATTATATACAATTAAACTAGTATTACTGGAAAAATCTTCCATGAGATACACCGTTAGAGTAGGATTTTCAGAAATGCTTAAGTGATTTAGGAGCAAAAGTCCTAATGATAGTTATACTCCCTGTGGACACTCTTTTTCTCATTTAACTCATGTCACTTCAGACTTTTGGAGGCAGTTTAAAATAAGACAAAAAAGGCCATTCTTAGTCTGGAATAACAATGTCCACATGGGGGAGTAATTTAACTTTTTTGTTATAACTATACTACTGTAACTGGAAAAATCTTCCTGGACATACACCTTTAGAGTGAGATTTTCAGAAATGCTTAAGTGATTTAGTGGCAAAAGTCCTATTCACTTTCAATGAGATTTGTGCTCCTATGCACCTAGATGTTCTTTAAAATCTCACACATGGTCCCAATCACAAAATAAAAGTATACTTACTCAGGTTGAAAGTTAAATACCTATGAGAACTATTCTTTCCTTCATTAGAGTTGATACTTATGGCAAGAATAAAATCCTCTATGTGAATTCTGATGGGACCTCTGAACTATTACTATAAAATGATTTTCCTCTTCATATTTTACTGTTGAAAAAAGCTTGTTTGTTTTTCTCTGCTGCATACTTTTAATAAATTTGTTTCCACTTTATCTCTCTAAAAATTTCCCATTGATTTTTTCCTGTTATTTTTCTCTTTAACCCTTAATTTTCCCATTCATTTTCTTCTTTTTTCACTTAAAAATTAGATCAATCTAGTTATGTCACTCAAGGCTGTGAAAAATTTCACACCCTGAGCACTATAGTTAGGTTGACCTAACCCCTGGTGTAGTTGCGGCTAGGTGAACAGAAGAATTCTTCCATCAACCTAGCTACCTTCCCTCGAAGAGATGGATTAACTACATCATCAGAAAACCTTCTTCTGTCAATGTATATATGAAGCATCTACACTAAGGCACTACAGCGCACTGCTGCTGTAACTATGCCGCTGTGCCATTGTAGTGTAGACATGTCTTTAGTCTTTTCTTTCCTTCGCAGTCTTTCTATTACTTTCACACATTCTGTAGCAGTTGCTCAACAATAGTTACACATGGACATGTTTTGTATACCCATGTGGTCCGTCTAAGAGAGATCACCTCTCTTGCTACTCTAATAAAACAAACCAGTTCAGGGTGGTGGTTGTGGCTGTTGTTGTTGGGTCTCTCCAACCACACACTGAGGGGTATAACAGAGATACACAATAATAAAATAAAGTTGGGAAGGTTTTGGTTTAAGTTTCTGCCTCTCACCAACTGGGGTTCTCTCTTCCTTGTAAGTTCAAGTTTTGTAAGCATCAACTCCCCCTCCCCAGTATATGAGAATGAGAAGCACTATTTCTTTCTCTGTGATATTTATATGACTCCCATCATCATATATTAAAATACTATTTTCCCCCTCTTAAGTTTGAATAGCCTTTATTTGGAAGTTATAATGCAAGTGGATTCTTCCATCTGGTCAAAAAGCAGGGTAGCATTCATTTTATTCTGCAATTTATGAGGCCAGTTAATTTATACACAATAAAATGACAGATATACCACTTTCTGAAATTTACCAACAGCCTCAACGCTCACACTCCAAACAGAAAATGTTTTTTACTTTCTATTAATGTTGAATTAAACAAACGTATTTATAATGCTTATTTTCAGATAACTTTAACTCTAGCTTAATTTTTAAGAGAACAAAACAGTAATTTAAATGATGGAAATCCTTACAAGAATGTAGTAATAAAAAGCATCAGAAAATAAAGAAAGCCAGAGTTAAAATTGCACTTAAAAGAAATCCAAACATTTGAAAGTGTAGGAATGCACAATTAACAAGCCCAATACCCCACTTTAGCTCTGCTCCTGTTGTGATGCCCTCAGAAAATAACTCCAAGACAACTTTATCCATCCATAACAAACAGCTTAAGCTCATTAGACGTCAAGCACTTGAATGTTTTACTCCTAAGTCAAAGATTGTGCAAAGTCCAGTCTGCATAGCCATGCACTAGCCACAGATAAAGATGTACTTAATAAAATTGCAATTAGATAGATTTCACATTGAAAGCCATCATTCTACATTCTTCATATAGACTTTTTGTGTCACCACTTATCAGTAAATCTGTATCTATATGCACAAATTTACTGGCTAATGAAGTTTTAGCACTTTCCATAAAAAGAGCAAAGGTTAGTGTGGTGTCAAAGCATACACTTACAACATCATTCCTACAGTCGTTGAAAGAGGTACAAATACAGTGCACGTGCCAGATTTAAGATCTGCTTCCTTTTACTGCAGGCTTCTTCAAGTCATAATGGAAAAAAGATGATGTTTAGACAAATAGTAGTGATTGGGTCACATTTCCCAACTTCTATCCACAGTTATCATTTGGGAACATCAAGTTCTTGGTCAAACAACAATGTATGGCATAGGAGCTTGACTACAAACTCCTAAGGGTTTTCAGGAACAGGCCCTAGGTATGAAAAGAACAAAGAAAGAAATATAGGGGGTTTGCATCACCACAGGTGTAATTAGGTATTTCAGATAAATTAACTTCAAATGGTTTGTTTGTGTTTTATATTTAAGATTAACTCAGTTTCTTGATGTGTATTTTTTTGTAATTACGTTTTGGGTTTTTTTTTTTAAACTTAAATTATTGATATACACTCGCAACTATAAACTCTAATATAATCAGGGTTTTGTGTGGAAATGTCCTTACTTTTAAAAACATTTAGAAATGTTTATGATCCCTGGCCTATACATTGGGGAGTGGGTGACAGATTCTTCATTCCCCAAGACTCCCTCTTTCTCTTTCAACCCTCATGAGTCTTATTGGGCTCCTCAGCTATTTGAAAGCTAGTTTGTTGAAGTGGTCAGACTTATTGTGGCTCATCATGTGGATGTAAGAGAGTTGAAGAATCTATTAATTCTCCGTAGGAGGAGAGAAAGTCTTCATTCCTTAGGAGTGGACCAGAGAGCAGTAGGATGACATGAGAAGGTGGGGAATGATTCTATGTCAATGTCTCACTGCCAGCTCCTCTTCTGCTCACATTGTCCTGTATTCTCTCATTCATTGATCCTGGAGAACTTCCGTACTTTTCCAGAATCAGAGAATAGTAGCAAACTGGCAGGACGCTTCACAAGATGAAAGTAGCTTGTCTAGCACCTTATCCGTTTCCACTCTCTCTGGGTCTGATCCAAAACGCATTAAAGTCAATGGAAAGATTCCCATTGATTTTAAGCAAAACAGCGAGAGTCCTATGGCACCTTAAAGACTAACACATTTATTTGGGCATAAGCTTTCGTGGGCAGAAGTCCACTTCGTCGGATGCACCCCTTGATTTTAAGGGGCTTTGGAGCAGATCCTATGGACCTAGTCCCTAAGGACAAAGATTAGTAAATAGCTTTATCTTGGAAAATGCTGATCCATGTATAAAAAACACTCAGTACCGAGTTTGTAAAGAGCCATCTGGGCACTGATATTAGGAGTTCTGAAAACTTATCACTTGCTGAGAACATGTGAACAGAAAATCCATAGAACTTGGGAAAATCTGAAACAAGTAATTTAAGGACATCTTTAACCCTGTACTTCCCAAAATCTCAGAAAAAAATTTCATACCCTACTTTAAGCATCTCAGTTTGCTAGCATATGAATTACTCCAGTCAGAAGCCTAAAGGGTAGAAAATAAGACTTTGAATGGAAGTGCAGATTCAACTTTAACTTTGGAGTCATGACCAACTCCTTCATGATATAACAACATTAGCGTGTATGTCTCTTTGCAGACATGTAATACAGTATTACATGTCTTCATTGCCCTGTTTTCCTCCTCATTGTGATAAACTTCTTAGCCTTTGGCCTCACAGTTCATTCACTTGGGAATTGCATTATTGCCTTGTAAAACAAAGGGACAATGATATTACCATTTAAATATAAAGGACACCACACAAAGTTCTACCATTGTTAAGATGTAACATTTTTAATTAATTGCTGTGCTTCTCATAATGTGCGTACGGTGTTTTAGCAACTAATACTAAACTTACTCCCTGATTACACATCTATTGTAGAATATTTGTTTGAATTTTCCCCTAATGTTGGTGCATGGTAGAAGTAATGCACAATTCCAATATAATCATTTTAGTGCACTCAATAAGTGGTATGTCAGTGTTTTACAGACTCAGAAGACAGGAACATAGGAATTGCCATACTGTATCATACCTGTGGTCCATTTAGTCCAGTATTCTGTCTACAACAGTGCCCATCACCAGATGCTTCAGAAGGTGGTGCAAGAACTCCACAGCAGGCAGATGTATTGTAATTTGTCCCTCATGAAGGTCTCATCTTAATTTTAATAGTTGGAGATTGGTATAAACTCTGAAGCATTCTTATCCCTTCCAAATCTCTCTGTTTACATTAACTGTTATAATGCTGGATATTCTTGTTATCCACATATATGTCCAATCCCTCTTTGAATCTACCTCAGACTTTGACAGGCACCTTTGACATCAGTAAAAATCTATTCAAATTAATACAAAACCAACAACATTTCTCTGTACAGAAGCCAGTCTACAAAGCTACAATTTTCCCCACCTCAGTTCCCACATATTTAAGGTCTCCAACTACAAATATATAGCATATCCAAACACCTCCAAAGTGTCTACCCAAATAGTCAACAAATTGGGCTATTTCAGACTATGGGGAGGCTACTGAATACCCAGCCAGCAGCTCTCTTTTTCATATAGCACAGAAGTTCCAGCTCAAACATCTCCACTGACCTCAGTTTATGGCAGTATGGTATGATGAATGAAGAGATTTTAGGTAGAGAGGTCAAGCCACTTAGGGCTTCATACATCAGAACCAACACCTTGAACTCCATGAAGAAAACTACAAGCAACCAATGTAGATTTCTGAGCACTAATGTCATGCACTCATGGCTTAATCTGGTTGCTGCCTTCTATACTAGCTTCATTTTCCAAGCTGATGAAAGACACATACAGCATATTGCCATTGTCACTTCAAGATCAGCCAAAGTCATGGATGATGATATCAAGGTCTATTCCTGAGAGAACCTCATAACAAAGGTGGAAGAAAACTATCCTGGTCACTACTGTTATATTGTCATCTACCTGCAGCTGGGAGTCTAATGTCCCCGAAGGTTCATCACCAAAGGCTCTTAAGCAAAGAAAGCAGTCATGGGATAAGAGGAAGGGTCCTCTCCTGGATAAGAAACTAGTTAAAAGATAGGAAACAAATGGTAGGAATAATTGGTCAATTTTCAAAATGGAGGGCAGTAAATAGTGGTGTCCCCCAGGGGGCTGTACTGGAACCAGTACTGTTCAACATATTCATAAATGATCTGAAAAAAGGGGTAAACATTGAGGTCACAAAATTTGCAGATGATACAAAACTACTCAAGATAGTTAAGTCCAAAGTGAAGAGTTACAAAGGGATTTCACAAAACTGGTGTGACTGGGCAACAAAATGGCAGATGAAATTCAATGTTGATAAATGCAAAGTAATACACTTTGGAAAACATAATCTCAACTATACATAAAAAATGATAGGGTCTAAATTAGCTGTTACCACTCAAGAAAGAGATCTGGAGTCATTGAAAAATAGTGGTAGGTATATTTGTTGATTCAGATGGAATTCTGTCATTACTTTGGGGAGAAATTTAGGGTGTGTTCTCATGGGTATCTTGTCTGGGTGGAACACTGTGTATGGTGGGCCAGCCAGTAGTACTTGAATCTCTCTTACTCTTCCGGTGGAAGTTATAGCAACTAAAAATGAGTAAGGCATAGCTGGGAAGAGGCCATAGGTTCGAAGAGTCACTCCATGATGGCTAAAATTACCATGTTAAAGTCCCGTGCGGATACAGGGTCCTTGATTGTTGGGCATACCTTAATTAGGCCCTTCAGAAACTTAACAACCAACAGAAGAGAAAAAATTGTATAGTCCTCCACTGGTGGGTGATGATCTGAGATGGCAGGTAGGTGCACCTTGACAAAACTCAAGGACGGGTTCTTATGTCTTAGTTTCAATAAGTATTTTAAGGATAGAGCTACCACTCATTTTTGGTGGCACTAATGGAAAAATTTCATCCATTTTGTTTTGTTGATTCTTTTCTGCTGCTTATTAGAACTTCTCTAACTAGGCACTTTATTGACAACATCCATCCAGCTGCAATGATATGAGATGGGACACCAAGTTTGGGTGTAGGATCTGTCCCCGATTCTGAGACAGCAGGTCTGGGAGTAGAGATGAGGTTTTGGATTGGAATATTGACAGGTTCAGTAGGTTTGTGAACCAGAATTGCTGGGGCCACCCTGAAGCTATGAGGGTTAACTTGACTGAGTCCTGTCTGAATTTGCAGAGCACTCCAGTAACTAGAATAAGCATACATCAGATCTTCTGACCAGGGTATCAGGAATGTATCTGCTATGGATCCTGGCCTCATTCCACTGGTCAAGCAGAATCTCAGACATTTGTTGCTGTATTGAATGGTGAAGATGTCAACTTTGGGATTGCCTTAGTCCATGAAAAAGTCCTCTACAATTTTGTCTTTGATCTCCCCATTCATGATTTGGGTTGTCTGCTAGAGCTGTTCAGCAGTCCAGGTAAGTGTACAGCTGCTATGGATATCCACTGTTTGATGCACCAATCCCAGAGCCTGATGGCTTCTTGACAGAGAGGAAAAAAATTTGACTCCACCTTGATTTTGATGTTGTTTTTGATTTGTACCAACTGCCCTTATATTAGGTGGAAAAAGGACTCACAGCTCTGTGTTCTAGAAGATTGATGTGCATTCTCTTCTTCCCTGGGGAACTATAGATCGTGTAACTTTAATTTGTCCATGTGGGCACCCCATCCTAACAAGGATGTGTCCATGATGATGGTCTTGGACATTGGGGCATGGAAGGGGACACATTTGCAGGTGATCATCAGGTTTCTCCACCATTTCCATGAAGACAGGACCAAGGGAGGGATAATGAGAGGCTCATCCAAATGATGTTTGGAATGTGTGTAAACCAACTTCAAACAACCCTGCGAGCAGCAGAGGTGAAATCTATCATTCAGCATCACAAAGTACTTCTGGGGGAATTCTGCGCCGCTGTAGATTTCTGAAATGGGATCCTAGCCATAAACAGGACTGCTGTGTGTTCCTTTTTGTAGATTTTGTGATCTCTTGTCAACTTCACAATCTTGGTTAGTTGGTGGCTCTGGTATGCAAACAGACTTACCTTGTAAGACACACAATACATGATGGTCAGCCAGGAAGAGAGAAGTGTCTCTGACCCTTGCCTGAACAGAATCTGTTTATCACCTTCAAGTGACCTATCTTAACCTTCATACCCTAAGAACAGAGTTTTCAATATACATACATAATTTCTTAAATATCATCCACACTTACATCTTGCAATGATGAGGATGACCAGTGCTTCACTAGCTTTTGTAGAGACCTCACATGCCACCCTTTGGCGCATTATTATGTAGACATGAGACCGAGGGGATCGCTGTAAACCCATATGTATTCCTTATGCCCTCTGCCAGTTGGCACCAAGGGGTCCCTGGATGACAGAGTATCCGTGCTCTATTGTATCCGTGGCTTATTGGTTGGTGGTGACAAGTGTGCTTAATGACTTCATTAAGGGGCGGTCTGGTACTTCTGGAGTCAGTGGATGTTGAACTCATCTCTCGACTGTCCCATTTTGAATCTCTCGGATTGGAAGGGTTGACTGGTGTGGGATGGAGCAGTGGATCATCTCCTTCTACAGAAACACTGACCTTTCCTGGGTGGTTCTGATGTCCTTTGGTGGTAGACGGGGAGAAACTGGTCTCTGAAAGGGGTATGGCTATTTAACATGTCTTGTCATTGGAGCTGGTGCGTACACCCTGAGGGAACCTAGGTTAGCTCATGAGTCCTTCAGCGTGTACATTTTAGAATTTCAACTCCTTTGAAGGGCAGATCCTCCACCATCATTTGGACTTCTCTTGGGAATCCCAATCCTTGAAGCCAAGAAGTCCATTGCATAACAGCTACCATTGCCCTAGATCTGGCAGTTGTGTCAACCGCATCAGCTGCTGCTTGCAGGCTTGCCTGGGCACTAGTTGGCTTGCATTGACTGGCCATATAAATTCCTCGCTAGCCTCCTTTGGCAGATTATCTGCAAAAGCAAGTAGAGCAGTCTCATGTATGTGGAAGTCATACTTTGCCAATAAGGCCTGGCAATTGGCCACATGGAACTGCAGGTTCACCAAGGAGTAGACTGCATCTATTCATCCTACAGAGGATGTGCATAAAAGAATTCCACACCTTCGGGAGGCATTCATTATATCCTATTTGCCTTCCGAGGTGTGCCAAAAAAGACATCTACCACAGGATTTTGGCAGGGTGCATAATAGCCTCAGTGGCAGGGAGAGCTATTATTCCCACTGAAGAAGTCCATAGTATGTCCACTAATTTATGTGTCTGCTCCTGTACCTCTTTAATGGGGTCTGGAAGGCCTCACTATCCTTTTTAATAGGTCTTGGAAATTTTGTATTGGCCAACTGTGGGTCTGTTGATGGGACTACAACCTCATCAGGAGACAAGGAGGACAGGATCACCAGTGCCAGAGGGTTGTCCTCCGGAGCCATTTCTTCCCTGTTGGAGAAGAACCAGGAGGGGTTGTTGGGAGGTCTGTGGAGCCAGCACTGCGGCTGAAAACACTTTATAATGCTGTTATTTCTTCTGGCTAAAGCTGCTCTGAGCAGGCCAGGGTCCCCAACAGGGCTATATGGGCATTGGTGGGCAGGTGGTATTTTTCCTATTTCGAAACTGGGAATGAATTATAACTGTGCATGTATTTGTCAATTCAATAAAGACAGAGGATCTCTGAGCAAATGTGGCATGTATCAAGGTACAGTTTAAAGGCCCAACTCTGGTGCAGTGTGTCTTGACTCTCTATATGACATTGAGGGTTGCAGAGAAAAATCTGGGTAGGTAAAGATGCTGTTGGTATGGATCTTCCTCACCACCTGATGATGCCAAGGACAGTGTATAACTTGGATCCATAGGTGGTGCCATGGCCCTCAGCGTGTTAGGGATTGATGATGCCACAACAGTGGATAGAGTTGGTGCTGACTGTAGTGCTGAAATCAACAGCAAAGAAGGCTGCAGGTCTGGATGCATCTGCAGATGCATGGATGCTGAGTACTTGTACGGTGCCGTAAAATGATGTGGTATGGATAGGGAGGCTGGAGCAGCATTTTCTTGAGGCAGCATCACAACTGCTCTTCAATAAAATTGTTGATTGCATTTTAGGATCTAGTTTTTTATGTACTAATATTTATGGATTTCAGTAATTTATTTCTCTATATGTTGTCTATTTCCTAATATAAAGTATCTAAAATTTAATTTGGTTTATTAACAAAGTGAGAACTACTTTATAATAAAGTATATTTATCAGTTTATAACCTATTTACAGAACTGAGCAAAAAATCCGCAATTAGTAATTTATTCAACAGACAAAGGATTTTACCTTTTTAGTGTCCGTAACAGATCTCCAAATTCTCAATTATCCATTATTTAGACTTGTAAATTTATAGGGTGATCAAATATTAGTCTGCAGATTGCTGGTGAACAGTTTGTTATGAATATTTGCTGGTTAATTATATAAGTCACATGGCATTGTTCCAGTTCATCCATTGGGTGGATTTATGTAATTTACCAACAGAGTGTAATCTGGTTTGTTATGTGAAGAACACTACTAAATTTAATATCCATGGTAAATGCTAGTGAATAACAGGGAGTAATGGAGGATAGTCCAAACATAAAAATATTAATATTAGGAACTACCTTCCAGTGTTGACATGAATTTATTTCCACAAGCACTTTCTTATCAAAACTATTTTGTAATGAAGTAGAAAGAACAAACAATCACCAGGATGCAAAAGACAGCATAAACAGGGAATAGTAAATACCTTGAATCTAGTAAGCCTTCCTAACCCACATAGTCGAAACAGGAAAATCAAGTAAACTGACAAACCACAAGCAATGGAGTGGAAAAAAAGCATAAGAATTCCTAATTAATACAGTACATCTTCAAAAAGTAGGAGTATTTTATGGTATTTTAAAACATTTTCCATTTCAGATGAGTGACAATTCAGAATACATTGCTTTTATATGGTTATATTTAGTGATAAAGTGATGCCCAGCTTCTAAAGAGCTACGCATATACAGTGCCAACCACAATTACTTTTGTTCATCACAATGAACCATGTTTAAGTCAAAGCAGGAAGACACAGTTAACAAAGCTGAAAGATAAACGAGTAAAGCTACACAAGTTGTTGGGAAGAAAACTTCTTAATCACAGGAATACTTTCAGGAAATTTTTCATTTGTCATAAAAAATGGTCGCATAGTAAAGGAGTTAAAGAATACTGGAAATTAAATGAAAATGAGGTGCACAGGGAATGAAGAATTTTATTTTATTTTATTTTAAACTTTTTGTAAAAGTCTGTTTCTTGTGCACTTAATTTCCCAAATCTGGCCCACTCTGAGCACTTCACAGTTTGTGAAAAACACAGATATGCATTGATAAATAGCCAGGTAATTGAGTAATCAAAGGCAGAATTGCTACATCATTGGAGCAACTGAGGGGGTTTATTGCAAAGAAAATGACAGCACTGTCAAATAAGCTCTTCAGAGCAGGGACCATCTCTTTCTATGTTTTTACATGGTATCTAGCACAATGGGGTCCCAATCTTAGAAGAGTCTCCTCCGTGTTGCTGTAACACAAATAAAATAATAAGAATACTCAAAATTGCCACTGGATTTAATTATCCCCACCCAAGTAATCAGATGCAAATTGATTATTAGAAAAGATTGTAGAGACTGATACAGGTTCCTCTACATTACAATAATGGTCGCCTTTCAAAAAATTTAAACTCTATGTAGTATTTTGTAAACATAAGTATTACTCATCTTACAAACTTGGCAGAACATATATAAGCAGCAGGAAGGAACCTTGCCCTGCCTTAAACCTTGGTGTCTGCAACATGTCTTGAAATTGCTGCTCACAAAAAATAAAAGCACTTCTTTGTAGTTCCGGTGTGACTGGTTCACATGCATCAAAAACCAGCCCTGCATAGCTGAGACCTTTTCATATGTTCAACAAAATTACGTAATTTGTACAGAAGTGAAATTATATATATAGACATATCTGGACCCATTTTTGGTCTGCCCTCTTTCCCAGCCAGTGGAGTTTTTCCCCAAATTACAATCAAGATAATCAGTTAATGGTATTCCTACAACTGTCAGAAATGTGTTACAGCAAATGTTTGCAAAAATGGGGCAATGGGAATCAAACAGATCTTCACATTATTTCAACTATCATATTAATCAATCCAACTCATATATAAAATATTTGTACGAAACTTATGAACTACTTGACCTGGAAACATGTTTTTAGTATTCCATAGTTAACTGCATGTTGTTTTATACATTAGAACAAAGATGAACCTTAACCAAAACCTCTGATCCAAACACCTCCAAATTTGTGGGTTCAAAATCTAGATCCTAATTTTGTAGCTCAAGCATATCTGTAGTCAGAAGCATGAAAGGCAGGAAGTACGTGATATTCACGTAAAGCACATGAAGGAAAAATGCTATATAAAACAAATTTTCAATCTTGCTATAAACTAAAAAGCCTGATGCAATTTTAGTGGTGAGCCAAACCAATGCCAACACTTTACTTTGTAATGTCAGCATAAATCAATCCGATATTGCAAATAATTAATCAAAACACCATTAATCAACACAAATACACCTCAGCAATATAAAAACCACCATATAACTTCTTTGTACAACCCTTATCTTACACTTACTACCACACAATTTTCCTAATTTTCATCTGTGTGTTTCTTTAGTAATCATGAAGATTACATTCGTAACAATATACAATACGAGCAATTCAAAAGTTAAAAAAAGTAAAAAGTAAATAAAACTATGATATTGATTGGGTAGGGATAGAGAAAAAGGAAATGATAGAGAGGGGAGGGGTGGAAGTGGATAAATGGGCAGAAAGACGATGGTGCAAAGGGAGACAGAAAGAGGGGGAATGCAAGGGTGACAGAGAAACGTAAGGGTATGTGTACAAGGAATGTTGGGGGCAAGAGTGAGGAGTTAATTGGCGTGGGTGTGCATGGAGGGGAATGCAGAGGTGCAATGGTGAGGAGGGGACAAAGGGGGGAGCTAACGTGTACACTCCATCTGCATTACACTGCCCTAGGGATGCAAGGCAGTGGCTCTCAAGCTTTCCAGACTACCGTACCCCTTTCAGGAGTCTGATTTGTCTTGTGTACCCCAAGTTTCACCTCACTTAACTACTTGCTTACAAAATCAGACATAAAAATACAAGTGTCACAGCACACTGTTACTGAAAAATTGCTTACTGTCTCATTTTTATCATATAATTATAAAATAAATCTATTGGAGTATAAATATTGTACTTACACTTCAGTGTATAATATATAAACAAGTCATTATCTGTACGAAGTTTTAGTTTGTACTGACTTTGCTAGTGCTTTTTATATAGTCTGTTGTAAAACTAGGCAAATATCTAGATGAGTTGATGTATCCCCTGGAAGACCTCTGTGTACACCACCACCAACCCCCTCCCCACCTCCCCCCAGGGACACACTGTAAACTCAGCTGTAAGGCAGCTGTAAACTCAGTTTAACTGGCCACTACATTCTGGCTGCTTTGCAGTGCTACTGAGTGGCATAAAACAGCTACGGTACACTGGGGCATCTGGCCTAAAAAATGTTTAAATTCTCTTTTCAATTTTAGATTGATACTTCATATGTTCAAATCATTAGAAATATCACAGGGTAATATTCTTTTTTGGGTTTCTTAATTAGTGCTCATTTACAAATTTTTTAAATAAAAACCAAGGAACTTCTCAGACAATACTAGTGCTGGAAAGAAGATTGAGAGTATGTATCAGTTTATATCAGTAAGGTCAAAACCCAAGGATGTTGTAGTTGCTCCTTAACCACTTGTTATAAAACCAGAAAATTCGAAATTGAGGTTAAACTTAAAAGACATGTTAAGGTATGGAAATGCAGAGTTCAAGTACCCAAATTATCTAAAGTCTGCCCTTCAGTGACACCATTGAAGCATGAGAAATGGGAGAATCTAATGTGTTTTTAAAAATCCGTTTAGTCTAATTTGGGACCACAAATATTAAAATGCATTAATAACAATCATATGGTTATTGCATGGTTTAACTACAGGTCAGACTTAATAGTTGTTATCTGGGAATATACAGTAGTATATACAATGCACACACATACACACAATATTTTCATATGGGTGCTATACACACACACACACACACACACACACACAAATGATTGTTTACATGAAGGGAGTTAGTGAAGTATATTTTGGGACTGGGACTATATGAACTGAAATAAATATATATTTTTTGTAACACTTTTATTGCACACTTTTATAAAAGCACCAACCTCTACCTAAATGCTCTTTAAAGTACGGTAGGTTATCAATGCCAAATAAAAGAAGAGCATCATGCTTTTGCACAAGCTGCAACTGTGAAAGGGAGTAGATAGCTCAGGTTAGTCATCTGAGCACCCAAGATTTCACAGGTCAAAATCCTCTCAAAGCCTGGGCAAATGGATGTGTTTAGCAAGTAGAGTCAGATTTGTACTTCACTGTATTTATGGCAGGAATTAATTTTGCCTCTTGCTTTTGTTCTTCATTTCCTCCTTTCACTCAATTTTCCTTTCCTTTCATTGTGTTCTGGTGTTTCTCTGCCCAATGTATTTCTGTAACGTTTAATAATTCTTTCCCCTACCTTTCGTTTATTATATCTTGTTCCTTTATTTATCACTTACTCTCCTGTCTGTACTCACCATTAATTCTCGGTACCACATCAATTCCTCTCCTTTGCAACTGCAAATCTACCACTTACTCTACTTCCATTTATAGATACATCTTACCCTCTGCTGCACACCTCACATTGTCTCTTGGGGACTACTTCCTCCTACCATGACAGTCTTAGAATTCCTGGGACTGGCCAAGAAGCGTCTGCTTCTAGTCTCCTGTGCACATTTTTTCCACAGAACAGCAGACTTCTCTCTACAATCCTGTAGAACTAAGGCTGTCTACACTTACGCTGACATGTAGAGTACAGATACTGTACACCCCCCGAGCACAGATATAAATAGCAGTGTAGACAGTGAGTCACTGCTTAGATGAGTAAAGACACACCAAAACCTCAGAGAATATAACCTACATAGCTCGCTACTCATCCAAGCCATGGCTACTATGTCTACAATGCTATTATTTAGCACTGTCGTGTCCTGCTGCCTCCCTGTTGCCAGAGGCTTTCCTCACTGCAGGAAGAAGCTCTGACAGCAAAAAAAGGCTCTGGTGTGGGGAGACAGTGGGGAAAGGCTTTGCCAGAGTCTTTTCCTGCTGCCTCCCCATTGCCAGAGCCTTTCACTGCCAGGTGTAGCTACACACCACAGCATGGACACGACACAGCCTGCTTTTCACTGTGGCGTGTAGCTTCACGTACCCTACATGCCAATGCAAATGTAAACAAGGCCTGGGAGGTTTTAGGAAAAGGAATGAGGGAGGAGGAATTAGCTTCTTAGACACATGGCATGACTAGTGTTAGAGTTTGCAGAGCTCCAAGACCAGGTCTGAGTTTTTAGACCCCCACTTGTACACAAAAACCGCCACATTATTGGCAGTGTCTGCTTAGGAAATGAACATGACTGGAACAGTAGGAGCTTTGAACTTTGTTGCTCAAGCAATAGCGTAGCGGTTCCCAAACTTTTTGCCTGCATGACCCGATTTGGAAACATATTGATTCCTGGGACCCCATCTCTACTTCACTATATTCACTGCTGGAGGTTGAACCAGATGCAGCACCTCTGCAGGCCCCCAACAGACATATGTGCTCTGCAAAATAGCATCCTCCAGGAAGCCTGACCTCTCACATATGGCGCATATGAGGTCACGCTGAGTGGAGGATGCCATTTTGTAGAGTAGGTCTGGACATGTTCAGACTTGGTTTGTATATTCAATCGGGATTGTGGCCCCATCAACTAATGATACAACCCCACTTGGAGGTCCCAGCCCATAGTTGGGAACCACTGCAGTAGGGATGTGGATGTACTGTTTTCAATGTACTTAGCTGAATACTGTTAGTTTCCCATTTAGATGTGCAGTGCATTCATTCAAATTTAAGGCAATTGGTTGCATAGGACCATGAAGAATAGAATAGAATAGAATAGAATAGAATAGAATAGAAAAGAAAAGAAAAGAAAAATAGAAAAACTCCCTGAACATTTTAATTTTTTTTTCAATGTTTATTCTCTGGATTGTTATCTGAAACAAGCCCAATTTGGTAGTAACCAAAAAAAAACTCCATCATCCATCTTCTAATGGCTGTTCAGTGTGTTATGTGAATCAAGTTGATTGCCCTGGTCCATCAATGAACCGGTATCCACAATAAAAGAAAAGAAATGTCTCCACAGTGAGCACTAACTGGTCTCCACTTTAACTGGCTGGACGAAGAGGTCAAGGGCTGAATGGGCATAGAAACTGAACTACCCATTCACCACCAGAGTTGGTTTATTGAAGACATGCTCGAGGCACAGTGATGGGGCCATACGATGCTGCTTGCAGTCATACAGCCCATGTTGTAATTTCTCAGTGGATGTTAACTCCTTATGGAAGGTACCAGATTCATTCACTTATGAAGTGATTTGCAGAGGTGCAGTCCCTATAAAAATTAGGTCCCTAATGTTTTAAGGTTTATGAACGACTTATTCTGTTTATAGAAGTGAATCTTTCATAAGGTAACGATTATTTCCTCTGGATCTTAATTCCTTAGTGAATTTGATTGTGTGAATTAATATATAAAAAGGTAGTTAACAATAAGAGCCTAAAACTCTTCAGTTTTTGTAAAGGGTAAAGAAAACTCATGTTTATATATCTTTGCTTGGAAACCTAACATTTACCAAGATAAATAGTAAGGTAATTATACTCAATGTTACTGAAAGAAAATGACAGAGGCTTATGTAATAGTTCTATTTCTGCAAATCCGAGTTTTTTAGATGCTAGCCTGCAACCTCTATTTTACCCAGTCACATCCCAATTACCTCCCTAAGACAAACTATAAATTGAGTTTATAGTTTATTTTAATATTTCCTGCCGTCCAATTATATGGATAAAATATCCTGTATACTTGTGCCATAATCCCATTTCTGACAAAGAGAAGGATATATATGCCTGTAGTATAATATTGTCTTGCAATCTAATCTATCTCTCCATATCTTAGACCACCCAGACTTCAAAATCTTAAAATAAACAACTTATTTTCCTTAAATTAGTTGGAGAAGGTACACAGGAACTTTACATGGAAAATATATCTTTCAAAATGAACCCAATAATTAATCATGAAAAACACCATGTAGCATGGGTTTGCTTACAATTCCATTAAGAAATGAAAAACAGTTCTCCAAAACCAGCAGTGAAATACTGCAATATAACATGAGACAAAAAACAGATCTTTGTTTTTCATTCTGAATGGGGTTTGGTGACACATATATTACATTTCTTTAGAAATTTAACAAGAATCTATGTCTCAAAGAATATATATTTAAATATTTTTAAAAGAATAAGGAAATACTTCATAATCCGCAAATTTGATGTAGTCTGGGAGAGCAAAATCAACAAAAAATTAAATTGATTTGAGAGATTTGTAATATACTCCCATTTGCTAAGAAAAAGCTAAGTCAATATGAATAAATGTATACATAGAAACAATGTAAACATCATAACTTCAGTTTTTCAACAATAAAACAGTAGATAACAATTTATGAAAAATTTAGGGAAAGCAAAAGATATTGTGAGTTGAAGTTAAATAGATAGGCAAGATCAAAATCATTGTATGGAGAGGGTTTTAAAATTAATATTTACTTATTTTTAATTTAGCTGAGATTTTAATTGCTCTCAGACAAGAAAATACATGAATTATTCAAATGCTTCACTCACATAGCAAACAGGCGGCAACAAGAAAATTAGCTAATTTTGCATTAAATATTATTTTAAGGATACACAAAAACAGTATATGATGTGTAGAAGTTACACATCTGGTTGAATATTTTACTGTAAGGACTGTGGCTAAGATGTAAAAGCTGACTTGTGATTTTAATGTGCCCAACTTAAGAATCCTTGAAGGAGGCTGATTTTTCACAGTCAGGGTCTTCAGTACTTTCTAAAAATCAGGCCCTCTTAAGGTGTCTCCAGGTGGGCACTCCAAAACACGGAGGCACCCAAAATCACTAGCCACTGTTTAAAATCATGACCTGTAACTACGATTAGTAATTGATACACAAGGTTTGATCCTGCATGCATGTGCCAACTGACTTCACTGAGAATGTTGTGTGCACAAGGAACACAGTCCAAAGTGAGCATTAAAAGACGATCAGATCTTCTAAAGATACAGAAACCCAGCAGTTTTAACTGAAAAGTCAGTAATACTATGGTAAGTTTAGTACAACTCCTCCAAGGAAGAACCAAACCCCACAAAACTACATATAAAAGGATAATTTACACTAATTGGTTGCATAACCACGATCAAGCAAGACACCACCATACCCACTGGTATTTTGCGGGAGCGTGGGAGTGGGAGCCAGGAACTCTCAAATTCTAATCCCTACTGACCACTAAATTGCTGCGGGCCTTTGGTGTGTGGTGTTTGGGACCTGATCTCTCTCTTCTTCTCCATCTTTAATCATTTTATTTTTATATTAATTAATTAATCACTAATTGTATTATTAATTTTATTATTTTAATACATTTAATAAATTTAATTTATTAATATTGATAGTACAAGCTCATTGTGGTGATTAATTTTTGTACAGCACTTTATATTTTCAAAAAGTGTTAATACTTTTACTATTATTACTTTCAGTCAGTGAAGTGCAGATAGAAGTCTCAGAAAGCATGTGGACAAACATACCTGTAACAATTGTTTAAACCTTTACAGAGATACAGTAGGAAATACTATTTCCAAGGTGTTATTTGCTAGAGAAGTTAAACTATACATGGACAAAGAATTTTTTAAACATATACTGGAGAAGACATGGGATCAAAGGCTCCCTAGAATAGACAGGACAAGCTCTTAGCCCCTCCTCCACGCCAACCTCACTATCTGGCTGCTCAGACATCTTCTCAGCCCTCAACCCATTTGATCCTACACTGAGCAGAAGTCAGCTGGACCCAAGGAGCAGAAAACTTGAATGGCTAGTTTCTAGACTAAAATCCATGAAATATTCAGTAGTGTCATAGACACCACCATTACCCTTCCCATTATTTCTGCAATATTTTTCTAAGTAATCTCACGAAGTAGATGCTTTGAATCTTGCAAGGAACATGATCCAAAAAAAAAAAAAAAAAGAAAGAAAATGTAATTCACAGTGGAAGAAGAATGGCAGTAACAAATCTGCTACCCCGTAGACACTGAAAACCTAACACATGGCTTAGAAGACAGATAATTATTTTGTGCAATATTTTCTAGATGGTCTTATTATTTAACATTTATATTCAAATAACATTTTAAATGTTAAGTAATGCCTAGAGTCCTCAACCAAGTTAGGATCCCATTATACTAGGTGTTGTATAAACATCTAGTAAGTGGCAGTTCATATTCCAAAGAGCTGGACATAATTATTTTTAGATCTAGGTTTCTGTGAGGCTTTGATACAGTAATCTCATGAAATCTTACAAAATTAAATCAAGCTGGCTTAAAGGGAACACTATAGACTGAAAAGTGGGTAAAGAACCATAAAAATATTAATTATAAACAGCAACGTATTGAGTTTGGGGAGATCTCTAGAGGGTGGCTGCAGATTCATGATTTAGGCCTAGTATCATCTAGCATTTTTATTAATGAACTGGAAGAATTAGTAAACATCCTATTAATTACATTTACAGATAATACTGAAGTAGGGGGTGCTGGGAATATTATTGAGAATGGAAATAATAGAAACTGAAAGAGTTTGGAAACATGGCAAGAAAATGTAACTATATTTATCTTGGAAAAATGCAAGATAATACAATAGGGAAAACAATCAAATGCACACTTAATGGAAAGTAGAAACTTGGAAGGAGGCTTGTACACCTGGGGGTGACACAGAACTGCAATTTAGCTGGGATTTTGCAATGTGCTATAGGATTGAAATGGTAAGCGGGATTTGTCCTGCATGTGTAGAGCGGCATCTTTTAATAAAGCAGGGAGACACTAGTCCCTCTATACAGATCTGGTGAAACTGCACCTGGAATATGCACTCAGTCTGGGGGCATTTCATTTCCGGGAGATAGGGGCATCTGGAGTGGATTCAAAATGAAATAAGTTGAGGGAAAGAACAGGACAGAAGAAGTCAGATGTCTGGGAAAGATTAAAGTTTTAGATTCCAAAGTTAACTTGGCTGAAGGGATCCTACTCCTCCGAAAACAGGAACTGATCACAGAAATAAAAATTAATGGTAGCTTAGGTACAAGTGATCATGACTTGATCATATTTATGAAGTGCAAACAGAACAAATTCCAGACAATAATATATATTTAGTGATTTAAAAGGGCCAATTTCACAAAATTGAAAACAATTATGGGCCAAATTAGCTGGGAGGAAGAATTTAATCAGAAAAATATGAATGATCACTGGGAATTGTTTAAGAACACTTTATTAGATGCCCAAAAAGCCACAATCAAGGTAGGCGGCCACACTGGTTAAAAAAACTGACCTAGTTCAGAGGGGAAGTGAAAGCAGCTCTAAAAAATAAAAAGAATATATAAAAATTGGAAGAAAGGGGAGGTTGAGAGTAATGAATAGGTCAGAAGCTAGGAATTGTAGAAAATGTATAAGGGAAGCAAAGGGACACAAGGTGAAATCTATGGCAAGAAGAATTAAGTAAATAAGAAAAAGGTTGTTTTCTTAAAGTATATTACGAACAAAAAGAAGCCTAACAAGGGTATTGGTCCATTACTATATGGAATTGGTAGAATTATCAATAATAATGCAGAAAATGCAGAAGTGTTCAATAAATATTTCTGTTCTATCAGAGGAAAAAAACAGATGATATATCATATTAACATTCTTTGCATTCCACTAATATCTCAGGAGGATGTTAAACAGCCACTACTAAAGCTATATATTTTTAAATCAGCTGGTCTGGATAATTTGCTTCCAGGAGTGACAAAAGAGCTGGATGAGGAGCTGGCTGGAACATTAATACTGATTTTCAGTAAGTCTTGGAACACTGGAAGACAGCTTCTGTGCCAATATTTTTAAAGGGTAAATGGTATGACCTAGATAATTATAGGCTAGTCAGCCTGGCATTGATCCCAAGGCAAAATAATAAAGTGGCTGATATGAGACTTAATTAATAAAGAATTAAAGGGGAGAATATAATTAATGTTCATCAACGTGTTTATAGAAAATAGATCCTGTCTAACAAACAATTTTTTAATGAGATTACAAGTTTGGTGATAAAGGTAACACTGTTGAAGTAAAGACTTTGACTTGATACATTTTGATTAAAAACCTTGAATGATATAAAAATAACACAGCACACAATAAATGGATTAAAAGATGGCTAACTGATAGGTCTCAAAATGCAATTGTAAATGGCAAATCATCATTGAATGGTTGTGTTTCTAGTGGGGTCTCACGGGGATCAGTTCTTGGCCCTTTGTTATTTCACATTTTTATCAGATACATGGAAGTAAACATAAAACCAGCACTAATAAAATTTGCAGATGACACAAAAATGGGAGTATGGTAAATAATGAAGAGGACAGGTTGGTAATATAGTTCAATTTGGATTGCTTGGTAAGCTAGGTGCAAGCAAACAACATGTGTTTTAATATGGCTAAATGTAAATGCATACATCTAGGACCAAAGAATATAGGCCATACTTATGGAATGGGGGACTCTATTCTGGGAAGCAGTGACTCTGAAAAAGGTTTGGGCCTGTTGGTGAATATGAGCTCCCAGTATGACACTGGGGCCAAAAGGGCTAATGCCACCCTTGGGTGCATACATAAAGGAATCTTGAGTAAGAGTAGAGGTTATTTTACCTCTTTATTTGGCACTGGTGAAAGCACTGCTGGAATACTGTGACAAGTTGTGGTGTCCACAGTTCAAGAAGGACGTTGATAAATTGAGAGGGCGCAGAGAAGAGCCACAAGAAAGATTAAAGGATTAGAAAACATGCCTTGTAGTGATAGACTCAAGGAGCTTAATCTAGTTAGTTTAACAAAGAAACGTTTAAGGGATGACTTGAGTCCAGTCTGCAAGTACTTACGCGAAGAACACATATTTGATAATGGGCTCTTAAATCTAACAGACAAAAATATAACACAATCCAATGGCTGGAAGTTGAAGCTAGACCAATTCAGCCTGGAAATAAGGTGTACATTTTGAACAGTGAAAGTAATTAACCATTGGAACAAGTTATTAAAGGTCATGGTGGATTCTCCATCCCGGTCCATTTTTAAATGAAGATTGGATGCAAAAGATATGATCTAGGAATTATTTTGAGGAAATTCTATGGTCTGTGTTATACAGGAGGTCAGACCAGAGGATCACAATGGTCCCTTCTGACCTTGGAATCAATTAATTATGGGGAAAAATTATACAATTGGGAAGCATTTAACTGAAAACCATGTGACATGAAGGGCTGGATGTGGAAAGTGGTAATGGAATAGTCTCACATCCCTTGGACACTCATTCAAATTCATTCTGGTCAGTACCGATTCAAAGGCTTTGATAGCAGACTGTTTGGTGGTAAACTTGGTGGTCTCTGTTCCGGTCTTATGAATTGGGTCTCCATTTCAAAGTCCTCCGAACATCATCTTTGATATTATTCACAGCAGAAAGGCCAAGAATTGAATGGAGAAGACAACTCCCTGACCTCACTCACCTCCCATCTCTGCAGAACAGCGGTTATGTGTACTGTATGTGTCTTGAGGAAAGAGGACTCTACTAACTGGATTGTCAATCCAGCATTTTTCACAAGATCACTGGCCAAAATTTTCAAACTTGGCTGCCTAAAGATTAAGGCACCTAGAGAGGCACCCACTTTGTAGGCAGAATTCCATTCCCCCCACAAGCTCCGTGTGCACCACCCTCCTATCCTCCTCTATTTCAGTGACTCCCTGCAACTCCTGGCATGAGGGAGGGTAGGTCCCCCAGGGGCTCTGTGAGATCCCCCATTTCTTCCTTATGTCCCTCCATCGCACAGACCTCCCCATTTCTCCTTCCCCTCCGTGTCCCGCCATTCTCCCCACCATTATTATTTCTTTGATTTTTTTTTCTGGGCGATAAGTTATTCAGCATGTCAGCATTTTAAATTCTATTGACAGGATGGGCAGTGAGATGGAGATGATAATGAGGGTTGAAAATGATGGCATACATTCTAAACAATTTTAAAAAGTGATTCTTCTGTCTTCTACCTAAAACAGAAAAGCTGTAAGTCACAGTGATTCACTCAGTTCCCTTTCTCTATTGCTTCTATATTTCTCAATGCTTGTAATTATTTGCGGCAGACACTCCTATCTGTGACTGAAAAGAGGGGCTGTTCGGACTAGGGATATTTTCTCCAAGTGTCTGTCTTCTGTTTTTAACCTTTCCTTTCCGGTTTTTACCCATTTTCCTATCCACTCTCTTCATGTGTTTTCTTAGATATCTTTGTTCCTTTCCCCCACCTCATTGTGCCTGTCCTCTCAGATCTCTCCACCTTCATTCACTCAATCCTTGCCTCTTCTCTTCGCCTCTTTTTCTGCTCCCTTTCTTCTCCTCTCCACCTTCCTCTCTTCCACTTGTTTGTCCTAGACTCATTTTCTGCCCCTTGTCTTATCTCCCTAGATTTCCCACTATTCTCTCTTGTTCCTACTTTATCCTCTCCTCCCCATTCAGCCTCAGAAAGTCTTACATTTGCCTTAGGATTCTGCTCAGCAGTGAATCCCAGTCTCTCCCCCTACCAAAGAGTCCCACCCTATATTTCCGCGCTACCAGGTTCCAGCCAGCAAGACTGCTTCCAATCAGCACTGCATTTCCTAGTCTGGCACTATCACAGGTACGAACCCAGAAACATGGCAAAGAACGAACAGAGCTCCAACACTGTAGGCAGCAGCGGAAAGACACGTAAATAGATCCAGAGTTGTGCTCCACCTCTGGAACAGTGCCAGTGCTCTGGACCACTCAGTCTACCACACCTTGTTTTTTCCCATGTCCACACATGCTGTTCTCCACCATTCCACAGTTGCTCTCAAGGCTACCAAAAAACCCAACCAACCTTTAACCCTGCCCAGCATTTGTGGTTTTAGTTGCTGTTGGGTTTGTTTGTGATCATAAAATTAACCCAGGAAAACAACACCTTTGTGTTACATATCTATTTGGCATCCATAGCAAATGTCACCCAGTATACAAACCAAAACAAGATGGTTTTCCTAACTGCTGACGCTACAAGTGCACCTCTATAGCGTTAAATCAGGTGGTGTCATTTCTGCTTCATGCGACACCCACAAAAATATTTTGAAATCAGAACGTCACTGAAAGTGCCTTGATGCAAAACTCAAACAGCTATGTTGACTTTGCACTTCTGACTTGTAGTAAGAATGTTTGTCACTAAGCTAAGCATATAAGACTGAGAAAGCACACAGGGAGCAGCAGAAAGGTTTTTTAAAAAGGCTGTAAAACTAGTACCTAACTCTATATAATAACTAGCAGAAAAATTTGAGATAAGTCACTGTGTTGGTTACTTTTCTTCCAAGTCTTCTTTGACACTGGCCAAGCCTCCCTCATCTGCCTGTTCTTACACTGAATGCTTCCTGATCACATGGCTGCAATTCAGAATGAAACCAAATGATGCAGAAAACTACATTTGAACTTTAACCTTCTTCCACCCTCCAATTATTCCCCATTTCCCTCCCTACTTGGCAGCAAAAATTTCCAAAATGTTAGGTAAAAGTGGATTTTGCCCTCCCCCACCAATTCAATTTTGAAAACACTGCAAGTATCGTATGTTTCATTTGACAAGAACAGTTTCTTTTTGCACACTGCTGCCTAGCATGTTATCTGCAACTAAAAGTAGAGCATTTAGAATGAGGGGCAGAAAGAGAAATGGAGGGGTAGGGACTGCTTGCTCAGAAGAATCTTTTTTCTGGTGACAATGTGACTAAAGATAATCTTTGTTTATCTTGTATGTTTAACTTGTATTTGGTATATCCAAAGTATTGAAAAAATGTGGAATTACAAGTGAGTTAGTGAACCAACCCATAATATAGGGTATAATTTCTAGGCATGGTAAAGGCAGGAAAACAAACTCAGCAGTTATTATAGCATATATTTTCTCTGTAATTGTTCCAAGACTTCTGGTACAATAATTTCACAATTAAAGTATACTTTGACTAACAATTTTACAGCAGAAAGAAACAAAATTATGTTACGTTACTCATGCAGGCAACTATACTTGAAATGCATTCTTGTTATTGGAGATTCTTACACAGTTTAAGGATAAAACTTCAGAGGGGAAAAGAACTGATAAACTCAAGGCTGAAGAAAACAGAGACGGATTTAAATATTTAATGTCACCCAACCACTGAAATATGATTAGTGAAGCTCAAGGAATACACTACTTTTTATTTTACAAAGTGGGCAGACATGGGGGAGACATATTTGGGCTCTTCAAGGATAAAAAACACAGCAAAATTCTACGCAGCTAAAACTACCTTTATATCACAGTTGCTTATTTCTCCTCAGTGTGATTAGAGCCTCCCATTTCCCTCATTACAGGCGTGATATTATTGAAGCAAAGCCAACAGTAAGTTAGCAAGCCAGCAGGGGAGCAAACTGATTATACAGTTAGCTGTGGAAAAACTGAAATTTTTTATTAAAGGGAAATGAAATGCAGTTAATTTATTCTTCAGCTGAACTCCTCCCAGACTGCACTTACTCTGCTGGTACTTTGACTTTTCTCTGCTGCTAGACTTTTTGCTGCTAGACAGCCAAGAAATTACAGAAGCTTTACTGATTAAGGCAGGCTTTGAGGTTTTATTCTGTGGGTTTTTTGTTTTTTTTTTAAAACAGGATGATTTTTTCCATTAACAATTACTATATCTCACTCTTAATAGAAGACAGAATGGCAGAAAGAGGAAAGAAATAAGTGTGAAACATTTGACTGTATGTAAACTGAAAGGCTTTGCCATCTATTTTTAAATGGTATTTACTGAGGCACCAGTTGCTTAATTAAGGTTGAGTGGAGTTTTGCACTTAAAAAGCAGGGAATCAACCTCTTTGTTGTGTATGAAAAACCCAACGTATTGTCCCCCAAGGACAAGGGCTTACTCTCTTTGAATGCCAAATTTATTTTCTGATCATTTAAGAGTTGATCGGTTTATTAGTGTACAAGTTAACATTATTTTTCCAAATGACTACTTTAAAGAATTTAGTATCCAGCATCAGGCTTCCCCCCCGAAATGATCTTAACAGAATAATGCAGACTCGTCAAACTTCCCAAAGTTAAAAACCACAGACATTTTGTCCATAGGGTACACCTGAAGACCCACCACCTTACAAGCATTTCCCTCCCATTATTCTTCAGACATGAAATGTTCTTCTTCATCTGAGGTTGACAAATATTCTTCTATAGAGAATTCCATGAAGAACTGCCCTCTTTCAAAATGGCTGCCATCTTCCTTTATTCTCAATGGGACTGAGGCCAAAGGCTGTCCTTAACATAGATGGTCATTGCTTCTGTTCATGTACCTCACAGTGTTTCTTTTCACCTCCTGCCAGCACTGGGGGGGGGAGGGGGAGTGGGAAGGGGAGGGCATTATCTTCCCTGAGGACATCTTGGCTTCTCTCCCACTAGGAATAATGGGAGGTAGTAGCCTTTCTGAAAAAGTGCATCTAAACTGAGGAAAAGTTCCAGAGGGGTAGCCGTGTTAGTCTGCATACAGCAAAAACAATGGGAATTCTGTGGCACTTTAAAGACTAGCAAATTTAATTTCAGCAGGCACAAAAGCTTATGCCTGCTGAAATTAAATTTGTTAGTCTTTAAAGTGCCGCAGAACTCTCGTTGTTTCAACTGAGGAAAGTTGAGATGACTTTTATGACTTGAACTGTGGATCCAGTAATGTTGAGGACAATTCTAAATGAGGTGGTTGTGCACTGACACTATAAGGAGGGAAAAATGTGTTATTAAAAATTAGCGTAATCTACTCCAATCAGGGAGCATAAACACTAAAATGCCTTCCTTTGATTCGTATGGCTATTGTATGGTATACCTGCAGAGCAGAGTGTGAGTGCCTGAACTGTGCATTTCCTACCGTAAACACATTTGGATTTCTTTTAACAACTCTGAATTTTCTCTATTTATGAACCTTGATTTTGGGATACTTACCATACCCCTCATCTGTAATTGAGGGTAAAATACATTAAAGTACATTAAAATACATCCTTAACTCCATTTTAAGGAAGTTTTTGTCTGGGATTCATAAAGCTCCTGCAATATTATAGGTCTAACAAAGAGCCCTAAGTACACTGAATGCAAATATTAGCATAAAGAACAATGGAGCCTAATACTTCCAAACAAGTGAGCAAGGTAAGCAACATAAATACTATTAATAATAGAAAGTTATAGACTTTGGGATATAGTTGTATTTTTTTTCTAGTTTTGGAAGTGAGACATCAAGTATAAGAGGGAGGTGTCTAACTCTCCACACAGTGTGATTGATCCATGGAAATAAATGAAAAGGGTGGGATATATTTGTATTTTAAAATACAGCATTGCTTATTTCAGTGAAAATGAGTAGAAAAAAGATGAGCTCTAAAATAACATTGTGCTTGCATGATGGATTTTTTTTTTAAGTACTGTTTAATAATTTGGGTCAGTTGAGAAATTGTTTAATTTACACTGCCAGCTCTGGCAGATCTGAAGTTTGCCACACAGTGGCAGCAAGTCTATTTAAAAGTTTTGGGGTCACATTACTCTCTCGTATAAGTCAATGTAACTCCACTGACTGCAAAGTGGTGCCTCTTTATAGTAGCAGTGCATTTGGCAGAGTCAGTTGAAGTCAATGGACATATGTCCTTTGGAGAACTTGCCTCTTATCTTGAAGAGCCCAGAGGGTTTTTGTTTGTTTGTTTGTTTGTGGGGGAGGGGAGCAGTGAGCATTTCTTGGATTACATTTTATTTGCATATCATATATATACTTAATATATATATACTTAATATATGTGTATATATATACACACACACACACACACACACACACACACACACACACACACACACTTAAATATAGAAGCATGCCCACTACAAGAGGAATAGCAAACAAATCACTGTAGGTATGTATACTATAACCTGTGCAATCACACACATTTAATATAAAATGTATATTTTCAGTCCAAGAAATAAAAAATGTTTTAAAATAGGACCCTGGCTCTGCTATATCTATAGTATCTTTTTGAACAATTTATCCTCTGATCCATATTATTTATCTATTTTTAAACGGTATCTTTTATACATGGCAATGGCCCAATGAAATGTATAGTAGAGATTAAAAAAACAGGTTCCATTGCAATATCCACTATGAAACAACCAAACAATAAAAAAGGTGTATGAAGAGTCAGACAGCCAATGATGTGGCAAAATAGAATCTAATGTAATTCTCAGAAGCAAACAAGGAAAATGTGATCTAAATGAAGTTATTATAAAGAGGGTGCACAACTGATTAGAAGACCCCATTTAAAGTGTAGTTATCAACGGTTTGGCTCACTGTCAAAATGGGAGGACATGTCTAGTGGGGTCCTATAGATGTCTGTCCTGGGGTCCAGTTCTATTCAATATTTTAACTAATGACTTGAATAATGGAGTGGAGATGGGTATATAAAATGTGTGGATGACCCCAGGCTGGGAGAGATTGCAAGTACATTGAAAGACAGGATTAGCATTCAAAAAGACCTTGACAAACTAAAAATTTGATCTGAAATCAACAAGATGAAATTCAATAAAGACTAGTGCAAAATACTTCACTTAAGAAGGAAAAGAATCAAATACATAAATATAAAATAGGAAATAACTGGAAAAGCAGTAGTGCTGGAAAGGATCTGGGGAGTACAGTGGATCACAGATTGAATATGAGCCCACAATGTGATGCAGCTGCAAAAAGGCTAATATTCTGGGCTGTATTAACAGGAGTGTCATATCTAGGGGCTTGGCTACACAAACATCTAATTTATGGCAAGCTGGGTGTGAATGTAGCCTGCGCTAGCCTGCTGCAGTTAAACTGCTCATCTGCACCCTGGTGAGCCTCTTCAAAATTGGATTGGATCAAAGCATTCTAACGAACTGTTAATGTGCATCAGCCAGGTGCACCCAAATAGTTAGACTGCCACAGGCTAGTACAGGGCAGAGGCACACCTCATCTTACCACTGTCTAATTGTTCATGTAGGCAGGCCCTTATAGATGGAGGTAATTGTTCCACTCTACTCAGCACCGGTGAGGCCTCAGGTAGAGTACTGTGTTGAGTTTTGGGTGCCAGAGTTTAGGAAAGATGTGGACAAATCTGAAAGAGTCCAAAGAAGAGCAACAAAAATGACAAAAGGTTTAGAAAACCTGATCATGAGAAAAGGTAAAAAATACAAGGCATGTTTAGTCTTGAGAAAAGACGACTGAGGGGGGACCTAATGACAAATCTTCAAATATGTTAAGAGATGCTATAAAGAGGATGTAATCAATTGTTCTCCATGACCACAGGGCAAGAAGTAGCTGGCTTAAGCTCAGCAAGGGAGATTAGGCTGGATAGTAGGAAAAATTTTCTAACTGTAAGTATAGTGAAATACTAGAATAGGTTACTAAAGGAGGTTGTGGAACCCCCATCATTGGATGTTTTTAAGAACAGGGATGTCCTAAATATACTTGGTCCTGCCTCAATACAGGGAGATGGACTAGATGAGCTTGAGATCTCTTCCAGTCCTGCATTTTTAGGATGGAAAGGCTATACAGTGAAGCATAGCAAAAGTGAAGAATTAAAGGTCTTCCCAAACTACAGTAAAGTTATCAATAAGGTATCATGAAGTATAACTTCACATCTGTAGTATTCAGTACTTAATTCAGTTATTTATTCCATCTCTCAAAGTCCATATTAACTAATAAATCTATCCATTTTTCGTGAGGTAGGAAATATCTCCATTTCACTGATTAGGAAACAGGGTCAAAAGATGGTAAATATCAAATATCAAGTCAATGACACAGCTGGGATCAGAATGTAGGAGTTGCAAGCTTCTAGCCCCATGCTCCAACCATTAGACTTCCATGCCTTTCTAAATATTTTTCAGCTGATTACTTTAAAATGCCAAGATTTTCAAAAATTCCCACTACCTATCCAAGAGAAAAATATATAATTTAGATGGCACAGCGCCCAGCAGAATAGGGTGAGTCAGTTGCAGAGTTGGGAAAAGATATCCAGCATGCTAACCAATAGTCCTCTGCTGTAACCAATAAACATACCTCCAAGAGATATAATACACTCATCCTTCTCTGCAACAAATGAAAAAAAGGCTCCCCAGTGTGTAACCTCCTTATCACAACAAAAACTGATCCCTCTCCCCTTCCAATGATAATTTATAAAATAAGCTGCATGTTAGTCCAATTAAAAATTGAAGAAATAACCTTGCACAATAGGGATTAAATATAGGGAAGTGATAAACTGGAAAGATTAAATCAAGTCAAGATGGCACATAAGTCAAGCTTTTGGGAATTTTCTTAGCATAATATTGAATATGAATGTGCCAGCATAAATTAAATGGAACACAGAATCAGAGAGAGTTAGGAGATTTTCATTTTAGGGAAATGTGATGGATGTGTGCAAACTTCTTGAGTGAAACTGATGTATAGTGTAATAGAGTCAAAGGGACTTGTTTTGCAACAAGCGGGGAGCTGTGTACATAGGGAGTAACCACACAGGTGACTAAGGAGGTAGGATTAGGGATCGAAGGCCAAGGTTGGGATGCATCAGACACCCAGCATTGTGGGAGAGGAAGATGGGTAACTGTCGGAGATTTATTTGAGGATAGAGAGCATGATGAGTCAGGTAAAGTAACCACATTTGCCTTGACCATGTCAGGGCTGTCAGAATGACTCTGGCCTTCTCCTGCTTGATCTTGTTTATTGCCTTGAGGATGAGAGATGTCAGAGGGAGGGCATAAAACAGTCAATCCATCCAAGACAGGAGGAAGGCCTCCCCCAGGGAATTGCAACCTAACCTCCCGCCCTGGAGTAAAATAGGTTTGTAGTTTGTAGTTTGTTTGTAGTTGTGGCAAAAAGATCTACTTCTGGAAACTGCCAAGTCTGAAAGATTTCAATAAGAATCTGGGGACCCAACTCCCACACATATTCTTTGGAGAAGCACCTGCTGAGCATGTTGGCTGTGACATTCTGTATGTTGGATAGATGCATTGCTGAGATCCTTATGTGATGCTTTATGCACCAACTTTACTGTCTCGGCACAGAGGGAAGGGGATCTCACTCCTCCTTAACAAGTGAAATAAAACATGCAAGCCACATGTCTATCATGACTTTGATGGATGTGTCTGATGAGAGGAAGGAAATGAAGATAGGCATTTCTGACTGCTCCGAGCTCCAGAAAGTTGATATGGAGGGTGATCTTTTGGAGTAACCATCTGCCCTGTGCTGTCAGGGAGCCAAGATGCATCACCCAACCTAACAAATGCATCCACATTGCAATGAATCTTCCATCTGTCTAGGGAATGCTTCACTCATTGGGAAATTGAAACTTGCTTGTCTAGTCTGTGTCTGTTTGGCAAGTAAACTATTCTAAGCCACCCCTGGAAACAGCAGAGGTGTAACCTTGCAAGCTCTGTCACAAATGTGCATGCTGCCATGTGACCTAAAAGTTGAAGGCAGTTTCTGACAGATCTGAGGGCTGTCTTGAATTGTTTTGACAAGGCTCAATTATGTCCAGAATTATGTCCCATATCCATGGGAAGAGATGCCCTGAATGTCAGAGAATCCAGGGATGGCCCAGGTCCAAAACCAAAGAGAGTGCTGTTCTTGTGGTGAACAATACCTCTTGGTAGGATCAACCCCTAAGTAGCCAATCGTCGTGGTATGGGAATACCATGATAGCCTGATGATGCAGATAAGCAGACGTTACTGATAGGACCTTCATGGAAAACTCTTGGAGCTGAGGAGAGGCCAAAGGAAAGCACCTGATATTGAAAATGATCCTGGACCACCAAATTAGAGGAATCTCTTGTGAGATGGATGTATCACTATATGGAAATATATATCCTGGAGGTTGAGAGCTGAAAACCAATCCCCTGAATCTAGAGAAGGAATTATAGCTGCCAGGATCACCATCCTGAACTTCTGGGATCTTACAAACTTGTTTAAGGGTCTTGAATCTAAGACTGGTCACCACCTTCTGTTGTTCTTTGGTATGTGGAAATAGTTTGAAATAGAAACTCTTTCCCCTGTATTAAGCAGGTACCAGTTCTATCACTTCTAAATGAAGAGGGGTCTTTATTTCCTGTCTTAGCAGGAGCTTGGGATCCCTGAGGAGGGATGGAGAAAGAGGGAGTAAGATAAAGTGGATGGTGTAGCCCAATGCATGCTGGAAATTGGAGAATTAGTTTTGAAATGGGGGAAGGCAGGCAAAACAATGAAGCTGGCAGGCTAACAAGAGGGGGAAATTTAAATCCTCGACTGTCCTGTCAAAACTGGCACTTCAATGACAATGCCTGTTGCAAAGCCACATCAGATGCATTAGAAGGTCTCTTTCTCTGGAACCTGTGCCTCTTCCTGGGGTTTTCTGTGGAATCCAAAGAATTGTATAGGGTGGGATCTTTGAGCCATTTGCAATCTGCTGAATTTCCATTTGTTTGCAGGACTATAGCTGCCTAAATGAGTGTGATGGAATCTTTTAGGGTATGTAATGATTCATCCCTGTTCTCTGCAAACTATTTCAATCCATCAAATGGGAGATCCTTGACTATGTGCTGGGGAAGAGACACAACTGTAGCCAGAAAGTGCTACACATCATCACCACCATAGAAACAGAACGGGCCATGGCTCTGCAGCACCGAGCTACAGCTGCAAACCATGTTCTTGACAGCAACTGTCCCTCAGCAACAGTGGCCTGGAACCGTTGCCTTTGATCTGGAGGAACGTTCCAAATTTCACGTAGCTGGTGAAGTTGTACTTAGCCATCAGAGCTTGGTCATTCACAATGTGGAATTGCAGCGTAGCTAATGAATAGCCTTCCTTCCCAGGAGGTCCAGGCACTTTTAGTCTCTGTCATATGGGGTGGATTTATAATGGTGTTGTTTGTTCCTCTCCTTCACTGCATCAATGACCAGAGAGTTGGGAGGTGGGTCAGAAAAGAGGAATTCAGAGTCCTTGGTGTGGATATTCTGCCTCCATACATTTCCTCTGAGGTTACTACAGGACATTGTGCTTTCCAGTTCTTGTTCTAATCTGTTGCACAAGAGCTGTTAAACAGATCCTACACTTCCACACCAGAAGTGTCTCTGGTTCAGTAATAGGTGAAGTAACTCGTATCTGAATGTAAAATTTGTTGAGATCTACTGGAAATAAAGGTGCTATTATAAAACATAAGATAATCTTGTTATTCTAAGTAGACTCTTAAAAGCATATCAGATTTCTGTTTTCCTTATATTCCTGAGCTCTCATTACTGGCAACAACCTGTGCATTATTTATAAACTAATCCTTTCCAGAGAGTAGAATCATACTAATTATAATATCTCCTAAAGAAATTTTGATAGAAAATTTGAGATTATTGTGATGCTGGCAGACCAGATGCCAGCTCATGCCAAAGCCCCAGGCCTCACTGAACACTGACAAATACGTGGCTGGAAACCAGTCTGGCTTACCTCTGTTAGCATTGTTAAGATAAATATTCAAGTTGTAAGAATGTGTTTGGTGTCTAGACCTTAGGTATCGTATAGGATGCTGCATGTATTGATCTCACTTAAAACCTCTGTAGCCCATAGTATAAAGTTATACTGAATATTTGCACTGTAAACCTCTGTAATTGTGTAAACTCATCAAAAAGGAAAAGCAGCATTAAATAAGGTAAAGTGCTCATCCGGCATGCAAGATGTCCCATTCAAGGCACACGAGGCATTGTGTAGAATCAAAAGACAGAGACCCTGTTGATTGCATTCCTCACTCACTCCAGGAAGGGGAGGCCTGTGCATGATCTCATTCCATCAGCTTGAATTCTGGGATAAAGGGGATAAAAACCCCTGACAAGGAGAAATTGGGATCTTTAAGCTGTCTGGACTAAGAGGGGCAAAGATTGCTAAACAGAAGCAAGAGAACCCCATGCTGCTTGGCATGGGTCAGCCCTAAAGAGCATAGACAGCTGCTTATTTTAGAAGCTCATATTAATTTTTTAAATCTAAGGCTGTAACTCATTTGTGTGTGTATGTTTCCTGTTTTCACCTTGTAAATAACATTTCTTTTCTTAGTTAGTAAATCTTAATTAGTTTATTACACGATTGGCTACAGGCATTGTCTTTGGTTTGAGATCGGAGTACAATTGACCTGGGTTAAGTGACTGGTTCTTTGGAACTGTGAGTAACCTCAATGCTGTTGTGATTTTTGTTGTAAAGTAATCATCTATCACACAGTCCAGTTTACCTGGGTGGCAATATAGACTGGAATGCCCAAAGGGACTGTCTGTGACTCCATGGCAAGACTGTTATAATGCTTTAGGAGTTCACACTTGTTCCTGGGTTGGTGAAATCTAACTATAGAACATACAGCCAGTTTGGGGTGTTTGCCCTGTTTTTTAACAGTCTGCCCTGAGGTTGGCACTCATGATTGTGAGCCAATTCAGAGAGTGTGACAGTTATGAACTATGTTGAGGTTTCTATTATACCTTCACCTCATTCATTGTTTCATCCCACAAAAGCAAAAAAGAAACAAATAATGTCCAAATGTTGTGGTAGCACTCAAAATTATAGGACCGACAGATCTTAACAAAGATACGTAACCACATCACCAATTAAGCATTGTTCAGATACTGCCATCATTTCCTCAACATCTCTAAAATTGGCCCCTTCTGTTAAGGCCATAGTCCATGCCAGTTCTCTCTCACCTCAACTACCACAACCAACAATTTTCTGGATTATCTGATTCTCAACTCTTCCCTCTCCATTCTAATCCGAATGATGCAGTTATAGTGATCTTTTTCTCTCATAACTCATTCTTCCTTAAATTCTTCTTTTGGGCTTCCTGTCTGTTTCCAAATGAAGATCAGATTTCTTTGTCCTTGCTTTCTAAGCTCTGCCTATGCCTCAGATAGATTACATTTTCTCCTGCTCTCTGTAGCCAAAGATAAAAGATATCAGGTATATTTATGTTAGAGGTGAAACTTAAGTATTAATTAATGTTGTAAGGGGTCTACAGGCTTCAGGCCTGTAAAATATGTAGCTAGCCAAATTAGGCTTTAGGATTTAGGATAAATTAGCATAAATTAGCAATAAATCTGCTGAGCTTGTGTCTATGTTTGTGATATGCTGATGTTTTGAAAATAACTGATGAATTTGGATAATGTCTAGAAGAGATCACTGGTAGCGAGGCTGAAATGCTAGAAGCCTCCTTAAGGTAACTGCCTTTTACTATAGTGATTGGGTGATGTAAATATTAATGAATATAAGGGGAACTAAGGAGTGAGCCTATGAAAAACAGTGCACCCCAAAAGAAGTGGGTTGTGAAAATTCAAATAAGGAAAAGGGGTTAAACCCTTCATAAATATGTATGAACACTAGTGGGCGTCAGCCTAACACATTATACAAGCTGTATTCTGACCTGCATGTCATGGTGTGGGGGAGATGTCAGGATGACAGCCATTGCCGATGGCAAGAATGATGGAGAAGATGAGGACTAACACTTCAGGTTTTTCCACAAGGCATAGTGTGAGTAATGCAAATATTCTGTATTGGCTTCTCTATCCTTTACCAGATTGCAGTGTGTGCATTGTTTGATTGGCTAATAAAAGCCATGATTATAAAAAGAGCACTATGTAGTCTGTCATGCACCATTGGTTCTATTGATAACCTCTCTACTGTATTTGATCTTGGGGGCTGAACTCTGACCGATTAAAGAAGGTGTAAACCCTCACCTTGGGGTGGGTAATTGGTTAATGTAAATCATGGCTGCAGATTTGATGCCTGCACAGGGACCCCAAAGAGAACACACAGGGAAAGCACCCAATTTTAAAAGATTGGGGGGGAAATTAACCCCAATGGGGTATTTAGTGTTTAAATAATTTTGAGCTTCTGATCTTAACCAGCCAGACTGCTATAAGCACTGTGATTATTTGGAGCAGAGTACTTCCTCTTTTAGTTTGTTCCTCTTTTGTCTTCCTTGCTCTTCTGATCTACTTCCTCTTTTTATCTTAACTTCTGGATCTTATAATTTAAAAGGGAATTATTTTGTTTGAAATGTGCAAATCTTAGTGGGGGAGTATTGTAATTTGTAAAAGTGGTACCAAAGTAATTGAATAAACAGTAATAGGACCAAGCACCCACTTATGGACCAGAGGTCTCTGTATAAGTGGCGGAGGGAGCTAATAGACACTTCGACTGATCAGTAGGTTGAAGGGGTCAGACGAGCTAACCCTGATTCTCGCCCAGAAGCTCCTCAGGACTGCAACACCAACTGAGGATTGATGGTATCTTATGGAGTCCATTGGTCACTAGCCCTCCTTTTCAGTGGATAACCAGCTGTAAGTGGGAGGGGACGTGGGGAATGGGGAGGGAAGGAAGCGGCACCGTAAGGTGCTCCCTTGGGTACTGACCTGTTAGAAGGTCAAAAAGTCAAAGAGGGAGAGACCAACAGACACTCCCTGTAGTGGGGTTAAGGAAATTGTGTGTTGAAACCGGTTAACAGGAAAATTGTGGAAGGGATACCTGCCACTGAAGCAGTGTGTTAAGAGTTATGAGGACTACATTAAATAGCGATACAAAGCAATGGACAAATGGGTAAGTCTCAAAAGACCAAACGAATGAACTCAATTCATCAGAAGATAACGGAAGCTTACTTACTCACAGCTCTTCGAGGCCATGTGACCAAATATTTTGTAACCTATGGGAGATTTCCTGGACTCTGCCAGGCCAACTATCACCTATGGGTGATCTTACCTACCTCTCATGGAGATAGGAGGCTTTATGTAAATATGTGCACAAAATAAATTATCTTGTAAATGGATTCCACTAAAAATCTATTTGCCTTCATGATTAAATGGTAAATAATTTAAAGTCAAGGCATTAATTGCTCTCTATGCCTTTAAACTGTAGTTCTGTGCCTGAGTGATTTTTTTTCCTTTTCTTTTAAAGTCAAAGCTGATACAAACCAGTCAAGTTAAAGCTCTTTGGCCAGCAGCCAACATGTGCTGCATAAAAAGGAGGAAGTGACTTTCCTAGCCTATGTCTGTGGGGAAGAAAAGAGCAGACAAAGCAAATTCCTTCTAACCTAAATTTAATATAGGATTAAGATTTGCTGCACATGAACCAATGTTAAAACCTTCATTTTAAATAACGTATTTTGAACAAAGTCAATTAACACAGTTGTTTAGGGGCAGTGGTTCTCAATCTTTCCAGACTCCTGTAACCCTTTCAGGAGGCTGATTTGTATTGCGTACCCCAAGTTTCACCTCACTTAAAGACTACTTGCTTATAAAATCAGACATAAAAATAGAAAAAAAGTGTCACAGCACGCTATTACTGAAAAATTGCTTGCTTTCTCATTTTTACCATATAATTATAAAATAAATACATTTGAATATAAATATTACTTACTTTTCAATGTATAGAGCGGTATAAACAAGTCATTGTCTGTATGAAATTTTAGTTTGTACTGACTTAGTGAGTGCTTTTTATGTCACCTGTTGTAAAACTAGGCAAATATCTAGATGAGCAGATGTACCCCCCCTGGAAGACCTTTGCATACCCCCAGAGGTACGCATACCTCTGGTTGACAAAGTCTGGTTTAGGGGCATCTAATTAGTATACTAGTAATTTATAAAATTCAGCATTGGCTTCCAGGGCTTTGCCTGATGTAAATATAAAAGGTAACTTAGTACATGGCAATAGGTTAAAGGAAACCTTCTCACTACTCTTCTAATCTGTAAGGTATGGCAGGGAGAAGAAAGTAGGAAAGGAACACGTAAAAGCCTTGGGTAAAGTTAAAAAATATATGTTTTGTTGTTGCATGTTTGCATTGGCTGGACTGCCAGTCACAGAACTCATTGGTTTAAATTCTTGTTTGCTAATTTAAATTTAACTAAATGATGATTGTGTATCATCCCAAAGATAGGTATCAAGTCAGTTATGATTCTAAAATGATTTGCTATGGCCATGATAAAAGAAACCAGCAATGTATGCTTTATACAGGAATATTTTTTAAGGAAGTATTAAAACCTTACTAAAGTTTCTATAAAAAAAAAGAATAAAAATAAAAAATGTACCAGCCTCTGCTACCCACAGCATAATACTTACGATTATAATTATAGATCTTAATTTACCATTTTAGTAAAAGTGTCCAAAGTTATTCTTTATAAAAATGTTATAATTCCCTTTCATTTTATCTAGGTAAATAAAGCATGTGTTAATATTTTTGTTAAACCATTTGATTTTTTAAAAAATAGACTATGAATATTCAAGGAAGATACATTTGGTTCCTACCCAAACTATTTTTTAATAGGCAAATTAATTGTAATCTAGGAAAAAGAAGGCTTTAACCTAAGTATTTTTTCTAGATACTATGCTGTTTAAAAATGAATAAATTTCCAGTACTCATCTGTCTTATTGATCAATGCTGGTGTCAACTAAATACTTGAGCAATTAATAGTTGTAACCCTTAAGTTTCCAGGACCTGCCCTAAACAGCAACGTCTAATTTGTTGTTTAGTGGTTTGTTTATGTATTTAACTTTTGTTTTCCAAAGTATTTTGTATCATATGTTTACATATAACAATGCTAAGATTATTTGTCCCTTGGTTATATGTTTCATGGTTTTGTGACCATGTTTTTGCATGTCTTTTTTTAATTTGAGGGTTTTTTTGTTACAACAGAACTTTTGCACACAAAGAATGAAAGAATAATAATAAAACAATTTTTTGTGGTACCACACTATTTCAATATTGTAATTAAAATATAGCCATATTATCATAATACACGAATGGTAGTTCAATTTTTCTTTGCAAATGTCAGTTATAAATATAGGTATGTTTGTCTCAATCAATAATTTAATGATAAACAATGTTTGTATTGATTCAACTTTTGTTTAACCTACTGTTAATTGTGATTTGGGGTTTATAAAGCAATGTGGCCAGTTTGGCAAAACCCAGGTTAAAATTCATAAATTTATTAAAAACAAACCAATATTAATGTAGTACTGATAGCTATATTATAACTATGTTTTATTATGTAACAATATATATTGTTTAGTTATCTGTGTTATAAATTGTTAATCAGATTAATGCAAATATAAAAATAAATCAGATCCCAGCTAAGTAATATGGTGTTAGAGTAATTATCGGAATTATCACCCCTACAAGGGGGAGACAAGGTATGCACCCTGACCTGATTTTGAAAGATTTACCCTGGATCAACCTGTGATTGATATGCTAGGGATTGATATGCCTTGGCTTGTTTATTATAGGTTGATTCAGTTAATGGTATTTAAAGCTGTTGCAGAAAGCTCACGTTCTGCACAACACACACGAATGGACTTTTGTGGTGCATTTTCAGATATGTTAACTGTAGGTTTTTTTATTATTATGTTTGGGTATGAAATGCCCTTATAAAATGTTTGTTATTCTGGTATTTTAGAGGGTTTACCTGCTCAAATATCTCACCTCTATGCCACTTTATGTTATAATAGCGTTTTAGCCTCTTGCCCTAGCAAACTCTTTTATGTTCACAAGGTAAACGGACCCTTTGTACATCCAAACAATAAAGCTAATTTAGTCTCCAAAAAGTGATCTAAGGGGCTTGATGTCAATAGGCTCTCACACGTTTGTGAGCCAGCCTGTCATCCCCATCCAATGTCCCTGATTAAAGGAAATCTAAAGGACTTAGTCCCTGATTTGAAAGCCCTACACAAGTTAAAAATAAAAGTATTGTTAAACCAATCTGGCAGTTAAAACTCTGAGTGTAGATGTTCCCTTTGAAAAACATTAAACCTTCCAAATTGATTTTGTAGGACTACTATCTCTTACATAAAAGATGGCTGGTAGTGGATCTGTTTCACAAAATGTGTAAAAGCTTTTTCCTAAAAGGTTAGCTTCTGTCACTGCTAAGGCTCTGGTAGAACAGATGTTTTTTCACTGGGGAGTCTCATAAAAACAACCTAAGAAAGCACACCCCACTTTATTAGTTATGTATTTCAAAATTGTTTATAATGTAATTTAACAAAAGTTCCACTTTATCATCCACAGGTTTTGGGGATAGCAGAAAGAACCAATCAAATGATCAAATTAAATGCCCATGGCAATTTGGGATATTTTAGTTCCCATAATTTTAATGGCTTTTAAAATAACTTCTGCTGCCTCAACCGACTGATCACCTTTTGAGTTGTTGACCAAAATAAATGGAATTCAAGCAAGCCGGTGACTCCCAAATTAAGAAAATTAAAATGGATACACACCTGCAATCCTTGCACTCCATATACTCGAAATGCATCGATATGTAGTGGTTTTAATAAAACAAAAATAAAATCATTGGAAAGTTGGTAACCAAGTCATGCTCTTTTCATATATATTAAACCATGATTTCTGCCGCAGGTGGTTAAAACCAGATCACCTTATTAACAAGCTTACTTTATTTGAACATAAAATTTAAATCACTGGTAACAAACAAAAAAATTTACCTTGTTAAATCAACTAAAGCTGTACCAGGAAAAAAAATAAAGATTCATCTTTGCAGGTATTCAACAATCCAAGATCCTCAGAGGAGACCAAAGTTGGAACTGGCTCACAGAAAAATGTGGTTGGTGGCATTGTTCCTCCTCTATGGCAGCCTTGGTATCCTGACAGTTGGCTCCGGGCGGCACCTGGCCCATCAACTAAATGTAGATTCTTAACCTCCAGTATTTGACTCCCAGATGGAGGAAACAGAGAAAATTGAGAGTTCAGCCCTCGAAATCATCCAGATTAAAATAGGTGTAAACCCTCACCTTGGCGTGGGTAATTGGTTAGAGTAACCCATAACTATAGATAAGGCTACAGGCCTTTGTTGCACTGTACCACTTCGCTATTACTCTCTCCTTACTATTCCCTTTGTCTTCTTCCTTAACAATTCTGTTCATTGTGTCACTCCACACGCAGACCTGGAATAGTTTGCTGCTCTACCTTCCTCCCTGTTTCAGTGCATCTAGAGTAGACTCAGTCACCCTCAAATTCCTCCCTCTTCTTTTGCTATCTGTCTAACTAATTTATTCTTGATCTAGTGTCTGATATTTTAAAATATTCCTGTAATGGGTGGCACACATCTCTTGTGAGTGTCCCCTAGCTGAGTGTGTGCGTGCGTGCCTGCAGTTTTACTTGATTTTGCTGCTCATGGTGCCCTGTCAGCCACTGAGCTTTTCAGGCAGGTGTTCACAGTGACCCAGCCCTCCAGCCGAGTCTCACAAACAAGTGTGCAAAAACAAGACAAACTCCTTCCGGAGTACACAGTCTAAAATGTCCTCAATGTCCTGCAGCTCAGTCTTCTAAAACAGTTGAACAGGGCCCATCACAGTACTCTGGCTTGGTTGCAAGGTTCCTACTCTGCAGTTGAGCAGCACATTGAGAGCTTTTTCCCTGGGTGACTCCTTGCCTCTACCTGAGTCCTCAGTAACCCCAGCCTTCCTGCTGAGCCATCACTCTTAGACTCAGTTCACTGACCACAGCTCCCCACTGAATCAGTCTGATTAGTGCAGCCCCCTTCCCTGGGGTACCACAGCCCCTTTCCTTAGGGCTTAGCAACTTCCCCCACTGACTAGTGGGGGATATCTGGTCCCACCCACTGCTTTGGGTTCCAACCCAGGGATCTTTTAAGTATAGCAGCCTTGTGCTGCAGCCCTTTACTAATTGTTGCTCTACGTTTCCCTGGGTTACTTTCCCATATAGCCCATGTTAGCTGAGTCCCAGAAGCTATTTTTGTGCTTCCCCTGTCTCTGCCAGCAACTGCTTGCTTCAGCAGCTAGCCAGGAGCTCCTTCCTCACTCCCCCAATCCCTGCCAGCAGACTGAACTGGCCCTGCAGCTCCTTTTATATGACCTTTCTGGGCCCTGACTGGCTGCTCCCTGCAGCCCTTTTTCTGATTGGCTGCGTCCCACACAGCCATTCTATGCAGCTTGGAGGACCTCTCTACTGCTCTTTTCTGGAGCAGTGTGTGGCAGGGCCAGCAGGGAACCTCAGGGCCTAATATACCCCATCACAGTTCCCAAAACACAAACATTTAAAAAATTGTCAAGACTCTATGAAGCAAGCAAAACAATGAACACCAACTGCTTTCTACCAATACCGGCCATCTCCCAAGAGCTGCATTCCTTTCCATTTGTGGCTGACACCAGTCCTTTCCAATCATTATGACTGGCCATCATTTATTATACTGTCTAGCTAATATAGATTGTAAGCACCTCAGGGCAAGAACTTTGTTTTTTATAGGTCTGTAAAGCAGTGCACCAAGCACATCATTCTGTGCATAATAGATAATTATGCATGCTGAAGATATCCTCTCTTCACTCTCTATCCCCTCTGCACAGCCTCATTGCAAGAATGAATGCAGCAACATACAATGTTCACAACCGTTTCAAAGGCACAAAAAAGGCCAGAATTTTTGATCCAGAGATACTACAGGAAAGGTTCTGTGTTTTCCTAGGAAGTTCAAGGAGGTAGTCAAGCTATGGTTTAACTTTGGATTCCTATACACAGATTTTATAAAAAATAAAAATAAAAATCAGGCCTCTCCTTAGAACCTAAATTGCAGTTAGAATTAAGGAATTCATCTATTATAATTAGCCATCATAACAGCTGTTATTATATTGAGACTACAACAATTAGCCTTTACAACAAAAGAAGTTTTATTAATGCCAAGCTCTTCTAGGTATAACAAGACAAAACAGAACTACACAACCCCTTTCTGATTTAAAAAAAACAATTCTACTTTCATTTAAAAAAAAGGGGGGTGGAGGGACAGACAGTTGGGCTACACCCATCAGTAGGCGCCACTTTGGCCAAGTTGGCTATCACACAAGCACACAAAGCTTTGCTTAAGGGAAAAAGCAATTTTTTTTCCAGACTCAGACTCTTATTATAGCTTAGGTCAAACCCTGTAATAAAACCTTTTGCAATGGCCAACCCTAAAATATTACGATGCAAAACTTCTATTGAATTCTCTAATGAACTTGCTGTTTTCAAAGTTATCATCTATTCTGGAGCCCAGCTCTGACTTGACACAGAGAACATGCTCATCACAGCTGTGTTTATTTCTGTTTATTTTGTTATCCAGTAAGGCCAAGATACAGAGACTGACAAGTGTAACTTAACTGAAATTAATAACTCTTGTTTACCTTGTAGGAGGAAAGCAACTGTCTCATCCTCAGAAACTGTCACACAGTAAACTAAATAGAGATGAGGCTAGTGCTTTAAAACTGGGTTTAAAAGTAACAGAATTAAGGTAGTACCATCGTGGTCCTCTTACCTGAATAGAAGAAAAAATACTTTAAATATTGAAATAAGAGCCTATGGCCTAAATTCTGCCCTTGTGTATTTATATCTGTGCAATTACACTGAAATCACTGAGATTTCACAAATATAACAGAAAGCAGAATTAGATAAATTTCTAAGACATTTTAATAAGGGATTAGGCACAACACTGGAACCATTTTGGCAGATATTCTATAGAGACCATGGTTATCTCACTCTCTAAAAATCAACTGTGTGTGATCCCTTAATTATGTCTGAAAAGAGACTACCTTGCCAATTGCAGAATATACAACTCATTTAATGGAATGGCAAGCGGTACAGAGCAGTTCTCCAATTTATAAACAACAGGCGCATGAGACACAAAAGTGACCCCACTGAGACTCAACACTGTGTACATTTTCTCTTTGGATGCAAGTAGTACAGCTCAGAATCAGCACAGCCCATTTTGTAACATACCAGCAACACCACATATACTTGATTTAAATGTAATTTAGTGAGAGTCCAATAATATTGGTGTAGACATCTCAGATTGAGGAGATGGAACTGATCAGTCATTAATCATATTTTTAATTCAACCCAATGATCCATAAGGCTCAGAAAACTGACCCCATACTCCAAGTCATTCAGGCTATTATGAAGATGTGATGGGGACTAAGACGACCTAGCACTGTTTAACTGACCATGGATTTTGTATGTCATCTAGCACTGAATAATGACAAGTTGTGTTACAGGGAGGCAAGCACCAGAAAAGGCAGGGAGGCAAGCAGGTAGGCAAACAGAGGCATCTACCTAAGACACAGCTACACAAAAGGGTTGAACCCACGTGCTCAGAACTGAGGAGAGATTGAAAAACCAAAGCTCATTTTTGTGCTTATTTTATCTTGTCTATGGGAATGGCTTCTAGCATGTTCTCTCTGCAAATTGGCTTTTACAGCTCAAAATCTCTGTGGGAACACATGCTCTGACAGAATACTGTGTCTGAACTGAAAGGTTTGTTAGTTTGCTCAGATGAAACTGGAAGGAACATAAAATGGCACTAAAAGGTTTTCAAAGAGCCACATCTTTAAGGGTGTGGCCAACTTTGTGAGCACACTGGCTGCCAAACTGCTGAATGGTGGCTTGACAACAGCTCTGTCAGGCAACTGATTAGTCACCCAACCTGAACCATTACTCAATAAAAAGATTACTCAACAGAAGTGCATTTGGGAGCCACTAATAAGAGGACCAATGTCAGCAATTCTGAAACAGGTTCAGATGCCTTAATATGATCCATCAGGAAATTCTAGGGTAAAAACATGTAATAAGAGTGCACTTGTGAGCTGGAGTGAAGCAGAGAAGAAAAGCAGGGCCTTTCTTTAGGTTTGTACTCCTATGGTGCTGCATAAGTGATAAAACCCAATATCCCTATTTTATATGCACATCCAAAAGGGAGGTATGGCCTTAATGGTGAAAGCATAGGACTTGGGATTCAGGAAATTTCAGTTCCATTTTCAGCTCTGCTACAAAAATTCACCAACACTGGACAAGCGGCAACCTGTTTCTGAACTGGGAATATCTACCACACATGTGCTTTGTGGGTTAATTCATCAATGCTATAAATCCACTGAGATACCCAAGGGACAGATGCTAGATAATTAGTCAAGATTATCATAGTGACTTATTACAATAGATTGACGGACTCCTGATCAATCATGTGTTAACATGTTTTGTGCTTTTACTGAGTCTTTTTCCTATTTGTTGCTATGAGCTGGGGCTAAAGCAAGATGAAGTGGTGAGAAGAACTTCTGACCTTGGAAATAAAAATCTTACAAACTTTTAAAGTCAAACAGTTCCGCTCTCACCGAAGATAAACTTTTAACTCCCTCTTGTGGTTAAAAACATAACTCCGTAGCCAAGAAGTGGTATTTCAAATATTTTGATATAAAGACTTTTAAAAAAATCAATTCCTCATTTAAACTTGTCAAAATATTTTAATTTTCAGAGTCATAGACATGCTTGTTAAAATGGCATAAAGAAAATCCTCCTTACCTCTGCTCATACAAGACTATGTCAGGTGTTTGCAGCCATGCTTCTTTGTTTCTTCCCAGTAAATTTTATAACAGAAAATTTGTATGCATCAAATCAGCTGCTTAACTGCTTTTAAACAGTTCAGTTTCTGCACATTTATAAAGCAAGCAAATATAAAAGTGTAATTAAAACGGCGAGTAAAATAATGTATTAAATGTGATGTCCATATTGGATGCCACCACTTGGCCTTTCATGCACGGATACAACAGAAGGTCAATAGATTCCTTAGCTGGACCAGCTTCCCACCAGAAATTCTACTACAATAGCTACTAAGACTATGTAGAAGATAAGCACAGATTAAGTCTACCAAAGACTATATACAAGCAATCCTAGAAGCGAGTTTATGGGAATTTTTCCTATACAAAAACTGGTTGAATACTGCCAGAACATGCTGAATCCTGTCATATGTTTATAGACTCTGTTTACCATGCTCCAGGAGCAGTTGGAAATATAGGCCATCTGCTATAGAATGGCCCAACTGCATTTTCCTTTTGAGTGGAAGTAATCAAAATTCTGACTGTTCTGGGAAAGAAATGTTCAGGTGTTAGCTAAAATTTTCATTTCTAGGCACCAACATAAGCCTCTGTGGTCTGAAACAAGATCAAAAGATCCAGCTCTTTATGTGACTCACTTGCTACCATAAACCCTATAATTACTGAGACCTTGGAAATCACAAGCACATCAAATTATAGACTGGGACACAGACACTGCTAATAACTGCAAACATGAAAAAGCAATCCTGTGCCAGAGTGGGAACGCTGTCTGGACCATATAAATTAATATACTGTACTTAACAGTCTAAATTTAAAATCGACAGCTCCTTCCTGGGCTTATTACTTCCCAAATTAAGTGTCTTTTTTTGGTAACCACCTGCAAACTCATCTACAATGGCCTTCATGTCTGTCCTTTTTAGAACACCTTTGTTAATAGTTTGGAATCAATACTGCCTCTTTCGACTTCATATGCAATTTACAATGCAGATATAGAAGTGTGTCCTATTTACATATGAAGGGATAAGAGAATCGTCTTGTTAAAACACTAGACGCAGGAGATCTGGGTTCAGTTCCTGGTGCTGCCACATATTCCCTCTGTGATCTTATATGTCATTTAATTTCTCTGTGTGTTAGTTCTCCATCTGTAAAATGGAGATAAATGTACTTCCCTTCCCCCACCCTTTGTCTGTCTTGTCGACAGGAATTGTCTCTTACTGCGTTTGTACAGCACCCATCAAAGGGGTCCTGATGTTGGCTGAGGTTTACTGTAAAATAATAAATATAATCCTGACTGACATCTGGACCATCAATTTTGAGTGACACTTGCATGTAACAAAGGATTTAATGAATTACGGGTACGGAAAACCCAAAATCCTACAGCACTTAGACAAACAATCTGGTCAAAAATGATATTGGCTGCAAAATGATACAGAGCTGCTTTCTGGAATTCTGGCATTTTCTATAAGGAAAAACCCTCCTAGGAATCCAGACCTTCATGGCCACTTAGAATCTCTGATATTATATAACCACTTCCCATTGATCTTATTTATGAGATTTACAATACATTTGTACATGCTTTCCATCCAAGGATCTCAATGGTTTACAGAATGATTAGTTTTGCTTCATAACACCCCTGTGAGGTAAATATAATATACCTTTTACATAGAGGGAAACCGAGACAGAGAGATTAAATGACTTGCTGCAGATTGGCCAGAAAGTCTGTTACAAAACTGGGAATAAAACCATATCCTCCTGACTTCCAATCCTCTGCTTTAACCAAAGGACAGCACCATCTAATCAGTTTGATATTGAAAATCTAGACAGAGCCCTTGATAATATTAGAGATGAATGTGGCCTTGGTTGAACTGAGTGGTTTTGACACACATGAAGGGGGAATAACTTCAGAAGACAGTTCAGAATCTGAAGAGAACAATTGTGCAACAGATGAAGTTATTGTAGACAACATTAAGCTTTTTAAACAAAAGAGAAAAGAGCACAATAGAAATTTTGGACAGCTAAATGAATGAGTAGATAAAATGAAACTCTGAAAATTGTTCTATTGTGTTTCCTGACTCTTTTGAAGATTTGACCCTTAGAAAACTAATTTCTGGGTACATGTCACCTGGGAACTTGCTAACTTCCAGAGCTTTGTGTCACTAGGAGTGCTGTGCCTAGTAGGATGGAGAGTTCCTTATGGCTAGGAGGCAAGCTGGAACTCTTAGCACTAAATTCTCACCTATCCCTCAAGCTATACTGAAGCAAATTGCACCAGGAGGTCAGGATGGAGCAGAAACAGCATGAAACTTAGAATGTGGGTCAGATTGGAAGTGGGGAGGTTGCACTGTAAAGCTAGAAAAGAAGTGAGACTTTGTGGCCTGTTGCAAAGTGAAAAAATAGTTACTGGACAGTGTGTGTGTTTGCTGCAGAGGAGGGAAACAAAGCTTGCATTTTTAGAAGGGAATAAGAGCTGCTGAGATACTAAGATATTATATACTTGTGTTCAATACCCAACACTAAAGATAAGAACGCTCGGAGCCTCAAGTGCTAAGTCTAAGCAAAGATGCCTAATTTATGCTTGCCTCCTTAATTTTGTAGTAAACAATGATTTGGGCTTTTAGTTTACAGATCCTGTATCTGCAATACCTTTGTATATTATAGTTGTTTCTTTAAGAACCCATAATATTTTTGTACAATAACTTCCAGGTTACAGTTTGTATATCCTTTTTACTCAAATATTAAAGATCACGATAGGTAAGCTAGTTAAACACAATTTGAAATAAAAATATAATTTTAAACAAACAGGTCAGATTAGATGACCTAATGGCTCCTTAAACACTATGAAATTAAACTCTATGACTATTCTGCCATATACTTATATTGTAGATAAGGATGTAACAAATATTCATTTGTCATAAGTTCATCCCTTTCGAAGTATTTGCCTGAATGAGTTTGAAAACGTATTAACAACACTATTAAGTATTAATAGTAATAAAAAAACCCGCCATCATATGGCAGTAGCGAGATCCAGAATCAAAAGGCATCTCTTGAGCAAAGCCAACGTTAAAGACAGCATGTATAAGAGTGACGCCTCCTGACTTGGACTCTGCTTGGGAAACTCTCATAATATTTTATTTTTGTGGTGCGTGATCATTCAGTATTACTGTATATTGTCCAGTTGTTGTTTAATTTGATTGCATTGATTTATTGTATTTCTAATTAATTATCCGAGGCTCCCAGAATGTTGAGACCAGGGCCTCACTGAGAAATACAATGAGGTCAATTATAGTAAACTAAAAAATAAAATGCCTGTAAAAAGCTTAAATAGATACAGAAAAAAATCCAATTGCAGCTACAAATCGTATTTAGTAATAAACAAATCACTGACATGTAAAATCTAGACAAAGTAAGTGAGGTACAGCAGGAGGGTTAATGTCTCACCACCTCCCCAGTCAGAAAGAAAAATAAAGTACAGCACATGAAAAACATCCTTATAGTTACTAAAAATATAAAAATAGAGCATCTGTGAAAAATCACTAATAACCTAACATCAGATTTACCATCAACAGAGTACAGTACCTCACGCTGCTACCTGGAAGTGATCGTTGGGGTTCAGCCAGCACCACTCTCCTGGCAGCCTCACTCAGAGAAATCCAAACATGGCAAAGCCTGTCCTTAGTCTCCCAGACTCAGAGGGAAACAAAAATATGGAAGGGAAAGTTACAGAATAATAAGAACCAAAGTATTAAGTCTGCTCTGAGAAAAATTTAGCAAATACTTGAAATCTCCTCCCATTATCACATTTGAGATTGAGGAAAATCTTTGTCAAAAGTTTGAAGTTTTAACCAGCTCCACAAAATACATACTCAAGTAAATCAAGGTGGAGAACTTGACTTATTTTGGAGTTCTTTTTGCTTACCAGCTGCTGTTCTAACCTGGATTAGAGAGCACTATCCCACTGATTACAAGAAAAAAAAATCCCTTTCCATGTCCTCTGGGTCAGAAGAACAGGATAGGTATCTCTTGCCCCTGATCTGCTTGGTGTGATGCTGTATGGAACACGGGTGACCATTTATAATGTTATTGAGTCCAATGTTACAAAATGGCAACGAAGATATGCCATGTAAGGTATCAGTGGAAAGGTTATGATTGGCTAATTATGATAATCTTGTTCATATATATGTGTCATCTTTCCATCATGAGTTATAAATGTGTGATATATCTGCATCTCAAACCTATGATGTATTTCTGGGGGACCTCCCAGGCAAATTGGCATCAGCACTATCTAGCTTGTTTGATGACCCATGCAGGGCAATCAGCTGTACAATGCACCCAGTGAAGGAAGCCAGGGGCTACGCCTACGAGTCAAGTAGGACATATAGGAACATGCCTGTGAACAAGGGACTTGAAAGCTTTTCCATGCCCATGTGCTGTGAGCTTGTGTTTGGGACAAAAGGATGTATAAGCCACATGGCAAAGGATATAAAAGGCAGCTGCATTTTCTCCATTTTGTCTTCAAACCTGCTTCTCACCTCTGGAATAACTTCTCTACCAACTGAAGCTTTGAACAAAGGACTGACAGACCCATCCAAGTGTTGGATGTGCTCCAGAGGGACTTTACAAGCCAGCGAACTCACCAATGCTGCTAAGAATCTGATGTATGGACTTTGAAGTCACATGTATATATCTGATTGTTTTCACCATTTAACAGTGCTCTTCTTTTTCTTTTCTTTTCTAATAAACCTTTAGATTTAGATCCTAAAGGATTGGCTGGCAGCGTGGTATTTTGGGTAAGATCCAAACTTATATTGATCTGATAAAGTGACTAGTCCTTTAGGGATCAGAAGAACATTTTGTAAAGTGAATAGAGTTTTAAATAACTTATCACTTTGCTGATTGGGAGCCAGAGACTGAAATGCAACAAAGGGGGCTGTGTGATTTTTTTTGGGGGGGGGAGGTGAGGGGCTTCCAGATAAAGCATTGTGAGGGATCAGGAAACAAGGTTACTTACCAGTAACTGATGTTCTTCGATATGTGTTGCTCATGTCCATTCCACTATAGGTGAGTGCACGCCACCGTGCATGGTTCCTGGAACTTTTTTCCCCTTAGCAGACCCTGTAGGGCCGGCTCTGGTGCCCCCTGGAGTCCCATCACATGCCGTAGTATATGAAGCACTGCCGGCCCTACGCCCCCTCAGTCCCTTCTTTCTGCCAACTCCAGCAGCGGGGACAGGGGGTGGGTTGTGGAATGGACATGAGCAACACATCTCAAAGAACATCAGTTACTGGTAAGTAACCTTGTTTTCTTCTTCGAGTGATTGCTCATGTCCATTCCACTATAGGTGACTAACAAACAATACCTTTGGAGGTGGGTAGGAGTCACCAGTGAGCTACCCTCAGCACGGCTCTGCCAAATCCCGCGTCCTCTCTCGCCTGCTGGACAATGGTGTAGTGGGACATGAAGGTATGCACCGATGACCAGGGGGCGGCTTTGCAGATGTCCTGCAGGGGCACTCTCTCCAGGAAGGCTGTATACAAGGGTTGAACTCTGGTTGAGTGCACTGTGATGGTTCCTGGAAGCGGCACCCTTGCCTGCTCGTAGCAGAACTTGATGCACAATGTAATCCACGAGGAGATGCACTGGGTGGAGACAGGTGAGCCTTTCATCCGGTCCGCCACTGCAACGAAGAGCTGCATCTTTTTCCAGAATGGCTTTGTACGCTCGATGTAGAAGGCCAGGGCTCGTCTCACGTCCAGCGAGTGCCATCTCCTCTCCTCCTCCGAACCATGTGGTTTGGGAAAAAACATGGGGAGAAAAATATGTTGGTTACAATTAAATTGGGAAACCACCTTGGGCAGGAAGGCTGGTTGTGGCCTCAACTGCACCTTATCCTTATAGAATACTGTATAAGGGGTCTCCAAGGTCAAGGCTCTAATTTTGGAGACCCTCCAAGCTGAGGTAATGGCCACCAGTAAGGCTACCTTCCATGAAAGCAGGAGCAGAGGGCATGAAGCCATGGGTTCAAAGGGGGGTCCCATGAGTCTCAAGAGGACCAGGTTGAGATCCCAGGGAGGCACTGGGTTGTGGGACCTGCAGATAAAGCCTCTCCACCCCCTTGAGGAACCTGACTGACATGGGATGGGAGAACAGCGATCTCCCTCTAGTGGCTGATGGAAGGCCGAAATGGCCGCCAGGAGAACCTTCAATGAGGCCAGTGCCAGACCCTGGAGCTTTAGCTGGAGCCGATACTCCAAAATCACCTGCAGAGGCAAGAGGCTGGGCGGAATGCCCCAGGACTCCACCCAAGAGGTAAATGGTTTCCACTTAGCCCGATACACGACCTGTGTAGATTTCCTGCTGCCCAGCAGGACTTGTTGGACCTTCACCGAGCAGGCTCTCTCTCCTTCCATCAGCCACAGAGCCTCCAGGCCGTGAGGTGCAGGGAGTCCAGGTCCGAGTGCAACAGGTGACCATGGTCCTGGGAGTGAAAGTCGTGCTGCCTCGGGAGCTCCATGGGCGGGGTGATCGAGAGGTCCAGCAGCATGCTGAACCAGCGCTGTCTCAGCATGCTGAACCAGTGCTGTCTCAGCCAGGCTGGAGCGATGAGTATGATGTCTGCCCTGTCCCTCTTTATTTTCAGTAGGACCTTGGGCAGGAGCAGAATGGGCGGGAAGGCGTACATGACGAGCGCTGTCCAGTCGATGAGGAATGCATCGGAAATCGACCCAGTCTCGCGACCCTGTAGCGAGCAGAACCTCAGACACTTCACGATCCAGGCTGACACGAATAGGTCCATTTTTGGAACACCCCACTTCTGGAAGATCGTAGTCGCTACCTCCGGGTGCAGCGACCAGTCGTGGCGGGGTAGAAATGACCTGCTGAGGTAATCTGCCTCGTCGTTCCTCACTCCTGGGAGGTGAGAGGCAGTCAAGTGGAAGTCGTGCCTCATGGCAAACTCCCACAGATGAGTAGCTTCCTTGCAGAGAGCAGCCATGAGCACCTCCTCATGGACATGGCAGAGGCTATGGCCCTACCCACTGAGTCAGCAGCGTCTCTGGACATTTGGAGCACTTCCCTAGCCACCGTGACTCCTTCATCCAGGATGGTGGTGAAGTGTGTGGCCTGCTCCTGGGGCAAGGCCTTAGCAAACTGCCTAAGGGAGTCCCATAAATTTAAATTATATCTACCCAGGAGGGCCTGATGGTTGGCAATCCTGAACTGCAGGGCTGCCGTGGAATAAATTTTTCTCCCAAACAAATCCAACTTTTTGTCATCTTTGTTCTTGGGAGTGGAACCAGGCTGACCTTGCCTGTCCCACTCGTTGGCTACGTCTACCACCAGGGTTCCCGGGGCCGGGTGAGTGAACAGATACTCAAACCCTTTGGCCAGGACATAATACTTTTTTTCAGCCTCCTTCGATGTAGGGGTGACTGAGGGAGGGGTTTGCCACAGGGCCTTAACAATTTTGAGGACCCTATCGTGGACTGGTAGGGTCGCTCTCACTGGGGCAGCCGCTGCCAGCACATTGAAGAGGGTATTATTGGCCTCCACTAACTCCTTGACCTCCAGCCTCAAGTTAGAGGCCACCCTCTTGAGCAGCTCCTGGTGCGCCCTGAAATCCTCCAGCAGCACCATGTGGTCCTGGGAGACTGCCTTGTCTGGGGAGGAGGAAGAGGACTGCCGAGGCGCGTCCTGTGGGTGCTCCCCAGCCTGCCGAAGGGATGCACCCATAGAGGGTCCCTCCCTGGGGTCCGACTCCTCATCTGAGGAGCAGTGTCTATAGGCCTTCCTCTGTGCCGGGGGCATGGACTGCACCCCCACTGGCAGAGTGGATTGGGGCTCCGGTCCCATCTGGATGCCCCATGGGGCCCAATAAGGCCATTGTTGCGGCCATTGTCCCTGAGGCCAAACCGGGGCTGACTGTGCCACCTGCTGTGATGCCTTGTGGGGGCAATGGCTGTCCCGATGACTGTCCCCCCTGTGGGACCGAGCCACTAGACTGGCAGTGCCGTGGCCATCCTTGGTCCCGGGTGTCGTGCCATGGACTGTCCTCTCTACGCCTCCGACGTGGAGGATGACGAGGACTGCCTCTGTCACCATGAGCGGTGCCGACGAACGGAGGTGAGCTCAGAAGAGCTCTTGGTACCGGAGTGCCGTCTCAGTACCGAGGACTTGCAGTGCCGCTTGCCCCTTGGTGATCGAGACAGGCACCACTGCGAACTCCGCAGTGCCGAGCCTGACTTCGGTGACCAGGTTCCGCGTCGGGGACTGCGCGGTGTAGGGTCTTCATATGGCGACTGGATTCTGTGCCGCCTTGGTGTGGGAGAACCCTCGTTGCCGGGGATCTGGAGCAGGAGGTGCCGGAGCGCTGCCTGGTGGACCTCGACCAGTGCCGCCTCCCAGCCTGCGCTGCCTCTGGTACCGGGGATCAATGTCGGTGCCGAGAGGGAGACTCCGCATCCTGAGTCGAAGCAGGCTGGCTCGATGACGTCAACCTGGAGCGACTGCTGGGGGGAGCGTCCTCGCTCTACCCCTGGTGGCCATCTGGCGGGAAATCTTCCTCCCGTACCAGGGATCTCCACTGCTCTTCGGGGGGACCCAATGCAGGTTTCCCCCGTGACACTGGCTCCTTCTTCCTCGGTGGAGGGGGGCGTGGAGGTGGTGTGGGCAAGGCCACCAAGGCTCTTCCCGCCTGAAAAGCCTCGGTGTCGATGGCATCGGCAGGGCACTCTCCTACTTCCAGGAGTTGGGAGAGGCTCCCTGCTCAGAGATGCAGGCACCGGAGAAGACTCAACAGGCCATGGCTCGTGCATCTCCGCACTCGACCCTGCCCGTACCGACGGCGCAGGGGAGTGTCTGCGCTCCGTGCTCTGTCTCTTCTTCTTTGGCACCGGGGATGTAGATCAGTGCTGAGTCGAGCCCGTTGCCGGCGGTGCACTCTGTACCGAGGTGACGCTCGGTGCTGAGATGGAGCGGGATGGCTCGGACACTAGGCAGAGCACTGCCTCCACGAGCAGGGCTTTTAACCGAATCTCTCAGTCCTTCTGAGTCCACGGTTTAAAAGCCCTGCAGATCTTACACTTGTCTTTCCTGTGCTCTTCCCCCAAGCACTTAAGGCACTGATCGTGGGGGTCGCTGCGCAGGAAAGCCTCCCCACAGGAGGCACACGGCTTAAATCCAGGCGACTGGGTCATGGCCCGGCCACTCTAAGTCCCTCAGGGACTTCTTATCTAACTACACTTACCACTACTTAACAACCACTTAAAACTAACTAAACTACTTCGAATAACAAAGAAGGGGAATAGTACTTGCAGAGAGCAAGGCTAGTTCCAGCAACCGTCACAGGCGAAAAAAAGGAACTGAGGGGGCGTAGGGCCAGCAGTGCCTCATATACCGCAGCATGCGCATGGGACTCCAGGGGGCACCAGAGATGGTCCTATGGGATCTACTAAGGGGAAAAAAGTTCTGGGAACAGTGCACGGTGGCGTGCATTCACCTATAGTGGAATGGACATGAGCAAGCACTCGAAGAAGAAGCATAGTTTGACTGGTTGATGAATCTAACTACCATGTTAGCCAGCAGTTTTGGGAGAATCTGCTTTCCTTTTTGCAGCCTCTCCTGACCATGGCATTTGCAGTGTGGGCTACCGTAGGCACCCTGGCTCACACTTGGGCCCACCATTTTGGAATACAGTCTCTACTTCTGCAGCAAAGGGGAGCTCCACCACCTCATATATCTCAAAGAATTTTTAAAAAAACAAACAAAAAACAAAAAACCTATCAGAATTTGAAGCTAAATGGATTACAAATCTAAGGAAAATAATTTTTGGTGAGAAATGAGGTTTCCCTGTCCTCATATTCCATGAAGGAAGGTCTCCAATACCTTCATGGCTCTGGAGATAAAACTCACTGGCACTTCAGTGAGATGAGCTTCCAGAGTTAACCAGTTTTTCTTTGTCTCCAAAGCAGCAGGGGCAATTGAAAGTCTGCTGGTAGATTCTGCAAAACTCCCTGAGAAAGGAGGAAAAGCAGGTTCATCGCATGCTTAATTTTGGAAAGGGTTGAGGGACCAATAGCTGCATCTATTCTGAGTTTGGAAATCACATTTGTACTTTCTTTTTGTTTAACCCCCCCCCTCCCCCCACAGTTCTCTAGAAAGGTGCTAACAGTTTTCTCAGAATGTGTACACCGGGCTTAACTCTGTTATAAAACTGTTTTATAAACCATACTATAGATACATGCCACCATTTTCTAACATGGCACCAAAATTTAGGGACCTAATCAATATTTAGGAAGAACAGTTACTAATCTGTTCTATGACTGGTTTCTTACAGATGTGTTGCACTCACTTCTGGTGTGTGAGTGCCCAGTGCACTAGCATTGGAGATTTTTCCTACAGTGATACTCATCAGGGCGACGCAAGCTCCCTCTGCTGCCTCATGCTGTTGCATGGTGGTATAAAGGGCAGAGCCACTTCCAGCCCCCCTCAGTTCTTTCATACTGGTCAGACTCTGATAGAGAAGGGAAGTCGAATGGGTTCCGGAATGGACACCTGAAACACATCTTGGAGAAGAGAAGGTTATTCACCATGTGCAGTAACTGAGGTTCTTCAAGATGTGTCCCTGTGTGTGCTCCACTTCAAGTGTCGGTGCATCCCGGCACCATCAATAGACTTTTAGTAGCAGTGCCCGTCCGGGTTGCACACGTGCAGTGATTGTCTCGTGGTGCTTCAACAACCGCACACACGACCCAATCTCCTCAGTTCCTTCTCTACCATAGAGTCTCTAAACAAACTCTGAAATAGATGGGGGGAGGGTGGTGGTTAATGGAGCACTCACAGGGACACATCTCAAAGAACCTCAGTTATTGCACAGGGTGAGTAACCTTCTCTTCTTTGGGTGCTCCATTTCAGGTGATTGTAGAGCACTGCCCTGTTGTGAACGGGGGAGGGAGGGAAGGAGAGTGGGTCCAGTAACTCAAGTAAACACTGTAGAGCCTACCAGTGTGTCAGTACCTGAGCTCTGTGTTATTGCATAATGTTTTCTGAATGCATGTTCAGAAGCCCAGGTTGCAGCGCTACAAACATCCATAAGTGGCACATTGTTCAGGAATGGGACAGAAGGGTTCTGATCCGTGACAGTCATTTTATTTTGTTTTGCTCGTAGTATAAGCGGATGCAGCTAAAAGATCCATTTGGAGAATCTCTGTGCAGATATTATGGAGCCTTTGGATCATTCTGTTGTAGAGATGAATAGTCTTGTGGATTTACGAAAAGGCTTGGTTTGGTCTAGATAGAATGCCATTGCTCTTCTGACCTCTAATGTGTGCCACGTGACCGTCTGTTCATTCCCATGCAGTTTGGGATAGAACGTAGGGAGATGGATGGATTGGTTTGTATGAAAGGACAATGTTACTTTAGGTAGAAATGTAGGGTGAGGTCTCAGTGTGGTTTTATCCCTAAAGAATATGGTATATGGAGAGTGAGCCATGAGGGCCTCATTTCACCTATCTGTCTTGCAAGTTTACAGAAAGGCTTGGTCCTGTCTAGACAGAATGCCATTGCTCTTCTGCCATCTAATGTGTGCCACCTGTTCGATGGGAATCCCCGTTGTTGGAATATTGATTTCAGGACTCTCTACAGTGTTTACTTGAGTTACTCGACCCACTCTCCTTCCCTCCTTCCCCCATTCACAACAGGGCACTGCTCTACAGTCACCTGAAATGGAGCACCCAAAGGGACAGCTTGAGAATGGGTAGTGATAGGTGATAAGTGTCTGCTGCGGCATTGTGCGTTCTAGGGAATTGTTGGTGCCCAGATAGCGCAATGTCCTCAGTTTCTAGCAATTGTTTTTGCAGTGCTTTCCGTTCAGTGCCAGTGTGGTTTGTCAAGATCAGCACTTTTGTTTCCCTCTTTGACTTGTTAGGCACCATCTCAGTCAGTGCTGATGGAGCCATAGGCACCGGTGGTGGAGGCATAGACCCTGTAGAGGCTCTTGGTGCCATTTTCATCAGTCTCAACAGATGGGTCTTGAGAGAGATCACCCTGACGACTGAGGTAGAAACAGGCACATCGGGCCTCGGTGACCTCGAGGGAGACAGCCCCAACAACATGGAGGTGGAGGTAGAAGAATCTGACTCCGGTGATCAGCCCACCCCACTAGCAGAACGGGTCCCATGGACGATGAGGCGCCTACCCCACCAGACGGGGAGGACATTGGACAAGACGTGGCTATGGACTTCTGCAGAGATCAAAAAGGCAACACCACATTGAGCAACGCATATGAACAGTTGGCCTGTGTGCATGAGTTGTGGTAGACCCATGGCAGGCCACTCAGTGGCTCCGATAGAGCTTGTCTGAGACCAGCTGTACCAAGTTGAACGGGATTCTCACATGCAGGAGCCCCAGTTCCAACTATTAGTTCCTTGCTGCCATCGACGGGCTCTGCTGCAACTGACCCACAATCTCCTGGCCACCGGTCACCTGGATCTGGAAAAAATCCTAGACGAGGTACTGGCCTAGTTTTTCTGGCCCAGCATCCACCAGGATGTTAAGGACTACTGTGCCTCGTGCCCAGAATGCCATCTGTCAGCGCTGGCAGGAGTACCAAAAGCCCCCTGGTGCTCCTTCCACTAGTAGGCATGACCTTTGAGATGGTAGCCATGGACTTGGAGGGGCCCCTCGCAAAGAGTGCTGCTGGCTTCTGGTACATCTGTGGTGCTGGACTATGCCACTCACTTCCCTGAGGCCATGCCCCTGAGGAGTGCCACTGGCCAGACCATTACGGTGGAACTTTTAAAGATCTTCACCTGGGTGTGCTTTCCCTGAGAGATCCTCATGGATCAGGGGATAAATTTCACATCTCGACTTCTCTGAGAGGTTTGCGGCCTCCTGGGGATAAAGAGGCTCGGGACATCTATATATCATCCCCAGACGGATGGATTAGTTGAGTGCTTCAATGGGACACTAAAGAACATGCTCTGGAAGTTCCCCCAGAGGAACTCCATTGCTGGGACTAGCTTATTTCTCCCATTACTAGTGGTGCGCGAAGTGCAGTAGGCCTCCACAAAATTTTCACCTTTCGAATTCCTATATGGCCATGAACCATGGGGCTTGCTGGACCTCATATGGGAGACATGGGAGCAGACCACATCTCAGGCTGATGGTCTACTCCAGCATGTGTTCCAGTTACAGGAATGCCTCGTCCAGACCAGGGCTCTTGTGAGGGAGAATCTCCAAGAGGCCTAAAGGACACAAGCAAGAGGCTATAATCCAGGAACACGTGATAAGACATTCAAGCTGGGAGGGGAGCAAGGGTAAGGACTCAATCAGCAACAAGTCTAAACTGTTGGCCCAGTGGAAGGGTCCATATGAGGTAATCCACCGGACAGTCCCCATCAACTACTGAGGTCTGCCAGGCAGATCAGATCGAAGGAAGAAGCACCAGATGTATCACAATCTTCTGTAGCCCTGGCACGAACAAGGAGGACTCCTGATTACCCTGTACCACCCCAATCCTGAACAAGGACCACATGCAGGAAGTAGTGGAACAAGAGGTCCAAGCCATGTTGGAACTTGGTGTCATTGAGTGATTCTCCCCTGAGTGGTGGAGTCCTGTCATGTTCGTTCACAAGCCAGACGAGACCCATTGGTTCTGTATCGATATTGTGTTGGCCCTCCAGAAGTCAAGATTCAATGCATGCCCTATGCTGTGAGTACACTAGCTCCTTGACTGCCTGGGGAAGGCACAGTATATTACTATCCTTGATTTAACAAAGAGGTAGATCCCACTGGAGCCTGGCTTGAAGGAAGACAGCTTTCACCACCCCCAGTGGACTCTACCAGTTTACCCAGTTGCCCTTCGGCCTCCATGGAGCCGCCGCAACCTTCCAGTGACTCATGGACCACCTGCTGTGATCTCACACTGAGTACGCTGTGACCTTCTTGAATGTCATTGTTTACAGCCAGCACTGAGAGGGCTACCTGAACCAGGTGGCAACTGTCCTGAGGACACTCTAGGAAGCAGGGCTGACAGTGAACCCCAAGAAGTGCTGCATCAACTGGCAGGAGACCACCTACCTTGGCCACACCCTAGGGTGTGGGAAGGTGTGGCCCCTAATTGGGAAGATTCAGAACATCCAAGAACACCTGGCACCAACCACCAAAAAGCAGGTGAGAATTTTTGGGACTGGGTGGGTATTACTACTGGTTTACCCCAGGGTTTGCCTTGATTGCCGCCCCCCCTGCTGGAGCTTGTGACTAAGGACTGGCCACAGAAAGTCCAGTGGTCCCCCACGTGAGGAAGTTTTTGGGGCTTTGAAGGACTGCTTGTGCCACGAGCCTGTACCCTATAGCCCAGGCTTTACCCGTGGACTTTACCCATCTAAACTGATGCCTCAGAGGTGTCTCGGTGTCATCATCTCCCAGACCTTTGACGGAGAGAAACACCTCATGCTTTGCCTTAGTTGAAAGCCGTTTCCCAGAGATTGTAATTACTCGACCATTGAGGCAGCCCTAGCAGTTAAGTGGGCAGCCAAGGCCCTCTGGTACTACCTCTTGGGGCCCCCCCTTTCACCATAATCACCGACCAAGCACCCATCAAGTGGCACCAAACTATGAAGGAGACCAATGCCAGACTTATGAGGTGGTACCTTACCCTTCAGTCATTTCCATTTAAGGTGCAACGTTGGGCAAGTAAGGAGAACACAAATGCTGATGGGCTTTCACAGTTGGGCGAAGGAGGCCTGGCCAGCCCTGAAGCCTGGGAGCTGGACTTGAGGGGACAGAGAGACACCCACCGCTGCCCCTTGGTGGGCAGAGCCAAGGCATCCACGCCCACCCACCTCCTAGTTTGCAAATAGGTGGAAGCAGAGGGGCAGGGCAGGAAGGGGAACTATAAAGGGCGGGCCCTCTAGCTCAGTTGGAGGGAAGCTGTCAGAGGAGAACATCTCTCTCACATTGCTGGAGCTTGAACCCGAGCTGCCTGGCACCTGGAACACCAACAAGCTGCTGGGGCTGTCTGCTGCCTGGGACACAGAGGAGCTACGGGGAGGGCTGTTAGCCACTTATCCCAGGGAAACTGATGACCCTGAACCTCAGGTACCCTCACCGAAGACCTGAGCCCTAGACCACTTGGCACTTAGCTCTTTAACTGAGCTCCAAGACTGGTGTTTGGTGCTCACCCCTGCCCCTGAGCTCTAGCCTGTGTTTGGTGCTCATCCCTGCCCTAGCTGAGGGCCCAAGGCCATAGACTGCTTGGTGGCCCTGCCCTGCCTGAGGGCCTGGGTACCAGAGAGAGCTAATTCCCTACTTTGAGCCTGCCTACACAGGTGTGACATTATGGGGGTGTGGTCTCCCTCACGGACTGACAAGAAGGGAAGAGCCCGCACCTCTACACTCCTCCATAAAGATGATCTTCTGGTGGAGCTCTCTCTGTCGTTGGGGGATCTCGGTCTAAGTTGTTGGCAGAGGGAGCACTTGCTTTGGTTGTGACTCTCACCCAGACAACGAATGCACTGCGAGTGCTTGTCTGTGATCAGGATTGCCTCGTTGCAAGTGCAACACTTCTTGAAGCCCAGAGAACCAGGCATACCCTCATCCTGGAAGGTCTCCCTGCCCCCTGCCAGAGACAATGCACAACACAGTCTTTCCTCTTTTTTTTTTTTTTTTTTTAAAAGCACAGCCAAATAAAAAAGATAAAGGCAGCAAACTGAAGGTTTGCAAAGTAAAAGTTCTATTTGAAAGGGAACTTAACAATCCACTAATGGACTGCTAAATGCTCCATCTCTAGGCAGGGGTGGTTGAGAAGGAACCAAGGATGGTTAGCCCAAGCAGCACGAAAAAAGAGAGTGCATGTGTGGGCACAATGGATGCTGCTACCAAGGTTCTCTGAGCAGCAGCGCAGACCCACCTATGGTGGAGCACCCATAGGGATACTCTTCAAAGAGATTGCACCTTCCTTGTGAGAGTGGTCCCTGAAAGGGGATGGGAAGAAAGGGTGAAAATAAACTGAATTCCTCGGTGCTGAAGACCCATTGGTGATATGGGTTCAGACACTGAAGTAGTAGGATAGCCTTTTGGAAAAAACAAGGCGAGGAGTATCTGACAATCTGATAAGCTATCTGCGACAAGAGTGGCAAATTGACTGTTTGGTGTTCCCATGAGGTCTGCACAAGCTTGCGGTGGATGAGAAAGGTAAAGGAGGTGGTCTTCTCCTGTAACTTTTTCTTTTTCTCCTAGACTGGTCTTGCTGATGAGGTGTAAAGGATGGACGATGTAACTATTGTGGACAAAACTGCTTATTCTTTGGGAGAGGAGTGTAAATACCGAAAGACTTGAGCATAGCCCTAGTCTTTAAGGCTATGAAGTTTGTCAATGGTCTGCTCAAAAGGGGGGAGGGGGGGAGTCAGTCCCTCAGAAGGGAGATTCTGAATTGTCTGTTGGATCACCTGAGGAAGAGCCCATGATTGGAACCATGAACATCTACACAATATTATGGCTGATAGCATGCATCTGGCAGCAGAATCTTCAGAGTCCTGATGCAATGATCTGGCTACTGTCGTTGCCCCCTGCGGCAACTTGTCTGTAAATTTTAAAACCTAGTCCCAGAGGGAGAATTCAACCTCCCAGAAATGCTTGCTGATTAGAAACCCAGTTACAAGGCAGCTGTAAAATAAATTTTGCTCCCCAAAAGATTGAGCTGCTTTGCATCTTTCGATTTTGAGGTAGACACTTGCTGGCTGACCCTGATGCTAAAACCCTGGGGAAGTTAGGGGATGGGTATAAAAATGTTCAACCCTCTACGAGGGGACGTAATACCTCCATTCAGTCCTTTTAGCTGTGGGAGGCAGGGAAAATTGTGTTTGCCACAACATTTTAGCAGGCTTTAAAATAGTCGCATTTGAGAAGGCCCCACATATCCCAAAGTATTGGGCCAATCTGTATGTGCTCTCCTCCATATCTAAGGTGGAAGCCACCTTCTTTAAGAGATCCTTACGGGCCCTGTAATCTTCCAGAGGTGAAAAAACACCAGACACTACCACCTCATCAGTGAGGAGAAGGCACTCAAGACTGGCTGATGGAGAGCTTCCTCCAGTTCCCCCAAAAGGTGGATTTGATGGGGCAGAATGCTCACATTCGGTAACAAGCTCGATACGGGAAGTGGCTTCTTGCAGCTCGACACAAAGCTTTGCAATGTCTACTGGTGGATGTAGAGGGGGAAGGGTAAGGAGAGGACCTGGAGATGGGCAGAAATAGATTCCAATATGGCCATTGATGTGACACCAGAGACCAACTTCTTCACCCCATGGCTCCCTATCACCCAACCAATATGGAGTCTCTGTAGAATAGCCGGAGTGAAAACCCCAAGAAGAAAGTCTTACTTGATACAGCTACGACAAGATCCAAATGCTGACTTGGATAACGAATCCCAGTAATTTGACCACAGAGGTGCAGTGACTCTTGGTATTGGGCTCTCTGCACTGTTCCCCAGCACCAGAGAAATCATAGCTGGTTTGCTTCATGATTGCCCACATGCTCAGGGTTTAACTGATCACCATATTTGGGATTGGGAAGGAATTTTTCCTTAGGGCAGATTGGTACCAAAGAAGGAGATTGGTGGTGAGACACTGATAGGACAGGAAGAGCGAAGCAGCTTGAAGATTCTGAGGGTAGGTGCAGGGCTACCTACACAACTAGGCGTTTTAGTCTGACCTTTAGTTCTGTACTTAAAAATCCCTGTAGATTTGGCACCTGTCCCTGACGTAAGCTTTTCCAAGGCACATCAGGCACCTGGATTACAAGTCATTGACCAGCATCAGTTTTGAAGCCCGGGAACTAAGACATGCCCCAGCACCGGCTGTTGGTACCCAGAATCAGTGGGAACAAAAAAAACCTACTACTAGAACACTACACTAAGATTATTAATGAGTACCAACTACACACAACAGAAGAGACAAAGAAAAAGAGAAATATTTGCAATAGCATGGTAGCATGCTTCCACAACTGTCACAGGTAGTAAGGAACTGAGGGAGGACAGGGCAGCTCTGCCTTATGTACCATTGCACAACGGCTGGCCCACGTCACCCTGATGGCTACTGCCAAGGGGAAAAAATCAGACACTAGTGCACTGAGTATACACATACCTGAAGTGGAATGGACACATGCAGTCACTTGAAGAATAACCTGCAGTGCTGAGCATATTCTTTTCTGTTTGTAATATACATATAATTCAGTTATGTAGTTTATATCAATTATAACAATTTGATTATTGAATCAGATGGCCAAAAATATTTTCATTTCATGAAGGTATTTTACATCTTTTGCAACTCTGCATAAAATACATTCAGACAGAATTTGAACAGGGTAAGATGAATTTTGGAATAATGTTTACATAACAAGGGTACAAAAAAAAAAAAAAAAAAAAGAACAATGTTAAGCTATTGAGTATACCAGTTATTCTTTTTGTGGTCTTGCCATCAACAAATTTGCAAGTTTTAAATAAAACCAGTTCCACAGTTTGTAAGATCTGGCAGCTAGTTTATCATCATATACTGATGCAGTACTCTATTTTCCAGGACTTCCCAATTTGTGCTTCCTCTATGGTGAAGAGAAATTTTGCCAGATATTAAGAGAGACTGCAAGATAGAACACTATTTCTTATTGTTGAAAGGATAGAAAACCTGGAGTGCAAATTAGTTTTTTCCCTTTGAGTTCTTTTAACTATTGTAAATTGATGTTCTTGTACAAGGAGATGTCAATGAATTGAATGCTTTTGCAAGCTAAGGCTACTGACAGATATAAGCTGACATTTATTTTCAATGTAAGATTCAATGTATCTGTAACATCAAACCCATACACAGCTACATCTAATTTTAGGCCTAAAGGCTTTGACACTGGCTCCGATTTTGCAGTCTGAGATTTTCATTAAATTGAATCTAACAATGACACTCCCAGTTCCATCCTTTCACATACAAAAGATTAATAATTTGTGACCAAATAATGCCAGCTTGCATATTTTAAACATGTTCATCAGTTTCTGGACTACCTATATGATCCAGAACTTTGGTGCAATATGTTTATGTAGGTATCATAACGAGACACTAAGTGTAGTTACTTTTACCATTAACAGAAGGCAAAAAAAAAAAAAAAAGTAAGGCTAGGCAAAAGGTGGTGAAATGAATGCACTGGTTTTTTGCCACTGGACATCAGAGTTTAAACAACATAAAGAAAATGATTGTGGTATCCCCCTAGTTGATGTTTCGCCAATGTCATAAAATCACCACATGATTTGGGACTTTGGACAGTCACTCTCTGCTCCAACTACAAACAGGGCAATTTATATTTGGACCTGGCAGCAGGGTGAGAAAGGACTATCAAGGGGAAAGTGAGCAATAACTAGTCAGGGAGAAATAGGGCAGGACTCACTACAGGCTGGCAGTAGTTTATACCCTGCCTCTTCACAGGCATCCAGACCCTGACCCCTTAGGAATAGTGCCTGCTTCTGTAGAAATCTCATCAATTATGTAAAATTTAAGTCACCTCCTAGCAACATGCACATAGCAAGTGGCTAGTTTCCTAACACTACAAAAAAAATGTTTCACTAAATTTTATGTGCAATTTCTTTTTCAGCTACAGCTGTGTATCATATAGCAGAGTAAGTTGCATCTAGTTACTGAATTCCACAAGGAAAACAGAATGCATTTCAACTCTTAACAGAGACAATATATAAACAAGATTGGAAGTCACGTTTAGGACCGGGTAAATAGTTACACAAGTTTTCTAGAGGGAAGTTGTGAGGCCCTTGAAGTGCACTAAATAAAGACCTATTACTTATCTTAATTGAAGATTGCGGATTATAGTAGTCACTGTAGATAAACACTGTTGGCATTTTGGTCTATGCACACAGTTGTTGATTAGTCACCTCAGAAGGTAACATTCAGAACCCAGATTTTCAACAGTTCAACAACCTACAGTTCCCTCTGAGAACAAGCCATTGAACTACCACCCTGCTGCCTAAATTCTAGCCTGAGGTACCAAAATGGAATATATTCCACACATTAAAGTTGCTCCTTGGACCCAAATGGCATTTTAATCAATCTGCATCAATGAAACTAGAGTTGAGTCTATAGAATTTCAAAAATTCATTCAGCTGGAAAGATGGGGCACTTGGATTTGACCGGGTTGGGTCCCAAGCTAGTTCTGAGAATCTCTTACAGTACTTGGAATCACATATTCCTGACACAGTTGATTTTCCTGCTGATATCATGGCACAAACCTTTTGGTTTGGAAGCCATGGATCCAGAAGATAAACTTCGCAGATGTGAATAGCTGCATGAGGGTTTACACTGATCAAACCCAAGCTACACCAAAGTTGAAGCGTTAATGTAGTCTTTCAAATCTCAAAGTATGAGAACTCAACCCTGTTGTCTTGATGCCTTCTGTCAGCCTCAATCTGGGCTGATGTGATGCTTAAGGTAAGGCCAGAGAAAGTAAAATATTCCTAGCTACATCTTAAATGGCTCAAGCCAATATCTTCAAAATGGGTTACCTGATGCAAAAACAAAAACAGATCCAGGACTCAATGGTGATGTAGACCTTATGCAACACAAAGATACCCCTCTCCCTCTCCTCATGTCAAAGATTACTCAGGGTGAGCCTTTTATTTAGCTCTTTATGTATCCTTTACAATGATATCCAAATGATACTAACAGAGAAAATGTTTATTTTTGTATTACAATAGTGCTTACAGAAACCAAAATTAGGTATCTCAGTCTTACTGTGCTAGACACTGTACATACTTAGTAAAACAGTCCCATCCCCAAAGAACTTACAGTCTAAATAGACAAGATAAACAAAGGGTAGAAATGGAGGCAAAGAGATGAAGCAACTTGCCTGAGGTCTCAGACTAGGTCAGTAGTAAAGGCAGGAACAGGACCCAGGGTTGTTGATTCCTAGTTCAGTTACTTATCCCCACCCACACGCAATGTTTACCAGCTATTACTACAATCCAGAAGGATTCATTCCTAAATATTTAAAAGGTTTTGTAATTTATATAATAATAGAAGTTTGCTAGGTGTTTTATAGACAAGGACAAAATCTTTGCCCAGAAGTTACAATCTGTTTGCTAACACATTTAGAGCATGAGTTCACAATTCAAGGATTTCAAGGGGTCACAACCACCCTACCCTTCCTGCTTTGCCAAGTGTGTGTGTGTGTGTGTGTGTGAGTGAGAGAGAGAGAGGAGTAAGGCCCTTCAGCTGCACCAACTCAGTCTCCTGACAGCCTAACGAGTCAGTTAGGCTTGCTGACAGCCACCCTGACTGACTGGCTGAGGAAACTAGCAGGCTTGTTCTTAAGCCCAGCAGCGGTCGATCCCTGGCTGCTCAAACACATGCCCATGGATTCTCTGCCTCCCTGTTGTCACCTCACTTCAAGCCCTGCTTTGCTCCAGCCTAGACCCTGCTCTGCACTCAGCCTTGTTCCAGCCTTCCCTGATTCCAGTTAATCCAGTTCTGACCTTCAGATCTGATTCCTGGGTTCAACTCTGTCTCAACTTGGCATTCAGATGCTGATTTTAGCTCAAATCGATAGGGCCCATCTTGGTTCCAATCTGATCCTCTGACAGAGCGGCAGGTTAGTGCATCAGTATGGAGTTGTTTGAGACTGACAAAACTGTCCATGAACATAGAGTGGTTGCACTAAGTAGTCATCACTTGCCAATGGTTACCTCACTGTGATATTTAATACAACACAGTAATTGCCTATTCTTAGGGTAAAGAAATTACTACAATATTGCAGATGCCACTCTGGCAACCATTGATTTTTAATGGCAACCAGCATATGTAAAAAGAAAAATGAATACAGTACAGCTGGCAACTAACTTCTAAGACTCTGCCTCATGCTCTTGTTCCATGAAAACACTCAAATATATGCTAAGAAAAATGCCATTATTGGCACCTAGACTTGAGCAGTTTTGCCACCATGATCTGGTTGCAAAGAAAATATTTGCAGAAACCAAAAACAAAATTTGATGGTGAGAACAGAGAGAAAGATCCCAAGAGGAAACTTCTTCTCTGACTCAAAACCAATGTTTGTGTTTTCTTTTGAAGCCTGCAATCAGTGTTGGCTCTCTTTATATTGTTCCACACCCACACCCAAAGACATAAATCAGCCTAAAACAGCTGAAGCCTGGAGATCCTCACCCATCATTTAGAAAAAGAACGGACAATTGTGGATGTTAGTAGCAGACAGCCTCTTGCCATCCAAATGTGAACTGTTAAGAATATTACACTTGAAAATGCCAATTGTATTATAACCTACTTAACCTCAGAGAAGTTTCACTTCCCCAAATAGCAACAATGATCATGTCAAAACACCTGAGCAGTTAAAACAATATACATGAGGTATTTAAAGCCAGATATTGCTTGTTTTGCTTTTTGGAGTATTCCAACCGCTGTAACGTGCATGGGAAATGCACTCATTGGATCCAAGGTGTTGTGCGCATCTTTGACGGAAGTTTGGGGGATAAAAGGGGTAAATAAAGCAGTGCTACAGTCACCACTACGAAAACAATCTATGATATGATGCAAGGAAAAGAACTTGGGTATGCTACAATAAATGTATTATTTCAAACTTTAACGATTATAGAAACAGTGAAAAATTCTTCAAAACTAAAAAGAAAGAAGCCAGACCAGCGGCAGAGTGACAATTCACTGCCAACACAGTGATGTGACTCAAACTTGAGGTAGGCCCTGATTAGTCACAGGAGAATTACATCCTGCCCGTCTCTAAGAGAATAACTGATGTTAGGCCTTTGAGGAATCCCTACAGATGTACGTTTCTAAATGTTATTTTTTTAAAATAACTATTGTAGGGTAAATTAGCTGTGCCCTCTTGGACATAGATAACACTGCAGAAATCAGAGGTCCATGGAGAGGAAACACTATAGTTCCCAGGCCAATGTTGGTTAGATGAAAAGAGGAACCACTCACTTCTTCTGACTTTCAACATAGTGACCATTTTCTATGATACGGAAAGTCAAAAGCCATGACAGCTCAAGCATAACCCCCATACAGAAGAGCATATTGGTATTGTCCCAAATAGTTGATTGGAACCCATAAAAGCTTTAGTTTGGGGTCCTCACTATCTTAGACTCCCTTCGCAGTTGAGATGTTAAACTGAACAGCCTTTCCATATACATGTTAAAAACTATCAGGCTTTCAGTAATGGCTCCTAAGGGAGGGATTCATCTTCCTCCCCACTCCAATAGAGCTCAAGTCTGTGCACTTTCAGGACATGTTTCAGAGCCTACTTACCCAGGTATTGTCTGAGTGGAAGGGGAGTAGATGTCTCTTAATTTTGGCTTGTGGAAAGTAATTATTTGTGTTAATTGATCACCATGTGGCTAGAGTTCTGGATAGAGAGGTTTTATAAACAAATAAAATCTTCACATTAATAAAGAGAATTCCTTCAAAGGAAAGCTATTAGGTTGCTTACAAGTAACTGCAATTCTTTAAATTAGAGGTTTTCAACTTTTTTTTTTTTTTTTTTTTTTTAGAAACTGTACCCCTACAGTCTCAAGGTTTCACCTGAAGTACCCCTTCATGGTTTTCCCACCCAGCTCCAGTGGCGTACCCTGGATCTCTGGCACCCAGGGGCCAAGCCTGCCCTTCATGATATGCAGTGGGGATGGGTGGGTGCATGAGACTTATAGTTGCGTGTTATGAAGGGCTAGCCCAGCGTGCCCTGGCAGGCCAGCGCCCAGGGGCCTGGCTCCCACCTGAGAGGAATGCTGCAGCTGGCCGCCTCCCATCAGCTCTGAAGTGGAGCCCCCCCCCCCCCCCCCCCCCCAAAGCATAGAGCCCAGGGCAGTTGACCCAATCCTCTTGCGTGCCCCCTTCGATACTCTGAAGTTCCCCCAGGGGTACCCATACTCCTAGTTGAAAACCTCTGCTCTAAATATATTACTTTCCTCGGCTTCATTAATCTTCAAGTTCCCCAAACTGTCCCAGGAGCAAAGTGAAAAGGGTTGTGTACTGCATTTGGTCATGGGACCGCAAATAGGTTTAGTGATTTTAAAGTTTCAAGTTCACGTACAATTCAGATGGGACTAATTACTTTTTGGGGCTGACAAACTGTAGGAAGTCTACAGGAAGAACCAAGTGCTTTGAAAATTTAATAAAGCAGTCCAGCATTCTTTATCAGATTTCTAGTTTGCCCTCAAACTATTGAACATTTGTTATATGATCGTAGATCCACCTAGATCTGCTTTTAAAATACACATACACAAATAAGCGAAGAATGTGTTTAGGAAACTAGTGGAATGAACTTTTAACTCTTCTGGAGTGTGAAATAGCTTTGTTACAAAACATTGCATCACAAACTGGGATGGATTATTTGAAGATGAACTCCATTAGGACAATCACTCTATGGACTTTAGGTGCTCATGGTAGTTCATGAGTGTTCTGTATCTGTCCTTACATTCCCATTTTCTGTATACAGTACATTTTAAATCGAACTATAGAGAAAAGCTGGTTTTCAGGAAGCATGCTGACAAGAGAATAAACTTGCAAGAATGTATTAAAGAGGTGTCCAAATCCATATTAGATAGAACCAGAGTTTAGGATGGAAATGGGTACAACTTTCTCTTTATGGGATATCTGGAAACTGACAATTAAAATGGATTAAGTGTTAAGGTATACTGCAGCCTAAGCTCATAAATCACAGAGGACCCCATAGTTTTCTCTGCTCCGGTGTCAGCCATTCTGATCTTCCTGCTTAGACCCACAGGAACTATGGAAGCTAAAAGTGGATATCTTCTTGTACCTGATTTTGATTAGAAAATAGAGCAGAACAAGCAAACACAAATTACTTTTTTAGGGGAGGGGTGTAAATTTGTATTAACACATACAACTATAGATTTACTCCTAAAATGCCAGCCATATTTATAAGATAAGTTAGGGCAGACTTAGCAACCTCCTTTCCTCAAGCTTTGTAAATTCCAGATTACATCTGAAGAGACAAATAGAGAAATCATGATTTGGAAGTCAGAATTTTAAGCAACTGAGTTCTCTGAGCAAAGCAAAAAGGATCTTAACACATGAATTAAGAATGGGAGGCAGCAGATTGGATATAGCAGCATCTGCATCATGTAAAGTTTTGTCATCTAGATCAGAGTACTTTTGAAAAGACAACGGAGAGAAAACAAAGGAAATTATTTTTATAGTAAATGAGAAATGTATCCTTGAAGATGCTACTTGGCCTTTCCTAGTTACGACTCAACAGGTAGCTACTGCTAGCTTTCAGCCCATTGATTTAAAAAATTCAAGGATATTTAGAACAAATGGGTTCTGCCATTATCAGATAAGAAAATGACCACTCATCTGAAGTGAATTTGGAAATCCAGCACTTCTCAAAATTAAAAGCTTTCCGGGAATGTCTGTCAAGAGTGAGCAATGTTAGTAACCTGTGCTAGCAGACAAAGATACAAAAATCTTCAGAGTTCAACTTTGAAGCCAAAGTTTACACTTTAAAGTGTAAATCCCAATCTTTCTGTAAGGCCCTCAGAATTCACGGAATAGATTCTCTGGAAACCAGATGATAAATAAAAGGGGTTCATGCATCAGTAATCTGTGCCTGTGTTTCACTTCTGCTGACAGAGGATTCAACTCCTCAAAATTCCCCTGAGTGAAATTCTATAACCTGTGATCTGCAGATCACCACACTAGATGGTCATGCTAATCCCATCTGGTCTCAAGATCTATGGAAAGAAAGCTACTAGTACACTGAGAGCTCTCTTTTTCAGACTCCTCAGACAGCACCAACATGGCCAAGAGAGAGCAAACTCTCAGATGACAGATTTGGAACCACACGATTACTGCTTTTAAACATTCTTCCCCTTCTGACCTGAAGTACAATCTTAGAACAAGGCACCAAACTCAAAGCATGTCCTTGTGTTAAATATCAGACACAAAGCACGAATGGAGATTTTTACATTAACATTTATCACTTTCTGAACCCTGATCTTCCAGTTTCATGATCAGATGTGATGGAATACATTTGCTCTAGACAGCTTTTACATTTTTTATAACCAATACATGATGTAGCTATTTCCATAATATGACAAATTCCGAGGTATACAACCCCATAACAGGGCTACTACCGTAACAGGGCTATGTTTGTCCCCAGTTCCAAGCAGGAGTAGAAGCTGTTGAAGCAACTGCATCGAGAATTGAGAGTCATTTTATATGAAATTTACAATTCATGTCAAAATAGCTATACAACAGTACATTATTTCAGAGTGGAGAATTAAGTGCAGCCCAAATTTTATACCAGTATACAAAACGAAAAAATGTATAAGTAACTAAAGCAACCAAATAGGGGAAAAAAAAAAAAAAAAGAGATACTGAATACAGTCTTTATTGTTATTTTGTTGGGTCTCAGTTTAATATACTCACAATTTATAATTGTAAGTATTCTGTTTCGCTGAGCTTAATATATTTCTCTTAAGGGCTTCTATTTATCATTAAGCAATCTTAACAGTTGTTAGAAAATGAAAGCCTTTCTAACTAGCCATTTCATTTAAGGTTGAGCTATTAAGTAGGTTTTTCTGGAATGAAATGAGTAGGTCTTATACTTAATACAGACTGAAGAGATAGGAATGCAAATATTAACTGCAGATTTTCAACTGAAAATATACTTATTTGGAAAAACCCTCACACTTAAAACTATGAAAAAGAAGCAAAAACAGAAGTTACAGTGCTCTTAATGGTAGCAAAGATCACCAATAGTTCAGTTTTTAAAAACTCTGTAGCTTTTAAATATACATATGTATTTTTCATCCAAAAATATATATATGCAGTAAACTGAACCACTTCCCCAATAAGAGATGGGACCAAATTAAAACAATAAATAAAAAGAAAAGGAGGGAAAGTTTGCCACAACTTGATTCATTTGTCTAAACAAATTCCCTCCCCACAGAGCATTTAAATATCTTCTACGTTAAAAAGCTGACACATTAAAAAAAAAAAAAAAAAAGATGCAATCTAAAAATCAGAGACAAAATGAGTTTTCAAAGCGAGACTAAGATATGCACACTGTATAAGCAGATACAAGTTACTTGATTAATTTATAGTAGTGCTATGCAAATCACTTCTTTCTACAACATATTCTGTTTTCCACTTTTCAAGAGCTAAAGCTACATCAGAAAGATTTTGTTCCTTACAAGTATTTTATACAAGAGATTTCCAGCCAACATAGACAGTAAGACACTGCAATGTTTCCAATCAGTTAGATTTTGTTTTAATGACATGGGCATTTCTTGAAACGAAAGTAGCTATTACCTACAAAATAATGCACATTTTGATGGTCTTACAGATCCAGTACTGAGCTGCAAATCTGAATCAAAGTAATATACTGAACATTTGAGAATATCTAAAAACAGATATTAAGTTTTTTACTTCAATTTTGCAATACTTCTTGAAGAACTTGAAAAATGTGATGTTGCTGTAACAAGATATTACCAACATAATAAAAACTGGAAGGAATATAATACACTGTATCACTGATCCTCAGTAAGTGGAATTCTGATTAATATTTAATCACACTAAGTGTTTAAAAAAGTGTTCAAGGTTATTTAAAAAGTGTTATGGCCCCCTAAACAGTTGAAAACAGATAACCTTCCCACTCTTATTTAAAGTCAAAATGTTTTTTTTCTTTAAAAAAAAAAAGTCTCACAAAATAATAGCAATCAAAAAGCATGAATTGTATTTTTGTATCAGTAAGATCTCTAGTGCTGAAGAGCTTTCCATAGTAAAAAGCAGATTCTTTGGGGACATTAGTCAGTTAACTTAATAAAATTCGGTTTTACGATGATTTTTCCTTCCTGCTACGAGGCGAGTCTGCTCCATTTGAGGTTACTGTTCCATTTACTCCATTTTCTAGGAACAAGAAAGAAAATTGATGATTTCTCAAGCAGAATAAGATATGTCATGGTCTTTAAATAATTTCTAAGCCAACATGCAGCCTTTATATATTTTATTCTAACTTAAGTACTACTCAGGTAAATGCTGTCTTAAGATGCGATAATTGCAAATAGCTCGAAAGTGTTCCATGTAAAAAAAAAAAAAAAAGGTGTGTTTTACATAGTTTATAGAAAAGATTTTAAAATATATATTGATTTTGAGTTCTGAACACCTGAGTCAACTGAATTGCCTGTAACCAAGACATCCGGCTTTACAGATGAAGGCTTCTAAAGAGATAATCCAAATACAATTTTTTAGAAGCTCAAACCTTTCACTTTTTTGCAATATGTGGAAAATATAGAATACATGATATGGTGCAGAAAAGAGCTTTACTAGCACTCATCTGGGATGATTTACATAAATCACTCACGGATTCAACTCTCATAAGAAATGTATCCATTCCAAATTTATGTTAACAAAACACTTCTACCATACCACTACACATACATAATAATACAAACATGTATAATATACTGTATACATTAGTTATCTTTTTTCCTGACTTTCTCTGTAGACTTTCCTTCCATGTGAAGTGCCAATGGAAAGTTGCTGGCTTGTTAGTTTATAGTAAAGCAAAAGCCTATACATACATACATACAAATGCATTTTTAAACCCCTTAAAAAAACAATTTTGTGGCTAATTTATATCAGTACACAAAGGAACATCTGACACCTAGGAACTATGCCCTTGCAAGTTGTCATAATGACCTTTTAGAACAGAAATACTTATGAAACCTTAAATGTAGACAATGTAGCTCCTAAAAACAAACCCAAGATTTATCCAGCTCCCAAACCATCTCTATAATATCATTCTATAACAACAGGCTTTGGAAATTAAGCCATTTTAACCCTTCACTGTCCAATGATAGTTTCTTTAGGCTATGGATTTCTTAAACCTGTTGTACTCTTGCAGTCAAGTTAGATATCCTTCTGCGATGTAAACCATCATGGTAGACAACATCTCAAGTGTTTGAAGAGGCAGGCAAAGTGTCAGAGGGGCGTAAAATTTCTTTTCCTTGCCAAACTGCTTTCCACAACACTGCCACTAGTCTGGTACTCCCCTACATCAGTTCTGGCATGGTGAATCCTAAAAAGACCACTCTCACCACTGAAGTGGCCTTTCACTATTGCACCTAGAATACCCAACAGAATGGAGCAGCAGAAACATCACCACAGAACTGGGCATTCATGTGACCTCAAAGCTACCAACACCATGAAAACACCCAGGAACAGACGAGTGTCCAGTCCCAAAATCACATCCATAAATCTGACCTGTACAGCTGTCATCCACAACCAGCTCATGCTTCTGCTGAACTTGCATTCAACAAACCTATATCATTCCAATTTCAGATTAAACACTCAACTTTGCCTGCATTACAGTTAACTAGCTAGATCACTCTGTCCTACTGGTCCCCTATTGGCTTGCTCCTGGCTTTATCTGAAAGAAGTAAAACCAAGAAGAAAAAAAGGGACATGGGGTCATGCACTCTCACGCAGGGAGAAAAGAGCTGAGACCAACTCTCTGTACCACCAGGATCTCCCACACCACTTTCTGCCTTCTGCTCACACCAATACATCATCTAGCTACAACCCCACATCACCAAAGTCTCAATCTCACTACGTGTACATTTTAATTCATCTGGGTGTGACAGAGATAGCTGAAGCTGTTGGCAGGGGTGGGGTTTGGTGCACTCAAGCACATCTACTGAATATACACCCCTGCCATGCCTGAGCAGCTTTAGGTCTTCACAATGGAGATAAGGTTGTATATAATATCAACAGGAAGGGAAGACACTTTTAGTGAGGAGTTAAAGACACTTTTCCCTTTCATTTTTACTTCTCCTCCGATGGTTTTTCACACAGCAACAGGAAAGAGAAAAAAATTAAATGGGAAAAGTAGTTGTAAGCCCTCCAAAATTGGCAGCAGGCCTCAAAGTAGGCATAGTATCTAAAATTACTTTATTTTGTGAAAGACCAAAAATCAAGTTAAGTCTCTCTTTATGGAGTTCTCATGATATATGTATTTACCAATTTATGTTTGTGTGCTGTAACACCTATGCAACTCACCCAATTACACACAGCAGGGTACCACAACGATTTAAATCAAGGCGATTAAGTTGTTGATTTGTATTATGATTTAAATCACTATTTAAAAAAGTCATTAAGTCAGGTTGAGGCTTTGTAAAACTAATTAGATTACAGTTTAAATAAACTGAGGTTTTTTGTTTGATTTTTGTAAAATACTGATACTGGAAAAGTATCTTACTTGAATTTTATAAAACCATGACTGCTTCAGTGTTACCAGTGATAATTATTTAAACTTTCATTAGAATTATCTTTTTTTTTTTAAACAAACACACAGATTAAAATTTTCAAAATTAGGAGCCTAAAGTTAGGGTCCTCAGCAGCTTGGAAGCACAAGTCCCATTTACTTCAACCTGCAAACCCAGCTGGAAGAACCTGTTATTTGCTTAAACAAAAAGATATAATTAGAGAGCATAAAGTCTCACATCACACCAGAATTACAGAAATGGCAAACTTTTCACTTAAGCAAATTGTCTACATAACCAAAGAGGTGTAAATGTTAGTCCACACTAGTGTGTCGCACACTAACGGTCCTGTGTGGATTCTGCTGGCGTGCACCAGAAGTTCTCTTATGCCTGTTAACATAGTATTGTTTTGGGATGACGTTAAAAAGCATCAGGGAACTTCTAAAGCATGCCAGCAGAGTCCACATAAGCCAATTAGCATGCAACAAATTAGTGTGGATTAACATTTACATCCCTCTGGTGCAGACTAAAGCACTATGTAGACAAAGACTTAGTTAGTTTTAAAAGAAATTAAAGGATGATTACCCATATGCAATAATCCAGACCTGAGAGTGAGACAGGTAAAAGTAAACTGCAGTTCAGAAGTATCAGGCAAAGTCTTAAAACAGCCACATATTTTTAGATGTCCCTTTAATCTGGCAAAGTATAACACAACAGCTTAATTTTTAACAAGTCAGGCAGGTATTTGAGACTCACCTTTGAAATACTCAGGTAATTTTTATCTGCTATATTATTATATATTTGGTTTACAAATAGAGAACAATTTCAAAATTATTCCTCCTTTCTATCAACCACCAATATTTGTTTCAGTATGAAAAACAGAAACGTCTCATTTCACACAGCAAACACACAACAGCACTTTACCCAATTATGCCAACTATGTTTTTTATATTGGTTTAACTCTTTAATCTCTGTCTGCAGATACAAACCTCTCTCTTTTCTGGACGACTTCCCTTTAGTTGTTACAAATTTCTTTTTCAGTGACTGAGGCTGAGAAGAAGAATGTTCTCTCCACCTTCTAAGCTGGAAATTAATGAACTTCCACATTATAAAGGCTTGAGTTACACAGATTGATGCCAGTATGCTGATTCTATAAACAGATTAACACAGAACAGAGAGAGTCATGAATATGTACATCAGATGAAGGCATGTCCACAAGTTTGTCAAGTTTACCAAACAGTTAACAATCCTGAAGGTTTAAATTTGTCAAGAGAAGCTGTTTGCTCTCCTAAGTATATATAATTATCTCAGATGGATATATAATATCCCTCAGAAAGCAACTATTTTTTTTCCAACAGGCGACAAGTTACAAACTCTTCCCAGTAGGCAAACACTGATTTTTCTCATGCATTTTTTATGAGGCACAAGTCAGTCTGGGTCTGACTTTACTTCCTTATTTTTGATAACCATTAAGAGACAGATGTTAGCACAGATATGGAAACTGGATTTAGCAACAGAAGAGCAAAATTAGAGAGAGAAGCCTAGAGAGGGTGGAGATTGGCCAATGGTGTGCAAATATGGAAGCAGTAACAGCTTTGTGGCATGCTCTCTCCTTTCCCATGTTTGTCAGAAAAGTTCCTCAGATTACCAATGTGCTATGGTTGTGGGAAAGGTGCGGATAAGCACCTTACTCCCCATAAAACTGTGAAGTTATTCTATATGATAATGCTGCCCCTAGCAGCATTTCCTTTCTCCACAAACTGAAATTCTGAAAGATACAGGGTACATAATAACTGGCAGGGTATGACAAAAGCATGGTTCCTAACTGAGCCACATTACTGCAGATGAAAGAAACACCCACAACGAGCAGTGAAGACTCTCTAGGCCTTTGAACAAGTGCCCCTCCCTTTTTATTGGTGCCTTCAGAACTACAAGACTTCCCTGAAGATGCCACAGCTCATTTTCTTGGGTAAGGAAAGGAAAATGGGTGCTCTTTTCTTCTGCCTGCAACGGTGATCTGTAGGTAACTCCATGTGTTATAGCTTGATTTATTGGATCTTACAAGTTTTTTCTCAATAGGATGTAGCCATGGCTATTTTATATCTAGATGCCAATCCACAGATTTTAACAACATCCCATGATCGAAGAATCCAAAGCCCTCTCTCTGACACCACCTGCGTAACCACATATTTACTTCCGCAATGCGATGGTCCCTACCTGGGCCGTTTCCGTAAACAGAGAGGATGGACAAGAACACCACTTGCGCTTCAAACTCCTTTATCCATCTTCCCAGAGCCACATAGTCTGCAGTGATCTGCTCAAGGTCATTCTTGGCAGCGTCATTGGTGCCCACATGGAGACGTAGGAAGGGGTAGCAGTCTGAGGGCTTCATGAGTCTCAGCAGTCTCTCCATCACATCCTGAATCCTAGCTCCAAGGAAGCAGCACACTTCTCCAGTTTCCTGATCCGGACGGCAGATGGATGACTCCGTCCCCCTTAGGAGGGAGTCCCCGACCACCACCACCTTGCCTGTTTGATAGTCCTGAAAAGTTTGGCATGACAGACGTACTGCTCTTAGCTCCCTCACGTTGATATGTAGCAGTAGGTTTGACTGGGTCCATAGGCTCTGTGTCTTGAGATCGCCCAGGTGGGCCCCCCCCCAGCCCATGTCTGACGCGTCTGTGACCAGACACAAAGACAGCTGGTGCGACAGGAAAGGAAGACTAGCACATACCTGCTGAAGCTTATACCACCAGTCCAGAGAAACTAGAACTTTGGGGGGCAGAGACATTAACTTGTCTATGGCGTCGTGTACTGGGCGATATGCTGTGGCTAACCAGGCCTGCAGCAGCCTCAGTCATAGCCTTGCATGCTGAACCACAATCAGTGCATGCGGCCATATGTCCCAGTTGTTTTAAGCACTTTTGAGCTGTGGCAAAAGGATATTTTTTCAAGTTCTGTATCATGGATTTCATAGCCAGGAACGCCTTAGCCTGTCCAGAGTCCAGCGCAGCTCCAATTAATTCTATTGTGTGTGTGGGAACCAGGGTCGATTTCTGCTCATTGATCAGAAGACCCAGTCTGTTGAAGCTGGCCCTTATCACCATGAGGTACGCCTCCACCTGGGCCCTGGTGCACCCCTTGACCAGCCAATTGTCGAGGCAGGGAAACACCTAAGCTCTCTGCCTCCTTAAGAAGGCGGCGACTACCAACATGCATTTGGTGAACACCCAGGGTGCCGCCAACAGACCAACGGGCAGGACCGTGAACTGTAGATGTAGTTGATCAACTACAATGCGGAGAAACCTCCTGTGTCTTGACAAGGGCCACGTGAAAGTATGCATCTTTCATGTCAAGGGCGGCACACCAGTCTCCCGGATCCAGAAAGGAAATGATGGAGGCCAGGGAGATCATGCAGAACCTCACTTTCTTCACAAACTTGTTGAGGTTTTGCAGGCCGAGAATGGGACAAAGCCCCCCTTTGGCTTTCAGAATTAGAAAGTAATGGGAGTTAAACCCTTTTCCCCTCAGACCGTGAGGGACCTCTTCCGTTGCCCCTAGCCTTAGAAGCGACTGGACTTCTTGAAGAAGCAGATGCTCATGAGACGGGGTTCCCTGAAGAGGGACAGGGATGAGGGGGTGGGAAGGAAGCAGGGAAGAAAAACTACAGCGAGTACCCCAATTTTACCGTGTGCAAGACCCACTAGTCCGACATAATCTGGGACCACACATGGTAAAATTGGGATAAACCGTTTAGAAACAAGGGATGGGTTGGATCCGGGCCTATGACTGGAGTGTCATCTTCAGGCATACCCTCAAAAGATTTTTTTTGGGTCAGAGAACTGCCGCAACTGGACCTGATTCTGGCCAGAGGCATGGTTCCTCCTGCCATTTCTTCCCCTTCTACAGCTGCAGTTCTGTAGCTGTAGTCGGCTGGTAGAAGTGGGGCACGGGCTGCGGCTTGAACGGCTTCCTTTGAGATGCCAGAGTATGCAGACCCAAGGATTTCAGGATGGCTCGAGTCCTTCAGCCTCTGTAGCTTAAAGTCCGTCTGGGACAAGAATAAGGCTGGTCCTTCGAATGGGAGATCCTGGATGGTCATTTGGACCTCCTGATGGAGGCCCAAGACCTGCAGCCAAAAGCTTTCCTCATGGCCACCCCTGAAGACAGAGCGGGCTGCTGCATCCGTAGCATCCACTGCAGACTGGGGCAGAGGACTGGAGATCACCCTGCCCTCTTTAACCAAGGCAATGAACTTGGACTTGGAGTCCGGCTGCACCTTGTCCTTGAGCTTATCCTTTGACGCCCAGGAATTGTAGGCATACCTACTTAGAATCGCCGGTTGATCTGCGATCCTAATTTGGAGCACCCTCTCCCCAGTGGAATATACCTTCCGCATAGCCCCCTGCTGTCCTTGCCGCTCTTTTTTGATACCGGCAACCCTGGTGTAGGATGGGTATAAAAATGCTCATGTCCTTTAAATGGCAGGAAATATTCCCTCTCCATCTTCTTAGAAGGTGGTAGAGAGGCAAGGGTCTGCCACAAGGTCTTTGTGGTCTCTCTAATGGTTTCAATCAGTAGAAGGGCAACACTGGAAGGACCCTCCGGAACCAATATGTCCACCATCGGGTCCATGTCCTCAACCACCTCCTCAGCTTGGAGGCCTATGTTTTGAGCTACCCTGTGCAGAAGCTCCTGGTTTGCCCTGTTGTCGTCCGGGACAGAAGCCAGGGTAGCTCCCGCTACAGCCTCATCAGGGGATGAGGAGGACTTTCTCAGAGGCACTGCTGATTCATGCCCCTTGGTACTGGACGGATCACGCTGTGCCATCTCACTCCCTGCAGTGCCGGGCTCCCAGGGATCATCCAACTCAGTGCCCAGGTCCAAGACTTCTCCGGTGTCAGGTGGGATGCTCACCAAATGAGAAGGCTGGGGCCTGTATTCCAAAGCAAAGGAATAAGGCCTGCCCGACTGGGACCCCCGGGCCTGGTGATACGCCCAGGGATCCAGAATGGTCACTGCGGCAGCATCTGCCATTGGGGCGGTCAGTGTGCCATGGTGGGGAGGAGGAACATGGCCCCTCTACTCTTTGCCTACTCTGGTACTGGCTTCTCCAAGATGTAACGGACTCGGCCTCTGAGTCCGAGGAGGGCCTCTCCCTGCGTGGGGACCACGACGGTGCGGTGCTGGGGGGAGGAGGGGGGAGCAGGACCTGGCAATCCGCACTGGTTTGCCCTTGGATGGCACAGAGGTCTTCTTTGGTGCCGGGGCTTGCACTCACTCTCGCCTAGGCTGGGTTGGCAAGGTTGTCTCTTCTATCAGGTCCCTCACTGCCTCCAAAGTCTCAGGAGTGGAGGGGAGTTGCAAATCCTCCACCGAGGGAGATACTGGAGGAGTCGCTACAGGCACCGGACTCAACTAACCCATTCCTGGGGCCAGAGTTGACAGTGCCATGCCTTGTAGGATGGGGCTTAAGTGACCCACCACAGGTCTCACATTGCCCACTTCTCTTCCCAACGATCTTGCTGTCGGTAAGCAGCGCCACCAACCTCCTCTTCTTGTGTGGCACCGGGGAATGGGAACTGTGCCACTGTATTCCACATATGGAGGCCTTCGGTGCCAGAGAGGTATGTCAGTGCTGTGGCTCCTTAGTAGAGTCCTTACTACACAGCCCTTCTCTCACCGATGCCGGAGCACTCTGCACCAAGGTAGATTTACTGAGACCTTGTTCCACTGAGGTGTCCTTAGGACGAAGGCCCTCTTCCATCATCAGAAATTTAAGTCTTTTCCTTCTGGGTCCTCAGACAGAAGCTCCTACAAATTTTACAACACTCCCGCAGGTGCGACTCTCACAGGCACTTAAGGCAGGAGTAGCACAGGTCGTCCCTAGGCATAGGCTTCTTGTAGGACCCACAAGGCTTGAAGCCAGGCATGCCCAACCCCGGGGCGGGGAGAGGAGAACTGGAACTACCCGCTAATCAGGAGTACTATCCTCAGCTATACTAACTACTACTATTTACAGGTACTTAACAGAGAGAACAATAAAGTGTGAGTGTGAGTTTGTGTGTTGGGGTATAGGAGGGGGAAGGGGAAGAGAAATCACTTGCAAAGCAAGAGAAACTGGTTGTTCCAGTGACCCTCAGGGACTGTAAGAAGGAACTGAGGAGGACAGGATTGGCAGAGCCCTATATAGAGCATCATGGAGGCGCGACTCCAGAGGGCTCCACAGCCAACCCTACAGGTACTCTGGGGAAAAGCTTTCGGGTGGTCTGTGCACGCGGTGTGCACACACACCTACTTGGAATCAATATGAGCAAGCACTCGAAGAACCATCAACATTATGATCTATAGTAGTACAAGAATTCTTCAGTTAATTTTGCTATGGAGTAGGGCAAATGCCTTACCACTGTGTTACCAAAGTACTGGACTTGAGAATACTATGGGTTTTAAGTATATTAATAAATGCCCCCAGTCTAATATGAATACAAAACACTCCTTAGTATGCATGAAGTTATATCTGAAAACTATTTCAATGCACTGTACCTGATAGCCAGTATATTAAAATTTCCAGTAGTGAAATCCAGGTTCTGATTCTCTGCTCTAGCCAGGCCAAAGCCAACAGTGAGAACAGAGAGAATCAAAGTCAGAAGTCTTCCAAAAACAAAAAGACCCGCCCACAATGAAAACCTACAAAAAAAATGCCACAAGTCAATAAATATACATATTCATTATTTGGATTACACCACAAAACCATTAGTCTGACTGTTTATTTCCATTATGTGGGACTGTTTAGTTATAGAAAACCAACAAGGTTTCTTTAAAAATTAGGACTAATACTCAATATGAGATATTATTGTGAATTCCTTTCAATTTTTAAATGTTTACAAATTTACTAAATTAAAAAGTAAAATCATTCTTTCAATAAGGAAGTTGCTGCAATAATTGAGGTTTTGTTTTTTTTAAATTCCAGAAAACAAGTGGTGCTAAAGACTATCACCACATTTAAGATACATAAAGTTAAGTTATAAATAGTAGTGTTCTTTATGTTTATTTATAAAATTATATGTAAGTGAGAACACCATATTAGACATTACCCAACTTCAAAATGTTATCATAAGGGGTACAATGCTATAAAGTTGCTAATCTGGAGCTATTAATTTTGATGGTGAGCTAAAAGCTTTACAGGAAAAACAGTCAACTTCTGGCCTTTAACCTCCCTTTTCAACAGAGTGCAAGACATGTTATAAATCAAAAACCTTATTTCAGTTGAATTAAATATACCCCCATATTAGGGAAACAATTAAAGTGATACTTTTTAGCAGCTATGAATTTAAACAATTTCATTTGGAATTATGTCACGTTTACTGCAACTGCTACAACAAAGATCCCATTATAATTTTCTTGCATATATAAATATAAAGTATGTAATTAGGAACAGAATTTTGCAATATAAACAGTTGCTTGAGTAGGCAAATACGGTAATATGAAATTATTTGTGTTATAGCATACAATCAAGGAGTAGTACTCTACATTAGAAATACAGAAATCAAACTTTGGAAGAGTAAGCAAATTCTAACTGAACCCACTTTTTATTGTGGCCACTGTACAGCAGAAATATCAACTTCTTGTTGATCAACTGCATAAAGCTTGTGAGCCACTAAATAGTTTCTTTTTTTTAAACTTACGGTAAATACCTACCCTTTCTGATACTTTTCATTGCTGAAGTAAAAGAGGCGGGAGATGTGGAAGAGAAATTCAACAAAGTAATGCAATACCAGAAGAACAAGTCCAAGATGGGTCAAACTATCAAAACAAGAGCAAACCAAATATTGAAACATTTTATTAAATATTTATGGTAACAGATAAATCCAGTGAAATTTAGTTTAAAACTGACTTACTTTAAAAGATAAGCTCCAGCAATATGAAAAAGGTAAAGTCCAATGTAGACAAGCTGGCGAGGGATATCTTCCTAATAGACAGAAGAATGAATTAGTCTGTGAAACACAATGTTTTCATGTTTACTAATTTTAGAAGTTTCCTTTAGGCTTCTCAGACACCTTAACCCTTCCTTTTGTAACATTATAATGTCTCCCAAGACAACATTTGTTTGATTCTCTCAATTCCATACTAGTATCATTCAATAGTTTACCACTACCTAATCTGTGTGTTATCTTAGGCACCCACCAGAATAAGGAAGAATAAAAGGAAGAAAAACCAACTGTCAGTTAAAAATCAGAGATGTTTTCAGAGCAGCCAAAGTATTTGTCTTAAGGCAAATCCAAGAAATTATGCCTCTCCATTATATTTCACTTACATATCAAAATATACAAATATTTAACACACCAAAATTACTTATTATGGCATCCAAGGTTACCTGATTACAATTCTAAAAGTTTCTCTGCTCAGTTTTACTTTTTCTAGATATACTTAAAAAAACGTTTTAATAAATCAGCTCAAAAAGTTTCACATCTGAATGTAACGCTAAGGGTATGTCTATACTGACGGCGGCAAAGTCGCCGCTGCCAGATCGATCTTTCTGGATTGACTGAGCAGTCAGTGTAGACCCACTCAATCGATCAGGAAGTTAACTGAGTAAAACCACCCCCTCAAGTAGCGTAGTGCTGCATCAACTGGAACACAGTTCCCGTCGGTGCAGTGCAGTGCAGTGAAGACGGTGCGCAGAAGGGAAGCACTGCAGTCGACAAGAGTTACGCAAGTTACAGTTACAGGAGTTTGCGTAACTCCTGTTGACTGCTGCCGAATCTCCAGGTAAGTGTAGACCAGGGCTAAGAATGCATCTGTTTTAGAAATACAAGATCCTCAAGATGCTTCCATTTCAGGATTCCATCCTCCTATGTTGATCTGTATACTGGCAGCATAGCAAATTTTGTATAAGAAATGAAACCAGTATGTGTGCTGGCACTTGAGGTTAAGCGTTTAGCTGATTCCATTTTGATGATACCACATGGAAGCTAAATAGTAGAGAGGAAGAGACTGAACAGGCATGAGGAAGAGATAAAAATAAGAGTAGGGCCAGAGACAGTGAAAGCAGATAAGAGTGCATTTTAAGAATAGATTTATAAATGGAGTGTAATAAAAGTCCAGGCTTTAAAGTGCTACACACGATGTACAAGCCACAGACAACATTTCAGAGAACCCCTACATTTTTGGATGTGCTCTCTCTACAGACTGGGTCAAGTATATCAGTTTTCCCTTGCATGCACGCACTATATATATGAGAGCGCGTGTGCGCATGCATCCAACAAGAGCTACTTTACACAGCTCTGTATTCTCATTTCAAATCAAGTTAGCATGTGCAAATCTGTGCACCTGCCAAAACACCTACTGATACAAAAATCTAGACAGGCATTTTGAAGACCCATGCTCTTAATACATTGTAGGTAGAACTTCTGCAAGCTAGAATTCTAGATCTGATACCTGCCCAGCAATGAAATAGCATGTCCTGCCTGCTTAATAAGTGTCACCATCCTCTTTAAATGACAGCTGCTGTCTGAAGTGAAAGGTGAAAAGTTAGATGAATGCAGAAAGAATATATTTCAAGCTCTGCAAAGAAGAAGAGTGAGGCTCTATAACAGGGGTGGGGAACCTTTTTTATGTCAAGGGCCTTTTCGGCGGCGGGGGAGAATTCGGCGGCGGGGTTCCGTGGGGGTGGGGGACAGTGCCTGCTGCCGAAGTCCCCCGCCGCCGAAAAGAGACAAACGGTGGCAGGGTTTCGGCGGCGCGCAGTGCACCGCCCCCATGGAACCACGCCGCCGCCGTGAAACCACGCCGCCGCCGAATTACCCCCCGCCGTCAGGTCCAGAACAAATGATTTTGCGGGCCTTATACGGCCCGCCGCGGGCCGGACCAAATCATTTCGCGGGCCGGACGTTCCCCACCCCTGCTCTATAATGTCAGAAAATAAGAATTAAAGCCATTTTCTTCACATGTAAGGAGACTCAATAGCCTTATTAAAAACTGCATCAGAAGGAAACATACCACACAGGCTACAGGTTGGCTAATAGTGAAGTAACATCCAATGGCACAATACAGCAGATTCTCTTTTAAAAAAACGCAAATTAACAAGAGGTGATTTGTTTTGTGATGCGACAACACCAATATGGACAAATGACCAAGTACCGATCTGTCTGTCTCAATGAGAATAGTCAAAGTAAGAGACCAGTTCCTTCTCCTCCTCCCTGCATGACAACAGGCTTTTCCAGTTGAGACTTTCCAGACCTGGAGAAAAATTACAGCTAGCCTGCATTCCCTTGCTTAGTCATCTTGCCTGAGCTTGATGGCCCACTGGGATGCCCCGAGCTGGTGTCCATACAGGTGCTGCTACATCACAGAAAAAAAAATAATTTTCAACTCCATTTTCTGTAATGTGAATATCAACAACATGGACTAATTCCAGAGGGGTAGCCATGTTAGTCTGTATACAGCAAAAACAACGAGAGTTCTGTAGCACTTTAAAGACTAAAATTTAATTTCTGCAGGAAATACATCTGACGAAGTGGGTTACAGACCATGAAAGCCTACGCCTGCAGGAATTAAATTTGTTAGTCTTTAAAGTGCTACAAGACTCTCATTTTTGCAGTATGGACAAACGAATCTTACAGAGGCCAATTCCAGTAATAGAAAGAAATAACTAATCTAGCCCATTTTGGCTTCTCCAAAGTGATGGGTGAAGGCCATGAGCCCACTACAGTGAATGGAGATCCCTCCCATAAGACTGCTCTAGAAGGTTAAGGCCCAGTACAGCTCCATCTAGTAAATGCAGTAGAGTGGCCACTGTTCTGGTAACTTGTGAAAGCTGTCCAAGGCTGTGTTTATACTGATGGGGGCAAATTCGCCACCGCCAGATCGATCTTTCTGGATCGATGGAGAAGTCAATTTAGACCTGCTCAATTGATCAGGAAATCGACTAAGTAAATCCACCCCCTCAAGTAGCGTAGCGCTGCGTCGATGGGAATGCTGTTCCCGTCGGCACAGCGCAGTGCGAACAGCGCACACAAGGGAAGCAGAGCAGTCGATGTGAATTACGCAAACTACTCTGCGTAGTCTGCGTAACTCCTGTCAACTGCTGCCGAATCGCATGGTAAGTGTAAACCAGCCTCAACAGAGCTTTGAGGAGACAACCACTTCAGGCTCAAGCCATATCTTTCAGAGATGCTGCCTGCTGGACTACAGGCATCAGCTGACAGATCTTTCCTCAAAGTTTCTTTGGATTGGAAACACCTGAAAAGGAGGAGTGTTGGATGCAGGCTCTGATACCCATCTCCCAGCCCATGAGGATCTTTGAACAGCAAGAGAGACCGACCTTGACTTATGGAAGGGTTATGTTCAAGAAAGATAACCTGGGCAGAAATCCAGGGAACGCCAGCAGACTGAGCCTGACCACAGAGTTTGGACAGAAGATAGCTTGGAAAGGCAAGGACAGTTTCAAATGGGTCTAAACAAAGATTTAGAAGTAGAATTTAGGCTCCAAGGAATGAAAACAGAAGATTTAATAGAGAGCCTAAAGCACCCTCTACCTTACGGAAACTAGTTACAAAGTGATGTGACCCTAACAAAAAATCCGCCTACTGCGTGGAGCTGGAGACCTCTTTTTCAAACCCGTCTTGGGAGAACCTTAGGACAGGGGATTTCATGACAAAGATCACGTGCGATCAATCACACCCTGTAGTAAAAAGAGGAAGTATCCTTTTGCAGAGAAATGAACGATAAGGACTCATATTTCTAGCTTAGAGAGAAGGGAGCTTTCACGAGTCAGGCTCAAAAACTGAGGGGCATGGGGTTGAAGTGAAGGAAGGATAAGCTTCTGGTGTAGTAGCTCCTTTCAATCTACTAGGTGGAGGCTGAGAGTAAGAATAAGCCTCCTGTGGCTTCAGACTCTACTGAGGAATACAACTCTGGCAAATATGTATTTCCTAGGCTACCAAGAGGAGTCAATTATTGCAGACAGAACCTAAGGAGACCATAGGTGAACCACACCTTCCTATTATTCCACCCCAATGAAACACAGCAAAGATCCATAATAGACAAAAGATGTCCTAGCTGCTCTCGCTCTGGTCCCCTGGCTGCCTTTTGCAACTGCAAACTCTGCTGCTATTGCCAGGGCCAGCTATTTTAATTTGCAAGACAATCCTAGATTTAGAAACTTAAAATAGTGTGCAACAAAAAGCCCCAGAACAATACACAGATTTGTTAGAATTTTTTTTTTAAAGTGGAACTTTGTTGGAAACAAACTAACTTGTTGAACTTCTGGGTTTTTTAAAAAAAAAGTTTTCAGCCTGAGTCAGCAGACAGTAACACTGAACACCCTGTGCCAGATAACCATAAAGAACATGGCACATAAAAATTACCTAAACAACATAAGAAACTTCTGATTCAAATACTTCCAAAGTTTATGGAAAATTAGACATCCAGAGGTTTGTCAAAAAGATGAAGTATGTACCCTATCGAAAGAATGAGACACTGACAAGGACAATCCTCTTTTAAGTGGATTATAAAAGCATCAGAATGGATTCCCCACATATATATGACAACTTTGCTGCCCATGTGAAATGCATGGGCCCAGAAGATGTCACTTTGCCTACAAGAAGCTCCTCTACATGAAATTGCTCTTTAAAATGTAACCTGAAGAGAACCAAGTTTACCACCTTAAAACTGCTTAATCACTCAAATGAAATAGCTACTATTCCCTAGAGTGAAATATTCTGCAACTTGCAAGCTAGAAACAGCCTTAATCTAAAAATCAAGCTATATTAATGCCCACTGAAGGGACCTGAAGCAACTGCAAATTCTCTCTTCAACTCAGAAGTTCATGTAGAAAGCTAGATTATTTTGTTTTGTGATGGATCTGTAGCTGAGCAAAGTACCTGTGTGCACCAGATTTGTTCTCTTTGCTGACATAGGAAATGGAGTCTGGGACAGCTGATGAAATCATGCGGGGAATGGACACAGCTTTAGAAATTGTGGGGATCAAGCCAAGAGAGCTCAAATCAAAAACTAGGTGATCTGAATTTAGATGGCATAGAAGTAACTATGCAACGTTCAAATGATTTACAGGCCAATACACAATTTTGTGGACTGCATTAACCACAACCTAGAGCTTGCTATTTAGCTCTCAAAGATCACTCCATCCTCCCAAAACTGAATTTTAAAAACATTTTCAAAATTTTGCTATTTAAGTTCCAACTTCAAGCATTTGACCTCCAAAATCTCTGCGGCATATAGTGGGTTGCTAGTCAAAGCAGAACACTGAAAAAAAATGATGATAATAACTTGGCTATCATCTACTTCTAACATATTGCAAAAACTCATGCTCAAAGTTTATGCACCCTGAATACTCCTGTAGGAATTCTGCACCATGGCACAATGCAGAATTTGCACAGAATTTCCTTTTTTTCCTGCAGAATTGGTGTTGCAGAGCTGCTGGCCGTAACTAGGGACTGCTGGACCCAGCAGAGCCCAGCTACACAGCTCACAAATAAAAGACACTGCCAGGGGGAGGGGTTGGAGCTGGAGGGTTCCTGGCAGCTGGAGATCCCAGCATGCCCTGAAGGAAGGAGGTGGCATGCAGGAAACACCATATAAGCATGGGATCCAGGATCAGGCTATTTTCCCCTCAGGATTCCTGGGCTCTTGGATTTTTTTTTTTGGGGGGGGGGGGGGAGGAGGGGAGTTAAGGGAGTTGGTTGGTTGCAGAGAGATAGGAACTGAATTGCCATAGGGGTTTCTTTAACTCTCTACTCCTGGGGGAATCTTTGTCGTTGTCATCTGTATTTGTATTTTGGGAATTTATTTCAAAATACCAGTCAGCACCTATATTGTTACAGACATAGTTGCTTACTGGTATTTTGAAATAAATTCCCAAAATAATTTAAATGGCATGATTATATGGCATTATTTTGACAAATACAATATGAAGAATTTTTTTAAATATTGTACACAGAATTTTTAATTTTTTGGTGCAGAATTCCCTCAGGAGTATCTGAGAGAAATCAAGGCATACAAGTTTGTGAGTTTATCAAACTGCCATGATAGACTCGATCATCACTGTGACCGAAGCTCCTTGCTTTTTAAGTTGAGGGTCTCTTGCTGCTGAAGGCATCACAAAAACAAGAACTCTCAGCAATGGAAGACTATCCTAGACTATCTGGGTTCAGTGGAACTACTAATTTAAATATTATCCAGTATGACTAATGGTAGCAAAATCAGGCCTTTAATCAGATTCATTTAAGAGACTGTCTACATGAACATTTAGTTTGTAATAAATTGGGTTGTCAATCTACCTCATGCTAGTCTGTCATGGACTGTCAGTCCATGTGGACCCTACTTTGATCTAGTCCTATTTAAAAGAAGATTAGGTCAAAGTGCATTAACTTTTTTTTTTTTTTTTTTTAAATTAACAAACGCTGCACATCAGCAAGGTCCACGCAGTCCGACAGTCTGCAGCAGACTAGTTTAGGGTAGATACAGACCCTGGTTAGCAGCAAACTAAATGCTGATGTAGACAAGCCCTAACTGTACTAATAACTATACATGCAGTGACCTAAATTTACAAATTACTGTAGCATAATTTTGAGGTGTATTAACCTAAATTTAGGAAAGTACTCACTGAGATCTATTTTTGTGCTAAGTAAAAACTTTAGGGTTCAGACATAGCAAGTTGGCACATAAATACACCTTAGTGAGTGCTTTCCTAAATTTACCAAGGAAGTTCACAGTTGCTTGCTTACTCTTGGACCCTGGAATACCCTGGTATTCCTTGTAAAGTGCAGCAGGCTGAGACCTGGAAAATCTTTTTAGTACTTTGAGTTGAGGACAGAAGTTTCCTGCTTCAAAAACTTTTTTTTTTTTGGTTGTAAAAGATGGATACACCTAATAGATGAAATAGTCAACCTCTAAATCCTCTTACCAACATTTAATCTATTACTCCTCTTATCTCAGGGACCCAGGAAGTTAGTTCTTTTCCAGATCTCTGTCTTTGCCAGACACTGAGAAAGGAAGGAAGTTGCAGTGTTCAAAATCTGATGAAAAGGAGATTGAGAAGCGGGTATAATCAGCATATTGGAGGCACTGCAGACCCAAAGCCTTTGTGCTCTATTCTGGCACTCTCTTTCATACACTGAGCTAAATGGGATCTGGCAGGCATCACCCTCCAAGACCTCTCATTTAAAAAAAAAAAAAAAAAAAAAAAGAACGGAGGCCCCCAGTAACACAATCCAGCCAGTTCTACCAAGTCTTGAACACAGAGAAGCAAAGCCTTTTGGTTATGTAACTTTATTAAAGATAGCTAATAAAATAAGAACACTTGACCGCTGCCTGTTTTCAAAAGGAGGTGGGGACTATGATACTAACAGGACTCAAGAGAGCACTTCTTTAAAATCTCAAATCTTCTACTGATTTCAATAAGAGTACATATTGTTACAGCTAGATTATAGAAGAAAGAAAGTTCTTAAGAAAGTTTGATGATACTAAGACCTTGTCTACACTACAGAGTTTTGCTGACAAGTTATGCCGGCATACAGTCACTGCTGTAATTAAACTGGTATTGCATATCCTCACTATGCTCGTGTCAGTGGAGTGCATTCACACTACCAACTCTTGCACTGACACAGGGAGTAGTGCACTGTGGTAGCTATCCCACTGTGCAACTGCACGCAGTGTGCTTTGGGAAAGCTTTGCAAGGTTCTGAATCCCACCGTTTTAGGGGCATCCTTCTAGATTGACAGCTGCTTTTCAACTGCTTTGTCGGTCAAATGGACATTGCTGAACACAAGCACAAGAAGGCCACAGAAGTGTGTGTGGGGAGAGACAGACAGTGTGTGACAGGAAGTGAGTGAGTGACAGATGGTCAGTATGTGTTGGAGGACAGTGAGCATGTCTGTACACAGTCTAAGTTCATATAGAAGCCGGAAGCAACCAATCCTGAGGCAGAAGCTGGTGCACAGACATCTGTTGCCTCCCTATCTGCCCCCAGCTCAGTAGTACACCGGTGGAGGGAGAGGGACACCCCAGTATCAGCCCCACCTCCCTCCTTGGGTCTGCACAGCACATCAGGGGTCTCTCTCCCCTCCTCCCACAGCAGCAGTCCATGCTGCCTGCATGCCTGCTGTAGGAGAGCAGGACTGATTCCCTTGGAGTTCTCCCACAGCCTCCTCTCCACACAGATGAAGGAGAATGATCCACCCCTTCTCCTGTAGTCCAAGCAGGAACCAGTTTGCTGCTGGGAGCCAGCATGCTCAGCTGGGCAGTAGCTGTGTGAGGTCCCCACATTGAGAGATTTCAAAACTTCTTGGGGCTTTTAAAGGGGAGGGGTGCATACCTGTGTAGCTGGAATGCAGGGCAGTGCAGAGTTCAAAACAGTGAGCAGAGCAGTCAGAATGGGCATTGTGGGATAGCTCCTGGAGCCCAGTTACAGCACACAGCAACTAAACTGATGCTCTGTCACTCTAAGTTTGCCGCAAAAAGCTCTATGCCTTTTCTTGAGGTGGTTTTATTTTGTCACCAAAGCAGGGGAGTTTTGTTGGCGGGGGAAGCATTGTGTAGTGTGTACATGACCACTGTTTTGTCGCCAAAAGCTGACTTTTGTTGACAAAAGTCTGCAGTGTAGACCAGCCCTAAGTTTTTTCTACTCCTTTCTTGAAAGTGACTTCTGAAACTAGTTTACTTTTTGGGAAAAAAAACAAAAACAAACCCACACTTTTGGAGTGGTCAAATTATGTTACAGAACTTATACCTATTCACACCCAACAACAGCTATGATGGGATCTATACAATACTTGACTTTACAATCTAACTCAGGACAGTCACCCTTTGCTAAATAAACATATGTGCTGTTCCTTAAAATACCTTGAGCTGACCAGGTGGATAATCTTTATACCACCACCATACAGGAATCCTAAATAGATTTCTTGGAGTTGGCAAATATGACAATATTCACTGCCAACCCTGCAATAAGCATCAGCTGTGAAAAATTTTGCATTTTAGTGAAAAAAAACTTATTCAGATTACTAATGAAGCAAAAAGTAGTTTGGAACTGAAACTTACATTGTGCATGTATAAAGAACTGATATTTGTCTTTACTAAATCAAAAGACCACAGTCAATTTGTTCACATAGAACATGTTAGTAATTAGAGAATATCTGACTACACAAATATCATTGAAGCCAAGAAATTAGCAGGATTAAAAAAAAAATTAAACAATCAGAAGGAAAATGAGAACATCTTCAGCAAGAAAAATTGAAGGGAATATATACTCATTCTTCAAGGTATAAACCAATCTGACAAATATTATGAAGGCTTACAGTTTGGTGTCTAACACCCTTCTCTGAACCATCTGATAACTGACCTTTCTCCAAGACAGGATACTGATCTGCTGGACCATTCGTAAATCTAATGCCAAGTCTTATTCTCTTAAATATGCTTAATCACTTCTAAGAACAAAGGGCTGGATCCTGTCCCTGTAAAGTCAATGGCAAAAACTCCACCGACTTAAACGATGCAGGACTAGACCCCAAATGGCACGATTCAGTTATCTTTAACAACAACTGAACAGGAAGCCACTACTTTGATTTTGTCAAATTGGACTGTTTCACTACCTGCTTCATCATTGTTTCATCAACTTTGAGTGATGAAAGTTGAGATAATATTTTTATAACAAATTGATTTGAAAGTATTATTTAACATACTAGTTAAAATTGAGAATTGACCTTATAAATGAATTTTTTATTTGTGATTTTTTTAAATGTGTAATAGAAAGTCAGTCTTACTTGCCCCAAATAGGGCTTGCAGAGAAGAGGTAGTCCAATGACTGCTCCCACTGAGAAAGACAACAGCTCCATTCACAATGGAGATACTGAAACAACTATAGGTATTGCAGAGTAACTACTTAGAAAAATGCTTTAAACACATTTTTCAATAAATATGAAGCTATCTAATCAGCTCTTTGATACAGAGAATCAAAAGCACGTTCAGATGTTGGTCTATGAAAAGAAGTGAAGTTGATACAGAAGCATGTAAATTATATAATTATACTGAAACTCTCCTTCCTGGCACAGTTATGAGAGCACAGCAGTATTCACCATTAAGATTAAAAAAAATGTTTTCAGCTTACTTTTTTGGTTTTCTGGAAGTACAATTCTGGAAAAGCATGAAACCAGTATGCCAATTGTGAGATGTAGAAAAACTTCATTTGAAATCTGCATGGTACAGCAATAAAATAAATATCATTTCTGTAATTGCAATCCAAATCAAACAATTCACAAGGTTTCCTGCACACTTGTTTAACCACGGATTTTACAACAAAATTAATAAAGCATTTTCTCAACATTATTCCCAGAAATAAGGTTATTGGAAAACAACAAGATGATCCAAAAAAGATATTATGAGAACTGGCTAAAGGCTTATTAGCCCTTTCATTCTCTGCAATATTGCCCCAAAGAGATACTATTTCTGGTATTTACGTTAGAGCAGTGAGGCATCAAGTTCTAAGCAGAAATTTTAACTACCTCCATTACTCCACCCAATAGTTACTATAAACAAAATACCTACTGCATGCTATAAATCTTGCAGTATTATCACTACTTTCTAACACAGAAGAAGGAATAAACCTTACGGAATCAGCGTGTGTGGGTAGTCCTTCCACAGAGACGTTGGATCAGATACATATTTCTCCTGAAAATACATAAAATTGTTGGTTACCTTTTAAATCACAAGACAGAGGGACAATAAATACAAAAGCCAGTGATGAAAGTTTACCACATTTCCCGCTGACAACAAACATGCTTTGGAAGCAGTATAAGCTAAACTGGAAAAATGCACTCTTATTCCAGAATCAGAGCGTTCATACAGGGAGTTAGTTCCAGTACAACTATAAAGATATAATTATACCAGTAAATTTTGTCATGTTGGCAAGTGCTGAGTATTATTGGGGACAAGAAAAGACTTCTGCTTCTGGAAACTGGAATTTAACAGAGAATTTTTTGCTTTTCAGAGAATCTCAAAGCTCTTCACAAAAATTATGCCTCAACACTTGAGAGTTTGACTAGTATTTAAAATCAATTTTAGAGACAAGTAACCAGAAGCACATACAGTCCCTTGTTTACAGTCATACAGCAATGAAGGGTCAGTCAGGAGCAAAGATGAGTTCTGATCTAGTCCCATACTCAAAAATGGATTTTTTGTTTGAAAGGCAGAACCCCTAAAATCAAGCGGGGTGGGGGGGAAGAAGGGAAAGTAATTACCATCACAAGCACTAACTGGCATTCAACTGTGACATACATCCAAATAGGATAGGCAAAAGACTTCTCTGATCTAATATTAAAATACATGGCTGAAAACTACAGTAAGTAATTTTCATAAGACAAAAGTTAGATGAGCAAGTGATTGAGATCTGACAATATAAATGAAAGATAAAAGACATACTCACAGAGACAAGAATACTTGTGCCCCAGACACATGAGAAGAGGTAGAATGCACTAAGTTGTCCAGATTCATTGAACTTGCTGTGTTTTGTTTTGGAAAAGTGCATTCTCCTGTTAATTTTCTAAAATAAAAGTTATTTATGTTATTGATAAACATGTTAAACAATTTGTTTTAAGAGGAAAATGGTTTCTTATGTACAATTTTCATAAAATATTAAAATAGAAATCAAAGTAGCCACACATTCTAATTAAATCTTACAATGCTAATTTATACCATATTTATCTTAATGGAAGAAATTCATACTTGGCACTTACATCCAGCACATACTCCTGAATAATGGCATGTATGATTATTGCTACCAGCATATAGAAGAAAACTGTAGCCAAGTCCTTGATACCATAATGATAGAGAGAGATTGTTTCTGCAGATTGTTCTTCTGAAGGAGAAAAACAAAGAGTTTTATCTTTAGAAAGCTGATTATGAAGACCCTGTTTAGTTCAATTATTAATAAGTTTGTCTATTTCTCAAAGCAGTATGTTAAGACAACAGATCAATTCTTAGTTTGTGCGGGATACAAATTTAAATTAAATTAATGATTCATCATTGGATAACTCACTGGATTTGATTATAATAATCAACTCCCTCCCACTAAACTAAATGTGTTTCTGGAAAGCTGTACAACAGAAAAGATAACGAATGTATTAAAACTCAACTCTTACAGTTCCTTCTTGACTACTTTAAATTATTTGTCCCCCTCTGACTAGCAAACATACATGTACATGTCTGCATCAAAAATGTTATCACAAGACTAATCTCAAGTGATAGAATTTAAGAACTACCTGGGGCTCCATCCAGACTTACACAGGGTGACTCTTACAATGAACACTCAATCTCAGAGAGTACAGGATACCAACAATTTATGAAAATTCTGTCTAGTCCATGGGACTAGTGTCTAAATTCTCAAAAGATACATACCAGTAGCAGGAATGGTAACATTGTACTGAAGTGTAACAAAAATAACAGCTGCTTTTGCTGTAATCTGAAAGAACAAGACAAAATAAGTGCTACAAGATCTAAATTAAAATAAACCAAAGTTTACTATCAGAAACACACATCCAGCATGGCTGGGACTGGAAAAGCAATGAAGGCAGTGTGCTTGGCAATGATGATAGGAAAGGAATCTTCCGTCATCCCAAAGTCACCTGATTTGACTGATTTTCAATAGGCAGAACAACCTATCTAGGAAAGCAAACTCCCACAATGCAGGGATTGAGTATTGCCAGAATAACAATCCTCCCTAAAAAGTCTCCCCCCAAAACTACAGACTTACCAATTAGCCCCTTTCCACTATTTAGACTAACAACACAAGCTGCAATTCCCTCTCCAACATGCTCCACCCTAATACACCAACGTTTTGCAGTGCCTAGTTGCCTATTTTTAGGCCACTACCTTTGACCTTATTTTTAGTTGACAGTGGTTATAGCCTTGTTTCAAACTCAATTTTAACATTCCATCTTAAATTTAAAAAAAAAGATCACACAATAAACAGGAGGGTAGAGATGGCAGAAAGAACAGAAAACTGAGGCTGACAGACCCTTTTAAAAAAAATTAATTGCATACCACGCTGAAAAGAATTAGAAACCTTTTAATACCAGACAACACAGAAATACGTGCACACAAAAAAGTAAAACAAGGTGAACAGAATATAGCTACAGTGATGGCATTGTCTATTCTAGACTATATGTAAAAAAAGATGTAAAAGAAAGGCAGAATAAAATTGCTACCTTTTTTTTGGGGGAAAAAAATAATTAAAAAAAAATAAGAGCAGCAGCACATTCTTATATTTTCTACTTCTACTTCTGAACAAGAAACATGGTGTAAAATAGTAAAGACTGAAAAAGCTGCTATGAAGTCCACCCAATATCCTACAAACAGTTTATTAAAAAAAAACAAAAAAAAAAAACCCACTGAAATCAAGTTAGACTATCTGGCACTGAAGAGTTTAAGTGATCCAACTAGCTCTCTAGTGCCATACCATCCATCACTCCTTATCACTCCTATCCAGTTTATACTATCCATGCAACATTTACCCCATATGTTTGGAAAAGTATTTACAAAAATCAACATATGTAAAGACCATAAAAAAATCCCATTTGCCATACAAGAGAACAATTTCCAGTAGTCACCTAGTAATTCTTTATTTATTCTTTGCTTTTAGCACTCTATAATATCTTTATCTCTTTCATTTCACAGAATACATATTGACATTAAGTACAATGCACAGTGGACCGCTTTTGTTGAGACTGAACTAACAAAAGAATAAGGCTCTGCAAATCTTTAAAACATTCATATTAAAAGCAACTACTAAAGAAGGTCCTTGTAGGTAAAGATTAGCATACAGTGGAAAGACTGAACACAAAATTAAAAAGTTACACTCCAGTATACAAAAATCTTTAGGGCATTAGCAAGATCAGTTACTACAACAAACAATAAGATATTAACACTTTGTTTTTGAAAACAGTGAATCACAGCTGTACATGAAAAGGAAAAAAATTCAAATCCAACCTTGTTCCTCTCCCCACAAAAACACCGCCTTCACATCCAAAAACATCTGGGAAGACAGACATGTCCGCCTTTAACAACCAACCCTTAGTGTAGCACAGGAGAGTTATAAATGTCTTTTAAAAACCCTAATCTCCAATCTAGGTTGATAATCTGGGACCTTCTGATGCTAAATATTACTTAAAATTGGAAAAAACTAATTAAAAAAAACTAGTCATATAAGCATTTTATCTATAAATCTTCAGGCTGCTCACCAAATTAATAGAGTATTGATTATATTCTTAAGAATCATGGTGACACTGACAGACTGTTAGCACACTGAATTGAGGCTATAAATGAGACTCCCTCATCTTGGCTCAAGATAAGTGAGTGTTATTCTGAAGGGAGCAGGTATATTACCAGTCTTTGTCAATCTCTTCAATAAGCAATTGAACAAGGCAAAAGAGACATTTTGCAAAATAGAAGACCAAGTGCACAAGTCTGCCATTTCTTTTTCATCTTAGTGACTTAAAAGAAAATTTAGGGTGCAGACTAGTTTTAATTTTCAGCCTGATCAGATGAGCTTGACAGTAAGTGTACTCTGGCTTTTAACCACTGTCTCAGAAGCAGCCAGAAAATAACTGGATTTCAGTTATCCCTATATGAATTTTGTTGTCCCAGGCAGTTGCATAATAGGACTTTTCTGTCCTGTTGTCATAAGAACTCGGTTATGCGAGGGAATGCAGACAGATGCATCTTTAAAGCTAATGCATGCTTAGAAGTGGGATGCTAAGGCCACGTTTACACATGTAAACTGAGCTTTCCCACTGGCATAAAAAAAACCACCCCAGGAATGGCATAAGCTATGTTGGCGGGAGGAATATTCACAGTCATCCCTGAGCAATAGTAAGTGATACCAACATAAGCAGTAGTGTAGACATAGCCTGAATCTTCACTAATTCCAAATGGGTTTTGCATGGTAAGATCATCCAACTTCCCAATAATTACTATCCAAACAAGCAATCTAAACTACTGAATTGCAAGGGCAGGAAGACAGAAGGCATCTGCTCACCAACAGCTGCCTGGCGATGTAAAGCGCACCTGCGGGTGTCCCTGTTTGTGCTCCCCGCCCAGTGCTGCTGTTGTGTATCACACGTGTTTGCGGCGGGGGGTGTGAACCACACAGCCAGGAAGCAGCGGCTCCTGACGGCTCAGGAGAGGGGCGGAAGAGCCTGGCAGCCGCTGTCAAGCAGGGGAACGGGCAGTCTGAGACACGTCACCTTTCCCGGGAGCTAGCCGGGGGCAGGGCCAGCGCCTCGCCCTATGGGGCTGGTCCTGCGGCCCAGCCACCACATAGAGAAGAGGAAACGCGCTCCCCCCACTGCTTACACGGGGCAGCCTAGTGGGCCTGGGCCCCAGCCGCCGCTCCATCGCCCCTCCTCCCCCCGCGCTCCTCCGCCCCCCGGGCAGCCGCGCCGCTCCGACTGCCACGTAACCTCGCCGAGGGCAGGAACCGCACGGCGCCGCCAGCGCACACGGGGGAGGCAGCGCTTCCCCCAGCCCCGGCTGCAGCGCTAGGGCTACTACCCCGGGCAGGGCCGCGTCCCAAGGAGCTGGGCCTGGCCCAGCTCGAACAGCCGCTGCCCCAATACACTCCCCCCGCCCCCAGTTTGCTCCCACCCCGTGCAATGCCAGCGAGCGGGCCAGGCGGTTTCCCCGCTGGCTGAGGACAAGGTGGAGGTGGCGGGGGAGGGACACGTCACCAGGGGCCCCCCAGGAAGGGGGAAGGCCCCGCACCCCGGAGGCAGGTGAGGTGTGGCCGGCCTCCCCCCGCCGAGCGGGAGGAGGAGACTCAGCAACCCGATCCCCGCCCGGCTGGGCCAGCTCAGCGTATCAGCTACACACACATCCACCCTGCCGGGCAGCGCGGCGGCCCCTCCACCCACCCCGCAAGGCTCGAGCGAGGCCCCCACTCCCGCGGACAGGGCACTAGGGGCGAGCAGGGGGCGACCCCGCAGCCGCCCGCTCAGCCTGCCCGGGGCGTGTGAGCAGCAGCAGCAGGTTCCCCCACCCGGCCGGCCGGCCGAGGGCGGCGGGCTCACCTCGAACATGAGCCCCAGCAGGAAGACCATCGCCACGCAGGAGACGATGTCCGCGTGGTTCTGCACGATGAACTCGTGGCTCAGCACGGGCGGGTTCTTGCTGCTCTTCTTGCGGATCGCCATGGTGGCGGCGAAGGGCAACAGGAGAGAGAGAGAGCGCGCGAGACTCGCAGCCGCCGCGCCGCGGCCAGGAAAGGGGGGTGGGGGGGGGAGCAGGGGGCGGCCGCCCAAAGCGAGCGGACTCGGAGCGGCACGTTCGGCCCCGCCCAGTTGCTCTAGCGCTCGCTCGGCGCCCAGGAGGGGAGGGAAGGGAACCAACCAACTGGCTCCTCCCTCCCTCCCAGGCAGCTCCGCACGCCGCCTCCTGCGGCCAGAGAGCGACCCCTTGACTGGACGCTAGAAGGCCGCAGCGCCACCTGTTGGCCGGCGGCGACGCCCGACTCCTCCTTCCGGGCAGAAGGGGCGCTTGGTGGGAGCCTGCCCGCTAACGCGGCGGCCTTCCGTCGCCCCGTTGTGGCACGCGCCGCTGAGCTGACATTCAAACTGACCAATCACAACAAGGCCCCGCCGCAAGGTAGAAAGTCCCGCCGACTTGTGGCCTGTCTCCCACTCCAGAGGGCAGCGCGCTGGGGGCTCGGCACAGCCCTGCAGCCACCCCGGAGCGCTCACAGATGCCCTCAAGCGTCAGCTCCTGCCCCCGACGCCGCCAGGACTCTGTGGCCTGCTCTGCGCTCGCTGCCCCTGCTCCCAGTCCTGCATATACCGGGGGGGAGGCGGTTTTCGCTCCGGTGCAGGAGCCCTGCCCCCTTCCGTCTGCTCCCAAATCCACCCGCTCCCTCCCTCAGGCCAGGCTCCCCTGCCTCCGCTGGGCTTCCTCACCCTCTCCCAGGTGGGTCCCTCCCTCAAGGGGCTGCTCCTCGGCCTGAGGGAGGAGCGGGGCTGAACAAAGAAGAGAAAACTCATCCTGGCACAGCGCTGATTGACTGCTCGCCCCCATCAGGCGGGCAGGTGGGACAGGCAGCTGCTCAGAGGGGGCTTCTCCCCCCTCCTTCCCAGGCTCACATGTCAGGGGTTTTGGCTCAGGCCTTGTCTACGCCAGCGCTTAGGCTGGCAAAACTTTTGTTGCTGGGGAGTGTGAAAAAAAACCACACCCACAAGCGACATACATTTTGCCAGCATAAGTGCTAGTGTGGACAGTGCTATGTCAGCAGGAGACATACCTACTGCCACTTGTTCAGGTGGTTTTAAGATGTCAGAGGGAGAGCTCTCTCCTGTCGATATAACTTGACTACACAAGCACTCCTCAGGCCATCCCTGTGCACATAAATAGTCTTTTCTGGGGGGCAACGCTCTGCATAACTGGAGCATCAACGAGGAAGCCCATCCCTGCCACACCTAATAAGTTTTTTCACCTGAACACATAGAGGATGTAACCCCAGCACTGTGATTTACATTACATACTCACCAGGTGTACCTTCTCTGTCAGTCACACCACTGTCCTGCGTCTAGCTGGGCTGCTCCAGGGTAACAAACAGCTCTTAGCTTTCGGATGGATGCCCTACTTACCTGCCTCCTGTTCTCCTCCTCTTCCTTGTCCACAGTCTCATCGTCACTGAGCCTCGACTCAGATTCCCCCCAAGGTATCTACACTGTGTGTGGGGGCAGTGGTGGGGTCAGCTCCTCGTAGAAGCAGCATGTCTTTGGTAACAAGCCAGAACAACCGTTTGCCTCCCTTGTTTTTTTGATACTCCTGCCTCAGCTCTTTGATTTTAACACGGCACTGCTACGTGTCCCTGTTGTGCCCCTTCTCCAACCTGCTGCGTGATACCTTTTCAAAGATATCCAGATTTCTTTTCCTGAATTGGAGCTGAGCCAGAACGGACTCTTCTCCCCACAGACCGATGAGATCCAACACCTCAGGTCTACTCCAAGCTAGAGCACATTTGGGGCGAGCAGTAGCCATGATCAGTTGTGCTGGCAAGCTCTCCACATTGACCAAACAGGGGAAGGGCTGTTTCCTGTGTATGTGGCCATGGTCCAGAGCGGTCACAGAAGAGTATTATGGGATATCATTGGCCTCCAGGGGGTGTTGATTTACACAACACTCTACCTACACTGCCATTCATTCAACCCATCCACTTTGATTTTAGTGCTATGCCTCTTGCAGAGGTGATTTTATTACATTGATGTTCCCGGCCCACACAACTCACTTTTTGAAATAACTTCTCTTGACAGCTGTATTCCTCAAGAACTAAAAAGCTGTCAACTTCAACAGGCTATAAGGCTTTCTTGGCAACTGGGCTAGTGCTTTGGAATTAATTACCAGAAGACAACCAAAAAATCTCTGTATAGAATGAAATGTAAATTTCATTTCTCTGACAGCTCTCTCTCAGCTGCAACTAACATCAGAAAAAAATAAGATACAGGAGGAAAGATGAAAGCAAGGAGAACAGGCAGAGAGGGGAGAAAGAAATAAAGCAAGACTATGCTGAAGAAGTGGGGTAAAAACTTGGAGCACCATTTACTGTGATTCTGTGTTGGGAGGTGCTCAGATGTAGTTGCATCCATCAATGTCAGATAAGAGATTATTTGCTCTTAAAACAATAAGAGTAGGGAATATCTGCATATTGTTCAAAATAATTTGGAATTCATGCAACAAATAAAACAGAAAAAAAAATGATTCTGTGGTTAAAACACAGGACTGGTAGTCAGGAGTTCAGGGTTTAGTTTTCAACTGTCACAGCCTTCTGCCTTAGTTTTCCCCATCAGTAAAATGGGGATACAGTACTTTCCTGTCCCATAAATATATTGGAAACAGTAATTAATTGGTTTAGAAGCTCTCGGACATATTCAAGAGTCACAGTAAAAATGTATTAAATGGGAATATCAGATGATATATCTGAAAATGATTAGCAGCACCAGAAATGTGCAAGGATTCCTTTTTTCTCCTTCCCTTGTTTCAAAACTGCAGAATTTCTGCAGGGGGTTATTTTTAATATGTATTCCACTTGGCACTTATATTTTATCACACCAGATTTTCTTTACACCTTAAGAGTCGAACATTTTTAGGCAAGTTACCAACCCTTTATAACCCCCTAATTTATAAAGAACATACAGAAAACGTGCAGAAGAAAGTGCAGAAAAGGACCTGGGGGTAACAGTGGATAAAAAGCTGGATAAGAGTCAGCAGTGTGCCCTGGCTGTCAAGAAGGCTAATAGCATATTGGGCTGCATTAGGAGGGGCATTGCCAGAAGGACGCGGGAAGTGATTATTCCCCTCTATTCGGCATTGGTGAGGCCGCATTTAGAGTATTGTGTCCAGTTTTGGGCCCCCCACTACAAAAAGGATGTAGACAAGTTGGAGAGAGTACAGCAGAGGGCAACAAAAATGATTAGGGGGCTGGAGCACAGGACTTATGAGGAGAGGCTAAGGGAACTGGGCTTGTTTAGTCTGCAAAAGAGAAGAATGAGGGGGGATTTGATAGCAGCCTTTAACTACCTGAAATGGGGTTCCAGGGAGGATGGGGCTAGGCTGTTCTCGGTGGTGGCAGATCACAGAACAAGGAGCAACGGTCTCAAGTTGCAGTTGGGGAGGTCTAGGTTGTACATTAGGAAAAAGTTTTTCACTAGGAGGGTGGTGAAGCACTGGAATGGGTTACCTAGGGAGGTGGTGGAATCTCCATCTTTAGAGGTTTTTAAGATGAGGCTTGACAAAGCCCAGGCTGGGATGAGGTCCCTTCCAACTCTAATATTCTATATGAATTAAAATACTGTGATAACTATAAATTTTTCAAGCAGGAGAAAACAAGGTCACTTACCAGTAACTGCTGTTCTTTGAGATGTGTTTCTCATGTCCATTCCACTATAGGTGTGTGCACGCCTCCATGCACGGTTACCTGGAACTTTCTTCCCCTTTGCTGATCCCGTAGGGCCGGCTTTGGCACCCCCTGGAGCCCCGCAGACATGCAGCGGTATATGAAGCGCTGCTGGCCCTACGCCCTCTCAGTCCCTTCTTTCTGCCAACTCTGGCAGCGTGGACGCGGGGTGGGTTGTGAAATGGACATGAGCAACACATCTCAAAGAACATCAGTTACTGGTAAGTAACCTTGTTTTCTTCTTCGAGTGCTTGCTCATGTCCATTCCACTATAAGTGACTAACAAGCAATACCTTTGAAGGTGGGTAGGAGTTACTACTGCCCTCAGCACCGTTCTGCCGAATCCCGCGTCCTCTCTCGCCTACCGGACAATGGTGTAGTAAGACGTGAAGATATGCACCAACAACCATGTGGCAGCTTTGCAGATGTCCTGCAGGGGCACTCTCTCCAGAAAGGTTGTAGATGAGGCTTGGCTCTGGTTGAGTGCGCTGTGATGGTTCCCGGAAGCGGCACCTTCGCCTGCTAGTAGCAGAACTTGATGGATGATGTAATCCATGAGGAGATGCGTTGGGTGGAGACAGTTGAGCCTTTCATCTGGTCGGCCCCTGCAACGAAGAGCTGCATCGATTTCCGGAATGGCTTTGTACGCTCGATGTAGGCGGCCAGGGCTCATCTCACGTCCAGCGAATGCCATCTCCTCTTCTCTTCCGAACCTTGAGGTCTGGGAAAAAACACGGGGAGAAAAATATCTTAGTTACAATGAAATTGGGAAACCACCTTGGGTAGGAAGGCCAGATGCAGCCTCAGCTGAACCTTGTCCTTAGAGAATACTGTATAAGGGGGCTCCGAGGTCAAAGCCCTAATCTCGGAGACCCTCCTGGCTGAAGTAATGGCCACCAGGAAGGCTACCTTCCATGAAAGCAGGAGCAGAAGGCATGAAGCCATGGGTTCGAAGGGGGACCCCCGTGAGTCTTCAGACGTCCAGCTTGAGATCCCAGGGAGGCACCGGATCACAGACCTGAGGATAAAGCCTCTCCACCCCTTGAGGAACCTGACCGACATGGGATGGGAGAACAGCGATCTCCCCTCTAGCGGCTGATGGAAGGCCAAAATGGCCACCAGGTGAACCTTCAACGAGGCCAGCGCCAGACCCTGGAGCTTTAGCTGGAACAGGTACTCCAGGATCGCCTGTATAAGCGAGAGACTGGGTGGGATGCCTCAGGACTCCGCCCAACAGGTAAACCGCCTCTACTTAGCCTGATACACGACCTGTGTGGAAAGTTTCCTGCTGCCAAGCAGGACTTGCTGGACCTACACCGAGCAGGCTCTCTCTCCCTCCGTCAGCCACAGAGCCTCCAGGCTGTGAGGTGCAGGGAGTCTAGGCCCAGGTGCAACAGGCGACCGTGGTCCTGGGATAGAAGATCATGCCGCCTCAGTAGCTCCAGGGGTGGGGCGATCGAAAGATCCAGCAGCATGTTGAACCAATGCTGTCTCGGCCAGGCTGGAGTGATGAGTATAACGTTCACCCTGTCCCTCTTTATTTTCAGCAGGACCTTGGGCAGGAGCAGAATGGGCAGGAACGCATACATGAGAGGCCCTGTCCAGTCCATCAGGAACGCGTCGGAAATCGACCCAATCTCACGACCCCGGAGCGAGCAGAACCTCGGACACTCCGTGTTCCAGGCCGACATGAATAGGTCCAGTTGGGGAATGCCCCACTTTTAGAAGTTCATAGCCACCACCTTTGGGTGCAATGACCAGTCGTGGCGTGGTAGAAATGACCTGCTGAGGCAATCCACCTCATTGTTCCTCACTCTGGGGAGGTGAGAGGCAGTCAAGTGGAAGTCGTGCCTCATGGCAAAGTCACACAGACAGGAAGCTTCCTTGCAGAGCGCCGAGGAGTGTGCCCCTCCCTGCCTGTTTACGTAAAACATGGCTGCGGTGTTGTCCGTCAGCACCTGCACCACTCTGCCTGTCAGGAATCAGAGGAACACCTTGCATGCTAGGCGAGTGGCCCTCAGCTCCTTCATGTTGATGTGCAGGAGCTTCTCCTCCCCCAACCAGAGCCCCTGAATGCCTAGGTTGGCGCTGATGTGGGCTCCCCATCCTACGTCCGACGCATCAGAAATTAGGGTGACCGACAGGAACGGAATGCCCTTCATCACTGCTCTGGGAGTCTGCCACTAGTTTAGGAAGGCTAAGACGGATGGGGGAACTGTGACCACCTGATCCAATGGGGTCTGCTCAGCACATATATTGAGGCCAACCAAACGGTCTGAGCCTCAGGCGAGCTAGTCTCACTACGTACGTGCAGACTGCCATGTGGTCTAAGAGCTGTAGGCAGTGCCTGGCTGTTGTCGTGGGGCATCGGTGCAGCTGGGGGATGATAGAGACCATTGCCTCGAAACGTGGCTGAGGCAGGAAGGCTCTGGCCTGGGAAGCGTCCAGGGTGGCCCCAAGGAATTCTATGCATTGCACTAGGGTTAGTGTGGACTTTTGCTCGTTTATGAGCAGTCCCAGCCTGCTGCACGTGGAGCAAGTGAGGGTCATGCTCTCCTGCACTTGGGACCTGGACCTGCCCCTGATCAGCCAATTGTCTAGGTAAGGAAAAATTTGCACGCCTTTTCGTCTCAGGTGGGCAGCCACTATCGCCATGCACTTGGTCAACACCCTTGGAGCCGAAGACAGGCCAAAGAGTAGGGCTGTAAACTGGTAGTGGGAGCCAGTCACTGTGAAACGGAGAAAACGCCTGTGGCTGGGGAGGATAGACACATGAAAGTATGTGTCCTTGAGGTCAAGGATGGCATACCAGTCTCCTGGATCCAGGGAAGGGATTATGGAGGCTAGGGAAACCATGTGAAACCTGAGTTGTTTGACATATTTGTTTAGATGACGCAGGTCTAATATGGGTCTCAGACCCACCTTCGCCTTGGGGATGATGAAGTACCTTGAATAGAACCCCTTCCCCCTTCTGCGTTGAGGGAACATTTCCACGGATCTTATGTTGAGGAGGATGTCCAACTTCTGCAAGATGAGTTGCTCGTGAGAGGAGTCCCTGAAGAGGGATGGAGGGGGAGGGTTGTTGGGGGGGTAGATGTAAACTGTAGGGCATAGCCCCCTGAGACTATCCCAAGGATCCAACGGTCTGAAGTGATCTTTGCCCATTCAGGATAGAAGGGCCTTAACCTGTTTAGGAAGGGGCGGGGCGGATCCAGGAGAGCAGTCAGGACGCCACCCTTAGGTGCACCATCAAAATTGTCTCCCCTGGTTGCCCGACCTCCTGCGGGGCCCCTGCTGGGAAACTGAGGATGAGCTGGGGGGCTGATTTCTCCTTCTAAACCCCCTATTCCTATCGCTATTCCTATAGGGTTGCAAAGGACTGCGTGGAGGCCTTGGCTGCTGCTGCACCTGGTGCCGTGACTGACACCTGGAAAACTGGGGCCTGGGAGCGAAGCGTGGCTCTGGAGTCCTTCAGACCGTGCAACTTCGCATCGGTCTGGTTGGAGAATAGGGCTGTCCCATCAAAGGGGAGGTCCTGAATAGACCACTGCACCTTCTGGGACAGGCCCGAGGACTGCAGCCACGAGCACCTTCTCATGCAGATGGCGGAGGCTATGGCCCTGCCTGCCAAGTCAGCAGCATCACAGGATGTCTGGAGCGCTGCCCTAGCTTCCGTGGTTCCTTCCTCCACAATGGTGCTAAAGTCTGTAGCCTGGTCATGGGGCAGGGCCTCAGCGAACCACCTGAGGGAGTCCCACAGGTTGAAATTATATCTGCCAAGGAGGGCCTGATGGTTGGCAATCCTGAACTACAGGCTTGCTGTGGAATAAACCTTTCTCCCAAACAAGTCCAGTTTCTTATTGTCTTTGTTCTTGGGAGTGGACCCTGGCTGACCTTGCCTGTCTCGCTGGTTAGCCGCATCTACCACCAGGGTTCCCGGGGCGGGGGGAATGAACAAATACTCAAACCCTTTGGCTGGGACATAATATTTTTCTTGGCCACCTTTGACATAGGGGCGACCGAGGAAGGGGTTTGCCACAAGGCCTTTACAATCTTAAAGACCCTTTAATGGACTGGGAGGGCCACTCTCGCTGGGACAGCCGCCACCAGCATATTAAAGAGGCTATCTTCGGTCTCTTCAAACTCCTTCACTTCCAGCCCCGAGTTGAGGCCACTCTCTTGAGCAGATCCTGGTGCGCCCTGAAATCCTCCAATAGCACCAAGTGGTTCCAGGAGACTGCCTCGTCTGGTGAGGAGGAAGAGGACTGCCAAGGCGTGTCCTGCGGGTGTGCCCCCTCCTGGCGAAGGGTTGCACCCGTTGAGGGTCTCTCCATCGGGTCCAACTCCTCGTCTGAGGAGTGGTGTTTATGGGCCTTTTCCTGTGCCGGAGGCACGGACTGCACCACCGACGACATAATGGATTGGGGCCCCGGCCCCATCTGGATAACCCATGGGGCCCAATAAGGCCATTGTTGCAGTCATTGTCCCTGGGGCCAACCTGGGACTGACTGCGCCACAGGCTATGATGCTTTGTGGGGGCATCAGCTCTCCCGATAACTGTATCCCCTGGGAGGCTCCGAGTCACTGCACCGACGGTGCCGTGTACATCTTCGGTCCCGGGTGCCCTTCCATGCCAGGGACCGCCCTCTCGATGCCTCCAACCAGAAGGATGATGAAGACTGCCCCTGTTGCCACGAGCGGTGCCGATGAACGGAGGTGCACTCCGCAGAGCTAGAGGTACCAGAGCGTCACCTTGGTACCGATGATTTCCGCTGCCGCTTGCCTTACGGCCCTGCAGATACCTTTGGTGACCGAGGTCGGCGCCGACCCGAACTCCTCAGTGCTGAGTTGGACTCTGGCGACCAGGTTCTGCGTTGTGTACTGCACGGTGTCGGGTCCTCCGATGGCGACTGGGCTCTGCACCATCTAGGTATGGGCAAACTCCTCAGTGCCGGGGATCTGGAACGGAAGCGGTCCGAGCGCCGCCTGGCAGACCTCAACCAGTTCTGCCTCCTGGTATGCACTGCCTCTGGTGCTGGGGATCGACGTGGGTGCCGAGAGGGAGACTCCACATCCTGTGCCGGAGCAGGTCGGCTCAACGCCACCGACCTAGAGCGACTGCTGGGGGAGCGGCTCTGCTTTAACCTCTGAGACCGTCCGGCAGATCTTTCTCCCCATACTGGGATCTCCACCGCCCTTCAGGGGTACCCAATGTGGATTTCCCCTGTGACACCAGCCCCTTCTCCCTCAGTGGGGGAGAAGGGGGGAGAGGAGGCGGAGGTGGCATAGGCAAGGCCAACAAGGCTCTTGCCACCTGAAAAGCCTCCGGTGTTGACAGCATCGGCAGGGGCACTCTCCCACTCCCAGGAGTCAATGGAGGCTCCCTAACCGGAAATGTAGGCACTGGAAAAGGCTTGACGGGCCGGGTCCATGCTCGACCCTGCCCATACCGACGGCACAGGGGAGCGTCTGTGCTCTGCACGCTGCTTTTTCCTCTTCAGTGCCAGCAATGTTTCACAGTGCCAAGTCAAAGCTGGTGCTGGCAGTGTGCTCTTTGCTGACGTCACGCTCGGTGCTGAGGTGGAGCGGACCGACTTGGACACTGGGCGGAGCGCTGCCTCCATCAACAGGGATTTAAATCGGATTTCTCGGTCCTTTTGAGTCCTCGGTTTAAAAACTCTGCAGATCTTACACTTCCCTTTTCTGTGTGCTTCCCCCCCAGTACTTAAGGCAACGGTTGTGGGGGTCACTGAGCGGGAAGGTCTTCCTGCAGGAGGCACACAGCTTGAATCCCAGCGACCGGGGCATAGCCTGGCCGCTCGATGTCCCCACAGGGACTTCCCTTATCTCTAACTACTCTTAACAGCTACTTAACTAACTAAAACTAACTTAGAACAACAAACAAGTCCAAACAAGGGGAGTAGTACTTGCGGAGAGCAAGGCTAGTTCCAGCAACCGTCATAGGCAGAAAGAAGGAACTGAGGGGGCATAGGGCTGGCAGCGCCTCATATACCACGGCATGTATGTGGAGTTCCAGGGGGCGCCAGAGCCAGTCCTACAGGATTTGCTAAGTGGAAAAAAGTTCTGGGTATCCATGCACAGAGGTGCGCACACACCTATAGTGGAACAGACATGAGCAAGCACTCGAAGAAGAATATTCTATGACTGTGACTACAGAAATGGATGAGATGAATGGGGATGGTGTAACAACTGAAATGCTTTTAGGCATACCATTTAGGGTTTAAATTTTCTCCCTCAAGCTAAACAGGGACAGACCAGGTCCTTACTTGGACAGGAAGCCTCATTGGAACATAAGATGCAAGTAATGTTTTCTTAGATTGTTCTGAACAAATGGCCCAGCACCATGCTAGATTCTTTCAACTGTCAGCTTCTTGGCTTCAACATGCCTTAGAAAAAGTGTTTATCGTACTTGCTCCCCTATTTCCTCTCCTCCCCAGTACATGCTACTGCCTCACCAGAACATTTTCTATGCCCTTTCTTCATTAAGATGTTGCTCTACATGTGTCATTACTAGATTAGATTATGATCTCTTAAAATGAGGTATGTAATAATTCTGAAGGCAGAAGCCAGCAGCAGATTTTTAAAATGAGATTAAAATGGAAAAAAAAAAAAAAAAAAAGCTCTCAGACTTGATAAATTTTGCTCACCAGTAATGTTCTAATCTGTTTCAGAAAAGTAGTGGCTAAGACATCACAGTCTGGCAGCTGTGTACATGTTTTATATGTAACCCTTGGTGGTCTCAGAGTTCCCAGGGGGAAGGTTTCTCTGAAAAAAGCTCCATCATAATTGCCAATACTTTTCATACTCTTAGCAGAGTAGTTTCAAGAGACTAAATTATCCTCATATTTCAGATATTGGCACACACTGATAGGGCATGTTGCTCTTCTGCATGCCAGACTTGATTCTGGATAACAGAAATTTCAGTTTAGAAGACTATCAAGCTGGCACCTTTCACAATTACTGCATTCAATTTTATCTTGAATTTTTAAACTATTAATGCCTATTTCTTCATTGCCGGTATATGAAAATGTGATGCTGGTGGACCAGGTCATGCTAGAATGTATTCAAGTCAATTCACTTGTGTATTTGTATGGATCAAAGTAATGGTTAGATGTATGAGAGTGGGTTGGGTGATCAAACTTCATGAAAAATAATGGGACACTATTTGCATTTGTCAGAATACAGTATAACTGCAGAGTTACAAACACCTCAGGAAAGGAGGTTGTTCATAACTGAAATGTTTGTAATTCTGAACAAAACATTATGGTGGTTCTTTCAAAAGTTTACAACTGAACATTGATGTAATACAGCTTTGCAACTTTACTATGCAGAAGAAAAATGCTGCTTTTAACCATCTCAATTTAAATGAAAAAAGCACAAAATTTCCTTACCTTGTCAATTTTTTTTTTTAAATAAACTTTCTCTTTATTGTTTAGTTTATATTTAACAGAGTACTGTACTATATTTGCCCCTCCCCCCTTCTCCTGCTTCCTCATTGCATACTTCTTGTTCCAAATGAGATGTGTGGTTGACCAGTCTGTTTGTAACTCTGGTGTTCTCCTGTATCTGTTCCTGTTCCTGTTATAATAGCAAACATTTACGCTGTGTATACCCCGGTATCTAAATAACCTAGCAAAGAAATCTTGTCCTTCATTTGCATTTCACGATTTAAGGACTAATAGAAAATGCTAATTTCAAAGCAAGTGGTCATTATGTATGATGAACAGAGGTCAAAAGACTAAGTGTATTCCTTATTCACCATCATCAAAGGAAAAGCCCATGGTGGTAGAGACACTGTCAGTTTGCTTTGTGTGTGAAGAAATTAATTAGGGATCGAAAGAAAAATCATTTAATCTCTGATTGTTTGGACTGTTACAGGAAGTATATGTAGACTGTGAAATTTCAGCTAAGCTGGGCCTACTTATAAAATTAAACTACCACATTAATAAATGCATATTGCAGAATATGTGAAATGGTGGCTGGAGTCCCTTTTGAAAAGGGGTGATTGTTTCTCATTGCAACACATCCATGCTGTCTTTCTATTCTCAAAGTATGTCTGGTATTTCATTAAGAACTGTTTATTAATTGCCTCTCTGTCTGGACCATTTTCCCTAATGAATTTATCCTCTAGCAGTAACTCATCTATGCAGTAAACAGAAATGTGTTAAATGCAGGGCGTGCTAGACCTCCACGGCTCCAGACCTCTCAAAATACCTTAGGATTAAAGCTAATGGCTGGATGCCACCCCAGGTATTGCTCAATTTAATCACAACAACCCCAATACCCCTTTGTTTGACAGGTGGAACACTGAAACTAAAGAACAAATCTAGGTGGCTAGCACCTTTTCACTAATTAAAGCACATGGGTCTCTCCCTCTTGTATTGTTTTCTGGAATTCCTGTGGTTACTCATGTAAGTTACCAAAATGCTTTGAAAAACATGGGATTTAAGAATATAAAAGAGAAGCAATGGAAATAAGCAAGCAGGCAAGCTTCAAGAGAAGAAGAATCACTCTTGACAAGAAACCGACAAGAACTACCATCTTGCCCAGCTGCCTTCTGAGACCACGGATCCAGGTTCTCGGAGGGAAGCTGTAAGAAACCATCACCGCCTCTTGCCTGCATTGGTGAGGATAATTGCTTTTGCAGCTAAAATATACTGGACTTTTGGTTTAGGGGCTCATTTTACATGTTTATAAGTAAAATAGGGGAGGAAATAACAGCTGGATGAGTTGATGCTAGCCAGATAGATTTGTAAAATTTCTCCCTTAAGCTCTGAGGAAAATAAGTAATAGTGAGAAAGTTGATCATTTAATAAATGATGACAATGAAATTGGCACAAATGGCTAATAACTCTAAAAATAATGTTCAACAAGGAAAATATAGAAAACTCATTAAATAGGAAAGAAAACCTAGTTATTGATAAAAAGGAGATAAAGAAATACTTGGAATATCTGACCATATACAAATCAGCTACTCTGGAAAATATGGATCCTACAGCATTAAGGGAAGTATCTACCATGTACCACTGACCATTTTTTTCCTAAAATTAAATTCAGATAACTGAATTGGGGGAAAAACAAATGAAGTTTTCAAAAAAATAAAAAGGAAAAAAGTGAATGTTGAATTTTTATTCCTAGCAATGAAACAAATGAGGACAAATTCATGAAATAACCACAGAATAATAGGACCATAAATAATAAGTAGAAATTCACATATGGTAAATAGTGAGGAATTCCAAACACCGGAGAAGGAAAAGAAAGAATTTAAAAGGACCTAGACAAATCAGAAACATGGGCAGACAAATAATTCAACTGGAAAAATACTAAACAGATTTTAGGAAGATATTTCAATGCACAAACATACAGGGACAGGAAACTTGGAAAGCAGTTAATACTGAAGACCTAAGAAAGATAATGCGCAGAAAGTTAGACTTGAGCAGGCAAGTATGATTTGGCTGTAAAAAAAAAAATAAAATAAAAAAATACAGTTTGCCTACACGAAGAGCATCATTCCACAGAGCAAAGAGAAAGCATGCTCTCTCCATACAGCTCTGGTGAGACCACACCTACTACGTTATGTTCCGTTTTGGCAACTCATTCCCAGAGATACTGACAAGTTAGACACCACTCTAAGGAGCAGAGCAACAAAATGACCTTCTGCTGTTTTCTCTAATTCATGTGTATTTGCTATCAATTAAATTTAGAACAATACAACCTGTAAAGCCTACACAGAAAAACTACCTGCCCAATGTATGCAAGCCACACATGAAAATTGGACAATTATTTTAGAATTCTGTAAAGGATTTTCCAAAGACGCAGGCATGAAAGATAAATATACATATTCCATATTAAGTAATTTCAAAACAGGGTTTGTGCCAGAATTAAAAGGAACATTTAAACCATACAGACATTATATACTTTTTGAATATACATAGTAGTATATTCACACATTCAGTTATTTCAAAAGTTTAAACCACTGAGAAAATGTTGGACCTGAATTACAGTTATCTTCAATTAAAACATTCTACTGTATTTTTTAATCACACACCGTATATAGATTCTTAGAGTCAAATTTTGCCTTGTTATGCCTTTGTAATTTATGTGACATTAATGGGTAATTGAGGGCAGAATTTATAGCTCAATATTTAAATTTGGCAAACACCTGGGATCTCAACTGCTTAGTGTTCAATAGATTTCTAATCATCTGTATAGTATTTTTTTAAAACTCATGTGATTGCATAATCTGACATTCTTTCATTTGCACACAAAGTTTTCTGTATGCATTACATTTGCTATGATTCTGTTTTATTAAACATTTGTCTTAACTGGCATGAATTGTTAAAGTTAATAGCAGCTCCTTACACTGAATCTGTTAAGAAAGGTTTTTCCCAGAGATTGGAAAAATGCTTGAAGTACTTTTCTGCTAACTTAGTTCTTGCACTGAACCTTTCTTGATTAAATAGAAAAAGGCTACAGAGGCCAAAAATTTAAACTCTAGATGCCTAAAATCAGGCTCCAGAAATTAATACTTGGATACCTTAATAAAAGTGACTGGATTTTCAGAAGGGTTGAGCACCCACAAATCCCAAAGGAAATCATTTTTGCATTAATAAGAAGTGAAAATGGGTCATCATGAAAGTTGCTTTGCCACCTTAATCAGTTTTTGCACCACAGTTGTCATTAATAATTACTTTATAATACAGTATTACCCTTTCTAGCTGTTTTCTGTCACTGGCGACAGAAAGTCAACAATTTCACAAAGAAGAGATAAACATGAAGCTGTTCACAAGTAACTGCATTTGACTGAGTACACAAGTTATTTTTTTGATTTCCATTAGAAAAATGACAATCATTAGTTATCTGAATACTTTGTAACAATAGATTACATAAAATTTATTTTAAAATGACACCAGAAATAAATAATTTGGTTTTTTTTCCTAACAAAAAATGTTCTGTTTTTACATATCAGCATTTGGATTCCTCTAATTCTCCATGCAATGGTTCTGCCTATAGAGGTTAATGTATTATATAAACAGGTTGTGTGTAGGCATTTGTTTGAGAATACAAATCATGTTACTGTTTCTTGCAACATTTATAAACTGCTTTTCCATCTGAAGTTGGGAGGCTTTTCATTTACTGTTAAGGAAAAAAGAAAAAGGTATAGTAAACCTGGCCAAATTAGTCACTGAAAGCTATATTTTAAATGCTGGGTCTAAATATACAGGTTTTTTTTTTTTGCTATGGAAAAGGAAAATATTGGCAATATGAAGTAACTCAAGAAGCTTAATTCTAACCTCACAAAGTTATCACACCATATATCTTAAAATCTCCTAGTGTGAATGCACATAGATTTTATTTTAAAGCCACAATGCTATCCACCTGAATACTGAAGGTTAAGGTTAAATGTTCAGTTTATTGGAGGTTGTTAAACATTCCCAAATTGTCTAACTATAACAAAATCAAACTTCTAGGGATATAAACCAGATTAAGAACAAATTTTAATTAATTATAAAAATTATGGAAAACATACTGGAACTTCTGAATATAAGAAACTTTGGATAAAAGAATGTACTGTGATTTTAAAGTTTGTACCCAATTTGAGAGTAAGGCATATTGTTAGAAAATTACTGTGTGCTGTTAACCTATCAAGTCTGCCAGGTTTTGAAAAAAATTGTTTTGCTTCATTCACATGACATCTCTTTTTTTAGGCTGTCAAATACGGACTTTGATATAAGGGCCCTTACAATACATGCATCCAAATTAGAGAGAGTGCTAAGTTTATATATGCAAATTATGTAACACTATTGTACACAGTTCTTTTTCAAAAGGGAGATATATATATCAATAAAGGTAATACAATTCTGAAACAAAGGTGTAGAATCATACTAGTCTCTAGAACATGGAGAGTTGGTTACTCCATTAGATAGATCCATGTGCCAAATTACATGTTATTGTTCTCATATAACAATGGAATAAAATATGCTAGACATATTCAGTGCTGAACATTAACAAAAGGTTTCTTTGGACAAATATTTTATGAAAGTTAGAAGAAACTTTCATTTGACTGCAGTTACTATTTTCTAAAAACAGACCAACATTTGAAATCCTGCAGCTCAAACTGTATTAAAAAATGACTTTGTACCAAAACAAAATCAAATGTCAATGATCAGTGGTATGAGTATGCATGGAGTTGTATAGTACTCACTCAGGATCAATAAAATCCTTAAGCTGAACTGAAATATTGACAAAGATATGGTGCTGTCATGTGTATCACAAATCTAAGGTTCTATTTAGTACTGATGAATTTAATACAAAGTGTACAAATCAGCAAGCAAAAAGCCACAGTTCTTATATTTTCAAGAATGCCCCCCCAAAAAAGAATACTCAATAGGGATAAGGAACTTTAAAATATCTTTATTCATTCTTCCAAGTAAGGTGGAAAACAAATTAACTTTGTATGCATAAAAAGCAATATATTGAAGTAAAAAAGACACAAGAATTATTCTAGCCAACATTTGGTACAACCCATAATCGTTAAGGCTGCCAAACAATTTCAGATACTCATTTCTTTCTGAAGCACCAACTTTTTTTGACTGAAGCTCAGTGTCCTTGGTTGCTTATCAAAAATGAATTTTTATGGTTTCAGGAAGTGTGAAAAAATTCTTACTTGGAAAAAAATTGGCTTTAACAACTTCTGATTGTTTGAAAGTTATATCCAGAGCATGCATAGCAGAACATATTAAGTCTACAGATGTAGATTTAAGGTGATTTATTGTGCACATGCTTATTAATGGGCAAGTTGTGGTTCCTCCTAGGAGTGGCCTCTACTCATCCAGCCCTTGGGCACCTGCACAAGGCCAAGAGAACATGCTACTACTTGTGCTACCTCAGCTCAGGCTTTGGGGGTAGGGGAAGGGAGGGACTTGTTAATATGGGCAATAGTACATAAGGCCCAAAGGGGTCTTACCCAACCAAGTTAGTAAAGTGCCCTGCACCTATCCCCAGTGTGCTTGCTAGTGTCTAGCAATGGGTAGGAGAGCACGTTACAGCATTTAAAAGGAGGTGCAGTGAGCTCTTGGGATCATAATTATGCCCTCATATTGCATTCTGCTTGCATCTCTCTTGTGCACAAAATATGGTTCAAGGTACCACCTCCTCAGCCTCTATAGTTATTGCACCAAAGCAACGATTCTGCTTGAAGACATGGTTTAGTCTTAAGTACTTCCTTTTTAAAATTTTTATCTCCAGATGTTTATAACTTAAAATGATACCAAAACCATTTCTTCAAACTTGATTTATCACTTACAAAATCCAGGCTTGAAGAAAATTTGGCTAAATATCTTTATTTAAAAGTCACCAAACTGTGATAGCTTATTCACTCATGCATATTTATATGATTAAATACTGGGGACATACATTTGTTAGCCTTTATGTAATTCCTATTAATGTTTTCAAGTGCCTAGTTTTCTAAAGGCATTGATAACCACTATTTGGCCTTTGCTTACTGGTTCTTATTACAGAACTAAGACATTTCCTCCACCATTTTTCTTTTAAAGTAACTAGAAAGTAAAATGCAAAAAAACCTAAATGAATACAACATTAAGGTTGCAGTTAAGTACTAAAAAAGTTAGGAAATGTAAAAGTTAACGTTGCACAATTTTAACTTTGTCCCCTGTAATGTATGCCTAACAAAAGTCATTAGTTATGTAATCACAGCTGATCTAAAGATTTGGAAGAGATTATAAAATGCATCGGAGAAATTACATGTGATGACAACTACTACTGCAATACATATGTTCTTTAATTCTGATCTCTTGAATATATGCATTACAATACTACTTGTGGTCACAGGCAGTTTCTCAAACACGTTGTAGATAATGATAATGAGATAAATAGATAATGTGTTTGAGAACACATTATAAAGTCTTTTCCAAAACTTTAGATATCCTTAGCATATCATCTTAGTTTTTAATTTAATTCTACTTTAAATTGTCTGACTACTACTACTACAACAAAAATTGTGTCAAAACTATCCATGTGTGATTCCCTGGAAATAATTTACCAAAATAATGTAAGAAATAATTTATAAAAAATGAAAACTTACACACTTTTCCTTCTTTTTCTAATTTCTTTAAGTGAAGGATGAGGTTATTTTCTGCTGCTTTAAGTAAATTTTCAGGAGTATCCTGAACAGAAATACAATAAATATATGGTCATGCACTTAAATGTATGTCAATAAGTTTTCTTTTTTTGTTTTTATTTTCCTCAATACACAAAAGGGAACTCTATGTTCAACTGCCCACCAACACAGTGGCAAAGAAATGAAATAAATCAAAGTTTATATCATTTAACTCTCCAGTTTAAATGATAATTTTTTATTTATTTTTTCCATTCTTTGCATTATGTCCTAATTCAGGATAATATATGCTTAAATGTTTTCATGAATTGGGCCTCTATTGGAATGTTGGTGAGGCCAAAAAATTTTCTTTAGTTTTTACCAACAGCTTTATAGATGTGGTTCCCTCCCCGCCAACCCCACCAGAGAACTTAATTTTCCAAGGCTATTACTCCTAGCTTGGGATAATATTTGCAAACAGTGGGGTCACGCAGCTTTGAAAAAAGTTAATTCCGTTAATGCAGGCTATATAAACTCAAACTTCATAACAGAAGAGTTTCAGAATGACAGAGCACCTCATACAATTTCCTGGTGTTTTTTCCCCCAACTTTATACCCAAATTTAACAATGTATTACAAATAAACTATTTATAATTTTAGTATTTGGCCAATATGAAGCTCAACAGTGGATAGCTAGACACCAAATTCCCTTCCCCCACAGTTGCCAGTATTTCTTAAAATTTTAGGGAAATTTTTCCAAATATGCTATGGATCTGGCAGTTGGGAATCTTGTGGGATCTAAATGGTTGGCTTGGTAAATTGTCAGTTATTTTAAAATTAAACATTTAGCAGAGTTGCAAAACAGATACACTAAGCTTTTAAAATGAGTGTGATTGTAAAAATTATTATAAATTAGTGATAGGAGAACCTCAGAATGTTTGATTCTGATAAGCATCACAACTTCTGGATGCTTACCTGAAGTAATGGAGCCTCTCCCTGAAACCACCTCTCCTCACATAACTGTTCCTCCCACAACAGGCTCTCCCACTATAGCCTGTACCTGACTTCAAAGAGGCTGGGGGAGAATTTAAAACTCAGAGTGTTATATAGGCCTGTCCCCATACTTATCTGAAACTATAGGGGGGACCCACCTCTCCCACTTTTTTTATCCCTGGGTATCATTACCCCGAATCCCTCACATCCCCTTCTCCTGATTAATCCCCCTTGCCACTTACCTCAATCAATCAATGTGTGGCAGAGGGAGCTACTGGCCCCTTCCCTGGCTCTGAGCTGGTTTCCACTCTACACAAAGATCATCAGCGGAGAGTAGTTGCTCAGACAGACAATAGACAGCAGTCTCTGCCTGATCTACCCATCTCAGGCTGCAGTAGTTCCCCAGCCTCTAGGACACAGACTGGAACTTTAAACACCTGAGATGGGTTTGCAAAACCCTTGTGAACCTGTCCAGAATGTTTATAGCCCTTGACAGATTAGGACTGTTGACAGCTATTGTTTCCCCTCTTAGCATCCTGCACTTTCCCTTCAGTCCAAACCAGTTAACAGGTTTTTCCTGTAAGTAGCATCATGGAAGATGTATCTCTATACCACATGCCCCACACTCAGAGTTATCATAAAGAGAGGAAGGGTAAACAGGAAGATTAATATCTTTAGGACTCTGTCTGATGATCCATATAGACTCTTGATTGCATAGGCTGTTTATAGTCAAAATCACAGGATCCAGCTCCTGTTGTTCATGGCAAGCAGGCAGAATGCAGTTTCTAGCACAGCTGGCTTTGCACCTTCCTGCCACCTGTTAGAGTCTATAACTACATGTTCTAAAATACCTTGCAGGAGACTCCAAACATCCCTGAACATTAAATATATTTAGTTATTGTCTGACATCATTCACTCTGATCTGACTATTTTAAAACTACAACCTTTCTTGATTCCTGAGGAGTAGGCAATTAGTAAGCTTAAAATAGTTATTATAAAAAGTTACACGTTAATAAAAATAATTTAAGCCCAGATCCAGCAAAACAATTAAGTGATGGGACCACTTACATACTTATAGTCAGGTGTGCACTTTGTTTTATTAGGCCTTTACCACACATTTAGAGAACAGAAAATGTGCCAGATGTGGCTCTGCTTAACTATGAAGTCTCCTAAAGCCCACATGGAAATACCAGGTAGAATTTATTTCAGTGAAAATTAAGGTTATGCTCTTCAGTTCAATTTAATAATATTTTAACTATAATTACCTTGTATACAATCTTTACAAGCTCCATTGATGTAAATGATTTTCCAGCATTCTCCTGCAAAACATTTAGGATTTGTTGTTCACGTGCATTTCGGTGAGAAATGTATCCTTGAATTTTAGCACTTGCATCATGTACTACTGGGCCATGTCCTAAATTCAAACACATTTACAAGAGTTTTTTTTTAATATAAGAAACGCAATTTTTGAAACAACTTATTTAATAATTTGCTCATAAATAACCACTCTCACTTTGGTAAGAAAGCTCTGATAAGCCTAGAAATCCTATAGAAACAGCAGCATCCTTGTACTTACCACCCTGCCAGTATATCTTTGATACTCCATTACAGTGTATTTTATATATACTGTAGACCAGAAAAATTATCAGTAGAATCATTGCCAAGTTTCACTTTACAGACTGTAGCGTATATATACAGGTTAAAAGGCTAGAACATGTGAAAGAGAAGAGAGCAGGAACAATGGACTTAGAAACGTTTGAGGAGGAAAGGACAACATAATGGGGGGGGGGGAAAAAAGGATGCTGGTCTGGCCTGTTTTGTTTAAAAACAAATATTTTTCAGAGGCATGATAAAAAAATCTATGAAAAAATTGGAATTTGATAGAACAAGAATAAAGACTGTCAAGAAAGGTTATATACTGTTCATTTAAAATTTGATTAAATTTGGCATAAAATGTAAGTCTTTTTGTCACATTTAGACTGATTACTAATAAGAAGTGGTTTGAAACCAAACCAGAAAAAGAGATCATCATCATTTTTATCTACGAAGCGCTGAACTTTGAGGAATCCGTGATATTGCCCTGATATAAAATACTAATATTTTAATTGTTTTGGTTTGTACAATACACTCATGAATATATGCAAACATAATTTGAATGATGCCTTATTTATGGAGAAATTAATTGCAAAAATGTACGGAAATTCTTATGAATTTGTGTGGCAAGATGCAAAGAAATCATGGTACTGTATGTGGTACAGAACTGAAAGAGACACATACATAATAGTTGCTAATATAGTTAAGACTGCAATTAGGGTTCTTATATAAGATTAAAATTATTGGGGTGCTCAGAATTAAAGGTTTTTTTTAAGTTCTTCTGGGCATTTTGGAAATTATTCTCAAACAGTTGTATTTTTTAAAAAGTTAAGTAAATTGATTAAACCAGATTTTTGTTCTAGGACTTTAAAAACAAAAACTTTTTTGGAAATTATGACTAAGCACTGTGACTTTTTAGCTCTTTACAAAACTTAAGAGTGACTTACTTTTTAGTCTCTCTCCCAAGTCCTTCTGAAATCACTGTGTCCTAGGAGGGATGGGGCTGATGTAGCTCCATGCCTCTCCCTGACAATCCAAAGACCAGGGGCCTAATTATTCACTGACTTGCACTCTACGTAGTAATTTTACACCTGTGCAAAGTGGGTGTAAAATACTGCCATATCAGAATGGTAGCATTTATACTTGGTGTGCATATGTGATTCATAGGTCTCAGACTCATTTGGTCTCAGAAGTGTCAATTTGGAACAAAAGAACTGGCACTCTTCAATACTTGAATGAGTACGTGATGAAGACTAACATCAAGGAGTCCATGATAAATTAATAAGTCCTGCAGCGGTATGGGGAGATTTTAAGCCCAACAGGCAACTAGTTGGAACTTGTAAGTTTGGCAGAAATCCATTAAGTCTTTTCAGCACAAGAAGTTTATGCACATGAAATTTTATATGCCGATTTCAGCACATATAGACCTATGTATTTAATACTATGCACTGAGGCCTATTTTATGCACATAAGACTTACAGCTGAAATATCTGTGGTTTTAGAAGAATACTTTTAAAGTAAAATTCCCAGACGAAAAGTATCCTTACATTGAAGTTCTTTTTACTTGACAAAATAATTGTTACAAATATAACATACTAATGATGTTACTGTTAAAGGTAGTAAAAAGTATATGTTAAAAAAACAAAATGATCAGTTAAGGTACGGTGAGTACAGACTGTAATACAGTAATTGTTCATTCTCTTACAGTCCACAGTGGTGAAACGTCACATTAAACGTTTCAAAATAAACCTTAGTTCTGAATTATAAGATATAGCTATCAACAAACCTGTCACTTCAATTTGAAAAAGATTTAACACACTCCAACTACACAGATGGGCTAGAGATCCAATGTCTGGATTTGAAAATGAAACCAAAATTTTGCAAAGTTCAAGAAGGTTCACATCCTGTTTGCCAGCGCACGCGCTCACACTCACACACACACACACCCCCCCCGGGGCAAAAGTGAGAAATTTGGAACCAAATCTGTATATAACTCCTGTCTTAAAAATTTTTGGAGCACTTAGATCCATAGTTTGGATTCAAGCTTTTTTCATCAATAAATCTAATAGATGACTTGCAGAAAACTATAAATATATTTCTAGATCTATTCCACATATGTATCTTAGTGGAAGTATTTTAACATTTTAATAATTTAGACCTTATGCAAACACTGGATTGTATCGCACCAGAGTGCATCACAACCATGAAGGAATCTATTTTTGTAACACCCTTGTGAAGCAATATCATTACTCATACATTACAGACAAGAAATTTAGGCAGAGAGAGATAAAAGTGACACTCTCAAGTCACACAGCAAGTTTGTGACAGAGGAAGGAATTGACCATGAATTCTACTCCAAAGGATTAACTCAAGGCTATTCTTCCTCCCTCATTTAATATTGTTAAGGAACTAAGACATTTGTCAACTTCTACTACTTAACAGAAGAAATTCTGCTCCCCTCATGCGATACCTGTACTTAGAAAAAAATTATACTTTCTTTATTAATTTTCTTTATAAAACTGTGAAGCTCCAAGTGGGCGTTCTACCTTATAGCAGAATAATGGATGGTGTTCTCATATGGTATAAGGTGCTTAAATGTGATATTTGTGGTCTTGGCTTCAGTGATAAGTTGGATAGAGTGATAGAATCTTTGTTCTGTATTTGGATAGTAAGAATTGAGATCTTGATGGCAGTCGATATTGGAAAAATGTATGTTATAAAGTGGGAGACTATCAGAATTTCTGAATATAAAATGAGACAGTTCAGGACTATATGGATAGAATTAAGGAGTTTTTTTAAAATACAAAATGTGATAAATGTATAAATGTAAAGTAAGACTGCAAGAACTGAGAGTGTATTAGTGTATAAACTTTTGGTAACAATTAATTTTCATCATTTTAAATTCTTCAGATATTCCTGGGAACATATCAACTTTAATGCTGCTTAGCACCTTAAAGTTAATAAAGATTTTGTCTGTTAATAACGGACATTCAATTTTTAAAGTACGCACACTTTTTAGTAGGAAGGTTGTATTAATGGAAAAGTGTGGGAGCCCTCTGGTGGCCAAATTACTTTTCAGTTCCTAGGGAAAATACTAACAGTGGATAGATTCTATTGTATAATTAATTCAAAACAATTCATGTTAAATATAAAAAGTCATATGGAAAAAATAAAAAGCTCAGCCGTATAAAGCCATTCACACTAAGCAAATAGTTATGTTGTTGCAATAAGTCATGCCCTCCTCCTATATCTAATTCAGAGTTAAAAGGAAAGCCTCAGGAGTGTGTGTGAATGGGCTGCATGAGAGGAAGAGGAAAAGTATAAAGAAAGAGAAAAAGAATGAGGCTGTCAAACAGAAAGAGGATTCTCAGAGTGAATAAAATTGAACATAAAACAAAAGTTACTACAGTATAATAAAATGACCAATTTTCATATATGAAATAGTGGTGACAGAAAACTGCTCTGATTAGGGAATAATTATTGTTTATGGAAGTGCACAAATATTTTACTAAACATGGTTAAGGAAACAAAATTAGTTCTGATCCACAACACTGTACCATGATCCCTACAGCCATTGGCAACTGAAAATACACTAATTAAGATTATAATAAGGCAAGCAGGTATTGTGCATGTACTTGTCTATTGCCAGTGATGTGTTAGTTGCTTTAAAGACACGTAGAAGGACAAGCTTCCTAGCTTAAAGAGTTTGTAATCTAGATAAAACACAGAGAGGGGGATATGAGAGAGACAATTGTGACAACGGTGGGATTTTGGCATGAGGAAAACTAATCAAAGAAGAGGTATCTGGACTAGGACTTCAGGGACCTGGGATCTAATTTCTGCCACTGGTTAGCTGGCTGACCTTGGGCAAGTCACTCCCCCCAACTATAAAACGGGAATAATGATACTTACCTCCTTAATAATGTGCTTTAAAATCCATGGAAGAAAAGTTCTATATAAGAGCACTTCTTTTGGAAGAAGTGCATTTTAAGAAAGAACATGAAGTGGAGATAATAGACTAGGTAAGGAAGCAACTCATAGAAGGTTCATGGAAGAAGGTAGAAAAAAGTTTGATGGCCTTTAATCATACAGAATGAAGGATGCAGTAAAGGGAATGAAAAGACAGAAGACAAAAAAGGTAAGCAGGAGCCAGGTTATGCAATCTTGAAAGAGTAAGGAACTTAAATCTTACAGCCCCATGAGTCTTTAAATTCAGTCTTGACAAAAAGACAGGCATAATTTTATATGACAATTAATTCTTTTCCTAGATTAAAAAAGCAAAGTCAAGGAAACTGAATAAATCAGAGTATTATTAATGGAATAGGGAGTTTGATCTCTTGGTCACTGGCTCAAATTCAGCATAGATTGGTAACTAATCATCTGATAGACAATTTGGTGGCCTTTACAAAATTAATTTATGGTCTCAGTCCAGTTTGTAATGGGACAGCTGTCTACCTCAAAAACCATGACCACAACTGGCACCCTGACTTGAGAAGCCAAGGACTGAAGGGCTACAGATACTGAACTGACCTTCCCACCCCCCATCTGCTATAGGTCGTCTCTTTAGTTCAGATTTAGGTGCAGTGGCAGGATGGTGTGAAGCAGCTTGTACTGATGTCGCCTCTGCTTCTGTCATGTGACAGAAGATTTTGGTTTTCTGGGCTATCAATTCTGCGCTTCTGACAACCACAAGTTTCACTCTCAAATATAAAAATATCATGAGATAATTGGATAGCATCAAGGCAGGCACACATGCAGTATCTTAAATAGAACAGTTTTAGACAAACTGAATGCTCTTTAGCTAATTATAATAGCTTAACATTGGATAAGTATTATATAAATACTAAGTATTATTTGATTGTAGTAAGTGTTCTTACATTCTTAAAGGAGATATTTTAAATATTTGATACAGATTAGTAAATCTAATTAAGAAAATGTAAACTACCAACCAGGGTATATTAAGTCAGCTTTCATTTGCAACAACATTTCCAATGATTTCATGTAGTCATACAGATCTTCAAATACTGCTGTTCCTTCTCCTAGAATACAGTCACCAGAAAATATAGCATTTTCTTCCACTAGATGTAAAGCCATATGATCATCAGTGTGCCCAGGTGTATATAAAACTCTATTAAATGAAAGGAACACAATTTTATATGCACCTTTTACATGTAACAGAAACAAATGCTAATAAAGCCATGAATTAATATGGTACTCTAGGGAAAAAAAAAACTCTGTAAAGAGTCATTATCAGGGAAAGAGGATTAATATAAAACATCATCTTAGAGATTATGTGATTTGGGCTAACCTGGTCAATTTTCTTAGGATTCATAAACATACAAATGCAAACAATTAGCTCTAATATTCTATTCTGTAACACAGGTCCTTATACCACACATCACTATAGTATCTAAGCACCTTCCATTAGTGCATTAAATAACACGGCTAATATCTGTCATGTGGTGTTTGTTCTCTTACCATTTCCCAAGGAGGAGAAGTGTGTGCTGTGATTTTATTTTGAAGGTTTTTTTTTAAAAGCATACATATACATTTATTTTGGGAAAAGCAAGGTCAAAGAAATGTGCCTTGCACTTAGAGCTGAAGGTGGTGAGGTCTGTGAACTTCCCTAAGTTCCTGGGGGAATTCATTCAGAGTCTCAGGACATCCCCTGAGAAAGCTCTGTCTTCTGCAAAGGAGAGCTTTATCCCTATTGTAGGAAGTTCCACTTCACCAGAGGAGCGTATTTGTCTACTGTAATCTTTATCCGGGACCTTTGGACAATCTTTTAGATTTCCTGAGGGCAGGTCATTGAGCACTTTGAAAACAAGGACCAAGACCTTGAACTTGATTTGATGTTCTATGGGGAGCCAGCGTAGGGAGAGGCAGCCGGTTTGATGTGTTCACTTGACAAAGTGAGTTACAGCCCACGAACGCTTATGCCTGCAGAAATTAAATTCGTTAGTCTTTAAAGTGCTACAGGACTCTTGTTGTTTTTACTATAGCTTGTGTTGCTGAGGCGGCATGCTGCAGTATTCTGTACCAGTTGGATTTTCCGAAGGCCTGAAGGCTTTATGCCCAGGTATACTGCATTGCAGAAGCCCAGCTGAGGGATAATGAAGACATGAGTAAGTGAGGCTAAGCCATCGTTTATCAAGAGGGGAAAGAGTCTCCCAGCCAATCGGAGATGGTTTAAAGCCTTACTTGTGCACGCTGCTATGCAAGAGCTTAGCATCAGTAGGGAATCCAAAAGCACTCCTATACTACACTGGACTGACCAATTGTAGGTGTGTGCCTTCAAATAAAGGCGACAGCACCACAGCAGCAAACTGTTCAAAATGCTTTCCTCTGCCCACCAGTATAACCTCTACCTTGCTCAGGTTCACCTTCAATCAGTTCTTCATTCATGAGCTGATCTTGTCCAAGCACTGAGTGGGCCATCTTAGGAGTAATAGTATGTCTTCAGTAACCTAAGTATTTAAATGGCAAAGCCTTTTTTATCTCTAGTACGGCTGATCTTTAGTCTCTCCAAAATTTAACATATGAAATGCTTTCAAACAGATACACCTTTCATTTCCTGCAATCGATCTTGCAGCCACTTTACTGCTGTGTTCTACAACATTAAAGTGATTTAATTCACCACTGATATGACAGGGATTAACTCTGAGTAAGGAAAGGAAGCAGGACGTTTCCTTAAAACTGACAGGAGCAGTAGAACAGTGTTATTTTGATGGGGAAATTCTGGAGACAGAAGGGCGTAACGAATTTTTAATATTAGAAGGAATTACCAGGACAAGCAGTCGGATGCTAATATTCTTTATACAGTGTTCATCACATCATTCACCACTGAGAACACACAATAAATTTCAGTTTGAAACTGTTCAATAAGGTGTTCAGCAATTTTGTTGCTTCCCAACTAGTGAATTGTACAGACCGTGTACAAGAAATTTGCTTTAATTACAAATGTAATAATTCCCCCCTCCATGTAGATTGTTTCAAAAGATTAACAGCACAGTAATCCTCTTTGAAGAGGCCTTTTTACCACAAGAATGACACCCACAACTTCAAGAGCCACCTTTCTACCAACCAAAAAATAAAAGTAAAATAAAAATCTAAACAAAAACCCTATTTCAAGGGAGTTTTTATTTTTTATCCTGAAATGGGAGAAGTAACAAAGATTCCATGAAATCCATTATGCATTCTGTTATTACTATCAATTTTACAAGGAAGCCACGCAGATACTATGGTGATGGGCAGAGGTATAAAAATCTATAGAAATATAGATGTTGCCCAAAGGAACAACTTTTCATAAAATTTTTCTAGGGAGGCTAGATAGTGCTGAAAACATGGGACTTGATCCTGATAACATTCATACAGGTAATCTCCTCCCACATTAGCAGGTCCCCTTTACTTCAACAATACTATTTAGCTGCAGAAAGATTACTTGCATGAGTAAGTAGTGGCAGGATCTGACATGTAGGCAACCTTCCAGTCAATTATACTGAAAAAATAATTTCCGTTGTTCCATATTCATGAATCTCCTCAATTGTTTTGGCTATCTTAAAGTAAGAGCTAAATTATAATAGAGTTATAAATAGTAACTTCAGAATACTGAGGTATGAGAGGAAAACATTCTTAATTTTAATAGTTGACATGTTAATTCTGTGCTAGTTGGCTATTTACCTGAGAGTGGCTCCCTCAGTCTTTAACACATCTCCATCTTTCAGATATGAATACTTTTGCTTTTCTCCTTCTATTATTTCCTCACGATAAGGAGTGCGTGGAAGCTTACTTATGCAATATTCAGAACCTATTGAAAAAAGTTCCAGAGGGGTAGCCATGTTAGTCTGTATACAGCAAAAACAACGAGAGTTCTGTGGCACTTCAAAGACTAACAAATTTAATATTTGTAGGCATAAGCTTTCAAGAGACTTCAGCTCTCTTCTTCAGATGCAGTAATACAGAAAATAGGTAACACAGAGGTAGCTTATAGATATCCAGGTGCATTGAGAACAATGAATGTGTCAAGTTTGCAGATCATTTCTAATTCAGCAGTTTCTTTTTGAAGTCTGTTTTTGGCGTTTTTTTGGAGAAGTACAGCAACTTTCAGGTCAGAGACAGAATGCCCTGGGGAATTAAAGTGTTCTCCCACTGGTTTATGGATGTTCTTATTTTTTGTGTCTGATTTGTGTCCATTTATCCTTTTGCGTAGTGATAGTCCTGTTTGGCCAATGTACATGGCTCCAAAAACAGACTTCAAAGAGAAACTGCTGAATTAGAAATGATCTGCAAACTTGACACATTCAAACTGGGTTTAAACAGAGACTTGGAGTGGCTCTCTCACTACGGAAGGTAAATTACTTTGCTCACCCATTCTCATCTCCTACTCAATGGTAGTCATTAGGTCTTAAGTACCGGACTCCACCTCCCCCATTGTTCTCAATGCACCTGGATATCTATAAGATGCCTCTGTTTTACCTATTTTCTGTATTACTGCATCTGAAGAAGAGAGCTGAAGTCTCTCGAAAGCTTATGCCTACAAATATTAAATTTCTTAGTCTTTAAAGTGTCACAGAACTCTTTGTTTTTGCTATTTAAAAAAAGCAGATTACATTTTAGATCATTCATAGTTAAGCTCTAATTAATCTCAGGTCACTAGCATGGATGTTCCATAAAATTACAAAATGTCAATAGATGTACCATTATGCATGCGTCTATTTCAATGCAAAGAATAAAAAAAGTTGACTCCAACCATTTATGTACATGAAGCAACATTAAGCCATATCTACATAGAAGAGACCATTCACACACCAATGAAAACCCTCTAAAGTTGCATATAACTGGTATTCTGCATCAGTAATGTTTTTTAAGAGGATAAACACAAAACAACTTCTCCAAATGAAACTAGTAATAGATTGTTGACATTTCTTAGTGAAATTTCCTTACTGGTTTCATTTGGAGAAGTTGTGTTTTGTTCATTAAGACACCAGCACCACTTCCAGGAGCACTTAGGGATCCCTGGAAGTAACTCTGGCTATTTTACAAAATCTTGTGAGGTTTCAGCCTGTGGCAATCTCTCCCACAAAACACAGAAGGGCTCCATTCTCCATACTGTTCATAAAGTATAAAAAGAAACAGTTTTCTCTGCTTAGAGATTTAACCAAAAAAAGCCTCACTGAATGTTTATCAATGTGATATTTTGTTTATTTTGGATAGGGCAAACATGCAAAGTGTCCCCACCTTACACAATTTGGGGCCCAGGTGTTCCCCAAAAATGTCTGATGCTTTAGTGTAAGGAATTTTATGGTTCTTCCTGGGAACCATTTGAATGGTTAGCAACCACCTCACCCAGTTACTTACTTGCTATTTAAGTGAAAATAATTGTCAATTGTTTATTTTCAGTGTTAACTCAGGGAGGAATAAACCTCAGGTTTTTCTCACAACACCAATCTCTTATTGTTGGGTGAATTATCGATGGTAAACTAATTTCCCTCTTGTCATTCACAGACAAAGGATTATTAGCAGTATGAGACTTTTCCCTTCCAACTATGTAAATACTTACATACTGACATGAAGAAACATTTTAGAGTGCATCTAAACCAAACATTCATACTATTTATGTACTCATACTATGCACTGTAACAGCATCATGTTTAAATATCTTGTAGAGCTCACAGGAAGATCTCAAGTGCACAGTCCAGCCAACAGTCCTCCAAAACACTAATTAGATGTTCCCTATTCAGATATCTAACCAGTAGTGCCCCTTCAGTAACAGTCAAATTAAACAGTGATCTTCTGCTTACCATTGTGGATGTTTTTACAAATATCAGATATGCCTCCTGTGTGATCATGGTGCCAGTGCGTCACTAAAATTTCCTGGATTAAGATGTTGAACTCAGTCAGTGCCTGTTTTAAACAGCCAATATATTCAGGTATAGCTGGCTCTCCCGTGTCAATAAGGATCCTTCTACATTTAAAAAGAGAAAAAATGGCAGAAATGTTCAATTACAAAAATCATTAGAGAATTCAGAGACTCCCTGGGTGATAATGATCATGATATCCTAAATACCGTGGGATCTGCCTACCTGGGAGACCACCTCTTCCTGTGACATATTGTTGCAGTACAATCAGCAGAGGTTGTCAAGCTATATTCCCCTCATTGTAAGATATAGGGCTGCTGGCAATATGCTCTTTATCAGAGCCCTTGCACTACTTTGGTCCAGAACAGCCTAAATTCAGTGATGTTTGATAGGATTTTTGGAGAAGATTGAAGCTATGTTTCCAGAAAGATAGGAGGAGGTTTTTTTGTACAGTAGAACCTCAGAGTTATGAACGGACTGGTCAACCACACACCTCATTTGGAACCAGAAGTATACAGTCAGCCAGCACAGCAGCAGATACACCAAAAAAAAGAAGAGCAAATACTGCACAGTCCATTACATAAACTACTAAAAAAATAAAGGGAACAGTTAAAAAAAATTTGACAAGGTAAAGAAACTGTTTCTGTGTTTATTCATTTAAATTAAGATGGTTAAAAGAAGCATTTTTCTTCTGCATAGTAAAGTTTCAAGGCTATATTAAGTCAATGTCCAGTTGTAAACTTTTCAAAGAACAACCATAACATTTTGTTTTATGAACGTCTCAGTGTTATGAACAACCACCATTCCCAAGGTGTTGGGAACTCTGAGGTTCTATTTACTGTAGATGGTTGGCTGGCCCAGCTGAGCTGAGCTATACCAATGTTTGCTTTTTGAATGCTGATGGGTTAGTGAGTTGTAATATTTAATTGCCAGGGCACAGCTTAAAGGAATCTTCAAGTCCAAATAAACAATGTTGAAACTCTGGACCCTGGCACAACTGCAGTGTCTGTAAGTCAAAGTTTACCAGGAAAAACTTGTGGCAAGCACAGGGAAAGAACCAGCACCATTTTTCATGAGGAAATGCGATGCCAATTACATAATCATCCCGCCATCAGGTAAATCACTGACTGTGTTGGACCATGGAGCTTAACACTGAAGGCGGGCGGGACAAATACGCACTGGGAAACGTTTGGAAGCAACATAACCTCTCTGGAATGAGGCCAGGGAAGGTAAAATCCGGACGGACACAGAACCCCAACATGCCAACGGACAAAGCAGGGCGCCAGACGGGAAACCCTTCACTACCCCACAGGCTGCAGTCTGGTACCCCAAACCTTGCACTCGGCTTCCAGGGACCCCTGGATTCCCCCCACACACACACAGAGCCCGGGCCCTCGAAAGGGGTGAGCGCGCAGAGATCGAGGCCCCACTCCCACTATCCGGCGGGGATAAACACAGGCACAGTCCCCGCTTCCTCCGGCCTCCGAGACTGGGGGGGCGGGGGTGGCTCCAGCGGCGGGATTCCTTCCAGCGGGGCTGGGTTAGAGGCTGAGCGCCGCGAGCGGGCGGCCCTGCGTGGCGCGAGCCCGCGCTGTGCCGGGGCGAGGCTGTTACCTGGGCCCGGTCCCCACCAGGTAGGTGTTGGTCCCCTGCAGGGTCATGGGGCCCGGGTTACAGCCCAGCACGCGAACCACTCGCGACGAGAGCCGCTCTATGCGCGGCAGCAGCGACGTCATCTTCCCAGCAGCTCAGTCGCCGAGGAGACCCCCGTCCAACTGCTGCTCAGCGTTAGTAGCGGCAGTGGCGTGCGCGCGCCCGATAAGAGGAAGCGGAACGTACCATTTTCGCTGCCCCCCCCCCCCACCCCACCCCGGTGCTGAGAATAGTCTGCCCGGCGGATAGCGCCGGGCGCGCGAGCCGCTGTAGGCCTAGTTCCCAGTACGGAGGCTGGGGGGGGCGGTGACCAGGGGCGTGGCCTCGGCGCAGGGCTGGGAAGAGGCGGGGCTGCTTGCCGTGGCCTCCCCCAATCAATCGTCTTCCCGGCCTTACCCCCGGAAGGGAGAGGAAGGGAGGCCCGACCGGCTGCCCTGCGGGCAAAGAGCTCGCCGCAGCTACCCGCCTTCCAGCCACCCAGAGCGTGTCACCGCCACGCGTGGGGCAGAGGGCGCGTGGATATCTAAGCATGCAAACCGCAGCACGGAGGGTGGCTTTGTTCTTCCTCCTCCCCCCCCCCGGCACCCAAATGCCGGAACCAACGCTGCTATGAAACGCTCCTCCGTGCGCCAATTTAGCCCCGCACAGTAACCAGCACACACGGCCCAGGCTGCCTTTGGCTCCAACAGTGCTGCCCCGAGTCTGTCTGCAGGGGCCAAATGTGGTCAAAATCCCCACGAGACTCCTACCGTCCTGTAACCAGATGTTTGCTAGAGTGGATGAGCTTTGCAAAGTCATTTCCCCTATGTCCTAGGCCCCTGTTTTTTCCATCCTCAAAACTTCCCCACCAATTCTGCTTCCAGGCTGAAATTTGTAATGCCTGGTCCCTGCCCAATGGAGAATTTCTTTAAAGAAGCGATAAATCAATTAGCCAAGTTTTGAGGTTTATGTGTGAGGACAAACGATCACTTGAAGATTGGGAAATAATCTCTGTATGAATCTGATAAACAGATTCTTATAATTTACTAAATTATAAGGGCCACACTGCTCTCTTCTCCCAAGCCAAAAGAGCCACAGACAGAGCAGAACCAGTGCAGTTAGAATGTACGCAGGTTGAGCAGGGGACAATTTGTGGGTAAGGGGGCGAAAATGTCTCAAAGCAATATATTCTGACCAACATTGCAGATAACCAATACTTTTCTTATTAGACTGTGATAAATACACTGTCACATGTGCAATATGGGAAGGTTATGGCCAGATTCTGTCTTGTAGTCCAGCTGATCTTTATACAGCTTGGTGGAGTGGGCCTTGGGGTTCCTTTATGTCACCTTTGCCTGTCCTTTCCAGATTCTGAGGATTCCCTGGTATGCAGTGTTGTTGTAGCCATGTTAATTATTTATTATTTTTATTTATTTTTATTTATTTTTTATAATTTATTTATTAATTATGCCATTGGTCCCCAAACGTTTTTACTCCTCTTACCTCTGTCTGCACCACCCCGCCTTCCCCTCCAGCTCAGGCTGGGAGTGGGGCCACAGTTGGGGCTGGGGGCTGCGGCTGGGAGTGGAGCCACGGTTGGGAGGCTGTGGTCAGGACTGACGGTTGAGGCTGGGAATGGGGCCACGGCGGCCTGGACTGAGAATGGGAACAGAGCTGTGGCAGGCTCTGGCGACCGAAGCTGGGGTCTGGGCACCATGGACAGGATCTGGGGGCCGCAGCCAGGGGCTGGATGTTGAGACCATGACTGGGGGCCAAGGCTGCAGCTGATCTTGGGGCAGAGGCCACAGCCATGCCTGGGGCAGAGCGGGGCTGGGTGGTGCTCCCTTCCTGTCCCTGTGGGGGTTGGCCTGGGCCTGTCTGCATCCCGCCGAATGTTCCTGTATATCCCCCCGGGGGAAGAGGGGCATGCCCCACAGTTTGGGGACCTCTGTCTTATGCTAAACAATCTGTTCCACTTAGTATTTAGCTGTGACACTCTGAGTACATTTCCCAGACCTGAAGAAGAGCTCTGTGTAAGCTCGAAAGCTTGTCTCTCTCACTAACAGAAGTTGATCAAATAAAATATATTACCACACCCACCTTGCTACAGCCTGGTGTAAGCTAAAGTGGCTCAAGGGTTACTCCAATTTATTCCTGCCTGCAGTGATTCCAAGGGTAATTAGGAGCCCCCAGTGTTGTTGGGAGTCTTTCCATTCATTTCAAATATATATACTTGCTAACCTATATAACAGATAACAGTGGGGAACCTATGCACAAGTAGATTTTACAAGTGCCCCAAATCTGGCTGTATAAATATGAAACAATTAATAGCTTATAATCATTATAATCATCAGTGCTAGGAGGAGGTTGACGAGGAGGTCCTGTGACTTTTTGGGGCCATGGATGGGGTGCACGTAAAGGAACAGATGTGGGGAAAAGTGTAGCCAGAAGCTCAGCAAGAGGTTCTGGAGGAGCTGAAATGGGCTGTAGCCTGGCGCACTCGAGGTAAATGTGCGCCAGGGTCTCCCTCACGCCACAGAAGGGGCAGGTGTGAGGGAGAGGGGTGACCCGTGCCAAGTACACTCTCATGCTCATGACTCTGTGAAGGAGCCACCAGCTGATGTCCCTGGTGGGCTGTGGGGTCAGCGTGGAATAGAGGCTGGCCCACCAGGGTTCCTCACCCTCCACAGGTGGTATAAGGTCCCGCCATTTGGTGTCGCGTGGGACACAAGGGTGAAGAAGTGAAGGCTGTGGAGCACGAACGTGTACAGATGGTCCCTGGGCGCGGTCCAGAAATGGACTGGTTGCAAATCTCGCAGCCATCTCGGTGCATGGGGAGGGGATGGCCGGGGGGCTTGCGGGGCAGGGGCCCAATAAAAAGATCCCCAGAGGGCTAGGACTGAGGGGCAGACGGAGAGCGCCCTCTTGCAGGACCCACTCAAGGTAAACCCGAGCAGCAGGAGGCAAGGCTGCCTTCATCTCCTGGAGTACGCGCCGGGCAGTTCAAAGGGTGGAAAGCCCCATGCGCTGAGCCACCACCTGGGGATCTACCCAGTCCCCTGGTCATAGTCCAGGAGGTCTCCGATCCTGGTGACTCATGCCAGGAACAACCTCAGTCGCACCGAGGTAGCCTCTGCCATCTGCACACGGAGTTAGGGGCTGTGTAACGGGCTCCACGAGGAGATCCTCCCCCTCGGCGGCTGCAACAGACCTGGAGGCTGAGACCAGCCTCCTTGTCCAGAGGAGGTTCTGGTAGAAGACCAGCAGCCCAGAGAGGTCACACGGAAGATCTCTCAGATGGAGATAAAAGAGCTGCTGGTCATATTGGAGCCCTCGGAGGTGGCGGAGGAAGGTGTTTACTAACTTGCTCCACACAGGACTACCTGCACTATAAAGGAGTCTCTGCAGGGCCTGGAGGTGGAAGGTGTGGACCTGGCTGTGGCCAGCACAGGCCCTACCCTCCTTCCTCTGGGGGAGACTCAGGATCCCTCAGAGACCCAGTGCAGTCCTGGCCAAAAGAACTCCAGAATTGACTTCTGGAGGTAGGCCAGGAAACTTGGGGTCGGGACCAGGGTGTAGAGCTGGTGCCAGAACATGGACAAGACTAGCTGGTTAAACATTAGTGCCCTCCCCTGAAGGGAAAGGTACCAGAGCAGTCCTGTCCACCCCCGCAACCGCTCAGACTCCCTGCCTTCTAAATTGTGCCAGTTCTCTGCCCAGAAGGGATGGGAGGCAGAAAGGTAAATGCCCAGATAGAGCAGAGGACCCAAATGGCCTGAAGCGCAGGTGGGAGGGAGCTCGCCTGCCACCCAGCCCTTTCCATCAGGCCAGAGCTCTTGACCTAGTTGACCTGGGTGGAGGAGGCTGCCGAATAGATGGCCAGGCAGGCCTCCAACCGCACCAGGTCGCCCAGGTCCTGGACCATGGGGAGTACGCCATTGGCATACACTGACAGGACCAGCCGCAGCTCTGGCTCATGGAGCACCAACCCCGTCAACTTCCAGCAGAGGAGACAGAGGAAGAGCTCGATGGCCAGAGTGTATAGCTGGCCTGACAGCAGACAGTCTTGACGCACTCCTTGCCTGAAGCTGACCGGTTTGGTCAGGGTCCACTTGAGCCTGACCAGTCACTCTGCGGAGGCGTGCAGCACCCGGAGAAAGCCCATAAAACGGGGCCCGAAGCCAAACGCCTGCAGGGTGCCCAGGAGATACCCATGGTCCACCCTGTCAAATGCCTTCTCCTGGGGCAGGACCAAGAGGGTGAACGACAGATCATCCCTACACCCAAGCTCCAAGAGATCCCCGACCAAATAGAGATGATCGGAGATAGTACGGCCTGGTCAGGTCTGGTCAGGATGGACCGCGTCCTGCAGCATGGACCCCAGCCTCAGCAAGATAGCCTTGACTACGATTTTATAGTTCATGCTGAGGAACGAGACGGGATGCCAGTTCCGAAGGTCGCAGAGGTCCCCCTTCTTGGGCAACAAGATAAGCACAGCCCGCCTGCATGAGAGGGGGAGCACTCTGCTGACTTCAGACTTGGCCCAGATGATGGTGAGATCCGGGCCGAGGACATCCCAGAACACGCGGTAGAACTCCACGGTCAGCCCGTCCATGCCTGCAGATTTATTCGTGGGTGTGAGATGGAGGGCTTCCAAGAACTCAGCCAGAGTGAGAAGTAGCTCCAGCCCATCCCAGTCACCTGTGCTGACCATGGGGCGTTTGTTCCAGAGCACCTTGCAGGTAGCTTCAGTCAAATCCGGGGAGAAGAGGCTAGCATAGAAGGCCCTGGCCCTTCCACGCATCTCTGCTGGATCCGTGAGGGGAGCCCCATCCTTTGCCAGAAGGCAGGTGATGTGCTTCTTGGCCCCACTCCGTTTCTTCATGGTGGAGAAGAAATGGAAGCCACAATCCATCTCCCGAAGGAGATGGATGTGGGATTGAATGAAGGTGCCCCGAGCTCGAAGGTCTTCGAGGGCCCAGAGCTCCTCCCGCTTCTCCTGACATGCTCCGCAGAGGGATGGATCCTCGGGGTTGGCAGCCAGATGCCTCCCCAGCTCTAAGACCTCCTGCTCCAGCTGCTATATCCCCGCATCCTTCCGCCAGCTGGTCCCCTGAGCATAGTCGTGGCAGAAGAGCCGGGTGCGCACCTTTCCCACATCCCACCAGTGCCACAGCAAGGGAAAAGTGCTCCTCTGCTCCCACCAGGCCAGCCAGAACTCCTGGAAGAACACCACGAAGCCCATGTTCTCCAGCAAGCTGTTGTTAAAATGCCAGCAAGCCGGCCCCAGCCTCTCGGCAGCAAAAGAGGCCATCATGGACACCATATGGTGATCTGAGAAGGGGGTCAGCGGGATGCTGGAGGAGTGGGCCCGAGAGAGATGGTTATGTGAGACATAGATTCTGTCCAACCGGGAGTGGCGCGACCGATCATCCCCCATCCGGACAAAGGTGAAGGTGACAACGTCGTCCGGGTGGTGGTCACGCCAGATGTCCACCAGGGAGTGGTGTTCTATAGTCTCCTGGAGGATGTCCTCTGTGGTCTGGCACTGCTCCTGCTCCTCGAGGGTGGTGTTATAGTCCCTGCCCAAGACCAGGCATTCGTGAGGATCCAACGTGCAGAGGAAGGCGGACACTTGCTGGAAGAAATGCACCCTCTCCGGGCCCAATGTCGGGGTGTAGACATTGACAAGGTTCAATGCTAGTCCCTCCATGCGGACCCAGAGGTGCAGCAGGAGACCCTGCATGACCTCAGCAACCCCCAACACCTCAGGCTGTAGGTCAGGGGAGAACAGGGGGGGCCACTCCGCCCACATGGACGGAGAGATGACTGCCCTAAAGCTTACAGGCTGACAAGGGAACACAGAAAGCCTGCTGTGAACAGGATGGTTTGTTTCTCCCAGCCAGAGATGGGTGTGGGGAGGTAGCCGGGCTGAGGGAAATTTAGAAAAGCTGGCAAATTAGAGAGACAAGGTGGGTGAGTATCTTTTATTGGACCAACTTCTGTTGGTGAGAGAGACAAGCTTTCAAGCTTACACAGAGCTCTTCTTCAGGTCTGGGAAACTTAGACCTTATCTACAGTAGAATTTACTTTGGTATAAATTATGTCATGCAGGGATGTGCATAAGACACACCCCTGAGTGACATAAATTACACCGACCTAAGGGCCAGTGTAGGCAGTGATATGTTGCTGAGCAAGCTCATAGGAGGTAGAGTAAGTAAACCTCTCTCCCATCAGTTTAACGCATCTTCACCAGAAGTGCTACAGCAGCAGCTAGTATAGATGTAGCCTCACTCAGCGTGTCACAGCTAAATACAAGGTGGAACAGATTGTTTAGCATAAGTAGCTACCACATATTTCAAGAAACCATTCAAGGTAAAATGGCCCATTAGCAAGCTTCCAGTCATAGGGGGGGAATGAAGGGGAGAGAGGGGGAAAGATGGTGGCATGAGTTGTTAGTGGGTTATAGATTGTTATAATAAGCCATAAATCCAGTGTTCTCTCTTCGAGAGTTGCTCATATGCATTCCATGTAGGTGAGTGCACGCCCCGTGCACGAGCCTGCGGAAACTTTTCTGCCCTAGCAACCCCAGCGGTCGGTCCCGGCGCCCCCTGGAGTGGCGGGCGCATAGCGCGGTATATAGGGCGCCACTGACCGCGCGGGCCCCCAGACCCTTCTTTCCGCCCGTGATGGTCAGTGGAACGTCTGCCCCTTGCCTCTTCAGCAAGTAGCAACCTCCATTATATTGTAGATAAGTTCTTTGTTATTTTTATAGTACATAGTTAGTGTAGAAATTAAGATAGTGTAAATAGTTAGCCCTTAGGGGCTCCCTTAGGAGCCATGCCGGGCTCCACCGGGTTTAAATCTTGTGCGGCTTGCGGTAAGGTGTTCTCCGTCAGCGACCCCCATGATCGCTGCCTTCGGTGCCTCGGAGAACAACACCGCAAGGACAAGTGCCACATATGCAAGGCATTCAAACCCTGCACTCAAAAAGATAGAGACGCTCGCCTCCGGGCGATCTTGATGGAGACGGCACTTCGTCCCGACTCGGAGCCATCCAGATCACCTACGGCACCGAGCGTCTCGTCAGTACGCAGCGCACCATCGGCACCGACAGCAACACCATCGGTACCGCCTAAGACGGCACCGAAGAAGAAAAAACGGCCAACGGCCGTATCTATGGACTCCCCCCTGCGACCGGTACAGCAGGGGGTGATACAGGAGATGCCCCAGCCACGTGCCGTTGAAATTGTCCCGGCACCGGCATCTCCTCGTAGAGAGCCTCCCCCGACCCCGGGGGGTGGGGGAGCGCTTCTACAAGGGCCGTCGACGCCGGAGGCGTTCACAGCGGCACGAGCCCTCATGGCCTTGCCTACGCCTCCGTCCCCCCCTCGGCCGAGGGCATCGGGGACAGCGTCTTGGGGTAAGCCCGCGCTGGGCTACTCCGGTGGGAGGTCGAGACGGGACTCGGTGTCTCCCCCCAGACGGTCGGGGAGAGGGAGAGCAACATCCTCCCCCCCCAGCTCCGACCGTGAGTCGTCGAGCTCCTCCAAGGCACGGCACCGTGGGTGCTCTGGAGGTTCCCAGGAGAGCTCCGCGTCCGATACAAGAGCTTCGGAGCCCCGGCGCCGCTCAACACAGCGGGGAAAGACCCGGACGCCGGAGCCACGGCACCGCTCCCGCTCGTCTTCGGGCTCTCGGCACCGCCCTTCACCGGCTCCGCTGCCGAGACAGACTACAGATCGTTCCCGATCATCGGAACGCAGTCCGGTGCGGATCCCGGTGCCCCAGCCACGGCACCGGTCTCGATCCCCGGCAACACGCGGAGAGAGGCAACGGGACACCCCGCCACCCAGGGCCCGTTCGCGTTCCCAAACCCCGAGCCCATCCCGCCGTTCGTCACGCGATGCCCCTACTTCGAGCCTGCATCGCCCTCCGGCACCGAGGGTACGAGAGCGGTACCAACACGAATCAACTAGTCCGGTACGCTCGAAGGCATCAGGGCAGACATCGAGGCACTACCACCGTTCCCGATCCCCGGTACCGAGAGACATCATACGGTACTGAGATAGATCGAGGTCGCCAACTTGCTCTCCAACGCGTCGTGCGGCACCGAGAAAGGACGCGGCGCACCAAGGGCGTTCCGAGGCCTCGGTACCGAGGGAAGGCCGTTACCATCAGCGCCCAAGGCCCCTCTCTCGCAGCCCGGTGCACCGCCATCGGCACCGGGACGTCTCCCGGTCTCGCTCCCGTAGCCCCAAGCGAGCCCTGGCACTGGGCGCCTCGGCACCGGACACCTCTCCGGTACCGCAGCTTACCACGGAGAGACGACGCTCGAGAAGTCCTAGGGGCCACACCGGCAAACGCCGCTATAAATCGCGGAGGTACTCCTCTTCCTCCAGCAACTCTCCGTCTCCCCGACACAGCAAGCGCCACCACCGCTTCCCTTCATCGCGCAGCCCGTCTCCATCTAAGGGGCAACGCAAAAAGAGCCGGAGATCTCCAAGCCCGGCTCACCCACCCATGCCACCTTACCCGGCACCGGGCCCGGTACCGACATGGGGGCAAGGCCCATGGCAGTGGCCTTACTGGGGACCTTGGCCACCTCAGACAATTCAGGAGACAGGGTCACTCCCCTCCTCCTCAAAACCTCAGCCTCCTCCCCCACCCCAGGGCGGACCGCAGGAGGAGCGCCCGCAAGGGGAGGAACAGTCGTCGGAGTACGAGTCCGACCCTCTGGAGGGGCCCTCCACGGGTCCACTATTGCAGTCCTCCTCCTCTTCCCCCCTTGATACAACATCCAGGGACCAGAGGACCCCCTTGCCTGATTTTAAGGCGCATCAGGAACTCCTTAAGAGGCTGGCGGAGAACCTTAAAATAGACTTCAAGGAGCTCTCGGAGGAGGAGGACCCCATTTTTGGTATCCCGGCCTCTGCGGGCCCGTCTAGAGTTGCGCTCCCAGTACATGACCGGGTACTGAAACTGGTCAGGCCCATCTGGGAGACTCCTGCCTCGGTGGCTCCGACTTCAAAAACTGCGGAGCGGAAATACTATGTACCGCAGCAGGGTTTTGAGTACCTTTACAACCATCCAGCCCCGGGCACTTTAGTAGTAGACGCCGTTAATCAGAGGGAGCGGCAGGGTGCCCAGGCTAATACTCCCAAAAATAAGGAGTATAAAAAATTAGACCTTTTTGGGAGGAAGGTGTACTCGACCGCTGCTCTTCAGCTCCGCATAGCGAACCACCAGGCTCTTTTGGGGCACTATAATTTGAACCTGTGGTCTTCGCTCTAGCGGTTTACGTCGGCCCTTCCTCAAGATCTCGCACTGGACTTTAACACGGTGCTTCAGGAAGGGTCAACAGTAGGGGGCGCTACACTGCAGTCTGCCAGCGACGCGACCGATGCGGCGGGTAGGGCCATGGCGTCCGGCATAGTTATGCGCCGGTCGTCCTGGCTGCAGTCCTCAGGCCTCTCGAACGAGGTACAACAGGCCATTCAAGATCTGCCCTTTGAAGGCACAGGCCTGTTCTCTGACAAGACGGACAGTAAACTGCACGCCCTGAAAGACTCTAGGGCCACCCTGAGATCATTGGGGTTGTATGTGCCGCAAGCGACGAGGCGCCAGGGTAAACAACAACCCCAGAGGCAACAACAAATCGCTTCTAGGCTGCCCCCCCGCCAACCTCAACCTAGGAGAACCGGAGACCGATTCAGGCAGAACAACCGCCGAAATCGCTCCGGGCCGGCCAAAGGCTCCCAATCAGGGCCGCGCAAGAATGGCAAGCGCCCTTTTTGATGGGACGCTCGGGAGCGGCACCTCTGCCATTCTAACGGCCCTCGTAGCCGACCAGGATCTCACCCTACCCTTCAAAGACAGGCTTCGGCCTTTCCTCCGAGAGTGGCGAGGCATAACCTCAGACCGCTGGGTGTTAAGTGTGGTGCGGAGAGGTTACGCCTTACAGCTCTCGGCTTTCCCACCGGACTCTCCCCCTACCCCGTCCCTCTTCAGGGACCCCTCTCACGAGCAACTCCTCCTTCAGGAGGTCCGCTCCCTGCTCCGCCTAGGGGCAGTAGAGGAAGTCCCACCTATGGAAAGGGGCAGGGGGTTTTATTCCCGGTATTTCCTTATCCCCAAGGCAAAGGGGGCCTCCGGCCCATTCTGGACCTCCGCCGCCTCAACAGGTTCATCAGGCGGCTCAAGTTCCACATGGTCTCCCTAGCCTCCATCATTCCCACACTGGATCCTGGGGATTGGTATGCCGCTCTCGACTTGAAAGACGCATATTTTCACGTGTCTATCCTCCCTGGCCACAGACGTTTCCTACGGTTCATGGTAGCTGGTGGCCACTACCAATTTGCAGCCCTCCCCTTTGGCCTTTCCTCAGCGCCCAGGGTCTTCACCAAGTGCATAGCGGTGGTAGCGGCCTATCTGCGGCGCAAAGGGGTCCAAATCTTCCCCTACCTAGACGATTGGTTACTTCGGGGGAGGTCCAGACTCCATGTAACAAACAGTTTAGCCCTAACGTGCGCGACATGCAACAGACTGGGGCTGCTCATAAACGAGCAGAAATCCACGCTGACCCCAGTACAGCGCATAGAATTCATTGGGGCCACCCTAGATGCAGTACAGGCCAGGGCCTTCCTTCCACTACCCCGATTCCAAGCTATGACAGCCATTATACTCGAGCTACAGAGATTCCCCACGACAACAGCCAGACGCTGCCTTCAGCTGTTGGGACACATGGCGGCATGCATATATGTGGTAAGGCTGGCTCGTCTCAGACTCAGGCCCCTGCAGGGGTGGTTAGCGTCAGTTTATGCCCCAGCCAGACACTCTCTGGGCAAGATAGTCACTGTCCCACCCCAGGTCCTAGCGTCCCTGAACTGGTGGACAGACCCGAGACAGGTGATGGAAGGAGTTCCATTTGCAGACATGGTCCCCTCTGTAACACTGATTACAGATGCCTCCGACATCGGATGGGGGGCCCACATTACCCACAACCTGAGTACTCAAGGCCAATGGTCAATGCAAGACAGATTGCTCCACATAAACATTCGGGAGCTCCGAGCAGTACTTCTAGCCTGCAAGGTTTTTCTCCGCTTTCTCAAGGGGCGGGTGGTGCAAGTCCTTACAGACAACACCGCAACGATGTTCTACATCAACAGACAGGGGGGGGGGGGGGGGCACGCTCCTCGACCTTGTGCCACGAGGCGCTGCAACTATGGGACCTTGCGGTGAGAAACGATTTCCATCTGGTGGCGTCTCACCTCCCAGGGGTGCGGAACGACGAGGCAGACCGCCTCAGCAGGTCGTTCTTACCCCGCCACGAATGGTCGCTTCATGGGGAGGTTACAGCGTTTCTCTTCCGCAAGTGGGGAGTTCCCCATCTGGACCTCTTTGCCACGCTACAGAACAGGAAATGCCCGCTATTTTGCTCCCTGCGCGGGCGCGAACAGAACTCCATTTCGGACGCGTTCCTGATAGACTGGTCGGGGCCACTTCTCTATGCGTTTCCACCGATTCCACTGCTCCCCAAGGTGCTCTTGAAAGTCAAGAGGGACAGAGCGGATATCATCTTGATCGCACCGGCATGGCCGAGGCAGCACTGGTACAGTATGCTGCTCGACCTCTCCATCGCCACACCGATCCCGCTCCCGAGACGATACGATCTCCTCTCCCAGGAACAGGGTCGCCTGCTCCACCCAGACCTGGACTCCCTCCACCTGACGGCATGGAGGCTCCATGGCTAACGGAGGGAGAGAGGGCTTGTTCTGCACAAGTCCAAAGCGTCCTGCTGGGGAGCAGGAAACCTTCCACCCAGGTTGTATACCGGGCAAAGTGGAAACGCTTCATTTATTGGGCACAGTCACGTGGCATTTTGCCTCTGGACTCAACCATCCAGGCCATCTTAGACTACCTCCTACACCTAAAAATGCAGGGCCTTGCCCTGGCCTCCCTAAGGGTGCATCTGGCGGCCATCTCGGCCTTCCATTGCCCAGTGGAGGGGAGGTCTATATTTTCTCACCCAATGTCCATCAGGTTTCTCAAGGGAATAGAGAGGTTGTTCCCACAAGTTCGTGAACCTCTGCCTCTCTGGGACTTAAATCTAGTCCTCACTATGCTCACAGGTCCCCCCTTTGAGCCTATGGCTACATGCCCACTTCTGATCTTGTCATGGAAGGTAGCCTTCCTGGTAGCCATTACATCGGCTAGGAGGGTCTCCGAGCTAAGAGCCCTAACCTCAGACCCTCCTTACACGGTGTTTTATAAAGATAAAGTGCGACTGAGACCTCACCCGGCCTTCCTGCCTAAGGTGGTGTCCCAGTTCCATTATAACCAGGATATCTTCCTCCCCGTGTTCTTTCCCAAACCACATGGATCGGAGGAGGAGCGGAGATGGCACTCACTGGACGTCAGGCGAGCCTTAGCTTTCTACATAGACCGGACCAGGCCGTTCCGGAAGTCCACGCAACACTTCGTCGCAGTGGCGGACCGCATGAAAGGCTCACCCGTCTCCACCCAGTGCATCTCCTCCTGGATCACCACTTGCATCCGCACCTGCTATGAGAGGGCGAAGGTACCACTCCCGGGACCGATTACGGCGCACTCAACCAGAGCCCAAGCCACCTCGGCGGCTTTTCTGGAACGAGTGCCCCTGCAGGATATCTGCAGAGCTGCAACCTGGTCATCGGTCCATACCTTCACCTCCCATTATGCCATCGTGCAACAAGCAAGAGAAGACGCAGCAGTTGGCAGAGCCGTGCTGAGAAGGGCTTCGCGCCACTGACTCCTTCCCACCACCAAAGGTATGGCTATATAATCACCTACATGGAATGCATATGAGCAACTCTCGAAGAGAGAAAACAGGGTTACTTACCAGTAACTGTTGTTCTTCGAGATGTGTTGCTCATATCCATTCCAAACCCACCCTCCGTCCCCGCTGTCGGAGTCGGCAGAAAGAAGGGACTGGGGGCCCGCGCGGTCGGTGGCGCCCTATATACCGCGCTATGCGCCCGCCACTCCAGGGGGCGCCGGGACCGACCGCTGGGGTTGCTAGGGCAGAAAAGTTTCCGCAGGCTCGTGCACGGGGCGCGCACTCACCTACATGGAATGGATATGAGCAACACATCTCGAAGAACAACAGTTACTGGTAAGTAACCCTGTTTCTCTGTTCAGGCCATGATTTTTAGTATCTAACAAAGTTATGCGTTTAAGCTCCAAGGCTCATCTTTTGAATTATGGTGCAGATTTCTCTTGAGAATAAGAACTGATAGGTTAGCTATAGAGGGATTACTCTGTGAAAAGTGTTCATCCACAGATGATATGGTGTGTTTGTCTTTTATCATTTTCCTGTGTGAGTTCATTTAAGAGTGTAGTGATTGTCTGGTTTCACCCACATAGTTGTTATTGGGGCACTTAGTGCATTGGATGAGGTGCACCACAAGTTGTGATAGGCAAGTTTAGGATCTTGAAAAGTGGATCTTGAAAAGCATGTTCTGGGGAGTGCTGATCATCATAGCAGTGGAGATATGTCTACAGGTTTTGCCTCTATTTTGACAGCATCTGGGGCCACTTTGAGTTGGTATGTCCTGGTCTTTGGGGAGCTTACTTCTGATAATGAGCTTGTGAGGCTGGGGGGGGGGGGGGGGGGGTTGTTTGAAGGCCAGAAGAGGGGGTTCAGGAGAGATTTCTCTCAGGATGTGGTCCCCATGAAGTTCAGGAACCTGTGTGGGTTCCAATGAGGTGACAACTAGGGTGTGCTGTCAGAGGGGGGTTTTATTTTCATACTGAAGCAGCTTCTCTCAGGGTATTTGGGAGACTCATTCCATGATGCAATCTACTTCTCTGATGAAGTGTCCTTGTTTGGAGAAGGTGGTTTTAAGTGTGTTAAGGTGCATATTCTGGCCTTCCTCCTCAGAGCATATTCTGTGATATCTGAGTGCCTGGCTGCAGATAAGATTTGTTGGTGTATCCAGGAAGCTGATGCTAGTGTGGGGGTGTTCCAGAGAGAGAGAGTTTAGTGAATGGATGGTGGTTGTTGAAGTTATGGTGGAAATCTCCCTGGATACCATGATCATTTTCAACAATGGATCTCTACAGACAACTATAAACAAGAATCCCATAGGTCATCACACCAACCTTCACAGATCCAGTGACGGTAACTATCTTAAAAAGGGGGAGGCTAGATAAGGGCAGAACACGGTTAGGTTTATGTGCTGCCTTTATAAGCAGAATTTTTGGGAGGGATACCAAAGTTTGGGTCTGACAATGCTATGATGTTGGAAAGTACTGCTTCTCTTGATGATACTTTATTCAGTGATTAAACATCTATCTCTGGGACCAAATTCTGGCGGGAGCCGTTTGCAGGTGCATACCAGAAATCCTAGACAGCAGATAGACAACAGGAGACTTATTGGCTATCCCTATTCTGGTGCTTCCAAAATTTTGCCACGCCAGTCTCTTTAACCATTATTTATATCACACTTGTCACATTAATTTCTCACTTGCCAAAGTCTTCATCCACAGAGGAGCAACTATAGGATGTTGCTGGGAGTCAGATGGGCCCAGGCTGCATGTTATGCATGTATGGTCTGACTCAGCAGTGGCTTCTACAAACAACTTTCCCTCCCCCTTCTAGATTACTCTGAGCAGGGGGTCGGTGAATGCAATTAGCCTCAGCCAGAAATCAGGTGTCTTATAATGCTGCCTTTTGAGTGTACATGTGCATCTCTTTGGGGCTCCATTAAACCTATTTTCAGCCACCAGTAAAATTTGGCTCTTGGGTTAGACGTTCCTGTGATGTCATATGTTAAAATGATGGGACCTGAAGATAGCTAGGCAAGTTGTGTATTTCAGTAGCTGACTCTTTCTAATGTAAATTCAGTTTTTCTGCATAATCCTGAAAGTTTGAGAGAGAAAACCTCTTCAAATTTGCTAAAAATCTCCCACAAACTGTGCTGGTGATTTTTTTTTCTTCTTAATTGCTTTGAATGGTAAGATTCTGGCTGCTTATAAAATCAACCATCAAGTGTTTTTTTTTTCTTTTTTAGTATCTGTGCAAATTTCTTCTAAATGGGGAATTGTAGACCTCTAGCTCTTTATTGGAATAATCTATTTCTGTACCAGCAAGTAATATTTTCTAATTACATGTAGGTGCTGTGAAGCTATTTGATCTGTAGATGGCAGCAGTAATAGCCTTTGAGGAATTAATTACAGGTTCTTTCTACCACAAGAAAGCTTTTGGTCTTCATTTCCTGTACCTGATCACTAGGTACAAAACGTTGATACCCCTCTTACAAGATAGAGGTCAGTATGCACTGACTGAAGTGACTGTTAAGGTGTTTTTGTAATTCTACTAGATCTTCTAGAGAGGACAATGATTTGCTTCAGCTTCTCTCAAAGAGCAGTATTGCATTTTTTAGCCTGATTATACCAAAGATTATTTATTTGAGAAAAAAATAGCCTGAACAGGGAGTATGACCATTATAAAGAATAAAAGAACTAAACCAAAAGAGTTTTGATTTCAGGTTGCTTGGTATTATACAATGTGATATTAACTCATGGCCAGGTTTTAAAAAAATATTTTGGTGCAGATAGGCACCTGAACATCTCTAAAAATCTGGCCCTCAGATTTTATCTTTTGCCCATGATCTGTATAACTGCTGAGAGTAAAAACTTGAGGCTAAATAATAGCATCTCTATTGCCTAGGCATATAAATATAAATCTGTGTTTATTATACAAACTTTGCTGAACAGGGTAATGAGGATGTCACAAAATAAGCCATTCAAATATAATTTAGAAGCTGCTAGTTAGAAGTGTTACTGAGATAAGATTTTTCTTCATTTGAGCTTTTTTCTTTGTTATTTTTATACCTTTGCAGCTATTTTTAAAACACTTCAAAATACATACATATATTTTCTGACTGTCAGCAAAAATTTCTTTTTTAATCTGTTGTATCTTTACACTTTCCCAGTATTGCATTTTTCTAACGGAGAATTTTGTTGTATAATTTACCTATTCCAAACATCTAGACAAATTCACCTACCATTTCTTCATCTCATTGCATGAAAAAGCAAACCTTTACCTTTCGTATACATTTTACAATATATCTTATTGTAAAGACAACTGCCAAACTATTCATTTATTAATAAGCCTTAAAAATATTCACAGGCTTTGCTAAATCTACATATATATATTGATTTTGGTCAATAAGTCTTAAGAAACCAGTGTTATTTCAACAAGTAGATTTACCAGTGCTTCTTATATATATAAATTTCATGGAGTGAAAGTTGTGAAGTGAGATTTAGTTAAATAACCTCTAATTTAGAACTATATTAAAAATCCATAGAGAAAGACTTTTTTAGAATTCTTATTAGAATAATGTTCATAAGGAATGACAGTTCCAGATAGCTAGCAGTTTATTAACTATGTCACATGGTCAACAGATGATTTAAGTTTCAGTTTTCATTACGCTACACTTTCACTTTTCCTTATTGCAAACTTTCGAGACACACAGTAAAACTATGAGAAACATTCAGACGTTCAAAGCTGCTTGGAGCAGATCATGGATTTTACATTAAAAACGTTGACTTGTCTGTGGCAGGTATTAAGGTAAGTCTGCGTTTTAAATATACTGCAAGCAGTAAATGTCTGCTTTATCTCAGAATGACCATGTAAAGGTATGTTGGGTTTCAGAATGGGCACATATTTCAGCACAGGATACTTATATCGGCCTATAGATGCACTGTACCTCTGCTAGATGATATCTCAACAAATCTTGTATGGTAAGCGAGTTTTGAGCCCAGAATTCTTGGATCAGGGACTAGAAGATTCCAGGTGTTGCAAGGCATAGGAGATAACACCCTTCTCCAAGTCAGCATTGAACTTGTACACCACATAGCATTAGGAGACACTTTAACTATTGGAAAGACTATCATAGATTATACATAAACCCTTGTGTACCTTAAGAGTCAGATTTCCAGCTGAAATTTCAGATGCAGCTGCAAAAAGGCATTTGTTCATGGTCTGGTGGTTAAGACAGTAGAATGGAGTTTGGGAGATATGGATTCAGTTTGTGGCTATGTGACAGACTTCCTGTGTTACCTTGACAAAATGTTGATAATAACACTTCCCTATTGTACAGTGTGGAGAGGATAAATTCATTGATGTTTGTGAGTTACTCAGCTACTGAGATAAAGGTACAGTGATGGGGACCATATGAGTAGTTAGAAGCTTAATTACCCATTTACACACACATATTTCAGGCACAAAAATCAGAGACCATGACCAAAGTCATCTGAAAACTTGGCCCCAGATATCCCATAGCATATTGCACGTTATACCTGTTAATCCTGCTATCCTGGCAATTTTATTTTCCCTGTCCAAATAGAAGCACAAGATTTGCCATATTGGATCAGACTATATATTCATCAAATCTTATTCTGCCTCTTGTAGTGCCCAATAACTACATTCTTCTTATGTTTTCAAATAGTGACAAAGCCATCCTAAAAACTGTGTATAATATTGTTGTCACAAAATAGTTACTGTGTCCCATTACAAAAGCAGTTAAATCTCAGGGGTAAGTGAAGTGATCCCTATATATCAAGTATATTCAGTGGGTTGATTTTTTTTCTGAAGCAACACTACTAACAGGCTGATAATACATAAGATAATACATAAATGAAACAGGCATTACTAGATTATGAAATATTTGTAAGTGCAAAGTTCAGTTTAGCTCATGCTGTATTGTGTACCAAAGTTTACTCCCCTAATCTCCCTAGATCATGTCAATTGCACTTGATATTTGGAAGAAGTTAGTGACAATATTTTTTGTCAGATGAAAGGACTCCAGGTGTCTGAGTTGTGAGAGTACCTCATTATACTGACCTCTGCCAGGCCAGGACTTGAGATATTAACTAGACTAAGGAAGTAGACAGAACAGGAGACTAGTGATAGCTAGATCACTATTCAAAAATTGATCTGGTCTATATCAATTAAGAATTGTCACCATTTTTCTGGTGGTCTATGTCATATTAGCTGATGGTCACAGTTCACTTCTCAGTGGTGTCCAAAAAATCACAAAAATCCAAAGCAAACCCAGCCCAACTCTCTTCTTCCCAATCCCTCCTACTCCAGCTATGCTGGCTGTTCCCGTACAGTGTCTGTCAGCTACTGCTTTGGTTGTGGTGTGAGCCTGACATTTTGGAATGTTCATATGTTCAGTTATATATTCAGCAGTTTGAAATGCTGCCAAAATTTTCCTGGGGAATGTATGTGAGAGAATAGAAGGGAAATGATGACTTTTAACAGTTTATAACTCAGCAAAAGCTGAATGGAATTTCATGATCATGAGAAAAAGAAAATGCAATTCCACAGCTCATAGTCTTACAGACTTTAAGGCCAGAAGGGGCTATCTGGATCATCTAGTCTGACATCCTGCACAGCACAGGCCACAGAACCATTCCCACTCCCTCCTGTAATAGATCCATAACCTCTGGCTGAGTTACCAAAGTCCTCAAATCATGATTTAAAGACTTCAAATTACAGAGAATCCACCATTTACTCTAGTTTAAACCAACAAGTGACCCAGGCTCCATGCTGCAGAGGAAGGCAAAAAGACCCAGGGTCTCTGCCAGTCTGACCTGGGGGGGGGGAATTCCTTCCCAACTCCAAATATGGTAATAATTTGAACCCTGAGCATGAAGTAAGATCTGCCAGTGAGACACTTGGGAAAGAATTCTCAGTAGTAACTCAGAGTCCTCCCCATCTAGTGCCCCATCTCCGGCCACTGGGGATTTGCCAATTTTGTTTGGACATATGCCTGGAGGTTTCATCACATGACATAGTCTTTAATTAAAGATTAATCTTTAATTCCTGGAGACTCCAGGATAATCCTGGAGGGTTGGCAAGCCTCCAGTGGGCCACCCATCATTGTAGGCAATCTCATCATACCATCCCCTCCATAAATTTATCAAGTTCGGTCTTGAAGCCAGTTAGGTATTTTGCTCCCACTGCTCCCCTTGGAAGGCTGTTCCAGAACTTTTCTCCTCTGATGGTTAGAAACCTTTGTCTAATTTCAAGCCTAAACTTGTTGATAGCCAGTTTATATCCATTTGTTTTTGTGTCCACATAGGCATTTAACTTAAATAACTCCTTTCCCTCCCTGATATTTATCCTCTGATATTTATAGAGAGCAGTCATATCTCCTGTCAGCCTTTATTTGGTTAGGCTAAACAAGCCAAGCTCCTTGAGTCTCCTCTCATAAGGTAGGTTTTCCATTCCTCTGATCATCCTACTAGCCCTTTTCTGTATCTGTTCCAATTTGAATTAATCTTTCTTAAACATGGGGGACCAGCTGCACACAGCATTCCAGATGAAGTCTCACTAGTGCCTTGTATAATGGCAATAACATTTCCCTATCTCTACTAGAAATATCTCACCTGAGGCATTCTAGGATTGCATTAGCCTTTTTCACAGCCGCATCATATTGGTGATTCAGTAATCCTGTGATCAACCTATACACCCAGGTCTTTCTCCTCTTCTGTTGCTTCCAAGTCATAAATCCCCAGTTTATGCAAAAATTCTTACTGTTAGTCCCTAAGTGCATGACTTTGTACTTTGCACTGTTAAATTTTCTCCCATTTTTATTTCTCCAGATTCTTCAGCTCTTCTGGTATGATATTCTGGTCCTTCTTTGTATTGGCAATACCTCTCTACTTTGTGTCATCTGCAAATTTTATTAGCATACTCCTACTTTTTGTGGCAAGGTTATGAATGGAAATGTTAAATAAGATTGGTCCCAAGACCAATCCCTCAAGGGCATTCCCTCTGCTGACTATCAAAAGTCTGCTGAGAACAATAGAAATATGAGAAATTTTCAAAGAAAAAAGTCACAAGAAACCTTATAATGGAAATTGTTAGGCAATCTAAATGTAGGGGCCGCAATCTGCTTTCCCCTATAATAAGGATACATATTCTACAGTAAGGCAAGGTCTGGCTAGCAGTAGTCTCTAAGGGCACTCATTTGTAGTCACTGAATATGGACAAACATGAAAGATAAAAGCATAAAACAGTGAAAAATCTTCCAATCACACAATGTGAATAGCTGTATAATGATCCGTATTCAAGGTATGATTGTTCTCAACTCTTAGTGGGCAGAGGAAGAAGGAGGTATCTTGGAACAAGCCCAGACTCTCATGGGTTAGCTGTTGACTGTGGGAGACATATCTTTTGAAAATGTTGTTGTAGCTATGTTGGCCCCAGGATATGAGGGGGCAAGGTGGGTGAGGTAGGAAGGTCTGAAGGAGAACTCTCTGTAAGCTCTGAAGTTTGTCTCTCTCACCAACAAAAGTCGGTTCAGTAAAAGATATTACCTCACCCAGCTTGTCTCTCTAATATCTTTTGAGAATCCAGAAAGACTGGCTTTCATGAATATTCTGGTTTAATGAGCCGTGTTGAGAAGGAGTCACCATCTTTATCCAGTGACAGATTTAAAAAGCTGATGATGTTGGGATTGTTTCTTAGCATCTCATAACTCTACAAACAGAAGTGTCTACTGATAAAAAAAAGTTCCACTGGTACTGGGTAAGGTTCAGAATCATTGCTCTCACGAGAGTAATTTCAACAATAATTTAAATAACAAGTTTATCTCCCCCCATGAGTGTTCATGACCATCCTCTATACACTCCTCTTTTCCTTTTAAATTACTATGTGAATTGCTGGGGATGGAGAGGCTTTATGCTTTTCTGAATTATTGCTCTTGCTACTGGTGACTCTTCATTTATTCTTCTTTTCAGGAGCCAGCAACTAGGAAGAATGATATCTGCCACTGTAACCAAAAAGATGTTTACACGCCAGCTTTCTGGAATGGACATGTAGCAATGGAATTATTTTAGTATTCTAGCAAAGAGCATAAAAATTGAAGTATTTTGATTTAATTTTCCATACTGAAAATATACAGTACAACTTTCCTTTATAGAAAATATTACGAGAAGGTTGTATTATTAGGCATTAGAGTGTATTTAGATGTGCTCTGACTTCTTATATGAAGTGATAACAGAACGAGAATAATGAAAAATGAACTCAGTGAAATTTACTAAGTGGAATTTTACTATGTCAATTCTTGGAATTGTAATTTATGTAGCTGATATTGCAGCAGATCTCTGGGTCACTAGTAACTATTTCTGTGAGGGACAATATTCTTTGGGTATCTTGACACTGGTTTTTAGGTTCCTGGCATCAGTAATAATACAGATTTTTAGTTATGAATGGTTTAAAGAAGACTGTAAAAGCCCTGACTCTGGGAAGCTGAACTGGATTTTTCTACTTCATTTCTTGCATGGTGGAATTTTTACAAGGTAAATGCCAACTTTCAGATATTAAAAAAAAGAAATCATATTGCTTTTATGTGGTTTACTTTGAACTTTCAGCATCAGCTAATTATGCAGGACTTCTGATTTTAGATTTTAACTGATAAATACCAATAAAATATCCCAAATATAATAAATAAATAAATAAAAATCAGAGTTTATCCCATAAATACCAGAAAAACACCTGAAATATTGTATCTGAGGCCTTGTCTATACAGAGCATTAATGCAGACTAATGGAGGAATGTGATTTCTAAACCACACTAATATGTTGTGCATTAATTGGTTTGTATAGATCCTGCTGGTGCACACTAAAGTTCCCTAGTGTGTTTTAACATAGTGCTATCTGAAACAATATGTTAAGTGCACTAGGTAAAATTACAGAGATTACTCGTTATATAATATACATTACTCATTACAATATATACAAAGAGAAAGTCCTGAAAAACCCTAATTTTCAGACAGCTACATAAAACTCAAATATTGCTAAAAATAACACCCAAAGTGAAATTAATAACCCCTGAAAACCAGAAGCCCTATTGTTATGTTAATACAACTTCCTGGTCAAATCCAATGCTGTGTCAACAACCACAACTCTACTTAAATCAATGGAATTGTGTAGCCTTATGTGGTAAATTTGGCCCTCAGTTTTTGATGTAAATATGTCTTACTCATTTCATTTTCCTTATCAATAATTATTTTAGCTATAACTATTACAACCCAATTTCATTTGACACACCATTCTTTATACAGGATATATTACATAAAAATGCTGTGCAGAGAAAGTCAGGTGAATAACTGATAAAGAAAAAGAAGTTTTTAAGGTGATATTTATGGGAAACTTGGCTTATTTATTTTGAGGATAGCTGAGGTAAAAGAAATACTTTAATGTGGAAAGTCCAGTGATATGGATAGAAGGAAGGTTGAGTCTGGATGAGAGGAATAAGCAATTACTCATGTTATTAAGCACTGAGCTTTGTAGTAAGTATTTGCAGGCTCATGTCCTTGGTGACTAGAATCCCTGTTTGCTGACAGGTGCATGTTCAGTAAATTTAAAATTTTTCTTCAGCTCTATTCATGGCTTTGAAAAGTAATTTTCATTCCAGTTTGCATTTTGTTGAGACTGCACATCACTTCCCTTTTAAAAGTGATGTGAAAACTTCTTGTTGAGAAATTCAGATGTCCTGGATCTTAATCCTTCTGGATGTGATTGTTATGAGTAATAGGTTTCTTGCTGGGAAAATGTAAACTTGCCAAAGGCACTATGATGATTTGCTTTAGCACGTACTTCATGAAAGAAAATACTCATTTTAAACGCTCCTTAAAAGACTCTGTAATAAACTGTGGATGTTCTAAAAAGGTACATTTATGCCAATTTAAAAATCTCAAACAATTTTCGTTATTTGTATAACTAACGACCCCTTAGATTATTCAAAGTGAAATAATTGTTAAGATTCTGTTTACATACTTTCTTTACTTTTGCCTCTCATATATTCTTTCAATAAGTTTTCCTTTTGTTTACAGTCATTTTTACTTTCATGTTCTTCTTGTTGTAATGCTAGTGTTTCAAACACTGTGGAGGAATATTAATTTGTTTTAAAATGATTTAATTTTTAAAACTGATGGTAGGTTTTATAAAAGCTTGTTTTTACACGATTTTAATTTTGGGTCAGAAATGTCCCTGTAATCTGTCTGGCCAAGTATTTATCCACTTAGTAGATCCATATATTTGGTGGGTTTTTCTAGGTGTATTGAGATTTATCCTGTTAGTATTAAAGGGACAGTTTTAGTTTCTCTCTCTTGATGGGAGTCTCTCAAGACCCTGTCCTTTGGTCCTCCTCTTCTCACTGTATACCCTATCTCTGGATGATCTCATCTTCAAACATGGCCATGAGTGCTGTCTTTATGCTGATGACTCACACATCTACCTATCTCCTCTTGTCTTGTCCCCTTCCATTCAAACTAAAATTGTGGCCTCTCTTTCTGACAATCTCTTGTGAATGTGCATTCATTCACTGAAACTTAATATGCCCAAAACAAACTCCTGATCTTTATCCCCTAACTCCTCCATGCTCCCCCTTTCTATTATAGTTGACACCACTACCATTCTCCCTTTTTTATAATGCCTGCAATCTTGGCTCAATGCCTGCAACCTCGCTCCCCTCAAATCCATTCAAAATGATCTTCTTGGTTCATTACTCTGTCAGCCCTTCTTTCAGACTTTCCTATGGTTCCCCTTCTGCCAATGCCTCTGAGCAGAAAGAGGGGATTAGGCGTATTTTTTAACTAAATATATCCTCATCAGGTTATGTTTGATATTAACCTGCCTAACTGCTAGAAGTTAAATCAAAGAAGGCTGTTAAGGGTGAAACCAACAGGAGACAAAGGAGTGACACAGATAAGAGTCCTGCAGAAAGCAACGGAAATGCTATTTGTTGGGGAATACCCTCTATCTATCTCCATCCAGACTAGAATGGTTTATTCTTGCCAAGGCTGAGTGTAGAATCAAAGAGAATCCTAAACCCTAAAAATTCTGGCATCAAGGAGAAGTGTGGAGTGGATTGCTAACAAATGGAAGCTGACACCCAGATTGACAGAGGGAGTATACTGCAAGCAGGATAGGCTGGCTCTCCCAACTCAGAAATGGGAATTAGCTTGACCTCCTTGAGTGATGGATAGAGAGGTTAAGCTTAGGTAAGGAAGTATCTGTACAGGCCTTTCATTATGATAACCAATTTTCCCTAAATCCTTTTTACCTTTTAGAAATGAATAAATAATGGTTTATTGTCTGGCTGGTGAGTCTTGCCCACATGCTCAGGGTTTAGTTGATCGCCATATTTGGCATCAGGAAGGAATTCCCCCCCCAGGGCAGATTGGCAGAGGCCCTGCGGGTTTTTCACCTTCCTCTGCAGCATGGGGCCTGGGTCACTTGGTGGTGGATTCTATGGTGAATTCTCTGTTCCTTGAAGTCTTTAAACCATTATTTGAGGACTTCAGTAACTCAGTCATAGGTTAGGGGTCTATTACAGGAGTGGGTGGGTGAGGTTCTGTGGCCTGCATTGTGCAGGAGATCAGACTAGATGATCATAATGGTCCCTTCTGACCTTCAAGTCTATGAGTTTCAAAGACTATGTTTTTAGGTCACCACAAACTCATGCTATCACAGGCTCCTGAAGGGAAATTTACAGATGCCAAAAAACAAGTTGGGCCTGTGTTGTCAATGTGGTTGGGAACCAAGTGGGTACAGACCAGAGATCTAGTCTGAGAGTGGTTGGTCTGTATGATGCCACCCAAAGCAAGGTGCTGGAAGCCAGGCTTGTTAGCTAAGGAGCATATTTTAGACAGACTAAAAGGAGTGTAAGGTGCAATTTTCCCTGTAGCCATGAAAGCATCAATCACAAACCTCAAAAGCTGACATACCTACCTACTAGGGGCCTGATCCAAAGCCCATGGAAAGGCTTCCACAGATGAAGGCAGTTTTCAGATCAGACTACAGCAGAGTACTCAATACAAATAGGACAAACCACTTAACAGAAATGCTGGAGGAGAGGGGTGATTAATTTCAGCAGTGCTACTCATGGATGCAGAGATCTACCTGGAAGGAGCAGTTTGCAAGATCAGAGTCTAGGTGAGTTTCAGGATACCTGAGAACGATTGAACTTCAGCAGTTAGTTGCGTTCAGAGGCACAACTTGGAGCTATGTTGGCAGCTGCCATCATGTCTCTTGATATGTAAAATCAGGGACAAGAAGTAATTGTCTCTGAACAGGAGCAGAAGCACCTTGAGAATAATTTTCTACTTCTAAAGGAAGCTGAATTTTAAGTCCATGAGAAATTGGAATAAGTTTGTGTTTTTTGTGGAACCCTGGACTATGTCAAGGTATTTTATAAAAAGCGATTGGAGAATTTCAGAACAAAAGTTTCAAAAGACTTCATTTCTACAAGTATGGATTTAGTTCAAGGCAGACCAGAGGTGGCTATATATCAAGTAACTCGTGCAAATAGCAAGATGGTTCTGCAAGAAAATGTTTTAGTAGGATATTAAAATGAATCCACTAGTGGACAGAGAGTCAATTAACATTAAAAAGAAGAGGATTTAGAAGACCAAATTTCAGAGTGGATATTAACATGGGTGCTGCAGTTTTTTAATTGAGCTGGGGACTAAGTAATAATATGTATTTGTTCATATTCCAGCAGTGTATGTTTACTATTTTGGGTATTTTACTTAAAACGAAGAAACAGACCTTTGTTTTGTAACTAAGGAGAACTCAAACTGTACCTTTTTGGTATTCAGAAAATTTAACATACAGAAGAGAATACTCCCCTCAATGAGAGATTTAAGGGGAAACAGATAGCATGGAGTCATTGGCAACAATCCTTCAAAGCTCATATTTGTGGAGGCAGCAGCTATGCTGCCATGAATGCTGGGAGGTCACTAAGCAATAAATACAGGCAGCCCTGATCTGTGCATATTGCCATGGTTTTAGGGGGGCAAACCCCTTCTAGTTTCACAGGAAAACAGGCCCCCCTGATGAAATGATGGAAAGGATTCTCTCAGTGGAAGCAAGCCGAGATTCCTGCCCTTTACACAGATTTTCCCAATGTAGAGGATGACCTACCTGGCCCTTAGATTTTAGCAACTTGAAAAACAATTAGAATCTGCTATTAAGATAAAAGGAGACAGTCAATCAGAGATCACAGTGGGAAACAAGGCAGCAGAGATTACAGTCCACAGTGATTTTCTACACCCTCACAACCATCTTTGCAGGATTTGAGTCCTCTTGTCTGCTAAAGGCAAGAGAGTGGAATCCAAAAGATTCTTCTGTTCCAGACACTTTGGAATGGAAGCATATTTCCATTCCAGCTTATGAAGACAATATCACAAAGGCAGAACCACTCTCTTTTTAGTTTCTATCAAAATGAATGGGCTTTCTAGAAGCAGTGACTGACAGCTGAATACTTATGGCTGAAGCGTGACATTTTCAGGAGCAATTAAAGTGTAACATTCTGTTCCGTAAGCTTGTAAATAGCAAATTCCTAGTAAACTCTGGAATAATGAAAATATATCATTAAACATTTATTGTTTTAAAAATAGCACTATTACATTTAGCTCTATAAGAGGGACAAGATCAAGTCAAATTTGTCCTAGAACCTAGGTTGTGTGTGAATACTTCTCCAACACAAATCTAAGATCAACATAAATGTTTTAATGGATATATTTTTAATTCAGAAGGAAATAATTTAAACAAACAAACAAACAAACATTCTCCTTTTGTTTTTCCTCCCAAATATTTCAACATTGAGCTAACAAGAAACTGAAAGCAAAATTGATTGAAACTAACTTTAAAAAAAGTGAAACTGATAATCTAATTTCATTGTCCAAAATGAGAGAGTAAAAAATAATAAACATAAAGAGAGAATATTTTTTTTAAATTTCACTTTTAGTAAAGTAAAGTATCATTTGTAACATAGCTGAGGAAATATGTTCTTTTAAAATATATTAAACTGCCAGTGGCCTGACAGCTGTGATTGCTATTTTGAAATGAGCAAATTTTTTCATAGACTGGATTTTGCATGTAGGATTATTTATGTCACTCAGCTCATATGCAGATGTACAGATGCTAAACGAAATGTTGGGCTGTTTCAAGAATTATATAAGTGTAGGTTTTTTTATTCAAATGAACTGCATATGGGTGGCCAGAACAGATGCTAAAATGTTTACAATTTGTGAACATTGTAACAAGTCTATCCATAGAGAATAGGGAATTGATATCCAGTACATACCTTATTCTGGAGGACTCCCTTTAACAACATCACCTCTTACTACCTCTGCTCTTCCAGGTGTGAGCTCTGGAGCTCATATTCAGTGCATCAGGTTTGCACTTACTTGGTGTTTGGACAAGCTCAGGCTTGGTGGTTGAGTGTGTGTGTGAATAACAGGTTGATTTACTCTAACAGTTTTTCTTGAAAACATTGCGAACTATACAGATGTTTACATTTTGGAGGCAAGAACCAGATGTTTTGCATTCCTAATTGTTTTATAACTTGAAAAAGTTACAGATGTTTTGCCAAGCAGTGTAGGATGTTATTTATGGTAGATTACTCAGAACACAGTAAAATTAATATGCAACAAATGTAATACAAGAAAACAATTCCACCTGGGAGTTTTTCTTTTCAATAGCATTAAGAGCCAAATCATGGAAGCAGTGCACAGCTTGAGTGTCAAGGCTGTATTTTAAGGATCTCTACAAAGAGAAGGGCATGGAATCAGCCTTCTAGGCCATGAAGTAGTCCTGTAGCTACTCCATAGCTGCTACTGCTGCTTCAGGGCTGCAGTGCTTAGCCCCAAGGCGGGTTCCCCCCTGCCTTCTTTGGGGACAATGGCTAGTGCATTGCTAGGGCACAGGGAGCCCACACAAAGCAGAGCAATGCAGCAGGCAAGTGGCATAGATGTCCCCATCCTGCCTCTCTCTTTTTCCTCTATTAAAGTATAACACAATCATAGGACTTTTATCCTCCATGGCCACAGAGCAGGATTTAGCTCTTAATGCTGGTGAAAGGTGTCATATTTTAAATTCAGATAATTGAAATCCTATGTCTACTGAACAGATCTATCACGAGCTGTAGCACCGCAGGCTGCCCCCACCAATGTACCTCAATCCTGACCCGGAGGGATCACCCCCCCTACACCAGTGAAAAGAGTAGTTCAATATCCATGCCTATTCACTGCTGGCCTCTCTGCTGAAGTAGCCAGATGTGGTTGTAGCTTCCCCACTTTAACCCACTCCACAGATGCATTCACCATTTCTGTAAACAATCGCTATTTTCCCCACCCACATCCCTGGCATGGAACCCCCAGCTAGCACCACAGAATAGTTGGGCAAACATAGGGAGAGGTCATACTTAGAATTTTGAGTCTCGTGACTGGAAGCCCACTGGAACGGCTTTGCAAGGAGTCTCAGATTTGCTTAAACTGCCTCTGCATTAGAATCCTTTCAGAACATCACTATTAATTTTACATAGAAAGCTCTCAGGTACTATGGTGACGGGCAGCAGTATAAAACAGGTAGACAGATCTCTGCATGCGTCCAGTGAAGCATATATTAGAAACGATTTACTTGAATAGGTGCCCTACAAAAGATTTAGACACTGCACACCCCAGATCTCTGAGCTTAAACAGCTCTCTTTTGAAGGGGCATGATGTCTATATTATAAATCTTCTGCATGCATCTGATGAAGTGGGTTTCTGCCCACAAAAGCTCATGTCCAATTAAATTTGTTAGTCTTTAAGGTGCCACAGGAATCTCGCTATTTTATTATAAATCTTGTGTTTCTTTAAATTAAATTATAACTTTTGCAGCATTTGTTTTGTGCACAAGGCTATGTCTACATTGACGGCGGCAAATTCACCGCCGTCAGATCGACTTACCTGGAGCAACTGAGCGGTCAGTGAAGACCCACTCAGTCGATCCAGAAGTCGATGTACTAAAACCACCTCCTCAAGTGGTGTAGCGCTGCTATGAACTGTCTAAAGCTCAGAAATAGTCATATTTCGTTCAGATTTTGAGGTATTTCTTAATTTAGCCAAATCACTTTTCACATCACTAGAATATACACCCCCGCCACATAGTTCCCATCGGTGCAGTGCAGTGAAGACGGCGTGCAGAAGGGAAGCACAGAAGTCAACGGGAGTTACATAAGTTCTTTGCGTACTTTGTGTAACTCCCATCGACTGCCACTGAATCGCTGAGGTAAGTGTAGACCAAGCCCACGGCATTGTGGCGGGGGTGTATATTCTAGTGATGTGAAAAGTGGTTTGGCTAAATTAAGAAATACCTCAAAATCTGAACGAAATATGACTATTTCTGAGCTTTAGACAGTTCATAGCATTTCAACATCTCTGAAAACAGCCTCTTTTTTTTTTTGGGTGGTATTTCAGGCACAAATAAAGTCGAGAGAAAGTCGTGTATGTTTTACAGTCTGATTTGAAAAGCAGAGAGGTTTGAACACGTCAGACAAGTGTCCAGACTTTTGTATGCTACTTGGAGCCTACCTGAACTCCTAAGATTTATTTACCCTTAGCATATACTTCATAGCAGGAACCAACTTTCTCAGCTATGGAAGACCCTAAACCAGTGGAAACACCACCAAAAAAGGTGGCAAAATAAATGTTAATTCCCTAGTGAAATGGTTGTTTTTCCACTGTTTGCCAATAGTGGAGTCAGAACAGGTTCTCAGGACAAGGCTACTGGAAGTTCCAGAGATTTGAAAGTGGAATAGGTAAAAACGTAATCAGTGATGATTGAATGTTCTCTGCAGCAGACAATTTGCAGATCAGGTGTTTATGAACCACTTAAAAGCAGAGACTGGGCAAGCACCTTGTGGCAGAGTCTGTTACTTTGCCTTGAAAGATGACAGTGTTGAGGGTTACCTGGGTACTTATTAGGGGATTTTCTTTCTTGTATGTTCATTGCTAAGTGGCTCTGAAAGACTGTTTATTGCTGAACAATTTCACAAGAAATAAATGGAGGTAATTAGCCCTTAGAACCCATTTTTAGAGTTGTCTCACAGGACCTACTATCTATAGGACTTTCCCCACCCTACTTTACACTTCCACTTTGGAAGCAATGGGCCAGATCCTCAGCTAGCACAGGTGTAATGCTTGAAGTCAAAATATCTACACTGATTTACACCAGCTGGGGATCTGGTCCTACATCTGCTTGCAGCCATCATTTTTTTTCCGGGGCAGACTGAACAGATTTCTGCATGCAGCTGATCAAAGTTGCTTCCTTAAATATCTAAATGGTGTCTCTTTTGACTAGAGTTTAGTATTCCCTCCCCTCAAGGGGCTAAGCACTTTATTTCCACAGCCCTGCCATCTCCTCTAGGGCTGAAAAACAAATGACTTGGTACTGAAATAAAACCTAGATCTCCCACATGGCAATACAGATATCTTGAACAGAAAAGGTACTTCAAAAGGCAGGAAGTAAATCTGTCATGATTCACTAGCTCCAGTATAATGTATCATTCTTTTTAGTTTTCTTTCAAAGGAAATTATATAGCCTTAAGGACAAAATAGAACTGTTTTGAGAGGTCATTTATATGCACTCAACATCTCACAAAGAATATGTTTCATCATATGATACCATCCAGATCATGAAGTCTGTCATCATATGAAATCTGTGTGTCCTGAGAGTTGTTTTCTGTATTGAAAGTCTCTATGGGTGTTTAGAAAAGAGAGAGCTTAAATAATTAGGGCTAGATTTGCAAAAATGAACCTCCAAAAGTATGTGCAAATTTGATGTAGGTGTGCGAATCAGCTGATGTGCATGTTAGGGGATACATGCATGCATAGTTTCATGTATGTACAATCTCCAGTTTGCATGTGTACATCTAGGGATTTGCTCACAAATTGGGTGCATGAAAAATGAAAGAAAGAGTCATCCAAAAGAGGACAAGAAGGCAGCAAAGGGAAGATTCAGAAATATATCCTGTTTAAAGAAAATTAAAGTTAATCAATTCAATCCTGTAGTCTTTACTCAGGCCAATTTCTTTCCATTCAATTTAGGATCATATATTGCATTCATCACTAACATTAACCTCAATGTGAATTTTACATTAGTAAGAGGTGATGGATTCCGTTGAAAGAGAATTAAAAACAAATGATGACAATTTGAACTGAGAACAAAATGACTAAAACCTTAATTAACTTCCACTATTTTCTAGAACTGTGCTTTACAAAATAATCTGCCTAACCAAATATATATATTTCTCTTTGTAGGTATTGGTTTGCATTAAAATATGGCTACCAGGCTGCATTTAAACAAAACGGCTCAGGAAATGAATTTACTGGGGGCTCTGAAAATGTCATTCATAAAAAAGCCATTGAGGCAGTGACTGATATTAGTATGCTCAGGGTATTTAAGACTTTCCTGGAGACCACGCCGCAGCTCATTCTCCAGATTTACATCCTGATGGAGCATGACAAGGCTGCCTTCAGTCAGTGTAAGTTTCCCTCATTTGAAAGTTGAATATAGTTAAATTTCCACTAAGAAGGCAACACCTAGTATTAGATAACACATTAAAATATTCTCTGTCACATCTCAGTACAATTTTATTTAACATTTAGTTAAAAACCTCTGTTGTATTATCTATTTTACTAAATTCTGCGAAAAGTTTTACTGTAATATGTAATAATAATATTTAACAATAATGTTGTATTGTGTTTGATAAGTGAAAGTTAATGGATGTAACCAACAATCATTTCAGAGTAGTCTACCTTGTTTTCGCTTATTGAATAGGTAGATAACTATGGTCCTTCTATGGTTCCCATTACAGAGCACCTCAAGGTCTTTAATGTATTTCTCCTCACAACCACCGTATGAAGTAGGGCAGTGCTATTATCCCCATTTTACAGATGGAGAACTGAGGCACAGGGAGGCTAAGTGACTTGCCCAAGGTCAGACAGAAGTTAGTTATTGAACATGGAATTGAACCTGGGTCTCTCAAGTGCCCTAACAAGTGGACCACCCTTCCTCTCGGATATAAAGAATACTTGAAGTAAAACTATATGAAGCTTTTCCATGGAACTAACATTTATCCTTGTGTTTTATTCAGGTGCTTCTATCATCACATCTTTCTGCAGCATTTCCTGGTCAACTCTGGACTATCAGATATCATTACGAAAATCTCTGCCTGATAAAAATCAATTTGCTGGGATGTCTCCTAAGTTAATATATCTCTTGTATAAACTGTTCACACTGACTTCTTGGATACTGAGTATTACACTGGTCACCCTATTAAGTATCATAAGTAGTATAATTCTACTAATACTTCTATGGAGCTTGGGCTTCTGCTGGACTTTAACGCAACACACGACATTTTGCAAATCTAAGATGATGGAATTTTTATACAGGACTGTTGTTGGGATCATTCTTATTTTTACATTTTTTAACATCAAGGGGGAAAAAACAAAAAACTGTATGTCTAGTTATTATGCCACTCATGTGCTTGTAACTTCAGCTATAATGTGTGTGTGTTTGTTCTGGAAGACTTCAGTTACTGAGCCATTATATTTTACATTTGTGAGCATCACTGTTGTTCTCACTCTGGGGTTAGGTATCATTTGTCTTATTGTTTATTATAGGTTTTTCCATCCCTCTATTTATTTCAAACAAGAGAGTGCTTTCGATGAAGTTGATGGAATAGTAAGAGAAAGAGAAAAAGAAGGAATCAGTAGAATAAGAAATTTCATAATGCAGTGAACTGTATGGAATTATGTGAATTTTTAAATAAGTGCAAATCAAGCCAATGTAGTTATTCTGTCTTTACTTTTCATGCTTGCAATGAGCATTTCAAGTAAAATAATTGCTAATGGGAATGGCAGTACTTATCAACTCTGAATGATTATTGGTTCTGCTGTCAAAGCAAAGCCTTTATAAAATGAACTAAGCACTTCTTCATAATAGTGTTTTCCCCATCACTTGCAAAATAAAATAAAAAAGCCCCTGTAAAGGCAAAATAAATCCAGTTTTATTTTTTCATACAAAATGTAGGAAAAATAAAAGCAAATCAAATTACTGTTAATTTTAACAACAAATTGTCTTTGTTTCTGAAATTTGATTCTCTTCAAAACAAGGCTCACGTCTCTTTCCTTGGCAGTGGGAAAGGCCTGAGCTTCATCTAAAATAACCAAGGACTGTGATATGTTAGCTGTACCTGAACACAGAAATCACATAGGACTTGATTTACCCTCACAATGGATGAGCTACATCTATTCACTAGAGAGGGTAGCTACAAAACCACAATCTTCCCTGGGAGTTCTGCCAGGGAAGAGTAACTTTAATTTATGGCTACAGTGCAATAGGAAACTTGGCAGAAGAAGGTTTTGGGGAGATGAGCTTAATCAGTTATCTTACAGATCCTCTAGTAAGAGGATGGGAGCATCTGTAAGATATCCTGATTGAGCGCAATCAATAAAGCAATGAAACAGTGTTACATACCCTGTGTAGATTTTCAGGTGCCCGTAGCTTGCAGTCCATGGTTATACCAGCAGTCTAAATAACTCGTAGCTAGAGGAAGGAATCTCACATAGGGGAAGAAATATCTCCCTTGAAACTTCTCTCTGTCAATGGTTTTTAGGCCTAATGCTTTAAGTGTTAGTCTCAGCATAGGAAAGGCTAGAGTCCTGGTATACAGCAGGATAGTCTTGTATGATGCAAGTTTGCCTTTACCACTGGAGAAAGGAAGAATAGTTCTAATGTACTGTTGCTGTAGGGATATCGCCAAGAAGTGCTGTGAAATCACAAAATAACCAATTTTTCTAGACAGGTGCTTGCAGATGCTAGAGTGAAACCAGATAATCTTTCAATACACTTATTTGAAATGCTTAATATATATTGCACAAGGAAAGTAAATGAATAGCCAGAACCATTTATTAAATGAAACCAGGAGGAACAATCAACTGAGAACTGTGGGCTTTTAACTCAATTATAGAGTGAGCCACCCGTTCAGCTCCTCACCTCCCTTTCCTCCCACCCTTCCTCCATGTGGAGTCACACATCCACTTAATGTAGCCAACGGAGCAGGGGAAAATGGGCAGGAAGAAAACTGAGGCTGAGAAAGGAAAATCAGGATGTAAATAGGACTGATAGATTATGCCAGGAAAATGTCTGTTTCACCAGCAAGTGTCCCTTAAGGGTTGGGGGAAGGCCTGACATTTTGGTGGATCTAAACCCTTTAAAGTGCAGCAGAGCTGTGTGTATTGTGTCATGTCTACTTACTGCAGTGATCACAAGAAGTTTACTCTATATTCCTCTTCTTAGCCCAGCAGAGCGAACACAGCTGAGAGAGAGCTGGATTCTTTTCCCTCTGCTCTATCATCAACCCAATTGTTTTCTACATTACACTTACAAAGCCAATCAGTTACATCTGTGTAAATCTATCAAAGGCAATGAATTTCCAGAAATGTCACTTAGGTCGTACTTTGGATGGCAGAATCTTTATTACTGGTAATATTCAGAAAAGAGAGTGCAGTAAGTTGTTTACAGGGCTGGGAGTCAGAAAACATTTCCACCTATTGGCAACTGTAGGGACTTTTTCTTGAAGCTGGGACTTAACAGGACAATCATAGAATCATAGAATATTAGAGTTGGAAGGGACCTCAGGAGGTCATCTAGTCCAACCCCCTGCTCAAAGCAGGACTAACCTCAGCTATATTATCCCAGCCAGGGCTTTGTCAAGCCTCAGCTTAAAAACCTCTAAAGATGGAGATTCCACCACCTCCCTAGGTAACCCATTCCAGTGCTTCACCACCCTCCTAGTGAAAAACTTTTTCCTAATGTCCAACCTAGACCTCCCCAACTGCAACTTGAGACCATTGCTCCTTGTTCTGTCATCTGCCACCACCAAGAACAGCCTAACCCCATCCTCCCTGGAACCCCCTTTCAGGTAGTTAAAGGCTGTTATCAAAACCCCCCTCATTCTTCTCTTCTGCAGACTAAACAAGCCTAGTTCCCTCAGCCTCTCCTCATAAGTCATGTGCTCCAGCCCCCTAATCATTTTTGTTGCCCTCCGCTGTACTCTCTCCAACTTGTCTACATCCTTTTTGTAGTGGGGGGCCCAAAACTAGACACAATACTCTAAATGCGGCCTTACCAATGCCGAATAGAGGGGAATAATCACTTCCCGCGACCTGCTGGCAATGCTCCTCCTAATGCAGCCCAATATGCTATTAGCCTTCTTGACAGCCAGGGCACACTGCTGACTCATATCCAGCTTTTTGTCCATTGTTATCCCCAGGTCCTTTTCTGCAGAACTGCTGCCTAGCTCATTGGTCCCCAGTCTATAGCTGTGCATGGGATTCTTCCTCCCTAAGTGGAGGACTCTGCATTTTTCTTTGTTGAACCTCATTAGATTTCTTTTGGCCCAATCCTCCAGTTTGTTTAGGTCCTTCTGTATCCTATCCCTACCTTCCAGGGTATCTACCACTCCCCCCAGATTAGTGTCATCCGCAAACTTGCTGAGGGTACAATCTACCCCATCTTCCAGATCATTAATGAAGATGTTGAACAAAACCGGCCCCAGGTCAGACCCCTGGGGCACTCCGCTTGTGACTGATTGCCAGCTAGACATGGAGCCATTGGTCACTACTCGTTGAGCCCCATGCTCTAGCCAGTTCTCTATCCATTTTATAGTCCATTCATCCAATCCATCATCTTCAGTGATACTCAAAATGCAGTTACAGTTATTAAAAAAAAAAAATGTACAAATGGCCCCCTTATTTCCTCGGTGTATTGAAAGTCATATCTGCAAAGATGCTTCTCCTACTTTTACTGTACTACTTTGTTTGCCTGCAGAGGCAACATAGTTATGAGAGTGGATGCTAGATTCCATTCTGGTGTGCACATCATCAACATAATTGTTAACTGTGTCCAGATTGCTGGGCCAAGTTCTGCCTGAATCTAAACTTGACATTGAATGTAATGATGGAGGCACATATGTAACCTAGGACTGAATTTAGCCCACATAATCTTTATTACCAGTGATGATGCATCTGTATTACCAGTGATGATGCATCTGTATCAAGCAGAAAGATGACACTTGACTTTTAGATCCCAGGCTGAGTTTACTGCTAGTGTTCTAGGAGAAAAGGCACAGCAGAAACTAAACCCTGTTCTTTCCTTGTTCCTTGCTTTTCCAGCTAGGCTGATCATTCTAATTCCCAATAAGGCATTTAACTCCTCATTTCCCTTCCAGCTTTTGTTCATTGTCTTGCTTTGTACCACCCTCCAATCACCTTTTCCCATCCTCTTTCTTCCTGTGTCCCTGAAAATCCACCTCTTACATTTCAGTTAATTAGGTGGAAAGGCACTCCATGGTCACTTATAATCACCTTAAACAGTTCTGATTAGATCAGGTCTCATTCACCATTTTAAACCCATAAATTTCTAGTGGTACAAATTTAGCCCATATCCTAGCATTAGTATTAATTGTTGGGAAGATGTACAGATTTTCTGTAAAGCTTAACTCAATCTCGTGTTCCCTACTGGTGACAAGTGTGGATTACCAGAAAACCCTTGAGAGAAATTTCTGCCTCTTTTAAACAATTAGGGAAGAAGACAAGGTATTAAGGGCTGTGCAGAAAGTGTGCTCCAACCTTTCAGATATGCTGCCTCTTGGTTTGAGTACTTTGGTTGTCTACTTTCATTTTCATAAAGGACCATGTGACTTCTGAGTCTTTTGCTAATGCTGAATCAAAATGAACATAGCTGAGGGCACCCAGAAATGAGGAAATGTGCACATGAACGATACACACATTTTAAAGAAACAATAGCCCCCTCAAAAAATCTCCTAAACCCTCTCCCAGGGATAAAGTTCAAACAATCTATCCATCCCACCCTTCTCTGCAGGGCTGCTCTTAAAATTCATTTGTCAGTCAGCTTGTGCATTGTGCCTGACCTTGTCATTTTAATCTAACTGCAAATTGAAAACAAATGTTTTTTTTTCTCCCTGTTAAGTATGGCCATGACATCTTGCAACAAGTATTTTAATAAGTTAAATCAAAGATAAACAATTTCTTCCTGTTTTGACTACTGTCAGACCTGGGGAAAGAGGGACAGAGTGCCATGAAATTGTTTTAATTACCCTACTGGTATCCAGTGTGACATCTGGTGGCACTGGTGAGCTCACCTGATGTACCACAGATAGCACTGATTTATGAAGCCATAATTGGGTTTCCAATAAACATTTGTCAAAATAATGTATTTGTTCAAACCAAAGCCTTCTTTATTTATTCATATAAAAGAGCACTTAACTTTCAACAAAGAATTGCCTGCCATCAAAAACACTCCATAAACAGAGAAAATTTATGACTGCGCAGTACCAGAGGGTGATCATTGTAAGACTAAAGTTCACTTTAACCCTTTGGACTGTTTAGTTCTCTTTCTGATTGCTACTGGTACCATATATATTTCTTTCTAAAATCCCTACTTCCAGACACTAGCCTTTTTATATTCAGACGTTAAAGCAGCAGCTCTCTTTTTCAGCACAAAGTCTTACAATCCCAGAAATGGTGGCAAAAGCAAGATCTCTAGTATTGATTGTGCAGTCTGGGTGCCTGCATACAGCCTGAAAACAAGATGGTGTTAACCAAAATCCTTTCCTATACTTCTCCCAACCCCTTCACCTTTCATATAGTTTTTATAACACATTTGGAAAAGTTGGCCTTTTCAAAGAGTAATGCAGTTTGACTGAATCCTGGCAAATGCATACAGCCATTCATTCATTCATTTTATCTGTTCATTTGGTTCTATAGTTCCTGGCAATTTAGTTATGTGTTACAGATTTCTACCAAGTTGACAGGTTTGAACTTGCCACATTTTAGCTCGCATGGTAAATAATATATGGTAAAATCCTAGTGAAGACAAGCCAGTTTGTAGTTTTCACAAGGGTGCGGTAAATACACAGGGCCGTGGTAAACCAGGGTTTACCTTCATCTGCTAACTCAAGTTAAGATTACAAATTGCCTTGTCTTCATTAGGATTTGTTAGTTACCATGTGATATTTAACAGGTTGTAAGAATATACCTTTTTTCCTACTGAAGACAAAGCTTTAGATGAGTAAGCAGAATAAGATGAGAGAGAGAGAAGGGGTTAGGGTATCACATTTTCTATCTTAGAAATTATAATTTTTGAAAATCTAAATACAAGGCCCTCGCTTTTAGTATTACCTATTATTATTCATTTTATTTATTTAAATAGCACCAACAGCATGCTGCGCACTTAACAGGTGAGTAGGAAAACAACAAATACACATGGGATGCAACAAAAAAACTGAATGATTTTATGGCTAAGTTTAACATGTCTTGTTTGTTCAGGATTTTTAAATTATCATAATTTGTCTGTCTTGCTAACATTTTGAGAGGAAGGCTGGGCTTATAGGCTTCCTGGAAAAATATGTGAGAGGATGTAGTTTTGTAGGGAGTTGAGCAATCCCCGAGAACCAAGTGTTGAGTGACTTCAAGTCCCATTGCCCCTTCAAGGGATCGGGCACTCATGAGGATCTTGTGGAGGAGAGGGTAGAGACAAAGTGGGCTAGATCAGGGCAGGATTACTAGATGCAGAGAGGCATACATGTAGAAGAAGGTATGGAGATGAAAGATGGAGAGGGATATGAATGGGGCAGTATGAGCAGCTGTCTTCTCATCTTGTTTTACAAGCACAGCTAATACTATATGAAGCCAAAACTAACTCACTTCTGGCAGTTGAGTTTCATTAACAAAGGAATTATTATATGATATTCAGCTCCAACCTTCTTCTGGGCTTGGCTGCTCTTAGAGTTTCTTCATCAGGACTGCTCAGGTCATACCCTAGCTCCTTTCTCAATGGACAGCCACTCATACCCTCCTGATATTCAGATGCCTCCATATGCCTCAATCAGTCAGCATAACCCATTTAATCTTTTCCCAACAGGATCAACATCTGCTACCAGGGTGGAATATTTCAGGCAAACCCTGCCAGCCCTTTACAGGAGTTAGTCATGCTGTTTGGGTTGAGTGAAAGGAGTGAGGAGTGACAAAAGGGAAACAAGAAAGGATATTTTCCAGGTTGAAAAGTAGCATCACACAAAGGCCATGATGAGATGCAGAAGACTTACATATTGTAGTGCTCTTCCAGGCTGTTTCTGGGCCAGGTAGTGAGCCCAGAAGTCACTCCCAAAAATCACAGTTACAGGGTTATAAATGTTAGTACTGCATAAAATAATCTATACCTGTTTCTTTTGCCAATACAAATAGGCAACAGAACAATGCCTGATATAGCTCTACTCTGCTTTGTCATTATCATTAACATGTGGCAGAATTTTCATGGACTTTAATTTTGGGTGCCTAGTTTTAGAAGCTTGGGGCCTGCTTTTTCAGAGGTGCTGAGCTCCTGCACCTCTGATTGACTTCAGTGGGAGATGTGAGTGCTCAGCATTTCTGAAATCCGCTCCCCCGGGTCTAAATTTAGGCACCTAAAATCAGAGGCCACTTTTGACATGTTGTCCCATTATATTTCCAGAGAGGCGGTGCAAAGAGATATTATCATTTATAGTGTATTGTCAGCATGTAGGCACTTTCTCTTTTTTTTTAAAAAAAAACCCATTTCTATATCACCCATCATTGAGCTCTGCAGACTCTTCTGCCCATGCAGAATCCTTCGGATTTCAGTGCCCCATGAGCAAAGCAGTCTGCCTGCATGAAGTAGCTTGCAGGATTGGGGCATAAGTGCTTGTGTAGAGGAAGCTATGGTTCCCGCACTAGTCAGCTTACAGTCTAAAATAGCCCAACATCATAGTGCCCACATGTAGCAGACAAGTTGTACTATAGAGGTGCAAGCTCAAAAAATGAAGGGTTAGAATATTTTTATTATGGGCATTAAGAAATAATTCTCATTAACCTAATAAAGTGAGGTTTTTTTTATGGCAGATAATTGCTGGAAACCTTTACAGAAGAAACATTTTGAGGAAGGAATTGGATGAAGAGAGTGTGGTTGATTGGTACAGAGAAAGAGAGGCTGTTTGTGGAATTTTAAGACTTATAGTTTAGGAATAAAGTAAAGATATGTTGTCCTTTTGACTTTTATGTTCTAATATATAGTATACGATACTAAAATGTAATAGTCAAAAGATTTCAACTATTGTAGTGTCATGTCATATTATAATAGGACATGTCATACTATAACATGGCATAGGTCCTGAATCACCCACTCCTAGACTGGGCCCTGGGCTACAGACTCTGTGTATTGGTCATTCTTATCCTTCAAGTCCAACTGGCTTTGATGTCCTGTGGTTCTTCCTTTCAGGAGTCTGTCACCAGCTCTCTTAGAACAGAAGTATTGAGGGGTTTTTTTTGTTTTTGTTTTTGTGCAGTAGGAGCTAAGATTTTAGAGAAAAAAGATTTTGATACAGCAAACAGTCTGACTATCTTACCTAAAATCTTACTATTCCCTGATGGTGACCTCAGCAGGCCTAGCTTTTTTATTACCCGAATGGGGTCCCTGTTCTCAGTCTGGTTCCCCCAAACAATTACTACTTCTCTCTTTAGAGAGGGTTCCTTTTAAATCCTTCTATAGTTATTTTGTTCCCAGGCTTTGATTCTTCTAATCAAAATTACTTCTAATGGACTCAGCAGGAAATGGAGCCAGAGTCCTCAGAACCAGTGGTTCTGGCATTGTCCCTTACCAACTCTCAAGGGTTTGCTGAAAGATGGTTTATCTCAAGCCATTCTTTTCCATCATGCTAGTTTTTCCAGACAGCTGCCTATTAAACTAAACATCCCAATAACTAGGTTAACAGATAATGTTAATAAATTATTCCAGGGCAACTCCAAATCTGTTATACCTCTTTAATAACCTTCAATTCATTATCATCAACATTTTTGCACCATAAAAACAAGGCTAGAACTGGTAAAAACAAGATAAGTGGAAAGAAAATTTAGCAAATTTTTCATCAAGAAAACCAAAAATGTCTCAGAAATTCTCAAATGAAACTTTTTAAAATTTCAAAATGTTGTTTTGTTTCAGTGGGGAAAAAATAAAACACCCTTCTCTCACCATTTTTGCTTTTTTCTGCTGGGGGGGGAAGAGTATAGGGAGGAGGATTTAAAACAGTGAGTGAAAGTGCTTCCTCCCTGCCATCTAAATTAATTTTTTCAAAGTTTCAAAACTTTTAATCTACAATTGAAAAATTTCAACCACATTTTTGTGTGAAAATGTAAATATTGGTCAAAAAGCTATTTTCCACCCCAAAAAAAAAAAGTTTGACAGAAAATGTTGACTACTCCTGGTCCATTGAGTACTGCCATCTTCATCTGCCAGAGAAGGAGAGGGATCCCTTGTCTCACCTGCTGCCGCCACTGCTTTCCCTCACCTGCCCCTCCAGTCTTCAACCAGATGAAGGAGGACAGAGGCTCTAGACCACCCAGCACTGAGTAAAGGATTGCCTCATTACTCCATCAAACTGTTTGTCTGTCCCCTTTGTTGGGGTTGCCCAGTCCAGGACCCAGTTGGGGAGGTTTTTGCTCCTTTGAGCAAATAGTGCCTCCTCATATTGCAACTCCATAGTCCAGCACTCACTCTGTCTGTCAAATACTATGCAGGGGTGACCATACGTCCACGTTCTCCACCATGGGGAACAGGGTCCAACTCACCATCTTGGTGCCTCCTGCTGATTATCTGGGGAATCAGCTCTCAGTCAGGCAAATGCCCCTCTCTGCAGTGTCTTGCCCTTAGTCCTGTCTCCGCTGGACCCCTCTTCTTGTGACTTAGCCCTCTGGTCAAGTCCCAGTCTGTGCTCCTCCCGCTTCTGGAGGATTCTGCAGTCCATTCTACGCACCTCCCACTGTGGCCACTGAAGTCCTGCTACCAGTCCTATGGCAATTGGGGGTGCAGAGGGGTCCCGGCCCAGGGACCCTGTGTGTGTAGTAGCCTTCTGCAGCTGCCTTCCGCTGCATCTCCTGCACAACTCCTCCATTGATTTCCCTGGGCCACTCCTCCACAGCCCCAGTACCTTCTCTGCCCTTGCCTCAGGGCATTCGGCTCTGCTGAGTCCCAGCAGCCAGCCAGCCACTGCTCTGTCTAGGGTACTGACAGTCCTTCCTCTTCAAGCTTCTGGGAGGCACTGTCCTTGCTCTGCTCTGCAGCTCCCTTAGATACTGGTCTCGTGGGCCCTGATTGGCTGCAACACAGCTCCTTCCTATTGGCTGCCTTTCGCACAGCCTTCCAAGGGCCCTCTTAATCCTTTCCTGGCCAGTGAGGGGCAGACGTCCCATCATGAAAGGAATAAACAATTACATAAATATAAAATGGGAAAATACTGCCTAGGAAGAAGTACTGCAGAAAAGGATCTCTAGGTTAAAGTGGATCACAAACTAAATATGTGTTAACAATGTAATACTGTTGTAAAAAAAAGCGAACATAATTCTGGGATGTATTAGTAGATGTCTTGTAAGCAAGATATGAGAAGTAATTCTTCCACTCAGCTCAGCATTGATAAGGCCTCAACTGGAGTATTGTGTCCAATTCTGGGTACCGTACTTTGGCAAAAGTTTGGAAAAACTGGAAAAAAATCCAGAGGAGAACAACATAAATAATTAAAAGGCTAGAAAACATGACCTACAAAAAAAGATTGAGAAAATGGGGTTTGTTGACTTTAGAGAAGAAAAGATTGAGAGGGGACATGGTAACAGTGTTTAACTATGTAAATGCTTGTTATAAAGAGGAGAGTGATAAATTGTTCTTCTTATCTACTGAGGACAAAAAGCAATGGTCTTAAATTGCAGTAAAGGAGTTTTACACTGGTCTACATTAGGGACTTTTGTTGACAAAAGTCAGCTTTTTTGTGCCAAAACAGTTGTGGTGTACACATTGCAGTTTCCCCACCCTGCTGACCCAACTCCCCTGATTTTGCAACACAATAAAACCACCTTGACGAGAGGTAGCTTTTTGTGCCAAACCGTTAGTGACAAAGTGCCAGTGTGGACACCACGCTTGGTTATGTCGTGGTAAATAGCCTCCAGGAAGTGTCCCACAATGCCCATCCTGACCACTATTGTCATCCATTTGAATTCTGCTGCTCTGCAGCCATTTTCTCCTCCCCCTTTAAAGTCCTGGGAATTTTTGAAATTCCACTTCCTGCGTAGTAGGCATGGAGAGCTCACATCTCATCTTCCCAGCTGACAATGGCAGCTCCACACACCAAATGATCTCCCGCTTGGAGCACACTGGAGCTTCTGAATCTGATCAGCATCTGGGGAGAGGAGACTGTGCAGTCCCAGCTCTACTCCAGCCGAAGAAACTTTGATACGTATGGTCAAATTTCTCATTTAATGGCGGAGAAGGGCTATGAATGGGACACGCTGCAGTGCCGTGCAAAAATCAAGGAGCTGTGGCAGGCAGCAAAAGGCTAGGGAGCCAAACTCTTGCTCTGGTGCAGAGCCAAAGACCTGCTGCTTCTATAAGGAGCTGGAAGCCATCCTCAGTGGTGATTCCACCTCCACTGCCAAGAGACCTGTGGACATCTCCGCAGGCTTGGGGACAGCAGACACTGGAATCAACCCTGACAAAGAGGTCATGGACGAGGAAGTCGAGTTGGAGGACAATATGGAGCAGGAGACTGGGTCGTTTGCTGACATGGGGAGCCAGGACCAGAGGGTTCTAGCCAGTCCCAGCCCTACAGCTTTGGTGTGCAAGATGCAGGAGAGGGGAGCTGGGGCAGGTAATTTTTTTGAGCTGATGCTGCTTGGTTCCATGAGGTAAAGCTGTCCTTTGTAAGAGTAGCTGTGTTTGCATGTGCTTCCCTTTCTCCGTGCAGCTAGGCAATGTGGCATAAAAGTTTGTTAATGCACACTGTGATTTCACAAGAATCCTCCAGTGAGATCTCTAGGAAACTTTCCTGGAGATACTTATCAATCCTCTGCCGGAGATTCCTTGGCAGAGCTGCTCTGTTTTTTCTCCCATTGTAGGAAACTTTCACACATCAATCGGCAACCACTTGTGCAGGGACCAAAGTGGTACACAGGTGAGCAGCATAGGGACCCAGTTTGAAGCTGCTCACATGGAGGAGATGCACCCTAGCATCCCTGCTTACTCTCAGGAGTGAGATATTGGCTTCTATGGCCCCTGCCTGTGGTAAATGATGGCACACAATTTGAAATTTTGTCCCCATCTACCTGCATCAATACCCCAAACAATCACCCAGAAGCTTTACCCCAGCTTGAGTGCCCCCTTGAGTGCTCTGCTTGATCGTCGAGCTGTGTGCTTGCAGGGGACAGTGAGAAAGAGGAGTATTTTACAGTAATGCATCAATGCTGTTATTTCCCTCACAATAATGCTTCTGGTCATTGTTTATTGTGCTTCTACAGATGTGCCCTTGAAGGGAACCCCCTCCCACATCTGTTGCATGCTTGTGGCTGATAAGAAAATGACCATGGAGAAGCAAAGAGAAGATGTTCCAAGAACTCCTCCAATCCTCTGAAGTGGAAAAAAAAGAAAAAGAAAAAAGGGCATTGAGACACTATCTGAAAATTAGAAAATTGATAGGTAGGGGAGGAGAGATAACCAGGAGCAAGTGATAGCAAGTCATGAGCGCACAATAAAAGCCATGGAGGCACAAACGGAGCTGGTAAAGTCACTCATAAAGCTGCACACTGAATTCATGTGTTCTTAACCCCCCCCCACCTTGCAGCCAATTCAGAACTACTTTCCATGCCATCCCCACACTCCAGCCACACATTCCTACCAAAATCCCAGCCCATCTCGATACCTTTTCACTCCACCCCTTCAGACAACGTTCAGAACGATAGCTGGACTTACACCCAAGCTGTCATAGTTCACACTGCCCCTCACTGCTTTCTCCTCTCCAGCAGAGCCTTAAGTGTGTGTTGTGAACAATTGTTATTTAATAAAGACATCCTCTGTGAAAATAGCAATCTTTATTTGTCTTTTGCACACTGTGTTTGCACTTCGCATTGATACACAGTGCAAGCTGGCTAGCAGTCATATCATGGCACAGTGCTGTTTACAAGGCACTTTATTGGTGCTCATTATCAAAATAGTTCCTCAAGGACTCTATGATTCGAATGGCCCCCCATTGTGCCCCTCTAATAGCTCTGACATCTGGTTGTTCATATTTAGCTGCAAAGTGATCTGCCTCTGTGCTCCACCAAGGGAGAAACTTTTCATCCTTAGCTTCACAAATATTATGAAGCACACAGCAAGCAGCTATAAGCATGGGAATATTTTCCTTATATAGGTCTAACCTGCCATAAAGGCATCGCAGCATGCTTTTAATCTGCCAAATGCACATTCAATGGTCATTTGGCACCTACACGATCTGCTATTTAAGCACTTCTTGTTGCTATCCAGGTTGCCCATAGAAAGCTTCATGAGCCATGGCAGTAAGGGATAGGCTGGGTCTCCCAGGATCACTATGGGTATTTCAACATCCCCCATTGGAATCTTTTGGTCTGGAAAGAAAGTCCCTGCTTGCAGCTTTCTGTACAGGCCAGTGTTCCTGAAGATGCATGCATCATGCACCTTCCCTGACCACCCCGTGTTGATGTCAGCGAAATGCCCATGGTGATCCACAAGCAATACCATAGAGAAGTACCCCTTTCTATTGATGTATTCCATCGCAAGATGATCTGGGGCCAAAACTGGGATATGTGTTCCATCTATTGGCCCGCCACAGTTAGGGAATCCCATTGCTGTGAAGCCATTCACTATTTTACACACATTTCCAAGACTCATAGTCCTTCATAGCAGAATGCGATTAATGGCCCTGGACACTTGGGATAACACAGCTCCAATGGTGGACTTCCCAACTCCAAACTGATTAGCAACCAACTGGTAGCAGTCTGGAGTGGCTAGCTTCCACACAGCAATTGCCATATGCTTCTCCACAGAGAGGGCAGCTCTCATTCTAGTGTCCTTGCACCGCATGGCAGTGGTGAGCGCCGCACAGAGTTCCATGAAGGTGGCTTTGCACATTTGAAAGTTCTTCAGCCATTGTTTGTCATCCCAGACCTGCATAATGATCCTGTCAGTGCTTGTTTCACACACCCAAAACCAGCGGTGCACCGTGTGCAGATGCTCTGTGAATGCAAACAGTAATCCGGCGTTGTTTGTTTGCATGGCACACAGCAGGTCAGGCGCCTCAGATTTGAGCTCTGATTGGGAGCTCATGATATACTGCATGACGAGCCACAGTGTGTTCAGAACACTGACAACAACAGTGGAGAGCAGTGTAGGATCCATCCTTTCAGATAGAGATGGCGGGCACTCAGGAATCTGGAGCCATTGAAAAATGCTGCAAAACGCAGTCACAAACCCATGGAATGATGAGACAGAAATCAGTGCATCATGGGCTGCTGAGCCCGCATCCATAATGCACTGCAATCCTCTCTGCCTTCCCAAAACTCCTAGTGGCACAAGGTGGGGAGTTGCACAGTGGGATAGCTGACCACAGTGCACTGCTCTCACTGTTGATGCTAGAGCACCAAATGTGGATGCACTTTGGCAACACAATGAGTGCTGTGTGGCCAGGCACAAGCATTGTAATTGCAGCACTTTTGATCACTGCCGAAACTTACGCCAACAAAACTTTCTAGTGTAGACAAGGCCTTATGTTAGACATTAGGAAAACCTCCTAACTGTCAGGGTAGTTAAGCACTGGAACAAATTGCCTAGGGAGGTTGTGGAATCTTCATCACTGGAGGTTTTTAAGAACAGGTTAGACAAACACTTTCAGGGATAGTCTAGATAATACTTAGTCCTGCCTCAGTGCAGAAGATTGAACTAGAGGACCTCTCAAGGTCCCTTCCAGTCCTACATTTCTATGATTCACCTCCAGAGACACAGTCAACTTAAAAAAATCATATATTTCAAAAAATTATTTAAAAATCAAGTTTTTGAGAGGGAGGATCCTTTATTTAGCACCCTTTAAATCTACACAATTAAAACAAATCCTTTAAAATATGAAACAATATTTCTGCTCCCCTACTCTTTATAATGGTCTTTTCTCCAGGAGAAAAGAGCAGGTGGACTGAGTAATCACACCAAACATGCTCAGGCAGGCCCTCACTTCTTCAATTCTCTCTCCTCTCCTTCCTCTTTTGTGCAAAAGTCTGCCTGAGGCCTCTTCAGTAATCAGCTCTGCTGCTGTTATTACTGTTAAATACCTTTTGCAGAGTCTGAAAAAAGCATGCATCTGAGCTACAGGCAGAGCAGTCAGTGATGTCCTCATACTAATGCCCAAAACAGTGAAATGCAACCGACTATCAACAAAATATTGAAACTGACAACACACAAAGTGCCATCAAAAGAATAAAGCAAACACACTAAAATTAAGCATTTTTAAAAATATCTTTCAGTTATTGTAATCTTAGGGGTTATTTATAAAAATGCAAAGGACAAAATTTTCAGGTGGAAACGTGGTTTTCAGGTTAATAGTTCTCCTGTAAGTTTTTATTTGATGGTAGTTTTGGTATTTTTTTAACAATAAAAAGCTAAAAGCACAGTATAAAACACAAGATAGGGTGTTAGCTGGTGTCTGCTACAGACCACCAAATCACACTAGCAAACAGGATGACCGCCTCCTTATGCACTCACTGATAATGTGTAGGAAAAAAAGCTGCGTAATCATGGGAGACTTCATTGGAGTGACATATACTGGAGGTCCTATGCTGTCACTAGTAAATCATTCTTGGGATCTGGAAAAAGTGAAGACAACTATAAAAATAAAATAAAATAAAAAATATATAATGGAAGAAAGGGGAAGTTGATAGTTATTAATATAAATCAGAAGTTACGAATTATAGAAAACTGATAAGAGAAACAAAGGGACAAAAAGAGAAATCTATGGCCAGCAGTATTGAGGACACTAAGAAGGAGATTTTTAAATATATTAGGAACAAAAAGAATCCCAGCAATGGCATTGGTCCATTACTAGATGGAAATTGTAGAATTAACAATAATAATGCAAAAAGGCAAAAGTGTTCAGTAAATATTTCTGTTCTATATTTGGAGAAGAAACAGATGAGACAGTCTTATCATATGGGTGATGATAATACTCTTTCCATTCCATTAGTATTTCTGGAGAAATATAAAACAGAAGCTACTGGAGTTAGACATTTTTGAATCTGAAGATCTAGGTAACTTGCAATCAAGAATTTTTAAAGAGCTGTCTGAGGAGCTTGCTGGACCATTAATGTTGATTTTCAATAAGACTTGAAACCCTGTGGAAGTTCCACAAGACTGGAAGAAAGCTAATATTGTGCAAATTTTTAAGTAGGATAAATGGGATGACCTGGATAATTATATGTCTATCAGCTTGATACTGATCCCTAGAAAGATAATGGAGCAGCAGATACAGGACTTGATTAATAAAGAATTAAAGGAGGGTAATATAATTACTGCCAATCAACATGCATTTATGGAAAATAGATCCTGTCATATCAACCTGATATAATTTTTTGCTGAGAACACAAGTTTGGTTGATAAAGTAATAGTGCTGATATATTATACATGGAATTCTGTAAGATGTTTGACTTGGTGCCGACATTTTGATTAAAAAACTACAATAATATTAAGTTAACATGGCACATAGTAAATGGATTAAAAACTAGTTAATTGATAGGTCTCCAAATGTAATTGTGAGCAGGGATTCATCACTGAGTGCATTTATTATCCATGGAGTCCTCCAGGGATTGTTTTTTGTCCTATGCTATTTAACGTTTTTATCAATGACCTGGAGGAAAACATAAAGTCATCATTGTTAAAGTTTGCACATGTCACAAAAATTGGGGAGGTGGTAAATAATAAAGAGCACAGATTACTGAGATCTGATCCTGGCACAGGTCACGCTGGGTAAGCCACTTCACCTCTCTCAATTTTTCCCCCTTTGGGAAAAATAACAGTGACCTACCTCCCCCAAAGAGGTGTTGTGAGGATTAATTAGTTAATGTTTGTGTAGTGTTTTGAACATATAAAAGTGATAATGATTCTGAGGAAATACCTGCAAAAAGATTTTTTTCCCCTCACCTATACTGTTCTGTGAGAAGATTCAGCTTAACCAAATGTAGTTCCGGTATTGAAAAGCTCATCCTCACACTACTCGCCAATGGGAAAACTTACATAATTTAAACATTACTCACCTGAGTAAAGACTGGGCTTTAAATGTTGGCATTCTTTTGTGTGGCTATATTGAGTCACTTACAGAGTAGCATTAACTTTTTCTTAACTAACAGATTCAGTTACACCAGGAATAAATTTGTCACAGTATGCCTAAAATGCTCTGAGATGCAGATACTGGCAGTTTAAATATTAGATAAGGAATTTTCCCATCGGTACTATTCTTGGTGCATCAAAGCCTGAAGACTTTGACTTTTAACAAAAATGTCAAACCAAACAGATGTGCACTGTGAATGTTCTGAAAACAGAAGGTTGTTGCTGTGGTTAACTGTGTGCAGTGTTTACTGCATTAACAACTGAAACTGAGGGGGCTGTCTTTTATTCTGTTAATCCTTCCATGTCACTTTCAATCCATTGCCTGCCAGCTAAGCTACATCATACATAAAACTATTAATCAGAAGTTCTAACTTTCATTATGCAGTTGATTGTCTTTACCTAGGCAATGTTTCCAGTTGCAAAATAGTTTCCATTAGAAGCACATTCTGACAGGAATAACTAAAGAGTTTTTCCAGTCTCCCAATAATCTCACAAGCTCAGTTTGTGAAGAATTTTCTCTCTACTTTGGAGAATATTATCCACCTATGTGGTTGTTATAGGGAGGGCTGTAATAAAAGGAGGGAAAATATAAATTCACCAGCCCAACTTGGGACTCAGCTTCACATTTGTATCGTCCCCTCCCATCCAGTGAATTTCATGCTTGTGAAAGATACTAGGCTGACAGCTCTGGAAACTGAATGCTTCTATTTATCCACAGAAAAGCTACAGTGCAGATAGTGGCAGTACATTTCCTCACCTCATCCCACACATGTTCCTCAGCCCTTTTCTGGAAGGACCACTTCTAGCGGTAAAAGGACCATTCAGTCTCTATGCTCTTTGGAACAGGTTCAGACAATGCTGCCAAGCTGTGTAGGCAGGGAACTCCCAGGTCATGAGATGAAATGCTAGCATGATATTTACTGCTCATGCTCCAGTGTCAGGTGGTGTAGGAGCATGAGTGCTTCATGCTGCATGACAGCTCAGTGGGGATTATTTCAACTCCATGGAGAAACAGGTCTTCTCCCAATCTATTGTGGTCCAGATTGGGACACATCACAGATTCCTTTTATCCAATGTTTCCCATAATCCCTCTACAGCCAAACAAATTAATTCTGTGCATGTGACTCATTTCTCCAAACTCCCACCTCCAATTCTCTGTATGTGACACATGTGTGGAGAAAAAAGTTGCACATTGAGCTTAGATGCCCAGCAGAATGGCTTCACTGATGAGCTCACATTTCTTTAAATCAGACCTGATGTTCATTCAGGGGCAGGACTTCATGGCATAGTGCCATTGACTTTGCTAAGGCTCATACTGTCAAAAAGGTGCCAGTTAACACTGACAGCATTAGAATGTCAGCTTATTATACATCAGCCACTGACAAACCATCAGATACTAACAACTTCCTGGGCACAACCCATTACCTAGGCTAGATTACAATTGGTGACTAAAAGACGAAAGGCTCCATAGACGATGATCAGTCACCTCTGACATCAATCCTGCCCCCCTATATTAGTGTTTAAATATCTCTAAATGATCAAATAAATAAATAAATAAAGCTCTGACTAGGCGCATGTTTGCCTGCTGGTGAACGTTTACTGTAAAGCTCATTTCTTTCTCTATAACAACTCTTAATTATCATTGGGTGGTAGAGTCACTTAGTGGTTTGCAGTGACCTAAACACCACAAAGAATTTTACGGCTGCAAATAAGGAAGTCTGCCAGCAATGACTCGGTATTTAAAGCATTTTATTGTAGCCAAAGGCTAACTGGAAATTGCTTACTTGTTTGTATGCACTTTGAACTCTGATAAGAAATGAATAATGCAATTGGTTATCACTCGTTTAGCACAAGAATACATTAAGGAAGCCTCTAGCTTCTGTTTTCTCTCTTTAGAAGCAGTACAGTAAAGACTAATAGCTTTCAGACCGAGAGCCTGGTAGAGCTCCTTCCATAGCTCAGCAACCATTCCTTAATTGGCCAGAGGGGGTCAGTAACAGCTACAGCAGATACTACTCTCCTCCACTCTTAGAGGACAAGTATGCAGCTACCACAGATCCTGGAGGCCTAGGCATGAAAAACTGAATCTGCAGTGCGGCTTTCACATAGTAATTTGTTACCACTGAATTATCAAGACAGTCTCTGAGGCAATAAAGCCATCATTTTTTAAATTGCTCAATATTATTCAAATGTCTTCTTGCCATAGTTTGAGTCTCATCCAGTCCCCACTTTGAAAATCTAAAGCAGCCCAAAGAAAGTGATTTAACTTGTAGATTCCTCTCCCAGTGAAGTTAATAGAAGTTTGCAACTGACTGCTATTGGAGCTGGAACAGGCCCTCATCTGCAAACCTGCTGACAGCACACTGCGCTCCTCTATATTACCCCTTTCAGGGCACGCAGAGCTAGCATATACCTATGTGCAATTTGAACCATGAGGGGAAGTGCTGAAAGAACTAGAATGAACCCTGACAAGCCAACATGCTGACTACTGGAGAGAGTAGATGAAGCAGCAAAACTAATAGTCATGGATCCTGAAACAGCCTCTTTTTCCTAAACTAATTACCTCACAGTAGTGGACAATTCTGAACACAAGCAGCTTTGTTCCAAGAGCCAGTAACCACCACTTAGATAGAAGGTAGCAGATGCTAAAAGCCTAGGGCCTGATCCTGCAAAGCCTTACCCACGTAGTCTCTTCGACTTCAGTAGGAAGAATTGTATGAGGCAGGATATCTCATGTGAATAAGACTTGCAGGGGTTTGGCCACTGATCCTGAGGGACTTCAGCATGTCACTGACCAAGCCCCAAAAGAGGGCAGGTTTTGTCGTGTGCCTGAGGAGAGAAGAAATCAGTTAAGTGGCATCATGCACTCCATTGTACAACATACCAGGTCAGGGAGAAACATTTTCTAACATTAACAGAATTATTTATTTTTAAAAGGTCTGGAAGAAAATATACCATTACATTAGGGAAAAGGAGAGAAACAGCAGAAATAGCTTATGATATATTGCAGCTTGCCACTTCTTAGAATCCTATGGCAACCACATCTTTGTCTTTTAAATTATGTTGATTGTACCTTGACAATACAGTGTAATATCTTATTCCAATAAAGTTCTAGGGCAACAGCATGGGAGGAGCAGGGAGATGACTGACTGGAGAGTCAGTAGAGATGGCTCCAGCAACAGGGAAAGGGCAGATGGAGGACAAGTACCTGAAGGAAAGGAGTCGAGAGGGACATCAGGAGGGAAGGCCACAATGGGAGTGTCAGGGACAGGACTGATTGGTGGATTAGGTGGGAAGCATCAGCAGGAGATTGGGGAGCCAGATGCATGCTGAGATAAGGCCTCTTCACAGTGGGCCTTACACGTGATCTGTGTTTGCTACTTCTTCCCCTTGGCAAAAGAAAGAAGAGGAGAGTTAAAAAGAGAGGGGAGGACAGGAGGCAAACACATGCCTACTGTCACTGGTAGCATTCCAGGAGTTTAGACATACGAGGCATTGTCAGTAGCAGTAAACTCGCACTTAAAAGGTCAATCTGTTCAAGGGGTCATTACTGAGTAATGAGAGGCAGGCCTCTGCTCCTCTATGGGCCACGTTTACCATCTCCTCTGCATCCAAAGCCCGTTTACCTTATGGAGCAAAAAACACATACTTCAAGCTGTATTATTTATTTAGGGGCAAAATTTATCCCCTCCTGCAAAGCCTGAGCAAACTGGGTTCTATGCAGAAATCGCCAGGGAGGCTAGAGGATTTAAGTCTTACACCCAACTCATGAGCAGATCTCCATGGCTGCCCTTCCAGTCCATAGGTCCTATACATTGGAATTGTAGAGATGGCCACTCCTTGGCCAATATATACTTTCTAGGCTACTGAATCCATATACTCATTAACCCACCTGACCCCAGTCACCCTGTAACAGAGTCCTTGAAGGTTCCTCCCTCAGGGGTTGAGGGAACCTGACCACACCCAGTTAGCTACACTGGGTGGTCACAATCCAGGCCCCACTTTCCTACTTATTTGTAGGGGAGGGGAGTTCTACCCTTTGTGGGCCTCCTTAAATCTCTGCAGCTGGGGAATTAAAAGGAAAGTCACAACCCCCCACACAGTCAGAGGTCCTCCCTCCCTGCAATCCCAGCAAAGGGGGTGTGTGGTGAGTCTATAGTGTTGCCAACAATCTAGCCCCAGTGCAACAGGTTTGGGGAAATCGCTCTGGCTGGGTCTCTGAGGCAGGCTCAGCCTGTCTGTCTTACCCTGGGAGTCTGCTGTAATCTCCTCAGGACTGGGGTGAAGGTTTCCTGCCTAAGAGTTCCCACCACAGTTTCAGGAGTCACCATCACCTCTACCCCCTCACCACTGACTGCAGCTTCTTCCCTTTTAAGGGCATCCTCCCTATCATGCATGATTGACAGGTGTGCAGGGTGGGGCTAGTTCTGCTGCCAAGGCCTTTCTGGCCCTTCCTCGTTCATGTGGGGCCTATATACCCTGTCACAAACCCTTTATGTCCTGGCTTATTTGTGGCTAGTATGGCGCTACGCTCACTGTATATATGGTGCAGGGATCCACATGCATGGCTTTACAAAAAGGCTTAATGGTGCAGGGGAACTTGATCTGAGAATCCAAAGTAGGGGTGAATTTCATATTTAATGGTTTTCCTTTAAAAACAGTTTATTAATCCTTCATGTTTGTAACTGGTTTAATCTTTTAATGAGTAGCATTAAGGAGGACCTGTTCTGCTGTAAGAGAAAACATTTGTCTAATCTGGGCTATATATTAATTTAATCATTACGATTATTTATAAGTACCAAAACCTTGGTAGGCACTAATTTCATTGGCTGGTCTTTCCAGGTTTATACATACTGTATATATTATTTTGTCAATAGTGTTTTCACAGAAGCAATTTTCTTTCAGAAGCAGTCTTCATGCTCCTATTTGTAAGCTATCTAACTTTATAAATGATCTTTTGATCTGGGTATATTTATATATTTTGGTTATTTAACATAATTGCAACAGTAATAAATAGTCAAATCCATTTCCCATAATTGCTAAAAATAATACATAGGTTGGGAGCAACAGAAACATCTGCAACTATTATTAAAAAAAAATTGTAATAATCAGATATCATTCTTTACACAATGTAGGACAGATCTCCTTCTATATCAGTCTTTAAAAAAAAAAAAAAAAAAAGATAGAGACCTACATTTCCAAACATATCCAATCATTTAGGTGCCTCTTAGAAAAATGAAGCTTTTTTTTTTTTTTTAATATTTATTTCCATCTTTTCTCTTCCAAAAAATTAGGCTTTCATAGTCTGTTTGTCTGGTACACGCAGACCAGGACACAGTTCTACAGCATGCTATATATGTGGATTAAGGTTTTATAAAACTTTAATGCTATTGTACTCTAATATTTAAGAAATAGCGTGTGACCATGTAGTCAAAGATTATGCAATACAATACACCCAAGGGAGCAGAATGCAAGTTGTGGTGTGCAAATTTAACTTGACCATTTCCTGTCTCTTGGCTTGCTAACAGTGCCCCATTAGTTTTCTCATAACATTGTTTTTTGCAGAGAATATGTATAATTCAGGGTGTGTTTTCTTTGTTTCTTTTTAGTTGTTTTTTTACATTCTGGTACATTAGTTTCAATTGAAATCACTTGACATAGTTGTTGCACTTTTAAAAAAAATGAAATGGTTTTTTTTCCATTTAAGCTGTTAAGAATTTCTCGCCCACCCCCCCACTTGCTTAGATATATTGTATAGGTTATTTTAATTATGGTGTAAAAATCTACCTAAATGTATGTTTTGGGGTCAAGAGACAGTGGGACCAGGTGCAGAAATCAGAGTCCATGGTGAAATTAGCAATGGCGTTTTCACTGACAGTCTATTTTGGCTGTACAAATTACTGATTTGGAGAAGAAACCAGGTGTAACTTGCTTTTAGGGCTGAGTGACACCTAGAATTTTCTCTAGGCCCTCACTTTCCCACAAACACACTGAGCCAATCAGAGCCACAATGTGTATGTCTACACCGCAATAAAACACCTGCAGCCAGCCCACGTCAGCTGAATTGGGCTTGCAGGGCTCAGGCTGCGGGGATATAAAATTGTAGTGTAGCCATCTGGGCTCAGGCTGGAGCCAGGGTTCTGGTATCCTGAGAGCCGAAGTCAGCTGACATGGGCCAGCTGCAAGTGTTTTATTGCTGTGTAGACATACACTAAGGCAGCTTCAGGAGTCGGACTGCAGCAATCCCAGTAGCTGCTACCTCTTCCCCTTCCCCAGTTCCCACAATTCCAGGAGAGACTGAACGGTGGATCTGCAATGTCAAACCAAATCTTCTACTCTCTTCATCTTGCCCCCGTTTCCCTCCACTGTCTCACACAACCAATTCTGCTACACCCATGGTCCTCCAGTCCCCCACAATCTGGGGAGGGGGAAAGGATTTCCCTACAGTGATCATGTAACGTCTGATGGGAGGACATTGGTGCAATGTAATTTTAGTGATACAAATGATTCAAGCAGTTTTCTTGTTTAAATTATGAGAATAACTGAGTTATATGGAGGTATGTTCCTGGCATCAAAATAAGACATTTTATATACTTTCACAGATTTACTTCAAGAGTTGTAATGTCTTTTTTCAGTTTATGCTACAGCTTTACCGCTAATCAAATGTAGTTGTGTGTGTGTAATGCTGAAGATTTGAAAAGCTCTTACAGCATAACCAGTCTTCTATGTAGTATAATATTTAAACTTACATATTAACTCCTGCTCTTATTTACAGCGTGTAAATTTGGAGTAACTCCATTGACTTCAGAGGAGTAAGATGAACTATGCTTAGGAAAAACAGGTCAAAATGTGGCTCATAAAGTTTAGTGCCACCTTCGGATATGCACATTCATCCCTCTTGAGGTCAATGCAAGTGAGAACATGGAAGCTGATTCTAACCCTGAATTTTTATTAACATTTTGGACCAACTGACTCATTTAAGAAGGAGTAATATTAAATGTTAGGATTCAGATGTTAATGGCTACATCTTGCACAAGAGGGAGGGGAAGAGCGTAGACTTCAACACTCAACCAAATGCTAAGAAAGAAGATTGGCTAATATACCAGTCAAAGCACCATGATTTTAAGGGGGCCTACTTAGAACCCCAACCATGGATGTTGAAGTCTCCAGATCACATAATACTTGTATTTGTAATACATCTACATAATACTTGTATATACTTGTAATATCTACATAATAGTGATACAATGCTTGTAATATCTACAGAATACTTGTATTTATAATAGTAACAAAGGGCACCCCACCAATGTGTCCCCCCGTTCTGACCCATGGAGTTTCTGCATCACACAAAGAATTTTTTAGCATCCTGTCAGCATGCCTTTGCAATGTCCGTATCAGCAGGATTTGTGCTGAAGGCCCAGATTCAAAATAGCCCTTGCTTAACTGTAAGCACATGTTTAAGTATGTTTGTAAGTACTCTGCTGAATTGGGACCTAAAAGAATAACTTTAAAAAAAAAGTATATAAATTAAGTATTTGACTAACCTGTTTCAAAGACAGAAATGGTTATCTGGAAAAGCATAATCCAGCACCTCAGGTTCTCTTGCACTCAGGTTCTTTAATGACCCCAACTTTTAAAATTTGTCGGACATAAAAGCAGTACTAATCTGATTAGTAACTGTGATTGAGTAAATCTGCTGTAAAAATGGACTGTGCACTGGTTTTGAACATGATACCGTGCAAGTCATTTGAGAACTGCCACTGTGAAACATAAAAGTCTCTTTGATGGAATATTTATTTCATGAGTTACAGAAAGGAATAAGCATAGTATTGTTTATTTTCAGAATCACTTGTAAAATTTTATTAGTGGAGGACCGATACTCAAACATTCAGGCAAAAACCGTGCAATGAAGTGCAGTAAGAAAGAGAGATGAAAGTTCATCAAAATGGAAATCAAGTAGTTAAGTCAAAGGATTGCTTGCTCTACTTCTGTTAGCTGCAGCCCCATAGGAATAAGAGGAAGACATATTTTGGAAAACCGCATTTGTTAAGTTGAAAAAGTCAGCACACTTTGTTGTGTGGCCTTGGAAACTCACATCAAGCTTTCTTGCTGCCCCTAGAATATTTCTGCATGTCACTTTGGCAGTCACAGTTACTAATTTTAAAGCAGAGAAGACTCTTCGTTCCTTGGGGCTCACATGAACTGCAATTAGACTTATAAAATGCCAAAAAAATCTCTGGCAGCTGAAATAAGGTCCAGGGAAATGTCAGCATCACTGATGAATGGGTTCCCTGAAAAGAAGTAGGAATGGGCCTGCACCACAAAATTTGGATCTGGATCCAGGCTTTGAAAACCTGAGGTCTGGTGCTTTGGATTGGCCCATTATACTGAGAGGGATCAGCTGCAAATTTTGGATCCAGATTCAGTTTGGATTCCAGGTTTGATTAACTACACACACACACACACACACACACAATTTATTAGAGTCAATCAACTTGGAGTAAGTATACATAAATATATTTATCTATATATTGGTATATATATATTGGTATCCATGAATAACAAGTAGTATTTCATGTTTAATCTCAGTGTCTGAGTTGGTGGGAGTTTTGACTGAGTTAGGAATGCAAGACTGGGCCCTTTTTGAAGATACTGTGACATCAAACTTAAGCCTATCTAAAGAAATCTTAGATAGTTAATTTGCACAGGATACAGTCTTAATGATTAAAAAGTCACTTTCGTCGTTCTGAAACCAAAAATTTCACCACATTTCAGAGCAATCAGATTGGAAAGATTTAATAGTGCTTTTCTCTCTCTCTCTCTCTCTCTCTCTCTCTCTCTCTCTCTCTCTCTCTCTCTTTTTTTTTTTTACCAGTGGAATAACAATATGTAACTAAACAAATATGTGTACAATATATAACTGCATGTACACACCACCAACTTTGTGAAAGAGCCTCTTCCTAGTCTCCATTTTATTAATTACAAATGGAACATATTATTAATAACTTATCTTAGAATAATTCTCAGAAGCAGCATCAATCAGGGTTGCAATTCCAGTTAGGTGCTGTACAAATACAAAGATTGATACGGTCCCTGCCCTAAAGAGCTCACAATTTAAGAAACAGCCTGACAGCATTTAGACATCAGAAACAAAACTAGCAGAATTTCTCAACTACCTTAACCTTAAATCCTAGGTGTAATAAAATATTAAAAGTTCCTTCAAATAGTTCCCTTCCTATTTATTTTGAAACAGATTTTTTTTTGTGGGGGGTGGGGAAGAGCAGGAGGGCAGAGGGGCATTTTGTGTACACTGGGGCAAATTTTCAAAAGGCTGCCTCCAAGCCTCTATTTCCCCAAAACAATTTGCATCAGCAATCATATAATTAGAGGCACAAGTACCCAGATGTGAATCTGTAATTAAAGTATGCCTGAATCTTATGCCCACAATTCAATCATGGGTGTGAATTTTGCAGACACAAATTAAGAATTTGACCCATAATGTTCCACAATATTTAGTGTTGCATAAAGCAAGTTGGTCAGTTTATAGGCATGAGGCAATCACAGGAAGTGGTCTCCTTGGGTTAAATTTAAAAGGATGTAAAAGGTTGATGAATAAAGCGTAAGTAGTAGCTGGGAGGGTCTTAATATTGCTCTAGGCTATAAATGTAATACTTTTCTTTCCTTGCTAGATCCATCCAATATATATTAAACAAGAAAAGAGAAGTGAATATAGCACACACATTTTGGGATTCTCAAAACATTAAAACCTAATTGTGTTAATTAGACCGCTTATCAATGATCAGAATTATATAAAGTCTAAATGGCTGCATATAGACAAAACCATGGACATGCTGATTCATGTTCAGTGTTTTACTTAGTGCATAGTACATGTTGTAGAGTCAGATCTAAAAGAAATGCTGAGGGAGGAAACAGAAAGACATTTGCCTTGACTCCTAATGTATGTGAATGACAGAGTCTATAAAGTATGAGATTAGTCATTGTGAACAAACTCATTGCAACATAACAGGGTGGGGCTAATGCACACTTGTTTCACAGAAAGTAAGACTGGTCTAGACGTTCCGCACGTTTAGAAATGCCCAACCTAGTATATTTCATGATCAGAATGTTTAACATGTACAAATGGTGACATCTGTTTTCAAATAAAATTGGTATTCAGATTAGCTGTTAGGTCTCAAGTTATGTAGTTTCAGCCTTATGAACTATGGAATCCCAAACGATGGAATCCCAAATCGCGTTCTAGGCTGCTTGTTAGGGATGACAGGGGGTACAGAATGAGCCGTGAACAACTCTTTGTTTAATTTCCAAACAGTTATATAAACACAGCTCACTTACAATCTCATAAACTTCATTCTCTCCTGAAGTCTTTCTGCACAACTTCATTTACACACCCACAAATTGAGCATTTAAGAGGTTTACTTTAGTTTGATAATGATCTATTGGGACTGATCATAAAAATCAGGTATCTAGTACAAATATTCTTTCACATAAACACATCACCTCATGCCATTGTGGACTCATTTCTGTATGGGTTATCAAATTCGTAACATTATTCCATGCCAAATGAGGACAAACTGACATATCATTATAATACAACATCTCAGGGCTCGTGCCCTTCCAAAAATTCAAAGGGCCATAACATGAGATCTATTTTATCAAGGAGAATCCCTCTCCAAATGGTAAATCAACTAAACAGGATATTGTGTGGTGGGAATGGGGGATGGAAGGAGCATCAGCAGTGAGAGATGAGGACTCACATTCAAGATTGCTTTAAAACCACTACCAAGAGACCATTCAGAATTTCAGTAATCATTACTTACCCACTTCTGATGGGGTGGTGCAGCACATCTTGGGCCCAATCCTGTACTCCTTGCTCATTCAGCACTCCAGAGGGAGTCCATGGGAGCATTGCTTCAGCCAAGGAGTGAAGGATCAGGCTCACTGAATGTCAGGCTTGAGACCTATGAAATACCTAGGCAAACACGGTGAGTTAAGGCCAGATTGGCTGTTTTACTGACTTTTGGGGGCTAAATCAGATCCTTAATGTTATTTAATATAACACTTTGTTTCAAATTTCTTTTTTAAGGTCCTCTCCTGCCAGTTCTGATGCACATACCTCACCTTATGCACTGAGTAGTCCCATTCAGCACTCCTACTAGTGTGAAGAGTGCCCCATGACCTTTAATGAACATGGCCCAATCATCCAGGGAGATCTCTGCATAGATCTCCCCTGCCTTACACTAGAAGAGGGAAAGTAAGGGTTTGTCGCTATTTCCACAGTACTGCCTCCCCCTCCACCACCATTCCTGGGTCAGGAGCAGTAGCGTTGGAACAATTTTTATAGTGGGGGTGCTGAAAGCCATTGAACAAAACTGTATACCCTGTATATAATGGAAACTATTTCAAGCCAGGGGCTGCTGCCGCATCCCAGCATCCCTTGTTCCAGCACTCCTTATCAGGATCTGCTGGGGTGGAGCAAGAAGGTGGGAACTCAGTATGGAGTGCATGGGACTAGGACAATGCTGGCTCTGCTGTTCCCTCCACCAGCCTCAAGAGATTACACAGAACAGGTAAGACTATGTTATCTTTCTGCTAAGTGTGTCTGTGTAGGGAACCCCTGAAGAAGTGTTATGAAGGGTGGGGAGCCAAAGGAAGTACTGGCAATCACCTGAATATTACAGTGCTCTTTAGCACCACGCTACAGCATAGGTTCATGACTGACTCTGAGGGGAGTTCTACCTACCAAATACAAATAACATAGTTTAAGTCCTTTGTATTAAAATATAGATGATCGCAAACCCTCGTAAGTAATCTATCAATGGTTATTAGCCAGAGCACAAGGTATATTGGTTTTCCTCTTGATACTTTGTTAGATTGCAGGCCAGCTATACCGCTGAACTAATTATAAAGAAACTAAAGACAACAATTTTTGTTTTCAGTCGCAAACAGGCTTAGTTTTAAAACTCAGACTGGTTTTTTTGCACTTGTAGTTTGTGCCCACAAATAAATTCAGCCACAATATTGCAGGTGTAGTTCTCCGTGGCTGCAATAAGTGCGTGCAGATATCAAACTACCTGGGGTTACACATACAGATTAGATTGTCAGAGATCTATCTGTCCTCAATTTGTGCCACAATTAGCTAAACCCAGAGCCAGATTTAGGGGCAGGTAGACCCAGGCAACTGCCTGGTGTGCTGAGCTTGGGGGCGCCAGGCTTGGGGGGCTGTTTTTATTGTCACCGACAAAAGGGAAAACAGAATGTTTGAAGTAAAATGGTTCAGGTATTCTGTAGGTGGATTCATTTTTCATTAATTTCCTAGAATGGAGAATCGTCCAGTTTTCCTGGCAGCGTAAAGGAGAGGGATGATAAAGAAAAATGTGATTTTCATGAAAAGGAGAGAAACAATAAAGAAGAATCTGTCTTGCATGATGACAGAAAGAGCAGCGAGAAGAATTGCACACCACAAATCGATACATCAGATCCTGCTTTATGGCCGGCGAGCATAAACTCTGACAGTATTGATGGTACAATTGTGGTGTGAACATGAAGGGAAGAAACAATGGAGTCCAGGCAAGGATCCTTGTGCTGAATCCAAGAGCTTTCTTTGTGCCTTGTGGCTGCCATTCCCTCAGCCTGGTTGTGTCAGGTGCAGCGTCATCTTCTTTAGATTCAGTATCTCTCTTTGGAGTACTACAAAGGATAGATGTCCTGTTTGCAGCATCAACTATCAGATGGAAGATCATCACAGACAATGTTACAAATCTGACTGTGAAGTCGGTAAGTGACAGTTGCTGAGAGAGATGCAGTGACAGCATAAGGCCAGTGAGGTACCAAGTGACTGAGGTTTACGATGCCCTGATGGAACTGGTCCAGTCGAGCACAGCCGAGGTCAGAATCCGACACAAGGCGCAAAGCCTGGCAAACCAGATCATGGACTTCAAATTTCTGGTCTCAGTTGTGGTTTGGCATGATATCTTGTTTCAAGTAAACATTGTAAGCAAGGCATGACAAACTCAGTTGATGACATTGCAACCATTACTACTTTGAGGAGAAGCTTCCTTGATTTCCTTGTGGCCTACAGAGACAATGGACTTGAAGATGCGATAACTGCCGCCAAAGAAATGTTGGGAAACTTAGGAGTTGAGCCGGTCTTCAAGGAAACTTGTATTTATCAGAAGAAAAGACAGTTTGGTTACGAGGGCAGAGATGAGGTGATAGGAAGCTCGGAAGAAAAATTTCAAGAGGGAGTTTTTTTGCTCGCTTGTTGACACTGCTCGAGTGTCCATTGAAGAAAGGTCCAGACAAATGAAGCAAAACAAAAAGATGTAGGGGGTTTTGTCTGACCGTAGTAAGGAAAATACCCTTAAACAATTGTACAGACCTTCACCGGATGCTGACAGATGGGGGATGTTTGGACGTAAATGATAAATACCTTTATGTCGAACTGGACAACATCCTTCTCATTTTGCCACACAGGAAGCACTTTCCACTCCAAGTCTCCAGTTCATTCATGATGCAGAGTTGAAGGACACTTTTCCTAATGTGTGGATAGCTCTGAAGATTCTGCTCACGCTGGCAGACTCACAGTTGCCAGTGGGGAACGCGGCGTTTTGAAGCTCATTAAAACATATCTTCGATCAATGATGGCCAATGGGAGACTGTCACGGCTTGCTGTTTTATTGCTTGAAAATGCCATTGGCCAGACTTTGGATCTCTCTGATGCTATGCTTCAGTTCATGAAGGCAAAGGCAAGAAAAACGATCTTTTGAACTAAAGTAGCATTAAACTAGCATTAACATTCTAAAGCTGTCACCTACTGTAACACTATTTAATACTGGTCCACCCAATGTTGGTGCACAATTCAATTTCTTGATGTTAGTACATTTCAGTTACTCTTAAAATTAAAAAGTTTCTATAAGCTTAGAGGAAATGAATTATTTTTATTTGCTTATACATGGCATGAATAAATACAGATTTACAGATTCTAGCGTGCAAATTTATCATCATATATGATAGCAACAAATCATGCATGCAAATCATGCATTAAAGTCGTGAAATGGGCTACAAATGCAATAAAAAAATAAGGGTATTCTAAAGTTTAACAAATGGAAGCAGGCTGCCCGAAGATGCTCCTTGCCTGGGGTGCTATTTGGTCTAGGGCTGGCCCTGGCTGCATCTGAAAAGTTGCAGGCAGAAAAAGCAAGGAGAATGGGTTAATGCCACTTTAAAAGTCATGCCCAAAATGCAGTTTTATTTTCAGAGAGCTTCAATCCATCTTAAACGTTGCCAGGCTAGAATTTGGTATTTTGTGGTTAAGAATTCTCCCTGTTTCACTGTCAGCTGTTTACATGTGATGAGATCTGCCAAATATTTTATATGTATGTAATCAGAGCTTTTTGGATCAGTCCCCGAATGCAGTCTCTTCCCACCTTCAAGATTCATACTTTATGAAGCAAGCTAATTTTACGCGCACCATAGGCCTAAATCCTTTTTATATTTAACACAATGGGAGTTTTCCCATTAATATTAATATTAATGTGAGCAGTATCAGGCACTAGGCCATGATTGATGTATGGTGACCATTTGGCTCTTGATTGGATATATAGCACTAGGAGATATACATCCCAATCATCTCTTGCATTCTTGTTTGCCAGAACCCAAACTAATTGATCATCGGTTCATGATGAGTGGGCTCTCTCTTTTCTTTTCTTTTGTGCTGGGGAGGGTGGCAGGAGGATTTAGTTTTGGAAGAGATCTGGGACAATTTCAGTCTTTGTTCTTTATTTGAGCTAATCAATTTTATTTATTACAGTGTCTTTTTGTAAAGATTGTACATGTGCCTAGAGCATTGCATGGACATGTTTTAACAAAATGAAATAAAATAATAAAATGTAAATAAAATAAAAACAGTCATTCTACCAACACTATAGTTAAGGATGAATCATCAGCACTGTGCATAGAAGTCACCAAGAACAAAAGCATATAAAGCCACTTCTTCACCTTGTTGTCAGATCCCACTCAGTAAATATAGCCCCCTAAATCATATGGACTCTCAGAAGGTTACTGGTCTATGAACTTAGTGCTCTGCTAAAGCAATTAATTTTACTCCTGAATAGAATTTCCAAATCAGGGACCAAATTCAATGTTCAGTCCCCATCCCCCCCGCCGTGCCACAGCATTAAAGTAATTTGTTCACATTCACTGTTTGCAAATATGCCAAGGCCCCAATCCTGGAAGAACCTTGGTAAAGGTGCAGGGCTCTGACCATTCCAAACTGCCAACATGATTGGGGCTTTAGTAAGTTCGGTTTTCAATTTGCGAGCTGATATTGTTGATTCAATAGTAATTAATGTTACAATACTCCGAAATGCGTAGCCCCAAAATTGTGGCAAGAATTTGACACAATCTATGAGTCTTTTTACATTGAGCCTGTCTATTTCTCCCCCCTTCTTTTTTGGCATTCTTCTAGAAACTACATTTTATTGTAGTATTTCTACCCAGAAGAGAGACCTTTAATATTTTATGTGCTTAGTGAAGAAGAAAGGATTGGAAGTTTCTACATCTAAGAAAATGACCAAGTATTGAAACATATGTTGTCGTTCATGGCAGTACTAATGCTCTCAAAAGGCATAATCACTAAATCATAAGAAATGTCTGTTGTTGGGAACATGACTGTTAGGAACAGAAGCTGACTTCACAAGGAACCTGCCAGCAGATGGCAGTACACCTACACCTAACTCTGTAAAACAAACACTGTGCACACAAAAGAAATGGATACTTCAGTGAGGTCACATGCCATTTCAGAGAAACCTGATAGTTTTAGCGTACTAGGAGCCCATTTAACATTATCTCTCAGCTATTATCTCATCTCTATATTTTATCTGACAGTTTTCTAACTCAGCATTTTATATACATGCACTACACCATCCGAAAGGTCAAGCATTGCTACAAGTGTGCGTTACTAGCTTGCTTCATGTTTGAGAAGTTTGAGTGAACCATGTCAGCTTTTAATAGAAGATTTTGTTTAATACGTCCTACAGTGACCTTGATGGTGCTATTTGCTGCCTCTACCTGTATTTTTTTATTTTGATTGAGTATTCATCACAGCCAATATCCATGGTCAATTAATCTAAACATCGGAGTATGGTTGCCTTTAGTCAGTAGGCATGCTATTTTTTTAACATCACATTTATTATTTTCATAAGCTATTAAAATTAGCTTGTACCAATCAACTCCTAGCCAAATGGGGTATGTTTTTTTTTTTTTTAGGAATGTGTACAGATGTTTATGAACAGTCACACTACGTGGAAATAAATACACATCATAAATGTGAATCACTTTCTATATTTCTTATATCTGATGTAGCAGCTTTTTCTGATATTTGGTAATAGTCATACCTTTTACAGAAAATTTTTTCAAAGGCAACCAGTGATTTTGTTGCTCAAATCAAGACACCTTAAAAGAACCTGATTGAGGTGCTCAATGTTTTTAGAAAATCAGGCCTCTTTAAGGGATCTCAAATTGGGTACCCAAAAGTGCTGGTCACTTGAAAATGATGATGTATCTCCACACAGCTGCCACGGGAGCTGAATTCACCATTAAAAATAAAGTTTCCAAATTGTTATCTGAATTATTTTGGCCTTGAAAGCAGTCACGATGAGGCTTTCACATGAGATTACAGCCAGGCCAAGAGTAGGAGTTTGGGTCTTTGGTTTTAACAAACCTCACAAGACTTTGGGTTCCGGTTCAGTCTGGATAACCATCTAACTAGAAAAGGACCCGAGACACAAAGTTCAAATCTGTATTCAGATCCAAATTTCTCAAAAGTCAAAGGGGGAGAAGTTATTTGGACATATTTTTTAATTCACCCCAGGTTAAAGAGGGGACTAACTATGAAGTTCAGATATGCATCCAAACTTTGGGCCTTTCTCCACTTTCAATTATTTGGATGTTTATCTGAAACTTATCCAACCCATCGAAAGTTTTTGAGTCTGCAATATTGGGCTGGAAATCTCACAAACAACTTTTCTTGCAGTATTTTGGCATTTCCAGTTGTGAACAGAAATTCTGGAAGAAAAAATGTGTCCAAACTTTTAAGAATCTCAGTAAAGATTTAATTTAGGGGTTGTCCTTCGAAAATGGAAAAGGTAGAGGGATGTATGTAGCAGTGGTAGTGGCAGTAGCAGCAGCAATGATAAAATGAAATTGTTCTTATTTTACATGAACTGATTTTACGAGGTTGTCACAAACTTGCCTGACCCCCTGGGTGTCTTGCCAGGTAAGCTCACCTAATTTTCAGTAGTTCAATTATCTAACTCAATATGGCTGCCTTACATGACATAAAATAAATCAAAAGTCTCTCACTGACCGAAACAAAAACTGCAGTCAGAATTAGCCTCTGGCCAGGCCTAGTTTCTTGGGCTAAGGTAGATGGAGGACTCTCCTTCCCCTCTCCCTGCTTAACCCAGAACTGCCATCTGATAGAAGCATCCAGCCATTTTCATCTGGCATGCTGAGCCCTGATTGGCCTCTGCCTGCTCCTAGCCCTTCTAGCTGCTGGAGGACTAAGTCTCACTGTTTCCACCAGCACCTGACCATGGGAGGCTTTTCTAGGCAATGCCTGGAGGTCCAAACTCCCTGCTATTTTTCTCCTAAAGGGACTCTTCCAAGGGCAGGGTGCACCAAGGCAGCAGGGTCTCCAGCATGGAGCAGCGAATACCTGATACACCCTGTCACAGAAGAGCAATGATATGACACTGCTAATATACACAAATACATTGTTAATAAGTAGATTTATGCCCTCTTCTCTTCAACTTATTTCTTTCTATTTTTCAAACAAGGACTGTCTTGTCTTACAGAATTCAGGAATTACTGTTTGTTACTATTTGCCTATATTTTGAAACTCTCCAGGTCCTTTGAATTAAGTTCTCTAACTTCAATGAGATATTAATCTTCTCATAATTTAGTACCATCTGCATTTTTAATTAATGAACCATTTATACCTTTCCCCACTCAAGAATAAAGTTATTAAGCAAAACCAAATATAACACCTGAGTGAAGTCTTGACACGGGCCCAATTTTTACCTACCTGATGATTTGATATTTATTATTACCTTATGCAATACAGCACACCACCAATTTTCAGTCTTGAGGTAATGCTCATGCTTGAATCAGAAAGATTTTTGAAGTAAGATTTCACATGGTACTACTCAAAATGGGTACCCTCATGGCCCCACACTATGCCAACATTTTTATGGCTGACTTAGAACAATGCTTCCTCAACTCTCATCCCAAAGTGCCCCTCCTCTACCTATGCTGCATTGATGACATTTTCATCATTTGGACCCACGGAAAAGAGTCCCTCAAAGAATTCCCCTGGGATTTCAACAATTTTCACTCCATCATCAACCTTAGCCTAGACCAGTCCACACAAGAAATCCACTTCCTGGACACTACAGTGCAAATAAGTGATGGCCACATAAACACCACCTTATACTGAAAACCCACCAACTGCTATACGTACCTACATGCCTCCAGCTTCCACTGAGGACGCATCACACAATCTACAGCCAAGCCCTAAGATACAACCACATTTGCTCCAATCCCTTCGACAGAGACAAACACTTACAAGATCTCTATCAAGCATTCTTAAAACTACAATACCCACCTAGGGAAATAAAGAAACAAATTGACAAAGCCACATGAGTACCCAGAAGTCACCTACTACAGGATAGACCCAAGAAGGAAAACAACATAATGCCACTGGCAATCATCTACAGCCCCCAGCTAAAACCTCTCCAACACATCATCAAGGATCTACAACCTATCCTGGAAACAAACTCTCACTCTCACAAATCTTGGGAGGCAGGCCAGTCCTTGCTTACAGACAGTCCCCCAACCTGAAGCAAATACTCACCAGCAACTGCACCACCCATACAACAGAAGCACTGACCCAGGAATGTGTCCTTGCAAAAAACCCCGTTGCCAACTTTGCCCGCATATCTACTCAAGTGACACCATCATAGATCCTAACCGCACCAGCCACACCATCAGGAGCTCATTCACCTGCACATCTACTAATGTAATATATGCCATCATGTGCCAGCAGTGCCCTTCCTCCATGTACATTGGTCAAACCGGACTGTCTCTACGCAAAAGAATAAATGGACACAAATCAGACATCAAGAATGGTAATATCCAAAAACCAGTAGGAGAGCACTTCAATCTCTCTGGACACTCAGTAACTTGAAAGTTGACATACTTCAACAAAAAAACTTCAAAAACAAACTCCAGTGTGAAACTGCAGAGCTGGAACTCATATGCAAACTTGACACTATCAGACTAGGTCTGAATAGAGACTGGGAGTGGCTAGCCCACTACAAAAAATAATGTTCCCTCTTTTGGCATTCACACCTTCTCATCAACTGTTTTGAATGGGACTCATCCAACCTGATTGAATTACCTCATTAACACTTGCCTCCTCACTGTGATGTAACACCCATCCTTGCATGTGTCTATATATCTACCTAACTGAAGTTTCCATTTCATGCATTTGACAAAATGGGCTTCTGCCCAAGAAAGCTTATGCCCAAATAAATTTGTTAGTCTTTAAGGTGCCACAGAACTCTCATTGTTTTAATTTGTCTGTATTTATTATGAACTTAGTCTCCTTACTGTTCATGAGACCACTACCCTGGGCTCTGATTCTGCAGTGGGAACTGTGTAAGGGAGCCCTTACATATTTCATACTCTGGAATATTGGTATAGAAGGGTTGAGCTTGTTCAGGAAGGATAGGCAAGATAAAGTCTGCATTACGCATCAAGAATACATACACTTGTTCTGAGGTCCAGAAGGAGATGAGAGGCAGACCAGTTGAAAATCTCAGGGTAAAGATAAAGGGGTTAAAAATTAGGGGTGATGTCATGGTAGCAGTTTATTACAGACTTCCAAATCAAGAAGAGGAGATAGATGAGGCATTTCTAGAACAAATAAAAGACATATCTAAAACACAAGAACTGGTAGTAATGTGGGACTTTAACTACTTGGATAGCTGTTGGGAAAGTAATACACAAAACACATTTCCAAAATGTTTTTCGAATGTACTGGGGATAACTTTTTGTTTCAGAAAGTAGAGGAAGTAACTAGGGGGATAGCCATATTAGACTTGATTCTGAACAACAGGGAGGAATTGGTAGTGAATTTGAAGGTGGAATGAGATTTGTGTGAAAGTGATCATGAAATGATAGATTTCATTATTCTGAGGAAAGAAAGGAGTGAAAGCATCAGAATATGGTGTATTCTACCAAAAAAGTAGACAAACTCAGAGAACTGGTAGATAAGGTTCCATGGGAAGAAAATCTAAAGGGAAAAAAAAAAGAGTTCAAGAGAGCTGGCAGTTTCTTAAGGAGACACTATTACAGGCACAACTGCAAACTATCCCAATGCGAAGAAAAGACAGGAAGGATAGTAAAAGGCCAACATGGCTCCCCTAGGACTCTTTAATGACCTGAAATCAAACATGAATCCTACAAAAAGTGGACACATGAACAAACTGAGTACAGAAGAATAGCATAAGCATGTAGGGGAAAAAAAATCAGAAATGCTAAGGTACAAAATAAGTTACACCTAGGATATGTATACGTTGACAGTGGCAAATTCGCCACCAGCAGATCAATCTATATAGATCGACTGAGTGGAAGTGAAGACCTGCTCATTTGATCTGGAAATCGATCTATTAAAACCACCTCCAGAAAAAGCATAGTGCTGCATCGACAGATATGCATTTCCTGTTGGCACAGCGCAGTGGAGTCGATGCGCTAAACGGAAGTTACAAAATTGATGTAGCTTGTGTAACTTGTGTAACTTTGTGTAGCTTGTGTAACTCCCATCGACTGCTGCTGAATTTCGCCAGCAGTATAGACCAAACCTTAGAAAGAGACTTAAAATGCAATGAGGAGAGGTTTTTTAAATACATTAGGAGCAAGAGAAAGGTGAAGGAAAATTTAGGTCATCTACTTAGCGGGGAAGGAAAGCTAATAACTTTTGATACCAAGAATTCTGAGGTGTTTATTGTTAATTTTGCATCAATCTTCACTAAAAAGATTAATGGTGACCAGATACTCAGCACATAATATTAATGTTAATATTAACGACAAGGGGAAGGAGTGCAAGCCAAAACAGGGAAAGACTAGGTTAAAGAATATTTAGACTACTTGTGTGTATTCAAGTTGGCAGGGCCCAATGAAATTCATTCTAGGATACCTTAAGGAACTAGCTGAAGCAATCTCAGAATCATTAGGAATTATCTTTAAGAACTCATTGAAGTCGTGACTGGAGAAGAGCAACCATAGTATGTGTCTTTAATAAGGGGAACAAGGAGGACCCAGGGAATTACAGACCAATGAGCTTAACTTCAATGCCTGGAAAGATACTAGAAGAAATTATTAAACAATCAATTTGTAAACACCTAGAGGATAACAGGATTATAAGGAACAGCCAGTATGTATTCGTCAAGAACAAATTATGCCAAACCAACCTCCTTTGACAGGGATACTGTCCTGATGTAAGACGGGAAGCAGTAGACATGATATATCTTGATTTCATTAAGGCTTTTGACACAGTCCCATATGACATTGTCATAAGCAAACTAGAGAAATGCAGTCAGATGAAATTACTATATAGCAGATGCACAAGTAGTTAAAAGACCATATTCGAAGAGTAGATGTCAATGATTTGCTTTCAAACTAGGAGAGTGTATCTAGTGGGATCCCACAAGGGTCAATCCTGTGTCTGGTACTATTCAATATTTTCATTAATGACTGAGATAATAGAATGGAGAATATGCTTATAAAATTTGCAGATGACACCAAGCTGGGTGGGGTGGCAAGCGTTTTGGAGGACAGGATTAGAATTCAAAATTGGAGAATTGGTCTGAATTCAAGATGAAATTCAATAAGGATAAGTGCAAAGTACTATGCTAAGGAAGGAAAACCCAAATGCACAACTACACAATGGGGATAACTGGTTAGGTAGTAGTACTGCTGAAAAGGATCGGGGGTTAGAGTGGATCACAAATTGATTATGAATCAAGATGATTCAGTTGCGAAAAAAACCAATAAAATTCTGGGATGTATTAACAGGAGTGAATGTAAGAGAAGGGAGGACAAGAAGTAATGGGCTTAATCTTCAGCAAGGTAGATTTAGATTAGATATTAGGAAAAACTTTCTAACTATAAGGATAGTTAAATAATGGAATAGGCTTCCAAGGGAAGTTGTGGAATCCCCATCATTGTATATTTTCAAGAACAGATTGGACAAACACTTGTCAGGGATGGTCTAGGTTTACTTGGTCCTGCCTCAACACAGGGGGCTGGACTTGATGACTTCTTGAGGTCCCTTCCAGCCCTACATTTCTATGATTTTATATTTGTGGTGCTTTGTTGGAATCAATGGGACTCCAGGCTGAATCAAACATTTAAAACACTAGCGCCTAGGCATTTGTGCATTTTCCTCACTTAATATTTATTCCATCATTTAGGGCTAAATATTCAAAACTGGTGTCCTATATTGTGCTAATGAAACCTGTATGTGTAGCAGTTGTGTGTGCAAAACTGCATTTGGGCTCACAAAGTGAGTAACGGTATAGGCAAATGGCACTTATGTTCACAATGATTAGTCAATTATCAGGTTTCCTTGCCTGTACGAATGTGGATTTTGCGTGCACAACCAGTGTACACAGCTTAGGAGAACAATTCTAAAAAAGTATTCCAGAATTAGGCCTTATATTACACATGATTTTGGCACAGAAATTTCAGTAAATTTCATGGCAGATGTGCAGGAGAAAAATGATAAGTCACAGAAAGGTCATCAAATAATGTAGTGTTTGCTACATCAACATATACAAGAGTATAGTGGTGGGGCTGAAAGGTGAGGCTCAGGGGCTGGCGGTTTTGGTGAGCGAGCTCAATCTGCACTTACCTCACAGTGACAGTTCCTGTACCACAGGGCCACAACTCCACTCAGGTTTGATCCATCTGCCCCTATGTAGATGGAGACGGAGGGGTGGATGGGCCAAACCTGAGTGGCACTCCCACCCTGTACAACAGGTCACAACATCACTCAGTTTGGGGGCTAATCAAATGTGGTTTTACAGCCATTTCCAAAATTTCTCTGACTTTATTCCAATTTCCATCACCATTGTGACCTCTGTGACAAAATAGTAGCCATATATGTGACCAATAGGCTATACACTGAATTTTTCAAGTCAAAATGACGGGTATTTTAGAATCTGGTTATTTAGTATTGTACAGTGGATGCTGAAATGCTTCATGGGCATCCTTTCATGAAAAAAGCCACTCTATGTATCTGCACAGAGTAGTTGAATAACGATTTTGATGAATAAACCGAGTCAGTTAAAGATAACAGATAGAAATGTAAGGGAAAAAAGCCTTCTTGTCTCCTAAAATAAAACAAGTTTCTTTAGATACTTCAGGTTAAAGTGATAGATTCTAACTTAAATGGCTTTTACATTCCAGAACAGGTTGCTTGAAATGATAGTCTTAGAGGAGCTTGACCTGCAACTTGCATGCTGCTATTCCATTGCCAGTCCAGCCCCATAATTCACCAAGGGAGAGTGACAGCTTCACCTATAAAACTATGTCTTCACCTCACTAGAGTTTTCTGGATTAGTCTCCCTGAAAATGCTAACTAAAGCTAGGCATATCATATCACTGTTCAGGACAGCAGCAGTGATGTTTGTGGAACCGTTCACTGTCTCATGGCTAATCTCCAAGATAATTTAGATTAACCTTGAAGGTCTTTGGAAACCACATTCCCCATGATGGACTATCCCTACTATATCAATTTTTGATCTTAAAGGTTTAACCCAAGCTGACATCACAATGTTAGATCAAAAACTTTAAAGAGAACTGTATAAAAATCTTTCCAATTGGACTTATTCTCCTTTTGCTTTAAACAGTTTTAATTCCATGGCAGAAAACAAAATATCTACTGTGAATAATTCTACTCAGAGAAAGCAAGACATCATCTCGTGTTTACCTTTTCACAAAACAGATAACTGTGGCAAATAGATGCTATGTATTAAAGACCTGTTCCTTCTCATATTTGGGACGGTTTTGAAATTGAGTAACGAGGGTGGGAATGGGAGGGTGTGCTTTGTTAGGCGACTAGAGGTACGATCAAAGAAAATCTACAAGCTTGGAAGTGTATCAAAAAATGGGGAGCAAAGCTTCTCTTAACCTGTTGGTGAAGGTATTCATGGCTATAAAATTTTTTAAATATATAGCACCTGCCCAAAGGCCACAAGCTACTTAGAGATACATTAAGAAAAAAAGTAATTTATCCATCAAGTCAACTTGCCCAAGATCCATCCTAAAGCAGGAGAAAAAAAACAAAACCAAACAACACAAAACTAAAAATGAAAACAAAAGCTTTGCATTTAGTCTGGAAAGATGCTAGTCTGCTGTGGTGCAATGGTTTATCAAAGAATGGAGCTTTGCCACAGTAGAACAACAGCATAATATGCATGGGTTTCAAGCACACTTTCCATATCTTGGACATCCAGTGCATCCCAGATTTTCACCAACAACTCACTTTTACTTACTCCCCGAGGCAGATGGGAGTAAGTATGTCACTGTCTAGTTAACTGGTAAATCACTTGATTGCCACCACTACCAATTATACTGACCACCCACCTGGCTTCCTCCCTGATACAAATCATAATAAAAAGAAACAGACAGAGGAAATGCCTGGAAAAAAAGAATCACCAGACAACTACAGCCAGTCTGATACAGACCGCTAGCTACCTCAAACAAACTCAGATCAAATGAACACTAGGACCTCAGCCTCATGATAATCAATACAAAATCCCTGATCAATAAACTATTCACCATCCATGATGTTATTGCTGATGAGTCACCTGACCTGATCTACATCACACAAAGAAGCAGGACCAGTCTTAGTTCATCTCCTCTCTTCATATATTCTATTTACCACAGATTTGCATATTAGAATGCTTTGGTATTAGATTTAATAAATCATTAGACTAATAAATAATAATTAAAATAATAAATAAATAAATTATTTGCGTATTAGCATTCTAACGTATATGCGTATTTTACCACAGGTCCATTTTCACACAGGACGAATTGGGAGGGGGAGTAATCCTTCTGTTGCCTTCTGGGATCAAATACAGGAAAAGTGCACTTGAATCAAAATTATTTAAATATATCCACTTAATCTGTAAGCCCAGAGACAAGACTCACGTAGGTATATGCTAATCCACTCAATTTTGGGGGCAGGGAAGAGTACGACCACTCTCCTTTCCTTTATGGCTAGATGGGAGGGGGGTCTAAAATATTTTTTCTTTTGCAGCTTTGGGTCACAGTGTGAAAAAATTTAAAATTTACTATGGTAATCTGTAAAACCTCACACATCAAAGGATTCCCATGTCTTTGGGATGGACAACAGAGTCAACCCTGCCAGTCTCAATTCCTGGGAAATAAGAGTGAGTAAGCTTGCAAATATATATGATTGGTTATGGAATAATAAAATTTTGAAGGTGAAGAAACCCGGTTGACCATTATACTATTCAATGAACTGTGAGAATTTTTACCTCCATCCTGCATTTCAAGTGCTAGTATCAGTGACGGGGTATAAAAGCAGCTGCAAAGTAATGATGCAAAGAGTCAAATGTCTTATGATTTATATACAAGATAGTAGCTGACATAACATTGTAGCCCATAACTGTCAAAGAGGCACCAGCTTTCTTTGAAAAACTTTTTTAGTTTCCATGTTGATCATGCTCTGGGGAGTAGTTGTGTGAGGTTTCTCTAGTCGCTATGATTTCAGAAGGACACAGTCTGCCTTCAAAGGCATGTTTTCTTGACTCAACGAATAAAGCAAAGATTTTAATAAAAATAAATGTAACTGTATAGTAGAAAAATTAGAGCTGAAAAAAATTACAAAAATGGATACATATTCGTTCCTTCTGCTTAAACGTGGAATTAAAAGTGAAGTGGAAGCTGATCTAAAGGAAAAGTAAGGCCAGAAGCTGAACCTTGATGCTGTACTGTTCCAGTTTTAGTGCTGGTCTAAGTGACCAACTGGAGTTTCACCTGGCATAAAGGAATCCCCAGGTAGCACGGAACGTGCATAATCAGCTCCTGGTGTACTGGGAACATGTCAAAAAAGGCACGTTGCCAGAGTGCGCTGCATTTTGGTAATCCCCAGCTACCACAATGTCTGCTTGGGGGCCATTTCAGGCAGCCATAAATTGAATAATTTTTGACTTCCTACCCTGAGATCTCACGGAGAGTATAGCTTAGCTGGACCCAAGGATCAGGGCTTAAGAATACTTGGGGTAGGAAGTGATTTTCCATTAGAGTCAAGCAAGGGGAGAGATAAGAAGTGTTCCAGTAGAATAGTGTTTCTGTGCCCAATTATGTGAAGTTTTTCAACAAACATTACACAGAGAGAAAGAAAGATACAGGAGATCTCAGTATGGGCCTTAACCTTCCCACCATCTCTTATTCCTCAACGCCTTACTTTTGGTGTTAGGTCCTAGGAGGAAAGAGACCTAGGCCCAGATTCTTGGGTTGCTGTGACAATGAAAAGCATCTGGAAAGATGCCCTAAAGGAATAGCTGAAGATACCCCCAATAGGCAATCTTAAGCGAGATCGGGACCAGGGGGGCAGAAAGGTGGCTTGGAGGATACACTCAGCATGGGTGAAGTGCTGCCCCATTGTGTTCTGCTACCTAGTGATGGATATCATCTTCAGGGGAAGGGATGGAACCAATTAGTCACTCTCCCTCCAACATTCAGTGATTTCAAAGGACAGCCTGAAAATTCCTCTTCCTCTCTTCAGGCTATTTAGGTGACATCCCCTGGAGTGGGTGACCTGCTCCCCCATAGTGGGACTCATTAACCACTCCAGTCATCTACTTTTTGAAAGTTAAAGTCACTTTGGAGCTTACGCATCATATTGCTGCACAGTACTGTGGAACAAGGAACACAGAAAATCAATCTATCTTTCTAGTTATACAAGGATCAATAATCTAAATTAGACTGATCTCTCTATAGCTGGATCTGGTATGGCAAATGTTATGTCTTGATGTCTGTATATTCTCATCGCACAGATATCTGACCCTCCCCGCATAACCACCCCACTGGTACAAGTGACCTTGGGACTATTCTCCTCACCTTGACTGCAGTTTGGCTCAAATTTCAACAAAAGATATAGTTTTTGTTTTAGGAACAGTAGAGTGATCCAGTTATGGCAGAGAAATGCTTGGGTTTCAAATGCTGTGATTCATGTCAGAATAAAATGTCACTACCAGGGAGGATTGCCAGCTCTCACAGGTTTTGGCAAGTTTTGCAATATTTGGTGTTTTCCTCAAAGTCCCAACTGCTGGAATCAAAAGATTACATGAGAATCTCCACTTTCTTTAAAATAAAAAGTAAGTTTCTAGCCCTCATAAATTAGGGAAAAAATCTTAAAACAGGACCCAAGTGCACCCTAAAGGCTCAGAAACCAGAAAGAAAATGCAAAGGGCCAATAATGTATGATATTTTTTAAAAAATCTCATGATTTTTAAGTCAATCATGATTTTTCTGACACCTGACTCATGATTTTTGACAGGTTGGACTGGCAATACCAAACAAGGCACTCTCCCTTGCTGGTCTTATGCCTTTTATAGACTTTGGACCCTTTAAGAGCAAGCATTCTGGGAAGTATGGTTCTCCAGAAAGGACTGAGAGTCTAGAGGTAACATGATCAAGGAATTAAGGGACTTTGGGGTCTATAAAAGAGGTAGACTGTTCTTAGTATGTGGTGACTAGGAACTAATTGGGAAACTGAAAGAGACCTGAAGGAGATGTTGGGGAAGGACTCTTCACAGTGGACTTGAGAGAAGGACCTCGGGGACAAAGTTGACAACTGGAGCCAAAAGGATTTGGGTTGTAAAGGTATCAGGATCAGCATGAATGATGTCAGCAGTCAGGACCAGGTCCTTCAGAGGTTTCAGACCTCATAATGTTGATATGTACAGCATGGGGGCTGGCCAGCTGTGGTTACCTAGAGATATTTCAAGAGCTCCTTTTATTCCTTCCAGTATTTTTGGAGCTTTTCTCCCAAATCACTTTTCCACTGTAGGTCTCTAATATCTAATTATGATATCACTGAAAGTGATGGATGGGGTGTCCATGGGGTGCCAGAATACATGCTATGTACTTATTACTAGAGAGTAGAACCATTTAAAGATCTATCCTAAATAATCCTTTTCTCTATAAAACTATATATTTTGAAATTAAAAATATAAAACTAACACAAATTAAATACAAAGAGCTTTGTGTAAAAATAGATTTCCTTGGGTTTTAAGAACGGGTATAAAGGGAATAAAGAATAAAGAAAAATACATTACTTTTCACACATGGTTAGTCATTTTGCACTTTAAATGGCATCAGATGGGCAGAGCTAAGTTTCACAGCCAAAAGAAAGCCATTGGTATTCCCTATAAATCAGGCTTATCTTTCCTTCCCTCTTCACTGAATTTGAACCAGATGCCATGAAGGACTAACAGAATATTTTAATTTTTCCAACAGGGAAAATAAAAGCAATGTAGAAAAAACATGTAAACCTTGCATAAAGAGAGGGAACAGATAACGCTGTATGGACAACCAATCATATCAAACAAAACCAGAAGGTACCTGTCTTCCTACTAATATTGAGACTAACAAGATAGGCAAAAAAAAAAAAAACTCTCCAGGACCACAGAGTTAGTTAAGTAGAATAAAATCCAGTGTTAATTTTCCCAAAGCCATGGAAGTAACGTTCATAAATGAAGCCCAGCAACTTAGTGTTAAAATGTTGGTAGGATTTTCAGTGGAGAAAGAGAGATTAAAATATTAACAGAAGTAAGAGGGGTCTTTATCATTCTTCAGATTCTTGTCTGCGATGGAGCTCTTTGATGCCTTCCTCTATCTGAAAAAGGAAGAGAGAAAATAAAAGTTGCCTAGATACGTTTGTATAAATGTGGTAAAATTTAATCCATCTGTGTACACACCTGGACATGGTGGGCCAAATTAATTGCTAGTTTTATCAGGCATAACTCCATTGACATCAATGGAATTCTCCCCACTTAAAAGAGAAATGAATTTGGCTGGTATATAAATCTGTGTGTGCACAATGGGCATCATTTTTCTTCAGACTGCTATAACTTCGTGTTTCTGAGAATTCAAAAGTGTGCTAGTCACTTATCAGACAAAGACGACAGATGTGTTCCCTGCCCTAAAGAGTTTACAATCTAAGCATATGATGAAGCAAGGAGCATCAAACAATGGGATAGGCAAAAGGAATGAGGGGAATAGATGATTAAGGTTACATTGATAATGTTGTGTGACTAATGAGCTTAATTGTAAGCACATCCAGGTAGGTTTAACTAATTATACACTAATGGTTTTACAGGGGGTGCTATGCCTCAAAGCATTATACAGTCTCCTGGGAATGCCCCCTCTGATATTCTAGACCCTTAAGGCCTCCACTTTTTGCAAGGACAAGTCCTGTAGCTCCACTACTCTGAGACTGGGCCTTCTGAATTCAGCACACTGTTTTCTCACCTTGGCTTTTCATCAGGTCCAAATGAGCTTAGCCCCTGGCAGAGACTTTACCCCTTTAAGGAGCAATGCAACCAAAATGTATTTGAAGTGACAAAGGGTAGCCAGTTTAAATTTAAAACAAGTTATTAGTCAACTGGGATGCAAATATGCAAGAGTCCTTATTTTAGTTTGGAAAAGCAAAACTTAACTAAATATTCATGTTAGCAGTATCACCTGCCCCTCTTTTCCAAAGCCTCTGGATTTCATCTCTTTTTTGTCTCTCTGCTCTGGGAAGCATGTATCATGGTCTCCTCACACCTAGTCCTTTGTCTCCAGTTGCAGTCCTGTAATGTTCATGTTTCGCTTTCCTTGGCTTTCAGTTGTTAAGTTAATAATCAGTCTCTGGTTCTCCATTGTATCTCTGAAGCAATTTCGTTTACATATAGACAGTTCTTGAGAGTTCATTGGTAGTAACTCAGACATGCCTACATGATACCCTTATAGACCTGTTGCAGAGACAAAATTAACTCCTTCACAGCCAGTGGGGACAACATAAAGTGACTAGGGAAATTGTCACACAGTTTTCATAAAAATGTTACAAAAATTTCCACACACATACTTGTATATATATAAAAATATCCCTAGCACATTTCAATCTAAGGAAAAGAACAAATAAAGAGAATTATCTAGTCTTGGACTCAAAGGTAACCAGATAACCCTTAATCAGATTTTAAACAGAGAAATAAAGAAAGCACTCTAGCTTGATGTAGTGGGAAAGGTTTATGTAACCTCCATTTTGAGTCTTAAATCAAATGTAGCCCTAACACAGAGCCAGTAAGTTCTACAGCAGAACACAAGTAGAGAAGGAAAGAAAATAAGAAAAAGAGCAAAGAGAATTAAACATGGTCCTGGATCAAAAGCGCTCCCTCCATCCAGCCTATCTACCTACCAAAGGAAAAAAAAAAGTAGTACACTATGGAGAAGACAAAGAAATAAGCCAGTTCTCTGAGGCAGAGGGCATTTCAGGCCATTTCTATTCTTTGTCTCAATACTCTTTAACACCAAAAGGGATACCAACATACTTGGATCTTCTTTGTCATAGACAAGATTACAAGGAATGTTGGTTTGAGTGCTCCTTGACAAGAGGAGCTCATAGTTATTAAGATTTTTCTCTCATTCAATGCTCATTGATCTTAAGCATGACCAAAATCAGACATCCTGACTAATTAGCATAGAGATAAGAAGCTTGTCAACATTGCAACTGGGTCTCTGAGGCTACAGGAGGTTAACTAATTGAATAAAACAATGGCACCCTTACAGGAATCCTCTTTGGGTTTTATCAGTTTTGATAAAGAGGCAGCCCTGACTATGTTGCCATATTTCTTAACTGGTTTTGCTGATGCTGGAAATCCAAGGTAGAGGCATATGCTTTGATCTATCCATCTGCTTCTTTGGGTAGTCTGTGGTTAGTAGCTTAATTCCTGCAAAAGGAATATTTATTTTTTGGGTCTGATCTGACCCACAGAACAAAGTCCCTAGAAACTTTGTTATATGAGGGCTTTGTTGCTTTCTTCCATCTGGGAATTAGAAATGCATAGTCCAATTCTGAAATACAATCTTTTGAAAGGATTCCCTGACAGTAAACATACGATCATTGCAGAATCCATCACTGCAAGGATGTCCTTGTGTTCTCCTTGCAGGTCACATAGTTCCAGAAAAACTAGGCAACCTGGAGTCTGAGAATAACGGAACCATGGTCTGGCTGGAAATGAAATGGGGAAGTTATCAACCTGGCTTGTTGTTCATGATCTCATCTAGTACTTCCCGCAGTGCTGAAAAGTGAAAAAAAGGTAACCAGGCTGCTTGAGACAGCAAAAACGTTTCATTGTGCTCACCTTCAAGCCTTTGAATGAACTCTTGGTGAGTCAGCTAGAATTGCTCTGGACTCTGCTCCATCAGAGCCATAGCTTAAAGTCACAAGCTAGCACTGAGAGTACGGAAGGTAACTTTGTCTTGTCCAGAGTCTTAGAAAAGATGATAAATAACAGTGTAAATTGAAGTAAATCTGAGGTGTACCAGACAAAATCCTCAGATGACTTGGATGTGAATGTATGTGAAAACCACTGCTAATACAGCTCCATATACAATATTCATTTGCCTGACAGCGCCGTAATCCTGTAATTCGCATTGATGCATTTATTGATGGAAATGTAATTTATGGCCATAGTTAGTCAGAAACGTCAACGAGGCAATAAAATGAACATAGATGAAAACCAAGTAGAACATCTGACCCATTCTAAAAGTAATTAGTAAAATAAATAGGTTCAGCAAGGGCTACATTTTTTCAGAAGGACAAACCTCCCTTGAAGCATGTACAGTTTGCACTTGCAAGTCTATTTCAAGCACAAATCTATTCTACAGATACAAATCCATTTTGCAATTGCGAAAATAAGGTGAAACATACAATTCCTGCCACATGTGATATACACTTCAATTACAGTACATTTTATTATTCTGTAGCACACAATAGAACGTAACCCATCATAACCTTGACACAGAAAGATGTGCGCCATAGCAATGTAAGTCACCAATATTAGAATAACTGGTCATGCCACTTTTTACTGGTGAGGGGTAAGTATCTACAGATAGTCAAGTTGATATTTTCTGTGGGAAGAAGAGGCTGAAACTAAATTGTTCACCAATATCATCATATACACAGCTAAGAGTGGATTACTCAAACAGTTATTTTGTGCTGTTGTGGTTTCCAATGTATTTTGTTGCATTGTCTGTGGGATTCAGTTAAACACAGTGGAAAAATGTATACCACTGAGCAGTCACCAGGATTATTTGGAATGATATGACAGCAATTTCTTTATCTACAAAAGCAATTAGAGGTGGTGTCTCAAATGAACTGGTTGCTGAGCAATGCTTAAAGTAACACCCAGATCTCTCTTCATGCTTGCCCTGTGTGGCACATGACAAACAGTAGTGAACTATTAGTAGTTATTGACATTTGTCAGCTCTGGGTTTTGTAGCAGGAAAACGGAAATGGCAGCAATCATGCCCAATTTAGTTCCTCGTGATGTCAGGGCTTCATGGGCCCTCATACACACATCAAGAAGCACCCAGAAAAGGTTTGCAGATGTGCAGAAGGCAGTCAGTTATGACAGTGATGTTGCCAATGTTGCACATGGATCAACTAACGATTAAGATATCAAAAGCGATCACTGTAGCTTACTGACAGCTGGCTCAATTGTTTGCACCTGTTTCCCCCTGCATTACACATATGTCTGGAATGGATTACCCTGGCTTGTGCGAGACACATTTCACCTTTTCACACCAGGATGTACTCCAGCAACATCTCTGCTAAAGATCATGCAACCCTTTTTAGTATAGGGGCCAGGAGAGAAAAGGAGACAATTTGTTGTTTCTTTGATGAAGGCTTCCAGTTGCTACAGTAATATCATTAAAGCAAGAACCTTTTACACCCATCCATGGCATTCAGCTCTTGAGTGAAAGCCATTAGAATACATAGACTCAGGCATGGGTTTGACTTACAAAATCTCGATCCAAAGCTGGGTTTGGATTCCAACTTGGGGATCTTCTTCTCTTTCTAGCACTATGACTACATTGGGACTCTGGAGATTTGTGTTCTCTTCTTGACTTTGACAGAGACGGTGTCAAATCACTATGGACCAGGCCTCAATTAGTGTAAATTGGCACATCTCCATTGACTTCAGTGAATCTACGTAGATTTATACCAGGTGGGAGTCTGGTCTTTAGTCTCTCAGTGCCTCTCCATTCCTCATTTAAAATTGCCCTCTCTTGCAGGGATGTTGTGAAGAATGTTTCAGTAATGTTTGCGAAGTGCTCAGCTACTACAGTGAGGGAGGTCATTTATCAAATAAATTAACCCACCCCTTCACATGACTTCACGGAGCTCAGTGGGCAATAGATTGGCCAGGGCTTTTTATCTAGGAGTTTTGTTCTAGCTCAGCTCTGCATAATGGGAACAATTTAAAAAAGCACGTAAGACATTGGGAGCCTCAGTCACATAATTTTACCCCAGATGTCTTCAACTGATTTTAAATAAACCTTGCAAATGTTAATATGAATATTATTATTTATTTGTATGTCCATGTCATTAGAACTGGTGAAATATATCCCAGTAACTGATTCAGTTATATTTTCACACACAGAGGAGACAAGTGGGGCTCACTATGGTTTGTGGCGTTATATTGGAATGGTTTAGAAGCTTCCTTGAGAGGCTACCATTCTTCTTGGGCCATACTACTACCAAGTTGGATCCCTCTCTATGACAAATAGAGGGTGCTGGTAAAACAGCATTCTCCAAAAGGGGCCCTCAACTCTGAACAAGCCACCACCTCAGAATTAAAGGTCTGGGCCATTGACACTTCAAGATCTAGCTATTTGTGCAGTCTACTGCTGTGGAAGGGGTATAAACTGTGATAGCAGCAGAGCTCTGCAGTCAGGGTGAGGTGAGGAGTAAGCTAAAATTTATTTTTGTTTGTTGCTGTAACTTGCGTCATAGTTTCAGAGTTGTGGATAGTTTCCTCTCCTCCCCCCACCTTTTCAAAAATAAAGCCAGAGAAATTAAATAAAAATAATAATAAAAAATACATAAAATAATCAGACACCTGCCTGGCATTCATGGACATATTCATGAATTTTAGCATAAATTATTATTTATTCAAAAGTTCCTCTCAAAGATGCATTGTTAACTATTCATTATTCCCCTGTTTAAAATGTGTCAGTCATCCAATCAGGGTGCAGAACCCACATCCCCTACATCATCAATAGAGAGTGGTACACAGTCAAAATGAACAGGTCCCAAACCTGAGTCCACATATTTTTAGACCAAACTATTCAGCAAATAATTTCATATAAAAATATTCTCAAGGAAACTAGTGTCAGCTATGGGAGGTGAGCTAGATTTCTTAATAACACAGCTCTCGCATGTAGGGATGAGTGAAAAGCAGAGGTTTAAGACAAAGCCGAAAGCACATTTTGATTACTTATATATAGGAATCAAAGCTATTACACCATGGAATTTCCAAATTATGTACAAAAATCTTTCTAGAAGGTGAGGCTGCCACATAGTGTGGCTTTGTGCATGTGTATTACTAACTATTGCTCAAATTCAGAGGTTGCAACTTTGTTTTTATGAAATAAAATTTAAAAAATCCAGGTCAACTTTATGGGATTAGAATGCTTTGATTTGCATTGTTATCCATAGGTATTTTATTCTGATTTTATTTTCATTAAAAGATTTGCATATTCCTATTCCAAGTCTTTGGTTTCTGATATTTAGTGATTTTCCCATTTGAATTTGAGCAAAATCTCTGGAAGAAACTATGTTAACGTGATAGCGTTGACATCTTCGTATGAATAAACAAAGCAAATCCAGATTGCTTCTGAAACAGATTACTGTTTTACTAATTTTTATAGATCTTATCACAGTATCACAGCTAAACACTTTACAGAACGTAAAATAAATATCAGCAATGCATGGGGAAATCAAGATCAGTCCTTGTTGATGGTGAATAATATTTCAGTCTGTAGGCTTATTATCAAAAGGATAGGCTTTTTGGGGGGGGGGGGGAGGGGAAGGGAGCATTACAGAATCAATAAGCAGCACACAGATAAATACATATTTTCATGCCATTTCTAGCTCATGGGCAAGCTGATGCCCAGGCACTTACCCTGTCTCCGTTCTTTTGAACTTGACCAGTCAAGAAAAGCTAAATCCTGCTATGTGTAGAGTATCTGCGAATCCCACTGCAGTGAATGGCAGGACGTTCTTAACTGATAGTAGTGTGACTTTATGGTGATATAGGAGTTCACTGAATGTAGAGAACTAGATATCAGAGTTCAGAACAGATCAGACTCAAGCAGACCAAGTCTTGTCCACTGATCAGCTATTAAATAATATTTTTCATCAGGAATAATAAGATTCTTACAATTTGACAATGCCATTATACAATATTGCATGCTCTGGTTTCTGTTCAGAGAAGTATTGCCTAGTGGATAAAGCACTGGACTGGTACTCAGGAGACTTGGGTTTTATTCCTGACACTGCCACTGGCCTGCTAGGTGTCCTTGGGCAAGTCACTTCCCGCTTTGTGCCTCAGTTTCCTCATCTGTAAAATGGAGTTAATGAAACTAACCTTGTTCATAAAGCACTTTGAAATCAACTATTTAAAAGTCCTATATAAGAGCTAGGATTTTATTATTATTATTTCTATCTAAACATTTATAGTAAGCCTCACATAATTAACTAATTTTTTTAGATAGTTTTTGTGATATGATCAAAACATTACTACTATTTTGATCTTTTTCAGTGTGACTTCAAGATGGATCCTTTTGTTCCATAAAATGAGCATCAGTGCTTTAAAGAATGAGAAATGAAAAGAATACCATTCTCAGCACCATTTAGCAGTCTACCTGTACACACAGTATAACAAAACACAGTTCAAAAACAGTTATCACCCAATCAGGTAGGAAATGATAATCAAAACCATGGTATCCTTAAGATAAGCTACCTTATAATCAGTGGAACAGCAGAACATTTCAAATAAGTCTTTGTGTATGGCGCAATAGTGAATTAAGTTCAAACGATACCATAAGGGTCAAATTGTCAGTCAAGACATTTTCCCCAGTTTAGTTCATTCAGTTAATCTGCCCCCTTTCAGTACTTACCAATACCACAAATTGGAAGGAGGGGCCCTGGAAAAGGATAAACCCATTCAACTGCTTTTCACTTGTGCTTTAAGTCATCTCTGGTTTGAGCTGTTAAGGTTGAATTCTGATGTCATATACAGACTGTGAGTGCATAACGCTGCATATGGTATCTTGTAAAAATCAGTTACTGTGTTTGAACATGCAAGAAGATTAGCTCACTTTACAAAATGTGTGTCAATCTATAGACATGTACAACAGGAAACAAATATCGGACTCTAACTCAGTTGTTTTATTTTCTCTTAAACAGTTTACGGCCGGATGTCTTTTAAATCTTTGTTTGCTTTTATTTGTTTTTGTTCATCCTAAACAATCTGACCCTGGCTACAGCCAGGCCTGTCTGAGGGATAGACAGCAGCTGGATTGTGCCAGTGATTTCCAAGAGAGCCAAACATGCATTCAGAGTCCTGTGGTGTTTGGTCTAGGCAGATGTGTGTTTAAACTACTGAGGCCTCATGGAAAATTTTGAAAAACGTTCTGTACAGAAAAAAATTTTCCTTATGTCATATTTTCTGTGTTCTTTAAGTCTTTTTATTATTATTATTGCCGAGGATATCTGCATTTTTTGTTACTGTATTTCATAATTAAATCAAATATTTTTAATTTATATATTTTGACTCATCGGTCTCTCTCAGTACATTAAACTTTAAAACAAAGATAGTAATTAAAATACATTACAAAGATCATTACTAAAAAGACATCCCAACTCCAAAACAAACAACTCCCTTGTCATCTCCCTGTCACTCCATCAATTCCCCCACCCACCCAGGAAAAGACTAGGACTCCAGGATCTTTTTTTCTTAGACATTTATGTGCCGCTGCTCCTGATCCTTACCTGAAATCATTATTTTACAAACATGAGTTAAGTATGTGGGGTTACAGGAATGGGACAAATATTAATTGCAGTACATGATCAGATTACACAGATAAACTGTCATGCAAGAAGGCCCTGGATTTTTGGAAAATTGCAGTTCATAGGAAAAGTGGTTTTTTTTTAAAAACAATTTAGCAAAATTAACCTGAAGATTTAAACCACTATTTGCCCATAAAGAATCCCACATGTGCACATAACAGCCAAATTTAGTTGATAACTGTACTTACACAAGCTTTAGTGTTATTTGCCTATACAATTCTTAATGTTGGCTTACATTAGACTAGAATCCAGTCCTGCATATCAATCTCAGACAAATTCTCAATGAAGTCAAAGAATGGTAGTTTTGCCTCAGGACTGCAGGAGCGGGTCCAGGGCTCAAAATATGATGGAGTGGGCTAGAATACACTTAGAGTTTTTCCTGGAAAATGTGCAAAATGTGAACTTTAATTTTAAAAGGGTGGGAATGCCAGGGGAGAATGCCCCCCTTCACAGAGTGCGGTGGGTGTGGTAATATCTTTTATTGGACCAATTTCTGTGGTGAGAGAGAAAAGTGTTTTCAGGTCTTCAGATTTTGCTCTGAGCCCCGCACTCTTTCAGATAATTACCACTGAGTGAGGCCTGTGGAGGAGGGAGTTGGAGAGCGAGCCTGCCCCGCACTTACCACGCAGTGGTGATTCCTGTCCCACCGGGCTGGGCCTGGCTCCCTGCTCCCGGCACTGCAACCAAGTACACATGATTGTGACACCTGGTTTGGCCCCAGGACTCTATCATGACGAAAGAGCCATAGGGCCAAATTCCAGTGAGTGGTTTGGTTTGGGAACCCACTCAAACAGGGTGCCTGGGGCTAACTGCCTCTTTGGATTCACCTTCTGGCTGGGCCAGGTGCTGAAGTAGCCCCTGTGAATGCTCACAAAGCATCCACTGAACAGGTGAGGGTTATTTACATCTCTAATGAACAGGGCCAAACTGGCAAGGCTATAGCCAACACTTCCACTCTGTACAGGAGATAAAACAAAGCTCATTGTCTGAGCAGTGAATCTTTCACTCACAAGAGGCCATGCAAAGCCTCTCTGTCCTGAAACAGTGGATCGGATTCTAGGCACAGAAGACAGTTTGTGCTGTGGAAACCTTCACAGGCTTTGCCTTTGTCCCTGTCTCATACCAGGGGAGAAAGCACTGGCTAAAGGTTAAGCGGGATGAGCGTGAGAGGCTCCTTCTGAGTAGAGCTTGTCATGAACTTCTCAACTAAATATTTTTTTGTTGGAAAAGGATTTGTCGAAACCCAAATCTTTTCACAGAAAAGTGTGCCCTTGGGAGAGCACAGACTTGAATCTGGGCTGCCCATCTCTCAGGTGAGTGCCCAAACCACCAGGCTATTGGAGATTTTGGTGTTTTTCATGAAAAATTTCAAAAGGGCTCGATTAATTCTGTATTGGCGTGAAAACAAATGTCAAAACTGCTGAAATTTTTAAGAAACAGAGCTCTTGTTTTCCAGCCAGCCCCAATTTTGAGCCCTGCCTCTCTGGGTTCCCACCAAAACTGTTCTGTTGTGTCATTCCGTGTGTTTGCTCTGTCTCCTGCCTCCCTCCCTGCTCTGTCGCTGCATTGCTTAAAGGGCAGGCACAACAAGCTGCAAGAACAAATGTTTCCTCCGCTTGCAGGGAACAGTGTGTACTGTTGCAGAGAGCTTCATTCTTTCTCTAAGCACTCATTGTACCATACCTCTCCCAGGGTGTGTACTATTCCTAAGGGATAACAGGGGAGGTCTGACAGTTACAAAAACTGGAATTGATTGCAAAATGATTTCCCCTCATTTTATTATTATGATTACAATTATCATTTACAAAATGATTTTGCTTTTGTAGAAAATTTTGGTTGGGGGTTGAGGGGCGTTAAAAACCAGACTCTGAAAATCTTGCCAGAAACGAAAATAAATTGATAAAAATGTGATTTTTGAAATATACAATTGGACATTTTTCACAGAAATATCCCTTTTGTCAAAAAAAAGCCATTTTCTATTAAAAAAAAACATTTTGACAGAAAATTTTCAACGAGTTCTAAAAACAATTGTATTTTAAAGTGTTTCTAGTAATTCAGTTAAGCTAAACCATGATCCATTTAAAAGATGCATGTTTTATTCTAGTCTTATTTTTCATGTATTTCTACATTTATATACAAGTTTTTGTCTGATTCTTATCAGCACAATATGAGAGCTACATTTAAAGTAATGAATTTATCCATAAAACTTCTCTGGGGGTATGATGTCCATTTTACAGATAGGGAATTGAGGCAGAGTCAGACAGAGATTTAAATGATTTGCCCAAGGTTTCACAGATAATCTATAACAAACCTTGGAACAGGTTCCGGGTCATCAGTCTGAGTTCAATGCATCCTTCCTCTTAGAATAATTGGTCTTTTTGTCTACAATATTATTAACAAAGGGGACAAAGTAACAAAGAATGGTTACTTCTCCCTAGTCATGTTCAGGCTATCTTTGTAAGTATGATGTCATGATTTGTGATCACTCACATGCCATGCTTCACTGCTTTGAGAGAAAAAAATACTTCTTTAGCCTTAGGGCTATCTGACTGAAGAGTAAATGGTTCACTGTCAGAAAACATGCTATCTTGGTCAAACGAATCCCTCCCTAGTATAAGGCCATGAGCAGTACAGATGTGTCATAATTTACTGTTTAATGATTACTCACAGATCAAATAATGTTCACTTGATTACCACATCTGTAAAATACTCCGACTAAAAGCACAGGACATTTTGTACAGAATGATTTAGATAAGCAACCTGTTATTTATAAGGACAGCAACTTTGTGTTAACGTTACTGATGCATAAACTGGCAAAGTCTGCTTCAGTTTAGTGCAAGAGGAAAACAAAGAATCTCAGAGCTTTCATTATTATAATCTTGCTTAGACGGCCTCTCTTCAGCCTGGTCTTTCATTTAGACAGCACCTGTAAAGCCATTCGTGCCCTCTCTGTGTCCTTTTGGTCATCCTCCTCTTCTTCAGCGAGATGTTTATTATTCTGCATGTGGGTTATCAGACTAGGTTGAATTATTTCCCCTGGCTCTCTAAAAGCCTCTCGCCATGTCCACAATCAAATTAAGCATATTGCATGGGATCATTTCTTTGAAGCTCATGTTGGGTTTGGGGACTAAACCAGCTACAAAAGCATGAGCACAATAGCCAGGGAATCAGCAGGTTCCTGTGACGTGACTATTGTTTTTTTCCCTCCTGTTTAGTAACAGGTGGTATTTATCTAAGCAGCCTGCACTGGGCAGCTGGCTGATGGGTGCTTCCAGCTGGACATCATCTCTCCATTTAGCTCAACCACACCTGCTTCAGACAGCAAACAAGAGCCTTTTTCATCTTCAATGTCTGCATGAAAGGGTTGTATGAGGGGGAGGGTTTGTGGATGGTAAGGGGGGCTGAGGAATCTTGGACCAATCACGCGTCTTTCAGCTGTAATATTTCATAATGTCTGCATATCCCATCTGGTCTTGTACCAGAGAAAAAGAATTAAGTCTAAGGGTTTTTTCTTTGTTTTGCTCTGTCACACTACTCTCTTTAACACAGCCAGTTCATTATCTCTTGCTATCATTTGATCAGATTTGTCTTCCATTAAAACTTCCTTTCCCTTGAAGCAGACAGTGACATGAGTATGCATGCCTCTCCAGGCTTTTATTGTTCTGAATTAAGAAATGGTAGAATAGACTCATGAAAGATTAATGACTTCCTGCAAGCAACTTTGTACCTGAGGACAAGCAATTACAAAAATATGTCCAAAAGAAAACAAGACAGGATGTTAGAGTGTACTGGCCAGGTATTTCCTGGCAGACAGCAAGCTTAGCTTGTTCCAGTGCCAGCTTATTTAGAGCTAAGGAAACTTCTGTCTTGAACTCATGTATCATATTTTGTTTTGTACATTAGTAGCAATGTTGTCTTTGTAACAATATATATATAACTGACACTGTACAGGTATTTCCCTTGATGCATTGATTGTACTTGTGTTTGCGGGCATGTGCTTGCACTGGTTTACGAAAGCTGATTGTCTGACTTTAAGGCTAAACATTAAGCGCTTGTCTTCACTTACCTGGGAGATTCGGCGGCAGTCGACCGGAGTTACGCAAATTACGCAAAAACCGTGTGTAACTCCAATCAACTTCTGTGCTTCTGTTCTGTGCGCCGTCTTCACTGCACTGCGCCGACGGGAACCGCGTTCCTGTCGACGCAGTGCTACACCACTTGAGAAGGTGGTCTTAATATGTCGATTTCTGGATCGACTGAGCGGGTTTTCACTGACCGCTCAGTCGATCCAGAGAAGTCGATCTGTTGGCAGTGAATTTGCCACCATCAGTGAAGACATAGCCTAAGACTTGATCACAAAATATATTTTTTCAGTAAATTGTTTCATCTTTATCAATTCTCATCGTTTCTGTACAGAGTGATTTTCTGGTTTATTTTGTAAAATTTGCTTTGAGAGTCAAGACAGGAGCCTGAAAGAAACTCTATATACTGAGTACTTTAAAAGTGAACATTCATCATTCAGCTAACTTTCTGTCACAGCCTTTGAGAGAGATCAGGAACTGAAAAGAGTCTGTTTCTCTAAAAAGGGCATCAGAAGTGCCCTGAGAACTGACTGAAACTCGTTTCTATTTAGAGGAAGCACAGAACTATTTTTCAATTAAGCACAAATATTTATGTCCAAATATCATGGAAGGTCTGAGTTAAACCCATAAAAGCCAGAAAATTTAGAGTGGAGGCTTTTCAATGCATTCTTAACTTGGCCAGTTGTTCTTAGGGAGTGCAGCACAGATGGTATGTGAGATCACCCCTGCAATAAACAGGCGAAGCAGATGACTTGTGTAGTCTTAATTGTCTCACTTTGTTGGAATTGGCACACTATAAGGACCCTAATAATATCCTCGCTGATGGACCAGGTTCCAACATGATGGTCCCCTAATGTGGTTAAAGTGCTATTCCATCATTTTAAAATCCAGATGGGACCCAACTGTGTTTTAACCATGTCTACAAACCATGAAATAGCCTTTCTCTGTCCAGGGTCCTGTCCAGGGTCCCCAACATTGTGGCAGTTCAAGTGTAGATGGGTCCCCAGGCCCAATCTGTATGAAGGTTTCAAACCATGGGCCCAATCCTGCTCAGCAGAGTTTAGTTATTGACCCAAATGAAAGCAAGGTTATGGCCAAGGTAGGGGAATTTTGTTTAATTAAAGCACAATTTGCATTAAAGTTTGCAAACTTTGAGATGCTTGAATTAAATGGGCTATAGACATACAAAAGTAGCTCTTCTGTAGGTAGTGCTAACATGTGGTACTATTTCATTACTTTAGATGGGCATAGCAATACTTACCTACTTCCTGAGAAGGTTACAAGGCTTATCCTTTTGAAATATTCAGCCAAAAGACAGTAAAAGTATAAAATACTATTATCATGATACAATATCAGTACACAGTGCCCTATATTTTGACATTAAAGTAGATTTCAAAGTGAACACCCTAGATGTGAAACTGCTGTTACTCTGGAGTAGCTAATTGTGTATTTTTGTTGCCTTCTCAATATCAGCACAAGGGGTTAAATACATTCTTGATATAACACACAAAGGATGTTTTTGGCCCAAGGGGCTTGAAAAACATTACCACTGAAACTGAGTTATTCTTTTTTTATCTATCATAATTTCTAGAGTGAACGTCCGAAGTCCCAATTTGTGTTTGATGTGTTCCAGAAGAATGAGAAACATTTTTAGTGAAATTATCCTTTGTTTTAATGTAGATGTGTTTTTTAAACCAATGGCATTATAGAGCCATTGCTAAGAAAGGAAACGTATCCATCTGTTTCACACCCTCTATATACATAGGGGAGGGTGGAATCACAATGTATTTCACAATTATGTAAGCAAATAGTAAACCCAGAGTGTTCTGAATGCACATGGATGTGGCTTGCACAATGCAGTCTGCAGCTGGGGACGTATCACAAATTCTTATTCACAAATGAAGTGACAGCTGCTCTTGCCTGATAACAAGAGCATACTTATTCAAGGCAAGCTGAACTTCCATCCAGGAGTTTTTATCCTGACCTGTTTATGAGATGCTGAATTGAGTTGTTACGTAAGTGTTAAATAAAGAATAAGTCCATTTCTTACAAGTAAGTGATACCCCGGCTCACCCTGTTAAATATGATCACCTGCGCAAAGTGAGAAACAACTGGTTCATTCTAAAGAACAGTGATTGGTGCCAAAAGTGGAAGAACTGAATAAAGCAAAAAGAAAAAACTAGATCCTCCCTAGGATGTTAATGATACAATGTTATTTCTCTCTCTCTCTCTCTCTCTCTCTTTCTCATTCATACACAAAACCTAGAGCATGTGAAAATATGACACAGCCCTTTTCATTATAACTTTAGCTATGACCAGAGCCATCTAAACTCAGCTAGTGTTCATCTCCATTGATACCAATAATAATTAGTTAAGACTTTTGCTCAGGAGGGCCTCATATCAAATCTCAGCCATTGCTGCTTGCTGGGTTAGAAATTCCTTCTCTTTTCAGCCCTGACTGTCTGATCTATGTTATGTGGTTAGGAGCCATCTTTCTTGGTGACCATTTAGCTGTGGTCATCTTTTACAACTGCTAACAGTGAGGGAAATATGCAGGGTTAATGGAGAGAAAATTCCGCTGCTCAAAACATAAGCAATCTGTCCCATCCAAAGTTTCAGCCTGGAGATCAGTCTCAGTATCCTGGGGGCTGAGCTGGCTCAGTCAGTCCATTATTCTATAAAGTTTTCTTCTGGTGATAGTGTACTGGGAAGACTAATATCATAACTAACCCACTAACCTTCTGACAGACCAATGGAGACATTTTCTGTCATCTTCAATAGGAAAATATGTTGTAATTTTACTCTGTGAACAAGGGCACTAAAAATTCAGAGGAATGACAAACTAATAATGTATCATTAACATAGTATTTTACAACTTCAAAATGGTGTATAGACACAAACTTCCCTCTATTATTAATCCCATTGTACAATGGGGATGCACACTGAAGTTCAAATTTGCCTCAGGTGTAGATCCACTGAAATCAATAGCGTTAGATTAGGGATATATGTGGCTCGAAGAGAGTAAGTGACTTGACCAAAGCCCCACAGTAAATGAATGGCAGAGTCACTAGTTCCTTAAGAAATTCTTGTATCCGAATCCCATTATCAGATCGTTAGCCCATATGGTCTCTCAGTAAAAATGCTGAGAGCCAAACAAACTACTACTAATCATAATTTTTAAAATTAAAAAACATACACACTATTCAATTTTACAGTATTTAAGATACCAGCTTTCAACTCTGTGAGAAAACACACACAGCCAAATCTTCTATTGCTTCAGTGTTATTTTCCTTTACATTTAAGTTTCCTTATTCCATTTTAAAATTTAGTTTTACTTCAACTAATTTATTTACTGTAGTTTACTTGGCAATGTCAAAGCTGGCTTGCTAGCAGTCTCCTGTTTTTCATTGCAATTATTAAAGTAATTTTCAGACTGTGGAGAGATAAGTGGATTTTTAAAAAATCTATTACTGCCAAGGAACGACTCTATAAAAATATCAATCCCTGTCTTCCAGAGCTGAAATCCCATTACCTGAAATAATGCAACAGATATTGAACATGGGAGTTCTGTGCATATCTTGTGATCTATCACTAATAATCTGCTGACGTGCATGGCAAAAATTAATTGCTGTTTACTTGGAAAACACAAAAAGCCAGGTTTGTCTCTGGCAAGATCATTCCAAGAAAGCTGGAACAATACTTAGCTGGTTGTTCTCCCAGCCATTACAGTGTCAGCTGAAATAAAGACTGAAATATATGAAATGAACAAAAATAGTAAGTTGAAAATTACTCTTTGCAGATAAACACAATAAAAGGTTCCTAAAACAATGTGTCCTCTCTTTTTGTAAACTATTATCTTAATTTCTACCAGAATCAATTTTGCAGTGGCTCTCTATTGTGGAATTGTAAAAGGACCAGTAACCTGATTTATTAAAATACGTGCTTGCGTTAAACTTTGACTGAGTGCCTGTAGGTCTTTCAACAACGGGACTTAACATTGTGACCTAACATTTAATGTATTAATCCTTATTTTATCCTGATACCAAGACTCTTTGCTGTATTAAATCAATCCAGGTTAATTCAGAATTATGTCTCTCCCACCCACTATCAATAGGTCCACTGTTGGTTTTCCCTAGAGCTGACCACCCAGTTTTATGAGAATCTGCAGTGAATTAGAAAATCTGACATTGCTGGAGGAGCTGGACAGCTAGGATATGACTTGTCATTCCTCCTATACAATACACACTCTTTGTCTGCTATCTCTTAAACTAACCTGACATAACTTAGCCTCCTGGTCAATGGTACCTTTATTCTCTCAGAAGGAATGCCTTGCTCACCGGCATTATTAAGAAATTTCTGGACAATGTTTAGTGGCTGTGCAATAATCCAAGGTTCTATTAAAAAGCCATCTGGGTAATTAATAGCACATTTGTTCTCAGCCTCCTCCCAATTTGTCCATTAGTGGAATAAAAGCACAGGACAAAGGGTAATGTGGTTCAGTTCTATTTTACAAGAATTCTTCAGGAAGTTGAAAACACATGATAGTTTTCCAAAGATACATATGTTTATGGGCGCTCAGTGAGAGCAGCAAACAGTGAAACCCACAGGCTTTTAATCAGGCTTTCCCACTGTCAATAGCTGATTGACTTAAGAAACTCACATAGAGCATTGACTGCTTTCTCCCGTACATTGACAAGGCCCAGCATGAGAAGAGAGGGGTGTGTGATTTGCCTATATAATTTCCTGTAAATTAAAACTGATAAAACAGATTCCAAGATCCATGTCATGGCTCCACATCAAAACCAATACAAATAACTTTTATACCCTCTCTCACCTGGTAGTTGAAGGCTTTTCTGAGGTTTCTTTTTAATGTCTCCGCTTGAAAGCAGGATTACAGCCTTAGGCTGCAATCTCTATGTAAGTGTTTTTCTCCTCTCTTTTATTCTTCCTTTCTTTTTCTTTTCCCTTTAAAGCATCTGAAGAAGAAACACTTTGAGATTTTAGAAGTCTGTGGTTAAAATCGAGGAACAAGCTCCAAGCAGGCTTAGGTGCTTTTTTCCCCCTCCTTACTCTTATAAGGCAGATAATTACCACAGTTTTGTTTCAGCTGGCGTACAAAAAAAAAAAAAAAAAAAGCCAAGTCTGCCTCTTCTAAACTACCATGCAAAATTTGTTGAGAACACAAGAGTAAGGACTACATCTTAGCAGTAGGAATCTGTTGTTGTACAGCAAAATGCGTGCTCTCCCATGATGCACTGTCTCCCCTCACCAACAGGGGAGACCATGCACCATCATAGGAAATATAGTCAGACCAGGGAGCTTGGCCTTTAGAGAAGAATGGGAGCATAAGGCACTTGAAGAACTCTAATGAAGCACCACAGGAGCATTTCCAAATTCAAACTAATTTCCCTTTTTGACAAACTTGCGTTTTTTGATTTTTGCTGAGAAGTTGAAATTTTCTGAGGAAAATTTTAACCAAAATGATTTCCCCCTCACCCAATTTTCCCCCCAGAATTTTCTATGGAAAAACCTCCCATTTCCTCATCAGCTCTGATATATATAATGAATGCTAACACATGCAAAGTCATTTACACACACACAGGTTATTTTTAGTTGAATAGAGAATATTGGGATTGTAGTCTGGACTGCAGCCAAAGCAAAGAGAGGATGGAGCGTAGAGGCATAGACAACATGCACAATGGGTTTTTAGGTTTCCTTGCACTCATATTACCACTAACTTTGTGTCAGAGGGCCCTTTCCACAGCCGTATGAATATTTGTTGGCACTTTACAATCTTAACGTGCCTGTAAGTACACTGCATTTACAAAGCAAGAGTTCTATAAATACTCAAGGAAGTATAGGTTGGTTATTGTGTGCACCAAATGTGTATTTTGTTTGCATGATGTATGCTCAGGGTATATAATGCAGCTTTCAAATTGTGACTCTTTAAGGTCACAATACCAAAAAGACTTTAAGTATGTGCTTTACTTTAAATATGAGAGTTGTCTCATTCAATTAAATCATGCTGATCACATGCTTAAAAGTTAATTACTTGTTTAAATGCTGTGTTGAAGTGGGGCCTAAATGTAACATATCACAAAACTCTTCATCACAAGGGAGAGCCATTATTAATTATTATTAGTGATTTGTATTACAGTGGTGCCCAAAGTTCCCCATCAGGATCAGATCCCTTTTGTGGTAGGTGAAGTACAAATATAATTTAAAGACTGCTTTAAAATAACTCCAGAATGAATAACTTAAATCCTAAGTGTCTCTTAGTGGGCAGGGCTAGCAGTGATTCTGAGGTCTCTGATGAACCGGGCAGTACAGACTGTGACAGTTTCTAAAAGAATTAAATGGGCCAAATTCAGCTCTTTGGAATCTTGTCAATTTCAGTGGAGTTGTACTTGCTTATTACCCTATGCTGAACTGGCCTATGTGCTTTCTCATTCTTTCAGCACAGTGCACTTACTCTTATGCATACACTGTCATAATGTTCCCCAGTGTTTCAATTGTGTACTTTCCACCAAAATGTATTCTTTTTCTAAGAAGTTTGATCAAGCTCAATCCTCATCTCTCCTCTCTGGTGTACGTTCCCATACCCCGTACTGTACAAAACATAACAACTTACTACAAAAGGAGCCTGAGGACCTTGAGCATACATGCAAACATCCTGTGTGGTACAGGGTCTGTCAAAACAACACACAGAAATGGGCTAATGTAGGAGATCCCTAGAAGGGAACACATACTTCTGCATATGAAGTGTAAAGGGGAGTAGAAGGACCTAGTTGAATGATGATGAATCCATTGCATCAGAAATCTAAAATCTTCAGGTAGTGAGGACATAGATGTTGTATGGAGCATGTCAGTGCAAGTCTCTTTGTTCCACGGTTTTGCTGAAGTCGTAAGGATCCACCATTGTCTATTTCACATTCTCAACTCTCGGATCCTTGGAGCCAGGTGAGACTAGATGGGACACCCTTCAGAGACTGACAATGGCACTCCTTAAGCAGCTGTGGGAAGGGGGATGGCTATTTTACCTCTAAATTGTTCTTCGCTACTAGAGAAGATTATCCATTTAGATTAAAATTTCTCTATGTATTACTGTAAGTTATTGTATTAGAAATCCTGGATTGTCAAATATTTTTCAGAACTGTTTTATTTATTTCAAGTATGCAAATCATGGACTACTGAGTTGCAAAAATGAATTAAAAAACCTGCCATTTTTATTTAGACAATTGCTCAAAAATGTAAAGATTAAATGCTATGTGCTTCTTCTAGAAAAAGCCATTCTAAATTAAACAAACAAACAAGACTTTTCACATTTACAGACAGGAAAGGTCTGAGCTTTGTAGGACTGATCCTTAGCTAGTGAAGTTTAGTGTAGCTCTGTTGAAGTCAATGGAGCTATCCTGATATACATCAGCTAAGCAATTGGCCTTGGGATTTTTAATAGAAATACTGAGACACATTTAATAGTCTTGCTGCTAGTAGAGGTCTGAGACAAAAATTAGTGAGTCAGAGACAGTTGACGAGGAGTTGTCAGCCACAGATGTTGCTCCCACCTAATTGCATAATTTTGGTTTTACAATAGCATTTCAGAAGAGGTTTTCTTTAGCAAATGGAGATTATCCCTGGACTAAAGGAAGACTATGACTGATCTTAAATTTTATACACAGGATATTCTTGTCGTATTGTCTTTCTGGCATCGTAGAGGTGCCTTCTGAAAAGTTTAGAGCAGTGCAGATTGAATTGGAACTGACCTGTACTTAACCTATTCAGCTTAATCTATTCCTGACAGACTCTTTTCAACAGCAAGCTCACACAATTCTCCATTTGCATTATTCCTGGAGAAAGCCATCCATCAAACTATTTTTTTTCTCACTGTTTTAGGCTCATTGAGCTTTGTGACTCACAAACAAACTTCAGCACAAAACCATGTATCATCATTTCTACACAGGTTCATCTTGTCCTAAGAGAAGCAGAGAGAGCATTTTATATCCCCATGATGGCAGGATGCATTTCAAAATGGTAAGAGCTCGTATATAGTATAGATCATTTTGCAAATGGAAGGAAAGGAAATTAGAGAAAAGACTCCTTGCTGTTTTATGCAAATTTCTATATTAGCAGAATACTGGTACAGTGGACCTTTAATTTTCTGCATGTGCTGTATCTATAAAAATCTCTTATTGATGTTAGATGTGGTCAAAAAAGGCTGCAGCTCCCCCATGCTCCACTGTATCCAATACTTTTCTATATATGCCTCCCCTCACACGCACACAGTGAGCTGTTTTGCATTCAATGTGAATTTCATTTTAAGTAGTTCTGTTTTGGGCCCAATCCTTTAGGTGCTGAGCACACCTTGAAAGCAACAGGCATTTAGGATGCTGAGCACATCCCCAAAGGCTGCTCAATAGCAGTATTACTAGAAATAGTATTAGACAGTTTCTCTTACAGCTAGTCTTCCAAAATCAATGTTTTTAAGACTACTTTTTTGTTTCCTTTTACTAAAATTTAAGTTCATGGGAACTGTGACAAATGTTCTCTTTTTTCCAATGAAAAGTGGCTTTTTTCAGTAGATGGGATGAACTGAGAGAAAATGTATAATGCCAATTACTTTATTTTTAATCATTTAAAAAAAAAAAGAATTAGGTATCTAGAAATTACACAGATCAAGTAATATGAAGTAATTCTAGGAGATCCTCTAAACTTGAAAATGTTTTAATTGTCACAGTGAGATAGTAGCAGGAATAACGAAAGAGTATCAGATCTCTGTAATAACTAGTTTCACTGATTAAAGACAAAAATCTACTATATAGAGATCAACATTGTTTGTTCTTTCCAGGGTGAGCTCATTAGAAAAATCAGCCTGGAAACATATGGGCTACATAACAGGTTATGGACAAAATTAACCTTGTAGATCTATATTGCCCTGTTGTGTACTCATTAAATTGGCATTTGAATGTGATGCACAAAGTCCTGAAATCATTGTACCCACTGCCTCCGGGAATTTGACCTATTTTGATGAAATCTATTGCCCTTCATTTCCTTCTTGTGCTTTGCCTGCTTTTCCAGCTGCTTCTGCAATAGGTGGCTTCTACGCATTCACAAAAAACCACAGTCCACAGGAAGTACAAATAATCATTTTTAAGGGCTTGGTGTTAAAGACGAGGGAAAGGAAAACTGCACTGCATGAGACAGCAAAGGGTGTGCTGTTCATTCTTTAAAATCTGTCCAAAGAAAGATTGTTAGTCATTTCTATCCCTGCTGAAAGGGCAACATTTACTCATCTCCAACTGTATGATCTTTACAGTTAATCTGTTGTCATCTTGGTGGAGATGCAATAGTGCCTGTCTTATGGCAGTAACTCTAAAATCACTGCTGCAATGAATGCCATCACTGAAACAAAATACAAATACAGTCAACACCACCACTGATGACAAACCAAGCAATACTCCGCAAGCATTGCTATTACTTTTAAGTATGTAGTGAAATAAAAACAAATATATATTCCTAGAGCACCCTGTCCCCCATCTAAAGGTTTCCGTTCTTTTGCCATGTTCCATAAAGATTCTTGGCACAAAGAGCAGGAGTACAGGGAGAGCTGGATTTCTGGGTATTGAGATGATAGCCAAGTTAGATTTGTAAATAGCAAACAGATGACGATGATGAAATTTTTGTTGGGTTGATAATGAAAGCCAACTGAAATGTGCAAAGATGAAATAATAATGTGTCTGGAAGTCATACCTTGCAATTAATCTTCTTGTCTTGTTCATTCAGACTCCACTGAACTGAAGGGCCTTTGCCAGAATGTAGTAATTCAGAAGGGGACACACCTTATTCCCTGTATCCCTAAAGCTTGATTTGCTGATTAAAAGTCTACATTTTCTAGCTGACCTCTTGTTGGAGTAGACCATTAAGAATGCTTTGCAGCCATCGTTATTTCTGTTTTACAGTGTCCTACAGTTTATGGTGATGCTAACCTTAACTGTTCAAAAGTCATACCAGACCCAAACTAATCACTGATTGGCTTAAAAATGAAGAGGTTTTTAAAATATGATAATTTTTTTTTTTTTTTTTGGTTCTGAGTTCTGATTTTGTAGCCTTTAGGGAAAGCTCTTATCCCTGATTGGTACATGACCAATCCTGATTCATTTCAAGTTGAAAATTCAAACTTATATGTACACACAAAATTACAGGCTAGGTAAGGACTCCACTTCCCTCTCCTAACACTTTGGGGTAGGGAAACTGTCATTCCATCTCCCTCCCCTATCACTCTCATGCCTCCCTTGTCATGTCATGTCTTCTGTCTCACTTCACAGTCTCTCTCGCTGCTCGCCCAGTCCTTGTGTTCCCCACCAGCTCTTTACTTTCACCTGGCAAGCCACATCTTCCCTTAGTTTCCTAATCGCTCACATTCTCCCACAGTTCCCCTCTCTGCCCCTTCAATTTGTCTCCTGTTCTCTTATCTCTATTATTTCCCCACAGTCTCTCGCAGTGCCCCTTCATCCTCCTCATCTCTGCTCAGCCAACTTCTTTTTCCCCACCCCAACAGTCCCCAGCTCTCCCCTCACTCTATTTCTGCTTCCCTCCCAAAATTTTCCAATCTTTCCTCAGTCTCCTGCTCTTTCAGTGGCCGACTTCAATGGCCTTTCATTCATTTTCATCTTATTCGATGCATTTGCCTGTTTTTAAACCATCAGTCTCATTTCTCATTTTTTATAGGACTGGTATCTTGGTATCAATATTCTTCTCTCTCAAAATATTCACTTTGCAGTACTCATAGGAAAAATTTATCACATACCTGGCCATGAATGTTAAACTCTTTAACTTTAAACTCAAGCTATTGAATCCTTTATTATTTTCATTTTATCTTTTACCTTTTAGGGGTCTTGTTAGCTCACAAAGTTTTTACCTGTCACCTTTACATGGATGACATTCACACCTATGCCTCAATTTCAGATTCTTTCTGGTGTCAGCCTTTATATTTCTCAATGCATAGCTAACATCTCATTTCAAAGAGCCAGAATTGTCTTGCTTTGAATATAGATAAAGTGGAGGAGTTCGGTTGGTCTGTTTAGGTAATCAGGTACCCAGTTTGCAGAGGTAAGTTGATCCCAACCTGCATCCCACCTTCTTCTGGTTGAAAAACTAGTGTCCATTTACATTTAATTTATTATCCTTGGCTCATGTAAGTGCAGGAAAGAAGGAAACAGAACTGGGAAAAGGGTTTTCTTTGCTTCACTCTCTCCCTTCCCTTCTCTTTCCATCTGGCATCTTTTCATTTGGGTCCATTTCTTTGGATGTGGCTCCCTTTCTGTCCTCCTAAACTTAAGTTGGAGGTGGTACTGTGTCTTCTCTCACTTTTTTACTTGATGAGATGCTGGTGGGTATACTGTTTTTTCTGTGAGTTTATGTGGAGTTTTAATGATCAAGTTGTCTGATGTAAATTAAAGGCCTGTTGTATTAATTATATAGAAAAAGTGGGCCAAAAGTGTTAACATAACCCAGTCATTGTCCAAGATTAAACAGTAGTAACATAGGCCTCAGACTGCTTAGTACCATGGCAAACACACCATTAAAATCCTTTTAACCTTTTATTAAAGATAAAGAAAAGAAAGAAAAACAGTTAAAGCATGTGAAATGTAAATTATTGAGTAAGGCTTTCATTTTAACAGCATCCCTTGTTCCCTTTTCCTTTTGTTGAAAGAGTTTTAGAAGGAAAACCCCCTTGTTTCACAGACTCTTAGATGGTATCAAAATGGTAATAATTGTCCTTTTGGGTAAAAGAGAATAAGTTAATTGAGATGGTCTGTTGTTGAGGAGCTGCTATTGTTGCTGCTGCTGTTTAAATCCAATCCTGTTTCTTGATTTCAGGTGGTGTTTGGGATTCAGCTGGAACTGGCAGAGGTGGGGATGTCATCTGGATCCCTCTCTCTTTCCTGGTCTGGTTAGGACATTTCTCAGGAGGAGGATCACGAAGGCCCGGGGGGTCCCAGGAAAGAGTAGAGGTGTCTAACATGATGGTGAAGCTTGCCGTGGTACCCTCTGTCTGTTCTTCCATGTTTCCACCCCAAGGTCTCTTTCTTTAAGGACCCCAAAAGGGAGTGATGGGTGGAATAGCCCATTCCCTCATTGTTTTGTCCACTAATTAGGCCTAATATCTGACACACCAGTTCTGATTCATTAATTCCAGATCCAAATTTTCTTGTTTTCCAAGCATGATCTTAAACGCAGTTCTTGAGTTATATCAGCAGACCTTTGTTTGGACTAATTCAGTCTTTTTGTCTGGGTTTTTTTTCTTCTTCTTCTTTTTTTTTTGCACCTGTTTATAACGTTCATTACTGAAAACAGCTTAATCTACTTTTCATAGCTAGTTCCCAAGCAGGCACAAATTATAGGCCCAATTGTCACAATAGGCCACAGAGACCAACAGAAGCAGAACCATGCCTCCCGGTCTACATGTCAGCATGCTAGTCAAGCATGAACGTTCATTTTCACATTATATGCATTTTAATATCATTTTCGAATATGCTAGGGTGACAACTTAGGCAACTTTTTCTAAATACAAGTTGGCTGAATTGCATATTGCGTTTTCAAATTAGTTTACAATAGCAGGAACTGAGTAAACAAATGTAACAGCTTGTGGCAGCGAGTAAGGCTATGAACTGGGGACATGTTAATTATATAGTCTTTGCTGAGTAGGAGCCAATGGAGAGGACTAGTCCAGGAAGTTTCAATGCAGGGTTCTATACTTTGAAACACTCTCCTCCTTTTGATACTCCATAGCCCATATATTGTGACCTTCATGTTGTACTGCGAAGCTTATCTGTTTTCCCAGACGTCTTCTGGCAAGCAGGGAGAGAGGGATGAATGAAGGAACAGTTTGCATTTAGGGAGATTTCTAAGGGTTATTAGTTTTTGGACATTGGTCCAATTCATATGGATTTTTCTTAATATTTTGCACATGTGCTCAGAGCTCTGGATAGCTGCATTGTAAATACATTTAAAATAAACAAACAGTGAATAGGAGGTTTGGTACTGACCCCTAGGAGCTGATAAACACCAACTAGAATTGTGTGCATGTGTAGTTGCAAGAGAGAAGCCAGAGATCCAGAAATGTAACTTCATTCAGGTAAATAAAAGCTACTATTAAAACTGTGTGTGTCTGAACAAAATTACATTTTCTAGCTAAATATCTAAAGAAATTCTGTTAGATCTGTAATATCCCTGGTCTTTCACAATATCATATCAGTGGTGAGTTTAGGCAGTGACAAATGAGTATATTTGGGTCTGACTCTTCAGTCTTTTAGTTCTTTTGGCAGTCATAAGGACACTGTTCCCATAGCATGGGTGTTCTGTACTCTAATCTCATCCATCTATTTTAGGATTTTCTATGCAGATCTCTTGCTATGGAATCCCATCTCACCACTTGCCACAATCTATGAACAACAGCCACTTAACAACTTTTGAATAGAATGGACAAAAACAAGAATTTAGCCCGGCTAATGGTAATACAACATGTATTTATCTCGAGGGAATCCAATTTTGGGTTTCTAATTTTGGCCATCTTGGTGCCTTTTCACTTTTTAGAAAAATGAGTTTCTATGGGTTTATTTTAATTATAGCTATATAATTTTAAACTGAAATTAGTTGTTTCATTAGCCCTTGATGGCGATGAAAATAATCTCAGAGCAGTCATTCAACCTCTGGCTACTAAGTAGTTTTAGAATGCAAATGTATTAACCCAGAGCCAGCAGAACATTTCCCATGTTTTCCTTGTGCATTATTAGGAATTGAAAGGTAGCAGAGATTGTGAAAAGGAGGCAAATTATGGTGGTATTTATTTATCAGTTGCTTTTGATTCAAAACTGAAATCCCTATTCATCTTAGGGGTGACCACTCACATATTTTAAATATGCTATGCATTAACTTACTGCTCAGCGCCTGGGCCAACCTGACTCCATCTATCTGTATGATCTTGCCATACACATGGTTTATTCTAAAGTGAATGTAGGATTTGATGAAGCTGTACACACTATGTTTGAAAAAGTGTTTCCATCACCGCAGCGACTTTCATAAGTCTGCAAGGAGGGCAGCATCTCATCTCTAGCCCATTCTTCTTTTGATTCTTTTTTTCAGTCACTCTGTTTTAACTTTCTGTTCCTTTCTCAAGGTTTCTATTTACTACTGAGCACTATATACTGCTTTGGCTGCTAATTATTTGGTTTTTTATCCACATGTACTACAATTTATCAGCAAAATCACATCTTCAAACCTTTCTTGCACTCTATATACAATCCTTAGGCACATACTCACATGCAGCAGTTGCCCATATTCATGTTCTCTAGACAGAATCCATAGATGTAATAGACTCCTGTGAGACATTACATCTTAACTCTGATGGTATAGTTCCAATGATAAAATAATAAAGATTTGTAGACAAAGGTGGGGGACTTTTTTGGGTATAAGTCTTGGAAGCCTTAGAGCATGTGATCTGTAAATCAGGCCCATGTTTGTGTTTCCCAAGCTAATCTAGGTTTTTGGTGTCTCTCAAAAGATATCCTTTTATTTACAATTTCCAGATGGATCTCTGCAGTTATTCCAGATCGACATAGTCATTCTGATTATGTGCCCACCTCTCCACCTCTTCAAAGTGGTAAGTGTGTTGCTGCACAAAACATATGCTGGCCTTTAAAAGTTAGCAGCAACAACAAAAATATTCAGAATCAAGTCAATTAGGAAAGCTGTGCAATAACTATAAAGCACGTATACCAATGCAATTAAAAAAGCGCCATCTGGGACACTTCACAGCATACTTCTGCAGAAATCTATTTGTTGAAAGAAAAAGACATTGTAAGGGCATTTTATCATCTCATTTTCTTAATGGAGCAGGAAATCCCTGAACCTGAGGTGGGTATCATTATCCTTGTGATGATGATGTATTTCACAAATCAATGTTTTCACCAAAGTTTTCATGTTTACCTGTGTCCAATGAAGACTTTCATCAGCTAATTTCATTTCCCCGCTCCCATGTTTAATTTCAGTAGAATGGAACTGAGGAAAGGGGAAAGAGCGGGGCTCATGTGGGTTACTTTGCAAGATTTCAAATGCAGAGCTCAAGATTGAGTACATTGTTGTCTATGAAGTTCCAAAATGTTTCATTTATTTCGAGGCTACTTTAAGTTTGGGCAAATGTCAACTAGCTACAGAGTCTCCCAGGAGCAGTTAATGTGACTGTGCCATGTGTGGCTCTGCTCTGACACATGCAGAGCAAATATTAGCAGAGGTGTGTGTCAGTCAGCAATCGAACTAGTCAAGTGTATACCCCCTCCTCTTATCTTCACAGTGACAACTTGCCATATCACACACTGATCAAATGGCAGCCCCAATTCCAAAGCACAGTGCATTTTTGCCAGAAGATGCATAATACCGTAATTTTTTTAAAAATGTAGTTTAATAGCAGTCAGCCTGTCTGTTTAACTAACCAGAGATGTTAGGGCTTTTCTGGGCAGCAGCCATTTCTATGTCCAACCTGTCCTTTCTTCTGCCCATCTACAGCAGAGTCCAAACTTTGGAGCTTCATCAGAGTGTGGGACTCTGATGAGCTGATCCATTGGTTCTAGTGTTAAATTTTCACTGACAAGAAGAGTCCTGTGCCTTGAATTCTGGACTAGAAAAGCTTTATCTCCATCTTTTGTACTGAACCAGGAATCAAGAGCATAAACCTTTGTATCAGCATTTCTTCTTCATTTGGATGGAAAACTTGAGCTTTTGAGGGTACTCTGAAAACTCACGGCCCTATTTACTATGGAGATTCACCAGTTGTAAAAGACCCCACATCTAGCTTATCTGCATTAATTTAGAAGAAACACCATTTCTCTAGGGCTTGCTTTCTGTTGTGAATAGGAGTCTTACCCACAGCTTTCATCTAAAAAATGGTGCTAGTCTCTACCACTGATCTGTAGTTCATAGTGTTGTCAGTAAATATTAAGACTCTGAGTTAAGCAGCCCGATTTCTCTTCCCAGATCTGCAACATCTTTCAAGTGTGACCTTGAGCAAGCCACTCATCAGTTTCCCCAGCTGAAAAAAATGAAGATAAATCTTCACGGCTTCACGGGTGTTTTGTGAGGCATAATTAATTAACATCTGTATACTGCTCTGAGTTCCTCCGGCGGATGTTGCTCTTTAAATGCAGTGTCACTTAGTCCTATTGAAATCACCTTGCTATAACAACACTCAGAATACTGAGCTCCCATGAATGGGAATTTTAAAAAGAATGAAGTATGGATGTTGATATGACAGATCCATCAGTCTCTCTCATGAGTTAGAATTTAGGCTCATAGACTTTAAGGTCAGAAAGGACCATTATGATCATCTAGTTTGACCTCCTGCACATTGTAGGCCACAAAACCTCACCCAGCTATTCCTGAAATTGACCCCTAACCCATGTCTGAATTACTGAAGTTCTCAAACCATGGTTTAAAGATTTCAAGTTACAGAGAATTCACCGTGTACACTAGTTTAAACCTGCAAGTGACCCATGCCCCCTGGTGCAGAAGAAGGCAAAATATCCCCAGGGGTTCTGTCGGTCTGATCCAGGGGAAAATTCCTTCCTGAGCCCAAATATGGTGATCAGTTAGACCCTGAACATGTGGGCAAGACCTACCAGGCAGATACCTGGGAAAGAATTCTCTATAGTAACTCAGAGCCCTCCCCAACTAGCGTCCCGTCTCAGTGTAGACCCTACTTTGTTTCTGTCTTTCGGTCACAGCTAAATCTCAGTCATACAATCTAACCTGAGCTCTAAAATTTCTATTACATTATTCCACAATAAGGACAGTAGCTGGAATGCCTGTTAATATCTTTTATTGGTCTAACATAAAAGGGAGTTTACACAAGCAGTCCAGGCAGCCTAGATCCTCATTTTCAGGTGTGAAATGTGAATCTAAAGCATATGAGCTGCTACAGCAACAGCGGCCTGTTACACAATGTCTTTCTTTGTTGCAAGTGCAAGCCAGAGTTATTGGAACCTGAAATTCTGCCATCTATATGATTTTAATCAAACCAACAGATGTTAATCAGCTGGCATTGCTTTGTTCACTGGGTGTGTTATGTGCTGCTTCTGTGGAAAAGGATTTAAATGAGAAAGCAAAGTGCAGATGTCCTTAGCTTTAGATCCGGGGACCAGATGATGAACAAAATGTGAGCTGCTTGTATGTCACTGTGAAAACCTTTCAGTGGTGAAAGTGTTTCTGTTCTGCTTGTGATGTGAACCATGTTGCTGATGTGCTATTATTCAGGGGGCCAATCCTTGCAAAAACGCTTATCCCAAATGCAGTGCCTATTCTCAAAAATAGACTTATTGGGCCCAGTCCTCAGTGGGGGTAAGTGTACTCCATTGAAGTCAATAAATAATCAAATTTAAAGTCATTAAGTCTATGCTAATTCACACCAGCTGAGGATTTGGCCCCTTTCCTTGACTAGGACTCAGTGTGGGGGTAAGAAGTACGATTACACTTTTTCAATTCCAGCTACAGTTAGCTACATAACTCACTGAAAGTAATGGCTAAATCTGCTAATCAGCCTTGCAAATTGCAACCCACGTATCTGAAAGAGTTTGCGGGACCAGTCTTCCTATGTGTATCAATCTGTGATGATGAAGATTGCTTTCCTTCTTTCATTATAGTTTAGAGATTTGTATTTCATTCCTCTGTCTCAGACTGGGAAGCAGAGGCAAGAAGAGTTAAACATCATGACCGAGGAGCAGTGACTCAGCACTGTGCATGCAAGCCACTTGAATCCCAGGGTGAAGAAGGGGAGAGTCATTAATTATTCTAGCAGTAGAACCATTCACAGACATGGCAAACATTGGGAGGAAGGTACCTGGTAAATTAAATTAGGTCAAATTAAAATGTACCTGTAGCACTACTGGATGGAGGGAGGATCACCTATCCATTACCTTACAGTGGAGGAAGAATACAGGAAGGGTTTACAGTCATTGGTGAGATCCTGGCAAGAAACTCCCATTGCTTTCAGCAAACATGTTCTCCTTCTTTCTCTGATTCAGCACATCCGTTTAGTAGGCTCCAACAACAGAGCTCCAGTTGAGCCAACAGCAGACTTTAAAGCTACCCTGACCATGTGAAATCTCTAGCTGACAATGAAACACTTCACGTCCTCCCCAGAGAGTAAATCCCCTTTGGGATACGCTGGGCCCCCTTGCACAGGTATTACAATTTTCACCCTCATGTGCCAGCCTGGATGGCAAACTGTCAAAAAAATTGAACCCTATTGTATCCACTGAGAGTGGATATGTTAGTTCTAATTACCTGGGAAAACAGGAGAGTAATTGAGTTGCAGACTTAAGCCCAAATGAGCCATGATGTTTTAAGTTTAACACAATAGGCCATGAGTCTGCACCAATGCGATTTAACTTGTGGTTAAAGGTCTCAGGCTATGTCATAAGGACAAGTCCTGAACATGGGGTTAAAGTGACTTGGACTGAGCCTGAGATGCCAACCATTGGGAGTCAACGCTGATCACTGGGTCACACAGTATGGACATTAGGATTAAACCTGAATCAAACTGATTTGGTGAACTTGGGGTATCTTTACTTGGAGGTCAGGTGTTTTCTGCTTACCCAACCTACCAGCAAACTTTAGGTGCCATCATTCGTGGGTATTAGCCACAGAAAGCAGAACTTCCAGAATGGCATTAAACCAAAAAGTCCTTAAAATTCTGACTGGCTTGTGCTGTGACATGGGGTAGCATTTTACATCATGGTAGGAAAGCCACCCATAATGAGGGGAAGCCCACAAGTATCCAGCTGTGGCACATATAGTAGCAACCCACATTTAGGCAGTCTGTGTTTGGCACATCTTTAATTATTGTGTTAATTATATATTGTATAATTATTAATAATTATTCTTGAGAGCAGAAGTTTGTATAAATTATAAATAATGTTACTGAGAAGTTTGTTATGCTATCTAATTAGTTTGGATCTCACGAATGGTAACTTTATGACAGAGACAGTGCTATGAAAGGGAGTCTTATACAAGCCTGGTATGAAGTCCACTGGAAAAACTTCCACTGTGTAACAGGCTTAGAATTTGTCTGGAATGTGGAAACGTTAAGTCACCTGCCATGTTGAGTTTTCTGTTCTGGGTAGAATACACTGTCCTGAACTTAGACGCACCAGTGATTAAACAAATATATTCAACATTACTGGAAAGTCTAACACCAACATTCCACTCACTTGATTAGTAATTATACTAGCAGAATTAAAGGATGGGATACTGCCTTGAGGGATTCTTTTGATCTGTACTAAATAACAAGTCTGTTTATGGCTGAATGATGCACAGTTACTTTTAGACTCTGCCATTCTTACTGAATTACCCAACAACCACAAAGAACATGAATCAGGTTCTTTTGTTCATATACTTACTGTTTATTGTCATTTATGGTACCAAAGAATTTGACTTGTCAAACTAACTTAATGGGAAATTAACAAGGTTCTCACTCCCACTGTAGTTCTGCCTGTACAAAAAGAACAGTTCAAGCACTGAAAATGACCACTAGTCACTTCTTGTTAGAGCCAGCATTTGACCTGTAAGAAGCCCAGATCTTGGGGCTATATCTGGATGGGACAGGCCTGAATTTTACTTCTGATTATGAGGTCTACCACTGAGCAGATTGCTTTGGAGTTAGTGAGTGAGGAGACTAAAGTGATGAAAGAGAGATGAAGGGATTACAGACCTCAAAATCCTAAATCTGTCCCTTCCTCTCATTTATACATCACAGAACTACAATATTTAAATATATATATATATATATATAAAAGGGATAGAATCATCAGAAAATAGGCTGACTGGGCATTCACACACTGAATTCTACCCTATTCTACTTTGCAATATGGATTAGTTTCCTTAATAAAGAGAGATGCCATTTTACAACTATATTTTAATGAATATTTTTGTTTGTTATTGAGCATTTGTTTTAATGAACCTTTTTTCCCCTTCCCACAACTTTGAAAAATGTATTTCATAATAAATTTATAAATTGCCAATTTTAAAAAGAGTGCGATGGTGGTCAAAACACTCGTTTTCAGCACTGTGATGGCAATCTGCGTAGTCTCTGAAATTAAAGTGACCAGCACACAGACAAATCGGTTTGTTGGTTTTTTTTTACTTCTTTATAATGTATAAAGCAGGTCTGAAACATTTTCCCCCTTGATTTTTACTTTAGAAATGTAGATCTTGTCTGCCCTGTTTTTCTGAAAGACTATAGACAATTTGAGACCTAGAAGGTTTTTTTTTTTGTTTTTTTTTTTTTTTTACATCTTAGGGCTTCTCTGCAGGGTGGGGGTAATGTGCTATACAGGAGTGTGAGTTCTTTAAGGTGTACATTAATTGATCTGCATTGCTACTGCGGAGGTGCAGCAGCCAAGAGGTTAAGACAGTTGATTACAATCCTGGAAGTCCTGGATTTGAGGCTCACTTGATCTCACACTGACAGGTTGCCTTCAGTTCACCCAGCTGCAAAATGGGGATCTGATCCATAGAGTTAGGGAAGTAAAAGGTGGTCAGACGTGATGCTAGCCACATCACTCCTTTGTGCACCATTAGCTGTGGAAACTGATGTGCCTTAAACTGCATTAGCCTGATGAGCCATCTGGGGCTCAGGGCAGACTTTGAGACCCAGATTGTGTGCTTTAACATCATGCTGTTTGAAACTATGAGGGAAGCTTTAGTGCGCACTAACAGGGTTTCTCCGGATCGATCAATGCATGACACAGTAGTGTGCTTTAAAAAAATCACACCCCTGTAGACAAGCCCTTACATAAAATGCATGTGAAACCTGATTAATTGAAAGGGAAAGTATTTTTTATACAGATAATAAAAACTAAAAACCTGCATTTTTAAAGTAACAACAGTTTAAATTAGCCATTAGAGATACACTTGTGAGAAAGAATGAGAAATCACTACACAGCTTCTTCTTCAATCAAGGGCTGAAAGAGCTTGTAGTCTACAACTCAGACCACCAAGGAGTCCACCAACAAAATCAGGGAAGACCAGATGTGACATTCCTCCTATTTTATTTTAGAAATAAATCATAGGGCAGCAAAAAAGGCACATATTTCTTGCATAATCCTTTCTATCATAAGGCTGTTCAAAAGTGAAATCCTCATTTAGGCTCCATTCCTGCAAATACTTAAGAAAATGCTTAATTTTAAGCTTACGCATAGTCTTACTGACTTCTTTAGAACTAATCACATGCTTAAACTTAAGTAAATCTTTGCAGGATCTGGTCCTTAGATATTGTCCTCGCAATATTGATTTTTCTTTAGTACCATTTTCTGTATATTTTTATATTACAATTACTAAATGATTATACATGTTTTCTTTAAACTGGGAACAATAAAAAGATCAATTATAAAATTGTAGGATGACAGTGAGGATCAAGGGGTGGTGTGCTGAATGCAAAATATGATCCAGCAGTTCTGTCTGTGCTATCATGTTGCTCTTGCCTTGACAGAAGGCGCTCAATAATGAATACCAGAGCTTATGAGGATAAGATGCTCACATAAATTCTGTATGATGACAATAAGATATCTAAAAAGGAGGAGTAGGATATGGAAAGGATTTTTCCAATTCTGAGCAATAATTCAGGCACCCTATCATAAAAAATATGTATCACCACATGCTCTAAAAATACGATATTAATCTGTATGAATCATTCATACTCCAGATAAGAAAAAAAATCAAGGATTTTGTACTGTTTCTTTTTTTTATAATTAGGGACCACTCTGCCTTTTTGTTAGAAGAATTCCTAATAGAATTCATTTACAATTTTTAGCTTTATAATAATTTCCTTTCCATATACAGCATTCTACAAACTTCATTTTCTGAATAATTTAATAAAAGCTATTATCACCTCAGGTGTGTGTGATCAGCTTTGAGAGAGAAGGAGAAAAACAGATGCAGATTAGTGATACACAAGTAGCTTTGTTTAATATGGGGAAGGCATTAAATGTCTGGATTTGAAACAGGCAGGACTAATTAGATGGCCTCTAAAATAAGTAAAAATGTCAAAGGGAAGCTTTTCCCTAACTCATGTAATCTGCTAAGTACTCCTACATACAGAGCCAAATATTACTTGATTTACCCACCCTACCTGTGTGAACAAAACGAGTAAGATATGGCTACCACACAATGTACCAGATTATACATTCTAACACAAAAGATGAAGGTTCAGAATATTAATGATCTAAAACATCTGTATGAAGAACCAGAAGCAAGCAAAAGAACTAAGGCTCCGATCCAGATCCCACTGAAATCAATGGATAGACTCCTATTGTCTTCACTGGAAATTGGATTGCAGCCTAGAAGAATTATGAGATGATCGTAATTGTGTTCTAATGCCATAACCGAATCTTTGTGGGAGTGCTCTTATAAGCAGGAATGTTAATACAGAAGGCTACAAGCAATATAGGAAGAAAAAGAGGTGGAGATTTGATGATGTATGTCAAAATTATTTACATGCCTCCTACATGCAACAATGAAGTTGGTGATGGTGAAATCCTGACTTAAGATACAAAGAATAAAAAAATAAGATATACACTGCAGTCAGCACAGCAAATGGACTGGGATGCGTGGTGGGGAGTTGGAAGAGAGAGAGAGAGAAAGAGAGAGAGAGAATGAAAAATTTGTGGACTGATTTCTAGGGTACTAAAGACAATAGGATATTGCCTGTACTCATGGAGAACTTAACTAGCTAGATGTGCATTGGGTAACAAATACAGACAAACATGCATTATCAGAGATATTCCTAAACAGATCTGAGTGAATAGCAGCAAAAATTATTCACAAACATTTTGGCAAATTAGAAACTGAATTTTGATGCACAATGTTTACACTCTTTCAATTCACCATTCACGATTTTTCATGAAAAAAAGAGCGTTGTCCATATAAATGCTCATGGAAGATTAATTTCTGGCCTGTAGTCAAAAATCATTTAGTGATTCAAATAATTAATTTCTAGGTGTCAGTGGAAGACTTCTTGTTTAACTTAGACAATTTGTCCAAACAGTCAACTGTTTCTCAGTGGGAGGTAACTATTGTGGAACCACTAGCAGAACTGCAAGCTTGAGACAATCATGGTGCAGGTTCGAATTGTTCTCTGAATTTTCTTGGTCTCAACTGTGTCTTTATTGCAGATCTTTTTTCTCCTATCCAAGCTTTCTCTTCTGTTGGACTGATGCCAAAGGCCCAAAATGGAGGCTTTTTCTGGAATCTGACCACACATTTCCCAAACAGGATCAAAAGCATACTATACTGCAGCAATCATCTCTCCAGGACACTGGTGAACACTGATGGAGAACAGAACATTTTTTTTAAATTGCCCTTGGTACTTCATATATTAAGTATTATATGTGGGATACTGTTTAACAACAAAGTGCTATTGGAACTTGATCCATGCATCTGTGGGAGATTTGACCCCAATATTGAATATGTATGCACTGTGTAGGCAAAGCAGATATCCACATACACAGCAGAATGAATAAGCTTCATATCAGTGGAAGGTTTTGAGGAAACTGGGGCGATAATGAGTGATTGAACCCTGATCTGTTCCCCTGGCAATCTTGAATGTATAACAAATCTTTATACCTAATTCCATAATAAACTAGCAGTTAGTGAAGGATTAATAGAGACAAATATTTTCTTAATTTTTGTCTTACGGTAGCTTCTGCATTTTGTGCAGACTGACATCAAGACTAAAGGCAATCAGATAAGCCCTTTCATTGATCCCACCCAAGATGACAAAAGCATGAATCAGGCCTCCTGCACACTTCCCATATTGAACTGGGATTGGCAAATCTGTATGTTTAACTGGCAAATGTGAAACTATCTTAGAAACTGAGAAAGTGTGATGATAATTTCATATCTTCTCTAGTTATTAACATGAATGCATGCAGGGTCCATCCACATATGAAGAGATGCTTCTCCAGCTTTAAAATGCTTCTCCAGTTGAATACTACTAAAAATACTCTTCAGATTCCTAAATATATCATCAATACAGAAGTGCAGCTTTACTTTTCTATGACAATTCTTGCTCTAATTTTAGAGCTTTCTACAACTGTCCTTGTGGCATCCAGCCTTATACTAGGGTATTTTTCTCAGTTCCTTCCAATGTCATTATATTTTTCAACCTCCCTATATCCGCTCACCCCCACATTGGGAAATCTCTCTGCCCCCCCAAACCTGAGTCAGTGCCTCAGTTTCCCTTCTCAGAGAAACCTGATTCTCTACGACACAAAAGAGAGATAGCATCCTCTCTCACTTCCTTTCCTCCTACCTCTGAGGAAGTGTCAGCGCTAGATTTACAGATATACAGATACAATCCAGATTGCTGGATATTTGGGGAGGTGGGACTCTTCTAGTCATGTCAAAGCCAGCTGTGCCAAGATTAAATTGTGAAAGGGGAAAGCACCTGGGAAACTGCAGCAATATAGAACATAGTATTTTAGTGTAAGCCCAGAGGGATAACATAAGTATAGTGACATTTATCAATAGCTGCAATACAACCTTCCAAAAAAAGAAAAAGAACAATCTGCTCTCTGCATGAAAATTTGCCTCCTACCTTCTGCATTTTCATATTTTAGTTTGAAAAGCAGAGGACCAAAACAATCAGCAACAGATGTTCCATACAATCTGCATGGTACATGAATTCAGTTAGCATGCAAATTGTCATCCCAGGGCTATTCAAGTGAACTGCTGAAAAAACAGGAGGCCTGCTTTGCAAAAATAGATAGAGGGTCTGATTAAAATGTCTGGATCTAAGCATATGTTTAATTTACAACCCCTTTTTTATCTCAACTACAGTGACTGGTAGCTATTATGACAAAAATATTGAAAATGTGTATGACGCATAGAGGCACTGATAGCTGGTCTGTGTTTGATCAAAGTGATCAAAGCCCTACACCATGTATAGCTCTCTCCACACAACAACTAACTTTAAATACACAAAATATGATTTATGGGGCAATGTCATAGGATATTTATCTGAAACTCTAATGCTATTAGCTGTTGTCTTGATTTTTCATTGAGATTGGGAAATGGCAGAAGTACGGTGTGTTAAAAATTACAGCAGAAGATTACATTATCCTGTAGCAGTGAGGAGTTCTATCATTATGATAACCTCTACACACAAAGCACTGAAGTCTGTTTATAGATACACACACAGAGAACTATGTCCCATCCACAGATACATTCTCACAATTCTCATTGACTTCAAACTCTATTTAAGTGTTCAGGATGGGTGAATGCCAAAGATTTGTTGGTTTGGATAAGTGCTCAAAGGTTCAGGTACTTAAATGAAACTTGTTCAAGCCATCGGAACATCAAATTTTAGAAGAACGGTAGCCATTCTCACATTATTTTGGCACTTCCACATCCAGTTATAGATGGAGCCAGAAGTGCAGGGAGGCTCAGTAGGAAAAAAAATTCAACTGAAAAAATGGTTTTGTCTGAATTTTTAACAATGGCTCGGGGTGTTTACTCAATACATTATATGCAAAAAATCACATTCTGTCTGGAGGCCAGAGTATGGAGATTTTACTCACCCTAGTAAGCATTTGCTCATGTGAATAGTTCTAGTGGCTTCAGTGGAATTATTTTTATAAGTGCTTGTGCTCATGAGTACAGGTTGCATAATCGAGCTCAAAATGAGTTCAAATTGGCTTAGAAAAGCACACTTGTCAAATGGACTGAAAACTGCATGACGGCCCATGAACAAGGGTCACACTAAATGGCAATATCAAGTCATAGGTAACTTGGGGATCAGTTATAGGCCTCTTCTTACTAAATACCTTCATTAATGATCACAAAGAAAAAAGTAAGAGGTACGTTAAATGAAATTCACAGAAAATACTAAGTTGGGAAGAATTGCAAATATGGATAAGATGAACAAAATAATTCAGGAGTGCCTGGAGAGATTAAAGATAGGACAAAACATAAGATTTGACTTGGAAAAATGCAGCCTAACAAAAACAGGATAAAGTAATCTGAAACACACATTTAAAAGCAGGGAGAAATCTGGAAAGCAGTAAAGCTGAAAGAGAATAGATGAGAGAAGTGATGCTCCCTGCTCAGTCTTCAGACCCAAGCACATATCACTATATGGGTTACACTAGGTTCATATTTTGAAACTTCTCTGCACAAATATGAGGGCTAGAGGCTTATTTTTTATTAAAAAATGAAAGCTGAGATACTGAGATTTTCACCTGACTCCTGGAATTTGGGGCTTTAGGTTTGGGCCTTTTGTGTCTATGACTTAATCCAGCACTGCGTCCATTGACTAATTACATTCCTAATTTCTGTACTTTAAAAACAATTACAACAATTTTTTTTAGCACTAGTGAAAGGTGCTGGCTTGACAGGCCTGGGAAATGAAATCCTCCAGTGAAGGCAGAATGGAGCGTGTACAATTTCCCAAACTCACAATGACGTGCCTCAAACAACTACAACTCAGCAATTTTCTGGAAGACTAAAACAATACTCTTCATTTTCTATTACAGGATATAGATACATGGAAAATTTAATCCTTTCTGGTGTTCAGAAAGAAACTTAAAGTTATGGGTTAAAGAGAAAAGTATTAAAATAAGACATAGCAATCTAATCTGGCATGGTTTGCTGCTGCAATTGGGGTTGTACAAGACGACAGAACTCAGTCTTCGGACAATTTTAGGGCTTTTTCAACAATGGGACATGCATGTGTGTTGCTTAGAAAAGAGAGGTTGTAGCTGCGCCTTTTAAATCAGGAAGGAAGAGTGAGAACCATAACAAGAAAGGTAACATACGCCAGCGGGTCAGATGCAATTTGTATTTTTTAACATTCAAACATTCTGTCCTGATTAAGGCTTAATTGGCCAAAACACAGACTCCTTGACTACAATGAATACAAATATTTAAAAGTATAGTTCTTGATTACAACAGTTTCTGTGCATCACCACTAACAGCCTTAATATTTAAACAAAAAGGAAAGGAATGAAAATATAAAATGTTCCTTGGCTCCAAAAACACAACTATAGCGATAGTGATTCCGAAGTTCTCTTCACTGGAAGTTATGCCAGCCTATTTTTGCTTTTAACTACTATGATATAAATAAAGGGTAAGATTTTCAAAGGCACAAGAGAGAGTTAAGCACCCACCCTCTTTGACTTTCAATGGGAGCTGGGTGCCTGACTGCCCTCATGGCTTTTGAAGATCATCCCCCCAAAAAGGAGAATCTATCCGTTTTCTTTGTTAAGCATTACAGTTTCCTGGCCCATACCATCAATAGACAGTATGTGTTAGCTGAAGCAGGAACTCCCATTTAGACATGGGCAAAACAGTTTGGGTAAAATCCGGATAAGCCTAAACATTAGTTCCGCAGACCAAAATTTGTTTTAGAAGTTTTAAAATGTTTAGCCCGAACCTCCAACTACATCCTCCCCATGCCCTATTTATAGTACCAGGACATTTGGGAAGGGATAAGCGGAGATGGGAAGGACAGCTGGCAGCCCACAACCATCACCCGCACCAGTTGAAAAGCCCAGTGGCAGTCCAGAGCAGTAGTCAACTGTGTGCTGGTGGTCAGGTGTCTGGGAGGTCGGTCGGTGTCAGAGGCAGTCTGAGGCAGTGGTCAGAGTTCTCACAGCGATCAATAGCCAGAAGGTCTAATCCAAGGTGCTGGGTCATTGGGTTGGGGAAGCAAGGTCGGGTAAGTCAGCAAGGTAGGATCCAGCGAGGCACCAGGGCACTAATCAGCAGCCAAAGGTGTGTTTCTAGCTTCCTCTTCTTGTTGCGGCCTTTATATAGTCCTGGTATCCAATGAGAGTGCTGCCTGTCCATCCAGTCAGGGGCTGGTGCAGGGCTGCTGGGGATCTTTAGGCCTTTAGTACAACGGCTGTTGGCCAGGGGCGGTGGTTCAGTGCACCGTTGTGGCACAGCAGCTAAGGATGCAGCCTAAGGACCTGGCAGTTCTGGGGGTCAATATTGGGGTCCTGACAGCAGTTGATCATGGCCCTCAGTGGTAGTCTCCAGGATGTGACTGGACTGCCTCCTCTTTGGTGTAACAGGACTTAATAATTCCTCCACTGTGTCCAGCTGATGTCATCACTTGAAAAGGATGTAATAGACATTCTAGTCTTGGGTTTACACATCAGAGTGCACTGCTGTATTGTGAAATCTCAGAGGGCTCAATACACCTTCCCCCTCCATTCCCCATAAGAACTGCTAAGCTCAAAGCAATGGACTGGCATGTTCCAGGAACTCAAAAGAACATAGCTCGGTCTGAACCATACCTTTGAAGGTGCCAAGATCAGTGGCCTAGGTCCTGTAATGTCAGACTGAAAGCATGGAAGTGCCCAGTCACGCCATGAACATGTGAAAGAGACCCTAAGTTGAATTGTCGAGGAAAGGAGCTAACCGGATACTTCCTAAGAGAGACCCATCACTAGAAAGGTGTAGCAGATCACTGGGCCAACACTAGTAGGCCTGTACTACAACTGTTAACCCTTTTGTAACTGGGTCCCTTGATTTGGTTACATTTGTACTACAGTCAGAGCCTAAGAGGCTTACAATAGCAAGTGAGCAACTGAACCAGAAAGCAGTTCCCATCTCTCCAGGTTCAATAACTCTCTCTTTTGCCAGCTTCAATCACTACATACTTTTGCTGGCTCTCTCATGCATTGTTCAGAGAACTTGTTCCTAGTTTTGTAAGAATAGGGAGAAAAAGGGAAATGATTATAGATCGGTGATTTATGTTCAAGGAAGATCAGAAAAGACAGATCAGAAAGAAGAAAATACTTACAAATACCTAGGAATTTGTAATTGTATTTTAAAATCCATGTTAAAAAGCTTCCTCCCAACCCCCATTCCTGCTCCACATATCTAATTCTGTCCTTTCTATTGTTTAGAAGAGTTTAAAATAAGAGATGTTAACACATACTCCACTGTTACATTAAAATGCCAACAACCCATTTTCAAAGCAGTTGAGTTTTAATGTTACTTTAATATCACCTCATTACTTGTAAAACTATTTGAGTAACCATTTAATCTTTTAAAAAAGTGAACCTTACTTTGTACACAGGAACTTTCTGTTAAAGTCATACTTGACATCCACTGAATCAAAAATGCTTTGCAATGGGAGGCTGCCATCTGTTTACTATATTAAATATACAGATCTCTGTATTTTTACTAGAAGAATTTTTCTTTAACAAGGCAGCCAGAAGGGTTTGCATACACAACAAACCCATTTTACTGCAAAAATGTGTACAACACACAGTGCAGAACCAGATTAGAAATTCTCTTATTTGGGCACTGGTCTGAAATGAAATGGTATTTGATAGGCAAAAGAATCACATTTGGTTCATCTCATAACTGCAACTGTAAAATGGTTGTTAGAGAAGGCAGGAGATTTTATGTCAACTCTGATGCCTTTAGTTTAGCAACAGAAATTTCTAATTAGAGTAGTTTAAAGGAAAGTCTACAGTTAGAGATTATTTTTAACAAACACACATGGAAGCAAAACAAAGCATTCTGTTGAGATCAACTCCATGTGAGACTCGTCCAAGTCTCTGCAATTAAAAGAAGATCAGACAGAAGGCAGTAGACTTTGTAGCAAGTTTAAATCTCTGTGTGTAATCTTGTACAGGTGCTGTTTCCTGTGTTATGGAAAATTCAAACAGACCAACTGATCTACACCTGGGCTTGAACTGAACATCTGGACCTACTCTTGCTTACTCAATCATGTTCTTCAAATCTTCCCTAAACAAATGGCATTTTAACACGGGCCTGACACCAGAGATTTGTAAACCCTATGCTCCGTGCCAAATCCAGTTTGATATTAAACCCAGCTCTTCTTCTTGAACAAAATTCTTTACAGTTATCATATCCCAGTAGTATATTTCAGTTAGTAAACCTTTGGGTAATTTATGAAGGTCGTTTCCACCAGCAGCAATACATATCATAATAGTATAAGCAGTTCTCCCAAAGACATTTTTTGGAAGGTGTACTGTACTGTATAAAAGGCTTTTTTATTACTGATTAGATTGCTTGTGGATTATTGGTTGCTATGGTTCATGTATGATATCTGCACAAAAAAGCCATAAACTGAAGTTTTAAATAGTTGCTTAAAAGTAATTATTAATATAATGCAAGTATCAACAAGTATCACTCTGCTAAGGATAATTCTTGGGCTAAATGGGGACTGGGAGTCTACTGAATAGGAGATACAGATTTGGAGCCACATTCTCTGTTGAAGTAAATGGGTGAAACTCCCCTGAAGCCAATGGGATGGGGGAGTAATACAGGAGTAATACTCTGCAGTGAGCTACATAAGATATCATCGCTGTTTTAATCACAGAAATGAGAGGCAGGGAATACTGCAGGCTAGTAGGCAATACATTGCAATAGTCAATGATCTCAGTAATTCACAAAAAGTGTCTAAGTCAGCAAGGTGAGGATATGCAGCAGTGGGAAGTATGTAATGTGCTGCTTCCTCTTCACAGCTTGTAAATTAGTATGGCATTTTAAAAAATAGAACAGCAATTACTGTTCTCCAGATAGGGTTATCTCATGCCCCAGTGGAAGCATACGGAATCTGAATCACTTTCAACTTAGGTCATGGGGGAAAAGAGGGGAGAAGTACTTCAGAAGTCAGATAAAGAAATATAATGGGAGTACTTTAAGAGATCTGATAAAAGAATAAAGATTCTGTGCACCAAACTGAAAATTATCAAGTAAAACAGAAAGTCCATTAATACAGAAATAAACCTGTTCAATGAATAGACTTGGTGCACCCCAAAAGTAATCAACAAAGCAGAAAACTGGCTTATAAAAGTATTAGGGGCAAAGTTCCGTTAAATGATTATGAAACTACTTTGGATCCCAATTCCACAAGCTTAAGGGGGGTTATGACTTCAAACAAAACATGTAACCCCCAATGTGCTGGGTCTGCAGTCGTTCTGCTCTACCAATCAGAGGAGCCCGGACACCAAGGTGTCCTCCCATTGGAGGATCCCTCTGGGCAAGGGCTCCTCCATTGGTGCAGAGCTAATGCAGTGGCTCATATAGCCGCTGTGAAGGACAAAGCTTGGGGCTTCCCTGCACACTGGGGATCCCCAGCTGTCAAGAGTCCTTTTGGGCTGTGGGCAGCTATTGTAAATTAGAGCAGACTTCTAGCTGCTATAATTTACACAGGGGGACAAGCCAGGTGCACAGCAGCCCTGGATCAGGACATCACAAAGGTGGATTGAAACCATCTTTGCCCTCTCCACCCCCTAAACTGTGCTGTGCAATCCTCATCTGGAGCCCACGACTTGGGCCTTAGTTCCTTACTATAGCCACATTGTGCAGTCACTGTTAAGTCCAATCACTAGAGGAATAAACAAAAACCACTGAGGAACAGCTTGGAATCAGAGCTGATGTTTAGCCCAGGAAAAATGTGGCAAGGAATTATGTCAGCAACATTGACTCTGCTCTCTCTGGCAGTTGCTCACTTTCTAAATCCAAAATAAAATAATAACTAAAAAGAATTAAAAACAAAAACAAGAGCGCACCAAACATGCAAAGAAAGTATTACATGTTTGAATGGAGTTGCCATCAAGTTTTCTACTCTCACCCACAGCTGAGTGGGGACTGTCTGGAGTAAAATTAGAAAACTGCTATGTTCAATCCTTCTACCTACAATAGCTGCTGATGGTTCTTTAGGTCCTTTCTATCTCGCTGAAGATCTCAGTGTTTTGACAGTTTTCTTAGCTGCAGGGGAGGAAGGGAGAACATGTCCTTTGGGCCATTCAGTACAATCATTAAGATAATGTTGAGCTTAATGGTGAACAAGACAAGAGGTTCCCTATGCAACAATTCTCTCATGGTCTAATTTCAATGTGGTATTTGCCCAGGTAATTTCTATTGCTCTAAATGGGAGCTCCAAATCTTTCACTTAAGTGGTACCCCTGGGTATATATCGAAGGTGCTCCTGTAGCAAGGGGATCTCTCTCTCTCTCCTCAGATGAAGACTCCTGAGCTGGCAACAGTGTATAAATCTCAGAAGTTCCCTTCTCTCAGTACTGGTGAAAGAAGGTGATCATCTTAGAACAATTGTTTAAAAACGGACCCCACTCCAAAAGCTAAGTCTCTGTTCCATCCACTTCAAGAAACAAAAGCTAATTAACTCTCTCTCTGGTTTGCCAGCATCTTCTGGCCCATCCCTCCCGTCTGTTCAAACCTCTGCTACAAAAGTAATCTCTCTTCCCCAGCCTGACTGTGTTACCACCATCTTTTGGGTTTTGGGAAGAGCCAAACTATGGTAGGATGGAGTAGAACTGCAAGAAAGGCTGTGGTCCACAGCTTCATTCTGATTCCAATCATGTGGGAATTTACTGTGTCAGCATTAACTTACTTGTCCTCCTATGTGATGTGTTAACACTTTTCACCTCTACTCCCTCAGTAGTAAGGCTTTGTCTGAGCCATCTTGCCATGGGAGCAGGGGAGAGTTTGTGGGTGAGCTGGAGGTAGTAAAAATAATAGGGGGCTTTTTTAAAGGAGTGCCCTAGCTTCTCTATAGCACGACAGATATATGTTAGTCTGCCATTTATGGGGTCCTAAAGCACTGGAGATTTCTCTGAGGAGTGAACGATCAGGCAAACCTCACTTCCTCAATGGAAGACTGCAAGGCAAACTCTGCAAAGTAAACCTGAGCAATTCCTAATTTGCTATGCAAGAATAATCTTTGTCAGAGATTATATAGCCCTTACAATACACATGCCTTGAGCCAGGGTCTGTTTTTAATGTCTTGTGCAGCACTGAGCACACTTTGAAAAATAATGATTAGTAAGCTGAAATCTAAACTAAAATTTAAGGAAACACTCATGCTAGAATAAGGATGCATTGCTTAATAGTCTTTGTGATGCTGACAGACCAGCTCAACCCAAAGCAATAAGATAATTCATTTGTATGTGAATATCAAGGAAGTGTTAAGTGTTAGCATGAGTTCAAACTAATTCAATCGTATGCTAATAGAGGTCAAAGGGGATGATGATTATATTGTTTTCATCTGTTGATATCCTGTCTGTATTCTTTTACATTACTTCTACATTATGCATACCTGGTAATTAAATAACCCTAGATCAAAGTGTGTTAGTGAAGAGAGTATTCAGGTGTTAGAACTTCATGAAAGCTAACGGAATCTTACTTGTATTGTTCTCACTCACCTATTCCTATGTAATGGCAGACATTTGCATTGTGTCTATCTCTGTACCTAAATTACTCATCAAAGAAGAATGTTAACTTCAAAGAAAGGGCCACTAAATTTACAATGGGAATTCACAGACTTAATCTGCATTCCTCATGCATAGCCAACAACTGAAGGCCCACATGGCTTCTGATACAGAAGCTATCAGCCAGCTTTTTGTGTGAAGAAGATATAAAATATGAATTCAAGGAAAGAGCCTTCATTTGTGGACTGTTTGGATTATAACAGGGTGGAATAAATAAACAAGACTCTTGGAGATTGACATTTTACTACATCTCTGCTATCATTTGGATTTACAAACTTTGACTCACCTGTTAATGTATTTTACCTGCTTTAACCACTAAATCACTTTCATTTCTATTTTTTAGCAAATAAATCTTTAGGTAGTTTACTAGAGAATTGGCTACCAGCATTATTTTTTGTGTAAGATCCACAGTACCAATTGATTTGGGGTAAGTGACTGATCCTTTAGGAATGCGAGTAACCTGATGTGGTTTGGTTTATATATAACCTTTTATCACAAAGTTAAATTTGTCTGGATGGCAAGACAGGCTGGAAGGCAGAGGAATGTCTATGACTCCATGGTAATACTGGCATAGTGATCTAGGAGTACATATTTGTTACTGGCTTAGTTTGGGGTGTCTACCCTATTTTTTAACAGTCTGACCTGAGATTGGCAATCACAGTTCTGAGCAACTCCAGACAGCATAAAAGTCTTCATTTATAATAGGAGTGGTATTGATGTAATCTATTCAGGTAAAGGGCATAAAGAACAATAAAAGACATTCAAGAACTAAATATTTTACTTTAAGAAAAATGTTTATACAAATCTAAACATATAGTAAAATGGTTCGGAGCTGGGTGTTCAAAATTTAAACTGGTCAGGCAAATTCACATAACATGCTAACCAATCTACCCCTCTCTAGACCAACCTAATCAGAACAACATTCTTACACTACTTCTGCAGGTCTGTCTTGTACCTTTAGCCTTGGTAAACACAAGAACATTAAGTATAAATCTATCTTTACCAGTGTTGTCAACTCATGAGTTTTCTGATAAGAAGCTTCACAATATTTGATGTTTTTCTTAAAGCCCCAGCTCCTGGATGCAGCTGATTAAGAGAAAATCCTAGTCTTCATTAAAAAAGTAAGTTTCTAGCCCTCCAAGGCTGCAGAGAAAAGCTCAAAAACAAGAACTGAATGTGCCCTAAAAGGCTCAGGCAAGGTCTACAACACTATAAACATTGATTCATATAATTACCTCACTCAGGGGTGTGAAAAATCCACACACTTGAGTGATGTAATTATACTGACCTAAGCCCTGGTGTAGACAGTGCTAAGTTGATGGAGGGCTTCTCCCATCAACATAGCTACTGCCTCTCGGGGAGGTGGATTAATTACTCCAACGGAAGAAGTTTTCCTGTTGGCTTAGTAGCGTCTTCGCTGAAGCACTACAGAGGTGCAGCTGCACCAAGAAAGCTACACTGCTGCAGCATTTTAAGTGTATTCCTGCCATCAGAAACCAGAAGGCCAAAAACAAACAAAATCCCAAATTTATTATTTAAAAAAATTTCTTGATTTTTATGTCAATCATGTGATTTGGGCCCTGCCATGTGAATTTTGAATGCTTGGGTTTGGCCATACAGTAGAACCTCAGAGTTATGAACATGAGAGTTATGAACTGACCTGTCAACCACACACCTCATTTGGAACTGGAAGTACGCTATCAGGCAACAGCAAAGAAAAAAAAAAAAAGAGCAAATACAATACTGTGTTAAAAAAATAAAGGGAAAGTTTAAAAAAAGGATTTGACAAGGTAAATAAACTGTTTCTATCCTTGTTTCATTTAAATTAAGGTGGTTAAAAGCAGCTTTTTTCTTCTGCACAGTAAAGTTTCAAAGCTGTATTAGTCAATGTTCAGCTGTAAACTTTTGAAAGAACAACCATAACATGTCAAACCGTAACGAACATTTCAGTATTACAAACAACCTCCATTCCTGAGGTGTTTGAACTCTGAGGTTCTACTGTACAACATTACCCTTGACAGGAAGAGCATATGGGACACAGAATGCATGCCTGATTCTGTTGACTTTCTTACAGATGAATGGTTTTCCAAAATTCTCATGAATGCTCTTCCTTCCAGGCACCCTTAGAGAACTTCTTAACTACTACAATATGTTTATGCTAATGACCCATCTAACAGGCATGGGTGGAAAGAGGGGAGTGCACAGGAATAAAAATTTGGCTGCTTTTTGAGGAGCACTTAATGTGCCCCCTGTGATTGGAGAAGCTGGCTGGTGGGGCTGGTTCTCCCCTGGTGGCCGGAGGACTGGCTCTCACCCTGAGGCCCCAGGTTGGGAGGAACTGTCATCTCCCGGCCCGGCCTGGGACAAGAAGAGCTCTTTCTCCCTTCCCCCTCAGCCCTGGAGGAGTTCTGTGCCCCCACCAGTTGGGAGAACCTGTGCCTCTGCTTGCCCCCCTCCCCACCCACTCACACCCCTGAGTGAAATCATTGTTTTAAAACATTGCCCCGAAATTTGAACTCTGCCAGTGTCAAGCTTTAAAATGGTCCCAGGCAAACTGTCCTTTACTCTGCTAGAACTGAATGGAGTAGTGGCTGGAAGGGGGCAGTGACTAAGCTATGCTGCTGCCTTGCATGACACCACAGCCCTGGTTTAGGTGTGGTTGATTTTATTTCCACAAATGCACTGTCCTACCCCAACCATCCATCTTCCCGAGTCCCCCTACTCTCCTCACACATACACTTTGCCTGCAAAAAGCCAATGGCAGACTGGGAAGGACAATTCCGTGGAGCAAGCTTGAGGAATTGCTTTGGTTTTATAGTGGTAATGGGAAATTTCACCCATTGCAAATGAAACAAAGCAAATTCAATCACAAAAGCACACATGCCTAAGAAAATATGGCATTAGACAGACTGAAAAGCTAAATGAATGCTCTTCTATTTAACTTCTTTATCTCATTGCAACTTTCCCCCTGATAATAGAGGTTAGATCAAGGACAGATTATTGGCATATATTTCAGTCTTCCAAACCAAGGATATCCATTGTAAGTATTTATCACAGTACTGCTAACCCCAAAGCTGAAATCCTGGATCCACTGATAGACAGTAGGATTTCACTGCAAGTATTCAACAGTCATGAATATGGACCCCCAAACGTCAAGAGGCTGACTTAAAAATCATGAGATTTAAAAAAAAACCCAATAGATTTTGGATTCTTTTGCTTTGCCTTCTTGTTTCTGAGCCTTTGCAGGTCTACTGGGGTCACATTTTTAAGGCTTTCTTTACAACTGTGAGAGCTAGAAACTTTGTGTTTCTTTTAAATGACAGGTGAGATTCTCAAGTAATCACTTGAGTCCAGAAGGTGGGCCTTTAAGAAAAAACATCAAATATGGAAAAAGGTAAATATCATGCCTATCTTCATAAAAGGGAAGGAGGAGGATCCAGGTAACTACAGACCAGTCACCCTCACCTCAGTCCCTGGAAAAATCATACAGCAAATCTTCAGGGAATCCATTTTGAGGCACTTGGTAGAGAGGAAGGTGATCAGGAACAATCAGCATGGATTCACCAAGGACAAGCCATGCCTGACCAGCCTGATTCCCTTCTATGATGAGATGAGTGGCTCTGTGGATGTGGGGAAAGTGGTCAATGCGATATAACTTGACTTTAGCAAAGCTTTTGATACGGTCTCCTGCAGCATTCTTGCCAGCAAGTTAAAGAAGTATGGAGAATGAACTATAAGGTGGATAGAAAGCTGGCTAGATCATCGGGTTCACCGGGTAGTGATCAACAGCTTGATGTCTAGTTGGCATCCGGTAACGAGCCGAGTGCCCCAGGGGTCAGTCCTGGGGTCAATTTTGTTCAACATTTTCATTAATGATCTGAAGGATGGAGTGGATTGCACCCTCAGTAAGTTTGCAGATGACAGTAAGCTGTGGGGAGTGGTAGATATACTGGAGGTTAGGGATAGGATACAGAGTGACCTAGACAAATTGGAGGATTGGGCCAAAAAAAATCTGGTGAGGTTCAACAAGGACAAGTGCAGAGTCCTGTGCTTAGGACGGAAGAATCCCATGCACTGCTACAGACTGGGGACCAACTGGCTAGGCAGCAGTTCTGCAGAAAAGGACTGGGGGTTACACGGGATAAGAAGCTGGATATGAGTCAGCAGTGTGCCCTTATTGCCAAGACGGCTAATGGCATATTGGGCTGCATTAGTAGGAGCATTGCCAGCAGATCAAGGGAAGTGATTATTCCCCTCTATTCGGCATTGGTGAGGCCACATTTGGAGTATTGTATCTAGTTTTGGGCACCCCATTACAGGAAGGATGTGGACAAATTGGAGAGAGTCCAGCGGAGGGCAACGAAAATGATTAGGGGCAGGAGGACATGATTTATGAGGAGATGCTGAGGGAACTAGCCTTATTTAGTCTGCAGAACAGAAGAGTGAGGAGATTTGATAGCGGCCTTCAACTACCTGAAAGGAGGTTTCAGGGAGAATGGAGCTAGGTTGTTCTCATTGGTGGCAGATGACAGACAAAGGAGCAATGGTCTCAAGTTACATGGGGGAGATCTAGGTTTGATATTAGAAAAAACATTTTCACCAGCAGAGTGGTGAAGCACTGGAATGGGTTACCTAGGGAGGTGGTGGAATCTCCATCCTTAGAGGTTTTTAAGGCCCGGCTTGACAAAGCTCTGGCTGGGATGATTTAGTTGGGTTTGGTTCCGCTCTGAGCAGGGATTGGACTAGATGATCTCCTAAAGTTTCTCCCAACTCTAATATTCTATGTTTTTATTATTCTATATCAGGAGACTCGAGATAAAATCATGAGAGCTAGCAACGCTGTCACCATAAATCCATAACATTAGTTCAGTCATTTTTTTTGATGGGAGGGAGCTGAATGAATAATTATGAAACTATAATAATTAGTAATTGACCGTATAACCACTTAATAGAGTATCATTACTGCTATTCATTTAGTCACAAATCTTGATTTATCCAAATACTGTAGTTTCTTCATCCGAGGGCATCTGCTTTCTGCTACTTACATAACATTACTTAGAGAAGTATCATCTCTCATTTTCAGTGACATGTATTAAGATGTATGTTAGAAGCCCATATTCTCCTGCTTACCTTTCTACAAAACATATAATTTTGATGACTGGATCTCACACAAGTCAAAAACAAATATTAATATAAAGTCCCTTTAAAACATTATTATTGGAGTTGACTTTGGGTATCTTAATACAGCAATAAAAATAATTGTTAAAGGAAACAAAGTGATGATATAATTTCCCCAGGTTTGAGTACTGCATTTCTGTAGTTAGTCATGTCTTTCTTCACCTCGTACATTCATGATCACTTATCTTCTTCATGCTGCAGTCAAAAGAACCATACTACTCTTCTTTGAACGTTTTAAAATGTGTGATGATATGCTCCAAACAGCTTTTAAATGAAAAACATTCACTAATTGACCTATTACAAGCTTTTCCCTCCTCAAAGTCCAGAGACTGAAGGGCAGAGTGCATCTTAAAGAGCTGACTTTTTATGATGTGCTAAATCAGCAGTTGCCAAATGTGACTTACTCTTACTCTATACCTCCAGTACAGAAAGACCCATGGACTGAACTGTTGCTGATTTACATCATGACTCTATTGGACATTTATATCTTCTTACAACTAAATAGGAACAAGATCCTATTTTGCTTGAATTTCCTCAGATGTGTCTCACTTGGGCTTGCATGGGGCTCAGACAAACAATCTCCTTTTTCACTTGCCTTGCTGACTCTTTATTAGTGTAGTTTGTGTGTGGCAGAAAGCTTATGAGCCTTCCTCCTGATTTACAAAGTAAACTTGATGTACCAGTAAAATGAGGCCAGTGAGCAGACCGATCTAGAAAATATGTATTAATGTGGGTCCATGCCTCATGGTTTATTCTGTAGTTCTTGTCAGGAACGTACAGAAGAGCTTTCATTCAAATGGATAAGCACTTGTATATACTACTAAAAGCAACAGCCTTCAATCAATCGACAGCCTTCAGTTTTACCAGCAGGTAGAATATGTTTGAATGAGACCAGAGCTAAGCAAACCAGATCAGTGCCAATGGGGATGCTGCTAATCTATATGCTATTTTCAAATGAAAAAATTTGAAAGGGGAAATTCACCTCTCCCATACAAAGCCTCAGCATGGAGAACACTAAGCAGATGCTGTGTGGGGCGGCAACCCAAATTCTCAATGACCACCACTCCAGCACCCAGGCTGGAACAGCACCCACTGCCAACATCATATTCCTTGTGTGTCTCATTAATATCACTAATATATAAAGAGTGGCAGATCCACCAGCTACACACCCAAGCCACTTCCAAACCTCTCCTATGCACTGATATATCTGGGGCAGGACTCAGATTAAACTGGCATATGGGACATGCTGCCTTCTATTTCTCCAGAATCTATGTCCAAGTATAGACAAGGCCAGTTTTGCCAGTATAATTATAGTAGAAAAGCTGTATTGCTTGCAAAACCTTCTAGTGTGGGTCCAGTTATATTGGTGTAAGAATGCTTATACTAGTATAGCTGTGTCTACGCAAGAGCTGTTACCAGCATAACTATGTTGGTAAAAAACAAAAGAAAACAAAAAGAGAAACACAAGCCATATCCCTAAGCAACATAGTTATGTCAGAAGGCCTTTTGGGTGTGACCTGGCCTAAGCGTTCATTAAGAAAAAGGAAAGGCTTGTCTACCTGAGAAAGTTGCACTGGTTTTAACATTAATTTGGTTTAAATCAGACTTATCTCATGACTGAAGCGAAACCAAATTAAGTTTGATTTAGATCGAAATAAAAGTGTGCACACGGACCTTTGCACTAATTTAACTAGATCTGTTTAAAATCATACCTTAAGTTAAACTGGTGCAAGTTGGTCATGCAGACAAGGCCTAAGTCTCTAGCTGTTGTGGATGCTGAAATAGCCAAGACACATCCATATAACAGGAAAACATAAGCGATCTTTGTGTTTCACATCTTGGAAACTTATTAAAACCTGGCTTGCATGGAGACAGTTTATGTTAACTTTTACCAGAAGAAATTTTCCCCCTCACCCTGGTTATACAAGAGCTGGCTGAAATGGTCATATAAGAAAAATCTGGATCCAGATCAAAACTCTTTCAGGTTTGAGGTTACTCAGATACAGGTTTTAGATTTTGTGATAATTTCTAGCAACAATAGGAATATTTATCTCTATAGTTTCCTTTGCCCAAAATATCTTCCTCTGTAACTTCCCCATAAAAGGTGAACTTTCTGTGGTTTAGCAGCATTATGCACAACAGAATTTTTTTTCCCATTGAAGAATGTGACTGAGGTAGGAAGGAATCACCTGTCCTCGACACATACAGAATGCAAAGGGCAACAGAATTCAGATGTTTTCTTACAGAGAAATATATGGTATGAATAGCTATTCTGAAATATATCTGCGCAGTATATTTAGTACATGAAACAAAGCTAAAGAGTGTTCTTCCCATCTCATTCCTTTGTGTCATGGTCATTAATATATTTCTCAGGCTGGGGGATTGATTAATGTCAGTGATTACTACAGAAGAGCCTGCTTCTCTTAAAATACATCCCAGGTCACCTTGAAATACTTCATAATATGTAACCAAGAATAGATGTGCTTACAGTGTGCTTGCAGATTTTTTTCATTCAAAAAGAAAACTTAGTGTGTGTTACCATTGTGTATATACGCTCAAAGTCAATGCTGAATTAAGCCAAAAAGACCACTATGTTGTGCTCATATTTTAAGAAAGCCTAATGGTGAACAGCTTTTATTTTTAAACAGAACTTGACTTAGAAGCTGCTGAATTCCCAAAGAAAACTCATTAAAGGCTTCCTCAAAGCCTTTCAATGCCTTCTGCATGCTTCTGACACCACCACCTCAAACTTGTACTTACACTTGATGTATTCAATGCATCTGTACCGGATTTTTAAATTGTACAGACAGTCATTCTGCATCTGGTTGTTCAGAGCTGAGCACTCAATAAATAAAGGGTATTTAGCATAGAACATATTTTGGGTGCCCAGCTTGAGACACCTTAAAAAAGACTTGATTTTTCAGACAGTGAGTGCTCAGCATTTTCTGGAACTCATGTCCATTTTAAAGTAGGCACCTCAAAATTTCTAATCACTTTTGAAAATCTAGGCCATTGCTTAAATACCAAAACATTGAGCTCCTGAATAAGTCAGCAGGATTTGGCCTAAGAGAAATAAAGTTTAAATCTACATTCAGTGATCCAATTAATTTAAATGGGATTTCTATGAGAATGAGGGTGAGTGAGTAGTCCAAGCAATTTGATCAGATAGCCACAGGTAAAAAAATCTCAGCTATCTGTGACTCTCCAGACACCTTATGTTCAAGATGTATTCAAAGTTTTTCCAATCAGCTCAGCTTGCCCCTGGTTGACAGAAAGAACAAAGGTAAGAACACTGGGAAAACAGAGAATGCTGTGGAAGTAACTGACTGAAGAGGACAGAAGCATCCATTCCAAAAAAAGATGGTAAAAGACAAAGGGTTTTACAAATTATACCCTTTCCATTTTAACCTTGAGTCCTAAATCTAAATGTAGTTACTGGAATAACAAAAGAGTGAGGTAAATTTCTGGCTAGATTTTAGGTTCAAATTGTTTCCTTTCATGGCTAAACCTTATTAAGGCACACATCTGCCTTTGGATACTGGGGACATACAGTGTACATTGTGTAGGCACCCTGTACTTCTAGGGCCTTGGAACTTGATTGGGAGTTTTACAGTTGGGACTACAACTCCCATTATGCCTTGGGGAAAAAGGAGAGACTCTTGCCCTTCCAGGGAGTGAGAGAAAAGCATGTGGGGACTCCATTTTGGTGCTGGGGTGGAGCGCGGCTGAGGCTAGAAGCTGCTGGCTGCCTGCCGCTGGGGTCCCGAAGCTGCTGCCGCCTGCTGCTGTGGTCCCTAAGCTGCTGCTGAGAGCCTGCTGGAGTTTTGATTGAGCAGGGAGCTTCACAGGTTGGTGGCGTTGCCCAAGCCAGGGCAGGGACTGAGCCTGGAGCTGACTGACGTGAGTCTGCAGTGAAGGTGATGTGACCCCCACCCACACCACTCTTTTGTTTGGGGTAGGGCTTGTAAAGGAAGGGGCACAGCAGAGAGACTTTGACTGGGCCTGAGACAAGGCAGAGAGAGAGTCCCTTCAAGCAGGGCCAGGACTGCAGACATTTGGTCAGGTCAGCTCCAAATCTCCAGCTTGATACCTGGGCTGACCTGATGCACTGAACCAACAGAGTGCTGTCTCCTTCTTCAGATCTTCAAGCGCGCCCACGCAAGCCAGGGGTCAGGGCTCTGAACTCTAGGGGAGTGCACGCTCTGGAGGTGCGGTAAATAGTGGCAGTGTAAATGCCAGTTAGACAAGTTTCATTTATTACTGTATACTATTTTATTAATTGATTTACTCAACTGCCCCTGTGGATTTAAAATAGTAGTGATGTTTAATTTCAGTCTGTTATGCCATATTTCCTTAATTTGTTAAGTAAAAGTGTGTTAACTCTAATTTAAGTATATTGGATGTTTAGTTTGCATAATTGCAATTGTTGAGTTAGATTTATGTCACAGATTATTATTAGACTAGGTTTAGTCCTGGAAGCGCCCAAGGCCCACTATTGAACGTGTGCAGGGGCCAGCCAGGTGGAGGCACCGCCAATTTTAAATTCCTTTAGGAGTAAAGGGACTGCAGCAGAGGGGTGGATAGGGGATTCCCACCTATCCTACATCATCACTGGGATACTCAGGATCTCCTTTGTTATCAGCAACCTTAGGCGCCCTTGCACACCAGTGAGTGTTGCCTGCTCCCAAGTAACCCAGAAAAGGAAGGGGATTACAATTGAATGCTGACGAAGTTAGACTAGTTTATTTTCATAAAAATGATTTGATATTGTCTTGCTTATATAAAGCTGTCGATGAGTATCCTTCTTGCATCAAACTTTTCCTTTTCTCCTAAAAATGATTGGTCCAGTTTCCAAATTCCTTAACATGATATTATCAGATCTGACAAACCTGCCAAGCAATTTATGTTGTTGAATAGCAAGCCAGCCAACATTAATCACCTGATGTTTTAGTCTGTCCATCTGCTCTTGCACATGTGAATTACCCATAAAATCAAGTGAATCCTCTAAGACTAATCAAAAATTTAAAAACCTAGTCATCCTCAGAGGTAATTTTCTTAAACTTGTTTATCTTCAATGAGAACTTCTAAATATAAAGTCTGATTAAAATACAGTTTTCAAACATATAATTGACATGGTTGCAGTGACAGACAGAAAGAGGTAGTAATGGAAGATAATTACTGTATAATAAGGAGATGGGGAAAAAAGCAGATTAAATGCTCATAAGAAAGTTGCCAAAAATCACACCTGCCAAAGTATATCCCTCAGCTATGCTGAATTTGAATGATTTCCCATTGTATCACATCATCCATTTCTAAGCTACCTATAATTTTTAAGGTTGGCATATTAGGCGAAAAAACAACTTATTAAAGTTCAATAACTTCTTAGCACTGTCTTCAAGTCCCTCTCCCCTCACTTTTTAACTACAAAAATGAAATTAATTTAGGAGCAATGTTTTCCAAAGGAGCATGCTGGAATGAATCCCTCAAGTTTTAAAGACCAGGTACCTAAATCAATCCATTTAGTATTTTTATCCTTCTCCTTAGGTTTTCAGAGTTACATTTTTCCACAGTATTTGCAGAGTTTCCCATTTTTAGACTAGAGAATACTGCAGTAAACTCAAAGACATAGCATAATAATAATTGACTTTTAATTGTACCAGCTGTGGCAGAAAAGATGTACATTATATCACAGATTGGAATATCCACACTGGACAAAAGGAAGCACTTTTGCAAATTTCTGCTGACAGCATTTTTCTCAATAGCATCTGACTTAAGCTCTTTAAGATCTCCCGCCAACACTTACTGAAGTCAATGGGAGCCTTTCTTACATCACTGGACACAGGTGAGGAAGGAAGCATTGGGCCTGAATCAGAGTATGGGAAACAACAATCTGGACTGTAATTAATTATCATGTTAGTATGATGATCTGGAGAAATCTATATACAACTTGTGAATTCTGGTTGATATTATGAAGTTGTTACTATGAAAATTGCAGCTTCATGGAATGTCTCAATGTAAATGTGGACTCCACCACCATGGGCTCACAGGGCTTGTAGGACATATCCACCAGAATAGGGACAATGGAGAATAGTTAACCTTAAAGACTGTACTCTGATTACACAATGGGTGCTGCAGGAAAGGAACCCAGGACACCTCCAGAGGAGCCTGATCCCAGCACAAAGAATGCTCTGGCGTGGTGAGGAAAGAGACAGGAAAATGTTATTTTTGTAGAGTTCTGTGTATTCCTCGTGCAATTAAGTAAAGTGCAATGATGAGTTAGAAGCCCGAGCAGGGTGTCTCTTTCATGTGTTACACCTATCATATGCCCTAGAAGAATGCCCACAAACCTGAAGTTCTGGAAGAGGGTGTGTTAAAGCTACAGGGCAATCTGAAGGGTCAGCACTAGTGCCTGGGGCTAGGCAGTTAGACCATGGGGTCTCAGCTCTCAGGAGGGGGTGCTAGACAGAGTATCCGAACCCCAAGAATGTGGCTAGCAACCCCAAGCCAGGGAAAGTTCCTGGACTGTATTCAGATTCCAGAGGCTCTCAAGGTGTTTGAGTAGATCTGTTGTGATTAGAGCATTGGACAGACTAACAGGGTGAACTAATTGCAATGCCTGCATAAGATGTGAATTTTTGGGCAATTCACTGAGGGAGCTGGATGTGATTAGAGAACTGGGGATCTCACAGTGCAGGAAGACATACAAGAAAGTGAGGGGAGGAGGCTGTGATTAACAGAGGTCCACTCCATTAGCAATAGTGCCTGAGAGCTTCAAACATGTCAGGCCCCATTGTGCTGGATGAACTTGTGACAATACCTGCCCTGGGGAACTTAAAGACTAAAACACATGATGTAACAGGAGGATAGGATGAACCAGAGGACGAGGGTGGGATGGAGGAGATGGGGTAATAAATAAATGTCATAGAATGTGCACAGTTCTTAGTCAGTTGGAAGTAGTGATCACAGTCTCAACCTGCCTAGCTATTATCAGATTATAATTTAATGTATGCATTACAGAGGTGGTGAGATTTGAGGAAGCACTTGAAGGAAGGTAAAGGTTATGGACTTGGACTAGAAGATTTTCCCAATGACAACAGGTGGCATTGCAGTCTTGTAAAAAGATTTCAAAATATCCCTTGATATTTGTGGGACATTGCATATACGTGCCCTGATAGAAAACAGACGGATAGACTGAGACAGAAAGACTTTCTGTGAGATTCATTAAGATGTGTTTCAGTAACTCTCTGTGTCTCTCTTTAATACTACATTTTGGCAAAGATTCAGTTTGACTTTTACTGAATTTAGCCACAGCGTCCGCACCTGTGATGGAATTTCCTGTATGCTAGTAGCAATCGAAGAAACAACCCACTCTTATGTACCAGTAGAAATGGAATGGTGAAGTAAAATGAAGTGACCAGTCAGTGATAATTTTCCATTGTAGAAGAGCAGCACTGAGGCTAGCAAATGTCATATCACTGCATACGGTTGCAAACCATGGAGCCTCATTCACCTCTCAGTTTTATTGTGCAGCCTCTCTGAATTCAACTGACATGTACCTGGGTGAGTTCAGGGAAAAAAACTGGCCCATATTCTTTTGCACTTTTATATTCTGGACTCTCTTTCTCTCTTTATATTTGTTGACTTTAAGTTATTGTTATTCATAGTTTATAGCTCTGGAACAATGGGATACTATTCAGAATTGAATAGCCAAAAAAGTACTTAACTTCTTTCCATGGGAAAGTATAATTAATGAGAGGTGTCTAGAATGGTAGGTGTCCTATAAACAGACGAAGATAAAGATAAGAAGTGTCATACATCCAGGGCTGGGTTCTTCATTACTTCATTGATGCTAAAAATATTTATGGGTTCCCTCACTTTTCAAGGCATAATTAGATCATAGATTTAAGCAAGCTGAATGGAGGTCCTGAATCTTTTTTTATCACTTACTTTTAGATGGCTTTTCTTCCATATAACTCAATCCTGTGCATTTCTCTTTTCCACCTTTGGTAGCAGCCTCTGAACTCCATTGGAGACTGGGAACGCAGAACGTCACCAGTCAGACTGCAACAGTACTTCATAATCAGATACTACTCTAGGAGGAAGGACACATTCTTTCCCATGTCTCTGGAGAATGAAAACATAATTACTGCCATTCTTACCCCCCAACAACATTCTTCCCCCATTCCACCTTGGTAGCTAGATCCAAAGGTTGTTCCCAAATCTCACACTCCTGTATTGGCAGCACGCTGTAATATTCACTGGGCTTTTTCCCTTTTGTGTTAATACCACCATGAAGTAAATTTAAGAAGCTACTTGAATATTAGGAGGAGCCTTTTCATTCCCTTTTTTAGTCTGTTAGCGAGACCTTCCCCTACTTGTAGTAAGAGATATTTTACAGAACTTGGAACCCTCCTTCCCTTTGTTCCTTGAAGGCAACTTTTGTTTTTTTGGCCTGTAGAAGTAATACTTTTGGGATTTTTTTCCATCAGATTCTCTTTCTTCAGATTGATCTGTTTCTGCAAACAAGGTCTTCCTCCTCAAAATAGCTATATTTAGCCCTGATCTATACTACAAAGTTAGGTTGACATAAACCACCTTGCGTCAACTAAGTTTGGATGTGTCTACACTTAAATTTTTCTCCAACCGATGTAAGCACCTTCTTACAGTGACACAGTATCACCACCTTCCTGAGCATTAGTGTGCTGAGGTCGACACAGCATGAGTGTAGATATTGTGTTACTTATGTTGAGCTGAGCAGTCCTTCAGCAACTGTCCCACAATTCCTGACACTAACCACTCTGGTCACAATGGTGAACTCCACTGCCCAGGGGTCAAGAGACCCCTCTCCCCTTCAAAGTCCTGCAAATTTTTGCCTTTTCCTGATTGTCCAGCTTGGAAAGCACGTGTAGCAGCTCTCCATTGTCGTGTGCAACTGCCCAGCTGACCATGCCGGCTACATGCTTCAGACATCCTCCGGCTTGGAGCAGAAGGAGATATTGGATCTCCTGGGCCTGTGGGGAGAAAAGGCTGTGCAAGCACAGCTATGGACCAGCCATAGAAATGTGGACATCTACGAGCAGATTGCATGGCGGGGGGAGGGGGAGCGCAGCGCAGGAGAAGGGGTATGACAGAGATCAGCAACAGTGCTGTGTGAAAGCAAAGGAACTGTATCAGGCATATCAGAAGGCTAGGGAGGCCAACAGTCAATCTGGTGCCAAGCCACAGATCTGCGTGCTTCGTGCCATGCTTGGTGGAGACCCCGCCATGGATACCTCTGAAAAGCCCCCATCAAATGCTCTAGGTCTGAACAGCGAGGACAAAGGGAAGTAGAGAAGGAAGAGGAGGAGGATGGGGGATATGCGAATGGGGGGGTCCAGCTATGCTGCAAGCAATTCAGTCAGTCCCAGCAGTTGAGCCTGGGTGACCCTGGTGCTGGGGAAGGAACATGGGTAAATGTGTAATTGTATTTGCCATTACAGTGATATATGGATGCTGTCCCTTAACTGAACAAGACACAGCTACTGACTTTTCATTAATTTACTCATACTAGAGATAGTATAGAAGATAGAGATAGTGGTACAACAAAGAGGGAGAGTAGTTATCTCCTTTTCCTTCCTCTGTAGAGGTAGGCAGGGGAAGGGAGGCATGTGGAGTAGTTTGTTGATGTACACAGGGACGACCCTTGAATCCTCTTGAGAGAGGTCAGTGAAACTTGCATGGAGATATTCTGTAATCCTCTTCCAACAGTTTCTAGGGGGGGCAGCCTTATTTTTTCCTGTGTGGTAGGACACTTACCCATGCCAGTCAATGATAACTTCAGCAGGCACCATTGCAATGAACAGGCTAGCTGGATATGGGCCAACTGGCTAGCTGGATATGGGCCTGGTTGGCTCTGGGACACAAGCAGCAGCTGTGCTTTCTGTGTCTTTGTTACCCTTAGGAGTGAGATATTAGTTAAACTCACCACCTCCTGTGGAAAATGGTGTTAGTGCTCAGTGCCATTGCTCCGTACCCAGAGTTTCATGCAACTAAGCAATTCCTTCATTTCCCTCACCCCTGACAGGCCATACTGCCCATGGCTGGTGCTGTGAGTAGTGCCATGCACAAGCACGCCAAAGCAGAAATGTCAATAAGCATCTCTTGTTTAAAACTTCAGGGGAGCAAGGGCAGGGAGTTCTGAATCTTAACTTTCACTTTCCATTGTGACTACACTGACAGTGGTACCTCTGTGTTTTATCTGCAGCTGCTGCTGTTGTGGCCTGGAGTGGTTCCTCGGCCACACCCAGGGAATTGCTGAGGAGGAGAAAGAAGAGGACTCAGGATGACATGTTCAATGTGATCCTGCAAGCCAGTGCTGCATCAGACCATGAACAAGAGGCCGGGGGAGTGAATATTGCAGACATCCTAGAGAAAGAAAGAGCAGACAGGAGAAAGGCCTGGATGTCCTAGCAGGAAAAGGAGAGAGAGATGCACCAGGACATAATGGGTGTCTCCAGCACAAACACAGATATTGCAGACTCTCTTGGACCTATGTGTTCAAAAATCATGGGCTCAACTCCCTTTGCATTCCACAGAGAACTCCATTACTGCACCTCCCTATATCGCTCCTCAACATTCCACGTGGTGTCAGGGGCCAAATCCTTACCCCTACCACTCCACCCCAGTGGACAGTAAGGACAACCACAGCTTTACATACACTGACCTGTGAAAGCCACAGTTGCTGTATGTGTATCTAAAATGGAGATGAAAGTTCTTTCCCCTGTTAAATTCTGTTCCATTAATTTATTAAGTTTTTAATTTATTTGCTTTTAAATTGCTCAAGGTTTCTTTGCACTGGTTTGTTAACTAAATAAAATTCTATTATTTTGAAAATAATTCATTATTAGTTCATAACATACGCTGCAGAGTGCCTAGCAGTTCTTATTGTATACAACTTACAGGATCAGTGACAAACACAGTGTCATAAATGTACATCAAGCATCACAGAATTAATAGGTGCATTGACAACATTATATTCATAGATGTACATCAAGCACCACACAATTCCTAACAGCAAGGCTAGGTAGCACACAGTACACTACAATGCATTACAAAGGTTCACTGTTAAAGTGCTCTTTCAAAGCCTCCCTGAGCTGTATAGCTCCACACTGAGCTCTTCTAATAGCCCTTGTGTCTGGCTGTTCAAACTGAATAAACAGACAGTCCACCTCTGCCTTCCACCCCGGCAACAATTTTTCCTCCTCTACTTCACAGATATTATGCAGGACACAGCAGGCAGCTATAACCATTAGGATGTTTTTCTCACTGAGATCCAATCTTGTGAGTAAACAACGCCAGCGTCCTTTCAATCTACCAAAAGTGCATTCAACTCTAATTCTGCACCTGATGAGCCGAAAGTTTAATCTTCCCTTGGTGCAGTTGAGGTGATTGTTGTATGGCTTCATGAGCCAGGAGAGCAAGCGGAAGGCTGGGTACCCCAGGATCACGATTGGCATTTCAACATTGCCAATCAGAATCCACTGGTTGGGAAAGAAAGTCCCTGTTTGTAGCTTTTTGAACAGTCCCATCTTCTTAAAGATGCAAGTGTGATACCCCTTCCCTGACCAGCCAGCACTGACATTGGTGAAGCATCACCAATGATCCACCAATGCTTGTATAACCTTAGAAAAGTAGCCATTTCTGTTGATGTACACTGCAGCAACGTGTTCTGGTGCCAAACTAGAGATATGCATGTCATCTTTCACCCCACCCCAATTTGGGAATCCCATTACTGTGAATCTGTCCACTATGTCCTGCACATTGCTGAAAGTCACAGTCCTGTGTAGCAGGAGATAATTAATGGCCCTGCACACTTGCATGACACTGGCCCCCACAATGGATTTTCAAACTCTGAAATGATTTCCCACTGACTAGTAGCAAACTGGTGTTGCAAGTTTCCACAGTGCAATCACCACCCACTTCCCCAGTGTCAGTGCAGTTTTCATTTGGTGGTCCCTGCACTGGAAGGCTGGGGCAAGTTCAACACACAGATCTAAAAATATGGCCTTCTGTATCTGAAAGTTCTACAGCCAATGCTTATTATCCCAACCAGGTATTACGATGCAATCCCACCAGTTAGTGCTCTTTCCTTGGGCCCTAAAATGGTGCTCCACTACTTGCAGCTGTTCCATGAATGCCACCAACAACCTTGAATTGGTTCTCAGTATGTCCCACAGCAATTCAGTCCTCCTATAAATTGTCATGTTCCCCACTGATTTGGTTCTTCTTGCAGCTCTGCAAATATTGGAAGACCATGCATCCTGTGCTTGCAATGCTTAGGGTAGTAGTACAGAGCCGTGCAGTCTCCAAGCTTCTGTCAAAGATGGTAGACAATGAGGAGGGCTATGCAGGTTTGTGGGATTTTTTTAAAAAGGCATGAAAATTATGGGACATGGATGATATTCTGGGATACAGACAATTGCATGCTGGGAAGTTAGCCCCTTTCTCCCATCACCCTTGTGCAACTAATTTACGCCCCACCCTGCACACCCAAAAAACAATGCGCTGGATGGTGGCAGGTTGCACTCTGGGACACCTAACTGTGTTACACTGCACTGTGCATCAACACAAGCACTCCTGGTGAATACACACAGCACTGACACAAGAAGTCATCTATGCAGGTGCATAGGCGATGTACTAACTGGCAGCTTTAGGGAAGTGAAACTTGCAGCTGCAAAAGTTTGTGGTGTAGACATGGCCTTATTGAGAAAAAAACAAATTAAAAAAAATTGGCTTACCATTCTTCTTCCACACACAGTGGCCAATTAACAATGTGGCAGGCACCCAACTGTGATAGTCAAAGCATTTTTCTTAAGTACAGTAATATTTTCTCAATAATATAAAACTATTTTGGCGCAAAATTTCAGAAGCAGAATGTCTTTGAATGTAGACATGAAATATGGATTTCAGTTCAAATGGAATGTAAATTTCATTTGAAGTTACTCTATAAGCGAACAACTTTGGGGGAATACATAATACTAATAATACTTGTATATTAGCTTTAGACCAGAGGGCTTACAATACTTGGGTAGAGGCCAGGTATCCCATGAATTCTGAGAGTGGAAAGATGTGTGGGAGTGGAAAGATGGGATCTTAGCATATGGAAATTCATCAAGAAATACAACTGTTCCAAGAAAGAAACCCACTCTACATTTGGAAACTTGCTTAATTTCTGTCAACCAACAATATAACTAATACAGGCTATATTACTGTACACACAAAACCAAACAATCTGATAAGAGGAAAGACCAATTAGGATTTAATTTGCTAACTACATTTCTAGGTGGCCAGTTCTATACTGTATATAATAGTACCTCTATCATTAAAGTTTTAGATCATACATATCCATTTAAGAATGCTTTAATGGAGTTTATTAAAATGACACCACCTAAACTGGATTCGAGAATTAATATCCACAACAGCTCTGATTTTAAAACTACTATGAGAAAATAAAAATACTTAATATTTACTTCAGTGGGACTATTCAATGTAAACAAGGGAATTGGATCTGGACTTGTGGGAAGTTGAATGGAAGGAAAAATTGAAGCAAAAGTTCCAATACTAGACATGGATGGGTCAATGTTTTTAAAACTGTGATTGTAGTTCTTAATTCTTGGATAGACATACTATGTCATGTTAAAGTTATTCACCCCCAGGCACCATAGTCTATATTGTCACTTGATGAATTCTTATTACTTCTCCAGGTATTAAAAGGGTATGATATGTTTTCATTTCATTAATCTTTTCTCAGGGGGCAGTGATGAGTTCATCTGACTCTCTCCCATCAAGACCAAAAATTCTTTTCAATTAAAAACTCATCTCCACAGATGGTACTGGCATTAAGAGCAACCCATTCTGTCTACAACAACAAATATTGAGATATTTCAGGAATTACCCTATAAATCACAGGACATGGAATGGTCTGCAGGATTTCAAATTTAAAAAAAAGCAAGCAGAAGTTGAGATGATGAGAATTTGGCCCATGTGGTTTATTGTCTCTTGGATGTATCAGTTTCATCACTGTGTCTGGGCGATTTAATTGCACATTAAGGTGAAATATAGTGAAAAATTTAACCAGGCTATTAACTGTAAATATGTTATCCAAAACATTAGGATCACAAAGGTGATAATAGAAATGGTTTAAACTCAGGGAAAATGCTCTGTTAAAGGGGATTAAAGGGACCATTTATTGAATAGGATGGATTTCTTCCAAGCCCCTGTGTGCAGAAAGCATGCAATGCGTGAATAATTCATCTAGAAATTCTATCGTGAAGTTGTATCAGTTTCCACAGTAAAACCTGGCTGTGGAGGAGGAAAATACATCAACATCTGTGACAGGCCCTATGAAGAGACAGTTGCAAAGCCTTTCAGGCACCAGGAGCAAAGCAAAATATAATAAATTCACCAAATGTCAAATTTGTGTCGGCTGAATAATGACACCATATGTCTGGGTTGCTTTGTCACCGCAGGCTGCACCAAAGAAGGCCCCCGCCCCAAATCTCCCATTCCCACCCCCCACTGCTAAAAAAAATCCCTATAGCTTTATAAAAACAGGGAACAAGGAAAGTGCACTGGCTACTGTTTTTCACTCAAAGCAGATAGAGATTCACTTGATAAATATACTCGGGTCATTCTTTTCTTTTAAATCAAATTTCAGCCAATATACTTATCTCCATGCTAAGCTAGGTGAGAAGTTCACTTTTCATGCAAAATGGAACTTCTCTAATTTATGATTCTATTAAATGAAGAGTTGCATGTCTAATGCCCTAACTGGTATTTACATGCTGACGAAGATTGTTTCATCCCTCCCAACAATCAGAAAAGGCTACGTTTAAAACTGCACTATGGCAAGCAGCAAAGCCTCACTCTCTTAAGTGCGCAGAACCATCTTATTTGTGGTCTTATTTCCTGGGTGATGAAGGTCAATAGTCTGCCAGGGTGCTTGGACCTCAGAAGAAAGTGCTGAATAAATTGCTCTGCATGGACCTCTGACCCTGCTGGCAACTGCAAGTTGAATACAATGGGTGCGAAGGGAAAAATCAGCAAGTGTTATGCTGAGGAGGTGGGCTCTGCTCTGGTGCAAAACACAAGGACAAAAAAAGGAGAGGCCTTCAAAATGTTTCATTAAAATAATCTGTTATATATTAAACTAAAGCGTGTAATCAATCAACCTAGCCCAAACACTTTTCTCAGTTCCTTGGAACTCTATTCAAGTTCTATTTTAAACCTCAACTTTTTCTACAAGTTGCCAGTTTTCATTCCACCATGGAAATCTCCGTTTTCTTATCAGATAAGATCCTTCTTTATTGTTGTTCTTGTTCAGTCCTTATCCTTCTCCCCACTTGATGCTCTTTGTAAGTCAGCTCTTCCTAAGATGTTGATCAGGACTCTAACACAAATGTCAAAGATCCAAGTCTTCGGTGTTCTTGCTGAATTTAAGAATTGGAAGATGGTGAGATAGTATCTACTGAGTCAGTAATGAATGTTAAATTACATCTTACCACTGGGTTTTTTCATTGGTACCTACTATCTTTTTTCATACATTGGATGTTCTGAGAATACAAGTAAAAGGTTTGCTGAGCATTCTGAGAATGATCTGGAGAAAAAAAAAGGATAACTGGTAGGAAAGATGTTGTAGAACAAATTATGGAGAAGGAGACTGAGTGTTTGCTGTTAGGAGATTACTAGAAAAGCCGTTACTCATACAGATAAGCAAAAGGGGATCAGTTTAGAATTAAATGATTTAATATCTGTGAAGTTAAGCAACAGTAAAAATCTATGTAATAATGATGCAAAGGCTAGCAGGATAATATTACTATTCAGCAGAATTCTATACTTTTGACATTGGGTTAATGAAAGAGGGTCTCAAAATCCCTAAATATGCTCAGTTAGAAGAATGGATTGCCGCATAACTAAGAAAAAGAAGAGAAAGAGAGAGAAACATCTAATAGAGAAAAAGATCCCTACCTTAGATTGTTCAATTATAGACATCTAGCTGTCATCACTTCTTTTATGAACATCACAACCAATGACAAGTCTATCAATAAAAGAAGGAGAAACTGAAACCACAGCTTTAAAATGGAGAGGAAACACAGAGATTATTTATATCTGCAGGATGTCAAATCAAAGTATACATAGAACATGAAAAATGACCTCTTCAGGGCACTTCTCTTTAAGTGCAGGGAGAGAGAAATAACAGAAATGTTCAGAATAGAGGGACCAAATTTGTGTTAACTTTTTATTAATTTTACAAAGCACTAAGGAGGTGTGAACAAACCTTCAGCTACCCCAAACCAAAATGAAAAAGATGGTATTGGTTAAGATAAAATAATTTGCTTGACAAATTTAGACTTTTTCTGTTCATGGAATGACCATGAGCAGATCACAATTTCCTGGTGTTGACTGATCATTTCTTGAAAAAATTTGGGGTGAATTATTATTTTGCTAATCCATTGACTGACTGAACAATTTGCTTTCAATATTTGATAACTCAATATGCTAAACTCTAACTAGCTTGGTTATTTGAAAAAGGTCTCATAAGTCTCATGGTATTCATATTTTTTCTGTTCAAATGAGTAGATTTCTTATCAGATGCTGCTGGGGCTTTGAGTCTCCTAGAGGAAGGTAGTAAATGTAAAGGGAGGCAGTAGACAGACATGAGTAGACAATTTTAGAAAATTTAAAATCTCCATCCTACGACATGCAGGCCTTGCCAAGGGCATTGTTCTTAGCAACACTAGGCTACTATAAGATTTATTGGCTGAGTAACACGCTAACATTGTATTCTCTCATCACACTCACATAAAGCAGTTGTGTAGGCCTATGTGATCTGTATTGCAAAAGGTACTGTCAGATTCTTGCCTAGCTTATTTTAATTATCTCTGCTCCAAGACCCTGGAGAGAGATTTGGGGAACTCTGTACCCCTGCTACAATCAATCTTTGTCCCTTCCCACATAAAATTGACCACATATTTGAGTGGGAAAGCTTAGAACTTGTTTTCTGCGAGCATTTGTGTAAGTAAGACTTGACTCAAATGTTCATAGAAAGTGGGTGCAGAATAGGTGGAAACACTGCAGAAGTGCATTCAAGTGAAGGCCCATGGTAAAATGTTTCAAGCTCTGGCACTGATAGATTATGCTTGATCCCAAAAGGACACACAGGTAGCAAAAGTGGGACAGCACCACCAAGGCTGAGGGAAAATGGTCACCCCAACCGCCTCACACTGATCACTCGTCCAACCCTACATGCTCCTTTCCAGCCAATCTTCCCTATACTTTCTTTTCTTAGCTCCCACCTCACTTTATGTGGTCTCTTCCTTCCTTTTCTCCTCCAGTGCTTCTATTCATTCAAACAAACAAAAATATGAAGATAACAGGACATTTGCCAGCCAATTCTCTAATCAAACTGCTTGTATATATTTTATGCCCTTTCCCCGACCCTTTGTTTGTCTTGTCTATTTGGATAGTAAGCCCTTCAAAGCAGGGATAGCATCATTAGTATTTAGTACCTTCTACAATGGGTCCAGAGTATGATTGGGGCCTGTGGGACACCAAGCTGCAAGTATTGAATAAAAAATAACAGATGAAAGAAAAAGCAATAATGTCAGATGCATAACAAGCTGTTCAAGGAGCAGAAATCAAGAGGGTCTTTTCCCCTCTCGACTACAATACTGCTGTTTAGTTCTTCAAATATGTTTATGAAAATCCAGCCAGCACAAGGGAACCTAGTGCTTTATGGAAGACTAGAAGTAGTCAGAGATTTATGGGGAAATGAATCTGTGAAAGTGACCTTTACCCCTGAAACAGAGTACCCTTTGATACGTTAATCTCAAGGAAAGAGCGGCAGAAGGGGGTTTAGTTGCTGATTAAGCTCCCTCTTCTGTAATAATGGGAGTAGATAGTAAGAGAAGCCTGTGTGGCAGTTGCTTTCGAGGTCTTAGAAATCTCTTTGAAGGAAAAAGTGGAAAACAAAAAAAGCTGAGGAAACGTCACAAGAGAAGCTCACAGATGAACTTGTTTATATTTTTTAAGCGGATGTAATGGGGACAGGGTTCAGACAACAATAACATGGGGAGCGGTTCTCTTTTTGATTGTTTCTGAATTTATGCAGTTGAATGCTCAACAGAAAACACGGGAACTTTACTGAACTAAGGTACCATAGCATGAAGATGCTATATTTTTCAACAAACATTTTTACTGTTCGTCTTCATATAGATTTAATAGAAAAACTCAGGAGACTTATTATTTTGCACTTAAAATGCACAAAGATATGATAAGCCACTGCTGCATGCAAGTTCATGAGCACAAGATTTTATGCAAAGTTGATTTTCTTTATTGGGTTCTGTGCAAAGAAAAACACATGGGCAAATCCAACAGCATATGCCACATTGGCTCCATTATCTGAGGCCCTATCTAAGAGAGAAAAGGGAAGCTGGTCAACCACTTTTCTATTGCCTATCTGACCTTGTGCAACACAATAGATGCAGCGGTAGTTTTCTGGGAACGGCATATAAATACATTATGCTAGTTGCTGCACTTGCAGAATTGTCTCCTTTTGTCTCTGTCCAAGTTCCCCATACACTCTCGAAGCTAACCCAGTCAGCTGTTACACACATAGGCCCCAAAGGCACAACAGGACTGTTAATTTCAATATGGCTTTCTGTGGACACAATTGTCTGCCCATATAGATTTAATTGCAGGATTGAGGCCTTTTTGTCAGTGGTTTGACAACCTGGCCATATGTCTGTTGTGAGGGTTTGTTTTACCCACATACCCAAGTCAACAAATAAAAACAACAGTAAGCTGAATGTCAACATTTTTGTCAGCTTCATATTAAATAAAAAGATCACAGAGTGAATGCAGTGTAATGTATTATACAGTAATCTCAAATATAGTAAAATTCAACTGTTCCACTGATGTATACATCAGGGGATTAAATAAATCAGTAGTTTAGGGGCATGGAGGGCCTAAATCACAAACAGAGACATTAGGCATTTGATGTCACAGACAATTCTTTGGGTGCCATGTTCCATTTATAAAATGGTGTACTTGGAATCTGAGAATTTAAAAAAATGCAGCCAGTTTCCAGACTTTGTATTAATAATAAATTATAACAGTAATTAGACTGCTTCTGGCTCCTAAGAAAATGAGTCAAAATGCCCTTTCAAGTCCATGGGGTAATTTAGCCAGTCAGGGAAGAACCACATAAAATAACACATGACCTCAACTCTGTGATCAGTCCCAATCATCCCAGTTAAGCTGCATTGAAATTTTACTGATATCCAGATATCGTACACAGAAAAAATGGGTTCTCTTTGAGAGGATTTTCACAGATGTAAAATATTCCATGCAGAGGCAATACATTTTCACAGCAGCTTTGTGTACTCTTTAAAAAAAATTAAGACAACTGGGTGATTTTGACTTTGCTATGAATAGTTTACAAAGCTGTATTTGAATGAATTGGTCTGCTATTCCCCGCCCTTGATTATGTTATGTCTCTCAAAAACAGAAAGCTAAGTCAGTGATGCCTGGTCCTGAAATCTCTGTGTACTCACAAAGCGTGTCACCAGTTAGTTTACAAAGCAAATTTCCAGTCTGCTGAGCAGACACACTAAATCAGATCTTTTACATCTCTAACTGCTGTTCGATTATCCAGCCTACTTCACCATAATGCATTGTGCATACAGTGTATATTAATTATTATTATTAAAATATAAATTAAAAATTCCCACACAATTTTCCTCCTGAAGGAAAAGAAAGAACCACATAGTACAGGAGCTAGCCTTAATGATCACTGCATTTCTGGTAGGGCTCTGCTACTATGGTGAGGAGTCCTGTAAATGAATCTGAATAGAACAGAACACAAGATTGTTCTCTCCAGTCAATTTTCCCATTCAGTCTAATTTTCAATGTATCCAACAACTGGATTACAATTACTTCTCTTGGAGAGCTATTCCACAGCCTATTAGTTCTCTCTGTTAGGAAATTTTCCCCAATATTCTGCCGACATTTTCCCATTAATAATTTCATACAATTTTCCTCCTAGTTCTGTTCACTTGTATGACCCCAAATTATAATTCTCCATCTTGATGTTTATACCCTTTTTAAATCCAGATTCTTATGTGACCCTTATCACTATAGTTTCTGGTGCCCCCCACTAGTAAAGAATGACAGCTATGAACAACTGTAGACTTGAGTATTAGTTATCACTTAGCCAAGGTAAATTGTGCATATTCAGATCTTTTCATCTTTTCTCATCAATCAATCCCACCAGCCTTATGATCATTTTTGTTGTTCTTCCCTGAATTTTCTCCAGTTTGTCAATATTTTTCTGACAGTGACTTGCCCAAAGCTCAGGACAACATTTCAGGCGTGATTGTATCAGGGTTATTACTTTCATGCTTTTTGAAGCGATGCCTCTATCTAAAAACTGGTATAATGAAGTTTTGCACCCTTGAAGCAAGGTGGTGGGTATTTAATCACACTTCAGCAGACATGTAACTATGCAAACCACTGCACTACTAAAAAACAAAACCGGACACCATAAAATCTTCTAGTTGATAAAAATCTTCATACACACAGTCACGCAGTATCTTATGTCCTAGTAAAACTAAAAAAAAATACCCAAACAAGAATCCTTCTGATGCAATCTTTCTACTTAATACATTGATTGCACTGTCAAAGAAATCTAAATATCTTTCCAGGACCTTTTTTAATTAGATTTTTCTTTCTATGCCTTAAAAAAACCATTTTCAATCTTTGATGAAGGGCTGCCCTTTGTTTTACCTGTAGTGATGGCAGCAAACCTGTGTGGACCAGAAAACACCCTGAGGCATCAAACCTGCAGTCTCAGAAACCACTAACAAGTCTATTTCTCTCTCTTACATCCCCTCCACCCTGCAAAATATTTAAACTAATGCCAGAAATGTAAAGAAGATGAGCTACCTCATCAACTCTTGGCTACCATTGCTTGCCCTGAAGTCACAAGTCCATTGTTTAACTATTCTTTTGAAGCCTGGGAAAAATATATCAAAGTGTTCTATGCTGCCAGAACTTTGCACACTTAGACACTGGCATTGTGACAGAAAACCCAGATAAGAGAAAAGATGTCTAAGTTTTACTATCAAACCATCCCCTGAGCTCTTGTCAGAGACTTGAAAGGTAGGCTGTGTCCAGGTTACAATTACAAAGTCTCTCACAGAACTGGAGAGACTGTGTTACTAGCCTGTTCTCACCGACTTGGGGACCAGCAGCCTCATGTATCTGTCACAGTTTACCATAGAAAGTGGATATGGAAGAAACCAACTATGTCAACTATGTCAACCATGCCAATGCAGTATTGTGCCTTACTGTTTATTGTTGTCCCACAGCTGAAAGGTAACGGAACCAGGGGCTTTAAAGTATGTCAGTTTTCCATTGGCAGAGATGTTGGTGATAAAGTGTCAGGGCATTTTCTAGTGTGATGCATTTCTTTGTAAAACGTACCCAAGTCCCTTTCATCTTGAACAGAGGTGGCAAAAACAGCAACAAAACTGCACACCGACCTTCCTACTAGTAGTTATCTCAGCCTGATAACATTGTCATGGAACCAGAAAGCAGCTCCCTTGATTTCCAGTATTCTGACTCTCAACATACTGTCCATTTCTGAGTCTTACTTGTCTCTGTACTTTCACAGGGGAAATCCCTCAGCCAGAGCCACCAGCCTTTGACCACGTGGAGCTTACTGTACTCAGTTCTAAGCATGGATAAGTTCAGGTGGGTCTGGATATCAACCCTTCTTTCATCCAGCTGTAACACAAAGGGAACTGTTAGAATAATATAACTATAATTGATGTCCACTGGAACTAGCTTCTTTGCAACACAAATATACTGCTTCCTGCATTTTCTATCATGGCCACATATTACTCAATACAAAATTCTCCCCTTAGTTAAGGTTTTTATAACCCCAAATATCCAGCACTTTTAAAGCTATGGCATAATCTTAATACTTTATATTGCAATATAAAGTCAGGTGAAACCTGTACCCATCATCCACTTGGTTTTCCAATTTCTTGTACAAGTTGCATCTTTGAATTCCAGATGTTCCCACTGAAAAGCCTTTACAATGATATTTGGAGAAACACATTGTTCCAGGGTGACTAAAACTGCCAGTTGAGTTTCCAATCTCACACTATTTAATATCGGGATCCTCCTTTTCAGCAGTCTAACTGCTCTGGGATCCACTCTAGCAACTCTGCCTCCACTGTCCTAGCAACAGAAATGGGAACATTTGTTCTTCTGTAAACCTTGGGGACTGAATTGAGGGCTCTCTCTCTCTCTCTCTGTATGGATACACTCCTCCACTTGAGCAGTCAATTCCTTGTTCTCCTGATTAGGGCAATAATCTGATTAGATCCTTCCAACAAGATCACCTGGACAAATGATCAGCATCTCTATGCTTTTCCCTAGGTGTGCATTTGACTATGAAATCATGCACCACAGTTTCTTCAACCACCTGGACAGCTGCCCCCTCAGGATTCTTGAATGTAAAGAACCATTGTAAAAATGTATGCTTCATCCTGACCACAACTGTGTCTCCTACAGATAAGGTGAGAATGGTCTATAGATTTCATTACTGCCAAAAGATCCTTCCTGGTGGTGCAATAATTTTTTCTCAACAGAATTTAGACTTTTCCTGGAATCAATGACCACCCTTTCAAGTCCTTCACATTCTTGTTCCAGTACAATCCCACTCTGTACAGACTAACGGCTCTGTCTAATATGAAACGGGTTTTGAAACATAGGAAGGCTAAGACTGAAGTGGTCATAGGGCTTTTTAACTCTACTAATTACAAATCCTGTTCAGTGATTGAAGAAATGGTTTTCCTTTTTCACCCAACTCATGCAATGATTTTGCTTATAGTGGCTATCCTAGAAATGAAGCTTCTATACTAGCAACAAAGCCCTACAAAACTCTTGTGCTTGTGTGCGTCTAGGGAGCCAGTCAGTTCTGCACCACTTCAATTTTCTTTTTGTCAGTGGAAATTCCCTCCTTGCTGATTGTGCACCTGAGGTAGGTTACCTCTTTCTGAAACAGCTCACATTTCTTTGGGTTCAGTTTCAAACTGGCATGCTTAAGCCTATCACGGATCATCTGTAAATGCATCAGTTCACAATGGAAAGTTTTAACACGTACCAAGTTATCAACCAGGAAAACAAGACAGGTTGAAAGAGGGATGCCATTCAGTACTCTCTCAAAGGTAACAGGGGCATTACAGAAGCCAGAAGCCAATACTTGAAATTACAGGCGTCATTGGTCTGTTGTAACAACAGTCTTTTCCCTATCTTTTTGATTCACTTCTATCTACCAAGAGCCATTGTGAGACCTGGTGTGGAAAACCAGTATGAATCCAATCTGCTGCAGCATCCAATGTAATATTTAATCAGAGCAAAGTATAAGAATTCTTTGAATCAACGATACTTAATTGTCTGTTCTGGTTAAGATACAGAGTTCTGGTTAAGAAAAGAGATGGCAACACTAGAACTTATGGGTGACACCCAAAGACTGGCTGAAAGATCAGTTATGTCTTCCCACACATTTTTTCAATGCCTGGTAAACTTTCTTCTTGAAGCTGTTAAGATGAGCAGTGCCTGTCTGACACTGGGTGTTGCCATCCTCAGGATCCTGTTCTGCAGCAGCGCAGAAAGCTTATCTCATTGTTGCATTTGGAGAATTGTTTCCAATTCCTCCTTGGAAAGATGTTCAAATCTTTCTGTTGCTCTCGATTTAAATGTACAGCAATGTTTGGAGCAACTACAATAAAATCTCTGGGAGATCATGATCACCCCTTTATCCTGTAACGTTTATCCTGTATCAACATTTACCAGAATTACTGGTTCATATTTTGCCATGGTGGCCCCTACTTTACAATTTTCTGTTTGTCAGGAATCGTCCCCAAGTGAACATGAAGCTGCTTCTACTTCATGCCTACAAGAACAGTAGCAGATCAAATTCTATCCAGATTCTATTTCAAAATAGGCCTCAGCCATTACTTTCATTACTTCATTCCCTTACTGGGAAGTTACTGTACATGTGGTTGTAATGATGGTTGCATCCCCTGAAGGAAGGACAACTTACTCACCGCAAATCATTTGCCAACAAGCATTTGTTTCACATGGGCCACATCTTTAAAGAGAATTTCCACAGGCTGGATTTGCAAAATGCTTTTACTAGCAGGTTACACAGTTATTAGCCATACTGAAATCCAAGTTGATTATGAGTTCCTACATTCTCTTTGCTACCCAAACCGCTTGGTCAATTTCCAGAGGCCCAATTCCTAAACTCAATTTTCCCCATTTTCAGATGAGTGCACATTCTCCAATCACTGTCTCCTCTTAACATTGATTAATTGCATTCTCCTGCATCTTCAGCAAGTCCAGTCTAATAACTGTCACATTTAAGTCAATGTCCATAATTCTCTTGTGATACATTTAGCACTGAAATGCATAAGCCACATTTGTATAGTTATTGCCTGGCATCACTGCAAAGGTTTTTGGGTGCCTTATCTGTACCTTTCTATATCTGAACATAGTAATATTTCTTTTAAGTTTAAACTTAAGCAATACAAATTCAGTAATTGAGTTAGTTTTTGGGGTGGTTAAAACACTGCCGTAATGCATTTTACCTTTACATTACCAATATGTATTTCAGCTTTAACTCCACTTTAATATAGTATTTGTTTTGTTTGCTGCCACACACGCCAAAGAATCTCTCTCTCTCTTTCTCTCTCAACATCGTTAGGGAGAGGTCTATCCCAATACATTACAGTTTCCTTCCCCACACTTCACTTTTCCTCACTTAGAACTAAGTATCTTGAACGAATGCTTTTTAATGCTTAAGTGACTTTACATATATGTGCAAATTTAACACTGCACTGATTAACTAGCAATATAGGTGCAGTGCAGAAGTATGTAACGGCCATTTCAAAAGAAGCAGTAAAAAAAAATGGTTGAAGGAACTTTTGTGGCTAGGGAATTCATTTGTGCTGGCTGCATTAATAGTTCACAGTGACTGAGCTATAACAAAACCACTTCATCCCTGAGAAATTGTGAGATACACTCTGGAAGCAAATCAAGGATTTTTGTGGGGAAAGTCACTCATGTGGTCCCATAGAGCAAGAGGAGTTGTAGGAAATGTCTTTGAAATCAACATTTATGACTCACTAGTGTCTATAAAAATTATCTGCAGATGTTCTAAAGTGTCCCTTCAGTTTTGAATGCCAAAAAGGTAAACCAAGGTTGGAAATACAATAGATGTAAAATGGTGGTATACAACATTGATCAGCCTTATTGTCATGGGGTGCTCCTTTCACTGCCCGTCTGGCACCTCCTCCTGGGCACTCTGGGGATTTGCTCTTGAGGCAGATCCCCCGTCTGAGGTCTGCACTCTGTCACTTTGATTCTGGTCTGGGGCTTCTCTTCCTCCAGGACCACAGCATCCTCTTCACGACTTAGCCCTTCAGCGAGGCCACTCAGTGTTCTCCCTTCCGGGGTTCAGTCAACAGTCAACTATCAACAGTTGTAGCCAGTCTTCCCATTCACTATCCTGGTGCCACTCCCTCTATGACTAGTAGGGGAACCTGGGCCTGGCCTCAAGTCCAGAGACCCTCAGCTCAGCAATTCTGGGCTTCCTCTCTTTGCCCTCGCCGCTCTTTCCCTGGACTGCTTCCTACTCTCTGGTTCCCTTTCTTTCACTGGATGAACCAGCTCCAAGAACCCTCTCCCCAGCAGTGACTGCCTTTTCTCAGCAGCTTCCTCACTCTGTAGCCAGCTTTCTGGTTTTATGGGCCCCACTTGTTCCTAATTAGCTGCCTGCCCCAACCAAAAGCTTCCCTGTTTGAAGCCTAATTAGCTGTTTGGGTCCACCTGGCCCAATTCCACTCTTGCAGGGCTAGTGGGGGGACCTCACCTCATCAGTTATGTACATATAGAAGAAGCCTTTTGCGTTTATTTTCTATTATCTATGTAGTAGATTACTATCCTGAACCAGACTGTAATTTGCTTCTTACAAACATCACGGCTTTTGATCATAGAAGTGATCAACAAAAACCAACATAAACAAGGAAGTACTGTGAATATGAAGAAACCCAGAAAGTATGAAATAATTGAAAAACGAAAGTTTCTTGCTGGCCCAAAGTCCTGCATTTTAGAATGCAGAAGTAACTATTTCTACAGCAGTATAACAAACGTTCATCTCTGTCAGACCTACGTGATTTATTCTTTCACTTTAAGCCTCCCTTCATTTTCCTTTTCAGGTACTCTGAACATCTCTCCCATTTTCTGAGTCTTTGCCTGAGCTCCTAGTCTTTCTATCCCATTAGGTTTTTTACCCTGTGTCCATCATTAGGATCTCTTCTTCAATGTTCTTTTTCAGAGCCTACCCAGCCGTACTCTACCTTTCCGCAGCCTTAGCTCCAAATTTCTTCTATACCTTTACACTCCTCCCAAACGTCTTTCTTTGTTACTTTCTTTGTCTTCTCCTGCTCCTGTGCCTTCTTCCAGGCTGCCTCTTATACTTGGGAAAACCTCTTGATCAATTTACACTGTTATTCAAAACCTATCAGTGACAGTGATGACACTTGTCACTTACTGCTTGTTCAATGTACTATACCTGTCTAAACTACAAACTCTTTGGTCTGGTTTATGAGTCAGACTGTCAAGAGTGGCCCTTTTGCACCTGATGAAGTTCAGGAAGAGGCGAATAGCTTTAAGCCAACCTTCATACCTCTGCAGTCCTGTAGAGAATGGTGTGGTCATAGGGTGAAACTCTGAGCTGGCCATGTGATAACTTCCAAGAGACTGTTACAGCAGCCAGTGATCAGAAAGGTGGATGTAACATCTTTCTAACCACACTCTTGTTCTCCAGCTGGGATCTGAGAGAAAAGGGAGAGCATAGGAGCCACTACTCTGGCCTTATGCCACGTGGAGATTCAAGAACACTGGAAGAGCATTGGGAAGCTCGCTAAGACTGAGGGAATCCTAGGTTAGCTGGTTACATTAGCTTTGGGCTGCTGGATCAGGGCATAGCAGCTGAAGCAGCAGCCAAGATTTGTTCCTTTGTCTTCTGTTTATCATATCAACTTGTTATGAAGTGCCATGTACACTTACAGTGCTGTTCAGACAATAAATAATATTTTATAGGCAATTCTTCCCCACTGCAAACTAGCTCTGAAGACAAAAGATTAGTGTCACCGGTTAATAACTTTGACAAATACTAGCAAACATACATAACTTTTTGTAATAATACTGCTTAAGGTGGCCCTGCTTTATCTTTGCTTTGTCTCAGTTTTCTAGGTCATATATTTGGGAGGTAGAAATCCATCTTGAGGTCTCAGATTCAGTTCAAGAGTTAAACAGCCTTCAAAGGGGTATTTTTCATAATAATGGCACAAGAGTGATGGTATACTGCTTTCAAAGTAATGAAACATTTGCTTTTTGTGGTACAAAATAGGATGGAAGAAAGACAAATGTTTCCTTCGTGTTGATGTTGTATGGATGGTTGGTACATCTGAAAATAAGATCTGGCTGGGAAATAACTCACTGAGTTTAAGTAAGTGATGAAACAGTTTGATGTATGGTCTTAAGCAAATTGTTCAGGCATGTGTACATAATGCTCCAGAAATGTCATAGGGCATTCAGGAATCTGGATCTCTCACAGAATTAAAAAAATATGGTGTGTGTTACACTAAAACACTCCCTTGAGCGTTCATATCAAAGAAAATGCTTTAAGTCTCTCATTTTCACGTAGGACACTGAATGTTGTGCAGATAGCTTAACTTTTCCCCCATCTCTAAGAATTTCCTGCCCTTGGTTATTTTTAGAAAACTGAAGTACTTTATAGATCTGTGAAACTGCTGTATCTATACAAAACATTTTATTTCAGACATCTGTAATACTGCAGTTAGAGAACTGAAGACAGGGTTAAAGCAGGTGATCTTCTGAGACAGCTTTCCTTCTGGTGCTAAGTGAGAACGAAGGAGGGCAAAGGGTGAAAATGGAGGCCAGCGGATGACTGACTCACAGAAATGGAACAGAGACAAGTCCATTTTCATATTGGCCTCCACTCCTGTAGTCTGAAAGCTCTAATTGCTTTGGCTTTATTTTAGAATTACCTTAATAATGAGAGCAAAACAATAATAATTTCAAGCTTTCTTCACTTGGACTTACATCTGCCTACCTCAATGTCCCAACGCTGAAATGTCATACACAACATGGATACAAGATGAACGGCCTAGGAACATACAGTAGTACAGGATAAACCATATGAGAACTAATTCCTTTCACATAAATAATATTGTTTAGTAACTCTATTTTATTATTCAGCATTTCTGGAGATAATTATTTACAATGCTGGAACTGAAACAAATGTGTCTGGGATAGAGGTAGCTACAGGTCTAAAGTGAGGAATGTCTCTTGTAATGGGGACAGCTGCTTTTGCTTAGACTGACAGCTGGCTTTTCCCACATAACTGCAGAAATACTCAGAGTCCTGCAATATATGGGCAAGGGGATGTGTGTGCTCACTGAATATTTTACCTCACTATTTTTAAAGAGATCCCCATCCAATACCTCCAGAAGACCTGAGAGATCTTTTCCTGCCTTATGATTCTTTATTGCTCAGGGCACTGTGCTCTTCCTTTCACCTGCACCCTATCATCAAAATTACAATAATCTATCTGAAACAGTATTATCCCACATGAGAACCCAAGGACTGAGACTATCCCCTTCATCCACACCCAACAAGATGATGCATTCCCCATTCTCAGAAAGAGAATAATCTTTTCCGTTTGTGTTGGAGATTGGCTTTAACCCTTTTTCACTGCCAAAACATCCAACCTATCAACCCCTCGCATTAAACACCTACTTAAACAACTCATGTGTTTTACTCTTTAGCTCACTTGTTGGTTTATCTGCCTTTGCAAGGAAGCAGCCAAAATGATCTTAGCCACCTTTCTGTCTGTTTTGGTTGAACAACATATCCTAGTATTTATTTCCTTCTTCATAGTTGCTTCCTCTCAGGATATATGTCTGTTACTCAGACCATTGCTGGAATGAGCAGGGATTTCATGCAAAACTAAATTATTTTCCCCCTATTTTACAAATCCCACTCACCCCTCGCTTTTGTGAAACTCTGGCTCTTGTAAGTGGTATTGTTGGTATTCTGTATTCACATGAGCAAATGTTGCATATTAAGTTCTCTGACAGTTCCTCATCCACTCTAATCGTGTTTTTTTTCCTCCCTAACATTGCTGCCAGTTCTTTAGAAGTTCCTTGTGCTGCCATCAGGTGTAAGCACCACACTGCCGTTTTAACCAAATACTTGCTCTATACGCCTACAAAATGTATTGCAAAGTGATTTTTCTGCCAGATGAGGAACAAGGTAAATCATTCCTTACCCCTCAGCATTGCTAAATTATCTGTGATTGGCAAGGGATCACAGAAAAACTACAAACAAAATTATAATCACTGTACCTCCAGTTTCCATAGGTCTGGCCAGAAAGAATTTCTCTCCCAGGCCCTATCCCATTTCATCTAGTTTCCTTTGCCTTATGCTTTTACCTTCCTGTCTTTTTTCATAGTTAATTTCTCTCACTTCTCCCTGAACCATTTGCTCAATCTGCCCTTTGTTTTATGTTCAGATTGTTGCCCCTATTTTAATTACACTAAATGCCTCAAAATTCTGAATGAATAAATTCTGGTACAAAAGTTTTTATAGTAAAATAAACAAACAAACAAAAAGGAAAGTTTAGTTAGATATCGATGTTCTGATCATACAGGTCAAAATTTGTACACTTGCAGATATGGATGTCGGCTCCAAAATCCATATTTTGGCATCTAAATAAAAGCAGCCATTCTTTGACATCTGCAGCTGCCACTGAAATATTTAGGTGTTTCACTCTGGACATCCCACTTTAAAATCTTCTATAATTGCAATAGTTACATATTTATGATAGTTACTGCTTCCACAGATGATCTGAGTTCCTAACCTAAAAGGAAACATGCTATCCTAATAAAGTTTAAAAGAAGATCAATAACTTTTAAAATCCTCTCTTTTCTTTAACATAGAATGGCCAATGTCACGGGAACAAAGAGCAGTAAGACTATCAGTGATTTATATAAAGTTTGGCTTGGCACAGTTTTCAAGAAGGCTAACGAGTCTAAGCCTGATTCTTGTCTCCTTTACACAAGTGTAAATCAGAAGTATCTTCAGTAATGTCCATGGAGTTACAACAAGGCAAAAACTGGGGGAGATGCAAATCAGGCCCTCAGTCCCCAGTGGGAGCGAGGATATATTAGACTGGTTTTTATTGTATCTTTCCCTTTTTTTCAACCTCACTTTATGTAACTTATCTACACAGAACCTTTACTTCACGACAAAATTTTTGCACAGATTCTGAAACTTGCAGTCAGCTCTGCACTTTGATGATGTGATTCAACAATGTGGAAAATAATATAGTGAAATATGTGTGACAGATTGGGGGTATGTTTAGGTGAAATAGGGGAACTCCATATTATTTGGAGAACACCATTTTGCGATTGTAACCTTGACTGAAACCTTCACTTTGCAATGTAACCTATATGACAGAGAAGAATACAAATCTGGGCCTCCTGGCTCACAGCCCATGCTGCCCCAAGATGCTTTTTGTTCTGTGTAAATCTCAAAAGTGCCTTCATTCTTTAAAACTACAGTTTGAGGCAATTGATCCAGAATGTGAACCAATTGCTTTTTCTAAGGTGACTTGAAAAATCAAATTATACAGGAACAATGAAGTCCTAATGGTTTAGTGACAGGTTGCTGTGCATGTTCAATCCCTGTGTATTTTGAACATTTCCAAAGGATTTTAGTACAGAGACACATGTACACACACACAGCCCCCACACTGATCTTCGTAATGCCAAATGTCTCACAATACACTTAATTAAGGTGTCTCTTGGTCAGCCTTTATGTGACAAGGATTCAAAAGGAGCTGTTCGAGACTAATTAATAAGTAATCCCCATTCGAAAAGGTACATAGAAATTTAGGAAATTAGGATGGAAAGGACTATTGGTCCATCTAATCCATCCTCTGCCTTTTCTTAGGACAGCCATTCACCAAACATACCCAGAAATATTCTCAGCACTCAGTTGTTAATTTCCTTGCTGTTTGTATCTTCGTCTTTTGTCAGACTAGTCCATATCCTAATTACCCTTTAAGTGAAAAATCTCTTACTAACATACAGTCTAAACTTCTTCCTCATTTCTAGCTTTAGTTCACAACGAAAACAAGTCAATTCACTTCCTACAGAATAGCCCCTGTATATACAGTATTTGTTACCATTAAGTCACCTTGAAAACATCTTTTTTTCAGACTAAAACCACTGAGGCTCCTTCACAAGCAGTAGTTGTATTACAGCCATTGGCAATGGCAATCTGGGATATCCCCTAAAATCTACGGGAAAGCTTGGTTTGTAAATTTGTATTTTCTTGGCCTTCCTCTATTTGAATATCAAATATCACTGTAAGGCACAAGAAGAGTAATTCAGATGTATCAGAAATGAACTGACTTTCCTGCTTTTGAGCAAAGTCTCATAGAAAACCCACAAAACCCTGTACACCAAAGCCAGGACTGTCCAGGACTTTGTAGCCAAAGACACTAAATATATTTTTACCACCATTTTCTTAGACCACTTGCAAACATCACAATTATTTGGATAATCAAGAGACATCCGATAGCTGGTGGTGCAGTTATGGTTTTGTACGACTATTTGAAAGAACATGATTTTGATTCCTGGAACTAGTCTCTCTTTCTCTGAACCTGGAAGGGGGGGGACGAAGAGGGAGGAGAGAAGGGTATACTCATATTGTTTACTTTCCTTTATAATTGATAAAGAGCTTCCCTTTGCAATTAAATGATGTACATATGATTATAGATGAGAGAAAGGGAGAGAAATTCCCGAATTACATTGCTCTCTCTGTAAACGGACTGGTACAATTTACTTTAGTGAATGGAAAATTGTCTTTTCAGTGCCCTAAAGGAAAAGAATCCATCATTTTTATCATACTGTGGTTTAGGATGTTTTTAAAGTATAGGGTTTGAATTTTTTATTTGAGTGTAAATGGGAATATTTAAAAACTTCAGAAAAATATGCAATATTTGAAGAGATAAATGGCAGACTTACCATATCCCTACTGGCTGGGTAAATTACTCTGCAACGCGTCTCTACTGTGAGTGTGACGTCGCCAGCAGAGTGCATACTGGGCAGTTGGAGCTGACTATCCTGGAAGGCTTGGATGCTGTAGTTCTGAACTGAAGTGGAGAATAAGTAAATTAACTACAGTAACATATTGAAATATCCATTTAATCTGTTTCCTTGGGACATCACAACATTTAGTGCTAGAATTGTTTAAGCTGGTATTGTAAATTGCCTTATTTTGGTTGCGGTAGCTCTAGGTTCTCAGAAACTGGGCTCAGTTACTATGGTAGACTTACACATAGGTAAGAATGGTCTCTGCTCTCCTGAGCTTATATGCCAATCTTAATTAAATTATAATTATTTTACTATAATGTGCTGTGCCAGCAAGAATTTTCGCTTTGCCATCCATGTTTTAGATATCATAGATAAACCTCAAGTCAAGTCATAGCTGCATTTTTGTTACAGAATGTATGACTTGTGTGGCAACAGTTGTAAGATGTTGGGCAGATTCAGCAGCCACCATAATCAAAATAAAGCCCTGACCGTGAAGTTCAGTTCTATACCCCTATCCTCAGTACCAGTTTTACTATTAAACAGAAAATGCAAAAGTCTTAAAATTACACAAGACACTGGGTAACAGAGGCCTGTCCGGCTTCCACAAGCTGGAAAGGGAGAAAAGACATCTTTCCCTGTAAGAAGCCCTTTTTGGCTATCCCCTGATCTTGTCTTCAATAGACTTTTTACCTCAAATTCATTGAGTACCAGTGAACTTGAGCTACTGAACATGTTGGTAAAGACTAATCTGGACACTTTCCATACACTTGTTCCAGAATACAGACTTCCATTCTTAAGTGTAGGCTGACCCAAGGTACAGACATACGCTAAGCTTCCAGCTAGGTCCCAATGGGGAATCTTTCCTCAACCTGTTAAAACTGGGACAAGTGCCTTTAGAGAGTCTCCAGCAGAAAGTCACATGACACTTAGTTAGGTGACCTTTCTTTATCATGCCCCATGTCTGGAGACTACCACTCCCAGCAGTCCCTTGTCTTAAGGGCCCAAGCGTCACTACAGGAACATACTCCAAGGTCCAGTGCCTTTTTACAGTCATTTAAATATTTTAAAAGATATTTATCCAGGGCTTTCAACCTTTTGACATGAGTGAGTTGACATGATGGCAAAATAGTGGAATAAATTTAATTAAAATGTTTGCAGCTTCCAAGTAAAACCCTCTGCTGCATAGGAGGCTAATAGAGAATGAGGCTTCAGTGAGACTTAAATGCTTTCCTGAACAGGAATGGACTTCATTTCATGCGTAAGTGTTTTCGTACACTGGAACCTAATAACTTGTAATATCTTTATCTGCAGATTGTCCCTAGAAGAAATAATGAGAAATAGATTCAGGTGGGCAGTAACGTAAAGAGGATGACAGGCAAGTGTCAGAGGCTTACAAGTATTTCTATCAATGTTAAAGTCTACCAATAAAAATAACTACCATCACAGTTTAGTCTTTAAAATTAAGTAACAGGATACATAGTTGCTTTAGAACTGGTTTCTACTGATATGGGAGGTAATGCTTTACATCAGCTGATAACATAACATATAAGTTGGAGGTGGCTATGATTATAACAGTTTTGTTAGTTAATATATTTTGTTACTCAATACGTTTAACATAAAGAAAGAAAATTTTCGATGTAACCGAGTATATAACTTGTTGTCCAATGAGAAGGGAATTACAAGAAATGAAATAGTCCCATAGACTTTCAGCTTAGTTTTGCTGACATGGGTTCAAACTTCAAAGTGCAGATCAGAAGCCATATTTCCCTAAGGGATATTCAGATGTGGGAGGTAGGAGGAATTGGTTTAGGCCCCTCTCTACCTTGCTGGGCACTCTTAGAACTCAACAAAACACAACCCAAAATTCACCTTTGTTTTTCAAGAGTATTGGCTCAATTCTACAACCTTTACTCTCACCAATGATCTTTACATAATTAATCCCACAGAAATCAATGGTTCTGCTTGTATGAGTGAGGTTTTCTGTATGAGCAAGACTGGGTTTTTTACATGACAAGTAACTAGACCTTAATAAGGGTTTACTGCTAAACCTACACTATTTTGAAATATTATGTCACTATAAAAAAAAGAGAGTCTGGTAGCACCTTAAAGACTAACAAATTTCTGCGGGCATAAGCTTTCGTGGGCTGTAACCCACTTTGTCAGATGCATTAAGGTGCTACAGGACTCCTGTTGTTTTTGCTGTATACAGACTAACCCGGCTACCCCCCCTGGAATATGTCACTATATTTATTCATACGTATGACAGTCTGACTGTGCTGGGAGAATTTTATGACAAAATCTGTGCTTTGGACTGTACAGGATGGGATTCCCTACCCCATCAGTTTGTGTGGCTCACAGGACAAACTTAAACCAAAATTTTCTCGTTTCTGCCGGTAAACAAACAACACAATCAAAACTTTGCTTTTTCAGATCCTTCTCCCCAGGTTAAGAACAGGAATCACCTCAAGCTACACTTTTCTTCCTCCTCTTTCCTTGGTAGTTGGGCTCTGAACTTAATGAGCCCCAGCTGTATTTCTTCTCCATCCATTTAACCCATACTGATCTCATTCTCTACCTGAAAGACCTGATAGTTACATAGGACTGTGGGACTACTTGCATGACCCCAGTCAATCAGTCTGAGGGTTTCCCAGGCTCCTAATTGTGTAATACATAGTAAGTTTGATATAGATTTTTCTTTGTTACTGTGTATAGTATTCTCGTCGTCACAGCAAAATGTTTCTTCATCAAATCTTCTTCTGAAGAGGATCCACATTCTGTCATGAGAGATTGTCTATACTTCCCTTGAGTATAGCAGGGTGGGTATGCTGTTATATAAGAAAACATGTGTATGCCCTCTGCTTATATAAACTTTCCTGACACTCTTTCTAAATGGTGGTCTATTCTAGAGGTCTGAGCATTGAACTAGCAGCCAGAAACTCCAGCAATCTAATTCTACTTCTACATTAATTGGCTGTGTGACTTTGCTGCATCACTGTCTCAATTTTTAAAATAGGGATAACAATATTTGTTAACCTAACAGGGATGTTGTGGTGATTGATTAATGTTTTTAAGTGACTTGAACATGTTAAGTGCTAACCTGTAAACATTAAATCCTAATCCCATTGAAGTCAATGAAGTTTTGCCACAGATTTTAAAAGAACTAGGACTGCGTCCTAATGAAGTTTAATTAGATTTTATAGTTCAAAAACCAGTTCATATCCAGGGCTCAATAGCTAATCATGGAGGGTTACAAGCGCTTTGGAGGACAGCATTAGAATTCGAACTGCAGAAATTATCTGAATTAAATAGAATGAAATTTAATAAGGACAAATGCAAACTATTACAAATAGGAAGGAATAATCAATTGCACAAATACAAAATGGAAAATGACTGACTAGGAAGGAGTGCTACGGAAAAGGATCCGGGGGTTATAGTGGATCACAAGCTAAATGTGTGTCAACAATGTAAGACTGTTGCAAAAAAAAAAAAAAAAAAAAGGCAAACATGATTCCGGGATGTGTTAGTAGGAGTGTTGTAAGCAAGACATGAGAAGTAATTCTTCCACTCTACTCAGCACTGATAAGACCTCAACTGGATTATTTTGTCCAGTTCTGAGCACCATACTTCAGAAAAGATGTGGACTAATTGGAGAAAGTCCAGAGGAGAGCAACAAAAATGATTAAAGGTCTAGAAAACACGACTTACAAGAAAAGGTTGAAAAAAATTGGGTTTGTTTAGTCTGGAGGAGAGAAGACTGAGGGGGAACATGATAACAGTCTTCAAGTGCATAAAAGGTTGTTAAAAAGAGGTGGATGATAAATTGTTCTCGTTAACCACTGAGGACAGAACAAGAAGTAATGGACTTAAACTGCAGCAAGGGAGATTTAAATAGACATTTAAAAAAACTTCCTAACTGTAAGGATAGTTAAGCACTGGACAACTTATCTACTGAGGCCCCATGATTGGAGATTTTTAAAAATAGGTTAGACAAACACCTGTCAGGGATAATAGTTAATTCTGCCTCAATATAGGGGACTGGTCTAGATGACCTATTAAGGTCCCTTGCAGTCGTTCATGTCTATGATTCTATAATATTTACTGTTTATATTTTTATTATGTACAATAGAAAATGGTCACTGTTTTGAAATATGCATCTTCTGTATTGCCAGAGGCCATATGTATGTGTGTACACACACACACACACAGTATGTTTCTTATAGGTTTTTCTTACTGTTGCTGTATATAATATTCTCTGCATTACAACAAAATCTCTCTTCAACACATGATTCTCAGGAGGCTCCAAACTGTGTCATGATATGAAAGGCTTACATTTTACATTTGCCTGGTGCTTTTAGTATTAATAGGGCCTTCTCGAACATCGCTTAGCTGACTGGTGTTCATCTGAGACAACTGAATTCCTAAACTACCCTTACTTCGCATAATTTTCTGAAGATTCATGGTCAAACAAAATTGTTTTATATTCAGATAAAATATTTTTATTGTAATGTTCTAAATTAAATCTTTAAGATGACAGCAAAATAGAAATTATTAAAATACGCTGAAAAATATTTTTTACACTATGTTTTCCCAGTGCCAGAAATAAAATTTTTGTAATTTAAAGTGGAATGTAATTCATTTCAAACATAGAATTTGTGAATTTTAAAATTGAAAGTAGTTATAGTCACTTGTAAATAGAAAAAAATATATTTTCTATTTACCACTGATACTGGCATATTTAAATTTATATCAGAGTTGAATATGTCTTCCATAATCAGTGCAGCTGTAACATGAGACCCTGTGGGGAATGGGTACTGGATTTGTTTTGTGTCAGATCTACTACCAGACTTTTCCATAAAAACTCCCCGCTGAACAATTTTCTGTTTAACTTGCTTTAAATCTCTCCATTGTTTTGGGGTTGATCCTACAAGCTGCTGAATGCCTTTTTTTTTTTTTTTTAAACCAATTTTTTCTTGTACTTTGTGACAGGGAAGACAACGTGAGCTGAAGGACACTCAGGGTAAAATCCAGGCCCTGCCAAAGTTACTGGCAAAACTGCCTTGCACCTTAATAGGGCCAAGATTTCACCGTCAGCCTCCTGCAGCAGGCATTGGGCAGTACTTTGCAGAAATTGGCCATTTATTTTTTTAATTCTCTCCATTGCTGGTGTTGATTTTTGTCATACAAAGTATGCTGCTGAAAGGTTTGCCTCTTGTAGCCCAAATAAGAGAGCCAGTTGTCTATACCACACAGCATATAATACCACTCCTTCATTCCTTTTGATGCAAACTGTACTTAGTACCCCACGTTACTGTTGCATCAAGGGGGAATTCTTCTGAGGAAGGGCAGCATTAAGCGGCAGTCAGAGCTCCATAGGAATTCCACTGGTGCAGATGCATGTATTAAGCCAGCCACCTTGGACATACCATCCCAACAGACTTTGCTGCCCATTGGTGGAGGGAAAGCAGTGGGATGCCACGACAGTTTTAGTGAAACAGGCAACAGCTCACTTGCATGCCTTAGGCAGTCCAAAATAGTGTCCTTCGTGCTGTGTGACCTCGCACATAAGGTGCATGCGAGGTCACACAGGGGGACCAGACGGAATCATCCCACAGGCCAGTTCTGGCCTGCAGGCTGCCAGATGGACAACACACAGTAAGATGGGCCCGCAGGGCATGCAACATGTGCCTTGCATACACAGATGTCATACCACCGAGGAAAAGCCGGAGAGGATAGAGGGCAGGCTGTGGAATGGAGACTTGGGGGCCATTATACAAACACAACCCCCATGCCCAGTGGACATTCCACCACCATGAGCCTTCTGCAGCATCTGTGCTAGCAGAAGATGAGCAAACCTGGGTAAACCTAACCCAGCCTTTCTGTGGTGAGATTGGTCCTGAACTCCTTGCACCTATATTATACTATCTTGAAAACGTCTGGTGAGTACAAAGATTTATCATTGAGGGATACAGTGTAACATGTTTTATGAAATACAAGAAATATAAAGTCCATCATTTTGCCATCCATGCAATCAATCCACCCATTCTATAGATTAGCCAATATGTATTAAGCCTGTACCTATACTTTCAAAGCTACTATAAGATAGAGCTGATAATTGATTAATATGGATTTTTTTTATGATTTCTGAAAATTTCTTTTAGATAAGCTCACATCCCAGCATAACAGAAGGAGTTTTATGTTAGGGCCAATGGGCTACCATTTAGGATGCTACTGTGCTGAGACTAGAGCTGACTTGACTTGAAAATATTTGCAAATTTGATGCAGTAGTTATGGTTTTTCAGGGTCAGCAAACACTCACACTCACTCTTTTTCTTTGTACACACACATGTATGAATACCCATCCTTCCCCCTTCCTGACCTTTAGTCCAGAGTTAGGTAATTGCCTGGGATATGAGAGATGCAGGTTTGACTCTGCACTCTGGAGCACTTGACTTGAACTCAGCTTTTACCCAAGTGAGCATCCTAACCACCACATTATAGGCTATTTATTATTATTATTAGAGGCTATTCTGGGGGTAGTTTGTACTTAATCTTTCTTGTTGAAGCTGTTCCTCCATGGATAAATATTAAAATCCCTCCATAAAAATGTAAGGCAGCCCCCCCGCATCTGCTGTGCTGCAACAATCTGCAGAGGTATTACTGAGGCGGGTGCAGAATCAGACCAGGGAAGGTAAGTGTGTGCACCCAGTACGTGGATCCACTGACCACTCTTCCTTACCCCCAGGACAGAACATTTTGACTGCAACTGCAAGGCGGGATCTGGTTGGAAAAAAGTGAGAATACAGCTAGCACGTTCATGATGACAGATTCACCAGCCAAAATCCCGTGCGAAGGGAGAGCTCAGTGGGTACAGCAGTTACTACAGACTTCAGGCTGCAGGGTGGCTTTGCCAGTGGTCTGTGATCTAGCAGCAGATGTGTGTGTGGGGGGGTGCCTTACATTTAAAGTCCTCTGCCCATGGAGGAAGGAGAGGGTGGAAGTTTTCTGATAGGATTTAGAATGATACAGCTGAGAAACAGCAAAAAATAGGAATAAGTCATTGTATTCTGTGTTTATGGGCCCTAGCCTGAAGGCCTTATTAAGGCCTTGAGCCTGAAACTGGATCTGGCCCCAGGGCTCTGATTGTAGGATGAGGATCTTAGCTTTTACAGAGGAACACTCCAAAGGGAGTTTTGGGAGAGTGAGGATAGAGTAAGGACCTAGATTTTGGCTCCTGCTGCCAGCTGTATCTGTTAAGTCTGAGGTATAATGGCACTGTCATATCTAGGCACTACGGAAATAATGAACAGCAATAAAGCATCTGTGGGTCACTGTTTGGTAGCTGAATAGAGCCATTTGTGACCTTTTGCTCAATCAATCAAAACATCAGAGATGACATTCAAAGGGGTGTTCGCAGTAGCGCTTGTGTAGGAGGCACCGGAATTTCCACAGCTGTCCTAACCCCTTTCTTTTCCTCCTCTTTATTTCTTGTTTTCTCCTTCCTTGTTCTCCCTCCATCTCACAAAGATTTTAAATAAACCAAGGGTGAAATTGTGCCCCAACACTGAAGCTAATGAGAGTTTTACCATTGAATGCAATGGAGTCAGGATTTCCTCCCAACTGTCTGCCCTATCCCTAAGTAAGCATTGCAATTCCCCCAGTCTGCTAAGCCAGCCCCTTTTGCAGATATGATATCTGCTTAGTGATATAAAGGAATTGCTGCTTCCTGCTTTGCAAATTCGGCCCAGGTAGCAGGGGTAGAAGGGTTAGTAAAAGGGAGGGAGGGCAGGTAGGCAGGCCTTAGTAAGTAACTAGTTAGGAAAGAGTGACATGGTGCCTGCCTGTCTACATTATTAAAAAAGCAACACAAGAGTCAGACTATTTACAAAAAAGAGGATGGTGGTAGTCAGAAAACAGGATGCATATCAATTCTGCCTGGGCACGATGCCATAAATCAGTGATGCTAGCTGGATATGGATCAAAACCAGAACAAATTATCACCTCCACCCCCATGCTCCTTAGAATAGGAGTACTGTTGAAAAAAAATGGGAGTTGGAGACAAACCATCTCTGCTTTTGGTCTTGCAACAAGAATCCAACAGATGAAGTTTTGCAAAACCAAAATCATCCCTGCTTGTGCCCATTAGAGCTGGTTGAAAGATTTAAAACTGCAACATTTTTCATCCCCAAATAAAGGGGGGGGGGAGAGAAGGAGTACATTGTTTGAACAAAATATGTCCCATATTTCAACTAGCTCTAGTGCCCACAATTTCTGATATAAAGGGGGTTCAAAGCCAGGTCCGCTTATTGATGTACTCCCCACCAAACTTCAGGGCTTTAGATGTTGGCTGGATATCTCAGAGCCCAATCCACTGAGCAATCTGTTGAACTGTAGCCCACCTGAGTCCTTTAGCGATGTAAGCAGTCTCCAATTTCTGGTCTATAGTGAGCTTTGCTTATGAAATAAAAATGCATACCTGCTTCCCTTTCCCACCCTTCAGCTGTGTACTTGTGTCGCTTAAAAGATACAGAGCTTCCTATGAATGGCTCTTGTGGTGCATCAAGCTGGCTCCTAATGAAGTCAATGATAAGGCTTCATTGAGACAAGATCAGGCACAAAATGAATAGCCATGGAAATGGTACAAAAAACCATGTGTGTAGGTTTAAAAAAACCAAAACACTAGAATTTAAGTCTCCATACACAAAAGACAAAATCTCCCAACTTACAAAATTATACCTATCTTCCATGAAAGCAAAAAATTAAACTTATGATTTAGTTCATGTGTTGCTTTTCCTAAGACCCACACTGGGGCATGGACAAAACTTTAAAATTAAGTTTTTGGTCAACATTTTTTAACTGCATATCTGATTTTATTGATTTGTATGCAAAGGGTTAGAAGGCAGTTTGCAGACTCACCAGCTGGGGAAAGAAAAATAAAAGTTGGAATTCCAGGTCACCTCACCTCAGAGCTTGCTTTGTTAAAAAGATGGAGACCCCAAAACCAGAACAAATCAACCCAAATCTAGTGGGAAATAACCACCAGGCCTTTCCACTTAGAGGCAGGCATGAACCACCCTTAGGATAGTCTCCTTTGCACCTACTTTCCTTTTCCTTTTATAACCCTACCCTGATCAGCCAGGTGATTGTCAGAAATCCAGTAACCCCTTATATGCCAGACTGCCTTTATACTTTGTCACAAGAGTAATGTTTTTTTTTATGTTGGGTGAAATAAATGCAATATTTATTGGTTTGTAAATAGTGCAGTTTGTATTTTAGATCATAGGAACACAGCACTGGAAGGGACATCCTGGGTCCTTAAGTCCAGTGTCCTGCTATTGCAGACAACCTCATCATATAATCCTGTTAATAAATTCATCAAGCTCCACCCTAAAACTAGTTAAGTCGTGTGTCCCCTTTACTGCTATTGGGAGGCTGTTTCAGAACCACACTCCTCTGAGGGTTAGAAACCTAATTTCCAGCCTAAATTTATTCATGGCCAGTTTAAATCCATTTGTTCTTGTGCCAGCATTGTCCTTGAGCTTAAATAGCTCTTCTTTCTCCTTGGTGTTTACCCCTTGTTGTATTTATAGTCAACAATCCATATCCACACTCAGCCTTTATTTGCTAAGCTAAGAAAGCCAAGCTCTTTTAGTCTCTGCATGTAAGATGGGCTCTCCATTCCCCTGATAAACCTAGTAGCCCTTTTCTGCACCAGTTCCACTTTGAATTCATCTTTCTTGAACGTGGCTGACCAGAAATCCTTTCATTTATGAATCAATGATTTATAAAGAGTCATTTAATGTTGTGACAAAAGCATTGAACCATATACCTTGGTGATTCATCTGAACATTGTTTTTCATGTGTGGCATATTAGTTTATGTATTAGTTTGCATGCACACTATAATGATTTGCATAGGAAAATAAAGATTCTGTGAAGCAAGTATAATCTATTAAACATGATGATTTGTTTTTGAACTCTATTCGCTTCATTCAGCACAGAAAGAAACCTATCTGAGAGGGTCTGAGCCGGTTCCAGGGTAAGAATTAGGGGGTTACAATTCTGGCTTGCAACATTTTTCTAATATGCTGAAACAGAAGAGGGAGTGGTAAAAAATGTGGATGACAGCTGATAAAAATGGAGACTCATGCCTGCTTATAACATATATCCACGTTTTCTAGCAACTAGCTGGGATTTTCCCAGCAAAATCATACTGTATGAACACTGCAATAAAAGGCCCCAATCCTTCAATCGAAGGAACATGTGCAGATATTTATGCCTGTGCAGAGTTCCCCTGAAATGAACAGGGCTGTGCACAGGTGCAAGGGTCCTCCTGCATGGCTCAGATGTCAGGACTGATGCTCTACTTATCAAGAATTTTGAAAGGAAGGTGGGGAAATGGATCTTTTCCAACTGCAACAACAGGAGATGAAAAAGTAATTTCCAATGTATTTTTGAATTGGACATGCCCCCAGTATACTATATGGAAAATGGAGTTAAGCTCCAGTGAAATTGTTGATTGTCACTATAAATAATTCAGTATCTGTCTGGGCTCTCAGTGTGTTTATTACTGTGGTGCAGGCTCCTATATTGTACTGTACAGTAGGTGCTATTAACTTGCCACGGGAAGCTACGGTTTGTGTATCATATCTTTCCTGACAGCTGTAAGTGGCCTTGCTCGAAAGCCCTCATTCTTTTGTTTTAAGACTTCATTCCAAACTCCCTTATACACATACACATTTCACCACACTCTGGCCCCTGGTAAAAGAGCCATGCAGCATAAAGGGATTGTAAGGGTAAGTCTACACTGCAATTAAAAACCCATGGCTGGCCTGTGCCAGCTGACTCAGGCTCATGGGGCTTGGGCTAAGAGGCTGCTTAGTTGCAGTGTAGACATTTGGACTTGGGAGGCTGGGCTTTAGGACCCTGAGAGGTGGGAGGGTCCCAGAACTTGGGCTGTAGCCCGAGCCCAAATGTCTACACCACAATTAAACAACCCCGTGAGCCTGAGCCCTGCAAGTCTTAATCAGCTGCTATAGGCCAGTCGTGGGTGTCTAACTGAAGTGTGGACATACCTTAAAAGCCCTGGCTCCACTGAGCAGAGAATTCCCTGCTACAGGAACTGAGGAGGACAACAGCAGCTGTCCACTGAAGATCCCTTTGCAAGCGCCAGTGTCGGAAGCATGGCTGGGAGTGGAAGGGACAAGTCATGGCTGGGGCCACTGCATGTCTCGCCTGCAGAGCTTCTGGGCAGCACTGCTGCCCCATATGTGGATGAAGACAGGCTGCCATAATTTAGATATCGTCCCAGCCAGGGGTTACCGGCGTAGCCCAGGATCAGGATGCAAAGATGACTTAAAGTGGCCTGAGCCCTCTTGCTGCTGGCTGGTGAGGGCTGTGCTGTGCTTTTTAGAGGCACACACAGAATCTCACACCCAGGTCTTGAGCTTACCGTTCTATGACCTACCATCCCAGAAGGGCAGCAAACTATCTGCTATTTACTTTGAAAAGATTTGATAGTGTCTCCTCTCAGGACACATGCTCTGGTATCAACTGGTTACCATGACATTTGTATTTAAAGGGTCGTGTAATAGCCAATATTTGTTTTTGGTGGATATCTCAGCCACTTGATCATATATATTGGCCTCAATTTTCAGAAGGGCTCAGCAACCACAAGAGAGGGCAGCTTTCCGGGGGGGCGGAAGCTCAGCTCAGCTCCCTTTCAGGCACCGAAATAGGGTACAGCATAGTGGGGGATGAGTGCTTTTAAAATCTGGCCATAAGTGTTACAAACGCGGGTGCTGGAGGTTGAACCCTTATAAAAATCCAGACCTGAATTTGAGGCATAAATGAGCTCTTTTGAAAAGCTGGCTCCAGTGGTGGGTGGCACTTTTGAAAATCTGGCCTGTGATGTGTATAGTTTCCATCTAAGTGTCAGTATTTATTAAAACTGGAAAAATGAATAAGAGAAAATGGATTTAAGGCCAAATTCTAGCCCTACAGCACAATCCGAGTGACTGGGCTGCATGGTGTTCTCCACAGGGGCTGGAAAGGAATCCTCTCCCCACCCCGCAGGCCGCTTTGCAGCTGCTAGTGCAATCTCCGGGCTGTAACAGTCCTTACTGCTCCTGCATACCCACTCTGCAGGCCAGAATGACAGGTGAATCCACATTACTGATGATCCAACGGCCCCACCCCATCCTACCCTGTGCTGTGTGGTTCAGCTAGAAACCACAGCTCCTCATCGCACAGGGTCCAGGGCCTCCTTCCGTGAGATCCCAGAATCTTGTGCCACCACTCAATGCAGTGCAATCAGACTGGTTTTGTAATGGACCTTTGTGGCCATGGTATCTTAATTATATCTCGGAACACTGTACATTTCAGTGTGTTGATTAAACTGTTCAGATTCATATTTATCACCTAAGATAGTTTCATTCACTCTGCAGTTAGTGTAACATTGATAGGTCGTGGAGAGGAGCACTATATCCAATTCTTAGAAATATTTACTTTAAAGCTCATTCAAAATTAATAATTTCATGGAAAGACCCATTACTACTCTGTGATTTGTTTCAGAACGGTGCATAGAAATGCATATGCTTCCATGTAATATGACAGGTCTTTTTTCCCCTATCATATACTAAAAGGTGAACCAGACTAGTGGCAGCAGATTTTTGGCCCCAGTGTTATATAGGCCTGAAGGGCTTTAATAAAAGGGATATTTTACTACCCACAAATCACAGATATCAGCAAGTTTTTCAGACACGTACAGTACACAAACTGGTACATCTGTGAAGGATGTTGCAATGTTGTAAAATAATGGCTATAATCTCTCTGAAGTGCTGCCATTTGCAGACAAACTTTTGTGAATAACTGCTAATTGTACTGATGATAGAGAGTGAGCGTGTGTGTATTTTGAGGGATAGCCGTAGTTATTCAACAACTAACTCATTTATAGTTGCATTGGTGCTTTTTAAAATCCTATGAAAACCGTTAATTCACTTATATTTCATTTGTATGAAATAGGTGAATATTAGGGTTGGCTCGCTCATGGAATCTGGTGTTTAGAGAACTGTTCAAATGATTCTTTCCAAAACTAGTTAGAGTTTCTGAACTGTTTTTTCCTGGAATTTAAATCCATGATTTGGATTGTTCTTTGCTAAGAGTGACTCATTTTAAATAAACAAACTACCCAATCAACCATGATTTCTAGCTAAAGGGAAGCCTGTACTATGTTTTTGGGATGGAAGAACATTCTTTCCCTCTACCCACAATAAATAAAAATAAATAAATAAGTTTGGCAGGCACAGATAGGTTCTCTGTAATCATTACATTACATAATTTGAGCCAATTCCTCATCGGATGTAAATTGGCATAGCTCTACTGAAGTTACTGGCTTCAATAAAGCTATACTGATTTACATGATATGAGGATTTGACTCACTGTACTTATTGTGTTTCATTAGAATTTTCCCCTTCTGTGCTCCTTTTTTCAGTCTTTCATAAGCAGGAAAGAAAATCCAATAATTTCATGTTTGAATCATACTTTCAAGCCCATGAAGTTCAAACGGGTTTGAAATCAGGCAAAATGAGTTCATTCAGCCCAGCTAAAATAAATGCTCTACAGAAGTGTCTAAAATTACTGGTTTTCATAATCGTTTTCGTATTATCTGTACTGTAACTCTACAGTGATATATTTACTGCCTGTTCTGGAAGAGAGACAACAGTGCAATGTGGGCAAGTAAATGGTTGACATTCCTGTATTTATAAATTATGGTTCCATGCACATTCCACATGGGGTGAGGCCCAAGTGCCTGTATGTTTTTGGAGCCTAAATCTGTACACTTGCCTTAAACCCTCACAAATCCTGGCATATGAATCTCTTGCATTCAGCCTTTCTTCCTGACAAGTGCATAGAAGCAGAAGGTTCTATTAAATTACTCTAGTGGTGAAATGTTCAGACTGCCTTCTGTATATCTGATATAAATCTGTGGGCGAACTCAACTGACATGAGCTCTCTTATTGACTTCAATGAGACCATTTATGTGGGTATAGAATGACTATTCATGTGGGTAAGCATCTGCAAGATTAAGCCCCTAGTTTTTATTCAGTCCCTATTCAGGCAAAACCCTGACTGCAACCGTGAATAAACATGGAACATTTGCAACACTGGGAAGTGAACACAGGGAAATTTGCAAACATCACCAGGGACAAAATCCTGCTTCCATTGAAATCAATGACAAAACCAAGACAACGTAGAAGACAAGTATCAGAAATATGGGCATAGCCATAACAATTCTGAGGCATAAGTTCTTAGTTAAATAGGTCTGAAATTTAGCAATATTTGCTTACATAAAAATAACAAAAATATGTTGGTTAATTCAGGACATCAATCATTCAAAAACCTCATACTGTTATATTATATTATACACAATGCTATTTTTAATCTGTGGCATAAGAATAATATTTACTTTCCTTGCAAAATGTAATTGGGTTCTATTGAAAGTAGTGCAGGTGTGCTGGGGGTGTGAAATTCCCCTTCCTGTTAAAGCCAGAGCTCAGGAGTTTTGCCTAGTGAAACCTGAGTAAGGACCTCACAGTTTAGCCCTGAATGCTGTAGTGTGTGTGCATATACTTCAATTTTATTGGGTTGCATAATATTTAAATTACGACACACAGGGCTAGGGCTAGATGCAGTCCCGCTAAGCTGCACTCCATGCAGGGCGGAAGAAAATGAGCAAGCAAAGGTGACTTGAGTTTTTGCAGCAACACAGTTCTGGGTTCAACCAGAGGTTAGTTTGACCCCCGGTGCTATTTAGAAGAGTCTCAGGGATGTTCTAAATTATATCTGGCTGCCTGTGGCACCAAGGGGCGGTTCTGGAAGCTGGGGTTCACAAGAATACAGTGTCATTCTAATTACCCCCTTTTTGCCCAGTCATAACCCCTATGAAAAGGGCCAAGACAGGGTGGTGTAGAGATGCTATCATGGCTTTATGCCACCTGGAGACTATACAAGGGGAAACGTTCAGGTAATTGGTTAATCCAGCTTTAAAGTCCTTTTGTACCTGTGGAGTGACACAAAAGGGCAGTATCAGAGCTAAATTCTAACTCACAGTCCCTTATTTTGGTAATTAAATTGGCATATGAGCTCCCAAATGTCAATGCTAGGCACTGAAGTGCCAAACTGAGTGCCCAAATATGGAATTAGAGTCCTAATTAGACCACCCAAGTTTGAAAATTGGGCTTCCCATATTAGATAAGGACCTATGATGGTGCATGAAGGCTGTATAGTAATGCATGTAACATACATTTTAAAAGAAAAATACATGATGCAATTTATCCTTCAAAATATTTCCTTTGTAACTTTATACACAAAATTTTAATAAGTGTTAAAGTCCTTCTGTTGAAAAAAAAAATCACCTTCAAAAATATTTCCAATTATTTTCAGTTCCCCATAGCCTAAACAAATGACATTCACTAAAAACTACTAAGTATTAAAAACAAACATATCTGACCATGTAAACAAAATGCAAATGTCAAAAATGGTTTTGATTTGAATATATCTAAATAGGGAGGGTTTTTATGTTTTTTTTTCCAGTGCGGTAATGAGGTTTTACATATATGGTTTTAGAAAACAGACACCATTAGTGAAATGCAAAAGCCTTATCAGTAAGGCCTAACAACGCTGGGAATAAATAGCAACACATGGTGTGGATTGTTAAAACCAAACCTATTCTGTAGCAGATCTCAAAAATAAAATCTAAATCTAGAGTGATAAACTTTGAATTTGCAGTGTACTTAGCTATTAATCATGGAATAATAAAACTTCAATATTCTATTCTTCCTATTCTATTCTCCTTCATACAGTATGTAGCCGTTCTCCGACCTGGAGATCAGTGAACTCAAAACTCTGGAATTTACCATGTACTATTATTATAGCCTACAAGCAACTAGAGGTCTTATTTCTCCTGCTAACATTAAAATTTCAGTGTATTCAACAAAATAACAGAGCAAGTAGACACCCCTTTACATTCACTGATGGCAGCAGAAGCAAAATGGTGAAAAAATGGAAGGTACTGATGCAGCTGTCTAATGATGTCTATATCTCCCAAATTGGTGACTAGCCATGGTAATTCAGTGGGTGTACTACTTACAGGGGTAGATAAGTGTACTGCAGTGGGGCCACTAGGAATTCCAGGTTTCCCACAGATTACACTTTATATCAAAAACAGAAAATAACTGGCTATAGCTTCCTTATCATAGGGGGAAATATTCCATTTGTCTGATGTCGACTTTGCTTGTACATTTGCCAGCATGTGGAAGGGGGTTGTAGCATACTGTTCAACAACTTTGCGGGTGGGAGTCAGAATGTTTGGAAAATGAAATTCCATTCATGCTGTTTGGAAAATGAAATTCCAATATTTCAACATTTGTTTTTGTCCCAAAATGGGATGGAAAAAAAAAATCAAAATGTCAAAAATTTTCACAGAACAAAAGTTCTGGAAAATTTCAGTTCGGAAATGTTACAACAGAAAATTTAGACATTTTTAGATCCAAACACATTTTTTCATTTTCAAAATATCCATTCACAATCAAACCTTTCATTGCCAAATGTTGACATTTTGAAATCTTGATTCAAAATGTCAGTTCAAAACAAAATGTGTCATTTTGAATTTTCCCCATCAAAAATAAGAAATTCTTATGTTCCAGTATGAATTTTCCATTTAAATGGAACTCCATATTTTGTCAGGAAAAAAATGTGGTCAAAATGTTTTGACCAGCTCTAGTTACCACTTCCTCGTGTTCCAGTAGGAATGTGTTATTTGCTGCTTTATGTGTGAGGGGTGGCTGCAGCTCTCAGCCTTTGTGGCAGGCTTGCATATCACTTTCTCTTGCTTAGCCAAACAAATTAGAACTTTACTTAAATGTATTAACACGCGTAACATCAGCATAATTCTGGAATAACTTCATTGACTTCTAAGGAGTTGAGATTTACATCGACAGCAGAATTTGGCCCAATTTCTTCGTTGCCTCTGCATATACAATTTATTAGTGCCCTCAGTTGCAAACTTGGCATCTCTCAGTCTCCCCACACATTATTATGTAACTGGCTAAAGAGATCATCTAATGTTCTTTAAACCTATTCACTTGGGGCACATTGAATTTTCTGGCACTGGAGGTTCAAAATCCCATCAGCTTTTACTTAGCCCTTCATCTTTCAGAGGTAGGTAAAGTGAGTTACATTCAGGTTCCAATGTGGGGTTCATTTGGAATAGGCCTGAATAATCAACATCCTGTCTGCTGTGCATTAATTTTAAAGATCCCAAGGCTCTATTAACAAGACTAGTTGTCCTTGGACAAGACTTTACTTCACTCCCCTATTGTTGTTCATTGTACGGTAAGTTAGCTGCCTGCCTGGCTGCTGTCCTTCACTTCACAGATAACTACGTTTCACTGATGAAGCGATTCATGTTGCATATGGATTATAAAGCACTTTGCCTGCCTGCCTTTGAGAAGAAAGGACCTTATGCCAGTAAAGCATAAAATTCAGCTTCACCCCACCCTACTTCCAGCAAAACTCTACCTTCCCTGGCATGTGCCTTATGCTGGGGTCAGATGACTAGCACAGGAGTTGCCTCCACTAGGTTGATGCCAGCCAGGAGTTCTCCTCAGCTAGAAGAATTCCCCACTGGCCATTTATTATTAATTATTATTAATAATCATGTTTATCGGGATGGTGCCTAAGGGCCAACGAAGACTGCGGCTCCATTGTGCTAGGCACTGTACAAACACAGGGTCGCTGACCTTCTCTGCGCTGAAGAGTTTACAGTCTAAATAGACAAGACAGACACAGGATGGGGGAAGGGGTAGAACACCCAAGCGGAGTGAACGACACGATGGCAGCAATTTATGGCCCGAACCTGACCCTCTAGATTTAGCCAGGATACTGCAGTATTCAGGTTTATTGTGCTTTAAGCTGAGATAGAGACATAATTTTCTGGTACATAAAACATCAATTAAACATGCAAAATGTCAGAGCCCATAAGACAAGCAAATCAATTTTCTTTCAACTGCATCAGTGACCTGCAGCCTAGCTAATGCACTGTTGTGTACATCTGCAGTAAATCCTCACCTTCTTCAACACCTCAGAATGATTGGCTGTCGTTAGGTACACTGGCACCTATTTCATGTGAGAACTTTATGGCTTGATAACTGTAAAGGGACAGCTGGCTCAGTGGAATGGTTATTACTTACTCTCACCTCCTAGTTAGTAGGAATTTAAATATACAGAAATACTATTACAATTCTCTCTTGTAACTTGATATGTGGAAAATGTTCCTTTATGTATAAGCTTATTGCTGTGGGGATAAGTGCCTTACATCAGCAGTTGCTTTGTAAGTCCCTTTTTAATAATAGAACATGTAGCTGTGTGTTCAGACTGAACACTCCTGAACTTTGGAAAAATTTGGACCCACTTTTGGATTTGAACCCATCTCTAGTTTCAAAACTTTCTGCTAGAACTACATAGAAGATTGAACACGTGGATGAGTTAGCATTTACTGGAAAAACTGTGACTTTTTAAAGATACATGCAGCCTGTGAAAGTGTCTGTAATGTTACCTATATGTTACCTGTGTTACATATGTTACCTGTGTTACATATGTTACCTATATGTTACCTGTAATGTTACCTATATGAATACTAGAATAGAAGGCTGATGTGTACGGTTAGCATTATAAAGGAAAAACAACTTCCGCACTTGTGACCTGATTTTGCATCATTGAAGTTAGTAGGAGCTTTGCTTTTGCTTTTTAGTAGGACCAGTAAAGATCAGAGCATTAAGGGAAGACCTATCCCACACCCTCTCTCTTGTTGTTGTACTGTTTTGTTTTGAAGTGCATTCATAAAAGCCCAGTTCACATGAAGTTAAGATTTTCTTTGTGATTTACTGTCCTTGAGAGACTAGCAGGCTGCCCTTTGATTTACAGACAATACAGGTCTGACAGTGACTAATTGCCTTAATTTATCCTACTTCCCAGCACACTTTCAGGTAAACTTTCTGAGGTCTCTTGCCAGTGACCCAGGAAGCCTGGTTTTGGAGGATCATTACAGAAAATTATTGGAGTTTTGTAATCAGCTGTTTGCATGGCTGTAAGGAATATAATTACAATCAAGCAGAGGCAACAGGTGGTACATGTGTCTATTTTTAATAAAATGAAATCTTCTATGTTACCCCAGAACACCTATATTCTTTGAGCCTTTCTTAATGTATAGGTCCCCCAAATGTCATTAGTCCCATAAGTGATACTATAATCCCTTTTACTCACACTGTGCTTCTCCTCTCAGGGGAGTCTGTATGTCAGTGTGTGTCACATGGCCCTCTCTGTGCCTGATCCAGAGAGCATATGGGTCTATTCAGCTCTCAGCTTAAGAGTCTGTCTCTTTAGCTCAAGATTTTTTAAACCCCATGCACAACAGTGGACATACTATATTCTTTAAGATGCCAAGATAAAAAAAGAAATTGAGAAATGCTCATTGGAAATAACCTGAAGAAATATTTATGCCTTTTGATAAGGTAGAGATTCTTCAGCACAGGTAACAAATTAATCTGTTGCATTTGTAAATATTATAATATCTAGAAAAGGAAACTTAAACACAACAAAACATCACTCTTTACTTGATTGTTTCCAGGACCAATATTATCTTTAGCCAGACTCCTCCAACAATGTTTTCATTAGTCTCTTGGAAATGAACTTTATCATCAAATTAATGTTTTTAATTTTTTTTTGCCAGTGTTCATTATATTTTCTTTTTCCTTCAATGTTATTTTTGTTAAACCTTCCATAAATTCTTTCCATATCTAAATTCTTCCCATTTGATTGCACATTCCTGATATTCTAAAATACGCAAGTATCAGTTCAAAGTGAAATCTCCCATTAAGTCCTAAATTTCAATCCCAATACTACTCCATTTGCCTTTGTAGAAGTCCTAACACTCCATCTGGTTCCCAGTGACTCCTCTGCAGATCTTTCTCCAACTGAAGAAAATGCTACCTCCTGTAACACAACTTTCAGGATTCAGGTTAAGTGTTTTAGAAGGAGGGCCAGAACTGACCTTCAATGGGGGATTTTTTTTTCACTTTGCATATTCCATGCACCATAATTCTTAACTTTTTTCTGAGATTCCAGATTCAGCACAAAATCTTGCACCTAGAATGAAGTCAGGTTCACAGGTATTAAAATGGAAACTATAAAAATTCAGTGTCTTTTCAGTAATTTTTCAATATGAAAAAAATCTATAAAAAGTAATTATTGTTTGGTCAGTGATTTTATTTTTCTAGTTTATATATTCTAGGAATGGAAAATGCTAAATTGGAACACTGACTTATTTAAGATCCCAAACTTCCTTCACTTAATGTCCTAGCCCTCTGCTAAATGTACTTTCAACCCAATCAGTAGCAGTGTAAGTATGTGGCTTTGCTAGCCATGTGTTTTATGGTATAGTGTTACCTCAAAAATACATTTTGTATCCCATACACATGAATTACCGTACAATGGACAAGTAATTTCCTTTTGACTATCCTCTCCTGGATATTTCCTTACAGTTATGATTGACATTCTCTGCATACTTATAAATATATATTTAATGAACAGAATAATGTAATGATACATTCCAAAAATGGGTCTCTTAAAGCAGCAGGTACCTGGAAAGTATGCAGAGCAAAGTTAACAACTACTTGTACACATTTCATTACTTTTTGCCAGCATATACATTACTTTTCTTGACCCACTTCTAGCTTTTACAACATATTAAAGGATTATAAAATATAGACTTTCTGCAATAAATGTTTCTTTTTAGGGTCATTTAATCAGTTAAAATGTAATTTCTTAAGCCAACTGTTAAGTAAATTCTCCAATATTTGTTCTATTTTGTCTCAGGTCTCTAAGCAGGGTAGAATCCTGGCCTTATTGAAGTCAACAAGAGCTTTGCTATTGATTTCACTAGGACCAGGATTTCACCCCTAATTCCTAAATTCACTAGCTCCGACAACTAGATGATTCCTCAGAACATTTATTAATGATCATTATTAGTATTCATAGTGGTAGTATTGAGCTGCATACACAAATAATTATGCCAACGCCCCTTTCAGTTCAAATACTATGAAGCCATCAGCTGAAACTGGTCCTGGCACAATTTTCATACTGTTACTTGTTAAAAATTATAATAGAAATGTAGGTCCCAATCCTGCATCGACAGAAGCCAAAAAAAAAGCTTCACTGACTTCAACTGGAGAGAGAGAAGGTCCATAGTAAAGATATAATTCCTACAATTGATTATAATTATGTTTTAATATGATCTCTGAAGGTGTGTTACAAAGCTTTAACAGGGACAAATTTCAGAAACAAAACAGAATCCAGAACTAACTGGAAAAACTGTACATGATATATCAGTGATAAGAACTTGCAGAACCAGTATTTTACCCAGCTCACTGCCCTGCTATTAAACATGGGAGACACCGGGCTTCCATTGATAGCTACAGTCTTTTGGCTAAGGCCAGGATGTATTCACAATCAGAGAAAGAAAGGGATTACTTTTTTCAAGAGTTTATGATCTAAGACCTTGTTTGCTATCAGACAAACTTTCTGGGAGGCATCTCTCTTCTAGCCTTCGAAAAGCAGAGCTGTTAAACTAAAAGACAATTGTTGAAGTGAGAGGTACTGTGGCGCTCTCTTGACATGACTGGGAATCACAGGACCTCAGTATATCTCACATTCAATCCCTTAGACTCCAGCTATTGCCTCTGAAGAGCAGTAGTTTTATTACTGAGTTAAAACGGACTGCCTACTCCAAGGGAAGGCTAGGGAAGCAAGTCATCTCCTGTCATGAAGCCTGGCCTTGTATCTTCAGCAGAAGTCTTGGGGGAATATCCCTAGTTACTATACTTTGTACTTTTTCAGTTTGCTACTGCTGGTCACAAAGCACACCCTTCCCTGCAGGAGCCCTGACAAAACATCCTTTCTATGTTCCTTTCTGATTTCTCAGGCAAGGACTTATCAGTGCCCCACCCATATCCCAGCACAGACAAGAGCAACCCCCTGTGGATCACTGCAAGAGCCTCAAGCCCTCCACAACTCACCTTCCAACTGGTCTGATGATTGGGGTGACAAATGACAGCAGTTGCTAACTGATAAATGGGGCTAGATCTGTTTCAGGGTGCCCCCTGAGTCTTATGTATCTGGTGTCTTCCCTCCCCAGTCACCAATATCAGGGGATTGACAGAGTTAGGGGATTGACTGTCTTGAAAAGCTGCCTTCCCCCAAGACACACAATTCTGCTCAAGAGAAGCTCTTTCTTTCTTTCTTTTAAGCACGTGAAATGCAAGTCATTCTGGGGTGTTGCATCCGCTGCCAAAGCAGGGAGTTCTGCTGGTCTTCTGCTGGTAGAAGAACTTGTGTCCCACTGGAAAGCCATGAAACGGCACCAAATTCCCCTTTGTAGATCTGCAGCATCACATGATGTCAGATCTTCAGTCAGTTACTGATGCAAGATATTCTTGTCATCAGGACAGTTTACATCTGAAGGGGAAAGAAGAGAAAATTTTAGTAACCTGTTGATTTATTGTTTTTAAATAGTGTATGTCTGCAGTTGATCAGAGGCTTGGAATGTTAGAATTAGTCTTAGAGGAGTGGGCATAGCACAAGTGAAACAGCCAAACATCCACAATAATACAATTTACCACATGGGTCTACAATTTATCACATATAGGGAGTGTGTGAGTGTGTATTTTACAATATTTTAAATATTCATAGATTCATAGATTCTAAAACTAGACAGGACCACAGTGATCATCTTGTCTGCCCTCCTGTATAACACTGACCATAGGACTTTGTATCACTTACTTTGCATGAAGCTATTACATGAAAAGCCAATGCATTTAGACCTCATTCTCCACTTCCTTATGCTTTATATAGTTATTTACACCTATGGAAAGTGAGAGCAAAGAGGATGTAAAACACTACTCTTCTAATTTGGCAGAATTTCACACCCACTTAGCAGAGGCAAATTAGTACATTGAGGTGCAAGACAGTAGAGATTCTGGGCCATAGTTGAGAACCTTAAAAATTCCTAGGCTGATTAACCCACAAACAAATTTTTGCAAAAAAGGAGGAGATTGAGAAATTTCACATGATTTGTTCATGAAGGCAAATAAAAAGCAGGATGTTTTGGGAATATTTGTGAAGATTGTGTTTCAGAGTGCAGATTATGTCAGTAATAATTAACATGCCACCTTCAGGTATGACAGACAAACCTCTTTCCCAGAAATGAATTAGCAGGACCATTTTATTTTCATAAACACAAAAAAAAAAAAAAAAAAAAAAAAAAAGAGAGAGAGAGAGAGAGAAAAGAAAGAAAGAAGACAAACAAATCCCTATAGGCATCCCTTGGTTTACTGGTGAAGGATTGAAAAATGTCTGCTGTGTGATAAAGGCACTATTATGAAGGAAACTCTACTCAAATTACTGGGTCAGAAAAAAAAATCAAAAAGGACTTTGTGACTGACTGCGCCTTCTTGGTATTGTCAAACAGCCACAGTAATTTAAATTCATTTGGACTGACATTGTGGCATGCATCTTTTACAAACCTACTTTTTTTTTTTTTTTTTTGCCAATAACATTTTTTCCTTTAACAAGCTAGCATACGGTAAGTCTATTTGCTTTTCAAACTCCAATTATATTAACATTTACCAACTATGAATTATCACTAGTTACAAAAACAAATTATTACTGGTTAAAGCAAATGTCCCAGTTTTCTGATAGCACTATCTGACTTCAGTAATTTGTCAGATTGCCATTTAGGAGCCTGGTTCTGATTTCTCTCAACTTGTTTTTTTACAGGAACTTAACTCCATTTACTTCAGTGGAGCTACTCCTGATTCAGGGCCCGATCATGCACTTGATTCCCTGTGATCAAGACCCTGCATGGAGTCACACTGAAGTCACTGGGGCCCCATGAGCAGGCAGGGATTTGCCACACAACATTGCTGAATCAGGACCCCATAGTAGTGTAACAGATCAGAATCAGCCCTAAATTTTTGTTTTTGTTTTTTCAGTTTCTTACCATGGTCCATTTTTGGAATTCGAGGGACTGTTAAGAACAATTTAATAGGAACTGTTTTTTAAGTTTCTGTGGTTCACATGCTGTAATTTGCCATACATTTTGGGATCACCTTGGGTTGGATTTTGCAACCCCACTCCTATTTTTAATCACCTCAGAACAAAACATTCAGCATCTTTGATTGAAGTAATGAGAATAATACTTAACTTCTTCAATGTTCTGTACAAACTTTCACAATTTAATAACAACATTTTGGGGCTTTTTTGGTTTTTAGAATCTCATGACTACCTAAATAACATTTTAGCTTGGATAGATTTCAAGATTTGTGAGGATATATGGCAAGTGCTTTCCCTCCCAGACCGAAATTTTGGCCTCTTGCATAAATACTTGGAAGAAGGCCTATGAGGTTGGAGGCCGTGATCCATCAAAGCACTTAAGCAGTTCCATTGACTTCAAAGGGACTAAGCACGTGCTTAAGGTTAAGTACCTGGTTAAATGCTTTACTGAAATAGCACTTTGCCACTTACATTTCAGTTATATATATATATATATATATATATATATATATTTTTTTTTAAGTATGAGCTCAGAGTTTTAACCTGTTTATGTTAAAAAAAAAAAAAAAAGTCTTGAACAGCATTTCAAGCCATTCCAGGTTAATATAACAAGATAAGTTTGACTTTTACACAATACTCAAAAATAAATCTCTCCTCACTTTTGACCTGACATTTACATTTTCCTTGCAGTCCTTGGTGTATAAATAGCACAGTTCTAGCCTAAGGAAAAGTGTTTGAAGAATTTTGTGTTTATATATGGTGTACATTATATTTCATATATAGGGGCAGAATCTGTACTATCTACTTTTAGGCTGGGGGGGAAGGTCATGGTTTCCTGTGCCACAGATTCCCTACTCCCGTCTGTAAGTAGGTACACAAAGCTCTCTTTAACCAACTTGAAATGAGCGGTGAGATGAAACACGCCCACTGATGGTTAACAGATCTGTCCCCTAAGACTCCTCTCCTTCGAACATGGCATTTGTTTACATTCAGTGAAGCTTTTAGCATTTTCAGGCCTATAAGAGGATTTGGCTGGTATCCCTGCTGTTGATTGTCATATTCCCTAGCTAGAAATGTCAGTTACCACTTTCCTTTCTTCCATTCATTAAGCTTTTTGTATATTTTTCACTATCATTCCTAGGAATTAACAACGACATGCTATTTGCATATCATTGTAGTTCTTCCAAGGGTGGGAATGCGCACAGAGCCTGCAGTTTTGAAACTAATAGGGTTTCGAATGTCTGGGAGGTACTTAAAAATCGTATGAATTTTATGTGTTAGCATATGGAAAAACAATTGGAAAATAAAAACTATTGTATGGCTGGAGCTGATGTGCATAGGTGTCTGCTGGTCCAGCAACAAAGATTTGCATGACACACATTCACCTAGATCACGTGAGGGAACATCTAAACACCTGTGAAAATATGACTGACTGCAAGGATGAAGCAGCTAAGGAATCTTTGGCCCTGACATTTTTACCATGCAATGCTGACTTTACACTATTACTTTATGGCTATTTAGGTTTTATTTTAAAGAATCTTCATCATCAGTTATTTCACTCTGGCGCCATGAGAGACTGATTCTAGCTAAGAAGAGCAATGTCCCCCTCTCTGCTCTGCTAACGCACAATGTGAAAATAAATATGAGAGGGCACCACCTGGTTGATACACCCAACCCACTTCTTTGGAAAGAGGACACTACCCTGGGAACATGCAGAGTCTTCTGTAGAACACAGCACAGGGTCAAGCCCACAGAATTAAGGCTCTGTAAGCTACTGCTCAGCCATCAGGGCTGTCTTCAATTTAACACAAAACTGAACCTCCCAGTGTAGCTCACACAAGTTGCCTGGCCTACTAAATACATTGTGCCAGGTACATTAACTAAATTGCATATCATTCCCAGAATCTCATATCAAGTCATTTTTTAAATAAAGATTGTTATCTAGAAAGCTTGTCATCCTAAAACACACTGTAATAATATCAGAACAATTGCTGACTGATGCTCTGGCTTTTAGGAAAGATCCATTGCAGGAGAGGATTTATTGATTTCACTCTCTTTTTGGAGATATTTTTCCTCCTCAAAAAAGACTCTGGTTTTTCTGAGGTTTTTTGTCTATTTCAAATGTAATGGTCTTGTCTAGTTTCAAGCAATAGAGTAGTTGCCCCCCACCCCACCTTCTTCCCACAGACTATGCAAAATATTATAAAGACTATCCTGTAACTTTTCAGGAACTGTTGCATTTCAAAATGGCATCTGATCCCACTTTACATTCCTGAGCATATTACAGGTTTAGCTAGACTCCTTTCCATTTCTGCAGTTGCTGGAATTTCTAAGTCAATTTGATCTTTAGGGAAAAACAATGTAACTATATTTACAATAACTCGGTATCCAGCCAAACATTTTCTGTACTGGCAGGAAAATTACTTAGAGAAAATCCCTTCTGACAAGACCTTTATCAGAAATGCTCTAAAAGGAATGCTAGAGATACTATAGAAATTGCATAGGAACACAGTGACTCAATTTTTCAAATTTGTTTGCCTAAATTTAGGTTCCTCAATCCATATTCAGGTAACTAAATAAAAATGCCCTGAGATACAATGAAATTTTTTTTTAAAAACAGACTTTTAATGTTGTGGTGCTCAGAATCTCTGAAAATGAGATCAATGCTACTTAGATGTCTAAACCTGCATTTCATACCCAAGTGTGAAAATGTTGGACGGTGAGTTTTAGAAAGTGTTTCTGTAGGATTGGTTTAGGAGAATGTGACATTATTTATTAGGTCAAACATTAAGACCTCCTCCAGTTGTGCAATGAGCTTTACATTGGCTCTGCCCATGCGGGGCTGCATGTGGACACAGAGATCTGTCTACACATGGAACTCATTGCAAGACTGGAAATAGAACTGGTTCAAAAATGTTTCACCAGAACAGTTTTTTTCTCCCCAATCAGAAAATAGTGATTCAACAGAATTGAAACATTTCTTGAGAATACATTGATTCTTTTGAAACTTTCAACAGAAACTGGTCAGGCTGACTGGTTGATTTGTTTGGGCTGCCCATCTGGCTTGCCATCTACCCGGGTCCCCAGCTGGCCAGCTCCCTGCATGCCCAGCTGTCCAGTATGCTGGTTGGCAAGAGGCAAACAGGTACTGTAATGGACTGCTCCATTTCAAGGGAATTTTGCAATGCTGATGTTTCATCCTGATGTAGAATGAAACTAAACATTGACAACCTGGAATTTCCCATGAAATGGAAATTCCCTTTTCTATCTAACATAATTGGGGCCTTGGATTGCTACAAGACAAATCAGAATTGAGCAAAACTTTAGGTTTTTGCTGAACTGAATGTTTGGGGCAAAATTGAGAATTTTTGTAGACTTGGAAAATGTGCCATGTGCTTTGGAAGCAGAAAATGTTTGCAAAAATTAACTGGAGGCCAATTTTTTCATCATCATTTCATCCAGTGAACTAGGCCTAACTATTTTTTTTAATTTATTTTTTATTTTAGAACTCACTGCTCATGGCAGATAAAATGCCTCTTTGTTACCCTTTAATCTCTTGTCTGGATGTACAACTGATTTCTGTGTGGCTGAGGGTTTAGTAGTGGTGGCACATCCCTGGGCTATGGAACTATAAAATATCAGTGTAGACATTCAGACTCAGGCTCAAGAGGGTCCCAGAGCCCAGGCTCCAGCCTGAGCCCAGAGGTCTAAACTGAAATTTTATAGACATGCAGCCCAAGCCCTCACAAACCTGAGTCAGCTGATTCAGGCCAGTCATGGCTGTCGCAGGTCTTTTATCACAGTGTATATGTCTCCTGTAAGAATTGGTTTCATTAGTCACTTCCTGTCCACTCTGCTGCTATTGTTGACCAGAGGTCAAGGATTCTCCACCGACTATCATCCTGGCCCGATCCTCGATGCCCTCCCCACTCTTTCCATCCCAACAATCCCATGGAAAATATGCTAAATTACTTCTCAGGGATTTTGTATTCAAAGTATACTTTGAATAGCTTGCAGAGGGGTTGGTACTGCAGAAGCCCCTGTGGGTGAATGTTTCCAGTTGTCTAGAATGGTACTAAGCAACATGAGCTGCAAAAGGTGAAAATTCAGACAATAATCCCAGCATCAGCGGTTAGTCAAATTCTATTTGTAGATCAATTATAAGCAGCAATTTTTACCCTGCTTGAAAGTAAACTGTTGAGTGAGAAGGAAAGAGAGCACTGCAGTTTAGAACATAGTACAGTTGGTCAAATTCTGCTATCAGTTACACCTGTACAAGTTAATGTAACTGCAAGAGTGTACTGTAAGATTGTGAAAAAAGTTAGAAATAACAGGTCATGCACTTAGGTACACTTGTAATTACATTAACTTGTACAGGAGTAAAAGCAGAATTTGGCTCACTGCATGTATTAGAATCTGTTTGTACAGGGATAACAATTCTTGTATCTTGTCTTATATTCAGAATGCAAGATCTTTGGGGCAGCTAGTCTTTTTATTACATGTGTATACATATCTGCCACAATGGACTTTGGACCTCTAGGTGCAACTGCAATAAAAATAATAGTGATTATATAATAGATGGTTTAAGGCTACCTTAGCGTTTTCATTTTCCAGTTGTAACTGTCTCAGTCTTTCACCTTTCAAGTTGGTCAGTCTCTGCCAAAGGTGATTTCCACCCCATGTTTTGGGAAATTTGACAAAATACAGACATATTCAAGTACACAAAATAGAAAACACCATTTTTGCATTTGTTAAGAAAATACATTGATCGCCTTTTTTGGAAGTGCATTTTAGTGGTGTTGGGGTTGAATCTGACACAGAATAGTCCATATATGTGCCTGATTGTCAGCAGGGAGGTGAAAGTCTCTTTTGATTTGGCAAAGTTATTAGGGTTAAAAAAACAACCAGTCTTCACACCTGCCAGTTTGAGTTTTTGGGCAACACACAATACTTTTTTCCCTAGCTCTTTCTCTCTCTCTGTTTTCTCTTGGCATGGTGGAGGCTTGGGCAAATAATCATAGTAGAATATTCAATGTCCTGATATGACTGAGAGATACCGGCTGGATAGGAGGGCTACGGCTGTGGCTGTCATTGAAGCAAAAGCCTGAACCTGGAGGAGTTTGGAAAGACCATGGAGAATGACTACCGGATGGCCTCAAAGGTGTTCTGGCAAACCATTCATCACCTTTGGAGGGGTCGGCGGGACATCATCCAGGCTGTTCTCAGCAAGGGTGGTGAAACACTGACCGCAACTGAGAAGATTGTTGACAGGTAGAAGAGGCACTTTGAGGAACTCTTCAGCCCGATGGACATGCCCACCTTTCAGAAGCCAGTGCTGGAAACCCCTGGTGGGATCAGATCTAGTTCTATTGATGAGGTCGCTCTGGCAGTAAAGTTCCTTTGCAGCAATAAGGCAGCAGGGGGAGATGAGATACACCCGAAGATGTTGAAATCACTGGACAAAGTTGGGGTATCATGGTTAATGCACCTCTTCAGTGTTCCATGGAAGGCGGGTGCAGTACCTCAGGATTGGCAACTTCAGAAAGGAGACTAGAGGGTGTGTTCAAACTACCAGGGATCACACTCCTCAGCCTCTCCAACAAAGCCTATGCAAGGATGTTAGAGGAGATCCTCTCTTGTTAGCTGAACCTTGGATTCAGGAGGAACAATGCGGTTTCTGTCCCAGTTGTAGAACAATGAAGTTTGCTCACCCATACTACCTTTGTTTTGTAGCCCCAGAGAAGCTTATGACTGCGCTTCCTGTGATGTCCTGTGGGACATGCTATGGGAGCATGAGGTGCCGGTACCACTGCTGCATGCTATCCGGTCCCTCTATTCCCAAAGTGAGAGTTGTGTTCACATTCTTAGCATTAAGTCAAGTTTGTTCAAGGTGGGCGTTGGGCTCCACCAAGGGTGCATCCTGTCCCCACTCCTGTGTGTGATCTTCATGGACAGGATCTCAAGGTGCAGCTGAGTTGGGTAGTGTATCCGATATGGGGACTTGGAGGTGGCATCTCTGCTGTTTGCAGATGATGATGTCCTTGCTTCTTCAGACTGTGATCAGGGTGGCTGGGCTGACTCTCTGAGATAGGGTGAGGGGTTCGGCTATTCAGGAGCACCTCGGAGTAGAGCTGCTACTCCTCTGGATTGAGAGGAGTCAGCGGAGGTGGTTTGGGCACCTGATAAAAGATGGCCCCTGGTAGGCTTCCTTTGGAACTATACCAGTCATGTCCCACCGGGAGGAGGCCCCGAGGCTGACCCAGAACACACTGGTGGGATTGTATCTCCCAGCTGGCTTGAGAATTCCTGGTAGTCCGCCAGGAGGCGCTGGAACCTATTGCGAAGGAAAGGGAGGTCTGGTCCTCCCTACTCTCCATTCTGCTGCCGCGGCCCTCATCAGGAAAAGCAGCATAAAGGAGAAGAAGAAAAGACGAAGAAGAATGTTTAAAGTTTGAGTGAGCTTCTGGAACCCCCTAGCCCGCTGACATTTGAAGGTGCTCACAGAATGAGCAACGTTTATCTCATTCTAAAGGATCTATTCATGTGTGCACTGAGTAAGTAAGTAAGTAGGTTCATCGAAGAGACAAGGTGGATGAGATAATACTTTTATTGCACCAACTTCATTTGGTGAAAGAGAAAAGCTTTCAAGCTTACACAGAGCTTTTTGTCAGGTCTGGAAAAGGTACTCAGAGTGTCACAGCTAAATGCAAGGTGGAACAGATTGTTTAGCATGAGCAGTTAACACACATTATAAGAGACCATTCAAGGTGAAGTGTCCAGTTAACAAAAAAAGAGGGGTTAGTGAGTTACAGATAGTTGTAATAAGTCATAAATCTTGTGTCTTTATAAAGTCCATAATTTTTGGCATCTTGCAAAGTAATGAATTTAAGCTCCTAGTCTCATCTTTTGAAGGTATTATGGAACGAGAGATCAGATATGGAGTGATCACATTGAGAAAAGTGTTCACTCACAGGGGATACGATGTTTTTGTCTTTCGCCATTTCTCTGTGTGAGTTCATTTGAGAGCTTAGCTCATTTCACCCTGCATAGATGTTATTGGGGCATTTAGTACATGGGATGAGGTATACCACATGTTGTGATAGGCACATGTAGGACCTCTGGATCTTGACAGGTCTGTTCTGGGGGATTATTGATCATTGTAGCAGTGGAGATATGTCTACAGGTTTTGCATTTGTTGTAATGGAAGGGTCTGGTGCCAGTTTGAACTGGTGTGTCTTGGTCTGTGGGAGCTTGCTTTTGATGATGAATTTGGTGGGGTTGAAGAGTTGTTTGAAGGACAGAAAAATGAGTTCAGGAAAGATTTCTTTCAGGATGTGGTCCCCATCAAGTATGGGTTGTATTTGTTTAATGATATTCCGTATAGGTTCCAGTGTGGCATAGTAGGTGACAACTAGGGGTGTGCAGTTGGAGGTGTTTTTTTCTGTATTGAAGCAGGTTCTCTTGAGGAATATAGGTAGCCCATTCCATGATGCAAACTACTTCTCTGGTGAAGTGCCCTTCATTGTTGAAGATGGTTTTAAGTGTGTTAAGGTCTGAATCCCAGACTTTTTCCTCAGAGCATATTCTGTGGTGTCTGAGTGCCTAGCTGTAGATAACAGATTTCTGGTGTGTTTGGTGTGGCAACTAGATCTGTGAAGGTAAGTTTAGTGATCTGTGGTTTAATTTGTATGTAGTTGTCTGTAGGGTTCCATTGCTGAAGCTGATCATGATGTCCAGGAAGTTGATGCTGGTGTGGGAGTGTTCTAGAGAGAGTCTGCTTGATGGGTGGTGGTTGTTGAAGATGGAAATCTATGAGGTAATTTAGATTGTCTGTCCAGAGGATGAAAATACCATTGAGCTATTTCAAGTATATTGTTGGTTTCATGGTACATTTGTCCAGAAATTCCTCCTTAAGGTGGCCCATGAAGCATTTCACCACCCACCTAGTCTCTCTTATACCCTGGGACCAACATGGCTACACCACCACTGCAAACAGTAGTTCCATTGATGTCAATTGGGGTATTCAGAGATTTGAAGATAGGCATGTGCCTTACTGAATCAGGGACTGAATGAAGCTGAGGTATATGGGTGCCCTTGTCTATGAATATGCATCTTGTGAAGGACGAAGTGTTTCCCGGTTATGTAGCAAACAGTGCCACTCAGGAGCAACATGGCCATCCCATACTCATAAATAAAACTTTTATAATTCACTACATCATTGGGCATTCTCCATATATACATATATATACTGACACATATAAGTTTTACACACACACTGATTACCTGCACTCCATTATGTCATTTCTGTTCATTGTGCGGTTACAGTAGATTAATCCTGCATAGTGTAAACACAGGACAAGGCATCAGATGATGCACATGATCTCTCCACATCAGTGAACTGATGACAGGATGCATCCTGTGATCTGAATGAGAATCCCTGAACATATACGGTGAGGGAACAAGATCCATATTAATTTAAATTAACATGATTATAAATGGACATTAGTTACTCCCATTTAACATTGTGAAGCACACTGTGTGTGTGTTTTCCGTAATATACCTGGCATCTGTGGCAGTAGGTATCTAACTGAATAAGGATGATTAGCCTAGTTGGATACTGTTGTGTTTTACAGCTGTAAACATGAAGATGTACATTTCTGAAACTAGCGGGCAAAGGCATAACAACAGGATGGGATCTAAAACTAGACACATTCAGACATCTTCTGGTGCCTTCCCACAATTCCCTTCCTGTGTTCACCAGCATGGAATAATTCTCCCATAATTTACTCATCTTTGTGCAGCACAAAAGAACCCTGGAATGTGTCACCAGAAGTCTTAACGACACATGAGAGAGTGCAGCACCAATGAGCACACAGTAACACAGATATAACTTTGCATTGTGGCTGCTTAACTCCAGATGAGGCTAGCCTGGGTGCTCTGACCCAGGTGCCAATCACCCGGACTAACTCTGCAGTGAAGACAGACCCTTGAAGTCTGTAAACTATGACTTAGATGAGTTTTTAAAAGATATACTCTGGCTCAACCAGAAGTTATGGGCTTAATGCAGGAATCAATTGGTGAAATTCTATGGCCCACATTATACAGGACATCAGACTAGAAGATCATAATGGTCCCTTATGTTCTTAAGGTCTGTGAACTTTTTCACAGAAAAACTGCATACTGTCTCTATTGCTTAAACAGTCAAGAAACATATGAATGGACAGAATGTACCTAGCTTTACTCAGACTAGAATTTCAAAGTCACATTTCGTTACTAATTTTTCACATTAGATAAAGTTTTTGATGTGCTAAAATTAATAACAAAGTATATCAGGACAATTCATTATTGGTATTAATAATCCAATATTCCAAAGTTTGCTAGGCACTTTGTAATATACAATCAGAGAGGTCCCCAAAAGTTTTTAACCTATAAAGACAGACAGAAGAAATGAAGAAGGGATACATCATCTAACCAAACAGACTGAGGCAAAGCTTGGTATTTGTCCTGTTCCATGATTTCCTATTATATTCACAAGTAATATAGATACAAGATATAGGTGAAATACAGAGCCTTCCATGGTGAAAAGTTCCAGAGGGGTAGCCGTGTTACTCTGTATACAGCAAAAACAACAAGAGTCCTGTAGCACTTTAAAGTCTAACAAATTTAATTTCTGTAGGCATAAGTTTTCATCTGACAAAGTGGGTTACAGCCCACGAAAGCTTATGCCTACAGAAATTAAATTTGTTAGTCTTTAAAGTTAATCTTTAAAGTGCTACAGGACTCACGTTTGTTTGTTTTATGAAATACAGACTATATAATATATGAAAATAATATATATTAACTTTTCTCCTTTATATTATTTAATTTGAGGGAAAAATAGTGCCATGACTTCTTCTAGGCCTCAGCTTAGCAGTAACATTCCTCCCTATCCAGCAAAGCACTTAAGCACTGGGATGTATATATCTGCTGTAGTTAAGGGGTTTGCTAAGTAGGCATGGACTTCAGTATGGGCTTAAATGCTTTGCTGACCTGAGGCCTTAATGAATTCTGAAATGGTGTTCATGGGAGTAGTATGACACGCTAATAAATATAATAGATATAAATATAATAGAAAAAAGTCAGGTAGGATGCACAGAGGTTACTAGGAATTAATGTTCCCCCTGAATACCTAGTAGAGTAACAGGATAACCAGCCATGCTTGATATATTAACAAATGAACAGTGAATACTCTGGGTCTAAAAGAACAACGCTGCCAGAGTTGTATTGCTTGACTAAAAATAACCAGGCACATGAACTTTTAACACTTGTTAAGGACATCTTTCCTCTCATTCTATATTTGATTAAAAAGTTCAGCTACATAGAGACACATAGACTTTCTTTAAGTCCAGAAGGGGATGTTCCTACAATATAGAGATGGTAAATATTTTAATTGCTTGTTCTCTTTTTCCACCTCCTCCCCTCAGTAATTTGCCATATTTGATCTAGGCTGGCTGTTTTTGTAGTGCAGATGACAGGTCCAGGCAAGCAGTGCTGCTTGTACAGTAGAACTAGGAGGGAAGCCCAAGCAAATTTGTGCCGGCTCATGAAGTTAAAACAATTTTACATATAAAAAGGAAACCATAACTAATTAACACTAGGCAGGTGGTCTAGCTGGAAATTTAAAATCCAAACTAGGTCACAAGGGAATACGGGATTTGGCAGACAAAACTGTAACTGAAATCATCTCTCAAGACCAGCCAAATGAGAGCAGAGCCAACTACCCTTACGAAAAAAGATGCCTGTGCCAGTCGTTTCTGGGAAAAATGAGCCAAGGACAAATGACTGCAGCTCTCAAAATGAGCATGATTACATTTAGACTTCAGGGGTTTTGTTTCTAAAAGGGTTTTTGTTAAATGTCAGTGTTATTCAGTAAGATTCACAGTGAGAGCAAAATTAGCTGTCATGGTGCTTTAAGAAAATCAGCAGGGAAGGTGATGGGGGAAGGGTGTCAAATATTAAAACAAAGGGGAGGGTGTGAAGGTTTATGCTGAACCTAGCTGGAGTTTGGAGTAGGCAATATACCCTGCTGAGTTACAAAACTAAAAGCAGATACCAGCAAAGTACAAAGCTGGCTGGCTATCAACTAGAATAACTGAGATTACAGCAATTACCGGAGGAAAAAAGAGTTTTAGTACTAGAGAGACAGGAAACAGAGAAAGTGAGATTTGTGAGGTGTAGGGCTGAACGGTTATGTTATATTGAAACTATGGACCAGTCATATAGAAGTTCAGTATCATAAAGCTGCGCCTGAGCTGTTCTTGTGCAGAGGGACATGAACACTCAGGGCACAGTTGGTGGTCCTTAAGAGAACAAAAGCTATTGCTCCCCTCAAGCCCCTAAAGTCTAAATGTAATCATATTGCTCACCTAAATAAATGAGCAGACATGTGGATAGAGAGGGACACAGATATATAAGTGCTCAAGCATATTTTTAACGTACAGTGAAAATTGTGCTAGTGAACATAGTCAATAGATCTGCATGTTTAAGGAACTGTAAATGACTGAAAAACATATTCAGCTACATTTTCAAAGCATCCACGTTAAGTGTGGGGTTAGAGTCTTAATCATGCAAAATAGGATGTGAAAAAATCACTGAATTATTCCCATCCCATTTGCACTAGATGATTCCGTTGATCTGAATATAACTCCAGGTCTGAGTATGCTTGGATTTGCTTGTGTAAGTTCCTAACTGTGTGTTCAGCGTGCGCTCTTTGAAAATGCAGCCTGTATAAGGTCAATTGGCTGTAGTTTGAACATTTAATGGAATCCTTTGGAAAGCAGCTGAGTTAAGAGCTAATTGTAATCAGTGAGCTGGAAAGAAAGTAGCTCTTTTGCTTTAATCAGCCTCATGGTACCATTTATATCCACTGGTATAAACAGTATTATGGTAATTTCATAGCAATTCACGTTCATACTTTACTGTGATTAAGAAGTAAATTGTTGCTATTATTATTGCATTTAACATCCACACTGTAATGCAGGCATACAGTAATGCACAGCATTATACAAGCACATAAAAGACAACGGGCCAAAGCCACAGCTTGTATACATAGGCATAACTGATTGATGTCAATGGAACCATGCCAGTTTACACCGGCGGAGGGTTTGGCTCATAGCCCCTATCCTGAAGAGATTAGTCAGTCTTATTTAGATATATGCCATACAGGCTAAGAGATCATCTGAAAATGGAGCAGATTTGGTCAGTGAGGAGGTTAAGAATGGAATGATCCACCTAAGAAGTGGAGCAGAAATGAAGGGAAAGAAATGAAGTAGAAAAAGGAAGTCGCTTGTCACAGGAGACATAAGAGCTGTTCCAGGTACAAGGGGGCAGAAGGTACAAAGCAAAAGGTAGGAGGAAATAAGGAGCAACGGCAAGAGTATGAAGTGAGAGCAGAGAATTAGATGGGGGGTGGAGAAGCAAAGTTGTGCAAGCAGGCAAAGGTGAGTTTGAGGAGCTCGCACTTGATTGAGAGAGGGGACCAGATCCAAATCCTATTGAAGACTATGGAAAGCCTCTTATTGACTTCAGCTGGCTGTGAATCAGGCACACAGAGAGAGGAAGCCAGAGAATGGATGCAAAGAATGGGTCGTTACCACAATGGCTTCAGGAGGTGATCCTCACTGCAGCCTGTTGGCCAGACTAAAATAGGAAGAGAAGTAAAATGTGGCAAGGTAGAAAGGATGGAGTCTAGGGACAGGATTTAGCAAAGACTTGCATATGTGCATGGCAGGGAGAGAGGGAAAGAAAGAGCCCAAGCAAAGACAACACTAATGTTGTAAGCCTTGGTGACCAAAAAGACAACACAATTATCAGCAGAAATGGGGAAGGGAGAGAGACCATATGCGGCTGTTGCAGGCCTGCACAAATCAGAGCACTCCTCAGGCTAACCTAACAACACAGGATGGATTGCACATACAGAGCAGCAGCAGGATCAGGGAAGTGCAAGGGAGCATTTGTGCCACCTTTACACACCTAAATGCTCTGTGCATTTTAGCTGTACCTGAGGATTTGGCCTGATAACTATGCTTTGTTAATATTTAAGGATTTCACAGGGGAAAAATCCCTCTTATTTAAGGTGGATAAAGCTCATATATAAAAATAAATTAGAACAATAAAACCCCGATCTACTGCCTCCCAGTGTTTTACTTTAGGCAAGAGACCATCTTTCCCTTAAAACCTAAGCCATCTTTGAGTCAGAATTAAACCCTCATAAGCATCCCTATGTACCATTACCGTACAGACCTCCCAGTGACCAGCTGAAATATTCAAAGAAACTCTATGCACAAAATCTTTTGGGAGTCTTAGACACTTTCTGCATCTGGGGATGATGGACTAATTTATATAGTCCTTGTGATCATTATAGGTACATTTTACATTGTCTTGAGGAAACACATTTGAATCCTTTAAAAACTTTATAGCTTATATTAAAAATTAATCTCTTGGACAATTACTACACCTGTTGATCTGGGCATTCAGTTGAAGCTGATCTATTATAAAACCAGCCTGAGGTGATTCTTGTAAAAGTTTTAATTATCAAGTTAAATAAAACATCAGCTGTCTTTTAATGAAATACCTCAGCTTGTGCAGACTTCCTCTTGGGTTTTACCAGATGCATTCAAATAAACACTAATAGACAGCTGATTATTATCATTATTACTTTTCCAGTGCCAGAGATGTGCCTGGCACTTTACAGAACATGGTGCTCTTGCCCTGAATAGTTGATAATCTGAGTTAAAATGAAAACCACATAAGAAATTGTCCTATGGGGAGATGTAGAGAAGGGTCAGTGTTTTGCTGCTACAATGTGAAGGATATACTCTATATTACAATATAAGACCTAATCAGATAATTCACTTCCCCAAAACAATCTGTGTGTGTTTAGGAAAGGACATTAACTGAAGAAGTCACATAGCTTATGAAGCCAAAGAGTTCGAGATTGTTCTCTGAACCATATGTATATGTGCTGGCCCAAAAGCAGTAGCCGTGGCTTAAACGTGTACTTGTGCCAGGATTGAACTACACATCAAAAGACACGGAAGTCACTCATGAAGCACAGTGAAAGGTAAATTATGGCTACACTGTATGGGTGCACTAGGGAGGACGGTGCATAAAGAGCCCCTTTCCCCAACAGTTACTCTACAGATGCTTGTGTATCTTCAGTGCAGGAAGAAGATGCACTACGCACTGCTGGCAGTTCTCCACACCCCAAATGGGGAAGGTACGAAGAAGATGGGTACATGGTCTGTCCTTCCAGCAGAAAAGCTAGGGGCAGACTGGCAGTACTTGAGATAGCTCATTCTTTGCTGAATAGGGTTAGGTTTAAATCCATGCTTAAGTGCTTTGCTGAATCTGGGCCTAAATAGCAAAATTCTCTCTCTGTTTTTAAACTAGGAGGGTGGAAATAGAATTGTAAATCACTGCTGCCATACTTCCACTGTCAAGTGACCACTTACTTTTTAGCATAATGGCTACCACGAACAGGAAGCTCAGAATTTTGCATGATTCACTTTCACTGCTCAGCTGATTAAATAATCTTGTAATAAACCTGATCCAAAACTATCTGAAATTTAAAAAGGAGTATTTCCATTGACTTCCACTTTGGACTATCCCATTTGTTCCTATTGACTATAACGTGAGCAAGACCAGGCTCATATGTTGCATTTTCATCTATCACACTGCATTATTCTCTGTATATTGTACCACTCTTATGTATGGCTTTGGCTTTGTTGCATGTTTTGTATATTTTATGCAATATGAAAATCAATACAAGAGATTGAACAATGAAATGCTAATAAAAAATGACGGAGAAACTGCAGCTGTTTCAATTTTAAAAAATGCTTTAAATCTCCATTACCATAGCCACAGAGAGATGTTTTGCATGCTGTTGAACGATAATAGCTACCAAAATATATGTACTGCACTCATCATTAGGCATAAACTACTAAGCAGTCTATTCAGCCATAGCATTGGTGTGAACAAAGTCAACTCATTCAGTGAAGCCACACCACCGAAACCTAGGAAAACGCTGCATCAATCTCAAACATCCAGACCAGTGCAACTGTTCCATGCAGTGAGCAACCAGTCTCAGTCTAGTAACAGATTGAAGCTTAAGAGTTTTTCATCTACTTTAGCAGCTCTGATTGATCAGGTCTGGACTGGCCTGACTGCGTCCATGGGACAGTATAAAAAAAAGAAGACATATGTACCTTTTCTCCTTGGTGAAGTTTCAGCTCATTCCATGGACAGATTGTACTGGGCAGGAGTTGGGGTTGTACTGGATGTACTGGGCAGGAGTTGAGGTTTGAAGTCTCTGACTCATCAATGTACTTAAGTATGTGTCCAATTTTCATGGTTATATTCACGGTATATACACAGAGAATTTAGATAAAAACATAGCTACTCTTTCTGGAAGGTTGCAACGTAACACTATTTTATTTCATAAAATCCAAACTTTAACACTCAAGAACCAAAAACAGAGCGCCACAAGGCAGGCTGCTCCCTGAGGCAGAGAGGCACAACTTACTCCACTTTTCTCTAGGCTGGCTGTTTTGCAGACTGACTCCTGAGGAGCCAGATAGCATGTTTCCTCACAGAGGCCTCAAGCCTGCAAAGAAGGACCTTAGAACTTAAAGTGATAACTTGTAACTTTAACTCGGTTTTCAGTGCATCACATTAACCATGCAAGTTTTCCCATGGAAATCAGTCTTGCTGGGTTGAAGCCTAAATGCATAATAACTGCAATGGCTTCTCGCTACAGTTTCATCTTTATGACACAATAGTATGCATAGCACTTCAAGGGCATTAAAAAGGACTATGTCCTTCTCCAAGAAGTTGTACATTCTAAGTCGCTGCGAACGCTTACATCCCTGGTTATCTTTAAGAACTTGAGTAGTCCCTCTGAATTAAAAAATGCACCCAATCGGCACAATCAATCAGTATGAAATCAATGAGGCTAGCCAGTCGCTTAGAATTCAGAAAAGTGTAAGGGTCATGCTACGAACATTAGTCTTGGAGGTTCATGAGAGCTCTGGTTACTCAGCACCTCTGAAAATTGGAATGATTATTTAGGTGGCCAAATACAGATTTAGCTGCCAAACTTTAAAGACCCAACCTTGAAAAATTTAGCTGGCGATGGTATAGTGTGGCAGAAAATGATGGTCAAGGTGAAATGTAACTATGCGGAGGCTGCATAGAGGAGGAAAGAGGGCTAGCTATAGAGGGCTAGCTTTAGGGACTGAATATACGAAACATGACTGGAAAAGTTGGAGAAGTGGGGGAAGTGTTGGAACCTATGAGTGAATGTGTGAGCGTTAGAGAGAAAAGTGCATGTCTATACTACAAACTTTGGTCAATGCAAGTTACGTCAGCTTAAAGTCAATGCAGTTAGTATACTGCTTGCTGGTGTGCATACTTGGCTCCTTGTGTTGGTGTTGTATATGCTCACCAGGAGTGTTTGTGTCGATGCATAGTGAGGTGCATCACATGTTCCAGTGTGCAACTGCCACCAGTGAGCGCTCAACTTGCCTCTGTCCAGCACACTGTCTTTTGGGAAGTTTTTGGCAATGAATGGTGGGGCAGAAATGAGTTATGCAGGAGTGACTGGGAGCTACGGCTCAGTGTGCAACTGTCTCCATCCCATAACGTCATCTATATCCCATAATTTTCATGCCTTTTAAAAAAAATCCCAGACCCCCAACTGGTCCGCCTCACATTCTGCCAGCTTTGACAGGAGCATGGAGCCTGCATAGCTGTGCACTAAACATTGCAAGCACAGGACACCCAATCCTCTGGTATTTGAAAAGCCGTAAGAACCACCAAATCAATGGGGAATATAATGAATTCTTGGAGGACAGATTGCTGTGGGACATAGTGAAAACCAACTTAAGATTGTTGGTGGCGTTCACGGAGCAGCTGGAGCTGGTGGAGCACCACTTCTGGGCCCGAGAAACAAGAACTGATGCATCATAATGCAGGCTTGGGATGGCAAGCAGTGGCTTCAGAATGTCCAGATGAGTAAGGTCACATTTCTGGCTCCATGTGCCAAGCATGCCCCAGCCCTCCAGTGCAGCGACACCAGCACAAGAGGTGCACTGGCAGTGGAGAAGGGAGTGGCAATTGCACTGTGGAAACTTACAACACCGGATTGCTACTGGTCAGTGAGAAATCACTTTGGAGTTGGAAAATTCACTGTTGTCAGGCAAGGGTGCAGAACCATTAAGACGGTGCCTCTTGGCAATGGGCAAGACATGATTTGCAGCAATGGGGTTCCCGAACTGTGGTGGAGCAATAACTGGCACACACAGCTGTAGTTTGGCACCAGAGCACAGTGCACATCAACAGAAAGGGCTACTTTTCTATGGCTATTCAAATATTGGTGGCACACCAACATCAGTGTTGGCTGGTCAGGGAAGGAACATGAAGCGCACATCTTTAGGAACAGTTCAAAAAGCTAAAAGCAGGGACTTTCTTTCCCAACCAGCAACTTACCATGGATGGTATTGAAATGCCAATAGTGACCCTGGGGGACACAGCCTTGCTCTGGCTCATGAAGCTATACACTGGCCACCTTAACCGCATCAAGGGAAGATTCAGCTTCTGGCTCAACAGGTGCCGAATGACAATCAAATGCACTTTTGGTAGATTGAAGGAATGCTGGCATTGTTTACTCACAAGATTGAGGAAAAACATCCTAATAGTTATAGCTGCCTGCTGGGTCCTGCATAATATCTGTGAAGTAAAGGGGGGGGGGGAATGGGGAGTTGCCACCAGGGTAGAAAGTGGACGTGGAGTGGCTGTCTGCTGAGACTGAACAGCCAGACACAAGGACTGCTAGAAGAGCTCAGCGTGGAGCTATACAACTTAGGGAGGCTTTAAAAGACCACTTTAACAGTGAATCACAGTAATGCATTGTGCTGTACCTGGCCCTGCTGTTTAGGCCCTGTTAGGAATTGTTTGGTGGTTGGTTTACATCTATGACTATAACATTGTCAACACACCTATTAATTTTGTAGAGCTTGCTGTAATTTGATTATTACACTGTTTTTGTCACTGATTCTAGGAGTTATGTCACACTATACAGTAACAGGTAAGTGGGTGCTTTCTGACCTTCTAGGCACTCTGCAGTAAGGGGCAGAAGACCCAGATCACCACTTGGGGTGCCAGGCTTGGAGAGGTGCCGGGCTCCTGGTACTTTTTTTGTAGTTAGTGACAAAAGGGAAAATAGAATGTTTGAAGTAAAATGTTTTAGGTATTCCATATATGGATTCTTTTTTCACTAACCTTCTAGTATGTTCTGGACCTTTGCAGAATCTCATGGAACCTTCCAGACTTTCTGAGAACTACATTTTCCTCAAACCTCCTAGAATATTGTCGGCCATGCCCTCACGAGTGTAAAAGGGACAAGGTGTTGCCAGTCAGTCAGTGAGATATAAGAACGAACTGAAGTGAAGTTAAAGCCCAGTTGCAATATTGTGAACCTTGTTTTATTGTGTAATTGTGAAAATTTACTTATGTTTTAAGACTAGAAGAGTGTAAGTAGCAACTAATAAAGGATATATTCTTAATGAGATGCCAGAGATTGCGATCAAACACCTATCTATGCAACAATATAAAAGAAATTCTGTTACTTCTTTTGCTATGCTTAACACATAACATTTGTTGATTTTCTAAGACTGTGGAACATAGACTTTTGCTCTCCCTAATATTGTCCGTATTTCCTTACAGAAAATAAAAGATGCCCCTGAAGAAGCCTTCAGGAGCCAGTATAGAAGGCAAAAAGCGCAATTGCAATCTTGTTTGCAGCAATGGGCAAATCTGATGGGAAAATATCCCAAAGAGAACAACACAGACTGGGTTTTAGGCAGTAACAATCATCCCAATGCAGAAGAAATTTAATTTAATTTAATTTTTTAAAATTAAAAAGTTTCTATAAGATTAGAGGAAACAAAATATTTTTATTTGCTTATATATGGTATGAATAAATACAGATTTACAGATCCTAGCATGCAAATTTACCATCTTATACGACAGTGGTAAATCATTCATGCAAATCGTGCATTGAAATCATGAAATGGGCTACAAATGCAATAAAAATAAGGTATTCAAAAGCTTAACAAATGGAGGGGAATGGGGAGCTGAAGATGCTCCTCACCAGGGTTGTCATTTGGTCTAGGGCCAACCCTGCACTGTAGCATATGTTGTGAACTACTAATGATGAATTATTTTCCGAATAATAGAATTGTACTGAGAAACAAGACCACTGCAAAGAAAAATCTGTGTAATTTGAAAGCAAATACATTGAAAACTTAATAAATTAATGGAACAGAATTTAACAGGAGAAAACTCTTTCATATCCATTTTAGCCACAAATACTGCAACTGTCGCTTTCACAGGTCAGTGTGTGTGAGGCTGTGGTTGTCCTTACTGTCCCTTAGGATGCAGTGCTAGGGGTTGGGATGTGGCCCCTGTTACCATGTGGGATATTGAGGAGAGGCTTTAGAGAGGTGCTGTAATGGAGTTCACCATGGACTGCAAAGGGAGGCAAACCACATTCTTGTTGAACCTGTAGAAATCATAGAACCATAGAATCATAGAATATTCGTGTTGGAAGGGATCTCAGGAGGTCATCTAGTCCAACCCCCTGCTCAAAGCAGGACCAACCCCAAATGCAGGCCCACAAGAGTTTCCTCTGTGTTTCCTGCTGGAGAAGCCTCATTATGTCCTGGTGCATCTCCCTTTCTGACTCCTGCTAGGACACCTGGGCCTTTCTCCTTTCCGCTCTTTCCTTCTTCAGGCTGTCTGTGATGTTCACCCTCCAGGCCCTTTACTCACTGTCTGATGCAGCACTGGCTTGCAGTATCTCACTGAACATATCATTCCAAGTCCTCTTCTTTCTCCTCCTTATCTGGCTCAGCCGTTCCCTGCGTGTGGCAGAGGAACACTTCAGGGCCACAATGGCAGCAGCTGCAGATAAAACACACAGAGGTACCATTGTCAGTACAGTCACAATGGAAAGTGAAAGTTAAGATTCAGAACTCCCTGCCCTGGCTCCCCTGAAGTTTTAAACAAGACATGCTTATTGACACTTCCACTTTGGCATGCTTGGCACAGCTGCTGCTGGCGTCCCAGAGCCAACCAGGCCCATATCCTGCTAGCCTGTTCATTGCAATGGTGCCTGCTGAAGTTATCACTGACTGGCATAGGAAAATGTCCTACCGCAGAGAAAGAAATAAGGCTGCCCCCCTAGAAACGTTTGGGAGAGGATGGCAGAATACCTCCATGAAAGTTTCACTGAGAGGTCTGAGGAGGATTCAAGGGACACCCCTGTGTACATCAACAAAGTGCTTCACTTGGCCCCCTTGCATAACTCTACAATGGAATGAAAACAGATAACAACTATTGTACCCTTACCTCTTCTAGGACAAGTAAATTATTGAAAGGCTGAGATCTGTGTCCTGCTAAGTTGGGGACGCCATCAGTACATCACTGTAATAGGACATACAATTACACACTTTCCTTCCCTTGCATCAGGCTCACCTGTGCAAAACTTCCAGAACTGACTGAACTGCAATAGTCTCAAACAGATCCTGGCTTGCAGCATAGCTGGACGCCCCCTCCCCCCGCCCCCAGTCACGTGTCCCCCATCCTCCTTCTCCTCTTCCTCCTCCTTGTCCTCTCTGTTCACACCAGGAGCCCGTGGTTCACACTGCTCCAAAGTATCCACAATGGTATGCGGGATGGAGTTGGGTTCTCTGCCAAGTAGGGCATTCGTCTCTTTGTAAACGTGGCAGGTCTGCAGCTTGGCACTGAATCAACTTCTGGCCTCCCTGCCCTCTTGATATGCCTGATGCAATTCCTTCGCTTTCATTCAGCACTGTTGCTGATCCCTGTCATACCTTTTCTGCTGCGTCCCCCCTGCAATCTGCTCATACTTTTCTATGGTTGGTCCATAGCTGTGTTTGCTGAGCTTCTTCTTCCCACAGGCCCAGGAGAGTCAATATCTCCTGTGTGTTCCAAGACAGAGCACTTCTGGAGCATGTAGCCTGCATGGTCAGCTGGGCAGTTGCACACGACAATGGAGAGCTGGTAGGTGTGCTCGCCAAGCGGGACAATCAGGAAAATACATTTAAAAAATGTGCAGGACTTTAAAGGGGAGAGGGCCCTTCTGGTCTCCATGACCCAGGGGCAGTGGAGTTCACCATTGTGACCAGAGTGGCCAGTGTCAGGCATTGTGGGGCAGCTGCTGGAGGACTGTTAGGGACGACATAAATAACAGTGTCTACACTCGCACTGCTTTGATCTCAGTACATTGACCATAGCTCAATGCTGCTTGGGGAGGTGGTGTTGCTGTGTCCCTGTAATGGAGCACTTACATGGTAGGGGGACAAATTTAAGTGTAGACACATGCACACTAAGTTGATGCAAGGTGGCTTACATTGACCTAACTTTGTAGTGGAGATCAGACTGTGATGGAGTCAGTTTAAGTGTGTAGCACTTGAAAAACTGAGAATCATTAAGAACTTCAGGAATAGGCTTCTGCCTCAACACTCTCAGGACCCATCAGACTACATTTGACTTCAGGGACCCAGGGCAGATGGGAAGAAGTGAGGAGAATGGGAGAAGGCAATGAGCCAAGAAAGGGTCAGAGAGGAAAAGAGAAGAGGGGTGAGGAAAGAAAATGGCAAATATATTTTTTGAAATTTCAGTAACTGTGGACATAACAATTTTCTCCCTGATGAATGTGGTAAACCTTTCCTGCCACCTTTTTCTGGTTTTTGTATTTTTAGATTGTAAGAGGAATGGTATCTTCCTATATATCTGTATAGCACCAAACGCACTTTGGCCATTAGATTAATATCAATAATAAATCTAATGGATTTGTGTTTCCTGACATCAGGGCTGAATTTAGCCTTTAATCTGGAGCTTCTTCCTTGTGCACAACTTACCACAGCAAACATAAGATTTCCGCAATGATGCAATTCACCCACAGCGAAGGTACCCATTGGGAACATTCAGCTACCTATCATGATGACTTCTAGTGTCATTTAGTCTGCAGTTCTCTGCATCATCTTGGATAGTCTCTTTCACAAATATTTAGGGGATCTACAGCCAAAACACATGGGGCTGTTCAAAAGCATTGGCTCTGCCTCTGAAGCATGAACCCACGCAGTTCAGGTGCATTTGAAATTTACTTGAAAATGTTCTCCAATTCCTATTAAAAACTTGCTTTCACTAAACCCATTATCTATTTAGGATTATTTCAACATTATTCAATAACATTCTTTGAATAACAGACTAGTGCACTGTCTTTCTGGCAGGACTTACCTTGATCTGCATTATCATTTAGGCCCCATCTGAAAACATCATTAATTTAAATAAGCAATAGAGACTAAAATAAAATTCCATTCATGCTTAACTCTTCAATGTGGTTTTGAAAACCCTTTCTTCTTTAGCCAGTCTTATGTTACATGCTGGATGGTCTTTGCTTTGACCACCTCATAAAAAAAACGCTCATAAATACTTTTCATGTGTTATTTAAACTAGCGGCCCTCCCTGAGGCACTATGCTTTTATTTTTAAAAATCCTCTGTGTATTTCTAACGTATTTCTAATCCAGTAGCAGAGGTAAAACTATATTTTACCCAGGAAAGATACGTTCTATCACTATCAGGTCACAAATTTTCTTACTCTTTGCTGATAGGAACAAAGCACTTCTCGCAAATGTCACCTGATTTATGTCTTTCTCTAAAAATCATCAATTGCAAGACATGAGAGAAAATAACTGAAATTATTTCTGAGAGATAAGGTGGGTGAGGTAATATCTTTTATTGACCCAACTTCTGTTGGTGAATGAGACAAGCTTTCCACCTACTAAGAGCTCTGTGTAGTTCAAAAGCTTCTCTCTTTCACCAACAGAAGTTGGGTCAATAAACAATATTACCTTATCCACCACGTCTCTGGGGACCAACATGGCTACAAAAATACTGCAAACAACAATGAAATTATTTTGTTTGTCTAGATGCTTTCCAAAACCAAACATGCATTCCCAGTGTCCTAATATGGGCACAAAAAACTGACCAAGAATTTTTCCTTTTACAGTTGACCTATAAATGTTCTTGAATGAACAAATGTTACATAAAAGCAACATTGGACTTGATGTCAATCTGCTTAGTGAGGATCGGGCACCATGCAGGAGGTGGTTATCACTTTATGTGATGTAGTAGACTATGACTAAAGGTTCTACTGCTGTCTGTAGATTAGGTAGAAATCTTGTAAAAATGCAGATGGCACAGAAGCAGGTTTCATTTTCACAGATGACAAGGCTACATATTAATAATACTAAGAATTATTCCCAACAAAATAAAAAAAGCCTTACGATACCATTAAGGTAGTAAACAGGAAATATACACCGATATTAATAGGCCATTGTAGTTGTAAAAGATGTATGAAAATGAGGAAGTTATGAGTTAAGGTTGAAAAACAATTTGGAAGTCAAGAAATCAGAAGGTTACAGAATTAACAAAAAAAAAAACATATATGTCAGAAAGCATGAAAATATTCAGTTAAGATTCCAGTTCTGTCCCCATTTACCTTTCAACAGGCAACAGAACTGCTCTTCTAACCCCAGTCCAGGGAAAGCTCTCCATATTGAAGTGTAAACTATAAGCCCACCTACAAATGATGTGCTGAAAACTTAGCCTTCTCCCACCTTCATGACACAGGCCAGAGATCACAACATCCAAAGTGACCACAGGGAACCAGAGTTGTAGGACCCAGGAAGCAGGGATCACAAGAATGTGTTGATAATACTTGAACCATTGGAATAGTGGAGCTTTGAAACTGCAGCTTTTCACCAAGCTCTGCTGCTGATTCTTCTCCTGACACTTCTCTTTCAACACATATGTTTCAGCTGGTAGAATTGGCAAAGTCTGCCCAATTTACCAGTGGAGTTTAGTAGCTCCACAAGGACATGGCAGAGTTCTTAAAGGGTCACATTCTTATACTGAGCTAACTCCAAATTTCACAACACCATTATTTAGAGGTCTATGCAAAGACTAGATCTTGACGAGGAAACAATTAATATGGCAAAATTGTAGCTTTTTAACTAAGCTGATTTTTGAGATATGCCATTTTAAAATACATCAATTAGAAGAATCTTGAAAGATTTTAGTGTTTATTTATTCAGACTCTCATATCTCCAAGCCTACTTTTCCAATTAACCTCAAATTTTCTTGAGAAAAGGAAAGAAAACACAATTATTTGACAGGGAACCATTCATGAGAAATCTGAGGCAGAAAGGAAGTTGCAAAAAAGTCAGAATTGTGTTTGAGGAGGGGTGGGGGAAGGGAAGAGAAAGAAATGGCCTCAGGATTCATCTTATAATAGAAAGTCAGTGGTATTGCAAATCACGAGTTGCTGCTGCAGCCTTTTTCCTTGCAAATAGTTCATCATAACCTTTCTCGTACTCAGATCAAACCCTTCATACAAAAGGAAACCATTTACAACATTGTTTCTATTTATCGGTCACAATAGCTGTAGGGTCCCATTCCAGTTCAAATCCCCCCAAACATGAAAGGTTGGCTGACTAATAATCTGATACACACCTCTTCAGTAGCCAAAGTGGGACTGATGGGGGAGAGGGAGGGGGAATCTCGTAGGGGACCAGATGTTGGATTCTGTGCATGTGTGTATGAAAATTTCTCCTCTGTTGCATCATCTTCTTCCACTGGGGAAAGGGAAATGATACCCATATATCTGCCATCAACTGTAAATTTGAGGGGGAAAGTGCCCTTCCATGATGATTTCACTGAGGGCTCACCATTTAGGATTGTGCTGTGTTGAGATGAACCTTAGAATGCCCCTCTACTTCACAAAAAAAAGCCCTAATCAGAAGACAACTACACACTGTCAAGGGATATGGAAATTCAGCAGGAAGAGGAGGATTGTCTCGCAAACATGAGGGCATCTGGCTGACCTACTGGGAGCTGTAGGGAATAAAGAAAATAAAAATAAATGAAGGATTTTGGAATGGAAATGTTCGAAGAGTAAAATACCCCTAGTTGGGTCACATATTAATTACCAGTAAAAATGCAACTAGTAGGTACCATTAATACCCAATATAAACACACCAGCCTATATCACAACACTTTGCATTTTACATCTGAAGAGCACATGGTGCTTCACAAATATTAATGTCTTCATCCTCACAAAACTTCTTTTGTAGTATATGTAATTTTCCCTGTTCTACAAAGGGAAGAATTGAGACACAGAGCAGATAAGTGACTTTATTCCAAGTCAAACAGGGAACCTAGGAATAGAACCCAGATTTTGAGATTCCCAGTTCTGCCAGAATTATCCTTTTCCTTCCAGTATAGAACCATTTAGTCTTGAAACAGAGATCTTCTAGGTACAATATTATTTGCCAACCCTTTTCAACTGACACACGTACCTAAATGGCTATTGCCAATGCCGAGCATTCAAAATTCAGGAGTCAGGCCTCAAAACACCCTAATATTGGCTGAAATATAAAGAGATCTTACAAAAGAAGAAATATTGGGTTCTTCTAGTTTTGGTGCCTTCAGAGATTGTCTTCTAGCTTTCCTCAGTAAGCATGAGGGTTAAATACTTACTTAAAAAAAAAAAAAAAAAAAAGAAAGAGAAAAAGCAAAAGCTGAGTTTCCCAGGTAATCACATTGTGGCAGCAGCTGGGACTTTAAAGAAAACACCAAACATTGTGAAAAAATATCCTAAGAGTTGGCAATACTGCCTTGACAGCATTGCTGATGATAAAATCATAGCCACGATAACTGCATCTCATAGAAATTCTGCTTTTAAATAAGCAATTGGCATTGTCAGTATAAAGCCGACAGGAATAAAAAAATAACCTACCCTTTCAACCCAGTAAATGGTATTATACCTCCAGAAAGGGATTAAACATCTTGTCTAAATAACTGAAATCTAGATAAGAGCTAGGTATTACTAATTATTATTATTATTTATGTCTTTTACGTAAACACTCATTGTCATAAGTATGAATGGTTTACTTGCTTGCATTTAGTTTTGGTTTCCCAGTCTAATGACATCTCCCCTACACAGCATTGTCAAGTAAATATCCCTTAGATAGCCACTGATACATCACATGACAAATATTGGTTCAGAGCTCTCTTAAAGATACAGGCCTGAAATTCATCCCCACTGACATCCTTCCTTGACCCTTCTGGTTTTCAATGAAATGTGTGTTTGTAATCTGACTGGGAAATACTTGAGATGAAATTGAAAGTTTATCCAGCCCAAACTTGATAAGAATAAAAATGAATGTGATACATTTTTTAAACTGCAGTTGAGCAAGATATGATGTGAGCAAGAAAAACGTGCTCCTGTAGGTGGACCTGAGGTAAACTAGACTACCGGCCCTCCGGGGTCTGCTAAGGGGAAAAAAGTTCTGGGAACTGTGCACTGTGGCATGCACACACCTATATTGGAATGGATGTGAGCAATCACTCGAAGATAGAACCATCTACTCTACCTTCTGCTTAATCCAATTCCATCTGCTGTTACCAGGCATCGGGTGAGAAGCAATCAGATCCAGACCACTCAGGGAACACCTCTAAAGCTACACCCACAAGTGAATAGGAAACCAATGCAGCGGTCTGGTGGAAGAGCACACTGGTGTAATTCATAGTAGCCAGGCCCCCACAGGAAGCAATCAGCTGCTTTTTGCATAATAAATACTACCAGGACAATTCTGGTTGCCTTTTGAAATTACTTTTCTTTGAGATAGCACCTTTTTTTACATGAAGTTTCTATGGGCTAAGTTTTAAAGTTCTACTATTTAACATGTAACCAAAGCTAAAAGGAAAATTGGTCTTAATAAAGTCAAGGACAAAATTCCCACCAAGTTTTTCCGGTGAGATTTAGACCTTATAAAACCAGGCTGCCTATTTGCTCATGGTTTCCTTTCTCTCGAGTGCCCTGATTCTGCACATTTCCTATGCATATGTTTACCTTTACACAATGAATAGTTGCACTGACTTCTTTAAAGTAAAGCACATGTGGTGACTCCATTCCTCAATAAGGATGCTTTCCTGAACCAGCATCTAAATGTTTAGCGATATTAGGCATAGATGATGGCCTAGTTGGACAATTATTGTGGTAAACCCTTGAGCCATCTACATTTCCTTGGACTTTTATTTGGTTCACAAGCCTTGTTTTGCTGCAGAACACAGTTTAATTTTATTTCCTTTTTCCTGTTCAACAGTCCAAGTTCTGTGATATTCCACTGGGTGATGAGAGAAGAAACTTACCTCAGCTCTTTGAAGCATGTGTCTTTTTGTCTTCTTTTCTTATACATTTGTCTGCAAAGAAGAAGGCAGGGATCATAATGCTCTTCCCATTTGAACTTTGTTCCACTGTGTTCAATGTCCTAATCCATATTCTAAAATGCCCCAATGTTTTTGACATTGCCTTTGGAGTCAATAGCCATTTAATACTTCCATAACATTATATAGTATGTTTCCTTTTGTTCTGAGATGTAGATGGATACAGTACTTGAAACATATAGAAAAATCTCCAACTCGGATAGTAATATTTTCCACAGGCTTCTAATTACTCTTTTGTCTGTAGCAAATATAGCCTGATGTTCAAAACTTGTGTGGGTATCTGGCAGGGCTTCGAACACTAATGTTGTCTTGGGTCAGGTTTGTAAAATCATTCTAGTATTTAAAAACATGCTGGCAAGAAGACACGCAGATTTAATTCTTAGACAGTGGCTTTCTACTGAATGCTTGTGGTATTGGTACAAGTACATGGGAATTCCAAGCCTCCAGTTTCCTGGTGGTAATCCTTTTGGACAGATGGTTTTATTGTCCAGATGACAAACTAATTACCAATAACTTTAAAGAAATAAAAATCTTATTTGAAATGATGAGCTAAACATTATGTAAAGCAATAACAAACCATTGTAAAAGCTTCATTCTGAAACATGAATCTACAAATGACCTAAGGAAGCAGTTTCAGATCCAGATCTGCATTAGGTTTATATTAGAATTTCAGGAAAGGCTTACGGCTGCATCAGAACTAGATTTTGTGGTCAGAATCATTGGCACTGAAAGTTGTGAGATTTTTGTCCCCCGTTAGTGGAAATATTGCAAGATTTCCACTGTTTCTGAACCAGAATTGGAAAATAGACCTGCTCCAAGTTAGATCTGGTTTAGAACCAAAATTGTGGGGCATCTTCACATCTGGGATTCAAATCCAAATATTCCCAAAATTCAAAGGCGCTCCAATTTGAGGTTTCAGCGTAATTATAAAACCTTTCATTATGAAACCTATTTAACTTAGCTAACTGACCAGATCCTTTTACTTTACATCAGCACACAGAACTGACTGTGAAAGGCTATCAAGAATGCTGTATACTATTGGAGGTCTGGTTTGTTAAGTGACCTTTGCATTTAAAACATTTCATATCGCTACCAAGTGCATTGACTGAATTTACTAGTTTCCATTTTCTGTCATCACCACAATAAACATGCAGAAGTGACAGCCGAAAAGGATACAGTCACATATTCATGCCTGTCTTGTATGATTACCTGCATTTGTACCAGGTTTCTGGCCTGGGAACAGTGGAGCCTCTGACATCTCTGACATGCTCTGTTGTTAAGCATTCTGTCCCTTCTCGTGCCCAGCCATAATACAAATACCAAGAACAATTATTATATTTTCTGATCTTCATTTTCCTCCTTTACCATAATCACGCCGTTAGAGTTGCTCATTCACATGTGCATAGTGGCTCCCATTTGCAACGGCAGCAGTATGTGTCCTTGTCCATCTCACTTGCTGAACCAATTTAATGACAGGGGTTTGAACAGCACTGTGTTGAGTATCCTATCCCATCTAGAACAATATTTCATATATCTGCTGTGTACCTTTATTGAATGCACTGGTCTCCATTTTCGGTTACCACTGGCCACTATTCACCATAGTCAGAATCAATTTAGTAACATTGGTGCCATAGCAGCGGAAGGTGTGGCTTCTTGGCATTGCACTTCATGGCAGTAGGGAAACCCATAGGCACGTACTCGGGGTGGCGACTGGTCCCACAGCTTGTGGCCAGGCTCTAATTTTAGCATACTAACGCAATCAAAGCTAGCGCAGGTATGTCTCTTCTAGCTGGGAAACAAGTGTAGCTGTACCCTTACAGAACCTGGATCCAAAATGGTTGGGTTCACGTCTAATTAAAACTCAAAAGCCCATAGTCTCATTCACTTTACTTCTTGGATTTGAAAGAAAGTTTCCCTTTTCCTTTTCATGTTCACTGCTTGCCAAGGGTTGCTCAGGGTAAAATAAACAATATACGGTTTCATTTAAGTCTACAGAAGGAAGGGAAGGTTTTGTTTGAAGCCTGCTCTGAGGTGTTATATAACAACATTACTGGTCTAAATTTCAGAGCGAACCCGTTTAGTTTCGCTAAACTGGGGAAAAAATGCTTGCACTAATTCTATAAATATAAGTAACTATTTACACTCCTGAACATGGATTAAATATCCAGCTGCTGATGTAGCTACTGAAATAATAAATTATGTAGTGGAGAGGTCAGACTATAACCCACTGCAGCACCTTTATATTTTCTTCTAAACCAACATTGGTTTTCAATTTTCTTTGCTGCAAAGAGGGGGAAAAAATTACCCAGGGCGATCCTGCTATTTTAAATTACTCAGCATAAGTGGTACTCAGAAGACTCACATTTTTACTCATCTGTCTACATGGGTTTTCTATAGATATTGTGTTGTTTTTTCTTTCAGAATTCTCAAAAGGCCATACTGTATACTATTCTCAGCTCTGTACTATAGACAACATATCCTAAAGGATAACATTTTAGCGTTACTTTAATTGGTACAACTGCTGAAAAAAGCCTAAACACCCCAGGGAACAAACAGGATAAAGATAATTGTGACTGCCCCTATACTTCAGCTTGCCAGTTGTTGAATGCCTGAGATTATTCCGTTGTTCTTTTAGTTAAGAATAACTGTCCGGGTTGATTGGGAGATAAAGGCCTGTTGGATCTTTTACAAAAACAAAACAAAAACAAAACAAAAAAAACCCAATGAAAAACATCATACAAAGTAAATAGACCCAACTCGATTGGTTGCATAATGCAACTGATGAAAAAATAGATGAGAGTATTAGTTTACTTACCTACTGAAGGAAATGCATTCAGACTAAAAGGTGGGGTACCAGGTTGTGAAACAGGAGCCTCCAGATGAAGAGAAAGGATTTGGCCTAGAGTGCTTGTTACCTACTTTGCCAACACTGAGTAGTTTAGCAGTGCTTGTTAATTGAATGTAGTAATGCTAGCACTTAAAACATCAAGCAAAGAGAATTTAATTAGTGCATTGAGAGAAATAAGTGATTATGAATACTGAGATCTATGTATTCTTTCCCTATCTTTCTGAGGAAATGTTGCATAGCGAAGCCTGGAATCAGCACACTATATTTCCCCAGTGAGGTAACCTGATCTCAAAATCTGTCTGTCTATCTATGGTAGTTACATGTCCTTCATGGCTGTAGGCTCTGAGCATCTCACAGTCTTTACTGTATTTAGCCTCATAAGACCCGTGTGAGGTAGGATAGTACCATTATCCCCATTTTACCAATGGGAACAGAACACACAGAGAGGCTAAGTGAATTGCCTAAGATTACGCAGGAAGTCTGTGGCAGAGCAGGAAATTAAATCCACTTCTCCCAAGTTCCAGGCTAGCCCTCTAACCACTCCTCAAACAAAATCACATCATGGATATGGAGAATTTAAACTGAGAGATGTGAAAGACCTGGTTGATCGGCTAGCCCATCCTTGGCTACTGTGATATTGTTCCTTTCAGTACATTTTCTAATGTTTTGTCTGGTCCAGTTTTAATTGTCTCAATTGACGTAGCTTCCAACCTTTTACTTTGCAGACTATTCCACAGTCTAATGAAGCCCACTGTCAGGGAAATTTCCAGACAGGCAGCCTAATTTTTCTCTCTTCGTGCTGCCCTATCATGTATAGTTAGACCACCATGTACTAACGTAAATAATTCCTTTGCATCCTGAGGGAGAAATCCTGGCTCCACTGAAGTCAATAGGAATTTTGCCTCTAACTTCAGTGGGGCCAGGATTTCATCCTTGGTGTTTACATATTTCAAATTCTTATCTATATATCCCCTTAGCCCTTTGCTTAGCTAAGCTAATGTATTAGTACTGAACTCTTGAATTGCCCTCTCTAAAGCCATCCTTCCAGCTCATGGTATTTGCTGCTCTTTGTACTTGATTCAATGCATCAATGTTTTTTTGGTATGCAAGACCCCAGAACCAAATGTAATCATCCAGTCACTAGAACGACAGAGAGGCACTATTAGCTCCTCGCTCCATGATCTGAGACTTTTGCATATGCTACCTTAAATCACACTTGGCTGTTTTTTGTTATATTGCATTGCGAAGTCATATTTATTTTATTGCCTCCTCTCACTCTCATCACAAGATCTCTTTTGGCACTAGTGCTTTCCAGGTTTTTCCCTTCCTATCTCTCTGTCTAACTTAAGTATTTATATGGCCATATCACTGAGCACCTCACAATCTTCTATGGATTTATCCTCACAAAACCCTTGTGTAGGGAAGTGCTGTTATCACCATTTTACAGATGGGGAACTGAGGCACAGAGAGACAAAGTAACTCGACCAAGGGTGCACAGTGAGTCTGTATTAGAGCTAGGAAATAGACTTGGATCTCCTGAATATCAGGACTAGCCCCCTAATCACTGAACCAGCCTCCCATCCTCACCTTCCACTGTAGATAGTTTTGGATTATTTTCCCCAAATTTATCACCATGCATTTTTCCTACTGAATCATATTTTATTTCCTGTCCATATTTCTAACCTTTTGTTTCAATTTGTATTATTTCTCCTGTCTCCATGGCTTTCATAGCACATCGCAATTTAATACTATCCGCAGATTTCATCTCACTTCCAAGTCTAATACAACACAAGTTGGCAATGAAATAAACAAAAGAGGCCAACCAAATTTTGGGCGTTCTTTGCAGACGCATCAAGTCACAGAGCAGAAAGGCAGTGCTGCCTCTGCATATGGGATCTGGTGAAAGTCCACTGAAAAAAAGGGCAGACTTTGGAGAGTAGTCACCGGCAACCCCCTAACCTAAAATATTTCAGAGAGTGGGAGACAAGAAGCCTTTTCTAAGCAAAATGATTGCTCACTGTTTTTCAACCAGCTCTAAACTGTATATAATTTTGCATGATGTATATATTACAATGCATGTACTTAGGTTTTTAATTTTAAATGTTGTATGTCAATTTATGCTGTTTACACTATGGCTACCCAATACTATACCTTTCCTGTGGATAAATAAAGGTCTTCAGTTTACTTTGCTGTCAACCTGGCATCACTGTTTTAAACTAAAATTCATTCTAAAAATAGAAATGGAAATGAAGAAAGTTACTACAAAATACATTTACTTTTTTCTCCCACATTTGCTGAGCACGAAAGAGTGGAAGGCTTGTGCAGACTGTTATGTTTTCTTCATTTCTCTTGAGTTGGTCAGAAAGTCATTAGTGAACTTCAGGATGTCTTTTTCTGAAACAAGCTGCTTCCAAGACAGCAAGCCAGAAGGTACCTAAAACTACATACGCTGCCAGTTCAGCTATCACGAACCGTCCTGTTGTTATTTATAAATTACACATTTAGGATACAAACACTGCCATCAGAGATGCACACACAACTAACTCCCATAGACTATGGTGGATATTGCAAGGTAGAATTTGAAAAACATAGAATTGAGAGAAAGAGGAAATATTTAGAGAGAAACAAAAAGGCAAACCACGCAAAGTGTTTTGTGAGTTTGGATCGTACGCTTTTGAGGACAGTGACTTCGTCTTCATACATGTTTACAAAGCACCAATATTGTCTTGGCAGTGCATAAATTATTAATTCCACCTCTTTGGCATTACCTCGAAAGAACGGTCCTAATGATTTGGACATATATTATTATTAGAGGGAAAGCTATTGCAGCTGGTCATCTTGTCTAATGAGATTTTAAGAAATGAATGGAGACTTTATGCAGTACTGTTTCTAAAAGGAAACACAGCACATGCATGCTAATTACATTACACAACCATCTTCATTCTGTGTGAATTCCTGCATTCCTCTTCATTAGAATGGGGAATAAGAAATGATTGCCACAGGTTTTTGGATGGCATAGCTTGCTTCACATACTTAAGGACATTTTGACACTTAAGCCAACAAACTAATACAAAACAAATACTCATCTATCTTTTGGACTTATTTTTATTCTACAAAACCCCAATGATTTCAAGGGGGATTCCAGTGACCCCGTTGCTTCCCATGGTGACAGGTAAATACCACAGACAGAACATGCTCCTGAACATCTAACTTTGGTTCTAATGATCACAGTTGTTTTTTTTTAATGCCTTAGGGAGCAACTATTAGCTTTAAAAGAAAAATAAAAGCACAGCCATACTTTAGTTCTACCTTGCAAGAAATCTTTTGAAATGCTGTGTTTTGCCACTGTAACCTCAATGCTTTAATGAATTATTACAGAATAATATACAGATATAATAATATATATATATATATCTGGGCTTCTTTTGCCTAAAATATTTACAGTACTGTACATTTAATCATTTTAAGACGTGAAAGTTTTTCAAAAATAAGGGACCTGAGGCAACAATTTTTTAATAAGAGTGTGTGTATGTTCATGTATCAGAGGTTGATTCACAGCCTGGAGTATATGGTTATGTAGGCTACAGTTTTAATCATGTGTAATGTCAAGTAATCTATAGCTACAAGACTAGCAGCCTTCTGACAACATGTTTGGAGCCAAGTAGCACTTGCAATTAAGGGTTCTTGGTTTAAGACTAATTTGAGATCACAAACAACATTAATGAAAGCGTGTGTCTTTAAAACACATCATGGTAATACAGCAGTCTAAACAACAAAACCACCAGAAAGAATTCAGCAGAGCTGGCAGTCATCATTTCTCCTGAGAAATTGAGGAACACAATTGAATAATGTCTCATACATACAGAGGGCCGGGGAACTCAGCTTATTTTAAGGCTGCCTCCTGTATCAGGCTGGCTAGTGGATTTCAGCTTCCAGTTCTGCCAAAACCACTCAGACTTAATGCTCCCAAAGCTAACAAATCTGCAGGGGGTTTGCTTCTCATACTTTGAAAAAGCAAATTACAGGAATCCATCTCGTGACAACCTCCATGCATGAGCCAGAACATTTTGTACAAAGCTAGTTATAAGGTAAATTAATTTCACTTTTTGGATTTCAACAGCACCAATTAATACACGTGTTTTATGAGATCAAGAAAGTTCCTTTTTGAGCCCCCTTGGCTTGTATACGTAATGAACTAAAGCGGTAATAACTTCCTAAGAGAAGATGGCCTCAGGGGCCAGGTGGCACAATAGTATTGAATTAGCCTTTCACCTCTGGAGGCACAATTTCAAATCCTAGTTAAGTGCCCAAAATGAAATTGAATTTGCTGATCCAAATTGTGTACTAATCACCCTTTGCACACATCAGGGCGGCTCTGGAAAGGCTCAGGAAAAGCCAGGCTGTTGCAGCTAACAACAAATATGGGATCGGAGAGATTTGTGTGTTCCATAATCCACACGTTGCTTATCTCAGATAGTTTCAACTCTCTTCTACTTCTATGGGCCCCAAGTTCCTTGCTTTTATGAGGACTAAATTCAGTCACAAGTTTAAACAAAAGAAAAGCCAGTGCACTCTGATTCCAATTCTTGTGGGATATTCTACATTGTTCTTCTCTAGCACTCAGTGAGCAGAGAAACAGATGCTGCCTATCTACTCTACAGCCAAGGTATTTTACCAAGGTGTGGTTGTTATTCTATATTGCTTCTTATCTGGGTAGCATAGACAAGTGAGCATCATGTCTAATGAGACAGCCAAAAAATGGGAGGTGCTACCTCCTTCTGAACCTATGGCAAAAATAATCAAATACTTACGTCTCAGAGAAATGTTTACTAGTTTCACAAATCAATTTTATTAATTTAAAACACAAAATTAATGAAGAAAAATTCTGTACACAACTGTGGACACAACACACTTTTTTGTACAGTAAGGCCCAGATAAACTTTTTTTTTCAGTCTGCATAATGACTACAAAAATTGAAAAGACAAAAAACGGTCACTCTCTACTTTGCTTGAAGCAAAGGAACAAATAAACAAACAAAAAACCTAATTATAGCCCCAATCCTAAAAGAATTACACACCATGTGCTTAACCTTTATGCACTGTGAGTAATTCCCTCGACTTTGTTAGAACTATTCACACCAGTGTGTAAAATGAAGCACATGTGTAAGTTTTAGCGGGATAGGGGCCTTAGTTGGTAATTAAGCAATTTGGAAAAATCCACAAATGATTAACTAGCAGCAATATGAATCCTCTAGCACAGGAGGCTGTTGCTTTGCAGCTACTTTGGTGCTTTGCAGGTAGCTGTTTAAAAGGCTGGTGTTTTTTGGGGCCGGGTGAGGGAAGGGGACAAGAAATGGGAGTAAATGTTGCAGAATGAATCAACAAAGCTGAGGTTTCTTTTTAATAAAAAGATGGAAACCAGGGAAAGGGAACTGGTACAATTCAGGCCAAGATGTCAGACTCACAGTTTAACTGATCACATTGCTCATGGCCTTCAAGATTTAGAAAAAGTCACAACTCATAGATTAGACACAGTTTACGTTTATCATAGAAATTAATAGAGACTATGGAAATTTTAACTCCGTGGTGATAACTATTTTTCAGTATGTCCATTGCTGGCATTGTCCATTACACGCTAGGAAAATCTGATTCCTGATGGAAGAAGATTAAAAAAACTGAAGTGTGTAGACTGCATACAATTAATTTTGCTCAGTTTCTCCAAAATACTCTTTTCTAACTTAAGAAAAACAAAGCACATGCTATAATTTTTGATTTTCTGACAACATGAAAACTTTGATTTATTAGTCTCCAACTCAAATACCCTTGTATAATGTATTTTCTATGCTCTACCTTCTTTTATGGGAAGAGTCGGATTCATTTTTTAATTCTTTAAGGAGATTTAATACATTAGCATTAAAACAGAAAACGAAAGAGAGTAAAGAACTTCTCTTCAATTAAGTTTTGTAGCTCTGTGTATGTGTTTAATGGGGATGCATGGTAACCAGTATTTCATAGTCAGAATAGTTGAGGGGAAAAAATAGAGAAAATAGATGGAAAAGAACAACAAATTCCTTATTGACACTTGACATCCATGCTTTTGGTCTTGACAAATTTATCTAAAAAATCCATTATCTACATATTTATACCCAACACTCTGATAAGGCACTGCACAATAGTTGTGTACACATTGCCTCAGACTTCACCAACAAGGCATTATTACCTCTCAATAGCATTTACTTAAACAATATGTAAAAGAATCATCCATTATTACAAATTTACACAAAAAAATTCTTCCTGTACATGATTGTCTCAGTGATGTACCTATTTGTTTAAATTAGACATACTTTAAACTACTTTGCAATGTGCTAAAATCAAAAATGTTTGCTGTATCATGAGGCAAAGGCTTATAAATAGCCTTTAATCCTATCATATGTATCCTTAGTTATATGATGTCAAAACACAGTCTGTTCATAAATAAGTAAAGATGTACAGAGTACCCTGGGTATGAGAAACCGAAAAAGTAAACCTTCTTTACAAGAAAATTACTCCACTGGTATTTTGAAAAACTCAGTCTTCATTGTGCAATCAAGTTTGCTGTGTTGAAGAAGCTGTGTGTGTCACATTGAAGATTCTAAAAACTACAAAGCATTTGCAGGTCCTTTCTTTCTTCACAGGTATGAACCTTTTTTTTTTTTTAATTTTTGTATCAAATACGGTAAAACACGCTGTTAAAACATTCTCATGACTTGTTTTCATTGGATTCGCAATACTAGAGTCAACAGCTGTTCTGAAGAAAAAGGCATGCTCCTCCATTTACTGAAAGAGCAAAGGTTAAGACCAATTGCAGCTGTACATCAACATGTTGAAATCACAAAATTCTGTAGTCCAATGCTGACACAAGACACAGGCATACTGTCCATGGGCATAAGGGAGGTTCTGGGGTTTCAAAGTGCTGCTAAGCTGCTACAAGTACTCCAGTTCCAAGGCATGATGAAGGGCCATAAGGTCAGAGTGGCTTGAGATCCTCCAAAATGGCATGGCATGCTATTAACAGAAGAAACACAAGGTAAAAAACCTGAGCATTCTGGTCTTTGATCTCACCCCATTATTTTTTGCACGAATAAAGTAACACTGCACGAGGACGGCAATACTTCAGCTGATCACTAATAGTGTATGACCCAAGATGAACTATAATAATCCATAACCTCATCTCATCAATAGTTCTCAGTGCTTCTAACTTGAATTCTCTGTAACATCAAACCTATTGTAAAAAAAATCACATGAGTAGGCCTTATTTAAAGGGTAATTTTATTTAGCTCTTTTTTCTCTAAAAAGGGATGAGGTATGTCTCTGAAATGCAAAATATACATCTATAAAAACAGAGAAAACATTCTATTCCATAAATGAAAAATACGGATATACCAAAAAATGATGACACTTGATGACAAAAAATGAAGATAAACTTGTTCACTGTCAAAGCATGTTTAGTCTTTGAGAAAGTATTACTGGCAGGTGAGTTAAAGAACTTATTGGCAATGATTCAGAATACATCAATATGCTATTCAAATCATGCAGAAGGTAATTTTTTCCTGGTGTGGTTTGTATTATGCTGGTTATTGTTTGCACTGACCTTAAAACAGTTTTTCCATATGGGAGAATTTTAAAATTAATGTTTTTAAATTTTTTTCCCCATTAGCTGGAAAAAAAATCTGGGTCTAAATTTTGAACATATTTGCAAGGCATCTGAATAAACTAAAGACATGAATACCAGGGGCGGGGGGGAACACAAATTACATCACCCATGAAGGGTAAAAATTTGATTGTGAAAACTCACTATCCTTAAGGTGCAAAGCAAGCACTACACTGTCAGCAAGAACTTTTTAATAAATGAAAGAAAGATAACCATCTCCTCTGTCAGAGAAAATATTCTGTTCATCCCATAGGAAAATGATTTCAATGCAAAAAATAATCTCAAAGCTACAATGAACATGTTTAATATTTCATTGGTTTAACTCACATCCAGCTGATTTGAGCACACACACTAAGAACAATGTAGGCATTACAGTGGCTTCTGGGATTCTGTGGCACTTTATGAACTGTTTCTGGGGATGTAACTTTATTCTCTTTCACATCTCTCCTCAGAAGTTCATGGGTGAAATCCTGGTCCTAATGAAGTCAATGGCAAAAGTAGGATTTTACCCATGGTTATCCTTACAATGCATCTTCTCTCTGGCTTTCATTCTGGTCACTGTCCCCTAATTTACAAGATGTCTAGCTAAACATCAGCCTTGAAATCTTAGAGATCCCTTACGCTCTACCCAGTGCCTTATTTATTGTAAACCATTAACATGTTACTCTATGCAATTTAGATGGTAAGTTCCTAGGCACGGGCCCATAATTTGTTCATTGTCTGGAGAGTTTCATGTAAACCAATGGCACTGTGTGAACAATGAATAACTGTGGAAGAATTTCATTGCAAGTTTGGCAATAACATAGTGATGATCTGGGTTGGATTGAAAAAACAAGGCTGGAAAAATAAGGAGTTTAAGACAGCTAAGAGAGTAAATCTCTTTGAAAATAAATGGGAGTGCCAAAAGGAAGCTCATTTGAAAATTCCAACCTCCAGAAACAATTGATATTACCTATTGAAGAGATTGAAAACAAGCAACCATTGCCCCACCATGGAGTGAAATACAATGCAGCAGCAAGACCTTGTTGGAGAGTGCTAATCAACTGGTAAAGGAACACCAGCAGGGTCTTGGCATGGCTTAAGATGGAGAACTGAGTGTAGGGCAAAAGTGGGGGGTAAACACAGACAGCCAGCTTCTATAATATGTTGTAGATCTAGAGCAGGTGAGCTTCACAAGAAGAAAAAAACTTTGAAGATGCCCTGGTGGAAAGGCAAAGAGGAACTCTCTGTTTTTCAGATTGTCACAAAGCCTTGAAAAATAGGTAACTGCATTTCAGCCAGAAGAATAATGTTTGAGCCATTAGCTACTGATCTGCAGAAGTAGCAGGATGCTTTAAGGTATTTTGGGAGCAGAATTTCAGAGAAGTGTGGCAAGCCTCAAGTATATGCTTAAATTTCTTCCAAGAGACCTAGAAGCACGAACGCTTTCCTCAGAAAATAGTTAAATGGTCAACTAACTAGAGGAAAGAAAATTCCTATATCTTCAATCCAGATTCCCACTGTGTCATCTCCATACCAAGCTCCATCAGCAATGGCAGCCAGATGTCCTGTTCACCCATTTTGAACATTACTGTCTCAGTGCTGATTTCCACATTATCCCATATTCATGGAATAACTTCCCTCTTCTGGTCTGCAAAGCCATTTCCTCCCTCCCCAATTCATTTATTCATTCTGTTCATCCCATAGGAAAATAGTTTCAATGAACAAAATAATTTCAAAGCTACAATGAGCATGTTTAATATTTCATTGGCTCAACTCACATCCAAATCCCTCCTAAAGACTTATTTCTTTCATGATGTCCTCAAAATGAGTCAACACTAAGGTTCGGGGGGGGGGGGGGAAATAATTGCTAATTATTCAATCCTATGGGCTTCCCAATGCATCTTAGCTTCTCTGGATCTATCTTATTTAGACTGCCAGATCTTCGGGGCAGGAATTGTCAGCACCGTATGTCTTGCATGACACTAAGCACATTGCTGGAGCCCAAGAATGCCCAAGGCAGAAGTGTTTGTGTTCACATCAGGCTCATGACATTCTAGCTGAGCTGGCTGCACATTCACCCATTTGTTTCTGCACGTGGCTTGTGCTTGCTCAGTAGTGCTGCCTCTGCCTCTTCCTAGGCTGCGGTTCCCCTCCTCCTGTCCCCAGATGGCTCTTCTCCCAGGCATGCTGCCTGTCAGTTGCTAGGCTCTCCTCCTCCCTCTCTGATTGGCCAGCCAGGAACCTCATTCGCTTGCTTGTCTTTTTTAATCAAGCATAGCACCAAGTCTCTCCACTGAATCATGCCAGGGAGAGATAAGCAAACAATGTACAGCAGACAGAGCATGGTAACTGACATGGTGGCTGACATCTTGCTATTTACTAAGCAGCCAAGAGCCAAAGAGAAATGAATCAATGGCGCAGACAGAATTATACTCAGATGTTCCTGGCTCTCACTCTATGTTCATCTCCCTACATCATACTGCCTACCAGTCATAGCCCCTAGCGTCGTGGTGGGTACTCATCAGAGACGCTGGGCAGCGAAAGAAGTTCGTGTCAAACTATTTCATAAATTAAGTCACAGTTACTCCTTGACGCTTGTGACAGGGTGTATAAACTCCACGCTAGGACTGAAACAGTTAAAGAACAGGTCTCAGCCCAGACGAGACCCCCCCCCACACACACACACATCCACCCCACTTGCAGTGTGCGCTCCAGGTGGAGCTGGAGCTCAAAAGGAAGCCAGACAGCTCAGAAGGGGGCTGCCAGGGGAAGGAGAAGGACTTGCCGAGGGAGTTCCTGAAAAGGGACGCTGCAGCAGTTCCTCTGAGAAAGAGGAGCTTACCCAGTTGGCCCAGACAGACTAACAGTGCATTTGATACCATTTCTTCAATATCTTTGTGATAGACTGCAAAGCTTGGACTACAGAGTGGGGGGAAGGAGGTGGCCCAGGGAAGACAGTCATAAGGTGCTGTTGGGGTGCCTGGTCTTTGGTAATCCTCACGGTCCTGGACCAGAGCCCAGTGGAGTGGGAGGGCCTAGGGTTGCCTTCCAACCACTTCTGCACAAAAGTGGAACTGACCCCCCAACCATCAAGCTCCATGTGCAGCATAGGTTATGGACTAGTCTCTGTAGTGCGGGGTTCGATTAAGGACCAAAATCTCCAGGGGGCTATTTCTGGGCTACTGATTCATTGTATGATCTTGGAAAAATCACTTAAATTCTTTTTGCCTTAGTTTCCCTAGCTGGAAAGTGGGGATAACTCTACTTATGAACCTGACAGGAGTAGTGTGAGGATTAATTATGCTTGAAAGGTCCTATAAAAAAGAGTTAGGTAAGTGCTAGGCATTATAATTATGTTCAATCCTTCTGGATGTAGGTTGAAAGTGCCCCTGTGTTACACTGCCAACAATGGGAGCATGCCAAGAATGCTGTAGCTGTAAGCATATGTCAATTAACACTGGAATTTTGATAACAGGCCTGACCTGGCAAGATCAGTTCATTATGAGTTTCACCCAGTGGCATACATTTTATACAGCATACCCACCGGGAAAAAATCTTGCTATGATCCAAAAATACAAAGAATGATTTTCACCTTAAATAAGGTAACATAAGTTATTGTACAAACCTATCTATGCACTTTCATCTTTCAGTAGTATATGCCCTAGAGGCAAAACATTCATAATAATAATAATAGAAAAACACTCCCAGGTTAGCACATCCCTATACAACACTTTGAGATGGTCAGATAGTGACTAAGCCAACTTGTTGAAAATAGCAACACAGCTATGGGATCTAGCCTCAAAACATTTTCCTTTTCCATTGGATAACCAGGAAGAGTTTTCACTGGTTTATTATCATAGGTATTTGACAGACATTACCTTTAAAAAGTCAGCTTTTGCAAACAGTTACCACACAGTGGAATCTGATACACTTCAGTTGTTTTCTATTCTAAGTATTTTGAGAAACGATAAAACCTCACACACTGCTGGATGGCAAATGCAAAGCTATTACCAAATGGCAGCAAGTGTAACTGGACTGCATTAATAACTAATAAAAATGTGGAATACAGTAAATAATATTGCTAGTGTAACATGTACCTACCTCTATTGTTGTTTTAGTGGTGAAAATGAGATTTCCATAATATTTATGAGTCTGAAAATTTTGTGTATTAAAATTATATATTGTATAATAGAGCTGGAATTTTGAAATTCTAAGTAAAATCCAATTCACTTTTTTATATAAGAAACATAAAACATAAAAAAGTGAGGCTTTTCATCACTGAAACAAGAAATAAACTCAATTTTTTTTCTATCGAACACAAAAACAAAAAAATTGGAAACTATTTTGAACAAAGTGAAAAATATTATTGTTTCAAATATTTTTGCAAAACAATATCATTTTTCGACTACACAGTACTGAAGGGCAAATTGTAAATGACATTTCAGTTTCCTGAAAGTTTTTGCTCACGACATGGACATTTATACCTGGGATTTTGTAGGGAATATGAATAAAAAGCCCACACATTTGTGCCTTCAGTCATACCAGCTCATGCTCTGGTTCTATCAAACCTCACTCAAAAGATGAGGGACAGGTCAATACCTAGTGAGTCTCTTCCTTAGGTACTGGAAGAAGTGATGTAGCACTTGAATAAGTACTTAGGTAAGATCCCAGCACCGTGCTAAGAGATACTGTGCTGCTGTAGGTGCAAGTTTTCTGATAAATTATAGAACCTAAATCTTCATTTCTGATCCTATGGTCATTCCAGATCCAATATCCAATACTTTGAAGAGGTGCAAACTTATCCCCGGTGTCCTGGTCAAATTGAAATGTGTGTTAATTACATTTGGACTATCTAAAATACCCAATGATATCAACTGGATATGATAGTCTTCTTCACTTCCTGTCTTGAACTAGAAGTCTGTAGTGTTGCTGTGAGTTATAAAACAGCGACTTTGTTGGATACCTATTATTATAGAATTTGATGAATCACAAATATTAATGAATTTATTCTCACATCTCAGTGAGGTGGAGAAAGATTATCACCATTTTACAGATAGAGAACTGATTGAGGAACAGAGAGATTAAGTGATTTGCCCAAGATTTCTCAGGAAATCTGTGGCAGAGCAAGGATTTGACTCCAGCTCTCCTGACTTCAAGTCCAATGCCTTAACCACACAACTATTTGCCTTCCCCTGTTTGCTATATGCAGTTAGTGAAAAATTTTCTGAGGGATCCTTTGGATTGAAAGATTCTATAATAAGTTTTCCACCTTCAACGATAATATTTTGTTTCCAAATGAATAGCCTAAAGAACAGTGCCTGTGGTACCAAAAATGGGGTTGTGTAGTGATAGTGGCTGGGATAAGACAGCAAGTTTTCTTGCAATAAACACCTACCAGAGTCACTTGATTTTGGAAACTACTATGTCATTTCAGCAACCTTCAGATGCAGAAATTCTGCTATATGAGATGCAAAGACGGCCACCTTCACGTGGCACGACCTTGAACTCTAAAGTCCTAACTACATCAAGTGTTCTGTGAACTGATCTAGAGAAGGCTCCACAATTTACTATTGCTCTGTGCTACAAATGTGAAGGCCTCAGTATTTCAACTGTCTTATAAAAATGGATTTTCAGGAAGTAATGGTTTAGGGAAAGGTGACAATATCATGACTTATCCAAGGCTAAGTGAAATATAAGAGGGTGTAGTGTCCTTAGTGTATTTCACATTTATTTTCATCAATCAAAAGGAAATGAAAAAAAAAGTGAATTGTGAAAATACTTTTAAAAAAACTGTACACTGTATAAATTTATTTTAATATATTTACTGGCTTAGCATTATAATAATTACAATAATTTATTTTAGATAAATTTTAAACATCCATCACCTGTACTGAACTAGCATTTTCAGTAAATTAAGGACTTGTAGGAACATATTACAATGATGAAGCAATAGGCCTGTGTGTTAGTGAAGAGGTTTTTAATACACACCCTCATTTTCTCACTTATTAATTTGGAAGTTCACCACTGTTCATTAATAGAACATAAAATAAAATCCTGTGAAGTAAACAGGTTGGCTAATTTAATAAATTATAGCAGTCTCTATGAATAAAACAATATTGTTTATTGTGCAGCTCCACTGGAGTGCTAAGTTCTTTACAAACAAGTGAAAAGAAAAGAACCCTGTCTATAGAGAGTTTATACGTTTTACTGAGCAGAACTGTGTATGGGGCCCCAATCATGGACCAAGGCACGGAATGCTACTTGATGGACAATGGGATAATAAAAAGAGAGTCCCTACCATTAGAAACTCACAGACAGACACTTTATTGGTGGCAAGGTAGGATAGGATGCAATAAGAAATTAAGTGGAAGAGGAGGATACTCTAATAGGTGTCTTGATAGTTACTCCATTTTTGTCAAGTTTTTATTTTTATTATTATAACCCTTTACCATTTTGCTCGCACTTCTCTGCGAGGAAGGTCAAGTGTTTTTATAGTATTATAATAGAGTTTTCTCTCTCCTTTAAGCAGAATATATCTGAACACAAATATGTACTCAAACATTTAGTGCTACTAGTGTTGCTAAAGATGTGCTGATTTACGTAACTCTTTGGCACGAAACAGTTTTTTATTGTGTTTATCATTCATGTGCCTAACCATTTTGGATCAAATTATGGTCTAATTTAGTACAGTGGCTCTGGGGCATAATGGAGTGCAAGGCACCCAACTCACATGCCTGTCCTGGTTACCCACAACATGGATAGACTTTGCAGAGCCACTCCCACACAGGTGGGCAGAACAGGTGGCGCCTTGGCTCTGTCCCACAATGGGCCAGCCATCTTAGCTGTGTCGATGCACCAGGGAGCTTACATTGGACAGGGTGAAGTTTACTCCCTCCCCAGAGCAACAGGGAATCTGGCAGCGAGTCACAATTTCACTCTGGAGCAAAGAATTTGGTCCTCAGCTTCCTGCATACTCCAAATCTGAACATTCCTTCCAGCAACAAAGAACACATGGAAGAAATGCTCCAAGGGAACTTTCTGTACTAGCTGTTCATTTAACAAATGAAACGGCTTTCTTATTTATGCCTTCCTGAATGGCGTTACCAGTTAAAAACTGCTGAATTAGATGTTACTCAAAGAAGTACTTCCGTCTTTCTGTTACATGGAATACTACTTCACCGAGCAAAAGAAAGAAACAAAGACAACAGCTTTTCCTGATTTGAAAGGTAGCTGTTAAAATGTAACCATTTACAGCAGAACACTTATCTGCAAAGATGAAGGGCATTTCTGAAGGGAGAAAGGAGGAAACTGTTCATTTTAGTATGCCAAAGGGACACATGAAACCGACAGCTTCACAAAGTGATGTAACAAGATGGGAAATTACACAGAAAGTTTCAGAAGGATGTAAGCTGGTATTTCATGTTGCAAAATCGCTCAGTGTCACATCTTGTAAAATTGCCATGTGGACTAATTAGTTTCATCTCTCCGCTCAGAAAGCTTTGAAAATGGTTACTAGAAAGATATAGTATCATCACTGGGATTTTCAAGTTAAGCTGGGAAAGAGAGAGAGGAAAATGAGGTAAGATAAGCTTTGCTCTCATTTTTTCTACTCTTCGTAATTGCTAAGATAATGTTTTATGCTTTCATTCAAAGATCTCAGACCAGCTCCTCTCCCCATACACTCTGTTAGACTGACATACTCAGAAGTAGTAACTCCTAGTAGTCAGACAGGAAGTACTGCTTTTTGATGTATGCTGCTTTTGAGATGATGTATAACAAAACAATGCTGTGTATCTGACCAACACAAATTGTAGTAGTTGTGCTTAAGTTTACTACATTTCATGACATTTGGGGAGGCCACTTAGAAAAGTGGAATTATCAGTTTTAGTCACACGGGGATCCATACTTAACATCTTTCATACAGATATATTAGATACACATAGCTATTCTAATGCATCTTTTGGAGGACAGCAATATCCGAGACCCAACTAGAATTTTAAGCAGAGGATGTTACTAGCACATCAGTCAAAGTGTTCTAATTTTATAATGCTACACAATTATAAATCTGAGATCAGAATCAAATCCCAGTGCATACAATCCCATGTGTGAGAAAATGCACATCTTTGCTTTCAAACACTTGAAATAAAACTGCACTGAAAAAGTATTACTACCTTTTTTGCTCCTTGTTCTTCTTCCACACCATCACCTATAACAACGTACACTACTTTTCTCCCAAATCTTTGAATTATTCGTTCAAAACAACTTTCCTTTCCTGAAAAAGAAATTTAAACTATTCAGGGTTTTACATGTGACACCTGGTGAGAGAATATAATGAAACCACATTCATTAAGCACCCATCCAAGATATCCCCGAGCACTTGCAATGTAATATTACCCCCACTAAGAGATTACAGGGCAGATTCTCTCCTGGGTCAATTCTGTGCCCAGAATAGGAGTAAAGGCGGAATGTCAGAAAGACGGATCCTGACACCAGTTAAGAGCTGCTGACAGTCAGCTCTCAGATCTGCTTAGGATCTTTTCACAGATCCCATACTCCTGGAAAATCGACATAGCACAGCAGAAGACTGCCCCACCACCTCTGGTAAGTAGGCGCAAGCCCCAGACCTGACACATTCATGACCGCAGAGAGTTCCCCTCTGAAAGGGGAATTTTGTGCTGTTCGTCTGTAGCCAGCCTCCTGAATAGTGCTTTGGCTTAAATGCCCATAAGCTATACATCTGTACAGACAAGGGATCTGATCCTGCACTGAATTTCACTGAATTGTCTTCAGCTTTGTACGTGAAATTCTCAGCCACCTTTAATTAAAAAAACCATCTCCCTCATGAGGAATTTTTTTTGGTTTGTTCGTTGAGTGGTTACTTAATACAAGTATGGCCCCTTACCTCAATGGGACCTTTGCATAGGAGTATGCAAATGAATCCCAATCCAGGAGTGGGGGCAAAATTAGCAAACAGGAAACTTTTCAAAGTTCTGTACATTCTGTACATTCAAAGTTCTGTACATTGTCTTAAGTTTTGGTACTGGAAACCCAGGAAGAGGTCACATTGATGTCTACAGTTCAAATTGCCTAAGTCCTTCCATTTTAAAAGATCTAAAAGATCCTTTAGTCTTTCACAATATAGATTTAATTTTACAATTTTTTTTTCACTTACAGTATGTCTAAAGCAGCTGACAGACGAATTAGTGTTTTAGCAACAAGTAAACTTCGGTATCTTACAATATCGTTTCACTATGATTTGTATTTCAAATACTGAAATTAGAGGACTGTATAATCATCAGTGTTCTACAAACAATGCCATAACTTTGGGGATCCAGGAAATAGGATTTAATCTTCTATGGGATTGCGTTCAACTTTGTACATGAAATTCTCAGCCACCTTTAATAAAAAAGATCCACTCCCAACCACTTGTTGGACCTTGAATGCTTGCTCAATACAAGTCTCATTATATTACTGATGTCTTTTCTCAGATTATAATGAAAAAGTGTTCAATGAACTGATCATTTAGGGCTAATCTGAGTTAGTCACAGCCAAATGAAAAAATGATAGTGCACCTTACTATCTGGTACTATGCAGTGGTGTTGTAGCTGAGTCAGCCCAAGGATATTAGAGAGACAAGGTGGGTCAGGTAATATCTTTTATTGGACCAACTTCTGTTGGTGAGAGAAACAAGCTTTCATGCTTACACATAGCTCTTCTTCAGGTCTGGGAAGCATACTCATAGCATCAAAGCTAAATACAAGGTGGAAGAGATTGTTTAGCATAAGTAGATAACACATATTTCAAGGGAACATTCAAAGTGAAGTGGCCCATTGACAATCTTCTAGAAATAGGGAGGAAAGGAAGTGGTGGATGAAGGGGGAGGACTGTTAGTGGGTTATAGATTGCCGTAATAAGCCATAGATCCAGTGTCTCTATTCAGTCCATGATTTTTAGTGTCTAGCAAAGTTATGAAAGTGCTGTGCAGGTTTCCTTTGAGAATGAGGACTGATACAAGTGATTGCTCTGTGAAAAGTGTTCATCTACAGGTGATATGGTGTTTTTGTCTTTTATCATTTTCTTGCGTAAGTTCATTCGAGAGCATAGTGATCATCTGGTTTCACCCACATAGCTGCTATAGGGGCATTTAGTACACCAGATGAGTAATACCACATGCTGTGATATGCATGTGTTGGACCCATGGAGCTTGAAAGGGGTATTTTGGAGGGCTGGTGTCATTCAGCAGTGGAGAATTGTCTGCAGGTTTTCCATCTGTTGTTCTGGCAGAGTCTGGTGCCACTTTGAGTGGTAGTGTGTCCTGGTCTGTGTGGAGCTTGCTTCTGATGATGAGCTTGGAGAGGTTGGGGGGGGGTTGTTTGAGGCCAGAAGAGGGGATTCAGGAAAGATTTCTCTCAGGATGGAGATCCCATTGAGTATGAGTTGTAGTTGTTTGATGATACCATGTATCCTCAGTGGGCTGATGATGAATTCCAGTGTGGGTGGTAGGTGACAACTAGCTTCCTTTCCCTCCCACCCCTTCCTTTCCCCCTGTGATTGGAGGGTGTTAACAAGCCACTTCATCTTGAATCTCGCCAGGAGGCAATGGCGCTGCCGAGAGGGTGGCCACAGCCCTGCTGCTCCCCAAGTCACCTGGAGGCAGAGGCGCCGACTGGCGCTGAGCACTTCCCTTGACGCCATCCCTGCTCCTGTGGTCGCTGCTTCAAGCAGTAAATCAACTGATGGCCTTGGCTGGCCTTGCTCCGCTCTGCACAATCCTGATCTGCCTGTGACTCACCACCTCGCAGGGGCCCAGGAGCATTGAGGGGGCGGCTCTTCCCCTTGTCCCCCGTGGAGTGGACTGCAGTGCCCACGTGAAGAGACCCTCTTCATCCCACAGCTTTGTCTCCCCTCCCCCACCCCAACTTTCTAGGTGGGGGGGGGATTTTCCTGGGACCCCCTCTCCAAACACCTGGGGACTAAGTCTAGGAGAGCCCCTAGCCGCTGCTGCTAGGGAGGGATTGGAGCTGCGGCTTTGCCCAGTGGAAAACACCTCCCCGTGGCTGGGCTGCTGAGCAGAACTAGGCAAGGATGAGCCCTATAAATTCTTTAGTTTTATCTCAATTTAGACTGAAGCTTTACACTTATGGCTGCACATTTGAATTTGAGTTTTAGACGAGAGCCCTGAAAGGTTACAGCTAATAGCATCTTGTCTGATTTACATCTGGATGCAGGAAAAAACAGTGAATTCATTTTGGACACATTGAGGCTTACAATCAAACATACAGAATAGCCACTTTACTGATCTAAACGATGATGCAGTGTTGCAATGAGCTGTTAAAAAGCTATTGTATTTCATCGCAAGGCATGGCTGCATTTCAGCTGTGGATAATGCAGTGCATTTTAGTGGTTGTGCTTTAGTGGTTGTACAGCAGCTTATGGCTCCAGTTCGGCAACGGGTTCACCAAACTTGCTGGATCAGGGCCTAAATTTGTAAAAAGCTCTAGGATCCCTCAATCTGAAAGGTGTTTTACTGTAAGGTATGTTATTTATCACTGGTCCCTCAATGTTATAGTGATATGAATACACAAATATATTGATCCATCAAATAATATGGCTTTTCATTTAGAACTTTAGTCTCAAATATTTCATCATGCTGTAAAAATAACTCACCTATTTTAGTTGCACTGTAAATATTTTCTATCGGAAATACAACTCCTAATCCATATAACAAGACTTTTGCCAGAGCTGGAATAAGCTGAGTAGTTGTTACTAGAATATTCACACAGTTTGTCCTGCAAGAAAACAAAAACAGACACCCTTAAATATATATGTATATATATCAAAACCGAACAAGGGGAAAAAATTAATCCTCCTCCATCCCTCTCCACACAAGACCTCACCATTATAATCTCAAAGTACTTTAGAAAAGAAAGGAAATATAATTATCCCCATTTTACAGATGGAGAAACTGAGGCACAGAACTGTGATGTGTACACAGCAGGTCATTTGCTGAACAGTGAAAAGAACTCTAGTCGCCTGACTCACAGACTAAAATTCTATCTATTAGACCATGCAGCATCTCATAAACCATAGGTATTACGGCAGGGCTGGTAGCTCTACCTATAATTAAGGTTGTCCAACACTTCCCATTATAGGACCCTGTTTTCAGTTGATTATAACTTTGTCAAATTTTAACTATTCAGGATGAAATTTTTCATGATGGGTGCCTGCTTCAGGTTTTGTTTTGTTTTGTTTTTTTTGGAGGGGGAGGGGGGAATTTCAGCCGAAATGGTTTAGCTGTTTCTGAGAACGAAGCAAGGGAAAAAACACGTTGTTTTTCAATGTGAAAAATTTTCCAGCGATCTTTTCTTCAGAAAATTTAGTGCCCCCTACTTTGGAGCAGGGACTTGAAATTTGGCATGGGAGTGAGACTTTTACATCAGGGATGTGCCTTTTACCATCCATGTGAAAACCCACCCACATTTGGCAACGTCATAAACCTCTGAAAAAATCACAGTTCACACATGCTTAGCAGAGACTTGCAAGGGTTTAAAAGATAAAACCTCTGAAGATTCCGTCCTCACTGAGTACGCTCTAGCCTCTCACATGTCCTAACGATGACCAAACTGTACAGAGTGTCTGAAAATGCTCCATCCCCTCACAGTTCCTACATGTGATTGGCTGTGCACACACCATCTCCACAGAATGTCTAAGCGTGCTTCCTCCAGCCCAGAGCTACAGGGGTGAAGCTGGACTTTTCCTATAACGGCTGCTCTGGAGAGCTGGTGTGGAACCAGGCACTAGAACTGAGAGTATGCAGCTTGTCTCTCTTGTGCCCTTAATGACCATCCACCCCACTGCTGGCACCCAGGCAGTGTGGAGGAAGAAGTCATCAGGAGGACCAGACCTAGGGCTTTGAGAGGCAGTGTTGGGGGAGTACATTGGGAGAGGTACCTCAGAGGGTAAAGACTGGGATTGTGAGCCAGGGACAGAGACTGGGACTGAATAGAAAAGGAGACTAGGTCTGGAAGCTGGGGACAGAAACAGGGGTCAAGGGTGGGAGTCAGAGGGTGGGAGGAACAGAGATCGGATGCAGAGAAGGAGTGTGTGTGAGACTGGGAATAGCAGGGCAAAGAGACTGGGAATCAGTGGGGAGAGGAGAGATGAAGAGGAGAGGAGACAGCTTTGACAAGGGCCATGTTAGAGGGGGAGAACTGGGACTGAATAGATAAAGCAATGGGGCCAAGGAGCCAGGAGAGATGAGGACAATGAAGTTCAGGGAAGGAGCCTGGGAGTCAATGTGAGTGGGTGGTGACTGGAGACCATGGAACTGGGGAATGAGAGAGACACAGAGAGATCAGGGATTGGGGAAGGGAACTGGCACTGGCTGGGCAAGAAGACTGAGAACAAGGAGTCAGGAAGGTGGAGCGGAGGGGACTGGGAATAGCTGGGCAAGGAGGCTGGAAGCAGGATAAGGGGAGAGACTGGGTCGGGGAGGCTGGAGAAAGGCAAGAACTTACAGGACAAGGAGCTTAGGATCAGAGTCTTAAAGAATGAAAATTGGGACTAAAGGTGCAGAGAACGGAAGTGGACTGAGGAGCCAGTGGCGGCACAGAGACTGGGACAGGCACAGATCGGAAGGGTCAAGGTAGACGGGGTCAAGATTGGGGTGGGGAATAGGGAGGAGAGTGTACCAACTCCAGCACAGTCCCCTCTTGAGCCTGGAATGGAACCCTGAGTTTCACCAGTCTTCTGGTGAATTATCCAATTCACCAATTATCTGTGAAACCCATGGTCAAAGCATCCCACCTGTCCCTAGTGATGATCCGCATAGAAGATAACCTACTCCTGCTACCAGTTACTTCACCAGCTCAAGTGGCAGAGGTCTTTGTGGTAGATCTAAGGGTTCTAACCCTGCCAATGACCCGTGTAGGCATCAACAGGATGCCACTCGATTGAACTTCTGTTTTTTTTTCAAATATGCTGTTTTCAAAAACTTAGAAATTCTCACAGAAGTCTACATTAAAAGAACACTATTAAGGTTGGAAAGTCAAGCACTGAAAAGTTAGGAAATGTCAGAGTTAAGGTTCCCCGTGCAATCTTAATTTGCCCCCCTTGTGTGCATGCATTATGATACAGGTTTTAATTACATGATCATATTTTTTTCCCTCAGGACCCCCGACACATCCAGCACACAGGATGGACCTGCTCTGGGGGCACTCTGTGGAGAAAAAACTGTTGTGTGTAAGACCTCCACCTTATCTCTCGCAGAAATTGGAGGGCTTGTAGTGAACAAAGCAGAAGACTGCTGGAAGAGAACAGCTGGTCTCATAATTAAGGTAGCAGAATGCTGCCCTGGAGACCTGGATTCTATCCCTGCATCTGCCAGAGTTCCTGTATGATTCTGGTTAAATCTTTTAAACCAAACTTTGCACAGGTGGTCAGTCATGCGTATTCCTTAGTTTCTTGATGTTTGACTTAAGACTCTTGGTCTGATTTGCAGAAATGTTGGGCACTCATGGCTGCAACTGAAATCAATGGGATCTGTGCTTTGAACATATGAAGAGCTAGGTAAACGCTAAGGACTCTGAGAAAACAGTCCAGCGTCTCAAATTGGGCACTCAGAGTTAATGGATGCTTTTGATCTTAATTTCTCTGTGCCTCAATTTCCCATCTGTAAAATGGGGATAACTACCTCACTTTACAGGGGTGTTGTGAAAATAAATTCATTAATGTTTATGAAGCACTCAGATACTACAGAAAACCACATGAGGAAATGATTAATTCTGTCTTCATATCACAGTTTGAATTCTGTGCTGTAAATAAGTCCAATGAAGAGAAAACAAAATACTGAGTAGCTGCTCATTAAATGAGCAACATCCATCCTATGCACTAAATGAGGCAGAGAATTCTGTGGAAAAATAGTATGTGATCATGTAATTAAACACTGCATCATAATGCATGCGCCCAAGGCAGCTCAATTAAGATTGCTCAATCAAACTTGATTGTAGCATTTCCTAATTTTTGAGTGCTTGACTTTGTAAACTTCATGTTCTTTTAATGAAGGTTTTTGTGTGTAACACATTGTTTGGTTTCATAAATATTCTGTGCTGCCATAAAAGCTCTTATAAACTTACCTAGAATGAATAAGTGTGAGTGCTTTCAGTGCAAGCGTTAACCAAGAATCTGTAAGAGCTTCAATTTCTGCTCTAAGTTGCAACCAAGCTTCTCTCTTTGCTGGACCAAGAAGACCTGTGATGTAGAAAAAGATGCTCAATAATGTGTCTGTATTTAAATTCAGATAACTTTCTGTTATTTCCTTCTGCTCCCATTAGTTGTAAGAACAGTTTTCTGTACAGATTACAAAGTTCTCTAATAAACATAATCATGTTGAAAAGGATCAGCAAACAATGGCATGGCTATTCATTTTTATTTATAACATTTTATTTATCTTTTGAGAAACAGATGAGTAAGATTTTTGATGACACTTGCCTCCAACATTATTTTTGTAGGTGTTGTAGATTTCTTTTACTCGTCTGTAACGGAAGGCTAATTTTCTCATCCAGTCCACTCCTCCACGTACGCCTGTTGCTAGGCATAAATTAGCACTTGTGGCTGCTGCAGGAAACCCGTCTGTTCCAAAGTTATAGGTACTATTTACAGTGAAGAAAACCCCCAAATTAACAAAAACGATGGGCCAAATTCAACTGTCAGTTATACTAGTGACATTTGACGCATCTGACGAATAGGGTTTCTGCCCACAAAAGCTTATGTCCAAATAAATTTGTTAGTCTTTAAGGTGCCACAAAACTCTCATTGTTTTACTAGTGACATTGATGCAAAGGCATTATGCAAAGGCAGAACTGAAGGCAGAACTGGGCCCAATACATGTTTCATGGTATTTTACCATTTTTCCAAGAAAATAACTTGCAAAATCAATATATTATCTTAGTCAGTTCTGACTTACCTTAAGTCCTGGCCATTGTCATCTGAAGACACATCATCTATATGAACCTGGTCGCATTCCTAAAATGACAGATTTTTTTCCTTATTATTATCATTATTATTATTTTGCTAAATTAAAAAACAAAACAAAACAAAAAAAGCTTAAAGATCTGCTCATCAGGGGCTCATTTGATTGTGTAAATCAGTAGATGGCAGTCTTGTTAAATCAACAATTTCACACATTTTTTATACTCCATGCATAGAAGAAATGTGCACTGCCATTAACTAATACTGCTGTTATATGGCTTTCTGAAAACACATTTTTTGTATTTAGAAAGGAAAGTGGTTAAAAACAATTAGCATATGTGTTCCATAAATGTTCTTGTACCCTTTCAGGTACCTTAAAACATCACGCGTCTCAAAGCTGATTCAGTCAGTGCATAAGCATAACTGAAAACAGACATTTTGGTAAATGTTACATATTAGAAAAATTAAATCTGATGCTAACCGCCAATGAAATTATGACCTCTGATTGCTGTTGAGCCACACACCAACATAGCCTGAGGCCAGTGTTTCAGAGGAGTGCAGACAAAAAAATCTGTTCCTAGTTTGCCATTCATTTGAGAGTTGTGAGCTTCTCTCTTTCTCTTTGGTCTGAGTGTATGAAAGCAGCATGCAAAGATGAAGAAAATCTGAATAGAAATAGCCAATTCAGTCCCTCATATGTAAACTTTAATATGATACATTTATAATTAGCTTTATCTCTCAGTGAATTACAAAGTAATAGTACATGTTGTTTGCCATCAAAGGGCAATAGAACATGAATTATTATAAACAATTTGATATTTGGCAGATAAATAAGCAAACCTCTGGCATAGTTCAAACTGAATATAGTGTACAAAGCAATATATCTTCATTATTTCAATAATGTCCTCTTTTCCCTCTTAACGTGAAGCCCCGTAACAAAGATGATACATTTGATGTACTAAAACACTGGAATTGTATATTTTTGTGTTACTGCTTCCCTCTGAACAAATTTTTTTCTCTCCATGGATTTGTGAGGGATCGAGGAAAGATAGAAGTGGAAAGAAACTCAAACCAGCTGTTCCCTAACAGAATTAAAATCATGACCCTCAACCCCTAGTCTAAAACATCTATTTTCCAGCCAGTCTTCTCCCAGCAAGCAGCAAGCTCCAAGGAGGAAAAGACTTTGACCCTGTAACCTTCTCCTTCTCTCCTGAGGTCAACAACCTCAGATAAGAAAAAAGAAAAAGAAAGTCTATCTGGCCTCACATGATGGTTGTGAATTTAAGATTTTTAAAAGCATGGGTTGCTATTTGAGGGGACAGTTCAGAAAATTTCTAAAGCTATTTGGAGAACTAATGATGATCTTTGCTGTATAGGTATTCTATATATTTGTAAAGTGTGCAGTTTGTACAGTGACAGTGGAATTAAGGATTTTGTTGCACCTTTGTATTTGAATTAACAGTAGTTTGGCTAAAAGAGAAAGAAAAATGAATCAGGATGTGAGAGGCAGAACTATATTTGCTCAGATTTAACCATCAACCGAGACATTGCCTGCTAAGGCAGATAAAATGGATTTCATGCACAGTCAAAGCCAAAACTAAAACTATATATTCGATGCTAGAAGCGCTTGAAAATCAACGTGGCTGAAATAAGCAGAAAATTTCTTGGGCAAGTGACATCAGCTTCTATAGAATGCAAGTTTTCATTGCAAACAAAAGCAAGTTTCTAGTCTGTGTGGGTGTGATGATAATCATTCAAATGTGAACTATAGATGTAAATTAATGCAGTGTCATCTTCCTGAGTCTGCACACACTATGCTTCAGTGCCTCTACTGCTGCTCTGAGAGATTTTTCCAAATTGCTGCAGAATGACATTTGAATCTTCAGTTTTCAGTGCAGCTTTTCAGAAACCTGTTTGCAGCAGTGAAACGGACAAGAATCAAGTCAGTTTCATACTTTCAACCCATGGGAGAGCTATGAATTGTAGCTGGAGCTAGTTACTGGATACGAAGGCACACACTGAGACTGCACCAGAAACTCTTGGGCAGTACACACGGGAATAGTGTGTGTGAGAGAGAATGCTCCTTGTTTCTTCCAACAGACACAGAGAAGGTCAAGGGGCTGGATAACTTTAAATTAGACAGGACCCCCACTTGCCAGAGGTGGATACAAAAGACAGGGTCTCTAAACAGGGTCTAGGGATAGCATCCTGATAGGCATCACAAGCATCTTTCCCTTTCCCAGCAGCTGGGATTGGGGTAGTAGCCAGTTCACCTGGGTGAATTGATGGAAAGAACTTTGACCCAGTAACCTTCTACTCTCTCCTGAGGTCAACAACTAATGGGATAAATTAAAGTATGGGATTGAAAGAGAGAGATTGACTGATTTTGCAGCGATAAGTGGGAAAAGAAAGTAGAGACAGAAAATATATTGGAAGAGGTAGAGAACACAATGTAGGGAATGAGAAGAAAAAGAGGAAACACATGGTAAAATACAAAGAAAAAGATATTTGATGATTTGTTATAGGAAATAAAAGAGAAAAGTGAAGTCAGGATGGGAAAAAAGGTAAAATAAAAGCAAGGGAGACAAATTATAATTCAGAAAGGATTAAATAGAAAATTGACTGATAATACGTTACAATTAAACAGAAGTCACAAACAGTATGCAACAGTTTTGTTCCGTTTAAATGCTTGAAGATGGCTTTGGGGCTACGTATGGTTTCAGATAGGGTGGCACAGCTATTTTTCATTCTGTCTAGCTGACTGAGAGTTTGGGTTAGTAGGTGTTGGATACATTTTTCAACCCCTGGACACTGGAAGGAAAAATGCTCTTCTTTAAGTAATTTAGCAGGTAACCTTTTTGCAGAAGCCAATTATCTTTTGACTGTTAATTAATCTATTCTGCCTATTCTTCTTGAACATCCTGTGTTTGTTTTCACCTGCTTGCTCTGTTCAGGGCTTTTGTTCCCCAGCAGAAGCAGCTATTTGAAGTATTGTTTGGTATCTTTGTTAGCTATAATTAAGTGTCAACAAATGTCAGGTCTTAACATTTAAAACCTTTGGTTACTGAACAGATATCATAGGGATTTGATTAAATGACATTTGGTGGAGTGACTGCCAGTCAGACAATCTTCATTCTTTATCAGTACATTTTTTGCAAAGGTCTGTTTCAATGAAATCACAAAGACTTTCAGAAAATCCTAAAACACTTCTAAAAACCTTTGCTGATTGAGAGCTACCTTAGAAGATGGAAACAACTTTTTATAAACACACGTTTTAATGTTTTGTTTAAGAAAGCTATGAATAACATCTTTCCTTTACCTCTCTTATAGTTATAACATGCCACTGAATCACACACACACATATAAGGTTTTCATACTGTAAATACAGTATATGATGATAAATTATATCCAGACATTGTTTTTATTCTCCCTCTAATGCTTTTAGCATACGTAGGTTTACAACTCTGTGAAAAAATTTTAAGTCCCTTCAGAAACAATATTAATTCTCAACTCAGAATAAATGCATATGATTTATCCAAACATGTGTTTTGTTGTATTAGAATCAGCATAGTGACCATCTCTGCACTAAAGGTGCTAGATTCTGCTGTAGATGGGCAGGATGGGTCAATACACTAAGGAGTAAAACTACCTTGTGAATTATGCTGAAAGAAGGCTGTTTTTTACTCCAAAATGTGTTGACCTTGTAATTTCAACACATCAGGTTTGAAATCCTCATCAGGGACTGCACATGGTGACATGTTTGCATCCAGTTTTGGGATTTTGATCATACAAGCTGAAATGTGAGACTGCATGATGAGAATGATCACTGGAGGGAAAATGTATTCAATACAGTCTTGGGCTGAAATTTTAAAAAGCACCTATGTGACGTAGGAGTCTAATTCCCATTTTTCAGTGGTTTATGCACTAAACAGCTTAAATCTCACTGATTTTGAATGAAACTTAGGCTTCCAAGTGATTCAGACACTTTTGAAAATAGGACTGAGGCTCCTAATTCACTTAGGCACATTTGAAATTTTTACCCTTGGTGCAGGTGTACCTTCTATTGATGAGGGGTAAACACTGGCCATATAGCCCTGGAGGCTGCTACCTTAGCATTTATTGGGCACTGTCAATGTGCTTAGCTCTATACAGAGAAAGGCAGCCTCCATCTCTAAAAGGACAAGACAATTCAGAACCATGCTGCATAGCTACAATCTGGAAGCGGTGCCGGTTTTGTTCTTGTTTTTGTAATAAATCTTTGGGGAAAGGCTGCTGAAAGGCTTCATGGAGGAAGTGATCTTTAAAGAGGATTGCAAGGCAGAAAGGGAGGGAGTTCTCAGCACACAGAGGAACCTGCATGAACGCATGAAGCCAAACGCAGAAGGATACAAAAGAGGCTTCTAGGAGGGAGACTTGGGAGAAAAGCGTCAGCGATGGGAAGGGGGAGGACTATGCTAGCTCTTTGGAGTACAGAGAGCAGACAGGTAGAGCTGTGCAGAGCCTTAACAGTGAGAACAAGAAATTTGAACTTGATGTGGAAGGGGAGGGGAGACTAGAGAAGCGATTTGAAAAGAATAGTGAGTCGGTCAAAGTAGCAGGAAAGAAATAGCATTTTTGCAGCTGCAGTTTGGGCCTGCCAATTGACTTAAATGGGCTTCGGATGAGGCTACAGGAAGGTGAGATGAAATGCTGCAAAGCCAGAAAGAATGGATGCGTCGAAGAGTCTAGCATAGATTCTCCAGTGCACAAAGAGCTCAAGTCCTCTCTCTCCTCCATTCGCGGAGAGTTTGCTAACTCCCTATTGCAACCTTTTTTTCCCTTCTTCCTTTGTTGGTCTTGCACAGTGGCCAAACGCTCCCATGAATTCCCCATAGGTATCATTCACAATCCTTAAAAGCCTGCCCAGCCTGAATAGGTGTTTCCTTCTGGATCCAGCCCCTTAAAGTAGCTTAGAATCTGAACATAGCTTCATATGCAAAACTAAGTTATGGCAGAAATGTTCTGCAAATATTTACATTACTCTGCCATTCTCACTACCCCTATGTACACTCATGCCATAAGTATATACAGTATGCCTTACTATTCAGTTTACTTTAGGAAAACTAATAAAGAAGAAATTAAGACCATTGCAATGGTTCATCTTATCTGTGCCAGTCATACATGCCAAGAGCAGTGATGGAATAACTAGCATTGCTGATCCCTTATGTTTCTGTGCTACAAAACTTAAACAAAGCAACCCCCCCCCCCCCCCGAATAAACAGCGTGTATAAGATGGCTTTGGAAAAGTTTCCCTGTTATGAAAAGGGAGAATATGAATAACGTTAGGAACATATTCTCAGAGGATGCAGAAATATTACAGTCCCAAATCTGCTGATTATAGCTAAAATGCACTTCCACGTTTGCTTAATCTTCCTAATTTACCGTGAGAAAACTAACACCATGCTGTCAACTAATTGTTTCAATACCTTGCTTTACAAAGTAAAATGAGAAAAAAGGGGGGGAGGGAAATCCCTTCAGAACAAGCTATTTTCATTTAGCCTTTACATCAGTATGTCCACTGAGACTAGCTGGAAGCTAGCCAACTCACAGGAAATGATCCTTGGGATTCTCTGTTCACCTCATATCTGTCATTACGCAATTATATCCACTGCTTCATTTTCCCTACTGAACAGTAGAGAAATTTGGTCATGTACATGTGAGAACAGATCTGGCAAGGAAGTTAAAAGTCACTATTCTTTATAAATGTGATCTATATAAAAATCCTCAACTAGAAAAAAATTCCTTGAAGTTTACACTGCTGTGCTTGGGATTTTTTTTTTTAAGTCAGTTCTTTCTTTTAGTGTGTCCATTCCAGATATCACAAGTATTTATACATGGATATCTGCCACTTCAGATGCACATCACCCTGTAAACCTGCCCAAGCAACTCTATTCTCTTTTAGGAAACTTGAATTGTGCAGGGTGCTTTACAGTGTGACATCTGTTTGCGTGACAGATGTGTATCAGAACAGGTTCACATATGAGCTATTTGTTTACAGACCTATTGATCCCTATACAATTTTAATTTTAAGCTCTGGTATTACCACTTCAAAATAAATAAAGAGTTCCTATAGCTCTTTATGATTAAAACGTAGAAAAATAATAGTAGAAATCTTGCCATTAGTTAATTCTGGTATTTAAATTTTCTATTTAAATTTTGATCTCTTATTTATAAAGATCATGAAACGTCTCATTTACAGAAACAGTTCAGTACACCTATATTTGTACATAGAATAGCAAACACTTCCCAATGCAATAAATTTTTCGCTTGGGTAGAATGCTATTCTTGTGTACTTGCTAAATATACAACAAAACCCTGAACTGCCTTTCAACCAGAGGCAATAAAAGCTAAAGTGCTACTCTGAACTGCCTAACCCATCATCAAGGAATTCCTGTTAACATACAACATAAATCCATGTGAAAAAGCAGCGACTACGGTTCGCAGGTTCACAATACTGGCACTCAATTGGCAGAACCTGTCATCCCTGTCTAGTCTGCACTTTGTGACCCTAACATTTTCTCTGCTTTCCCACCACAATTATTCTGTGCTGAAGAAAAAAGGTGCAGATTACCTGTGGGTCAGGCACAGGATATGAAAAACAAAGAGTTCTCTTGAAATCCACTTCATTCCATTCGACAATTTGTGGATGAAAAGTCAAGGAATTAAAACAGACCTTGAAGAGTTTTAAAATACTCCCAGTTTTACTTAACTGATAAAAAGAAACTCTGCAGTCTATATATTCACATAAAATGCATTCTTAAATGCCTGTTAAATAACAGATCTAGACAAAGGAATAAACCAGTAACTAAACAGACACAAAAGGACTGGAAAGAAATTATTTAGTGATCTGATTTTTCACAAAGAGTAAGGAAGGAACTTTTTTACTACTTTCCAAGTCTAACCCCTGCAGCCCCTGTCAGGAGACACACTGGATCACATTCTGTTCTTACTTGTCAGCATGTAACTGAGAACAGACTTTTGTGCACTAACTGAAGTGCACGCACGCACACGGGCGCGCACACACACACTAACATGGTATTTTAATAATTTTTAATCCAGCACTAACATTTTATTCTTATTTACACAAATGTGGGGACAGATCCTTAGCTGGAGTAAATGGCTATAGAGCCACTGACTTCAACTGAGCTATGACAGTCTACACAAATTGAGGATCTAGTATGAATGACCAAATCCTAGTCTCCTTGTTCAGATGACCAGTTCCATTCATAATAAAAAGGGTACTCACAAAACAAACAGGATTCACCCCAAATTGAATAGGAGCCTCATCCTGCAATTTTTATTCATGGGAGTAATCCCACTAAAATTAACAGGCTAGATTCTTAATGGAACTGCATGACTATGTGTACAGCGGAAGTTGGCACTGCTGACAATTTCATTCTGTCCACCTGTTTTGCTAGTTTTTCTTTACCTCTACTCTGGAGTAGGTGTAGATATTTTAAGAATTGAAATTCTAGTTTTATACATTCATTTTTATCATTTCTAAAAGATACCTGATATACTGAAATCTTTCTGATACTGAAAGGGAAAGTTGAAATATATAACTCCTGGTATACCACAATTAGTGAATGGGAACAAACTACAATAATCACAAATACAGTTCCAAAATCCAAAGGCCCCCAGCTTGCCTCAAAGACTATAGTTTTATAATTCGGGTTCCTATTCTGAGGGTGCAATGCACCCACATTGGATGTGTTCATCATGTTGCAAAACTGGGACCTAGAAGCTGGCCAGATGATTTAATAATTGTTTTGAAATGTAGTATTTGATGTAGTTGTTTTCTTTCTGCATTTCCCCAATGCATGTCATTACACAAGGAAGGTGAGAAATATTTTAGAATTGCAGTATAACAGTCCAAATTCTCACTAGAAGTCTGACAAACTGACTAGTTATTTCTTATAGAATATACTTTTAGGAAAAATGTAGTTTTCCTGACAGATCTGCCATATGATTGACAAAATACCATGCAGGTGGATCTGTTTAAAGGATTCTTCCCAGAAAGCACAGTATTAAGTTTGAAGTGTCAGATGCACCATACTCCAAAATCTTAGTACTCCACACTGTAAATACCTTCTTTATGACATGAATCATGCTATCTGCAGATATATACTTATGAAAAAAATCAAATCAAATCAAATCTGTGACTAATGAAAGTCAGGGAAAATAAAAGATGAATGTGCTTAAAAGAAAGGAAAAAAGCAATGAACATGGCCAATATGTCAAGATTTATTACAGTAACTTGCTTGAAAATTTAGAAAAGCCAACTAAAATGAAGGTAAACTTTTAAGCACATAAAATGTTTAAATACACTATCTTGTGAGAGTTGTTTGGATACATTACACTTACAAATCTTTGCAATATGATAATCTTTGTATCTTCTATAGAAGCATGAAAATTAAGCATCTTTCTTGGGAGAGGAAAGGATTCTATTGGTTGAAGCACAGGACTGCAAGTTAGAAGACATTGGTTCTGTTTCAGCTGTGTGTGCCCTCAGGCAAATCACTTAACCTCTCTATGCCTCGCTTTCCTCATGGTGAGGATGGATATCCTTCTACTTATAAAATGTCTTGGGCGAAAACTGTAATCCAATTGGCTAATGAGTCTTTCTTCCCATGTAATTATCTCCTAAAGTGCACAAATGTTGGGATTAAAAAACCTCTTCACCAACCATATCACTATGCATATGTAATTTTTCAACATTTCGAGCAGCAGGAACTTCTCCATAAAATTCTTTCCTTCCTCCTCCTCCTCCCCTTTCTTTGTTTCCAGATGACACAGGGCAGATGTTGACCCCAATTACACTGCACAGCAGCAGTAGCAGGGTATCAAAGGAGATGCTCCTGCTGTTGAGCTGAGTGGAGCAAGAATAGTAGCTGCTTTTTAGTGCCAGCTAGCTGAGTAGGGCCAGTGGCTACACCTTTTATGCTCTTACTGCCACAGTCTCCCTCATTGATCTGGAAAAAGCAAGAGGCAAAACGGTGGTTAATACATAGCATTTGAAGCTACTACCCAGATGGCTCCTGCTTTCTCCAACTGAGAAGTAGGGGTGCGTGTGCGTGTGTAAAATCTACTCCCTCCATCTGATTTGCTGGAGAAAGGTAGGAGGAGACTTAACCTTTGCTTCCTCTACCTAATATGGAGGGACACACAATAGGAGACTAACAGAAGCCAATCACTGATTCCTCTAGTCCAGTGTTTCTCAATAACTGGTCCATGGACCGGCGCCGGTCTCTGGTATCAAAAAGGTTGAGAAATACTGATCTACTCCAATTTCTGACTAACATTTTGCTTACTCTCACTGGAACTCTCTTCTTGAGCAAATTAATGGACTACTTATTATGATCTATCCTTTCAGAATAGTAAGTGCAACAACACATTCCATGGTGAGCATTCAACAGCCAACTTCAGATGTGTTAAAGCAATGGTTCTCAACCAGGGGTACATGTAACCCTTGGGGTACGTGAAGGTCTTCCAGGGGGTGAATCAACTCATCTAGATATTTGCCTAGTTTTACAACAGGCTATATAAAAAGCACTAGCAAAGTCAGTACAGACTAAAATGTCTCAAAGACAGAAAGCAATTTTTCAGTAACAGTGTGCTGTGACACTCATATTTTTATGTCTGATTTTGTAAGCAAGTGGTTTTAAAGTGAGGTGAAATTTGGGGTACACAAGACAAATCAGACTCCTAAAGGGGTACAGTAGTCTGGAAAGGTTGGGAACCACTGTGTTAAGGCTTTCAGCTAAGATACTGCCCGATAAATGCAGTTTGTTTTGTGTTATTGCTTACTTATCTACACCACAAAGGGGTTGTGCAACTTAAGTCAGCATTCATGAAGTGCTTGAGATCCTCAAATGAAAAGTACTAAACAAGTACAAAGTATTATTAATGTTAGAGCTATCTGTCAATGTATTTTTAATGCACCCATAACTATGATATTGAAGCACTGACAAAAGATTACATTGGCAAATCGGCAGTTTAAAAACTGAATTATCCATCCACTCCCTTGCATGTGCAACGAGGGGAGAGTCTCTCCACGCCTCTCCTGCCGTCTACTTTCCTTTCCTTCCTTCTCTCCTCTTCTTCAGGGATAAAAAACTGAAGGTTCTTAGATTGTTATTGAGGGAAACCAACTGCAAACAGATGGGTTTTATATCTCGTTTTGCACTTGCTGAGATCCATTGTCCACGTGATCCCAAGCAAAAGGGAGTTCCACAACAACAGGCCAGCTGCTCACAAGGTGCAGTCTCCTACTCCTATGGGTCTTACTCTCAGCTGTGTCACTGATGACCAGAATTGTTGAGTGTCTTGAAGGTGAGGATTAGATTGTTAAATGGGATCTGATTGTCTACTGAAGCATACGAAACAAGTGGGATGATGTGTTCTCAGAAGGTTTTGTTATTCAGAAGGTGGGCCACGATGTGTAGGACTATCTGAAGCTTCATCATGATATTCACCGCCATTTCCATATAGGGAATCCGGCAGTGACCAAGCCCAGAGGTGCCAAACACTTTACTCTCTGTGGGTAGGTCCTTGTCTGACAGGAAGAGGTGCAGCCTCCGTAAGCTATTATTTGAAGCTTAGCTGAAAAATGATAAAAGGCATTTTTGACTACTGATGCTGTTTGGTAATTCTGGGGCAATGCAGAATCCAGAGTGACACAGACTCCATATATGATGACTGGGGACTGGGTGGAGAAATGGCCTCACAATTTAGAGTGAAATTATAGTCGGGCCAGTCCTCCAAAGCATCTTCCTTTTCATACCAGCGTCACCTGTGTCTTTTCAGGGATCAAGTTAAGCCAGCTGTTTTTCATGCATCTGCTTTCTGATGGATCTGATGGCTCTGAAATCCATGTCAAAATCAAAAACCTTCCCCAGTAGTTTTTCATACAGTTTGACTTAGATGGGGGACAGGATTCAGGCTTGTGGGACATCACAGACGACCATAGCCAATTAAGAGTGATTTCACTCACTCCTGCCAGTTTTCTCCGGAAGTCAGCCTCATCTCATGATCAACACTGCTGACAAACCCAGCACCATGAACATGGCTGTTGGTCCTATGTCCATGGCTAAATGGAGATCATACAGCAAAAATCCTAAAGCATGTGACAAGCCAGATTGTTTACTTCTTCAGTTTTTGATAATACCAGAGTTCATCAATCAGATCACCTATGCAAATGATTGTATATTCAGATGATTATCAGAGTTAATAAGTTTTATCTACCTCTAACTACATTGCCTTTTTTCAAACAAAAATCTGTATAGTTATCTGGAGCAATAATGGGGCAATTTCCAGACATTTCCAAGCATGACATTTAGAATATATGTAAGAATGTATATGTTGGCTTCTGGCTTTGGAGAATATCAGGTTCATTGACCTGTGAGAAAAATACTGAGCATGGCCTCGTTTCAGTCAGTATTTATTTCTCAGGCCAATAAATCTTGATATTCACTTTAAGAGTAGTCAATATCTACTTTACTACCAAGAGTGTCCTTTCCTATATTTGACAAACATTTTTTTCCTGCAGTTACAATTTTTTCTTGAAATTGGCACAGCTCTGTTGATTTACTTCTCTGTTGATGTAGCCACTTCAGTGATCTCATCCTAGCAAAGGAAATATCAAGCACATGTTCACCCCAGCATGCTACGTAAGCATTTTTAAAGCTCTGGGAGAAGTTTGCAAGTTAAATGTTTCTACAGAGACAGGAGGGGAAAAAAAGAGAATCCAACATGTATCTCCCCACAAGGATAAAGCATTGTAGTATTTTTTGCTTTTTCTTTTAACTTTCTTTAGAATCAAATGAGTGACTGGAAACATAAGACTTAAATTCTCCTTTTGGGTCTGCCACAGATTGCTCTGTAACCTTGGGCAACTCACTTAACTTCTAAGTGCCTCCATTCTCCTATTGTAAATGGGAGAGGGTGGCCTAATTGTTTATACAGAACTTTGAAATTTGCAGATAAATGGGCCACATAAATACAATATATTATCATGTTAGATAACGTTCACGAAATTATAACAATTGTAGTGTACTGCAGTTTGAGCTAAAGAATCAGGCTTTCACTATTGAACAGCGTCCTTTTATTAAAAAATTACAGATATATTAAATGCAGTTTAGAGAACATGTAATATGATTTTTTTTAACTTACTACATTAAAAAAGGGTCAAATTCTGCTCTACTTCAAAATTCTGCAACCTCATGGATTATAGCTGGTTTGCACAGATGTAAATTAGAGCAGTATTTGACTTAATGGGCCAGATTCTGCTCTCAGATGCACTGGTGTAAACCTGTAGTGACTTTATTGACTTCAGTGGAGCTACTCTATATTTTGCACCAATGCAACTGAGATCAGAATCCAGTCCTACTGTCTAAAAGTCTCGCTCACTTTACAACAACAACAAAAACAAAAGAAGAAGAACAGAAAAAGCTATCATAACTTACACTATAAGTAATTTCTGAAAGCTTAGGTAAACCAGAAACTCCTAGGAACAAATTTCTGATTTACTGCTGTCCCGATTTCTTCCTCTCTGATGGATTTGCCCATCAATTTGTAAACATAATTTGTCACTAGCACCAGTCAGTGTTCTCTGTAACTTCTTTTGTCTTTCTTTTAGATCTGTTATTCCTGCTGAGACACTGTACTAAAGAAGAATTTTTCACACTGACACCAACTGTAGTCTTGCTGTGAATAACCACATTCCCATAAAAATCATTCCCTTTGTTGCAAGGTTGAAGCCAGACCATAGGAATAATAGTCAACCCAGGAAACCTTTTATCTTTTCCTTCAATCACTTATTTTAACCCTTCCTTCTATTTGAGGATTTATGTTAATATTTATTAACAGTGTCCTTTGAAGGTTTTTTATTAACTGTCTTTGAGTAAACTAATTACCATTTTTGTGACTGGTAAGCGTTTAAAATTATTTGTCTTTTTAAATTACTACAATTATTATTTAAAAGATCTAAATGCATTAGACCAAACAGCCTAAGAAAAAATGTTGAATGTTAAATTTCAGACGCTTTCCCAATATCTGAAATAAAACACTGGTATTGTTGCCAAATGATAATGTTGATAAATAATCTAAAAAATTACCTTAGTATCATAATTTATGCTCTTGATATTTTTGTATATATTCTTGTGCTACAAGTCCATTTTATTGGAAATTGGGGTTAACTGCTACAAAATACACAATTTTATAGTTTCAATATCTTCCTCTGCTGTGGTGCTTTATGATAGTAGGATCTTAGGATCTTTTCATAAATAAATGGTCACTTTGTTCAATACTAAAATAGTGTAGATTTAGACTGAGACAATGTCAATAACCTCATTACTCAATATACGCTGACAATGCAGGAACCAGATGATATAGGGATTTAAAAAAAAATCATTATTATTCTTATAGAATATGATGGAATTAGAAACCCATTTTTATAAAACAAAACCAGGTGAATGCCTTTACTGTCTTGTACTTTTTGTACAGCGTAAATCTCGTCTAATCATGCTGTCAAGTGCATGTAACCAGTTACAATCAATGGAAGTTTTGTAGGTGTAAATACAGCTGCACTGGGACTAATACTTATATTACATACACACACACCATGGAGAAAGGTGTGGGCACACACATCCCTGCGTACACACACACACACACACCATGGAGAAGGGGCCAATGAGAGCTGTATTTTCATTTCAGTGGAATCCTCTCTCAGTACTTACCACAATTTAAAATATTTGGAAATTCTGTATCAAATCTTATTCAAATATACAATACTATTGGACCATTATATACATGTATTGGCTTTCCCTCCATGCTGCATAGAGACTAAGGGACTGTTCTGTCCTTATGCATTTGTACTTACTAGCAATGGAAGTTACACAAACGAATGGGGAAAAGAGAAGTGACCCTAGATTGGCTGAAATAGTCTTTTCTTGTGTTCTGTAAGGAGCTTATGTTTAGATTTATCTGATCTCTTTTCTCTCATGGTAATAATGTTTCAGCTGATGTTTAGTGGTGATGTCAGTGGTCTGTATTCTGATGTCACTGAGTATTTAATAGTTGAAGTCTTTTTTATGTGCATAGTTCTCAATGTACTGTTCAAGCACCGTACTGAGGAAAAATCTGTCTCAGATCTGTACTGTTCTAACTGTCCAAGAAGCTTAAATATATAAATAAATAAACAAACAAATAAACACAGACTTCATCAGGATTTTCTCTTGTTACTGCTTCTCTCACCTGTTTTTAAAAATACTGCTCAGACACTAACGTTTCAACAGCACACTGAGATACTTTCAACGCACTTCAAAATAACCCAGCAGAATTGTTAGACCCTTTCATTTCATTTAAGGAAGGAAATAGAGAAACTTTTAAAATGAAAACAGACAATTATCTGGAGTGAAACTGGACTTTAAAACATAGAATATAAAGTGAGACTCTAAAGGGTAAAGGGAACCAGCTTCTTTTAATGTTTTGTCAGACCACTGAACTGGATGAAATTCAGATAGAGGCTTTATTGTAACTACACTGAAACAGTAGAAACCTCTTGAGACCCTGGAACTTAAACACATTTTGGGAAGTCTGAGTTAGAACGCTCCTCTTGCTCTTTTTAAAGAAAATGTCTGGAAGGTACATCTTAATTCTGTCCCCTTGTAGTAAAATTTTCACATAATTCCTGCAAAGGGAACAGCATGTTTTTTGTTTGTTTTTTAAGCTAATTTATTTACTTCTAGGTTAATGTATTGCTGTAGATCAGTCACAATTAGGTACTTCAGGCCAAACTACAATGTGGCCCTCAGGATGCCAGACAGGCACTGGGAATGTTTGAAATTTGGCTTTTTTCAAAAAACTACATTAAAAGGGTGATAGCAACTGATTCACAGATTCATTCATAGATTCTAGGGCCGGAAGGAACCATTATGATTATCCAGTCTGACCTCCTGTATGACACAGGCCACAGGACTTCCCCAAAATAATTCCTAGAGCAGATCTATTAGAAAAACATCCAATCTTGATTTAAAAATTGTCAGTGATGGAGACTCCACAACCCCTGGTGAATTGTTCCAATGGTTAATTACTCTCACAGTTAACAATTTATGCCTTATTTCCAGTGTGAGTTTGTCTAGCTTCAACTTCCAGCCACTGGATGGTGTTATACCTTTCTCTGCTTGACTGAAGAGCCCATTATTAAATATTTGTTCCCCACATAGATACTTATTAACTGTAATTAATTTACCCCTCAATCTTCTCTTTGCTAAACTACACAGATTGAGCTCTCTGGGTACGTTTACACACAGGGATAAAAGACCCACAGCACAGCCACGGCTGGCCTGGGTCAGCTGAGTTGGGTTCATGCTCATGGGACTAAAAATCACTGTGTAGACAGTTGGACACAGCCTGGAGCCTGAGCTCTGGGACCCTCCACTCTTGCACAGCAATTTTTCAGCCTGGAGCCCAAGCCCCATGAGCCTGTGTCAGTTGAGCAGGGCCAGCCATGGGTTTTTTGTTTTTTATCCCTGTGTAGACATACCCTTTGGCGTTTATTACTACACGGCATGTTTTCTAGTCCTTTAATCATTCTTGTGGCTTTTCTCTGAATCCTCTCCAATTTATCAACGTGCTTCTTGATTTGTGGGCACCAGAACTGGACATTGTATTCCAGCAGCTGTTGCACCAGTGCCAAGTATAGAGGTAAAATAAACTCTCTACTCCTACTCAAGAGTCTCCTATTTATGTATCCCAGGATCATATTAGCTCTTTTGAGAATTCAAGTTCAGCTGACTAGCCCCCATAACCCCCAAATCTTTTTCAGAATTGCTGCTTCCCAGGATAGAGTTCCCCATCTTGTAAGTATGACCTCCATTCTTTATTCCTAGAAGTATACATTTACATTTAGCTGCATTAAAATTCATTATTTTTTGCACTTATCTACCATGTGCTTATCACTGTGGTATTGAACTTTTGTAACTAACTTTGGAACTGCTCATGTAAACTTATTTAAAGTATTATCTGAAACAAATGAAAATTTTTTAAAGGGCCACCACTATCCTCTCATCCCGCTGCTTGTCTGCGATGTTTATGTTGGAAGAGTCCATAAAAAGGGTGTGCAGTTTGGGGGAATCAGCAGAAAACAATATGCAGCCATATTTCATAATCAGACAAGGGTGGATTGGAGAGATATTTGAACGTAGAGTAATGTTCATCTTAGTTGGAATAACTTGTGCTCTTCAGCATTGGCAGCTGCACTGGGGAATTGTCCGGTTGCATGTGATTTTACACATCAGCTAAATCAGAGACTCAAATGCAAAACCTAGCACTGAGGAATGTTACTTGAATTTGTGAAACTTCTTATTTTTTTCAGATTATAAACCAATAATGAATTATTATTCAGAATGAGTCACAACTATAGCATTTACATCTGGATCTTATTCCAATGGCGTTCACAATGCATAAAGAAAGAGAGAAGAACATTTTGTTCACACCAGCTTTCTGAAATTTCAAAGCCAAGGAGAAGCCCCTCTGAGCATGAATCAACTGATACCTACATATGAACCTTCCTTTGGGCACCGTCTTTTTCCTATTCCAGGCATTTGGGATGCATTAAATAACAAAAACTCTTTATCCCAATCTGAGATGGCATTATGGCGTTAAGGGGCACATCGGTATGATGTATGAAGCATGTCACCACCTGTTTTTGGATCTAGCACGCCACCTAAACTGTATTACACCATAAGGCAGCAGTGTCCCAAGAACCCTGCACAGTAGGTGACTTACACTGTTGAAAACGCTATAGACATGCATGCTTACAGTGCTGCAACCCTTACTCCACACAGTTGAAATGCACGAAAGTCAGTTATATTGTATTGCTGGTTTATACATAATTCAGTATTTGAAGCACCTCAATGATCGGCTATTGAAAACACTTAAGCAGCCACAGAGTAATTGCTAATTGAAAAGTCTGGTAAACTTCTTACAGGCAGTTGTGCATTTCTTAATTTTAAACTAAGCTATAGGCGATTTTGCACTAAACTATAGCTTCTTAGATTAAACTTTTGGCTCACGTTTGTGATGTGACATTTTTGGCTAAATGCTGCCTGACATACTTTATGGTAAAAGCATCTTTAGATTATGTATTAGGACCCTGGTATTGCAGCACAATTGTAATGCGCTTCTGATAACAATACGTAAGGTTAAGATTCTGTCACGGGTATTTTTAGTAAAAGTCAGGGACAGGTCGCAAGCGAAAACCAAAAATTCACAGATGCCCGCCACCTGTCCTTGACTTTTACTAAAAATACCCTGGGAGGGGATGAGGCGGTGGGGAAGAGCAGGGGACTAACAGTCAGAGAACGGCCAGGGACTGACCTCCAGCAGACGACAACCCCAGCCGCTGCTTCAGCCCGGGGCCGCTGCTCCAATGGCCCAGAGACTGCTGCTCTGACAGCCCCGGGGCTGACCGTGGCAGCTGCTCCAGCCTCGTTGCTGCTCCTGTGGCAAGGTCTGACCACCACTGCTCCAGCCCCACGGTGGCTGACCCAACCCTGGCTTCTGCATCAGCCCTGGGGATGCTGCTCTAGTGGCCCTGGAGCTGACAATTGCTCCAGCCCTGTCCTGGAAGATGTCATGGAAGTCTTGGAAAGTCCCGCAATCTGTGACCTCCGTGACAGAATCATATCCTTAATAATACAAAATCAACCACCTGCAGGACAGTACTGTGATCTTAGTGCTAGGTTCTATCTACGTATGTTAATGTGACCATCACCATGATTTCTAGGCACACACTACCTATCCTGCCTCTCGATACCAAAACTCCTGGCAGGGCAGAGTTACAGCAGATGTTGTAATGCTTCCAGTACAGCTGAAACTAGTTATACTGTACAGGTGGCAGTACAAACCCCACTGTAGACAGCCTGTTAAGTCTTAGCATTTTATCTCCTTGGAAGATGTGATGATTTTAATTCCTCAACCCCCACCCAGGAGAAAAGAGTGAAGCAAGGGAGCTGGTTCAGCAGATGGGGGTTGTAGGCTTAGCAGTAGTAATCAGAGTGCTCACTGATGATCAGGGCAAGGTATATTTCATGTGTTCACTATTAAGATCATGATGCCACCATGACAGACACAGGCTAATCTGCTATCCCAGATTAGGTGAATGATTACTGTACCTTCCCCTGAGAGATGCCTTAAATTATTTGCTTTGAAACCAAGGCACCGTGAACAAAGACAATATGCTGCAATGCTGCTGCAATACATCCTTCCAAGATCTTTGCTTTTGAAAATTGAAGATCAAGGTGTGGACTACTTTTGATCTATTAAAAATAAGTTACTTTTGAAATTTCAACCCTAATGCACATTTGCTCTCACTTCCAGAGCCAGATCTCATCACTTGCTCTGCAACAAAACTCTATATAGGCAAGAAATGCAGGTGAGGACACCCTATAAGAACATAATTATGGGCGTAAAATAAGACTGAACTTACAGTAACTAGATCAATAGTAATATATGGGGTCACAATAACTTTCACTTATTTAAAAAGTGAGGGTCAAGGAGCCAGTTTAAATCAAGCCCTAGATACTAGTCTAGTTAGTACTGATCATTTAAGGAGAATACTGGCCAAATTAAGTCAAAGGCAATACTTCCTAATTATGAATAATCATTTCAGTTTAGATTTTCGCTGTCACTGTACAACAAGCTGTCATTACCTTCTCCTAAATAGCTTATAAGATTCTGTCTAGGTGGGAGGATTAATACTGCTAAGAGTTTATATACAGTCCTTCGCTGACCTTTTCTTCATCGGAAGGGAAGCTAAGCCAAATGCCATTGACATGACTCTTTCATATCAGATTTTTTTGTTGAGTAGCTTGACATTCCCGTGCATTAGCAATGTCTGCCTGTGTTATTATTATTAATTTATTTGAATTACAGTAGCACCCAAGGGTCCCAAACAGAAATAGAATGTAACAAACAGCGGGCCCCAAGATTTTTCATATTTGTCACTGTGCTGCACGCTCTGGCCTCTTGGAAGTCTACAATGACTGGAGGTCAAATGTCTTCTTTTAAAAAATAATTTTTTTTTGCAAAATGTTTTCATTTCGATAGAAATATTACAGATTTTTGTCAACAAAATTAAATAAAAAACTGAATACTTGTTGGTTTTCAAAACATGAAAACAACAGAAATCTGGAAATCTTTAAATTTCCAAAAACCCCCAACCCCCAAATTTAATAGTTTTTGTCATTCTTTTTTGGTTTTTCAATAGAAAACTGGAACATTTTTGTGAAAAAAAAATTTAAAATGTTTTTCGTATCTTTTGAAATTTTTTTCAGAAAATTCTTACTAATTTTTCAATTAGTTTTAACGGTGACAGCAGGCACAGAATTCATACTCTCCTGTCCTAACTCTCAGGCCCTTAAAGCACTTGAAATGAAGGAGAACGTTTGTTAGCAGTATACTTAGCATGTCCCCTTCTTAGATCTCAAAATTTCTTGCAATGGGGAGTAAACATTATTATCCAGTTTTACATATAGGAAAACTCAGACAAAGGGGGAAAAGGACTAAAAAGTGACCCAGGGAAGTTTTTGGCAAAGTTGAAAATGACCCCCAGATCTCTTTCCTCTCCTCATCCACTGGACCAGACTGCCTTCAGAGCAGAGTAGTGGCAACACAGGCCAGTCCGACACACATGCACCTGACAATTCATTAGTACATTATAATAGGAAAGGTTTAATCAGTTCAGATGCAATTTAAATTGCCTCAGAGCTTTGCCCAAAAGCAAACTTGAACTCACCTGTTCCAGAGGTTTAAAAAGTTGAGATAGCTTTCCTTGCCACTGTTTTACATTTTCACATACCTCTATGCTTTCTTGCGCTGTTTGGGACCAAATATTCTGTGAAAGAACAATTACTTACCTTGCAGCAACTGTAGTTCTTTGAGATGTTGTAATCAGCTTGGGTACCACTCAGTGTGTGCATACATCTCGTGCACACAAGACTGGAATATTTTGAATAGCAGTGTCCCTCAGGGCTGTATGTGCACCCTGAGCCTCCTCGTGTTCCCTTAGGAGGGCATAAAGGGCAGAGTAGCTACGACCCTCCTGCAGTTTCTTCACAATTCAAAACCCACACTAGCTGGCAGAGGGCAGGTCACAGGATCCACACGGACTACAACATCTCAAAGAACCACAGTTACTATAGGGTAAATAATGTTCTTTCTTCTCTGAGTATGTGTCAATGTGAATGCCACTGTAGGTGACTGGCAAACAGTCTCTCTTCCGGACGGTGCGAGTGAAGTACTGCTCTCCAAAACTTGGCCTCAGACCTGGCTGCAATGTCCAGGGTGTAATGTTTCACAAACGTTAGCGGATTGCTCTTCATTGCTGCAGATAGAGACTGGCATGTTTCTGAAGCAGGCAGAAGATGCAGCCTGTGGCCATGTGGAGCACGCCTTGATGTTTGGAAAGAGAGGCTCACCAAGCGCTTTGACAGCATGTGGAAATACACCATGTGATCCATTTAGAAATCCTTTGTGATGAGATAGTTTGGCCTTTCCAATGGGACAGATATGTCCACAAAGAAGCAGTGAGACAGACTAAAAGACTTGGTCCTGTTGAGATAATGGAGCAGAGCTCTTGAAACATCCTAAGTATGGAGCTTCTTCTCTCCCGGTGTTGAGTGCAGTTTTGGGAAAATGACTGGCAGGTTGATCAATTATTTAGGTAAAATCCCAAAACCACCTTATGGATGAACTTAGGGCGTGGTTTCAGTACTATCATGTCCATATGAAAGGAAGTGTAAGGAGGCTCAGCCATACGGGCTTGAATTTTGCAGACCATAGGTAATAGCAACCAGAAAGTTGGTCTTGAGGGAAATGGTGATGTACTGAACAATTCAACAGCATCTCAAGTGGAGGCTCTATGAGTTTTAGGAGGAAGATGTTGAGATCCCATGTAGGAATTGGGTCTCTGACAGGGGAGTAAATATGCAGGAGACCCTTGAGGAATCTTGATACTGTCAGATGTGAGGAGACTGAGTACAAATGAATAGGACTGTGACATGCTGATAGTGCTGCAAGATGAAATTTGAGAATATTAAATGCCAATCCAGCATGTTGCAAATGCAGCAAGGAGTTGAGGATCTTTGTTATTGGTGCCTCTACCAGGTCTAGATTATGTTGGACTGCCCATATGGAGAACTATTTTCATTTGGAGGACTAGGTCTTCCTAGTAGATGGCTTTTGATCCTATGAGTATTTCTTTACTTGTGAAGAATAGCCCTTGCCACTACTGTTAAACCAGCCTTCAACCCAGTTGTCAGGTGCAGTGACTATAAGTCTGGGTGCAACATCTGATTGTTGGATGGGAGGCTGACTGGACAGTTGCAAGCGGTCCAACGGCCAGAACTGTCTCATACATCAGGGTACATCAGGATCAGTGTGACACCATCCCATCTGGCCTTGGATATTACACAAGGGATCAGGAGAAGTGCATATTTAAGGACTAGAGACCACCATAAACAAGAAGACGTCTGTTAAGGAGCCCAGGCTCATGACCCCCTGGGGAGGAGAAGTTCAAATAGTTGGCACTCTCATCTGTGGTGAACAAATCTATGATGGGAGTCTCCCATTGGCAAAGTATTGACTTTATGATGGATTTCTTCAGTGATCACTCTAGCATGTTCAGATGTAGTTTCAAATTGTCCTGGGACCAGGTTCCTTGTATCTGCAAATGGTACAGGTTGGCATCCTAAACTGGCACTGTGGCGTCCATGATAGATGTGTTAGGAAGGGGGCAGAGAAAGGAACCCTTGATTCCTAGGGTGCAACCATCAAGTGAGTTCTCACAGGACATAAGGTGGGATGCTAACTCTTTTGTTCATATAGTGTTTGGAAAGGGAGTACATCAACTTTCACCATAGTTGTAAGGATTGCAGGTGAAGTCTGGCAAAATGGAAACATATATGTACACACTGCCATGACGCAGACATATATGCAACATTGAATTCCACTGTAGGTTATTTGACACTGACTGGGGAGAGAAGAATCTATCTTCCAGGAGGTAGGTTCTTGCCAATCAGGAATTAGTCATGGTTCCTATGAACTTTGTTGTCTGTGATGGAGAGAGATTATTTTTGTAGTCCAAAATAAGTCCTAATTGGGTGAAGAGGGAATACATAACCTAGGGATATTGAGGTCTCTTGCTGGGACCTGCTTCTCATCAGCCAGTCTTCCAGGTACTGATAATCATGAATTCGCTGTCTTCTCAAATGTACTGCCACTACTACCAGGCATTTTGTGAATACTCTTGCTACCATGGAGAACTCAAATGCAGTCCCTTGTATTGGTAATGTTGGACCACACTGTGAATCAGGTACTTCCTGTGGGCTGGGTGAATAGATATATGGAAGTACACATCCCGCGAGTCGAAAGCCACAAAGCAGTTTTGAGCAAATGAGGAATACCAGGAGTAGAAGCCTCGGCCCTGAATTCTTATGGCACCTCCTCTATGGTTCCTAACAAAGCAAAGAGGCCATCCTGCTTATAATAAGCTTTCATCAGAAGGGTCCCTGAAGATGATGTGGAAGGGAGTGGGTGGGGGGGGGGGAAGAATGGAACTGGTGGGGGTAGTCATAGGCAGTGATCTCTAGCTCCATCTGTCTGATGTTATGACAGACTGGGCCTGGTGGAATGGTATAAGGCAGCTTTCCAAGACCTTGCTCTTTGGACTGGCTTTGTTGTGGATCCTGATAGTTCTATCAAATTTGCTGGGCTGCTGTGAGGGCAAGGTGTACTACAGAGGAGGAAGAAGGCTAGCAACCCCAGTTATACCTAGTTATTTTCTTGGCATGATAAATCAGGCTGTCTGGTGTGATAAGATGTCAGGGATTATCATGTCTGGGGATGAGGATAGTATGGCTTGCAGTATCGGGCAGGAATGTTGATTCCCAGATAATGCAATGTGACCTTCAAATCTTTAAGGAATACAGAGCACCATCTGCTCATTGAATAATTCCATGTCTTCAATAGTGTTTTGTACTTCCCTGGGAATTGCCGATGCTTGAGGCCATGTTGTTCTGTGCATAGTCTCTTTAGTGCCTGTAGATCTGATGAGGTCTCAGAAACATCTATTACTGCTTGGCCACTAATTAGTTTTTGTTATTAATATCTTTAAGCTCTTTCCTGTTCTCCTCTGGAAGCTTTGATAGAAAGGGTCTCACTCTTGTCCAGGTCAAAAAGTCATATCCAGCCAAACTGGCCTGACAGTTTGCCTCTTGCAAACTCCTATAAACTTTATTGCCTCTGAAGGTGTGAGAACAAATTTCTCCTGGTTGAAGGAGGTGAATGAGTAGAATTTGAGATTTTTAAGATCTTAGCCCTTTGAAGTGCTTCTGTTAGATTTTGATTTCTCCTGCACCTCTGAGAGGACCAAACAGTCTAGGCTGGAATGGGGGTAAACATAGTCTAACCCTTTTTGAGGCACCTGGCTTTTCTATCTTTTTTGCAACTGGGGTATTGTGGCTGGCATTTGCCACAGGGCCTGGCAGGGTCAATCTGCCCTGGCCAAAATGTTCAACAATTTATGGGATTTTTCTTGTATAGTGGACGTCTCTCTCTACAATACTCAGAAGTAGTTCCTGAAATGACTTAAAGTCATCTAGCACTGGCACTAGGGTTAGAAGAAGCTGGTCTGTCTGGTACCAGAAAATGAAAGGCATACCAACCATCTACTTGACACGTGGGACTCTCTTAGACTGAAAAGGCATGTATGAAGAGCAGGGCATGAAGCCCACAAGCTTAGAATCTGCCATGTTGAGGTGCCTTGTACAGGGAAGGTTGCACATGGGGAAGGGCAGGTGTCTGACAGTCCAAATTTAGTCCAAACAGGTCAGCATCATTCACGGCAGTTCTTTAGAGAGGAAAGAGATGAGTTCTGAAGATGTTTTGAAGATTTCGCCAGAGCTAAAGTCTAGCAGGTTGGACACTCACTGGGTTCCATCTTGCTGCCACGAATGGTAAGAGGGAACTGAAGCAGAGTTGCAGCCACCCTGCACTTTATGCTCTCATACAGGAGAACAAGGAGACTCAGGGCACATTTGTGGCACCTCATAAATACTATCACTCACAAGGGCTCTGAGCTTGTGCGTATGAGGTACAATGGTACACACACTGACACATAGTCAAAGAAGAAAGTGTGTTGTCATTGCCCAGCCAGAGGCAGGAAATACTGGTAATTTTGTGAGGGAAAACCTATTCGAATTCATAAGGTCTGGGTAAGTTTATGATAAGAACTGAAAATTTTGCTAAAATTGTGATTGTAGAGAACTTTCAGTCAGTTATCAGGGAATACTTTTATTTCTTTTGAGCAAGGCCCTTACTCCATTGAAGGCAACATCAAAATTCCTACTGATGCCAAAGGGGCCAGGATTTCACCCTATAAATTGTATTTTATGAAGTTGCAATTCTTAACCTGTTCCAAAAAAAGTATTCTGTCTTTCTATCTACCACATGGTAGCAGTGGCAATAAAACAATAGGAAAATCTTTCATCATTTTCTGTTGTAATAGTCTCTTTGTTTTCTGGAAGAATATTCTTTGAAGCAGTCAGACCTTCTGACTGTATTAATTACAGAGTAGTTAAAATCAGCTTCAAGTGGAGTAAGTAGGGCTCAAAGCATGCTGGGAAAACAATGTTACAGTAATAATGACTTCTTGAAATTAAATGCCTTTTCTCAGGCTAGCGGAATAACTATTGGAAAACAACACACAGTTTAGTCAGTGAAGTATACATACAATCTTATAAAAAATAAAGAGCACCTTATCACTGTATATCAGTTAGTCCAATTTACCATATCTGAGTAAAAACCACCAAGTAAACAAATATAAATTATTAGGTACACTGGAAAGATTTATAGGTTTACAGAATTATAAACTGTGGAGGGAAGGAGTAAAGTGGGTCCATAAATATTTTACAATGTGGCTCTGATCTGTCCTCTGCTTTCACATGGGGGATGTGGAGACTCCATGGTCCAGCATCCAATCTGGCATCTTGATTTTCCACTTGGAACTCAGTGGCATATTGTATACTAATACTGATAGGAGGAATTTCAAAAGCAATCAACATTTGTTTATCTCTGCTCCCACTGAAGTCAATGGTAAAACTCCCATTTTCTCTGAAGGGAGCAGAGTTAAATCAATACGGAGCACCTTCGAAAATCTCACTCCTACTCTCCATGGGATGAGCCGCTCCTATGGGGGTGTGGTGGAAATCTTCATATTACACACATTATCTGCAGCCCTCATGTGGGCAACAACTGAGTGGGTTTGATGTGGAAGAATATGCTAATATAGGGGTTCAAAGGTCAATCATTTCAAAAAACATAAAGCATAAATTTTAACCATGCAGTTACAATTGATTATGTCAATTGTTTGCTACAGACAGGTGGGATTATGCCACAAACATTCATCAAATGCATTAAAAACAAGATGGACGGTCACTAAGTCAGAATTTGAGGAGATATAAATGATGAGGCCACATTTGGAATGCTGTGTCCAATTTTGGGCCCCCCACTACAGGAAGGATGTGAACAAATTGGAGAGAGTCCAGTGGAGGGCAACAAAAATAGTTAGGGGTCTCGAGCACATGACTTATGAGGAGAGGCGGAGGGAACTAGAATTGTTTAGTCTGCAGAAGAGAAGAATGAGGGGGGATTTGATAGCAGTCTTTAACTACCTGAATATGGAGTTAGGCTGTTCTCAGTGGTGGCAGATGACAGGACAAGGAGCAATGGTCTCAAGTTGCAGTGGGGGAGGTCTAGGTTGGATATTAGGAAAAACTTTTTCATTAGAAGGATAGTGAAACACTGGGATGGATTACCTAGGGAGGTGGTGGAATCTCCAACCTTAGAGGTTTTTAAGGCTCAGCTTGACAAAGCCCTGGCTGGGATGATTTAGTTGGCGTTGGTCCTGATTTGAGCAGGGGGTTGGACTAGATAACCTCCTCAGGTCCCTTCCAACCCTAATCTTATATGATTCTATGATAAATCCTTATTGTGACACCAAACTATTGCCTATAACATGAATGTAATTTCTGATTTTTTCTCTTTTCTTGTGCAAACAGTCAATGTAAAAAAGTAGTTTAAGATTAGTTTAAGATTAAGATTATTAAAATATAACATCAAACTGATTCTCTCCCCCCTTTTTGGAGGGCCCGTGCTATTGCTTTACAATTATATTCCCTCTTCTGTCTATCAGAGACAGAAATACCTTACCTAAAGTAGCTAAAAAATTCATTCCATACTGCACTCATAATAAATGACTTCCATATACATTTCATCATACTGCACATAGAGACAGTTTTTAAAAATAATATACAGGACATTCCTCAGATTCACAAACAGAAGAGCAAGAAATTAATTATGCATTTATGAGTACAGATTATGTGTCTTTCACTGATGGAAGAAAACCAGTTGCCAAGCATTACAGCACCTTTATATCATTTACCTTCTCTGATTACATTACATTATTAATTAATTTAACAACAAAAAGGGACAAACTTGCTTTTAAAAAAAAAGAAGCAAAAGAAAAAAACAGAACCAAAAAACAAACAGAAAATAAAAAGCTCAAACAGACAAATGTGACAACCCCTAAGGACTGAATTAAAGAATTAGTTTTTTGGATCTTTATTTCCTATAAGAATATTTTTATTTTCTGTTAAACTAGAGATAAAAGTATCTTTTTTATAAAAATTATCAGGTGAGATTTCATAAAGCTAAAGTAATTCATCATTTTTTAAAAAGGGTCAATGATCTTGGCCAACTAACAGATAAACTAACAGTTTCAGAGATAAAAGTATATCTATACTTTAGGATCAATGAAATATTGTTTAATACCTTGTAAACCTTAGTCTTAATCACTATTTTAAGTATCAACAACTGATGTAACCAATAGTTCTTTCTACAATGTACCTAATTATGAATGGCATCTAATTTGCCAAAGAAAGAAAAGAACTAATTTTTAAAAGGAGTCAGCAGGACAAATGTTAAAGTTGTGATGAGTTTTTAATCTAATTTTAATCTAATCATCAAGTTGCTAATTTCCTTAAAAACAGTTGTAGCACAGACTCTAAAATGCAATCAATCAATCAATCAATCGAATTTATTAAAACGTTATACTTTATGTCCCCTACTACAATATACTATTAATTGGAGCATGAATTCAGGCATTACTACATCATTCTTGTCTGGTGAGATAACTTTGGTTCTCTTGAGAACATTAGACCAATACATATATTTCCCCTGTCACATAACGAGAATGCTTTTTCTAAGCCTATACTTAGGCATGTAACTAACTCCCACTGATGCTCACTCTTCAAAACGAGGCTATTTATTTAGGTGCCTAAACATAGATTCAGGGTATGTCTACACAGCAAAAACAAAAAAACAAAACAACCTTCAGCAGCGAGTCTCAGAGCCTGAATTGACTGACTCTGGCTACCAGGGCTTGCACTATGGGGGTTAAAAGTAGTTATGCAGACACTTGTGCTCAGGCTGGAATCTGGGGCCTGAGACTCAGCAAGGGGGAAGGGTCTCAATGCCCAGGTTCCAGCCAGAGCCCATGCCCAAATGTCTACCACAAAAAAGTGAAATCCACCATCTAACTATTTCTTTTATTACAAATTTAAAAATTCCATAACAGAGGACTCACTTCAAGCAACAAATACAGCAATATTGGCTTCTAAGATGATAAATTAGGCCAGTGGCAGGGCAGACTTTTTTTTTTAAATACCAACTTTGAAGTAAACTATATAAGATTAATAAATTATCACATCCTAAAGTCTGAGATAGTCACCAGAGTTCAAAAAGTTTATTGTTTTAAAAACCACTTTGTAGCAAAAGAAAACAAAGACACATGAACATGGCTATATGAACCTAAAGAGCAATTTTATAGTGCACAGAACCAAGGATTAGCTGAATAAACTGTAGATTTGAAAGTTTTTAAATTTTGTTAACATCAGGGTGTCTTATTGGTTCCAACAAACTTAAAATAGACCACGAAATGACTGCTGGATATTTAAACAGTCATTGAAAATAAGACGTCTAGGTTGAAATTTTCAAAGCCAACTAGGGCTTCCCAATGGAAATGGGATGGTGTCTACATCTCTCAGATGCCTTTGAAAATCTCAGCCCTAGCCTCTTTCCTCACAGACAGAGCTCAATATGTAAAGTGATCATTAGGGACTATTGTAAAAAACAGAATTTTCTCCTACTGTGTCTATCAGAAGATCTACATCGTGAAGAAAATGCTCTGATGTGCTGCTCCCCACAACCCTCCTGCCTTCCCCTTCCACACTTCTCTGCAGACCTCTTACAGTCCACAAGAGGGGATCCTCCCTTCTGTGAACTTTCTGAGGACTGCAGGAGATGGTCTCCATTCCTCTGGATCTTAAAAGATATGCAAGAAGGAGACTTTGTTCCTGCAGACATGAGAAGGTGGGAGTGGGGGAGGGAAGAATGGCCACCAGGCACACTTTTCACCTCAGTCTTATGTTACGACTATTAAAAAACCTGGGATATCCCCAGACCAAAACTTTGCTAAAAGAAGTTAAGGTTATGGGCATGTGTCTGTGATTTAGGAGTACATTACTTCCCAAGAACACCCGAGTTAAAATAACCAACTGACTGTTGTGAAGCCAAGTAATTAGGAGTTATGTATGCACTTCTCAAACAACGACTCAACTGAAAAAACTACTCCAACCATAACTCTGCTCCAGCAGGGGCAACACAGGCTAACCTGCAGCTAAATACTAATCTGCATTCCTGATGAACATATATGCTGCCATGTGCACAATATATTAAGAGACAGAGTCACACCGCATTTTATCAGGACTGTGGATCAGATGCAGTAGAAACTTCCTTCTCCAGCCTCCACAACCAGTGCTCTCTGGAATGCTGCTACCATTATTAATTTGTATTACAGCAGTTCCTGGAACCCTGGTGTGCTAAGCACTGTGCAAACAGAATAAGAGAGAGTCCTTGACTTAAAAGGTGGTGATGAAACCTTATTGCTGTGTGGCTGTGATAGTGGTCAAGGAGGGGCTGCCAACACCTTGTTTCCTTCTTCTCAAAACACACGTAATACAGGATAGAATCCGGCCTTAAATATTTAAACATAGCCAGATATGAACCATAATATATAAAATATATATATAAAAAAAGAATGCATTATGCCAGATTCTCTCTTGCATTTGGACAGTTCTGACATATGCTGGGAACACCAGACAACCGGCACAGTATTGGAAGAATACAAAGATGGTCAAGCTGCTCTGTCAGCTCCTTGGTCTTTGCTGAGAATCTGGGCCAGTATTTCTTCACATGTACAGTCTGCTTCAAAACTTAATGAACGGTAAAAAAATTCTATTTGGTAATGTTAAGGCTGTAACATACCAATTATCCCTATGATGTATGTGGTTAACTCCTACTTATGTCAATGGCACTTACAGATGTGTATCAAGGGGTGGCTATAGGACTCATATTTGGTTGTGCAAAGCAAATGAAAACACAGTACAAACTTTATTGAACATACTGGTAAGATTTGATACTACTATCTTTTGCTGCTCTGGATGAAATGAAATGTAATTGTAAATCAGAAACAGATTTGGAAAGTAAGTAGCTCTTCATGTTATACTCTTCTAAAAGTCTGAAAAACCAGTCCTCCATATGTCATTCACTAATGGCATTTTTTGTATCAAAAACAATAACGTCTTTATATGCAGTTTCCATAATGAAAGAAAACAGTTTTAAACGCAAGAAATCTTGTGTTTTATTATAAGTGTAAAAATAAATACTTCACTAAGGAATGGAAGAAAAAATAAAGCACATTTAAATAATTTTATTACGCTGTAAGTTGCCAATTCATCTGTGAGTAGTTTCTTCTCAGATGAAAAGAAATCAAAACAAGGGACAGATGTTGGACAAACCACACTTAAGATCTGCCACACACTGGCATTTTTCAAATGATTTTGGCTCGTCTATTATATAAGGTGTATTTTGTTGATTTTGAAAAGAGAAACATCAGGAAATATTTAAAGGCCAATTGATGCCAATTAACTTTGATCAGCAAAAGTTGCATTTGAATCTTTTAGATTCATTTGCCTGTCTGGAATAATGCACATTCCTAAAATCTAGCAAAACAACAACCTGATGATTAATGCCTGTTGGCAGTCCAACCACAAGCTTGCTTAACAGTTGGATTTTAAATAAACAGCTGTCTTTATTATGATGGGAAACAAATCTGACTATTTTCATGTTTTCTTGTTATGAAAATATGAACAGAAATCACTTTTTCCGTTTTAAGATGAAACAGCCACACAGCATGGTGACAGTCGCTTTCAGCAGTCGCTTTCAGTTTTTAGAATGATCTCACAAGAATCCCAAAACCATAGCCCACAGAGGCTTAAAAGCCTTTGGCATGCTGACACCATGCACTCACAGCATGCCACACAAGAGAGGCATAACTAACCAAGAAAGCCTCATATGTAAAAAATTGTACCTGCCACTGCAGAAGGCAGAAGACCCACTGTAATAAACCTCTGAGATTGACAGCATATGCAACGTTAATGATTTTCTCTGAGTTCTAAGGTAATACTTCTTCATAGGGGATGTAACTGAGAAATCTGCACCCAGCTATGAATTGTTTATAGAAGCTGAAGTTTAATATTTAATGGCCTGTACAGACTATTGTATTTTAATGTTTATAGATGGTTCTGGTTTATCCACTTCTAAAGCTTGTCTATCATGATCATATATACAATTGTTAAATAATCTAAAATTACACTTCTGATGGCACAAAACTGCTGCTTAAATTAAATGAAATCATTGTATTTCAGGGTAACAAAATCCTTGAAATATTTAAAAAATATATATATTGTAACATTTGCATCTTAAAATTGTTATAGCCAGCCAGACATTAGTGCTATTTGCTATCATGCAATATGAAACAAATGTTAAATAACTGCTAAATGTAAATAAACAATTAGTACTTACTTCTAAATCATTAAAGAACAAATGTGTGTCTGCCAAATTGAAAATCATCTCCTCCATCCGTAGTCCAAGTGAAACTGAAGTAGGTGGATCCTCAAAGAAAAAATGGCAAAATATGGTCAATAACAGGCATGCTTCATATGCTAGAGCAGTGGTTCCTAAACTTTTTGGCTTGAGGGCCAGATATCATTACACAACCCTGAAGGGCCACCAGTCTCCGCCAGCAGCCCCCCACACCCACTGCAGCCAGACAGAGGGAGTTCAGTGAGGAGGGCCGGCTCCTCGATGATCTCCTGTCCCCCTGGCTGCAGCAGGAAAACCAACCGCACGCGTCCTGTAGCCCCCTGTGCTCCACCGGGGTCCCTAGGCAGTGGCTCCCTTCTGCAGCCAGGAAGACAGGAGAGCAGTGCTCCCTTCCTACTGGCTCCAGCAAGGACCCCAGTGCCTAGGGACCCAGGCAGAGCGCTTAGCCATGCTCCCTGATGCAACCAGGGGGAGGGGAGCACTGATCTCCCATCTTCTGGGCTGCAGCAAGGAGCCTGCACTGGTCTTGTAACCCCGCGGCAACGCACTCCACCTGGGACCTTAGGCAGCGGCTCCCTTCTGCAACCAGCAGGAGGGGAACGGCGAGCCACTATGAAAGATCCTGAGGGCACCACGGTGCTAGATGAAATATTCCTCAGAAACAGAGAATACTAAATATATCAACTGATGGGTCTGTATACATACTTACATTTGGGTTACCCTAAAACCTTGCACCAAAGTACCTAATATGTCAACATTTTAAAGGATGTTTTAAATCTGTTGGTAACAAAAACCTTGATTCTGCAACTGGGCAAACCCTTGCATCCATGCAGAGCATCACTGCCTTCAATGGAGCTCTGCACAGATGTAAGGGGTCCACTTATGCTGTTCCAGCTGCAGGATTGGGACCTCCCTTGCCCTCCAAGATTTAAGTACTGTACACAGGTTTAAAACAACCATGAGCTCAATCATACAATCGTCACTTCAGCAAACTCCAATGAGTAAGTGGATGTGGTCATTAGCGTAACTATTGCCTTTAATAAATCACCATTAATATTTAATTTACAAACAGCAATAACATATAAAGTAACTCTTTAATTCTCTGCAAAACTATGTTTTAATTATTCTTTAAATATAGCCCACCCATGCAGAATGAACAAATCTATTGTTTGTTATTAATACAGAACACACTTTAAATTCTCTGCAGAAATTACCCTAACAACTTACTCCTTACTGAGCTAATAAACTCAAAAAGTGTGTTCAGCATTATGGTTACCAAATGCATTACAGATGTTTGTCCTGTTTTGATTTTTATGTTTTATATATTTTCTATCTGAAAATTGAAATGAGTCTAATATTTTTATTTGATGTACATTCTCTCACTTAAAATGCTTTCTCAAGAATATCCAAGAGCACACAAGACAGCTTTGAAAGAGTATGTTATAGTGCTTCATGACACATTCAATTAACCAAACATTAGTTCATCAGGTATTATATTTTATAATAAAAACAGGATTGCAGGAACAACAGTTCTCTTTTTTCTTTAATCTGCTTAGATTCTACAACTGATGGCAACTCAAAATGAGTTCTTTAATAGGTTTAGCTTCCAGTTTTTTCCTTTATCAATCAAATTAATAGGTTTTTCAACAAGATTTCTGAAATTCTCAAACATTTATCTGTCACAAGACACTATGCAGTATTGGCAAAAAAACAGTTGAAAAAAGATTTGTTGATTTGGCAACTTGGTCTGATATTTCCAGAGAATAGAAAATGAAATCTAAGCTAATTTGATCGAATATTTTGCAAAGAAGCATTTAGAAACACGGATGTCCAAATAAAGAAGCTCTATGGCATAGAAAAAATGTTGCATACAATTCACTATCAAATGGATGGACTTAAATATTAAGATGGGAGAACCTGAGTGCCTCATATTAAATGAGGATATTGATATAATAGGCATCACAGAAACTTGGTGGAATGAGGATAATCAATGGGACACACTAATATCAGGGTAACAAAATATATTGGAAGGACAGAATAGGCCATACTGGTGGGGGAGTAGCACTATATGTGAAAGAAAGCTTACAGCCAAATGAAATAAAAACCTTAAATGAACCAAACTGTGCCATAGAATCTCTATGGATAGTAATTCCATGCTTGAATAATAAGACTATAGCAGTAGGGATATACTAACCTGACCAGGATGCTGATAGTGACTGTGAAATACTCAGGGAGATTAGAGACTATAAAAATAAAAAACTCAGTAATATTGGGGGATTTCAACTATCCTCATATTGGGGGGTACATGTCACCTCAGGAAGGGATGAAGAGATAGTTTCTTGACACCTTAAATGACTGCTTTTTGGAGCAGCTAGTCCTGGAACCCACAAGAGGAGAGGCAATTCTTGATTTAGTCCTAAAGGTAGCACAAGATCTGAACCAAGAGGTGAATATAGCTGAACCGCTTGGTAATAGTGACCATAATAAAATAAAAATTTAGGAGGTTTTGGAACAACTTGATAAATTAAACAGTAAAAAGTCATAACCAGATAGTGTCCACCCAAGAGTTCTGAAGGAACTCAAATGTGAAATTGCAGAACAACTAACTGTGGTATGTAATCTATCATTTAAATCAGCTTGTGTACCAGGTGCCTGGAGGATAGCTAATATGATGCCAATTTTTAAAAAAAGGCTTCAGAGGTGATCCTTGCAATTACAAGGCCAGTAAGCTTAACTTCAGTATCAGACAAATTGGTTGAAACTATAGTAAAGAACAGAATTATCAGACATATAGATAAATACGATTTGTTGCAAAAGAGTCAACATGATTTTTGTAAAGGAAAATCATGCCTCACCGATCTACTATAATTCTTCAAGAGGGTCAACAAGCATGTGGACAAGGGTGATTCAGTGGATATAATGTACTTAGATTTTCAGAAAGCCTTTGACAAGGTCCCTCACCAAAGGCTCTTAAGTAAAGTAGGCAGTTATGGGATAAGAGGGACTGTCCTCTCCTGGATCAGTAACTGGTTAAAAGATAGGAAACAAAGGGTAGGAATAAATGATCAGTTTTCAGAATGAAGAGAGGTAAATAGTGGTGTCCCCAAGGATCTGTACTGGGACCAGTATTGTTCAACATATTCATAAATGATCTGGAACAATGGGTAAACAGTGAGGTTGCAAAATCTGCAGATGATACAAAACTACTCAAGATAGTTAAGTCCAAAGCAGACTGTGAAGAGTTACAAAGGGATCTCACAAAACTGGGTGACCGGGCAGCAAAAAAGCAAATGAAATGCAAAACTGATAAATGCAAAGTAATGTAATTGTACATATAAAATGATGGGGGTCTAAATTAGCTGCCACCCCTCAAGAAAGAGATCTTGGAGTCATTGTGGATAGCTCTCTGAAAATATCCACTCAACGTGCAGTGGCAGTCAAAAAAGCTAACTGAATGTTGGGAATCATTAGGAAAGGGATAATAAGACAGAACATATATTGCCTCTTTATAAATCCATGGTTTGCCCACATCTTGAATACTGCATGCAGATCTGGATTGTCCCATTTCAAAAAATATATATTGGAATTGGAGAAGGTACAGAAAAGGGCAACTAAAATGATTAGGGGTATGGAAAGGTTTCCATCTGAGGAAAGATTAATAAGCCTGGGACTTTTCAGCTTGGAAAAGAGAAGACTAAGGGGGGATATGATAGAGGTCTATAAAATCATGACTGGTGTGGAGAAAGTAAATAAGGATGTATTATTTACTCCTTTTCATAACACAAAAACTATGGGTCACCCAATGAAATTAATAGGCAGCAGGTTTAAAAACAAACAAGAGGAAGTATTTTTTCACCCAACGCACAGGCAACCTGTGGAACTCCTTTCCGGAGGATGTTGTGAGGGCTAAAACTATAACAGGGTTCAAAAAAGAACTTGATGAGTTCATGGAGGGAAGGTCTATCAATGGCTATTAGCCAGGATAGGCAGGGATTTCTGTTTGGGAATGGCCGGCAGGATGAATCACTTGATGATTACCTGTTCTATTCATTCCCTCTGAAGCACCTGGCATTGGCCACTGTCGGAAGAGAGGATACTGGGTTAGATGGACCATTGGTCTGAGCCAGTATGGCCATTCTTATGTTGTTATCGACACACAAAAATGAGCATTTTTCTAATTTAAATAAATACGTCTGAATCCCCAAAAGAGGATTTTAGTGTATTGCTACACCTTCATCATGCCATTTTTTTGATAGTAATAAGCACTTTGCCCTTATAAATCAGTCTTGTATTTACATTTTGCATCAGCAAAAATTTCAGAAGAGAACCTTTTGATTTGTAATGCAAATGTGAAGATTCATCTGCCTGCCTTAAAGTATGAGTAAGACTATTGTATTTCCTCCCTTGTAATGCTGGTAGTTTTGCAGAACTACATTTTACAGCTTGCCCCACATATGCCATCTCTGTGCAGCCTTATAATCTCACCATCCTGCATAGTTCATCAAAATTCCTTATTTCAGTTGCAGGGATTGCTATTCAATGAAGTAAAACACTTCCTCCTTCTAAGGGCGGACTGTGCTAGTGCCACAGAACTCCCAGCTCCTGCCAACCTAGGGAGCTAGCAACTGGAACTGTGTCCCAACACTGGACTTGCACATGTTAGTGCAGATCACTAATATCAAGCACCACTTTGGCACTTCAATAATAAAACACCACCACCAGATAACTGAACCAGTCCCATTCAATTTTTATTCTCATGCCCATTCACAATCTTGCATGTTATTTCGGAAAACAGTGGAAGATTCTGGCCCTACACAATTGTTACAATATCACAAGCAAATTTTTTTTAAAAGGGTCTCTAAACAATATTGTGAAGAAAATTTGATTGTCAATGAATGTTTAATTTTAACAACTTTTTTTTAAACATACACTTGAGTCAGAATAGATATATTTTTAAATTGTATGAGATGGACTATTTAGCTCAAATGTTATTTTAAACTATTATACACAACAAAGTGGGGTTCTCTCTCAAGGAACATTGTTAATTTACCTAGGGAAAAAAAAGAAAAACAAGATCAGTGACATTTTCTGAAAAATGTCAGATCAAACCCTATAAATGCAAGAGATGAAGCATAAAATAAAACGTACATTTTTGATTAAGCACCAAATACTTGATTTGAAGGGTTTGTTGTGCCCAAAACTTTGTTAGACTGCTGCCTTGGGTACCATATTTAGTGGCATCTAAGGAGTTCTCTATATTAGGGTTTTAGCCTCCATTGTAGTTGCGCTGATGTAACTGCACCAGTAACAAACACGACCTGTGGTCAGTGAGGGTGTTTTACAGCAGTTCAGTGTGTACTTTGATTAGTTAGGATGGTGGCTAAAGCTAAAGATGACAAGACTAAGATAAGGCCAGAAAAATTTACGATGCTGGGCCCCCTTTTGGAATTTAAAGCTACTAATTGCCAAGTCATTACTGAGAGATGTGACACAATGAAAAGAGAGGCTAACAATCTGTTCTCATTTATTAGGATTTGCAGTTCAATGTGAGCATCTTTTAAGGAATGGCCAAAATCAGGTACAAACCTCTGAAAAAGAAACCACTCAGTTGACAGAAGAAATACCACTGCTGAATCTGTTAAACAGGTCTCTTCTTTTGAATACCGGTATTAGAGCCACAAACATTGTATATATGTCATTTTCAATTTCTACCCATTTGATGCCTTTGTCAGGGGGAAAATAAGTTGAAAAACTGGAAAGATCACTGAGTACACAGCTGTGCTTATTTTCTACTTAGGCTTGCCAGTAACAATTGAAGGCTTAAATGAAACACGTGTTTTGTTTTTCTCAAATCTTTAAAATATATATAACCCTCCTACTCCCATCTAAAAAATATCTTATAAGTAAACAACTATTCCCCGGTAATTATGTAAAAGATTTCACAGAAAATGAAAATACATAAGGGCCACAGCATTTCTAGTGCCATTCCTGCTGTATATCCACCTGTCACAAGTTATTAGTACCATACATGGGGCATCAACTTTTTCCCAGCTTCCAGCTTAGCAGGCAGCTGGTTCAAAACATCAGGTTTATGTGGATGCTAGCAATTCCAATATCAATTAAAATAACTCTTAACCACAAGCGTTGGAGTAGGCAGATCTCCCTCTCTCTTATATATGTAGCTTTTGCTTAAAAGCACATTACAACATAATTCCAACAATATTTTTAGTTAGTACATTTATATTATTTTACTCATTTCAGACATCTATTTTTGGAAATAGAAACATCTCTTTCAACTGGGAAGAAAAATGTCCCAGTCTCCAGCTTAAACACTGACCTGCAAACACTAAAGCATGTTTATGATTTTGTTCATAACATCTGAGGGACAGGAGAAAAAAAAGTGAGAAAAAGATAAACAGAGGTGATATAAACAGAAAAGATGGCAGATGGAAAAGGGGAGCAAAACCAGAAGAAAAACAGTAGGAGAGAGGTAGAGCCTCCCCCCTTCCACCCCCCCCCCAAAAAAAAGAGAGAGAGAGACAGACAGACAGACAGACAAAAAAAATTACCTGTTTAGCAACAGTTCCTATATCACTACTCACAGGCACCTCCAGAAGAGCTCACTCAGGCATTAGTAAAGTGGATCAAGAGGGAACAAGTGTTGCCATTTCTCACAGTATTTAATGCTTTCCTTAAAAATTCAGCTCCTGCAGTTAACTGATTATGTGAGAACCTCAGATTTCATTAAAAATTTAGTTTCTAACCCTCCTAGTTGTGGATAAAAATTTGAAAATGTGAAGCCTAAAGACTTAAAAACCAGAAAGCAAATAAAAAAGTACAAAAAAATTAAAATCTCACTATTTTGGGGGCCTGGATTATGATTTTTGAATGGTGGGGGCTGGTAATACTGATGTCATAAAACTTAGACACCATCAAATGGGAAAATCACATTTCTATCTAAAAATAGTGCACCTATTATTGTCATAAATAACCCATAAGATTATTATAAAACAAAAAAGAAGAAAAATATTTTTTTTCCAGTTAGCTCACTGTTGTGCGTTTGACAGCACTTTGGGTGTGATCCAAAGTCCGTAGAAGTCACTTAATATTTTTCATAACAGTTTAAATTGTGAAGACCTTATGGGGTCAATGCAACATACTAAAGCAGACATGAATCTGAAGTGCACATTTTTACTATTAAAGCTGGAAACTGCAAGCCATGTACACTCCCTGCTTATTCTAAGATGTTCCAAAATTCTCTTTCAAAGCGAAGGCTACCTTGAATCTCCATCTTCTTCCCTTTAAAACAGTTCCTTCTAACATCAAACATGCTTTATTCCCACAGGTAATGTCCAAAGAAGGTGGAATACACTCTAAACTTCTTGTTATGCATGTTGCTTGAACATGGCCTAATTCTGAAGTGTGGCTATGAGATCCAGTGTGTATTTACTGAATGGTAGACATTCTGTCACATATGCATCAGCAGTGTGACTAAGCCATGTCTCAAGTAACTGGTTTCTATAGTTTGAAGTGCTATCATGTTGTCACTCATCTCCTTTTAACTTACATATTCAGCCACTCACAGCATGTGTGTACCTCACATTGCTACAAAATAATAAGCTGGGAATCAAACATCATAATTCATTCTGAAATTATTAACCCCACAGTTTTTGCCAGGAGAATTCAGGGTTTGATCATTTTAGGCTCACACCTAAATAATTGACAAGATTAGCATGTGAAATTAAACCCAAATGTTTCAATGAGATTTAGGCATCAGACTTTGAAAATCCAGCCCTGAAAATACTGGGTTTGGTTATATAAACCTTGTGCATGTTGAGTAGCACTTATTGTCAACAGGACTATTTGTTTGAATGCGTGTTACTCAGTGTGACAAAGAGCTGTAGAATTAGGCCCATAATAAACAAGTAGATTCCAACGATTAAGAAAGAACAATTTTATTTATCTTAGAATACAGCAGCAATTTTACTTATACTTTAATTTCATCAACTGTAAGTGAAAATGAGGATTTATTAACATAATGAACCAGTTTTCAGAAGAGTAGCTCAGTAAACTGAAAGGTAGTTTTGGATAGCTCTATGCTAACTTTTTCACATAATAAAAAAAAGAATGATGCAGAATTATAATATCAGAGTGTTATTCCTGAAGCAATGGATTCCAAGTTAGTCATCTTTTGGTCTTTAAAATCTTATAAAATGGATTGTAACTTATGCACAGTAGGCTGCAGGCTACTAGACTATCAATTCATTCACTTATTAACTTCAAAATTATTCCTAAATCAAACATGAGAATTCCTTAACAGTACATAAGCAATTCATGTGATCATGATGTTTAAAAAATAGATAATACAATCAACATGGCTGATAAACCAGGCAGATTTAAATCAAACTCAAGAGACAGATCATGAATATTTCAGTCACAAGTCATTTTGTTTTATAAAAACTCAGAGAATTGTGAAACATTTCCCTAGGACACACCAATTTATAAACTGCTTTCATTTACTTTACAATTGTGTTTCTCTTATGGGAAGTGGTTGTGAAACCACTATTCCAAAGTAACATACAAAACTCCTCCTACGCTCTCTTAGGACATGAACAGCAGCAAGGCTAAATTCACAAGCAGACACTTAAAAATGAACAATTAACATTCAAATAAAAAATTTAAGTGTGGACAAAAATATTGTACTGATCCATCACTGCCCCAAAAGTAGTTTTTCCTCATTTATACCTATTTGAGGCACTATCAGTCAGTGGACCAAAAGAAAATGCAGTACCTTAACCCACAAGTCATCAAGCATTTCCTGAAAGGAGCTGAACTTTTGTAACCCAGCATAAAGTCAATGGGAACTAGAGGCACTCAGCACTCCCTATGATCAAACCTCTAAGTAGCACAATTTTTGCTCCCAATAATGTAATGTTTCTCTTATAAAAGGTAAGGAAGGAATGGAGGTGAGAAAAAACCGCTCAGTCTTTCTATCTATTCCCTTTATACTTCAACCTTAATTTGTCTCTCGTGACATTCTCCTAACATTCTGGTGCTTTCTGTGGAACAACACATATGCAGGAGTACATTACTTTAAATTAGTTCCTTGACACTTACCCTTCCATATCTGTTAGCATAGGACCCTGTAAGCAAGGAATGGAAAACGATGATTGTCTCATCCAAATCCCAAATAAATACTCTCTGTTAAAAAAAAAAAAAAAATCAATGTGTCCCTCTGTACAGATACTTGAATCATTAAATGTACAAATGAGAAAATTGTATTAAAAGGGTCATATACTAAAATGATGGTTTCCATACTATTTTCAGAAAAACTGGCAAGTTGTTCCAGAATGGAGTAAAACAATCTGTTAGTTTTGTACTACAATTACTACTATACTAAATTATTCTATTAAGATATAAATATAATTATAGTTAAATAAACAAAAATAGAATAGTATCATATGTTATTTCAAAGCCACTTATGGGGAAAATCTGAAATATATTAAATAAAAAAACTGAAAATGAAACCTATCATATCTGAATTTTCTTCTTCTGTATAGTATTCGAAATAAACAGCCTAAGTAAACTGCTATTCAGTATAACCTTTGAAACTAAAATTTGCTAAAGCACTTATCACTTTAGGAGTTTAAGTCCACTTTCAACAGGACTTAGGGGTTTTTAAAAATCTTACCCACAGTAAATTATGTTTGTGCCATTTAGAGCTGGTTGGAAATGTTATTTTCCCCCAAAGCGTTGTTTTTGTCAATATTTTCCAGACAATTTTGACTTTTTGGCAAAAATTCAAAATGCAAAATAAAAATATTTCATCCCTCTGGACTGACAATATCTGCCATGATGTACAACAGTCTTCCTTACTGGGGAGGGGATCCTGCGCATCATGGGAGTCCCTGGCCATGATGCATCATGGGAGATATAGTCTGGCCAGGGAGCGCAGCCCATAGAAGAGAAGGGGACACAAAGCCACTAAAGCACCATGAGGCACTGTAGTAACATATCCAAAATGAAACATTTTGGGTTTTGAGGGAAACATTTTTGTTTTCAGACATTCATTCTTTTTTTTTTTTTTTTTTTTGACAAAAAAAATCAAATTTTTCCATGGAAAGCAGAATTTTTCATAAAAACTTTGTTGAGCTGTAAACTCAATTTCCATCAAAAAAGAGTTTAGGTGGAATATGTTCCACCAGCCACACTGTCGTATTTCTGATCTATAAATAAGTCCCTCTCTTCAAAGCAATTGTAAAGATAGCAGAATCTCCACTAAATACAGAGTAAACTATATAACATACCTCCAGGTCAGAGTCAGGCAGCGGTGAAGGATTATTGTTTCTTCTGCCTCGCCCACGTGACTTTCCATCAGAACTACGACGCAATCTATCTGAATCAGAATCTTTAATGGGTGTTGATGGACTGTGGATTGTACTGTACTCTGCTGAAACAAAAATGACTTTCACCTTTCAGTTTACAATCAAAAAGTCAGTTTTACTTTGTTTTATTTATTTCTTTAGATTTGACATTAAAAAATAGAACAAAAGCTCTGAGTGCACTGATAATAATTAGATCTGCACTGATGATAATTAGGCCTACACTAATTACACAGCAGCAATATTACTGACATACAAATAAACTAACTCCATTAACCAGCAGCCTTAAGTAATCAGAGAGAAGTAACAATTCAAATGGAAAAACTCCAGAAAATCCTCACAACCAAAAATCATACATAGGCACATCTCTCTATTGTTTCTCCAAAATCCCTATAAAATTTTTTAAATTTGCTGTAATTTGGAATAATTTTTTCACCTCTGTTAATTTCATTCTGGGCCAAATTTTCAAAACATCTCTTTACCATTATCTTCACTATGACCTGAGAGTTCAAAATCACAGGTGCAAATGATAGAGATTAGAAGTCTGATATTCAAACTTCAAAACTTTTAAGAACTGGAAAGTTAATGAGCCTATATTTTCAGATGTCACCTTTTCGGTTCAAAGGAATTCTTTCTAAGTATAATATGAAACAGAGGCATAGAGTCTTTGATTACTCAAGATAGGGCCAATTTTAAAAATTTAATCCTTATTTTCCTAATCCTTGTATTTTCGAAGGTATTCTTCAAAGGCCTCCTCAACACTTAAATTACTGGATGAGTAATTTCAAAATGGGACACAGAATTTTCCCTAACGAATGCATGATCTATTATGTTTTAGCAAAATGTATGTACAAAAATATTTACTATTGTTACACATGTAAGAAAAAGCCTGATAACACTCCCATGACAAACAATACGTTTCTATTCTTAACATCCTTATGTTCAATAACAATGAGGTCTTGAACAATGTTAACCAAACAGATATCCTGTGCAAATTACTACTCATGACTGGCTGTAGTGAGATGTGAAAATTTACCCTTCATGAGATAAGTAGCAGGGTTTGGTTGCTGGGTGGTTTTTTGGATATTTTATTAATTCCTCTCTTTAGAATTTCAGTTTCAAAAGAATAACTTCTCAGATTTCTCTTCCAGGTCCATAATGAAAGATTTCCACACATTTCTCGTGAAGACAGTGGGAATTTCCATCATGCAGCAACACATATACTGATTTCTTATTTCAGTGGACATCAAGATTAATTACTCTCTCAAGTTCAATAAATCCTAATGCTAATATCAATATTAATTTAATATGTGCAGCAGTCTATCTGAATATAAACAAAGTACTGCAGTTTGGATGGACAAATGGATGTACGGCAATCCTTTCTCACATGAACTCTTACTCCTAATGAGTTCAAAGGTCAGATTAAGTTAAAGGTCCAAAAGCCTTTGAAGTCAATGCAACTACTTGCATGAGTCATAATTACTCAAAGAAGTAAGGATTGTATGTATCAAATGAACAGGGCTGATATACTTGAAGCCATGTGTTTGGTCCTCAAATTTGCACTTAACTGAAACAACTAAATTAACATGAAATATTCTAGAAGAAAAAACAACAAACCAGAGTAAAATGTACAATGTTAAACCATATGAGACAATCTCCAAAAGAGATTCAAGTCTCAATCTATGATTATTTTCATCTTGAACTATAAAAATAATTCAACTGTATAAAGCTACCTCACTAAAGAGAAAAGCAGATACATGATATTTGAACAAAACACAGAAGTCATTGTTGGATACAGTTATTTAAACTTTAAAAATGTCATTTCCTGAACAATAGCTAACATGTACATTCCAATATAAACTCCATTAGATAGTACATTCCAGCATAATATTTAAATTAATATTTTGACTAAAAACAGTCTTCTTCCTGGGAGATGACATCATAAGTAATACATTAGAATATATTATTTAAAAGCATGTATTTGAATTAATCTCCCTCTACTTTTAAACTGACATTCACTTTTAATTTTCTAATAGCTGTAAGTTTTAACTGAAGAACCTTTTATTTAAAAGGAAAAAAAAATATAGCAAGGCTGTGTTAAAAGTGTTCTGACCCAACAACAGACATTTGTTTAATAAAATATACAGAACCAAACTTTTGTAGAGATGGGGCCTGAATTTCATAGGTGAGGAACATTTGCATTTCCTACAGATTTCAACTGAGTAGAACCTCTGAAAATTATTTAGTCATCAAGCATAGGGTACCTAATTTTTGAAAATTCTGACCATAGAACCTGGCTGCCCAAGATGGTAAATTATTGTTGTCTGGGTGGATGCTGATTATCCAGGTAGATACTGATTGTCCTGAATAAGATAACCAATGTATGTGGAAGGATAACACAGGGAAAATGTAAAGGAAAATTTAGAAAATGATAAAAATAGACATGCCTAAAGGAGTGTGCATGGGTGTATGTGTGTGCGCCTGTGTAACAAAGAAGTGTTTCTACTTTCACAACAGACAAATTCAGTCAAAAGTATTGTGTAGAAAATGCTAAAAGCTATGGCCCAAATCCTGAGTGGATGATGATCTGTGTGGGAGATCATTTACAGGAATGGAGCCAAATCAGTACAGGGAAACCCCATGTTATCCTGTGTTATGGAGGTGGTCAGATTACTGGATTTAGGATTTTTTTTAAACTGTAAAGTGTAAATTCTTTTGGGTAACCATTAATTTCAGTCATCTAAATTTAAAATATTTGTCTATTTGTCTATACAGGGATACACTATAAATTACACTAGTGTTATCTAGTTAGTGTTACCTCCTGCTTATTTTAAGTCTCCAGCTAGTCTTTGACTAAACTTATCATTTTATCATAATTTTACATTTATTGTGTTAACAAAAGTAAAGGAATTACCCAAACAATCAGAACGGTGGTCCATCTCTCTCAGGATCTTGTCTCTAATAGCAGGTTCAAAAGATGGTGCAAGAAACTCAGCAATGAACAGGTCCTATCTACTGAAGAAGTTTCTTCCTAACTCCTATCAGGTAATGTTTTCTCTCTTTTCTGAACTATTTTTTAAAATAGTAATGAAAATAACTATGGATGTTCTATTTCTTCATATTTTATATTTGTCCTCATGACATCTTGTGGCAATGAGTTCCTTGAGTTAATTATGTGTTGTGAGAAATGCATTCCCTTTTATCGGTTTTTAAATTTGTTGTCATCAGTTTAATTGAATGCCTTCTTGTTAACCAGAAAAGATAAATAGGAGCACCCAACGTACCTTCTCTATGCCCTTCTTTATTGCATATAATATCATTTCTGCCCTTACATAGTCCTATTTTAAATATTTTATATTCTATGTATATTCACTGTACTTCCCTCTTACTTCTACATACTTTATATTTAATCTTTTATATTTATGAAAAAAATCAATAATAAGATTGAAACACTACTAATGTGTTACAAATATAACATATAACTTCACACTAGAACACATGCTTCTGTTCTGTTGTTATGGACAGGCTTTGCCTATTATGAACTCTCAGCTCTGGTTCACTCAACTACTTCTGATTTACTTTTATGAAATCTGATAAGGAAAAGGAGTCATAATGGCTTTTTATTCTGTGGCATTGAGCATGGCATGGTATTAAAGAAAAAAATGTTTAGCTTATGAAGGTAACAGTAACCTGTGTTTCAGAATAATTTTAGCAGGCTAATAGAGTAATTATTATTGTTTTACATTGCATTGCGTGGTGTGTGAGCAATATAAAAACAACTTGCAATATCTTTTAAACATACTGTATTATGGAAACTGGGAAAATCTTTTAAGGGTCAATCTGAAGAATAATGCAACTCTTTCTTTCTGGAAATGTGACCTAATAAATTATGATTGTGGTTTCATGTAAGGAGGGTAAACTCTGAGTTGCTCACTATTTCTAAACTAAATTATTTTACAAAGTATAAAATATATAAAAGTTAATTGAGAACTGCACAAGCCAAGGATATCTATGTCACTAACTATGATGATGGATGGATATGGGAGAGAAAATGTTTTCATAGTAAACTTAAATATCAAAACTTTACACAAAGTAGTCATTTTTTAAACTGCAGCTGCTTTAAAATTATAATGCTTTTTTCTCAAGAGATTTTTAACTTGTATAATTAATACTCCTGTTACACAGTTGCTCTAGTAATTACTTGCCTAAAGACTCCAGGATTCTGTACTGGACAGGAACACGCTGCTCACACTTCAGTGGCTCTAGAATGAGGCCTGGTGTACATAAAAAATTTAGGTAGCCCCAGCTACCTGGCTCAAAGTTGTGAAAAAATCCACACCGCAACTGTAGTTAAGCTGTCCTCACCCCAGGTGTAGACGGCACTAGGTCAATAGTACAACTAAATTACTTTTGTCAGAGCAAGCAGTGTCTACACTAAAGCACTACAGCAGTTCAGCTCCAATACTGTGTACTCCATCCCTGCTCCACTTCCCACAATTTCATTTTTAAAATGCAGTAGAACCAAAAAGATGTGTATGTACATGAATAAGCCATCCCATAATCTTGATAGCAACCCTTCTAGAAGTGATTACCCATGTGAATAGTCCCATTGATTTTAAAAGAATTACTCATGCGAGTAAAATTAAAAGCACAGATCTTAGACTGTTAGCTTTTCAGAACTGGAACCATGTCTTTTCCATGTTCTTTGAAGGGCCTAGCGCATTTGGGCACCATATACACACATGAATGTGTATTCAAAATACCACAGGAGCTCAACTGAGGCATAGCCATAAACCCCGACTAAAGGGCAGTACAAAGTTGCGCTGCCTCACGCGTAGACCAGGAACTAGATTGTGACTCAGAGTCACAGTCTAGTTCTTGATTCCCTCCTTGTTTCAAGGTGGAGGAGGCAGGGAAGCAATCTATTTCCATGCCAGCTCAATTGTGTTGGACAGCTCAGAGACAAGGCTCTGTTCATGCCCTGCCCCTCACAAGGATGGGGTTAGAGGCCCTACAGTACGGTGACCAGATAACAAGTGTGAAAAATCAGAGATGGGATCAGGGGCATGGTACAGTTCGTATATAAGTCAAAGCCCCTAATATCAGGATGGTCGTGATAATATTTGGGGCATCTGGTTACCCTACCCTGCAGAGGCTGCTCTCCTCCCTGTGACACAGCCTCCTTACTCCACTGCATAGGTGATTAGGATGAGTTACAAACATGCCTACAGTCATTAAATCTGTAACACAAATATCTCAACTGCAAAGCTATTGCACCCAAGAGGGAAGAAGAGCAAGCAGAACAAGGATATACTGTTGAGCAATGGCAGGGCTGGTAACAAATGCAACCACATTTATGGATTCCATTGTCAGAGAGCAAAAGAGAACAAGAAAGGAGGCTGGGTACAGGGTACAGCCCATCCCTATGAAGAAAGCTACACCAAGCATTACTTTTCCATGCAAGTTTACAGACCACACTTCATGGCACATCAGATAATTCCTCATTTCTCAGGGAGACTTTAGCCAGACAGAGGCCTTTAAAAAGCAGCTGACACAAAGACTCTGCCAAGACTTGTGGAAGTACTGTGTTTGAAACTGGTATTATTAAATATTAAACCAAGCTTTGATTGTGCCACTAATTTTAAGTAAGCCAGGATAGGCCCCCTGTTTTATTTGTGAACATCACTTTTAAAAAGAGAAGCAACAAATAGTCTATACTTTCCCGACACAATTTTAAAAAGTTATTTGCAGAATCAGAATTATATGGTATGTTTTGAAAGAAGTTAAAACTTGAGGCTATATTTGTTTTTTTGTAGTAAGGAGAATGTTTTCTTAACAACACCTGAAGTCATTACACCTCAGTGAGCCACTGAGAATATTAAACAACAAAATAAACCAAAGCATTGAGTGAAAAGTAGGTGAATCCTGCAGCCTTGCATACACATTCACATCTATTGTACAGAAAGAGTCCTGTCTCCGATATGTATCCTGCTTCCTTCCCAACCCACCTTAACTAACTGTGCAGAAAGACACAGCACTGCCTAAATTTTCTTTGGTTATGTATTCATGTACAAAACTGACAGAATGCTGGCAGATCACATTAAGAGATCACATTACAAAATCCATTGTGCATGTGCAAAGTAAGTTTTTAAAAACCTCTTATAAGTTTGCCAAATCACAAATGGATTTTTACCACATCACTGAGAAGCACATCTGCAACCTAGGAGCTATTTTTCCTGAGAAATTTCAAGCTTCTGCCATCTACTATTGATATGCTTGAGATACTGGGGGAGGAAAAGACTTTTTTTCTTTAATAATGAAAAAGGCATATTTATCACTCTTAATTTTCAAAAACAGCTGGCCCAGTTTGACTTAAGTTTGCAAAAAAGGGGGAAAAAAAACCTCCTTGACTAAGTTAAGACTGCCAAATCTCAGCCAAAAATGTGGGGAAAGTTGTAAGCCACTGAAAGTGTCTTCTTAAGATTGCACGAGTACTTCCAATTTAACTACCTATTACAAAGATTATTATGGGTTCTGCTTATAATATTTACAATATAAAGACAATCTTTCAAAGTGTACAGTGGGTTAAATCTTGAAGGCCTTTTTGGTTTTTACTCGGTCCTTATTCAGATGAAATTAATAGGATTTGTCTAAGTAAACACTGAGTATAAGGGACTCAGAAGTTGGTCCAGTATAAAGGCTTTTCCATATCCCATAATTAAAAAAATGTATTTAGTAGTATTGCAAATAAATAAAAATTACTGTGTATTTCTCTGGAAAACCTTATTTAAATATTCATTGTCTTAAATTTTTCTTAGCCAGTGCTGTACATCTGTACATGAGACACCATACACTAAAGATTTTGAAAAAGCCTCCAAAAAAAAAAAAATACCACCCAAACCTTTCAACTAACAGAAATGTGGCCCATAGGGAAAATAAAATCCATGTAATTACCTGCTGCAGGATCTGTAACTGCTTGACTGGTGACGCCAGATGGTGGTTCTTGAAGCTGGTATGTTGCATTTGTGGACGGTGTTGTTGGGCTGGTGTTGCTGCTTGTCATATAATGTGAAGGGTATGGTGAACTATTATAATACTGTGCATATTGACCCTGGCCAAAACTAGGATAAGATGGATATTCCTACCAGACAAAAAGCAACATCAGAGTTTTCTTTCAAGGTTTTGCTACTTTTTAGTATACATTCCAAAATATAAGTAAAAACACATGTCTGAGTTCCACTATCTTCACTGGACTGTACAGAGTAGAGCAGACAAACATGAGATTGTAATAGTAAACCTAAATTTCACATACTTCTAATATATTTTCTTGCACAGGTTACTATTAGATATATTATTGCAGTTGCGTAACAAATGTAAAAAATAATCATGCAGCTAGTTCTTTTATGAGATAACAAGTAGGAAAAAATCCCTTGAAATGACACCGTCCTTCTTATCAAAAACTACTGAGCTCAGAATTTTTGAAAGGGAAAGCATTGTGTGACTTGCTTATTTGAAATACAGTTTTGTCAAACTTTCATTTTATTTTATTTACAAGTTTACCTGCTGTGAACTATTAAATCCAGTAGAATTTGTGAGTGAATTATTTCCTGCATATATTCCTGATGATGTTGTAAAGCTGCTCCCTGAAATGAAAGATGATGTTAATTACTAAAACACTCTATCTGAAAATAACTCCATCATAATGACACAGAAAACTTGTAATACTTCTCATATGTTGACCACATTGGTTGTCATCAATACTGAACAAGAAGAAACAGGTAAAGTGATCATTCATTATTTCTGACCCCTATATTTCATTACGTAGTTATTGTGTAAGAGGAATACTGCGTCTAATGGAACACCTGAAATTCACAGAATGAAATGGGAACAAATTTTAAAATATCTTCAGTTTGGTTTCATATAGTGCCTTAATGTACTCAACATTGACAAGTGCAAAGTAATGCACACTAGAAAAAATAATCCCAACTACACATCTACAATGAAGTATTTTAAATAAGCTGTTACCACTCAAGAAAGAGACCTTGGAATCACTGTGGATAGTTGTCTGAAAACTTCGGCACAATCCACAGCAGCAGTCAAAAAGGCTAACAGTATGTTAGGAACTATTAGGAAAGGGATAAAAAAAATAAGGCAGAAAAGATCACAATGCCACTATAGAAATCAATGGTACGCTCGCACCTTGAATACTGTGTCAAGTTCTGCTTATCACATATCAAAAAAGGATATAATGGAACTGGAAAAGGTTCAGAGAAGGGCAACAAAGATGATCAAGAGTATGGAACGGTTTTCATACCAGGAAGAGACTAGAAAGATTAGTGCTGTTCAGCTTAAAAAAGAGACAATTAAGAGGATATGATAGAGGTCATGAACAGTGTGGAAAAAGTGAATACAAAAGGGTTATTTACCCTTCCCACAATACAAAAACCAGGTGTCACCTGACTAAATGAATACGCAGATGGTTTTTAATACAAAGAAAAGGAAATACTTTTTCACACAATGCACAATTATGCTGTGGAATTCATTGCCATGGGATGTTGTGCTGGTCAAAAGTATGATTCAAAAAAGAACTAGATAAATTCACGGAGGATTGGTCCATCGATGGCTATTAGTCAAGATGGTCAGGGATGCAGCCCCATGCCCGAGGTGACCCTGAACCTCTGACTGCCAGAAGCAGGGAGGGGAAGATAGAGGTAGATCACTCCAACTGCCCTGTTCTGTACACTTCCCCTGAAGCTCTGGCACTGGCCACTGTGGGAGAGAAAATACTGGGGTAGATGGACCATTGGTCTGACCCAGACTGTCCTTACGTTCTTAATTAACACAGTAATGATATTTTAAAATTCTTTTTCTTAATACTGCAGTAGACATAAGCCTGATTCTGAAAGGTGCTTTGCACCTACAACTCCCGCTGAGGTCCATAGGAGTTATGGGGCTCAGCACCACTCAGAATCAGGCCCCACGTTATCAATGAATCAATGACTGAGAACGGACATTTTTCTAAGTGCTTTACAAACACAGAGGAAGACTCAGTCCCTGCTCTAAGCAGCTTACCAGCTTGTCCAGTTGTGAAAGCCATTATGGTTCACTAATTGATCATAGAGCGCCTTGGGCAGTAAACGTTTTAAAAAGGGGTTACTGGCCATGACACCAGGAAAAATAAATATACTACATGGACTAGCAACATAGATGCCAAAGACTGAATGAACATAGAGACCGAACTACTCCCTCACCACTAGCCACCAAACATGGACAGATGGGGCCTATTGTTTAATGTCTAATCTGAGGAGCAGAGTTCCTAAAAGGGCAGCAACCCCATTCCAAATGTATTCCCCTCACTAGTTATGCACCCAACAGCAACACTGCTGCGAGCTGACACATATGGATACATAAGGTGAAATTAGAGGGACTGCAGGAAGCCTGTGATATGGCAGAACTGCTGACAGTTGCGCTGACAGGGTGGAATGAAGATGCAGAGATTAACTTGCATTATTTGTTTATAGCCTCCCCTCCTTCAAATGAGTTTTGAAACATAACGATAGTAAACAAAGATATACTGCAATCTAGGGAGAAAAACCTAGGGTGAGCAAAGGCGCTAAGGAGAAAAATTGAAAATTGAAAACAGATAGAAAGCAAGGTGCATAAATTCATTGCTCCCTTGCTCTGCTGAACACTACACTATTGTCTAAAATGGGCCAAGTGACCTCCAAATTGGTGAGACTGCTTTTGGTGCAATTGGTTGAGACATTGACATGATCCTGTGACCGGAGAAACCTTACAGGCTAGGTGACTCTGATGCTGTTGCAGGTTTGGGTTAAAAAGGTAATGTGAGATGAAAATAGTAAAAACATACTCTGAACTAATTCCAGGTTTAGGAAAGCAGCATTTCTTACACATCTAAATTGTACATTAATTGCAAGGAGTGCAGATCTGGGTGTTTGCTCTTCCTTTTTTTTTTTTTTTTAAATATATGTCAGGAACAATGTGCATCCCAAAAATAATGGGGTAAAAATATTTAAACGATTCAATTGTGAAAGTTAATAAAAACTTGTAGAATCCATTGCCACTAAAGACCTTGAATGCAGTGGGTTCGGAGGATGTCCAGAAGTGTTCTGAGTAAAAATACTATCTAAACATAATGTAAGACACAGTAACCATAAGAAACATTTAGAGTTTCTCCTGTAAATCTTTATTACTTTCCACTGTTAGTGCTAGGGCTGCGCAGCGGTTGATAGATGCTCATACTCCTGTAAGCTAAATCAGAGTGCTTCAGCGGAAGAGTTTGCATCCATGTTTGGCACTATGTACAGAGAAATAGAACTGATGAAAAAATACAATAATTTAAATTTAAAGTTGAAGGATCAACACTATTATTTTTATATTATCATAAGCCAGAGAGCCAGAATGAAGATGTAAAATCTTTTAAAATGCAAAAGTCTTCAAGCCTTTTTTTATTTCCATGAATGCCACAGTTAGGGGAAACAACTTTTTTAAAAAAATTAATTGATGCAGAAATACATGGCATTATAGGTATGTCATGCAAATTATTCTAAAAAAGAGCTGGGCCTCATATTTTAAAAGTTCTCCTTTAATTACTGCATTATCTTTTCAAAATGTGTGCTGGCAGATAATTTACAAGAATAAATGAAAAAAGTAATTGCACCCTGGTCAACATATCACCAAAAAAAAAAAAAAGTTTCTTTCATCTTATGGTCAGCATCGGCTCCTACGGAGGGGGGTGGGGGCTTCACAGACCGTAACAAACGTGAAACAGGTTTCTCAGAAACTGCTGTGTGGGCCACCCAAGGCTACTGGCCTAAAGTTGTTTTTTAAAATACTTCAGTTTCGCCACATTTTTTAATCAGCTGTGTCATGGCACAGACCATACTGTTCCTGTATTAGCTGAACAAACACAAAGAACTGTGAATATGTATGAAATATATAGGCTTACTGCAACAAACTGACCAACTATAGGACTTTCTAATGTGATAAAGGCTGTAAATTGCAGATTAAAGGTCTATTTTGCAAAGAACAAGGTCCCACATTAAAGCTAGGAATCTCAGTCAGCATATGAAGAATGCTGGAACCTGCTGGGACTAGCGTGCAGCTCCCATGTGCTGAACTTTTCTCCAGCACTTCTACAATAGACAGGATGCTGCCCTCCCCAGCCTATTTTCTATAGAAGTCCATTTGCTTTCCTTGATCAGCCTCCTTGCCATGGGCTATGTCTATCATCAGTGCACAATATAGGTGGCAGAAGTTAGGCTTTTCCCTGGAGAGCTGCACTAGGAAGGCCAGATGGGCTATTTAAACCCAACATTTCTTTCTTGTCCGTATGCTGTTTAAAAATCCTTGGCAAACTCTCCCTAGTTGTCCTAGTAACTGCTTGGCCATCCAGCACGATATTTTAAAACTCCATATCTTAACATTTACTTTTTATGGATGAATTCCCAAACCCATTGGTTAGCATATTCTGAATCATAACAAACTGTGTAACTAAGAGCAGGAGCACTCATAAATTTAACATGACTTACAGCTGAATGATACATTGATATAAAGTAATGTATACTTTTATCACAATTATATACAGAAAAGAACATATATTTCTTGCTTTCTTGCTTTTTTTAAAAAACAGAACTGCTTAGCTGCAGGTGTGGTCCTTCTTTCTACTTTTGATTCCTTTACATTCTTCTAGCCACCACCACCAGCCTGCTGTCTATTCCATTTATTCTGACTGAGCATTCTCCACAAACATACCATCAATTCAGAAACTATGGGCTCAGGCCTACAGTCTTTAGTCAAGTGAGTGGTCCTTTGACACCAATGAGACTGCTTACACAAGTAAGAGCTCCAGGATCACACCACAGAACACTTACTAAAAGGGGAGGTAAGTAGTACGGTAGTTACCAAGAAGTAATTTTCCCCCTCTGAATGTAAGGATGAAAAATTTAAAACAAACAGAAGCCCAAGTACCAAGATAACGTCTGTGTGGACACTTACACAGTCATATGCCTCATGATGAAGGCTCTACTTAAATTGCGATATTGCAGATTCCACAATATTAGGCTTCCACTGCAATTTTGACAATGGAAGCCCAGCCAGGAGTGGGGCTGACAGTGGGAGCGCCGGGCAGCCAACAGCAGAAAAGTAATAATGGACTTTATTACTTTTCTGCAATTTTCCATGGCTTGTCCACAACTCAGCTGCAATTTTTTGACAATCATCCTGCAATTCAAGCAGGGCCTTACTCATGATTTTCAAAGTTGGCAGCTTTTCCTTTAGCAATCATTTGGCTACTCACCATGCCAGAATTTTAGTATGGACAGAACAGGCACTGTGAAATTGCCTGCACATGTACTACAGATGCAGCACACCTACATTTTAGGTGACATTTGCTTCTAATGGGAAGGGCCAGCATAGTGGCCTCCACACAATTTATGTGCGACAGATGTGGGTGCTAATCCCAATACAAAAGGGGAAGAGGCGTGGTGGCAGCACAGGCACACGAGCGGTTCAGGATTATCTGCAGCTCTACCTGCATCAGATAGGGATGCCATAGTGGTCCCAGATGCACCAGCCTGCTGGATTGTTTATGGCAAAAACATATGCCAGTGGCTCAGAAACCACACCAAGGGGATGAGGAGCAGTAGCAGCTGCTATTCCAGCCTCCAAGGAAAGGCTGCACTGAGAACCTGCAGCCTGCCCAGGCATTCAGAGAGGGGGAAAGAAGAATAAATCCATTCCCTCTCTAGAGGTCTCTGCACAAATCACAATGACTATGGTTTTGTGGGGGGAAGCTTAATTCCAACCTTAAAGAATAGCTTAAACATTGATGCTGTTGAATTTCCAGAACTAAAATGGTGAAAGAGAAACAAACATTCTTGTTTTTTTATAGCACCAATTAAGTCAGAATGAAAAATTCATAGGTTCACAGACTCCAAGGCCGGAAGGACCACTGTGTCATCTCCTGTACACCTCAGGTGATAGAACTTCCTGAAAACAATTCCTAGAGGATATATTTTAGAAAAACATCCAATCTTGATTTAAAAATTGCCAGTGACGGAGAATCCACTATAAGCCTTGGGCAACTATCCTCACTGTTAAAAATTAATGCCTTATTTCCAGTCTGAGTTTGTCTAGCTTCAGCTTCCAGCCATAGGATCCTGTTATACCTTTGCCTGTTTGACACGAGTTCATTATGAAATATTTGTTCCTTGTGTAATACTTAGAGACTGTAAACAAGTCACTTCTTAACTTTCTCTTTGTTAAGATACATAGATTGAGCTCTTTGAGCATCTTGTCTAATCTTTTAATCATTCTTGTGGCTCTTCTCTGAACCCTCCAATTTATCAGCGTCCTTCTTGAATTGTGGACACCAGAACAGGACACACTATTCCAGCAGCAGTCACATCAGTGCCAAATACGGAAGTAAAATAATCTCTCTACTCCTAAATACATGCACTCTATCACTGACCTGCACCCCCCAAACTGCAGCTATAGCCCCCAAAATTAAGCTAGTTCAAATGTTTCTAAAATATAGAAAGACACACTAAAAGGATAATGACAAGTCAAATGTGGTGTAGAATAATCCTGTAACATATTATTCTTAGTATGGGTTTATCTAGATAAACATTTAGTTTGCAGCAAGTTTGGGTGTAAATCTACCCAACACCAGCCTGCTACGCTAAGTATCAGCGTGGGTCCCGCTGATGTACACTAACAGTTCCTAGTGCACTTTGATCTACTCTCCTTTCAAAGTGGGGTAGACCAAAGCATACTAAGGAACCATTAGAGCATGGCAACAGAGTCCACACAAACACTTTGCACATGGCAGGTTAGTGCGAGGTAGGTTTATACCCTAGATTGTCATGAACTGAGGGTTCATTTACACAAGCCCTAACTGTAAGAACAAAATTCCTAGGAAGGTTGTGGTTTTTCTCTATCTCCCTAATAACTCCTTCAGCATTTCATTTGGACAACCCGCCCTCCCCTCCCCCCCCACACATATCCACTACAACTTTCTTTAGGGACCCCACAGGGCTTCAGTTTTGGCAACCTCCTCTTCTCCCTCTATACCTTGTTTCTGGGTGATTTCATTTGCAAACATGACTTAACTGATGACTTATAGTTCACTCTCTGCACTCATTGACTTTTCTTCTTCTGGTCAAAATAAAATTGTGGGCTATCTTTCTGACATCTCCTTGCAGATGTCTAGCCATCAGCTTCAGTTTAATAATGCCAAAACAAAACCTCTAATCTTTTCCTTCAAATCCTCTCTTCTCTGAGTCACTGTGGACACTACCACCAACCTTCCGGTCTCTCACCCTCATAACCTGGGTCCTGTCTTTGATCCACCTCTCTATATCTTTATATCCAGGCAGTTTTTAAATCTTGCTACTGCTTCTTAGATAACATCTTTAGGATCTGGCCTTTCCTCTTCATCCACACAGTTAAAGCTCTTATCTGGAACCTCATCATTTCATGTCTCCAATATTTCAACCTCTTTTCTCTGACACTGACAAATCCCATCTTACCCCACTTCTACCTCTTCAAAAACAGAATATTTCTCTGACTCATTTCAAGCATGTCATCGCTCTCTTTTCATCCCTCCACTGGCTCCCCATTCACTGCATCACTTTCAAGATCTTTCAAAACATATGCCCACCCTATTTATCATCTCCCTGTTGTGATGTTGACTTTTGCTAGCACTCTCCCAATGATGCCAGTCTCCATCATCCATTTGTAAATTTTCCAACAAGCCCCTTCTCTCTTTCTGCCATGTTGGTTGTAGCTTCCTCATTGCACTCCCTCAAATCTCTTTCCTTAAAGTTATCCTCTGCCATGATGCCTACAAAAAACTCAAAAGTGGTTAGACAGTTGGTGTGCTGCAACAACTGTTTATCATGCTAACTATCGTCATCTCATTGTTACATGGTTTTCCCCAAGTCCCCATCTGAGACTCTAAAAACCAGATTTTTAAATGTATCTAGATATCTTGCTACCATGGGTGTTAGATGCCAAAATACCTATAGAAATCTAGCCCTACGCTCTTCGGGGCATTGGCTGCTTTTTGTTAGGTATCTACACAGTGCCCAACACAACAAGGTCCTGATGCAAGATTGTGGCACAAAGGCATTACTGGAATACACATTATTAACAACAATAATAATATGCTCTTCAGCACAAATATTTCATAGGGAGAATGGATTATAAACTTTTTGATAGAATCAGCCTTCTGGGAGTTCTTTGTATAATCACTGATGAGTATTCTAAGCTCTTACTCCAGCAAGTCAGTTTTCTTCAGTTCTAATGATGTGGCTATTAGCAGAGAGTGAAACCAATAACCTGGTTATGATTATTCCCATTCAGACTGGAAAACCTTTAATTACCATATAGATAAAAGTAAATACACTAATTTGGTACTGTCTTGTGTCCTGCCTGCTGGGATGCAGCATACCTAGACCTATACTTAAGAAGCTATGTGTCAGATGGGTCTGCTTCAGAATATCTGACCATGTGTTAATTATATGTAGAAACTGTAAGAGATATCATAAAAACTGGTGCCAACATTTTCAGAAATGGCCTTCAATTTTGCATGCCTGAGATGCCCTAATCTTTCTTTTCAGAGGTGCTCAGCCCTGACAACTTCTACTAACTGCAACTGGAGAAATGTGTACTCAGCACCTCTGAAAATCAGGCCAAAGATGTCCCAAGTTAGGTACCCAAAATAAGAGGCCACTTATGAAAATTTTGGCCTAGATGGATGGTCAGATTTCAGAACTAGACAAAGTCAGTTACTGAATGACAGGTAGGAATATGCATGCTACATTTAGAACACAGGAAAAAAAAAGTATTTTAATGCCATATTTAAAATAAGTAAGTGCATCTAAAAATGTAATTGACAATATTAGCTAGCACTTATAAAGCGTTACCCCTTTATACAAAAAAACTATGCAAATGTTAATTAACTCTTACAAAGGCTCTAAAAGGGACAAAAATACTTACCTGTTTTACAGATAGAGAATACAGACTCAGGTGTTAAGTTAAATCTTGTCACTTCCTAAATTCTGTAATCATGACAAGTTTTTCCAGTGCTATGTTCTGAAGCACACTAGTTCACTATTTATTAACATAAAATTATTTGTTGCAATAAGACTAGAGTCTGTACGTTAAAATGCTAATTTAATCATTACAGGTGGACTTTTCAAAAGCAGGGAGGATTGGGCTTAACTCTGCTCTCCCATTAAAGTCAGTGGGAGTTTTACTGCAGAGAGTTAGGCCAATGCAGTTTTGAAAATCCCATCCTAAATTGATATTTGGTTTATTCTAAAAGGAAAATGAATAGAACAATGAAATATAATATAAATGGTAATACGTATTTATACAGACCTTGCATTTGGTAGCTATATGGTGCCTGTCCTGGCTGAGGAGTGCTAAAGCTTGTACCATAGCTTAGAAATCCTGTCTGTCCAGGTGACTGCGATTGTGACAATCCACCTTCTGTCTTGATGCCTGCCCACAATGCACCTAAATCAGTTAGTGATAGCAAATCTATTTGTTCATATTCAAAAACTGACAGAAAATAAAACCACATAACTAGCAGTACTTTAAACATACACCTAGTCAGCAATCGCTGCCTGCATTTTTATAATGATGCTAGGGGTATGCGCAGTGGAGGCAAAGGAGAAGCTGCATGTAAAATGAAAGTTTCCCCAGGGACAGTTTCAGCTCAAAACTGTGATTATTAAAAATCAAGGATCGCCAGAGAAATGAATATATGGCAAGTTGCCCTTTCCAGAAAGTTACATAATTTTTATTCATTTCCTGCCAACTCACTCAAAAGCTAACATTTCCATAAGTTCATGAATTTCATAGATGGCAGAACACCAATTTCATATAGTTTCAATGAAGTGTAACATAACCCACTCCTTTTCATTACATAACTATTGAGATTTGCTTTGGGCAATATTTATGGATAAAGGATCAACAGTCATACATTTAGGTTACACAGTTCCAACGAGACTTTTACAGATATAAAAAGAAAATCCTCTTTAAAAAGTGATTAAATTAGGCCTATTACCACATAATATGCATTTTGAAAGTTGGTATGTATTGTAAAATATATACTGTTTTTAACCAATAGACCAAAATAGACATAAAGGATGCTAAATATGCCTTAAGGAAGACCTTTCAAACAAGGAGACTACAGCGAAGCCTCATTAATCTGCACAAATGATGGGGAAATCCATTACAAATTATGCTCTAACTAACAAAATTCAGCCTGATCCAAAGTCAACTGAAATGGAAAGACTCGTACTGACCTGAATGGGCTTTGGATCAGGACCTAAATGAATACGCAATAAATATCAAGTATTTGGACACCATAGTTTAATTTTAGCTATTAGTGATATTTCATAATGCATATTTTAAAAAAATAATAGCCTTAGAAATATAATAGCAATATGAGTAATGTAAGTCTTAGATCTTATTGCAGCATTCTCTGATTACCTCTTTGCTCAGAGGCCATCATTATTTGGGGTGAATTATAAAGTGTGGATGAGTAGAACTCTTTTGTAGATGACAAACTATATATCCATTTACTTTTTGGTTCAAGTTTTAAAAACTGAAGTCCTCTATGATGTATGAAGGCGGGAGGTACAAAAAGTCATTACACATGTACAATATGCATTTATATGCCCAACACAATTCTACATGCATGGCTGCATATTTTTCATGTGCTCCTGAGACCCTATTTTGAAATTATGACCCTTCACTTTTTTATAATTTCTTCTACATAACTGCCAAAGTAATTTGTGTTTAAATAAGAGTTGTTTCCCCTTGCTGTTCCCCTTTCGCTTCTACTTCACCCTGCAATTAAATCATAATGATGAATCTGACACATGGTCCCACTGTGAAACTTTCATTTTTATAGTGTTGATATCAACAATTCCTAGGGACATTATCCTCCTCTTTCATAATTCAAAAGACCTTTGTAATCCTCATTTGAATTTCTTTTTTTAAATTAGTTTAAACTGAGATCAAGTTTAGAAATTTTAGCTCCTGCTTCAACTCCCAGCTTCTGAGTGTGTGCTGGGAGCATTTCTCCCAGTTCATGCCTCCTTCCAACATGAGGACAGACAAGGGACATAGCAGGTAGAAAGTAAAAGGTGGATGCCAATTGGAAGATGATGTGCCACTGACAGCTTCCAATTCTGCAAACTTCTAAGGACTAAGGAGAAGAGTCTCACCTCCCGACACCCCACAACTCCTTGTCTGCTTTTCTTCAGTGGCTTTACCTACCAGCTTTTCATACACCCTTACCTTCTCTTTTTCTCTTCACTAGCCCAGACGTGCAAAGAGAGGTAAGGTGGAGGGGTGTATGAATCGGGATCAAAGGGGAGAAGAAACTGGTTAATGAAGACTTTACAATATGCCACTAAGGAAACACAGGCAGACAGCGGTAGAGTGTCTCAGGAAATGAAAAGCTACATTTCTCCAGCCTCCTCAGTCGCTTTGCAGAACCAGAGCCAGCAGCTCCCTAGAAGCCACTTGTCAGTGGTATATCCTTCCATCCCACTTCCTGCTTCCATGATTTCAGCATGGTGAAGATGTGGGACGGGGGAAAGAGAGAGACTAGGCCTTTGCCTAGCAGATACTTAAGTACGGCTCTGAGTGGTGCTTCCTGTGCCTTCAGAGCAACACCTTTTGAATAACTGCACATATTCTCACTTTCTAATCAATGGTTGTGAATAGGCCTCATCTACTCTAACTGAATGGATTTTGTTTACACCTACCCTCCCCATTGTTGTTTCTTACCCTTGGATGTATATATATACCGCCTATCTGATTTCTATTTCATGCATCTGATGCAGTGGGTTGCAGCGCACGAAAGCTTATGCCTGCAGAAATTTGATAGTCTTTAAAGTGCTACAAGACTCTCATTGTTTTTGCTGTATACAGATTAACACGGCTAACCCTCTGGAACTTTTTGCCTCAATCAAGGAGCTGAGAAAGGGCTGGGATTTTAATTTTCAACCTCAATTAAAAGTGACATAAAATTAATAAATTCTAACTGGAATTTTAGAGAACATAGTCTTTCAAATTTTGACAAGTCTTTTTTGGTACGTCCCTGGCCAGCTGTACACTATAAACTTACATTGGTATAACTACATCACTCAAGGGTGTGAAAAATCCCCACCCCTTAGAGACGCAGTTATATCGACCTCACCCCCTTGGGCTTTTCCCGTCGACATAGCTACTGCCTCTCACGGAAGCGGATTAACTACACCGATGGGAGATGCTCATCTTCACAGTAGCCTCTTCACAAAGCACTGCTGTGCTGCTGCAGTGTGTTAAGTGTAGATCTGCCCCCAGACGTTAAAAAAAAAAAAAAAAAAAAAAGAGAGAGAGAGACCTAAAAAGCAAATTTTCTCCTTTCAGATGAGCAACATTTATGCTAACTCTGCTATTTTGCTCATTCTACAAGTATTGGAACCCCAAGGCATAGAGAGAGAAAAAGACAAAGCACACACCAGAAAATGGGATCCATCCACAGACCCAGGAAGAGAATGTTATGTATAATAAGGCTCCAATCCTGCTTGCTTTGTGCACATGAGCAGTCCAATTGTCTTCAGTGTGATTGCTCATGTGAGCACAGACTGCATGACTGGGGCCTAAAGATGTACCTAAATGTAACTGTACACAAGGAAATACTCATATCAACTCCCACAGTAGGTGTTCTTTTTAATACTACTATTAAACAACAAGATACATAGATAAAAGAACCTAGGTCCACGTAGGTGGACATGTAGGAAAATAAAAAAGGCAATAAGACATATGACTTAACCAGTTTTTCAGTTGTAAAAAGAAGTTATGTAATGCAAAATGTGCAAGACAAAACTAACCAAAGTCCTAGGCACTGTGGATGGATGCGGCAGAAAAAAAAGCAAGAGACTAGTAGCCAACTCAGCTAGTAGAGGCCAAATAGAGCAACTCACATACAGAGCACTGGCGATAGGGAGGCAGCTAAATTAAGAGGTTGTAATCCAGGCCCCATTGAAGTCAATGCAAGTTTTACCACTGACTTTAATGGGGCTAGGATTTCACACAGAAGAACCAAAGGAACAAGATAAGCAACCGCCTGGGCTGCCCAAGCCACCAAAGATAGCCAAGGACCAAGAGAGGTCTCAAACAAGAGAAACATACATTTACAGTATATGTCAGAAAAAATACATTATCACCAATGAAAATATATTTTAAATATTATACAAATGAAATATTTTAGATGTTTAAAATATGCAGAAAAGAGCTGAAATATAATAAATATATTTATAGCCTTTGGTTTTTTTTAAATATATATCAACATATGCACTACACAGAGGAACAATGTAAAAAATGCAGTTGGATTACATATCATCATACTGTCAGCGTTTTAGAGTTTTAATGGCATTTACTTCAATTTCCACCACTGCAGAATTCCAAAACTACTCAAATTAAACTTCTTGGGTCTGATCCTCAGCTGATATAAATCAGAAGAGCTTGATCAGTTTCACTGGAACTACTCTAATTTATACCAGTTGAGCATCAAGGCCTGTAATTATCAATTTATCCTTGTATGTACATGGATTGCACAATTCTTACTGAAGTCAACAGGAGTTGGAGAGGGCAGTACTAGCTCCTTAAATCTTACATTTCCCCTTTGTCCATTTCTATCATAAATGAAACATTTGATGAATGCATCTCTTTCCGATCAATTCCCTTGGTTTCTATTAAGGGTAGCATTAAAAAACCCAGAAATAAAAGATAATAATAAATATTCCACGGGAGGTTAGAATAGTTGATATGGATTTGTCTCAGTCAAATTTGTCATGTACATTTTTAATTAGTCTCCAGTAAATTATATTAAGTATATTAAGCTTTCCCCATCTCAACAAAAGGGAACTGAATGTACATATTTTACTACAAACATGCACATGAACAGTTGTCATATTATACCCAGAGAAAACACTTTCTAAGGCTCCGACAGCTTTCTGGGTAAAAAAATTTTACCCCAAAATTAAATAATATTGATACCAACTCTTACTCACCATATGAAGGGATTCCATAGGGCTGGCCTGGCTGTGGGTATGTGGCATAAGCGGTAGCTTGCTGCATCCCTGTCGTAAACTGCGTCTGCCCATATGCCGCCATAGTTTGTGAGGAAGGGGTAGGAAGAATATGTGGATATGGTCTGCTATTGATTACAAATGACAGAAAATAGCATTTGTAATAGACATACAAGTCCTTGTGTTAACTGACAGCCTTATTATAGTTACTTGATTAACACACAGTCATAGACTGCATGAGAGAACAGAAGCTCTAAATAATCTTTAAAATACAAACTTTACTCCAATAAAATCACACATGTTCTCAAAAACAATCTTTGGGTTCAGCTGTGATTTAACAGATTAACCCAATTAAGATGCTAAATGAGGTTAAAATCTGCTCATTTATTCAATTAATTATTATTTAAAGAAGATATCTTACTTGGAAGGATAAATCTGTGGTGGGGAGAACTGATGAGTTTGTCTTGGGCTGAAGCCACTGCTTCCAATTGCTGCACCAAGGAGAAAAGAAAGCACATCCAAATGTAAACACACATATCTAAGCTAAGGATTACTTTTTGCTAACAGAATTTCAGTTTTAAGTAAGTCCAAATATCATTAATATTTTGACTTATAAAAATAATGTTTTAATACCAATTAAATACCATATACCAATACAGGAATGTTCAATATTAAAATTAAATGCTTGATTAAAATTTTCAAATTCTAAATTGCCCCTCTTTGTACAACTCCAGAGCAATTAATTATTTTTGCTTGCAGGCAGACAACATTTTTAAGGGAAACAAATTATTCTCAAATGATTGCCAATGGAAATCATTTCCTTCCACATTTTCGAAGGTTTATGATACTTCAGCACAATCTTTTATTAATGTTAAAATATCATAGAATCATAAAAATGTAGGACTGGAAAGGATCTCAAGAGGTCATTTAGTCCAGCTCCCTTCACTGAGGCAGAACCAAGTAAACCTAGACCACCCTGACAGGTGTTTATCTAACCTGTTCTTAAAAACCTCCAGTGATGGGGATTCCATAACCTTGGAAGCCGATTATAGACCTTAAGTACCCTTATAGTTAGAAAGTACTCCTAACATCCAGCCTAAATTTATCTTAGTGCAGATTAAGCCCATTACTTCCCTCAGTCTGTCTCAAGACTAAGTAAACCTAGTTTTTGTAACTCTTCCTCATGGGTCAGATTTTGTTGCTCTCCTCTGGACTCTCTCCAATTTGTTCACATCTTTCTTACAGTGTGGTGTCTAGAATTGGACATAGTACTCCAGCTGAGGCCTCATCAGTGTCAAGTATAATGGGACAACTACCTCCTTTGTCTTACATACAAAACTTCTGTTAATACACCCAGAATGAAGTAGCCTTTTTCAAAACTGCATCACATATTCAATATTCATATTCATATTAATAATTCATATGACTTATATTCAATTTGTGATCCTCTATACCCCCCATATCCTTTTCGGCAGTACTACCACTTAGCCAGTTATTCACCACTTTGTAGCAGTACATTTGATTTTTCCTTCCTCAGTGTAACACTCTACACTTGTCTTTTATTGAATTTCATCTTGTTGATTTTAGACCAATTCTCTAATTTGTCAAGGTCATTTTGAATTCTAATCCTATCTTTCAAAGTGCTTGTGACCCCTCGAAGCTCGGTGTTATCCGCAAATTTTATAAGCATATTCTGCACTTCATTATCCAAGTCATTAATGAAAATGTTAACTAGTACCAGGACAGACCCTGGTGGCACCTCACTAAATACATACTCCCAGTTCGACAGCAAATCACTGATAACCACTCTTTGAATATGATCTTTCAACCAGTTCTGTACCCATTTTATAGTACTTTCATCTAGACTACATATCCCTGGTTTGCTTCTGACAATGTCATGTGAGACTATATCAAAAGTCTTACTACAATCAAGATATATCGCTTACACAGCTTACCTCCTACTCCTAGGCCAGCAACCCTGACAAAGAAGGAAATTAGTCTGGTTTGGTGTTATTTGTTCTTGACAAATCCATATTAGCCATTATAACTTTATTATTTCCTAGGTGCTTACAAATTGATTGTTTAATAATTTGTTCCAGTATCTTTCCAGGTATCAAAGTTAGGCTGACTGGTCTATAATTCCCCTGGTCCTTTTTGTTCCCCTTTTTAAATATAAGCATTTGTTGTGCCCTTCTCCAGTCCTCTCAGACTTTACGTTCTCCATAAGTTTTCAGAGATAATCACCAACAGCTCTGAGAATGAATGCTTCAGCTGATTCCTTATGTACCCTAGAATGAATTTCATCAGGCCCTACTGACCTGAATATATCTAACTTCTCTATAATCTGTTCTTTCCCTATTTTGGCTTATGTTCCTTCTCCCTTGTTGTTAATACTAATTGTGTCAAGTATGTGATCACAATTCACCTTATAGTGAAGACCAAAGCAAAACAGGCATTAAACACCTGAGCCTTCTTGATGTCATCCATTATTAGCCCTGCTTCCCCACTAAGTAGAAGACCTACACTTTCCTTCATCTTTCTCTTGATCCTAATGTGTTTATATAACTTCTTATTGTCTTTTGTGCTCCTTGCTAGGTGTAATCTCTTTTATGCCTTAGCCTTTCAGATTTTTGTCCCTCTATGCTTTTGCTATTCTTTCATACTCCGCCTTAGCAATTTGTCTAAGTTTCCACTTTTTGTATTCAAAGATCTGTATTTTATAACAAAGTTTTAAGTATGTTTCCTGTTGAAAACATACAGGTAACTTCGTAGCATGTGCCTCTTTTTAAAATAATTCTGTAATAGATAGGCTATATTACATCTTTCACATTTATCTTCTTTCCTTGCACTATCTACTTTTTCTAATATATTTTCAGACTTTGATAACTTTCAGTATTTCATAAAGATGTCATCATGAAATAGCATATTGTCTTAATGAAACACTGTTAAATGTGTAAGGCCAACAAATTAACCTAACTTGACAGGTATATTTTTTCTGAAGTTCACAGATTAAGAGCTCCAAGTAGCTATTTATGACCCCACACCCAATTCCTGTTAACACAGGAGTTTTAAATCCATAAGACCTTTAACTAGATCAAATACTTTGTGACTTTTCAGGGCACTAAAGAGAAAGGAGGTTAGCTATGCATTTGTGTGTTGGGACTTCTGCTCATCATTATAGTATAAAATGCAAGGCCATGAACTTTGGAAGTGTATTAGCTGGACACAGGATGACTATAAGCTACCAATGTGATGTAACCATGAAAAAAGCAAATGTGATCCTAAATTGCAACAGGTGAGGAATTTCTATTAGAGGTAAGAAAGTATTAAGGCCATTGTACAAGGCACTGGTAAGACCTGATCTGGAATACTGCATACAGTGCTGTTCACCCATGTTCAAGAAAGAGGAATTCAAACTGGGACTGGTGCAGAAAAGGTATACTAGGATGATTAGGAAACTGAAGAGCGTATCTTACAAGAGGATACCAAAAGACCTTGGCTTGTTTAGCAAAACGAATTCTGAAAGGGGATGTAATACATCAGAGGGAGGGAGAAGGCTATTTAAACTAAAAGACAATAGTGGCGCAAGAACAAATGGGTATAAACTGGCTATGAGTAAATTTAGGCTAGAAACCATTAGAGCAATGCGGTTCTAGAACAGCCTCCCAATAGCAATAGAGGGGGCAAGCAACCTAACTAGTTTTAAAATGGGGCTTGATAAATTTATGAACAGGATTATATGACAATTATAATATAAAGATAGTAGAGGACTGGACTCAATGATCCAGGAGGTTCCTCCCAGTCCTATGTCCCTATTCTTTTCAGATATTCCAAGAAGAAAACTGCCTTCTCTCAGATTACTATTTGGGTTCCCCTTCTTCTCTATGCCCAAGATCTGTTTTGAGTCCCTCACTAGGAAGAGGTCAATTTCAGGTTGTGAGACCACTGTAAAATCTTTCCTGGCATCAGCCAACCAGAAAATTACACACCTATTGTCAGGTACTTGAGATCAAATAGAGCATGTACAATGCACCACCTGATATTATTTCTGAAGACAATCAAATCAGAATCTGATTTTGTCCCTATGAATCGTGCAGATTTGTTCTCAGCACTACAGAATTATTTCTGAGTGACCATTACCAAGAAAGACAACAAAGAAAATTTTTCTCATCTTCCCTTATCTTTATCTCATTTGTCCCAAGCCCAAACTAAATACACCTCAGCTGTATAATCTACATGATATATATTTACAAGAATCTCTGTAAATAATTTACAGTCTAAGAGTGTTCTCATGCACTGTGCTTTCAAACAGCTGTGAAAAAATGGAGATACAGAATTAAGACAATATCTTTCAGAGCAGTTAATGAATTGGCACCCGAGTCTGCCAAGGATTGTTAAAGCCCATATGATGGGTTCAACTGTTCCCCGCATCCATGTACAGCATAAGCTGTCATAGAATCAGTTATATCTACCCAATCTGGTGCAGGCCCAGCATAAAGACATAGAGGATCAATACAACAGGGCTCTGTTCTGTTACACCCTTCATCTTACCTCCAACATATCCCTCACATGCGCCCTACACTGGTGAAGGGTGAGTGTGCAATATAGAAGTGTGCGATCTAGAAGTTGCCTCTCTTGGGTTTATGCCAGTTAACAGTTACCCTCCACCAGAGAATTGTTTGCTGGCCAGCTACAGCCAGAATCTATCCTCTTTGCCCTGTTTGAGTGGTTTAAAAGGGATGGAATGTAATGTACAACCAATTCCTATCCCTCTTAAGTTCAAAATGTTGAGTTTAGATCTCTGAATGTACTTGCAGATATTACAGGCAGTTGTTGCCTGATCTTCAGGATATCAGCACACACATCTGTGGCCTACACCAATTAAGACACATTATTTGGTTAATTTTTAAAGTGAATCTTTAAAGTCAACATGAGTCTGCAATCATCACTATAATCACTATAGCTTTACTGCACCTCTCTGCAATCATGATTGTAATTTATGAGTTCAGAATTAGGTCCAAATTCCGCACGAGAAAGACAGTAATATATAAAGAACAGTGTTAATTCACATATTTTGGATTAATTTGCATCCTTTTCCCCTCCTTTTAGAGACCTATTGGCACAAATGGCAAATGTAAATAACTGCACATTATGGGGAATAGCCAGAATTCATGAGGCATCATAAAGATAAGCAAGCAAGGAGGAGGATTTCAGACTTTCATCTCATTTACAATGCAAACGAGATCATGCAGATGTGTATCTGATAGCCATCAGAAAACAAAAACACACAAAAAGAATTTGGGCCATAATACTGTCCTAATCCTGAAAGGAGCTCCCAGTGAAGTTACCCAGGGATATCAATGAGCTGATCTCGCATTCTTTATTCATGGAAAACTCCCATTGACTTTTGCCTGAGTAAGGTGTGTAAGATCAGGCCCAATGGAAGGTGTGACCTACACAACCTTTTATTTTTAACTTCTGCAGACAGTATTTAGACTGTAAGAGGGGAAGAAAACTGAAAGTGAAAAATATCTTTATTTATTCCTTACCTGATCCTGAGAAATTGTCTAAAGACCCGTCTGCTGTAGTCGTAGCAATCTCACTGCTGCTCATTGGTTCTGTTTTAACTAGAAATATAAATAATACATATTCTACATGCTCCTAATATTCGTGCACACATACACATGCACACACGTTATTCACAAAATACCACTAAAACACAACCTTCTAACAAATACCTGTATTTTTCATTTTATACACACACGCACACACACCTACCTTTTTCTGTCCCCAAGGAATAAGAGCTACTGTGACAAACTAGAAGATATCACCATGGATAGATCAACCAATGAGTCCCCATGAAACTTTGGGCACCCTTACAGTTCTTAATCCTTTAGAAATAACATATCTATAAGGGTATGTGTTAAGACCAATTCAGTGAGTCACTCTAGGTTGCAGAAGTAAGTGTTCAGAAATTATTTGAATGAGACACAAACTGAAGCACTCTCTTAATAGATTTCTTCTAAGGTTGGCTGAAAACCTTTTGCCCAAAATATTTTTGATGGAAAATTGGGTTTTCAACCAAACACAATTTTTTCATGAAAAGTGTCTGCTTTCATCTGAAAATTTCAGTAGTTTGAAGAACTGAATATCTAACAACTGATTTTTTTTTCAGCCAAAACCCAAATTGTTTCAGTATTCAAATTTTCTTTGGAAAAATCAGAATTTTCCATGGAAAATTTAGACAAACTTTTTCCTTCAATTTTCACTGAAATTTTCCATGGAAAAAATCCCTATTTTCCAACCAGCTCTAATTTTCCTTTCTCAAAGTAGAATTCTGCTCTGAAAAGGGATTGTATGAGAATGACAACTTCTTACTCAGCAACTCTGTCCTGTGTAGGCATGCAGCTATGTTGCTAGTTACTTTGTTGACAAAAAGGTTTTTACAATTTTTTATTTTGGTTTGCATGGCAGAGCCAACACAGATTTTTGAGAACAAAAGAGCTAGACTCTCTTCTGGCTCATGCTTCATCAACAGAATTATTATTCCTACCCTCAATTATTGCACTGCAACCTCACTTAGTGCCCACTTCCTCAAACGGTGGGCACAGATCTGCCCTTAATTTAGCATGGATGTAGATATGGGCAAAACTTAAAGGCAATGGCTTGCACAAGAAATCATTAAGACAACATAAGCAACCCTACAATGCCATTTCATCATACAAGCCTTTCCGAGTACACCACACTTTCAGCAACTACATTTATATCTTAAGCCTTGAATCCCAGGCAAAAATGATTTTGCATGGGAATTGGAACTGTCATTGGCAGGAATCCATGTGGCGCTTGCAAACTGGGCAGGGGTCTACTCACATATCTTTCTTTTTCTCTGTCCTTAGATCAAATCCCCATGAGATTGCCTATCTCCCATTTCCCCAACCATGACGAAAGTGGTGTAGGTATAGGTGCATGTTAGTGCAACTGTGTGATGTAATATAATTTATTCAGGGGCGAATTATTAGACTGACAGAAGGGGGCCATCCTTTCCAGACCAAACCCCTAGCTCTCTGGGCATGCCTTTTTCCCTCTTATTTGACCTTGGCCAAATGATCTATCACTAACCCCTCAAGCTTCTCCTTCTCCCCGGTTAATCTCTCTTTTCACTCCCATACAGGGTTCTTTGCCTGTAATCCCAACCTCATAGAAATCCACATCAGGCTCATGAGAGTTTATAAAGTCTAGGGCACTCATAGTTCAACTCCCCCACTACTTTTAATAACTAAATGATTCCACCCAAAAAAAAATCCCCCTTACTAGTTAAAGGGAGGGGAAACAGAGGCAGAAAGACAATGACTGCCCCACGGTCACATGATCAATGGCAGAGCCAAGAATAGAACCCTGGTCTTCTGAGTACACGTATCAGTCCAATTCCCAATCCACTGGACCATGCTGCCTCTCTACATGGTATGCACGTGTCCCTCTATGTATGATGATGTCACTCTCTACCCCACCCAATAGATTGTGACTCTTCCTAGCCCAATTTTCATAAAGCAGTTATGCTCACCTGAATGATGCTGGAGGCTTTGTTCTCTAGTTAACAAATGGGGTGGGGAAAAAAGAAAAGAAAAAGCTGAACCCATCTTGGGAGCTGCGATAGATGGAAGCTAATTTACACGAGCACTGTTTCCCCCAGCTCCTCCGCTGTTCACTACTGTGGAGCTCATTCTGTCCCTCTCTGGCCTTGTGGAATAGAATAACCTTCTTCCCAGAGATGGGCCACTGCATTGCTGGCATCTGCAGCAATTCAGGTGCTCTCATGGTCCAGAGATCTAATATATCATTTCTTCTAGAGAGTGCCTTTTTGGAGGAATATTAATTTTCTAACGGAAAGAAAATGCCATAGTTACTGTTGAAGTAAAAACCTGGTTCATATCTCCTGCTTGCATTTCATCTGGATTTCATATTTTTGTTACAGTGTCATTAAAGTGAAAAGCTGATCAGTCTAGCTTCACCCTCTGACTTAACTGCAATATTTTACTGTAATAACTTTTAGGGTTGAAAAAGTCTAACTATTTCTAAAACATATAATGCTTCCTGAAATAAAGGAGAAACAAATATGTAACATATATTGTAGCTGCATGGTCTAAGCAGGAAATGTAACACTAACTGATGACTGAAGCACTCAGAAATTTTTATACAAATTACCCCAAATTACTCTGCTATCCATCCCATCTCAACTGTTCTGTTTCTTGCATATATGAAAGACAAGAAAGTGTGGGTGCACAGAGTTCCTGATTTGGACTCTCATTTGTAAGTGTAATTTACACATAAGCTTTAATATATCTTTATTAGGAAGAATCATGATGACTTGCACAGAGCTTCATGCTGTACTTAATCAGTAATTTGATGGTGATGAATAGGAATTGAAGAGCCTTCCTCCCCCAAGCGGCCACAGTTTTATCAAGGTGCCAGCAAGTAATTGCGTACTTTGATCTGCCTGGGACCTAAGAAAGTATTGGTGGAGGCTCATAGTTTGTTATGCAAAGAAATAAATTCAGACATGATAGAGTAGCATTCCATCCTGCAGAAATCACTTACAACCAGCCATGGATTCTGACTGCAGAGAGGGCTGTCCAACCCATCCAAAAGACAAAGCGACCTACTGAATAGCGAATGCTCCCCCAGAAACTCAAAGAGAGAAGCGAGAAGAGTTTAGGAGATGAACTGGGAATAAAAGGTACAAACAAGAAGTGTAACTCTTTCAGAACACTGCTTCACTGATCTGTGTCTATCAAGTGGAAATATGGAGCTGTCTAAGGAAGCAAAACTCTGGAAAGTCATGGTACTTTAATCTGTTCATAGCAAATACAGTACCACCCTTCCTTACAGAATGTGCTATTTTTTCCCTGTTGCCTAATAAATGTTTCCTAAATGCGCTGCAGACTCTAGTTTCTCTACTTCTCTCTCATACATCAAAGTATCTGCAAGCTGCTCTAAGCCTTCACAGTATGTCACTGAGCAACCAGTGGGACTGGCACCACAACAATGCAGAACTTTATGCAAGTTTTCCAGGATGATTTTTAACAATGTGTTCAATTGTAAGAGAGGGAAGAAAGAGGGACTGGCTGACAGTTCCCACTGATGTTGCTCAGTAGCTATAATTGCATGTTAAGCTAGTAAATAGAGGAGACACTACTATTCACTAAGATATATTTTGTTTACTATCACCTCAATCAACTCCACCACTCAGGGTATGTCTACACTGCAATGTAAGCCCAGGGTTTGAACTCAGGCTCTGGCCTATTCTGTCTACACACAAATTGCACTAACCCAGGGCTCAGTGCTAGGGGGTTGGAGAGTCACAGGGGGATGGAGAGTCTGAGTCAAGACAGGACCCAAGGTTCAAGCCCTGTTGCAGTGTAGACTTGTGCTCTGGGAGTCTGCCAAAAGTCCCGTGGGCTTCTTTGTCCTCTGGCCAGTCACGTTTGGGGGACAATCAAGTTTTCAGACACAGTGCAGCATGAACAAAGGGCTAGACCAGCTACATTTTGGGAAGGCACTAGGAAGTCTGGGACATGGGCAGCTGCACTCGAAGCTGAATAATGCAGCCTAGACACTAGAATCTCAGGCTGGAATGAGAGTTCAACAATTCCTAACCTGGGGTTACAAATGAGTGTAGATGCTCAAGTCCTAGGTTAACAAATCCAGGGTCTGCTAAATCGAGTTCTACTAACCCTAGGCTTACATATCTTTCAAGGGCACAGCTCCAAGGTCTTTTCAGAAGTGAAATATTATCCCTCCTTCTTCACGGAGAGGGCACATATCTGAGTTGCTGAGTTTTTATGCTGGTAAAACACCAGTGGCACAAAGCTTCACTAAAACAGAGGTAAAGCAGATCCAGGCTATTAGTAGGAGTTCTAGGAATAGAACCCAGATGGGTTCTTTGCTGCAAAGATCCCCTGCTAAGGATCATCATCATCACGCACAACTCATTTAGATTTAGGTTTGTAAATCAAAGGAATCTGACAATCTGTGCAAGTGGAATGTCTGTGCCAAATGCTCTTTTGTAGAAATTTGACTTTCCCCATTATTTCTAATGTTTTTTTTTAAAAAAGCAAAACAGAACCAAGAAAAACAAAAAACAGTCTATTAGCCAAAAGCAAAAGGCTAGCAGATAAGAGTTCAGAAAGGGGCCTCTCTCTCTCTCTCTCTCTCACACACACACACACACACACACACACACACACACACACACACACACACACACACACACACACACACACACACACACACACACACACACACACACACACACACCATGCAAAAACTGGAGGTATCAAAGCTGCTGAGGAAGCATTAGATTTGTTGCATGTTGAACGACTTTAGTTGAAGACATGTTATTTAATATAAATTAAATGGATCCTATTTGTGCATAGATATTAAAAAAGTTTATCTAGAATGGCTCATATATTAGTTTTTGAGCACCACTAAGGGAAACAGCTATAAAACACAGCCCACAAGCATTATCTGGCTCACTTGTCAAGTAACAACTATTCCAATATCACTGTTGTCACATCACAAATGCACAAATATCACACAACAGTAGGCAGTTGCCAGGTAGTAAGCACTTTTTAAAAACCTAGCCTTAACTATGGATTTAGGGAAGCTATCTTCAGGCTATTTTTAAAAATCTTGACAATAAAAAATACAAAAATTAGCATTAATGCAACATTAAGATTGCAAATTCAAGCATGCTGAAGTCAGAGGTTCCGGAAGTTCAGATCTCTACTGCAGTATGAACTTGAACATGTCACATATTTTGTATATTTAATAGGGTATAGATGACTGTATTACTGTTAGTTAATTGCAGTGTAGTTGTAGCTGTGTTGGACCCAGGATATTAGAGAAAGAAGGGGGGTGAGGTAATATCTTTTATTGGACTAACTTCTGTTGGTGAGAGAGACAAGCTTTCAAGCCCCACAGAGCTCTTCTTCAGGTCTTGGGAAGGAACTCTGAGCATCACAGCTAAATGCAAGGCGGAATTGTTAGCATAAGTCTTATTGTTTAGCATAAGTAGTTAGCACATATTGTAAGGGACCTTTCAAGATAGAGTGCCCCATTAATACTTCTGTAGTTATAGGACAAAAAGAGGGAGTTAGTGGTTACAAATTGTTGTCATAAGCCATAAATCCAGTGTTTCTCTTCAGTTCATGATTTTTAGGGCTAGTCTACATTTGAAGCACTACAATCAGTGTAGCTGCACTAGTGCAAATGTTCTGTGCCGACAGAAGAGAGATCTCCTGTCAGTATAATATATCCTCCTGTGCAATAGGCGGTAGCTATGTCAGCAGGAGAAGCTCTCCCGCCAACATAGGGCTTTCCACACTGGCACTTAGATCACTGTAACCTACATCACTCAGGGAGATGGCTTATTCACACCCCTGTGAATAAGGGAATGAAATAAATTAAACTGCCATAGGTGGTCGTGTGTACAAGCCCTTACTGTCTGTAACCCACTAACCACCTCTTTTCCTCCTATGACTATAGGAGTGTTAATAGGCCATTCTATCTTGATTGGTCCACTAGACTATGTGCTAACTATTCATGCTAAACAATCTGTTCCACCTTGCATTTAGGCCCTGTCTATACTACACGATTAGATCAATGTACGATACTTTGGGTCAACCTAGCTGTGGAAGGTCTTCACTTTCATTTGGCTCCCACCGACATAAGTGCCTCTCTATGCTGGTTTTAGTAACACCATCTCCCCAAGTGGCATAGAGTACTGGCAGATGTGCTTAGATTGATACAGTGTCAATGTAGACTAGGGATGTAAAAGGTTAACGGTGCAAATGGTCATCAGCTGTTTAAACATTTTAAACAGCTGATTACCATTTACACTGGGGAGGGGGGAAAGGAGTGGAGGCTCATGGGTTGGATCCCTGCTAGCGAGAGCAGCTGGGCAGCTCTTGCTGGCGGGAAGCGCAGAGCCCGGCACAGGGTAGCCGCAGCTGGGCTTGGCTCCCCACGAGTGGGGGGAGGCACGGAGCCCAGTGTGGACGAGGGGGGACAGCGAGCCGCAGCTGGGCTCAGCTCCCTGTAAGCGAGAGCAGCTGGGCACTCTTGCTTGGGAACCACGGAACCCGGGGGGGAGGAGAGGGGGGAGCTGCAGCTGGGCTCGGCTCGCTCCCCTTGAGTGAGAGGTGCCCAGCTACCACCGCAACTAGGCAGTGAGGAGCCAGCTCAGCATGGCTTCCCCATCCCACCCCCCAGCGTTTAACCGTTTAAATGTTCTATTTTTAGAACATTTAAATGGATTCTTAATTAAACTAATTTTTACATCCCTAACGTAGACACTGTGTTGCTTACGTTGACCGTTACTGGCTTTCAGGAGCCATCTCCCAATGCACCACACTGACAATACAATTGATACAAGCACTTCTAGTGACATGCACATCGACAGCACAAGGAACCAAGTGTGCACACACAAGTGATTTAATAACTGCAGTGGCTGTGTGCCAATGTAAGTTAGGGTGATATAATTTTGTAGTGAGGACATGGCCTTAGTTGTGATGCTCAGAGTACCGTTCCTAGACCTGAAGAAGAGCTCTGTGAGGCACAAAAACTTGTCTCTCACACCAGAAGAAGTTGGTCCAATAAAAAATATTACCGCACCCATCTTGTCTCTCTGTCAGTTAATTAACATTTATATTACATACATTAAAGAAGGACAGAATATTATTATATATATATAATATCAGAGTTACTGCAATAGTACAAACCTTAATTTCTGGAATTTCTCACTTGTGAGTGCTTGATTTCTCACCTTTAGTAATGAATTAATGCTAGTGTTTTCATTTGAAAAAAATGGAACCTGCATTCCCACCTTAACTATAAGTGAATCCTAAAACAAACATACTCTACACTCATATAGGCATATACAGCAGATACACTCTAAGACCTCGATCATGAAATCAACCCTGGCTGGCAGCCTTCTGCATCCATGTAGCACCATTGACATCATTGGAGCTCTATGGAGGCACAAACATCTGCTCACACAGATCCAGCTGCAGGATCAGGGCCCAATTTTATTTTCTTTATTTGATCTCAAGGAAATATGCCACTTTGGAAGCATTGCGACCTAATGTCTAGAACTAAAAATCAAACTTCTGAACAGCTGCTGCAAAAAAAGCTTTCCTCTCTTAGGAAGTGCCAGTTCACTTAAGGATGTGACTTTTCTAATGATTAAATTTAATTAAAATATCAGTATTAATATACCTAGAAATTAAAGAATCTTCTAATAGCACCAGCAAAAACAAAGAAAATATATTTACTGTATATTTTTTCCTTTGGTTTCTTTGACATTCCAATGCCAATTTCTGTAGCAAGTGATGCATACCATGTATCTCTCTCTATTTTTAAAATTATACTTGCAAAATATACTTTAAAAGACCCTTTTATTTTGCAGTTGCTGCCATCTGGAACAGCCTTTCTCTCTACCTCATCAGCTCCCCATCTCATTTCAAATTTAATCTGAAAATATCTTTTCTACTTTGCTTATATGTCTTAATTTCCTTCTCTGCTATAAATTATTTGGCTCTGGTACTAGACAACTGTATGTATTAAAATGTAAACATTAACATTATACATATGTAGACAATTTTCACATATAAATTATCAGATTACCAACATCCAACACTATATCAGCAGTTAATGCTGTGCTAGTAGAGATACAGGCTTTCAGTGATAGAGCATCATTCTGAAATATCATTTCATATATCCATCACTAATCATACAGCAACATTTGTTTAGTCCCACATCCTTTATATGCCCTATTCAAGTCTAAAGTTCATTTGAAAACTCAGACAACTTTCTCATTCATGGTAATTCAACTTTCTGTCGACCCAGTTATCATCCCTCATGGAGGTGGTGTTCCCACATCAAAGGAAAAATCCCTTCCATCAGTGTAGGCTGCATCCACACTACAGGATCATGCTGGTTAAGCTACAGCACACTAGCTATGTTGGTATAGTCCCTAAAGTACAGACATGGCTTTAGGCACTTGGGAGCCGAAGTCCTACTGTCAGTAGTAGTATAAAAAAGAAGTAATGGATTTCAAGGATGAATTTTCACTGTTGTGTTATTTGCCATTTTGTGAGGAAACTAAAAGAGAACACATATCTTTCTTGACATGGACTATTTACACAAATGTTAATGGGGAACAAGTTTTGAAATCTAGTTCACATGATAGTTTGGAGATAAGACCGCATCAAATTAGAGAGTACCAAATAGATAGAAGCATTCTTCCTCTGTGCCTACACTGGGAGTTAGGTCAGCATAGCTACATCACTCAGGGGTATGGATTTTTCACATCCCTGAGTGACATAGCTATGGCAACCTCAATTTTAAGTATAAACTAGGCCTAAGTAACTTTTGAAAATGAGACAGGCTTTTCAGTCTGCTAGGGATTGCAATGCTGAGAGTACCTATGCCTAAATACCTGTAAAAATCTGGGTGCAAGAGTCTGATTCTCATTTACACTGCCTCTTAACACTGCTTTGGCAATGTAAGGGATTCATAAAGGGGGTGCAAACATAATTTACACCTCTTTACTCTGCCAGAATGATGAAAAGGAGTTTTAGTGAAAAATGAAAATCAGAACCCCAATTTTTTTGATGCTTAAAAAAGAAGTGGCAAAAAAAAAGTTGTTTCATTTTTAAAAAAAGAAATACATATAAAGGTCAAGGAAACAGTTGCAACGGAAGCTATATTTGCCCTTCCATTACCCAAGTCTTGTAATGTCTGATGTAGTGAAAACTTACCGTGTTAGGCCCCAGGTCCTGCATACACCTTTACACATACTTTACTTGCTTGGGGCCACTCACAGTGGGTAAAGTTAAGCATGTGTGTAAGTATATGCAGGATCAGGGATCTTGCCATCTGACCTAGTGACCTCCCATCTACAGCAGCTACAGTCTCAGCATGGAAAATCATGTCCATGTTAGGATGTCACAAGTAATCATGTATAAGGCAATAAATAATAAATAATAATAATACCACCTAGCTCTTACTACAGCAGAATTATTATTTTCCCACAGAATGTTGTCTGCATTCATTTCCCCCTCTTCTTGAGAGTATATAATACATAACAGACACACGCCCAAGCACACAGCCAGCTAGTAGAAAGAATTCTTTAATATTAAAAAGTTATGGCATAATCACTGTACCATATATCCAAAAGCAATATTTTATATAAAAGCATTTAGGCAGCGATAAGTTACAATAACATCTAAAGTTGTAATCATGGACCATGATTCTTTTTTGAACTTTGTTATACATTTGGCCTTTGCAACATTCCATGATGAGTTCCACAGATTGACTGTGTATTGTGCGAAGAAGTACTTCCTTATGTTTGTTTTAAACCTGCTGCCTATTAATTAAGAATAAAAAGCTGATCACAACTTTGGACACTATTGTAATTTATCACTATTAGCCAGGATAGTAAGGGACATGACCCCTTGCTCCAGGCGTCCCTAAGCCTGTGACTGTCAGAAGCTGGGACTGGACAACAGAGTATGGATCACTCAATAATTGACCCATTTCTGCTCATTTCCTCTGAAGCATGTGGCACTGGCTACTGCTGGAAGACAGGATACTGGACTAGATGGACCATTGATATGACCCAGCCTAGCCATTCTTATGTTCATAATGATCATTTGAAAAGCATAGCTATAGAAACACCATATTACGTTTTTTGACTAAAAAGCAGAAGTTGAAGGTGCAATCATAGATATTCTCACAAAACACAGCCTCTTTCTTAACAAAATATCTGCGGAGCTACATAGATTTCCATTTGCAGTTATGAATCATTATATTTCTCAGTGTTGGGCTGATCCAAGGAACTCCCTGGTCAGGAAAAGTCACCATGGGCACCCCAACAGCTTTATTGATCTTGAACCCTTAATGCTTGCCTGACAGTCAAAACTGCCTTTGAGCTCAGCAGATCAATAAGGTGCTTGCCCTGCTCTAGGCACAGTTGTTACTAGAATAAAATTGACCCTTGCAGAATTATAGAAACATTAGGTCACCTAATGTATATCTCTACCAATGCAGGACTGTTGCTTGTGATTTTTACGGTCTATTTTTCAAAACCCAAGCAATGGGATTTCACGACTAATCAACTGTCAAAAAGCTTTTGCTAATATTCAAACACTGCAACTTTGACTTCTCCACTACTGGTCACATTAATCTGGGCTCCGACTGACGCACCTATCTTTTCTCCAGAACTGAAATATTCTCTTTGCTTGTGGTTAGAGAATTAGAATATCTGTCGGGGTGCTCCTAGATTATTGTCTGAATGAAGGAGGGACTAAAGCAGAGATGATTTTTAGGATGGAGATTCCACTTAATTTTTTCTCACTAAACCCACTACAGGTGATCTGGCTGTGGAGACCCTTCCTGAACATGGACAATGGCTTGTGAGTTACCCTTACTGGTCTGTAGCTAAGCTTGTCTATGTTCTTTAACTTCTGTGAATAGTGCTTAGATGTTAATGCAATTGTCCACATGATGTGACAAGGCCATCAGCCAATGACAGAGAATGGACCAGCTAGAAGCCAGAAAGGTTTGACCTTCAAGCAGGCTCTGAAGTGCTATGCAGAGAGACTCCAACCTAACAAGCCTCCTAATCAAACAAGAAGATACAGGCAGTTTCCAGGACTCATTGGAATTGGAATCAGATACTCTCTTACTCTTTGAGGTGTACATCTTTTCTCTCTTCCCCTGATAAGCAGAGCTTTTCAGAAAATTGCAACATCCAAATTGTGTTGTCTTGGTAGCTTCAATCCATCCTAAAAGGCATTAATTGCTGAAGCTGCTAAATATTTCTCTACATCATTCTCTTCTTCTGCTAAAGCAGGAACTTCTCAATCAGAGCCCAATATATAAGAATCACCCTGATTATCAAAATCTGTTTCCTGGACCTTGAGCAGCCACATAAAGAAGGAAGTTGATTTCCATGATGCTTCAGGTCCTTAAGAGATCTCTATCTTTCACTATGGAGTGGTGGTAGCTGCTCCACACTTATGGTTGGAGACATTGCCCATCACAAGTGTGATTTGAAACATCCCTACCCTCCATTAACATACCCTTAAAAAGCCCCTAATCTCCATGAAATGTCATATGGTACAGGCTAGAAGTTTACTTGTGAAGTTTAGAAAAAGGAGTTTAATTAAATATAGGGGGTTTCAGAAATGTCCCTGTCATCCACTTAAAATTTTCCATAACTTTTTGCAACATGATCTTTCACTGAAATGGTTGGCCTAGAAATTCCAAGTTTTTTTGTTGTTGGCCTAGGTTTAAAATAAGTGCCTTTTTGTGTTTGAAAGAGGATTTTGAGGAATTACAAAGAACTGGTTTTAACATATATAGAGAAATGTTTAAAATACAAAACTAAATGCATTTATATTTAAAAACATTTATAAACTGTCCTGTTTCTGATTCCACCTGATTAACCTTTGCTATCGGAGCTGCTGGGCTGAGCCAGAAGTGTCGGGGGAAAAGGTTATGAAGCTGGAGAGCAGGAAAATACAGAGGGACAGGAGGCCAGGCAGGCTAAGAGGGGGCACAGATTGGATTGGGAGGGGAGTCTCTGGAGTCATATGGAGGAGTGACACAGAGCTGTGCTGCCTGGCCTCAGAATGGAAGGTGAGCTCTTGGGGAGGTAGGAGAACAAGGGCATGGATGGGATAAGAGACTGGCAGGTGACAGAAACAGGCACAGAGGAGAGGCATAAAAGGAGGCACAGGGCTAGGGAGGGACGGCCAGATTAAGCCTGCCCAGGGCCCTAGGAACACCGTGACATGGGGCCTCCTTGGAGTAGTCATGGCAGGGGCAGCTCTCCCCTTCCTTCCAAAAGAAACAGTGGCAGTCACATGCATCTTCCTTCTCTCTCATGTGTGGAAGCAGAAAGGGGTCCAGGGTGCAGTCCATCAGTCAAGATTTATTTGCATGGGTGGATGGACTGGGCCCACTGTAATCCTCTTCCTCTGCCACACACAAAATCCTCTACTGGGATGAAACCCCAAGGGCAATGGGTCTTGCAGTTAATATCCCATTAAGATGCCTGGGGCAACTCCCCATCATAGAGCTATTGTTTTAGGCTATATGCACACAGGCAGATGTCTCTGAATCAGTTAGACTTGTTTAACCTTTACAAACTTTTCTTCACAATCATGAGGGCTAGAAACCTCAAAATATCCATGCGGTAGATGCTGGAAATGAATGAAGAGTGGAACCAGACATTCCTCAACTACCAAAGAATTCTTCATCATGGACCGTTCATCTCTCTGACTAACATCATCCACTAAACCTTAATTCTGCTCCCTATAATATACAAGATTATGTATAATGGTTAACATACCAAATTACTAAAATTTGAAAAGTCCTATTTCCTATCAAGAGATCCATTTCCTAAATATTATAAAATTAGACTACAAAATTAACCACTGCAAAAAAAAAAAGCTGCTTTAGATGCTATATTATTAAAAATACAAACCTGTAAGCTCAACATATTGTATGCTAACAGAAACCCACACCACCATATACTCAACATATTTCATAATGCCAAACAAATCAATTATTCCATTTCTGTAGATTAAAATATTCCTCTACTCCATCAACACAATCTGACATTTTACAGAACTATACATTTAATAAATAATATATAAAATAGGCATCCAGACATATATTTCTATTACAGAACAAAACAAAGAGGTAAAGTAATGGTTGATTGGACAATGTAAATTGGGTGGAGTGATAAGTGAATAAAGAAGAATTATGATAATGGGAAATGTCTAGATCCCTTAACTGTTTATTTCCAGGCTAAGTGTTTTTGTTTTTTAAGATGGAGAACATTTGTAAAGAAAACGCAAAACTTTTGGTTCTTAGCTGGAGTTCACTGAAACATGCTTTTAAATGTAACCCTTTTTAAATAAAGATTTTTGTTTGTATATGTGTTACAGAGTCTTGGGAACATGCAACTCATATAACAATCTTGCCTTCCCTCAGCATGGGCTGGATAAAGCAAGAAAATCGATTCCCAAGGCACCCAAAAAGTAACTACAGGATTTTCAAATAAAAGGTACAGCTCTCCTTTGCAAATTGCCATCCAGCAGTGATGAGGTTATTTTTATTTTAAATATACTACCAGTCTAATATCTAACATCCTGCAGCCTATGATATTTCAAGATCACGCCAAACAGCCCCAGTGTTTTCTTTTGACCCCATGTGGAGGAGTATTCAGATCAACAGACTTATCACTATCTAATGGCCATCTGTCTAGCCAGGACAGTGGGAAACTTTAATTGTCTTTGTGGAGGCATCTCATCCTGGTTCTTCATCAGGACAGTTTACAGATTAAGGCTGAGATTTTCAAAGCCACCTAAAGGATTTTGATGACCAAGTCCCTTTGAAATTAAATGTACCATGTGACATCCTTGAAAATCTCAGCCTAATTTGTTATCTGGCTTTCCCAATCTATTTGGAACTAGAAATCTCTCTTCTCTCCTTCTATCTGGCCCCTCAAAATGAGACAGAAGCACCTTTATAACCTCAATGTGAAAAGAATGCTGTCAATTAGAAAAAACAGATCACCTGTTTATTTTGGAGGGTTTAATACTGCATAAAGATACCTTAAATGGGCAGAGGTTCCAGTTTTTGCCTAGGTTAAATCCTTGAGAGTCATTTCTAATTCTTGAGTTAAGAGAGGAGATTATTCCTGGGCAGCATTAGCAATCTGATGTAGCAGCCACTTTCAGTAGGTGGTTTCTGTGCGGGATGGTTCTCCAACCTCAGCCTTTTCCCTATATCCATCCTGCATTCTGAAGCTGTACACTTACTGGCTGGCTGGCAAAAAGTAAGGTTGAAGAATAGTAATCTCTTACCTGTTAATTTGAATTTTTCAAGCCCTTTTGTGTCAGTCCTGACATGACAGCCCTTCCATGAGAGGAAAAACAGCATTGGGGTACAGCAGTAAGCCTGGGACTTGGGAAATCCAGACACAGACCTTGTCTACACTATCACTTATGCTGGTAAAACTTTTGCCACTCAGAGGTGTGAAAAAAACCGAGCGACATGAGATTTGCCAGCATAAGCGCTTGTATGTACAGTGTTATGTCGGCGGGAGATGCTCTCCCGCCGACATAACTACCGCCACTTATTTAGGTGGTTTTATTATGTCGGCGGGAGAGCTCTCTCCCATCAACATGACGCTGCTACACAAGCGCTCTCACAGCGGCAGAGGTGTATCGGTACAGCTGTGCCGCTGTAAGTTTTTAAGTGTAGGCTAGTCCACAGATTGAATTCCCTGATCTGCCACAAACTTCCTGTGTGACCTTAGTGCAAGTTATTTAGTCTCACCATACCTCAGTTAAATGGGGATAATAGTACTTCCCTACCTCACATGGGTGTGGTGAAGATAATTACGTTAAGAGATTGTGAGGCAGTCAGATAAAACAGTATTGGGGTAAAGCACTAATACGACAGACATCCTATCCTGTTTTGGTACGCTGAGATTACTTTTCCTGAACATTTTCTGACAAATCTTTTAGTGTTTCTATCAAATGTATTGCTTGGGAAGTCTCCAATAAGCAGGATCAGCCAGCTAGCCATCCAGCTCCCTTTATACAGGAAGTATATAACAAGAGCTTTCCTCTTCCCTGTTGCCTCTCCATCTGCTGGTAGGAGGATTTACACTCTGGAGTGGCATATTAGGATAGGAGAAACCAAATGAACCAGTAAAAAATATTGTATTATTACTGACTTTTCCTAAAATATTGACCAAATTTTATTTCCTCCTCACCACACACCAACTAAGGCTGTAATGACTGTCTCACAATTGGACATGAATTTAAAGTAATATTGCTTCATTGTCATCATTTAAGAGATCATCTCATAGAGAAATTGGCATCTGGAGCAAGAATAAATCACACTTATCCAAACTCCTTTGAAATTATTTTGGATGGGTAGAAAAATTTACCCATCTTATTGGGAACAGGTAAATGGCTAATAAAATGGAACCCTGGCAACCATAGTTGCAAGGTGTTCATGCTTTTCTTTGATTGTGTGGCCCATCTTTGAACCACGGTACATTTTGCATTGCAACAAAGATGGGTGCCATACCATGTGACATTAAATCTAAAGAGTGTATTATCAAAGCAGCATGCAAGGATTAAAGTATATGATTCAATCACACAACTAAATTCCTATTCAGTGCTTTGAAAGCTTACTACTAAGTGTGAAGCTAAAAATATTAGCTAATAACAGTCAGCTATCTAGCAACCACATCCTCTTGTAGTACAACATCAATAAGGGGCATGACTGAAAATGTGTCTGAGAGGAATTAAAGAACATTTGTTTGAAACAGGGCCATTTTACTTTGGGACAGATTTTTTTTTTTTGGTCTAATTTACAGAACACATTTTGCACTCTAAGGTATGGAATTCTGCCCAACCACACCTACAGTGAAATGAAACTTAATACAACTTTATAACAAACTTATAACATGCAAAAATGTATATACCCGAGGCCCTGATTCTCATTTACATTAAGGCCCCTTTACAGCACAGTGATGTAAAGGTGTTCTTTGTTTGAATGAGAATGAGAGCCATAGTTATCTTGCACATAAAGTTTTACACATTACATTTAACACATGAATGTTCAACAACACATTTCCACTCCACGTGCAACAAACAAACCAACCACACATTTTTCATACTGTAGCATTTTAAGGGAAGTATTTGGCAGCCAAATACAATGTACATCCCTATAATTTGATTTTGAACAGGAGCCAACTTCAGAAGTGTGTGTAAAAACAAATTGTTTAAGTTTATGCTTAATTTATATAAAAAAAAATTGCTACATTCATCTTGTTTTTCTAAAACTTGATTATCAGTTTTAAAAAAAAGTTTCCCACAGGGTAAACAGTATACACTGGCAGATTTAGGGAAAAATTCTGCCTGGGATTCTTATGCTTCTCCCACTAAATTCAGTGGGAATTATTCCTGTATTTGAGAACAGATTTTGGCCCTAAATGCATATCTGATTCTAGAATGAATTATCTGATATTTCTTTCTCAGAATTAAATTAATTATTTGTCACTGAAGGTAACCACAGTGATAGGAATTACTACTGCAGCTTTTATAAATTTAGACTGGAAACGGTGAGCATGAGACACTTTTCAGAATAATTTTTTTTGACAACATCTTAAAATGCATGCTAACATTTTTGCTGTGTTCACCATGGCTACACAAACCTGCAGTGGTCTGTGTACTAGTACTTAGCAACCAGTCTGCAGTGTTGAGCAGAGTCATGTCACCTGAAGGGAAATTGCAAACAAAAGAAAACAGTTGGGCTTCATCTCAGGTTGTAAAATTTCTTTCTTTCTTGGTAGAATTTAACCTAAACAAGTAAGACATGAACTTACAAATTCTAAAGTCAGAAATAAACTATGTTAAAAATAAATTACAGTGATTTAGTTCACATTTCTCAATAAAACTCAACATTGTGCTCACTGAAATAAAGACATTATTTGCAGATTTATTTATTAAATTGTATTTGACTGAAGCTGGGGCACAAGTGGACACTATACATGTAACTCATTCCTAAAAACAAAACATTTAGGGCCGTAGGTTATCTTTGCTCCCTCTGTGCACACACCTCCTATTTAGGTCAATAAGGAGTTCTGTGGGCAGATCAAGGGAAGGGTCTTGTGGTTCAAGGAAACATGCTCGACTTCTGTGTTGTTGAAGTGCCTCCAGATTGAATAGAAAGGCCAGAAACTGGTAACACATTATAAATAAACCCCTTAGTGATTATCAGGGCTTTGAGCGCACATTATTAATAGGTATGTGTTGGTTTAATGAAATTAAGGTATGGGTAAAATTTTCAAAAATGCCTAAGTCCCACTTCCAAAAGTCACTTAGGAGCCTAAGACCCACTGAAAATCAATGAAATTTAGGCTCTCATTTGCCCAAGTAACTTTTGAAAATGGGACTTTTATCCTGTCCCAAGTATATCTAATAACATATAAATGACAGCAGAGTCTTTTGTGGGCATGGAATATTTAATTTTTTCTACTTCAATTAAAATAATGGGAAAACCACAATAATACATAAATATTTATTTAAAAACAAAACAAAAACAAACAACCCCCCCCAGATGTTAATACTGTAGATTATTAGAATTAAAAATGGCTTAATGTTTAATCATACAAACCACATTTTGCATCAATAGCTTTTGATAAACCATCCCAAACAATAGTCAACTCTAATTAGAGTGGAAAACAAGAGATGTTTGGAGAGCTAGGGATGGGAGAGGGGGGCAACAGCTATCTGATTGACAGATGTCTTTCCGGGAAGAATGCAATGCATATCCATAGTTTGGCCATTATTTATATGTTGGCTTTTAACTTACAGTATGTCTTTACAAGAAATACTCAAATGTATGTTATAAAAATCTGTTTTATTAAAAAAATGTGATTCTAAGGTTCAGTTTTGCAAATACATTAGATACTCATGATCTATTATTCTCTTTTGCTGCAAGGTTGTAGTAAAGGCTGCTTTTTATAATTATATGATCATCTCTATATTTTTACATAAGGCATTACTTGTAGGTTAGATGTGTTGAGGTACTCTCAGTATTTTACAGAGAATAAACATAGCTAGTTGATAAGTCAGTGTTTTTTTGTTTCTGCTATCTCTTCTCCTTTCATCAAAACATGAAAAATACATATCATATTTTACCTTCCCTGAATTATTATAACCATTTGAATATTGGGCAATGCATCATAACAGCGGAAGCAGAATACAGAGTATCAAATTATCTTTAGGAAATATCAACACATAACTTTTAAGGATAGCTTTGTATTAGCCTACATGACAAAGCTTTCAGAAGCTTAGTAACTAGCACAAAATGCAAATCCAAAATTAAAATAGAGAAATGGCAATGACTGCTTATAATTTACCTTTTATAGCAGCTAACTGTAGATATTTCCTTTTCTTCTCATCACTAAAATGCAAATTATTTTGTGGGTTTCAACTATTTTGATTTAAGCAACATAATACCACTTAAATACATTGGAAATATGCAAAAGGAATATAAACATGGTATGAGAGCTATTGCTCAAAGCTGATAATATTAACTACTGACAAACACTGAACATAGCCTTTAATACATCATATTAGATAAAGATGGAACACCTAAAATTGTACAACTTTCTCTCTATAGAGCTTACTGACTTAAAGATTGATAAAACAACTCTTGAGAAAGAATAACGTATGAAGCGTAGACAGAGAAAATGGTAGCTCACCTTCTGTGCCATTGGGTGTCATGGAATTACTATTTATGTGAGAGTTATCAAGTTTTGGACCACTGGGGGATTCGCTACTACCACTCAGTCGCCTATGCGGGCTGGCTAGATCCTGCATTTCCATAGACCTAAAAACAAGAAGCAAACAATTTTACTGATACACTCAACTTTAATTATGAAGGAATTATCCATACGACGTCTATCCCATTATTTCTACTTGATTATAAAATACTTTGTAAATAATCAATAGTTTTCCCTAGCATGTTCTTTTTTTCTCAGCATCCAAGTGTTAACTCCTGTGTTGTCACTCCATATATTCAACTCATGACAGTCATATCTAATATTGTAACCCTTAACAGAATAAACATAAATATAGGAAACCATGTCTAAGAGATTCTTATCATCTTGCACTTTTTAAATTACGTGTAATGAGCAGAATACTCAATGTAAAAAGAAATACATCCCCTTAGCAATAAGATAAAACTGTGCTTGCTCAAAATTTACCACCAATTGGAATTTAATGGGCCTCCAAACCAAATAAAACACTTGAAGCAATAGTTGAAACCTATAGTCTAGTGACAGGGAATGAGATATTCCTGATGTATGTGTTTACTCTGGCAAACTACTTAATTGTTCCTCTGTTTCCATTGAAACAAATGCAGCATTAAAACACTATTATGTCTGCTCACTTGTTTGTTTTGTGGATTACATAAAGCGTGCCCAATTGAAAAGGGATAAGGCAATGTACAGTAAATCCATACAGGCGTTAGTATACCTTAGCACTATGTAGTACCTCAGCTGTCACTTAGTCAAAATAAAAAAAGAACAATTCAGATTAAATGCAAAAAAAATCAACATGTATACAGTAGTCAAACAGCTAAATTCCCTGGAAATATCTTAGATTCAACAATTAACAGTTTCATAAAAGGGAAAACAGGCCTCTGGCCACGATCACAGTTACAAGTCTCTCAGCTTGCATTTGTTAAGCTTATAAACAAAGTATATATCTCTTTAGTTTCTATTATTCCAAAAACTTACAATAATGCTAATGACTTACTTTTTCTAAGTAATCTCTCCTGATAGAAAATTTGTATGGTTTACTTCTCTGCCAATGCATTTGGCAGAGAAGTAAACTAGACTGTTTCTGCTTTAAAAATTGTAGCGAAGGCACTTTCACATATTTATTTTAAAAATACAAAACTTCTTTTTCTTTCCATAGTGGAAGTGTAAATATTCTTAAACATAAATGTTGTTTCAACCATCTGATTTTCATGTTTATAATGAGATTTTCTTGCAGAAGTCTTTAACACAATTGTTTCATCTTTACTCTCGTTAGTAAAGCCAAATCACACATTGCAAAAAGTCCAACTACAGTTCTACGGTGTTTTTGTTTCATTTTGTTTTTAAGAAGCAAAGGAGTATCTACAATTTAAATGAAAAATATTTGAGTGCAGAACTGAATGTATTCATAGTTTACAGACTTTTTTGTATTAATTCACATCAGAAATCTCCAAGCATTGATGTAATATTCTTCAGTTTAAAGTGGAAAATAATAAACATTTACTATTACCTGAAGTAAACTTTCTTCTAAGCAGTACTTTCCACAGAGAGGCCAAATATCAATCATATCCTTACCTGCAACTTGAGAAAACAGCAACATCTGAACTGGTTTGGGATTTTAGCACCTGCAAACCAGGGAAACAAATAGAATCCTCTAATTATTCTGCTTTAATGTCAGGCCTTAACCTAAACAAGAATATCACTGCGGATGACAATACTGTCCTTTAACCAAAAGAAAAGGAGGATACTGCAACAGTGAAAGGCATATTGTCTTTAAATTGAAGTCTCAACTGTCGTTTCCTCCTGCAGGTCTATCCCCCTCCTCCCTATGTCAGGGAGAAGGCAGCCAAATGACGGGATAGTGATTCATCACTGGCCTATGACAGCTGCAAACTGGATTACCCCTCCCCCAATCAACATGCAAAGCAGCCTTCCTAAGGTAGCTAGAAAGAGGTGCCTGGAAAAGGTAGCTGTTAACACAGTGAACATGTTGTACAGAAGTAGCTCAAGCAGTAAAAGCTCAGCATCCTCAGAAGATCTTTCATCTTTTGTTATCACTGGTTGAAATATATCATCCTCCCACTCTTTAACTCAGCAGTTCCTTAACCTTATCATGTTGGTTTTCTTCCTCATCTACTGTTTGTCATTTAGCATTCACTCGATCAGCTTCTGGGCAATTTCAAATATGGAAAGGCAAGCCTAAGATATTTTCTTAAAATGGGAAGTACATCTGCTATGTAGAGATGAAAACCTTTTATGACGAACCGCTTGTGCAACTATCTGAAAAGCATGTCTGTCTCTAAACAGAGCAGATTAGTTTTTGAAAAAGTCACCATATTTCAAAATAAAGCAGATTAAAATGCAGAAGAAAACATACTACAGCATGAGAGAGTTCTATTTGTAAGGTTTCTAACTATTCGTAGGAATTTCAGATACCAAACTTTAAAAGACTCTATAGTTCTCTTGTTAAAAATGTAATTGGCATGAACCTCCACTATTTGCTTTTGGCATACCGAGATTCAGAAGGGAGCTTGGATTTTACAGTGGAAACCAATTAGCAGTCTTTCCAGTTTAATAAAAACAATCACTTCAAAACCCCAGTTGACCAGTATATTTTCATCCGATGTGATTAGAAAAAAACGTTATGAATGTGGATTCTGCTGGACACCACTTAATGGATTGTCTTTGATAGTAGGCTTTTCTCTATAGCCAGTAATAATTGCCAGCAGGTGATAAAGCTCAGGTGAAGATAGGCTGTTGGCTTGAAAGCACAAACAAACTTCTCCAGCAAGAGTATACATTGTCTAAATGTCTACATTCAGATTCTTTCATGTGCATTTCCATTCAACCTGAACTGACATCTCTTAGATGATCACAGAACAAAGACAAGAGAGATGAGGCATTTTAAGTGCCATAAAAATCATGCAAGCAAATCTCACTTATGTGTCTGTAGTTTTTGTTATTTTTAATCACGGACAGAATTACTACTTTAGCAAGAGTAAACCACTGTTAGAGGCAGCCAGGCAACGTATAACGTTACAAGTGATGTCAAGAAGCATGCAATAATGCATACAGAAAAACTTCAATCTTTTTATAACTGTGTATTTAAAGTATTGCATAGTGTGCTTTTTAATGCTCTTTAGCAAGCCAAATCAAACTGAAATATCAGATGTGTGTTTGTGGCAGCTACACCATACTTTAAAAAGAAAAAAGGAAAAAAGAAAAATAGTCAAACGTAAGATGGGATTTTTTTTACTCTTAACCCCAGAAACTGCAGCAGAATGCCTTAAGGATATGTTCCTATACTGGTACTTCTATACACCTGGAATAAATTATAGGTGAGAACTAACTTTGTTTTAAGAGCTATCTCTGCTTAGTAATGTGGAAGGTCATTTAAAATACAGCTCAGATGAACACAAGAAAAAATATTTTATTTTTAAAAGATTTATATATATTACATATATATATATATATATATATATATATTTAGATTAACTAAATGGCATGGTCTCAGAATTATAGTTTTAATATTATTCCCACTTTACCAACTTCTGAAATGCATTTAATCCCAACAATTTTAATTCCAAAATAAAAATTCACAAAAATGTAATTATTCCCAAAATAATCGTTTTTATTTTTTTTTAATTTAAAGATTCATTTAGTATGGGGAAGAAACAACTTGCCTGAATGGTTTTTCAAATAGATGTAGCCTAGAAAATTAAATATATACCTTATATGTCCTTTTACACTCTATGATTTGTGAAAGTTCATATTCAAGATCTTCATTTTCATTAGGCATACTTCAGATATATTCCTTTGTGTCTCAAGGATTATTTAAACCATGTGTTGTGCGTTACCATATTTAAAAATGACTCTTTAATCAAAATAACTTTAAAACAACTAATCCTCACTTAGGCTGGTCAGCTGAATCCACACAGTGGTCCAGGAAAAATAAATCTACTCTCAAGAATGCGAATGCAGACAACAATTAGACACAGATGTGAGTGAAATTAGTTACAGTTTACAAAATGCTACACTTCACATAGTTTCAGTTTTTTATGTGTGGTACAAAATTACAATGTAGTAAGGAAACAAACATGATGACTAGGGAGAAAAACACATTTCTGGGTGGCGCTGGCTCACTCTTATATGATCGCCCACCTTTGCCACCAGGATTCTAAATAAATGATATTCTAAAATATATTTTAGTAACTGAGTAATTAAACAAATTTATCCTGTAAGCAAAGGGAAAAATAATTGTTTTGCCCCATTCAAAGGGGCACATAAAAATACAGGATGAAAAAAATGTTGCTGTCGCTCACTTTATACGCTGCATCCTGATTAGACAAAAACTGCCTAAAATGAAAAATGACATATAGATTCTTCAAAATGCATCACAAACTATTACTATTTATAATTTGATTATTTTAAGTAACACTAAGCTCTTCATCTTTAACATAGACCACAGATTCTGGGACTGCATTATGTATGACTAGAAAAAGAAAGGGCAATGATAGCAAAGCTACTCAAAATTCACCCATTTAAGAATCTTAAACCAGTAACATCAAATTCTGATTACTTAATGAGGTATTTTAAATTTGCCTTTTTTTCTAATTAAATTTATAATTCTTCACAGATGTAAGTTTTGTTGATGTTCAATTTGTCTCTCTCATTTTGTTAAACCTCACATAGTACTCCACCAATCCACTGAATAGCCACATTAAATCTGTTAATACCATGCTCTTCAACCCCAGAAATTATTTCCAGAAGGCAAACTTGCTTTGAGAGATCATCAAACAAGACTTAAGGTACACATTTTATCACATTTTCCCTACCACAGAGCTCAGGATGCGGAGGAAAATTCATGACTTTTGCACTGTTTATTATACTTTGCTAAATTACAAATCAAAAGCATCTGACAGAAGATCATGTATGAAGCCAAAAAGTTAATAATGTCCTGTGAAAAGTAAACTGTAAATGGGAAAGGATTCGAAATCTCGGCAGCACAGAGCAAATAAAGTATAGGTACTTGTCTAAATTATGGGGTTTCCACAGACTTGTTTGCTTGCTAAAAGCAATTTTTTATAAAATGACTATAATTTAAAACATTTTTTCCAGCTGAAAATAAATTTTCAAAGTGAAAAAACTAAGCTTATTCAAATAAATATAGCTGGCATATGAGCTAGTTGTTTTCAACCACAGTTCTACTCTACCCAAAAATCTCAAAGACAATGGCAATTTTCTAATAAGAATATTTCTTCATAGAAAAATACTGTCTTTTTCAACAGCAAAACTATACTTTTTTTTTCTTTTCTCAAAACAGCATTCTTTTTCCTCTTTGAAAATATTTTTCCATTCACAAATAAATGTAATGATTTCAAAAAGCTAAATATGAAGAAATTAAAGGAAAAACATACGAGAGAAAAAAGTCACTTCACAAACAGGCAAACTCCTTCATTACACTTTCTCTCTTACCAGTACACTCCTACCAGTTCACAGATGTGTAGAATATATATTAGGAAGTCCAGTTGTTGGTTTTTTTAATTCAAGAACTTACTTCAAAAACAAGATGAAAAAGAATAATTTTCAGAACAGAAGCAGATGATCACAGCTCTCAAATTTTTAAATACCATTTTAATTTTTTAAAAATACTATCCTTCATTTAATCTATTTTCAGCACTTACGAATGAAATATTTTGACATCTGACTGAAATGTGAACAGATTTATTCCCGTTAGGAGACAAGTATCACTTTGTGTCAATACTTCTAATACATACAGAAATTTAAAAATGAACCATTAGCGTTCTGCTCGTCAAAGCATTTTTGGCTCCTAAGAAATATTTTGTATCCATCAAAACCTAGAAAATGATTGCCTCCCTTCTGGAGTTGCGTGTTCTTATGCTGTGCACTCCAGAAAGTGAAGAGTGGCTCAGTTAGGCTTCTGTGTCTATCACCGCACAGAATTTTCAGGTTTGAAAGACTACGGCTCTCAACAGAAGAACGTATAGGCCTTTGGAATATCCAAGCAGTAAGGAATTCCATGACTATATCTTTTATGTTATATGACCTCGCGAGCGTGTACGTGTGTATATATTGAGTGCACTCATTTATATGCCCTTAATTATCTCACATAGACAAAATTTCAGTAAGGCACTGTCAACAATACTTATTCTGAAAAGTATGCCTGGGGCAAAAAGAATTCTGACTACACAGAAAATAATATTTAAAATTTCCTATCAAAATTGTCAGGATTAAAAAGTTACAAGTTTTACCAGTTCTTAAGTTTTGTTAGTTTTCCTGCTTGTCTCTTCATTTAAATAGATCTGCATCTAAGAAATGATTTTAAGGTCAGTGACATCTTAACTTTTACAGAAAAAGTTTTTTACCATGGTAAACAATCATCCATTGTATTGATGTTTGTCAAAAACACCTTAAGAAATACATACTTGTGAATGTTTTGAAAGTCTTGATTGCTCAAAAGCAAGATGTAAAATTTAATGATACTTTAAAGAGCTTTAACTTCCTGATTCTAAGTTCTTAGTTCTAAACAAGCCACATAAAACGTCAATAAACGTCACATATTTTAACTGTGTAGATGTTTATTCGGTCTTCTCAAAAAGTTCTCCTTTGGGGATCTGCATGTTTTGCCTGGTGTTTGGAAAATTTAAACATATTAAGCAAAAGGATTTCCTGCTTCAGAAAGTACTGTCAAAATCTCTGTCATGCATTCTTCCTCAAAATTTCTTCATTATTTTTCTCACGCTCTTGCACCTCTTCTACACAGGTCCATAGATTTTATATACTCCCTCCCCCCCCCCCCTTTTTTTTTTTTTTTTTTTTTAACAACTCATCATCCTGTTATTTATTTTCAATGACCCGTTAACACTACAGGAAATCAAACAGGAGGAACACAACTCTGGCTGAATACAATAAATAGAGCCATGTAACATCTGCTTTGTGGGAAGCCTACAAACCCAAGCCTGAAACATGGCCAAAATTAACTGTTAAAACTGTTGATTTATAATTAGGTATTAATCTAATCATGAAATGGAAAAAGTACTTATGGATAGGATCTCATGCAAACTTGCTGAAGTACTTGGAAAAGTAAACATTATTTTGCAATTAGGCCATTTCAAGAGGGTTTTGGGGTTTTTTTTTAAGCTTCAACAGAAAAGACCCAGTGTTATCTTCCTACTTTGCATCACAGGACAGCTGTTGTCAGTCCATGCAATTTTTAAAACAGCCGGTTTGTACTTACAGTGATTGGATCTGCTGTATCCACCAGCTTTATGTTCTCCCTTCACGTTCTCTGACTTAAACCACCATTCATCACATAGCTTTTATTCCTGGGTAAAGAATAGCGCTGAGCTCTGCTGCCGACTGCCCTGGTTTTTAGTAGCTCTCACTCGAACACGAGAACAGAAGTGAAGCGTCTCTGGAGGGCAAACCCGAGCTCAGAGCAAAATCTTGTGTGATTGCTGCTGCAGACTCTGCCTGCAAAAGCGTCTTGGGGGGGGGGGGGGGAGGGTGTAAGGGGAGAGAGCAAGTTCTCCAGAAAGAAAAACCACCAAGTGGACTTTCACAGGAAGACTTAGAGTCGGAAGTGGCACTGGGGAGTTTGTGTCTAGCACCAAACTCTGGACCATCAGCTCCCACTGTTCTGTTTAGTAACAGCTTTGAGCAATGTGCTTTTCCCCCCACTGAACAGCAGCAGATAATATCTGAGAGCCTTAGACAAAGGAACAGCAGAATCTTCATCCTCCTATTTGTTTGCTCAGTCTTGTAGGTCTGCCCATGTAGCCTCGGGGCTTTTTGTTTTGTTTTTGTAATGCAAACCACAGCTATTCTCTTGTCCTAACCTTATTGGTTTAAATGTAACAATTGAAATGAGCCCTGTGCTGTCTGATTCAACCTTGCTGCTATAGAAAAATTTAGTATGTAAATGAAGGAGCCTATGGTATCTGAATAAACAGCTGTGGGTGAAGAACATAGCTCAAGCACTTTGTCAACAAGCAGGGTGTCTTTCTCCCCCAGCTAGCCACTCATACCTTCTGGTGGCAATTACACAAGATCTCTTTTTACACCTTTTTCTGCTTCTCACTAGAAAAAGTTGTGAGTACTTCTCGTTCAGGAATATCTTTTTAAAAGTTTAACTCCGTTTAAATGTCTCATTTCATGAAGCTAGGTTTAAAGAAAAGTTGCAACAAATAGAAAAATTGGAATTAAACCAACAGTACTTCAATAAGTGAAGCCCAACAAGGATATTCACAGAGACGCTTAAGTACCCAAAATACAAGTGTAGACATGCAGTTTTGACAGATATTTGATAACAAATGTTACAAACTCAAAGATTACCTGGTAAAGAAAATGTCTGCTCATACTGTGTAACGTTTTCATATTGAAGCCTGCCCTATGCAATTTTAATCTATTGAATACAATATCTGGAACTTTCTAATGGTTGCTGACAAATGTGAAATACCAGTATGTCTCAAAACAACTAGAATTGAGATTACAAAGTATTTGACTTATATTTTAAAGTATTAACACTCAATTATCAGTATTAACGTTTTATCATTTTTTCAAAAACGCTTGATGGCCATTTCCAGTTATATGAAAGGAAATGTACACCTATATAGTTAAATTGATGCTCACAGCTCATTTTTTAACACGGAATATGTAAAGTTTAGATTTCACTAATCAACAAATATTTAAATAATTCATTTAATGTAAAATGTATTTTAATATAAACTCCTTTCAGATGTCTTAAATTAATATTATTGCATTTATGTTTATTCATAATTCAAAATGGCCTATTAAAATAAAAATATATAAATTAAATATAAAGCATTGAATATATAATATGTAGAAACTAAAGTTTGACAAGTTTTCTTTGGATGATTTTTTTCTTTTATACAATATTTTTCAATTTAATGTAACTCATATTTTCCATACTTTTACAGCAAAAATAAATAAATAAATAAACAAACAAACAAAGAAACAAATAAATAAAATTTAGCCTTATCCTGAATAAACAGATTAAAATGTTTTTCCTTTGACAAAATGTATTGCTATATACTGTATTGGTAACATAGCCTTACCTTAATTTAACTAATGAAAGCAATACTTCTAGATGAGAAAAATCTTCTGGCTATCATATCCAAGTAAGTGACATTTTTTTGGAAAAAACACTTCAGGAAAGCAAACCGTTTTGCCAAAGCTACAAGACGACCTCAAGCTGCAAACACACCTAGGGTTGCATTTAGTTTAGTGCAGAAAAGCAATCTCGGGATAGTCACATACCATATATGGGCACTCAGGTCAAAATTAGCAGATTTCTATTGGGCCTGTCCATGTAGTCAGCATAAGCTGAATTAGTTTACTTCTTTATAGCCACATAAAGTTTCTCATGCTAAAAACACTGTTTATGGTGTTTTATATTAAGTTGTAAAAGAAATACAAATACCTTGTCATGGAAATACCCAGTTTTGTCAGGTAAAATTAAATGAGAGAATGAAATACAATGAACAGTAATTGTTTTGGGGAATCTCATGCCTTTTTCAGAAAGTGTTTAGCTCAAAATCCTTACTGCTGTGGCATTTATAAGTGTTAATTATACCATTAAAAAAACCCTAGCAATCCTGCTAACACTTAAAAAACACATGCTCAACTTTACTCCCTCCATTTACTTACCTGAGCATAATTATTCACATGCTTCTGCAGAATAGAGGCCCAAGTTATTTTGAAGAAATTTCAAAACTGAAACAGATTATTATGTATTATCTGACATTTTAAAATGTTACTCAATAGTCTTTTTAATAAATAAATAAATACATTTCAAATCAAGAGATTGCTATGTAAAGACAAAAACAGTTTACACATATAAGTAATACTCAAGACTCCTAGTAATGTAGATTATTGCCACACAAACATTTCATTTTACATTTTTCAACTGAAATACACAGTTATACAAAGTTCCAGAGGGGTAGCCGTGTTAGTCTGTATACAGCCTGTATGCATCTGACGAAGTGGGTTGCAGTCCATGAAAGCTTATGCTCGCAGAAATTTGTTAGTCTTTAAGGTGCTACAGGATTAACTGTTTTTACAGTTTTACAAAGTAAATTTTGCCATTTTGAAATCTTTGCTTACTGAAACAAATCTCTTCTATTGTTTAATTTTGTGTTTGTATGTCTAAGGGATCAGTCCTTAATGAAATATTTGCCTGAGTAAAAATTTCAGGAGTTTGTACTATACCTGTATTTAAAAAAACCCACATACACACAACCTAATGCAGTGGTGGCAGATATGCAATAAGCTACAGTTGGGTATAAGAGGGTCAGAAAAAGGGTGCTTGGCAACGCCAGAAAAAATCTATGCTGAATATTGCAACATGTTCTGTAGCATTCTGGCACTAGAAGATAATATGGTAATTGGAGCTATTTAAACACAACACTTTTATATATAATAAAGCAATGAAGAGGAGGTTGTTAGATAAAATAGGGTTCTCTGTTTATATAAACATTAAACTGTGACTTAAAGTTCTTTATCTGATCTCTGAAGACTGGACTTCAGCATAGTCAATATAATTATCTCATGTTATGGTCTAAACTATGAACTTATTTTACATTGATACTATGGTCCAGATCCTCAGATGGTTTAAATCAGCATAGCTTCATTGACATCAGTAACGATATGCTGATTTATACTGGCTGATGATCTCATCCTATGTATCTATAAAAGGCCAGGTTATGCATTTCTCATACATAAAGCAGGGATCTGCTTTACCTTACAGTCTCCTCTTAGTTATATTCCTTGTTCCACCACCTTGGCTTGAACACTCATGTCACTGAATGCCCAATCAGCACAGATTGTGCTATTTACCACTTGCACCCAACCAGTACATTATATAATTGTTTACATTACTGCAGAATTTGGAACATACTTTCATTACAGTTCCACATGTTTACACCAGCTCTGAATTTGTCCTTATTCTGTATTCTTTGTATGTCCGATCACCATTCAAGGATTTATAAGAAATGAAGGCTGGGCCCTTTATATGTATACAGTATCAAGTGTACAATAAGCTGAGAGGAAGTAGTTCCACCACCCTTACTTGCATTAATTCAAGACTTTCAACCTTTCCAGACTACTGTACCCCTTTCAGAAGTCTGATTTGTCTTGCGTGCCCTCAAGTTTCACCTCACTTAAAAACTACTTGCTTACAAAATCAGACATAAAAATACAAAAGTGTCACAGCACACTATTACTGAAAATTTGCTTACTTTCTCATTTTTACTATGGAATTATAAAATAGATCAATTGAAATATACATATTGTACTTACATTTCAGTGTATGATAGAGCAATATAACTCAGTTTAAATGTGCCAGTGTGAAATTAGACCAAGGTTTCTAACCATCAGAAGAGTGAAGTTCTGGAACAGCCTTCCAAGGGGAACAGTGGGGACAAAAAAACCTAACTGGCTTCAAGACTGAAACCTGGTCTACACTGCCGCCGGCGGTCAATAGGAGATTGACTAGATAAAGACAGAAGATCATGATGCAGAAAAGTGGTATTAAGTATTTCAGTTTTTGTCTCCACATAAAAATACTGCATCAACATTAAAAAGATGCACAGGATGACCACCTGTATATTTTTTCTTTGAAAACAAAAATAAAATACATACTAAGATTATTTTAATACTGAATTAAGTTCATTTTGGGGACTCCCTACAAACAACTTTAATATAACGTTAGAATTCCTCAAATAGACAATATCTTTCCTATGTCTCCAAACAAGTTTTATTTTACACACAGCAGCTGTTGCCTAGATACATGTTTAGCTGTAGTAGAAGTTTGCAATGTTTGACGGGCATTGTTAGTGCTTCACTAAGACTAACTAGAAAGTCTTTGGTGATTACAGGCAAAGAAAAATAATGGCAGAAGTCATCCATTCAAACAATTACTTCTGAAAAATATCACTAAGATTAGGAAGGACAGGACTTGATTAATAAATTATTAACATTGAATTATGTTCTTTTAAGAGCTACCTAATATGTGTAATGATGATTTAAGATACAATGCATAATCATTAAACATGCAAACAGCTGACTATTAGTCAAACGATATATTAACTGCTACATAAAGGTAAATACCACTTTTAAAAATAATCCATTAATTTCTATAACTCTGAGATACTTATAAAATGACTATGAAGTCAAGGAATCCATAGACATTCTGCAGAAGGAAAGCATACTGTCTGTATTCAAAGTCTAATTTGATAGCAGTTATCTTGAAGAGTCACTATTTTTCATCTAAAAAACGAACAAAACAATTGTATGATGTGTGCTTTCTTTTTTACCCTTATAATGGAACATTATTTCTATCATTTCCTCTTCTAGGTATGCACTGAGTATATATGTTTGAAGGGTTTCACTAAATAGGAGATATAGTGAGAGATATGATAGAAGTATATATATATATTACATACATAAATAGTATAATATAAAGAAATATAGATAGATATGGTATTCCAGGAGAAAATAAAAAAGAGTTTGTCTGGGGTGTTTGGCGTTTGACTTGTTTTGTTTTTTTAAACATGACAGTAAGTTTTAAATATCTGTAATACTAATATATTCTAGATTTCCAGTACTTTTCCTTTCTGAACATTCCCCCAAATCCATCACTCTACTCTCTTAGCGCTCTCTGCAATGGAAACACATTTTTGGCTTTCATATGAAGATAGTTGTGATCCATAAAATATTCTGAAGTAGATGCTCTGGTTAGAAATGGCACCATGTTACCCTGACAATTGAGCAGGTCATTACCATGACATGCTACTGGCCCAAGCTGCAGGATCAAGACCTTACTCCTGATTCAGAGATTCCCAGAAGGATACCATTATAACGCATAAGAACATAAGAAAAGCCATACTGGGTCAAATCAATTGTCCATCTAGCCCAGTATCCTGTCTTCCGACAGTGGCCAATGCCAGGTGCTTCAGAGGGAATAAACAGAACAAGTAATTATCAAGTGATCCATCCCCTGTCACCCGTTCCCAGCTTCTGGCAAACACAGGCTAGGGACACTTCAGAGCATGGTTTTGCATCCTGACTAATAGCCACTGATGAACCTATCCTCCATGAACTTATCTAGTTCTTTTTTGAACCTGTTATAGTTTTGGCCTTCACAACATCCTCTGGCAAAGAGTTCCACAGTTTGACTGTGTGTTGTGTGAAGAAATACTTCCTTTTGTTCATTTTAAACCTGCTGCCTATTGATTTCATTTGGTGACCCCTAGTTCTTGTGTTATGAGAACTCCACTAAGCACAATATCATTTTTTATTTTAAAACTATCACATCTATCTAACTGAATTTCTGCATACTATTTAAATGTTAAGCAGATCCCTCAAAGTTCAATATCTTTAAGGTGAGATTTTCCGAAATGCCTAAGTGATTTAGGAGCACAAATCAAAATGAAATTATATGGGAGTTGTGCTCCTAAGTCATTTAGCTCTTTTGAGAATCTTCCTCTTTAACATTAAAATTTTAATCTGGCAAATACTTGAGCATGTGAATAACTTTATTTTCATGGGCTGTCACACTGAAGTCTATGAGACTGCTCTTGAGTAAAGCTATGCACATGGTTAAGTGTTTGTAGGATGGGGGCCTAAATGGAAGAAGCAAATTGGGAACTGCTAACAGCCTTAGAGAATACTAATTTTAATGATTTACATTACAGCCTTTATGCTATCTCAGCATGAAAAGAGTATATTTTCAAAAATTGTAATATAGTCACCAGCCATTATAAAGAGTTATAATTTGTTTATTCATTATAACAAGCCAGTCATCAAATTCACTAAGGATGAACTGTGGAGATTATTATTATTATTACTGTGGGCAATATAAGTTATAATCAACAGTTCCTAACAATGTCTAGTTATGTAAAAGAATGAAATGCAACTTAGAGACTGCCTTTTACCTACCAGGATTTCCTGATTTCCTGATATTATGACTAATTGGTCACTGTAAAGAATATAAAACATGATTTTGCAAATTTTCAGTTTTTAGGTAGTTAGTTCTCCAAGAACTACTTTTTAAAAAAAAAAAAAAATTTCTCATCTTTGATTTATTGATACCTTGTATAAGATGGAATTAACAATATCATTACCAGTTTGCTCAGAGCAATAAGTTTGCCAGCTTCATAAATCCAGTACACTGTAAAACATAAGCTAGCTCAGCAACACTAGATTGGCTTTTCTCTAACCATTTTTCCGGTAACATGCACAAAACCAGTTTTGTGAGCACCTCCCATAAGGTGTAACAGGAGCTGGAAAATCACTGTTTGTTTTTCAGTTCTGAATTACAAACCAGCTCATAATTTTTCAATTCTGCAAGAACAATAGGCGTGTCAACTAATCACAGAAACTGAGTTTATTTGTCATGAATTCCATTTTGTTATTATTTCCTAACTGTGTGCCATATATTTTTTTCCTCCTAGCATTGGATGAAGTCACTGTTCCACAGTAGATGGAGTAGTGGGTAATTACTCATCTTGGTTATTTGTGTCAGTAACTGCATAATTTTTTGACCAATGACGCACAAGACTAAAACTAATACAAGGTGAATTGGTTGCTTAATTTAAAATATTAAGAATCTAAAAGGAATGGTAAGTATTAAATGCCCAAGCTCAAATCTGACAAAATGGTTAGGAAAAGACTTACAATAATTCATAAACACACACAGTTTGTTCATAACTTTCTAAATCACAAACCTTGGGTTAGCTGAATATAACAAATATGTATGTCCTCAACCTTGAAATACTCAATCAGCCACAAGTAGTTTTCTTACAATGTTCAGGAATGGCAAAGTATCTTCTAAAAGTGAAGTTCATAAATATTCCATGCTTTAGGCCTTGTAATGAAAAGGAAAAAGTCCAAGTCTAAATTAAAATAATCATTACATGGACAACTATTTTCACGCTTCCATCAATTGTTTCCCCATTGCATTGTTTAATTGCAATCAACCACAGTGATTTGCTTTGATCTTTAATAGCAATTACATCATGCACATTCGTTTGCCAAGGGTCCAATCTTTCTCCCATTGGGTCTCAGTAATAATTATAGTCACAGAAATCCAAATTGCTGCATACTAGATTTTGGAACTTTGTATAATCACTTAGAATCAGGCTGCTATATTTGTTGTTACAAAGCAACTGCAAAGGAAAACCTTTCATATGGCTTCAATGTCCCCTCCCCCACCTCCTCCTGCTTCCTTCCAGCAGCACTAACTCTTTTTTCGCTGCAATCTCACAAATCGGAAAAAGAGTAACCTCTAAAGCTGTTTTAGACTGAAGGTCAGAATTCAAAGGATTGTAACTTAATCCACATAGCACTGTAATCACATTGCTATTGGAAACACACCCAGAAGCACCAGTATTCTAGATGTTTTTATTACGCAATGTCAATAGGTATACAATCTGGAGGTTTTTCTGTACTGTAGTTTATCTAGACTCATATTTGCAGGAGATCAAGTTGTTCTCTACCACTGAACTTTAGTGTTATGTGAGGTAAGGAAACTGGACTCTGTGTCACATGCTAATGAAAACAACAGCTTCAGTTTGTTTATCTTAATACTTACAAGAGGCACCTCTTGCAGCCAAAATGTAAACAAAGCTTAAACTCTTTTTAGTCCTTGCATACTTTCACAGTGCTAATTATTTTTTAAAGTAATAATTAAGCACATTATTGATGTGTTTCAACATTCACTTCCTGCCTGAAAACACAGCTCCCTTAAGAGATGACTAGTTCCTGAGCCACTGTGATCAATTCAGTTATAGATAAAGAAAACCTATATTGTCTTTCCATGAACACAAGATGCCAAGATTCTTTCAGAATTAGGAGCAGCACAGCAAATAACCTGGGAGCACTCTGTAGTTCTTCTCTCAGGCCAAATTCCCACTGACTTCCATAGGAGGCAGGCCTGAGTAAATGGATGGACCCATAAGAATACAGGGCTAAATTTTCACAAAGACCAAAGTTGAGCTTCCTTTCTTGCAGGCACCACCCTGAGTACTTGCCCTTTGAACTCTCAGATTTGTTCCTATAATCATGTAGTCAGAGGCCCAATTACTCAGCTTTACCTCTGAAATCCACCCACAGAAGTTAGGGTGCCCTTTTGAAAGTTCGTCTTATTCTTGTAAATATCTGGGTGTAAAAATTCTTATGATAACAAAATGCTCCAAAATGCGATTTCTATTATTTCAAAGATTCATGGGCAGAATGGAAAAAGAAACGTGTGGCCTGAGCCTCAATTGATGTAAACTCTTATACCTCCACTGAAGTCAATAGAACTATGCTGTTTTACGCCTGCTGAGGAGCTGTCTATGGGAATACAAATTTGATCACAGGCAAAGCATTGTTTACCAACTAGTTAACAATGGGGTCAATACATACAAAGAAGTTGAAGCGTAGGGGTCCAAATCAGCCTGGCTGAGAAAAGGGAATCAAATTCTGTTGCTAAATTTTAACTATGATACAATATTTTATTTCAAAATGATAAAATGTGATAGCTATATTGGTATACGGGATGCATTCTGTGATAAGAATTTTTATACAACATTTATAGACAAGCTTCATGGACCCATATTATTATATTTATAACTATTTTAAAATATTTTTTAAAAAAGTGGTTGATACAGAAACTCTCTCTGACTAATGTTTTTCATTCAATGACATGCGACATTCACATTTTCTGATGCTCTTTAGAAGTGGCAAAATCAGAGTTAGATATATCAAGTACAAGTCAGGGGAGGGTGGCTTAAAGCTTATTTGACACTCTAGTTTATTTCCCCTTTAGTAATTTTTGGACGAACAAGAAGGGTAAGCAAAAAATAATGAATAAAAAGGTATATTTTTTGCCTATCAAACCAAAGCTTAATTGTACAGATACCGACTGTGATTCAAGTTATTCTCTCCTGTCACTGGGAAAACAAATAACACAGATGTCAGCCTGTTTGAGGAGGAGGAAACCTCATGGTCCTGCTATCATAATACCCCTGCTGGCTGATCCAGAGAGCTCCAATTAGCTGTGGCCTTCTTGGAAGGCTGTTCACTTTTCCTTCCTTTCCCAGCCAGCCAAAGATGAACTATTTCTCCTGCTGGGTGGGGAAAGGCCAAAACAAAAAAACAGAATGGAGACATCTGATGATGCTTCTTATGCATAACAAAGTATTTTGAATTCAACAGGAGGAATAGGGCCCTAGTTCAGAAGCAAAGAGGAAAATCATTAAAACGAACAGGGACCATCTTTCTATTATGTGTCTGAAGTCTAACAGAGTGGGGCCTGGGCTGTCTAGGTACTACCACCATATCATTAGTAACAGTAATAGGATCCCTCCTCCCTCTGCCCATTAGTACATCTGCATGTTATTTTTCTTATTTAAAAATTTTCATGTAAAGTTAATTAAGAGAACACTAAAAGTATCTTTACCTTGAAAATACCACAAACTGATCAAATACTTAACACAGCTCTTAGGTACGGTATTGAAATAAGACCAATTTGCATTTGTGGAAATCATAATTTTCCTCCTTTTGTGGAATCTTTTTTTTTTTTTTTTGAGAAAACTGCTGTGCTTAATAATACGCAGCATGTCAAACTAATATTCCCTGTCTTGCAGGGCCTTTATAAAAAAAATGGGCCTCCAAAACTGATGACTTGGAGACTTTTTGTTTATTTATTACTTCATAAGTAAATAAAGTACTTATACTGTAGTAAGTTATAGCCTGTTATAAAAGAATTTTGGGCTGATCAAAGGTTTCTGAATATAAGCAGTGAGAAGTCTGCAAGTGGTAGAATCTTTCTTTCACCTTTTTCAGCTGACATGTCCGCACTGCACAGTGTATTTCAGTTGTGCGTATATTACAGGCATTTCAGACACTCTTGTTGGACAATGCTGTGAATTTTTATAGCAGTTCAGATGCTGCCTGAGTGCAGGCCCCAAATGTGCAATCTGACCCACATGGGCAGACCCTGGCACCAGTGCAGAGCCCCACTGACTTCAATGGGAATGTGTGCAGGCATAACAGTCCACCCGCATGGATCAGATTGCAGGATCTCTGCATGACATTTGGACTTGTTGCTGCCTGCCAATACACTGGTTTCGTCAAATCTGAACTGGTGTTACATACCATAAAATTTCCTGAAAAGCACAGCAGCAAATTAAAAAATAGCCGAAGGTTAATACACAGTAAAAACATTCACTAAGAGAAACTGACTTGCAGCTTTAGGATATGTCTACACGGCAGCTGGGAGCACACCGCCTAGCTCCGGCAGACAGATTTGTGCTAGTGCACTGAAAATAGCATTTCGGACGCTGCAGCTTGGGCTGCAAGCAGCTTGGACTCTCAAGCCCGCCCAACTCCCTAGGCTTGAGAGCCTGAGCTGTAGCTATTTTTACCATGCTAGTTCCAGCCCTGCTAGTGCATGTCTGGCTTCTGGGACTGGGGGCTCGCTTCCAGCTACAGGATAGACATACCCTGAGAGTCCCTGATTCAGAGCTTTTTTGGTTCAGAAATCCAAGGGGCGGTGGGGGGAGGGGAGGAAATCACATTGATTTAAGAGAATACTACCGAAGTCTTGATTTGCTAAATCTTTAATTTTACCTAAGGAGTTTAAATCTTGATTCAAGTATAGTATACAGAACTTTGTACTCCATAGAGGCAGAAGATTATGTTTTAATAACATCTTCTTGCATAATTTAATGATATGGGTAACATTTTCAAGCTCTGGCCCTGATCATGCAAAACTTAAGCATGTGTATAACTTTACTCATGTCAGTTAATTAAGCCTGTAATGCCAATATGTCTTCCCTCCAGATAGCTGAAAACTCAAACGGCACATAAATAACAACACCGGATTATTTTAGAGTTAACAGTAAACAAACATGAAAGTACATGTGGTGAGATCAGTGTCGACTTACATCAAGTAAGAAATAATAACGTATATGACAACATTCAGACTTATAAACATCCATACAGCTATATGAAACAACCTTATAAATGTGGCTTGGTTGGGGGATGCTTAATTTGTTCAGTAGTCCCTTTGGCATACTATGATGTGCTCCCTAACGTAGGACTTAATAGCCAAAAGCAGTCTTTTACTATTGAAACCCCAGGTGACTCCACGGGAGGATGGGTCCAGATCCTGTTTCTCCACTAACATAGAAACTGATCCGATGCAAAAGGAACCCCATTCATTCAATGGGCTTTGGATCAGGGCCATGGTAAAAAAATAAGTCCTAATTAAATAAGTTATTATTTGGGTCTTTATTCTTCTCCGTAACATGTGCAATGGGATTCAAAACTATTTTTAAAATAATTTCAAAGACTAATTTAAAAATGAAAAAGTCTGGAAAATCTTTTTTTTTTTTTTTTTAATTGTTTGACCAAAACAACAAAAAAACAAACATTTTTGTCTTCTAAATGTGTAGTTTGAAGTCCTTAAATTTAAGCTCTGCTTTTAAAACTGGTGTCTAAACACTGAGTTGAGGCCACAGTATTACTATGATGTGTATTCTGTTATTCACCTTCTATTATCAACTGTTACCTGACAATCATAATCAGAAACAAAATTTTATAAGAAACTAATAAGAACTTGATTAACAGTGTTAGGTAATTACTGCTATTATCTAACAGTATTAGTTTTTCAGGTAATACAACGTAAAATGAAAGGAACAGATTTCCTCTTAATCACTGGACAAAACAAACATCCCAAAATACTTCAGCATGGAGCGGCTTCAGTCTCAGACCTGTCTAATTTCATTTAATGTGTGCTGAAGGCTGGTGAGAAAACACTGGGTCCAGCTCAAGCAACTGGGGTATTTGGGGCAAACTTGAAAGTAACAGGTATTACAACTCCAGGCTCACTCCAATAAAATGGTACTTTATATAAACCGTAGATAATAATCCAGCTTAATGATTTTAAAGCCTGAGGCATCTTAACATTTGTTTTATATAAAAACAAATCATATCATGAATCTGCATATTCATTGCCACCCATTTTTACTAATTATGTTTAAGATGGGGGAGAAACAAAGGATGAAATCCTGGTCCCATTGAACTCAAAGGGAGTGTAGCCATTGGTTTCAGTGGAGCCAGGATTTCACCCAGAGTGCACATATCAAGGATACTGTCTGATCTTCCTTAATTTGTTGCTATGGAATGCTTATCTTTCCATTTCAGCAGATTTCCCCACAATTTCAAGTTCAGAAATTGGCCAATACTCGGGTGCTTAGCGTATTTCTCAGCCACACCCAAGGAAGCAGTCACACTTGCAGACAGACCCGCTGCACCACAGTACAATCTCCTTTCAATTAGATACAACTTTTAGACTTCTTTTCCTTTGGCCTGATTCTACCATTCTAGTCACAGTGAGTGTATGATTTAAACTGAACTTTTTGTATAGTAAAGTACTATTTAATATGAATAACAGTGGAAGAATTAGGCCTTTTGTCTGTGGTCTAGGCATTTAGAATATTTGTATCCATTTTTATGAAACCTGGAGGTGCAGCGTGTTTTAACAGAAATCGTAAAAAAAAACAAAAACCACACACCCACCAAAAAAAAACAAACAAACAAACAAACAAAAAACACCCAAAGAAAATAGTCCGTTTTTGAAAACAGAACGTTGACTTCTTTGAAATCTTCCATTCTTCACAAAAGATTTCACGTTTTTATCAGTCATCTTTGAAATAGTGATTGAGTATAATTTTGATATAAATTTCAATAGGAAGTATTAATAAAAATATCATGAAAACTTTATTTAAAATGGATAAATTTCAAAACATTTTTTTTTCAAAATTTCCCACAAAATTGTTTTTCCATTTTACAACCAGCTCTATCCTAAAACATACACAATTTTGACTAGATACAAACCAAGATAAAATACAGAAGAATAAATATTTATTTACTGGGTGAATTAATTTATTTTCTCTCATCTGCCTGTAATCACAGCATTGGCTTCATTAGTGAAACTGCTAAATATATCCAGATCATCTTTTCATGTTATCTGCATTATGCTATAGTGTTCAATTTATTCCATCTTATTTGATTTTTCCTCCATTTACATAATTCCTTGTTAGCTCAGTAAATTACTTTTCAGATAGTGCCTACTGAAAAAGTCAATGTGTTGTTCAACACCACTGTGTCGGGCCCTAATCAAGTTATCGGTATCTTCTGGAGAATCAATTCCCACACCCCGTGGTGACTGTCCTGTGGAGTTGAGTATCAAAAGCTCATTTCCCTCCTGTGAACTTTATGGATGAAGGTGGCAGGAGGGGAAGGAAGAAAGTCATGTTAATGTGTTTTTTTTTTGTTGGCTGTCTCAGTTCTCCTTCTTTTACTCACCAAAGACATTGCAGTATCTCAACATCCAGAAAGAATAAGCCTACCAATATAGATTCTGAATGATTTATTCCTATAACAGTAGTGCCTAGATAAATGCCATAGTAGATGATGTCACTGTTCTGGCCAACTCTCCCTGTCAATATAATAGGTTCCAAATCCAACTGTATGTGAGCTATTGCTGTGCTGCTGGTATTTACCTAGTATCACTACACAACTATGACCATTGCTCTGTAAAGCTTGAGTAATGAAAGAGTATAAAATATCCAATTTAAATTTCATTGAAGAGAAAATCGACACACACAGCTCAGAGCACTGAGGATGGCTACTCTCTTAGATTTCTTTTGGTAGGGGAAGGAAAAGGAATTATTTTCTGTTTTGTTTGTCACACATTTGGGAAGTGAGTGTCAGGAACTCAGTTGACTCCGGACACAGTCATCTCACAACTCAATGGGCTTGCTCGGGCCCAATAAATGCTTGCTCAATGATTGTGCTCCCTGATTGGACAGAAGGGCCAATAAATCACCATCTAAGCCTTGTAGCAACAACAGCACAGTGGCTGCTCAGTGCATTTCTTGCCAACAGCTGCACCAGACCCACTTCTTGCACTGGCCCTTCCTCCAATCTGTGCCTGCTCCTGCTCCCAGCCCTAGTCCCCACCTTCCTCTGATCTCCAGTCTCCTGATTCTGACCATTAGCTTGTCTCCTGACCACAACTCCAGTTCTGTCTTTGAGTTCAATTCTGACCACTTTGAGTTCAATTCTTGTCTCCTGACCACTGCCCTGGCTCTGCCTTTCGGTTCTGTTCTGGCTCATGGCTCCAACATTGGCCTGTCCTCTGAAAACACCTCTAGTTCTGCCCTCTGATTCTGCTCTGATCACTAGGTTACACTGTTTACACCTCGGTGTTTGACAGTGCGGGTTTGTTTGTTTTTTAAATCATTCTTCCTGCTCCAGGGTTAGGTTCTTATACACTTCTCCTCATCCCTTTTAGGTTCCTCCTAAAATTACTCCCGTGTCCTATTCTTGGTGGCACAGTTTAGAATGGGATGAAAACAGCCTTGGTCATCTGGAGCGGAGACGCAGGAGATCTAAGTGGTCTGCTATTCAGGGAGAGGCTACATGTGAAGTCTGCAGGACCTTCCAGGGAGGGAAATTCATTCTGTTTAGGGCTATGAATCCTTGTTACACATTGAGCTGTTTTATTCTTTTCAGTGTCTTTTAACATTTGTCTTTTATCCTGGTATTCTGATGATGGTGGTAGAGAGTTTACGACAAGTTGACAAGAGCCTGACTATGGGATTGGGAAACTAACTGGTGATGGACTACAGCCCAGGGATACTATTGTGAGGGGAGATTATTGGTGCATGTAACAAGGTTTCCGGGTGTAGGCACTATTTAGATAGCTATTTGTTTAGCACTGTATGGGAGCAGCTAGAGGATGGCTAGTTTAGTTGAAAGGTTTTAAGGTACAATTGCTTGTATACAGCCTTTGTATACTCCCTGGAGGTCACTGCTTTGTTAGTCAGCTGCAGCACCCTTTGATGACCATTTTAGGATGGCCAAGAGGGCGCTACAATGCTCGAGACTGGAAATTCATTCTGGGGGCTTCATTCTCTCAAGTCCTATCATGTTAGGCAAGGGGGAGATAGCAAAAGACGACAATCATTTTCCAGATGTATACTATGGCTTCATCTTGCATTTTTCCCCCTCTTGTGAATAGATTATCAGATGTCAGTGATCTACTTTAGGGTTTATGCCATTGAATGCAAGGTTGGTGACTAATGAAGTGAAGCAAATCATGAATGGAGTTAAGCATGAGCACCCCAACTTTTTAATGTACAACAGTGTTGGAGAACACTGTACGTGTGGGCTTTAAGCCAACTTTGTGCTCCCCAGATCTTTGAGCTATTTGATCATAGGTCCAATTCTCAGACTGAGCAGCCTCAGAGCAGGTTAAGCCAGCTTTGGGACTGATTTGTACCTCCAGAATAGTGCAAAGCAGTTTTATTATACTGTATCTATTCTCTTGATTGAGATAGTCATCTGCCGTTCATTACATACCCTTAATTATAACTTCTTCCATTTTTACAAGTGTTGACAGGTTCAGGTGACTCAAAGTCTAAATAAGAAAATTACTTTTCTCTTCTTTATTTCTGAAAAATAAGTTCTTTTTTAGGTTTTTGTATTTAAGTATCACTGTTTCTAGGCAAGTTTGGTTTTTCCTTCTGTGTGAATGTGGTGGTTATGTCACTGTCTAAAAACATCTAAACTATCTGATCAACTTACCTGTATTTACGTAGGGTTTTGCTTCATTGTGCATTTTGTCTTTGATTACATAAATATTCATAGGGAAACACCTAGGGAAAATTTTTAAAGTGGTGCATAGAGACTGAGCTAGGCAATTCCTATTAATGTTAATGAGAGTCACATGGCTACATTCTCACATTCTAATTTGAAAATTTGCCTCCTGCTTTTCACCATTTAAAGTAACTGTACTATTCTAAGTATGTAGTCTTTGCACCTCCCCTCTGCAATCTATAAATATGCAAGAGACATCACACTCACTCCCTCCACATAGCTACTTCAGAATACTCCTATAGCATTTCATCCACAAAGGGAAAAGTCTCAACTTAATCACATTATAAAAGTCCTAGTGCTGCTGTTTCCTGGTACCAAAGCTGCTTCTACCAATTCCTATGTCAATTTACTTATTTATTTAGATATATAAACTAAATAAAAGCCTATCCTGGGAGCCTTTGACATCATTAAAAGTACAGTTACATGAAGATAAAACCAACAGCTTCCCTAAAACCAGAATAACCAACCAGATATTCCAATGGCAAAAAATACCTCACCACACCCAAGTGTATCAGTCTTTCCTTCTTAAAAGCTTAGGTAATGAGATGGATGTTGCAGGGCGCCTTGAAGGTCACATATAGCCTATTTTGGACCTCCGGTGTGGGTGGAGTGAATTCCAAAGTTGAAAAATCCCACAGGATTTATGCCTTGCCAACAACTCCATCTTATACAGCAAGCGGGCTCCAGCTACAGTCTATGTGGATTGCAAATGTAGCAGTATGGTATGAGCAGAGTGACAGTCTTTCAAACTGCCCAGATAAAAGCTGTTACGGCTCCATACAACAAAAATGTTACCTTAAATTCCACCCAACCCATTTGGATCCCAGAGCACTGGTGTCACGTGCTCGTGATGGGAAGCTTAGAATGCAATAGCCTGACTACTACACCAACTTCATTTTTCTGAATCACTTAAGGTGTCACCCCTATAGAGTGCATTGCAATAGTCTAATCTTGAAGTGTCAGAGACATGTATTACCCGGACAAGGTCTACATCCAAAAGAAATTATCACTATCTCTAGGCTTGTCAAAGAAGAAAATAGTATTCCTTGATTACTGCTGCTATATGTTTGTCCAAAGGCAGCTGCAATGCAAATTTATCCCCAGATTACGAACTCTAACAATATATGGTGACGATATACCCTCCTTGAAGCCTTGCCACATCTTCCAGGTGTTTTCCCCAGCCTGACACATTGGTCTTATCTGGACTGAGTGCAAGTCTACATTATCACTTAAGTCGCTCAAACTTACCTCACTCAGGGGTGTAAAAAGACCACTCCTCCAGGGCAACACAAGTTACAGCGACCTATGCACTGTCCACACTGGTGCTACGTTGGCAGGAGATGCTCTCCCATCGACATCGCTTCTGCCTCTCATGGAGGTGGAGTAATTATGCCGATGGGGGAGCGTTCTCCCATCGGCATACAGCGTCTTCTCCAGAAATGCTGCAGCTGTGCCGATATAGCACTTCTAGTGTAGACCTGCCCTAAGCCTCAATCAGCTAGTCCATGCTCTCTCTCTATTAAAACACTAGGTAAAGCATTCAGTATAATTGACTAGATCAGATGAGACAGAGAAATAGAGCTGGGGTATCATGAGTACACTAAAGAGCACATTAGCCCATGTCTCCTGATTAAACTTCCAAATTGGCCTCAGATACATATTGCACATAAAAAAAGTACAAAAACATACCCAAAACCCCCAAGAGTTTTGGAAAGGATGCAAATCCTTTCATGGCATAATCCAACCTCCAACAGATGTGATTTAAGAAAGCCGTTTCCTTATATGTAGGCTATTCCATAACTGCTTACTGAAGCATTTCTTGAACTTGTTTCTGAAGCATCTGACACTGGCCAGCAACAGATACTGTTCTAGATAGACCACTGGTCTGATCCGGTAAAGCAATTCCTACACCTCTATATATCACAGGGGGACTGGCCTTTTAAGGGGAGATGGGTCCAATTCCACCTATGACACACTTAGCCCATTTCCATGCATGGAAAATATGACAGTCAGGTCATGTGGCTAAACCTGGCACGAAACAGAAGCTTGTGGAGAACTACAAAGAGAAGGGAGACTCCAGGTAGGAAGCCCTGAGAGTTGGTGCTTGGTAGAGAGCAGAGACTGATTTAAGGTAGCCCAGGAGAGCCTGAGGACTGGGCCCGGGGATGAGGGTCTGGAGAATGAAATCTGAAGAAAAGACAGACACTTGGGAAGGAAGGGCTATGCCCAGCTGGAGCCTAGGATGGAAGACTCGTGTGTTTATTTGGACTTGGATACCCTGGAAGGGATGTACTTTAACTTTTATGGTTTAACCCAAGGCCCAAGTTGCTGCAGCAAGTCACCAGAGCATCCAGAGTAGGCTGAAAGGTCAGGAGAGCCCACCTGAATGAGAGGAACTGAGTCAGCAGCTAACCCAAAGCCAGACTAGGTAGTCAGCACTGCTCCACAACATACAAGGGAGATGGAACTCTTCTGAATCCCACATGAGAGCGCACTTGGAGCAAAAAACAAGTCACCAAAACTTCCCTCTGGGCTCTCTCAGCAATATGAACAAACCCACCTGAGGGCAGCAGCATTTATTCCTACTATGATTTGCTGGCAAGTCAAACAAACACACTTATGATCAAAGGCAACTGATAGATCTAACAATATCATCATAAACACCTAATCTTCATTCATGAGGCGATCATCCATTGACCATTAGAGCTGCTAAGACCAACTCCGTCCCATAGCCAGGTCTGTAACCAGATTGACAAGAATCAAGATCTAACACAGCCAATACTCAAAGTTGTCTCACTTTTGCATTTTCAGGAGGACCCACAAATCATGCAGTTTGTTGGAAAAAGGATTCCTATCTTCCATTTCTCACTATTGTTGGCCTGACTATTTTGCAGAGGCTTAATGAAATGATTCCAAGCTTAACAGACCCTTCTTAACAGTGCTCCTCTACTTATCCACTCTCATTAGTTACACAGGGTCTGGAGAGGTCTGTCTGCATTCTGTAAGTTTTAGGACATCGATCACTTTACATAATTGTCAAACTCCTCTGAGGCTGGTTATAATTATCACCCTCATTTTACAGATGGAGCATCTCAGGCACAAAGAGATCGAGACCAACATTTTTAAGCATGGGTGTATAAATAAAGCATCTACACCTGTGAATCCAGGTGCCTGATGTAAGGACTCCAACTATGAAAGTTTTCACCTATGATTCTTAACAAAATCCACAGAGGGAGTCATTGTCAGAGCTGGGAATAATTCCTTGCTCAGTGCACTTGACTGTTCTTCTCAGGGCTGCACAGAGGAAGGGGCAGTTTGTCCTGCACTCCTTGTTTCAGAGGACCCCCAAATCCACAGAGGAGTGGCCAGGCCAAGTCTGAGTGGGAGGCATTGCAACCTCGAGCATGGGATCTCAGAGCAACTCAGATCTGGCACCTGCCATCCATATTACAGGGATAGACCCCCCCTGCCCAGTTGGGCCCAAATCCCTCTGTTGCTGCCACTGGCATCATTGCACCAGGCCTGAGGTGACTTGCCATGTTGAGAGCCTGGAGGTAGAAATGGGACTACGGAAACCTCTCCCACCACCAGCGGGACTGGATTTGAAGGAGAAATGGGAGTAGGCCCCCCCGCACACACACACACACGAGAGTCTCCTCATGCCTGTGGAGAGAACAGCACTCTACAGGTGGGGGCCCCCTTTCACTCCCCCCACCCCATCCTCTCCTCTCTTTTTACCTCTTTTGTCTCCATGGTAACTTTTTTTTGGAAGGGCAGGAGGCCTCAGTTTCAAATGTTGCCCTGGGCCCCCCAAAACCTCAATGTACCCCTGATTCTGCTTTTCATGCTACGACGCTTCCCGTTGTTTGGCTAGAGGTCATGCTGGCTGCCCAGCAGAGGGGCTCGCCACACCCTAGTGATGTTAACAGCAGTTGGGGCAGCACTGCCACCTTTAACTAACAACTTGATTCTGGGATCTTCCCCAAAATAGCAAGGTACCTCGCTATGGTTATTGATGATTCCTCTGAATCCCAAAACCCACTCCTTGGTGGCTGTGAGGGAATGGCAAATAACCTGTGAGCCTCAGACAATCGCAGCTAGTGGTTTGCATTTTCAAGGCTACTTCACAAGGAAAAAGCCAAAAAAATTACTTTTAATAAAATGAAAGCTGAGGTTCTTTTATAATCCTTGGACCCCGAAAATAATGGGGGATCCCAGACCCGCTGGCTGTGTGGGACTGCAAAGGCAAGTTCTGCCCATGACTGTTTAGTTAGAGCATGATATTTAATATTTGTAGCTATGCATGCTAAATAGTAATGGGTGTAAAACTGAGCCCACTAGAATCTCTCATCTCAGTTAGCAGAGGGAGTTTAATTTGACTGATGGGAATGGTCAACCCCTAGGGTCCTGGTTGGAGGATGGGTATGCATTCATCCTTGTCCTCTCACATACCCAGAATTCATGTGGAGTTCAGGTGTGCGGTAGGGAGAGTGCAGTGCTGCTCCACCTCTGCAAGCTGCCTATTGGCCAATGCAGGAGCCGGAGAAAGCAGACTGGTTTCAGCAAACCTCACCTCCCTGTGTGTTTAAGCATTCCTGGGTAGGCTGCTGCAGTTATGCTGCTGAAACCTGCCTGTCCACCCACCTTACCCAACAGGCAGTGTAGCTGTCAGAGCTGTGTTTCCAAGTTTGCTGTGTCTCTAATCTCTTAGGGATCAGGAAAGAATTTTTTCCTCTGGGCAAGACTGCTAAGGTGTCCAGTGGGTTTTTTCCACCTTACTCATAGCATCCTGGAACATCCTGATATAAGGATAAGACAGAGTACATTTAAAAAAAATAAAGAAGAGGGAGTAATACATGAAAACAAATACTGTTGCAACTTGCAGTCAATGCCCAGTGAGTGTCAGATGTTTTAAGGGGCTCCTGGGGTACACCAGAGCACAGGCCCCAGGAGAGACTGGTGGATCATTTAGAATGAGAGATCTTAAGTCCCCCCAGGCTGAGCTCCTCCCATGTATGTTCATTCCCCCTCATTAGGACAAGGTGATGGATTTAATCATTTGGCTAAATTATGAATTGAGTACTGGGGGGTTTGTCTACAGCAGTGTTTCTCAATTGGTGTTCTCTGAGATGAATTACAGGGTTCTGCGAAAAATTGAAATCATGCTGCCGAAAACAGCCAAGACAGCGCGCGCCGCCGAAAACAGCCGAGACAGCGCGCGCCGCCGAAAAGGGGAAGATGTCCCGGATTTTTCAGTGGAGGGTATCGCATGGCCCTGCAGAAGTTAAAAAGGGTTCCGCAGCCAAATTTAATTGAGAAACACTGGTCTACAGGAACCAGTTCTCATCTCTTGATTAGCTTTATTACCCTTTCCAGAGGAGGGTGGTGGTATTCAGCAATGGGCTGACCTATGGAGGGTGTACCAGGGATTGAGCTAAGGGAGTAAGTTCTCATTGCTTGGTTGTGAGGCCATTCATCCCTCCACTGGATCCAACTGATGACTAGTAGTTAAGGTAGGGATCAGCCCTCCCCAATACTTGAATATTGAAGCTAATAAAGTTGCAACCTGCTGCTTTAAATACATTCATGTGTTTATGTGTGTCATTCTGCTGTGTATTTTGATCAATAAACCAAGCAATGAAAGAAGTGAATATGTCTAAAAATGCAAATGTTTAATGTCTTTAAGTATTTGAGAAATTAAAGTGTATAAAGAAGCAACAAGATACAATTAAATGCAAGAGTGATTTTAAATATAACAAAATGCACTGTGCACATAGTAATTAGTAATAATACTCAGCTTCTGTTGTAGAATAAATGGTGTCTGTAACTTGAAAATATCAACAATGCATCTTTTTTGTTTTCAAAGTCTAGTCTGCCTTGCTAGAAATCAGCCCAAGAGAAAGGACAAGAAAAATCACACACTTTTTTCAATTCTTCACTTCACCAATAGCTCTCCCTGTAGGTCCTGCTCGTCTTCAACCTATAGAAGCAAGTTTGCTATACACACTGCATTCAGAATGTGATACAATGTAAACTTGGAGAAATAAAACAAACAAACAATTGTTTCATTATCAAACCAAATTCTTTTTAGGTTTTCTTTTAAAAAAAATTAATTTAATCCAAATTTTCCCACCCCAGCCAATTCCATTTTTGCTGACAGAACAACTTCTTTGGATTGGGAGAAGTAATCGCCAGGATAATGCGATACATCATTAGTCACAGAAAATCTTTTATATATATAGCTATATTATAAAGCTGCATATATTAAGCTGAGAAAACAAGTTCATCATAGAGTTAATGGAGGAAAGGAAACAAAACTACAAAAGTTTTCTTGCCTTACACTCTTGAGTTGTAAATGAAAAGCTTACGTAGGGTGTTCGTGATACCAGCTTGCTTTATTAATGATGACTGGCAAACTACTGCTCCTCCTGGATCACCTCTCTGGCTGACTGGGAGCTTCAGGCTTGTAAGTTTCCCTTTGTGGGCCATTTTAGGGAGATGCAGTCTCCTAGACGACTGTTCATGATACAACCTGGATGTGCAGATTCTTTACCATTCCCTCATCTAAAGGCCTTACTAAAGATCAAATCTGTTTACATGTTCATTTTGAATTTGAGTTTGCAGGAAGCAAAAAAGGTTTATAACTCTTCAGAGAACAATTGTTACCACCTGAAAAAGAAAGAGAAATAATCAAGGACCCCCAACCACAGGTGACTTACAAACATTGAAATCTTTGTGAAACAAGGGATTAAAGCTTGAGAAGACTTACCGGTAAACAATTTCCAGATGGCTGGTCATAATTTAAACAGCTGGCTGTGTGTGGATATTTTCAAGGTGTAAGAGACTCATGCATCCAAGCTCATTTGCTAAATTACTGCCCACTAGCTGCATGTTCATATTGAAAGGATGTTTCAAAACAAAACAAAACAAAACAAAACAAAAAAACAAAAAAAAGTCAGTTCCAGAAACAAAGAAGGAAAGGAAAAATTGTCAGTTTACCAACCCTCAATCTAGAGTGGGAAGGACTGTTCCATAAATAACTAAAAATAGTAGTGGTGGTCAGTCATCCCACAAAGCATTCAAGATTCAGAATGCAAGAAGCAGGGAGAAGAATTAAGTATTTGCTAAGATTTATGGCTTTCTGAATCCTAGTTACTCTGAATACTTAAATTAAATGACTGGAAACATAGTTTTCGTGGAGTGGGGAAAGGAGGACTGTGCTGCTTTTTTTTTTTTTTTTTAAATTAAGAGTCATCAATAAAACATACATACCATAAAAATAACTTACACAATGTACAGAACAAAACCAATCAGTTTCTCCTTCAATGGCTCTACCCCCCTTCCAGCTCTCTGTTGGGATCCCTAGAAGTTCTTAGCAGCCTCCTTTTTTCTACTCTAGGTGATTCAATCTAGTCTCATAGTTTAAATTATATCTATGCCCATGACTCCCAAAGCCACCTCTTTATCCATATCTTCTCTTGCTCTAGTCAGGCTATCATTTTTAACTACCACCAACTCTCATTCAACATGGTGAAAATTTAATTCTTCTTTTCCCTCCAAACGTTTGCCATGCTTTCCCTTCTCAATCATATTAAAATTTCACCACCCTCCCTTGTCACCCAAGTTCACAATTTCAATGGCATATTCAACTCTTCTTACTTCTACTCCATGACTCAAATACTGTCAGTACTTCCTTTAAAGCACCTTAAAATCAGTCCTGCCCTCTGTATCCAAAAGGGTCCTAAAAACCCTTGATCATTTATTTCTCATTGCGGCTACTGTAGCCTCCTTTTTTAGAATCATAGAATATTAGAGTTGGAAGGGACCTCAGGAGGTCATCTGGTCCAACCCCCTGCTCAAAGCAGGACTAACCTCAGCTAAATCATCCCAGCCAGGGCTTTGTCAAACCACAGCTTAAAAACCTCTAAGATGGAGATTCCACCACCTCCCTAGATAACCCATTCCAATGCTTCACCACCCTCCTAGTGAAAAACTTTTTCCTAATATCCAACCTACACCTCCCTCACTGCAACTTGAGACCATTGCTCCTTGTTCTATCATCTACTGCCCTTGAGAACAGCCTGGTTCCATCCTCCCTGGAACCCCCTTTCCGGTAGTTAAAGGCTGCTATCAAATCTCCCCTCATTCTTCTCTTTTGCAGACTAAACAAGCCTAGTTACCTCAGTCTCTCCTCATAAGTCTTGTGTTCCAGCCCCCTAATCATTTTTGTTGCCCTCCAGTGGACTCTCTCCAACTTGTCCACATCCTTTTTGTAATAGGGGGCCCAAAACTGGACACAATGCTCCAAATGTGGCCTCACGAATGCCGAATAGAGAGGAATAATCACTTCCCTTGATTTGCTGGCAATGCTCCTACTAATGCAGCCCATTATGCTATTAGCCTTCTTGGCAACCAGGGCACATTGCTGACTCATATCTAGGTTCTTATCCACTGTAACCCCCAGGTCCTTTTCTGCAGAACTGCTGCCTAGCTCATCGATCCCCTGTTTGTAGCTGTGCATGGGATTCTTCCATCCTAAGTGGAGGACTCTGCACTTGTTCTTGTTGAACCTCATCAGATTTCTTTTGGCCCAATCCACCAATTTGTCTAGGTCACTCTGTATCCTATCCCTACCTTCCAGGGTATCTACCACTCCCCCTAGCTTGGTGGCATCTGCAAACTTGCTGAGGGTGCAATCTACCCCATCCTCCGGATCATTAATGAAGATGTTGAACAAAATCGGCCCCAGGACCAGCCCCTGGGGTACTCCGCTTGTGACCGGCTGCCAACTAGACATGGAACCATTGATCACTACCCATTGAGCCCAATGATCTAGCCAGCTCTCTATCCATTTTATAGTCCATTCATCCAACCTATACTTCTTTAACTTGCTGATAAGAATACTGTGGAAATATCAAAAGCTTTGTTAAAGTCAAGGTATATCACGTCCACCGCTTTCCCCACATCCACAGAGCCAGTCACCTCTTCATAGAAGGCAATCAGGTTGGTCAGGCATGACTAGCCCTTGGTGAATCCATGTTGACTGTTCCTGATCACCTTCCTCTCTTCCAAGTGCCTTAAAATGAATTCCTTGAGGACCTGCTCCATGATTTTCCAGGGATTGAGGTGAGGCTGACCAGACTGTAGTTCCCTAGATCCTCTTTCTTCCCTTTCTTGAAGATGGACCCTATATTTGCCTTTTTCCAATCATCAGGGACCTCCCCCAATTGCAACAAGCTTTCAAAGATAATAGCCAACTTTGACTCCTTGCTATTCAGTTCATTCCGTTCCAGTCTACCCAAAAAGTCTATTATTAAACTCTTTTATTAAACACTCTTCTTAACCTCTTCTGCCACTCTGCATTCTGCTCTCAGGATCTACATCCTTTAACTTACTTCTCCTTGCCTTCTAAATCACATGCAAGTGTCTCATGTGCACAATCAAGGCTTTGAACAACTCCACCCTTGAAGACATTTCTGCTTTCTCTGATTCTTCACTTACTTCTATTTATTCTTGTATCCTTATTTCACTCATTTTCACACTGTCTTCCCTGGTGGCACCTATTCTTCTATTAAACACTAAACAGCAATACCCACAAATACCTCCTTCAAACATACTTTTTCTGCAAAGCCTTCAAAAATGTCCTTTCAAGTTTCCACCACCACCTCCTCCAATCCATGCTGGCATCTACCTAAATGTGTCCTGACTGTTTTGACTGAGCATATACTACGTACGTAAGACCTTGAAAGGAGATTTATGCCTTCAGATATGTTCATATCAAACTGATCACAGTCAGCATTTACAACAATAATGTGTCTATGGCAAAAGAAATAAGAGCTCTTCTCTCAACTTCTATTAATTCTATAACTTTTATTTGATCTTCTTTCTATTTTTGCTAAGTTATTGTACCTTGTTGTAGATTACCACAAAACCATTTTAAAATGTGCTTGTAACTCTAATTTCACCATACAGTTGTTTGTATACAGCAGTCCCATTCGGTAAAGTGTGGTAAATTTTTTGGCAAAGTTATATTTCATAGCTATAAGCAGGAGTTTGGTCTTGTGCTTACAGCTTGGTGCTGCTAATCAGGATACCTGGTTACTAATCCTGGCATCGACACTGGCTTGCTGCGTCCCAGTCTCCCTATCTGGAAAATGGCTATCAAAATATCTTACCTACACTTATTTAATTTGGAGGAGCATAGTGAGGGTTATTCAGTTAATATTTATTATTCTCAGATGGAACTGCCATATGTTACATTACGTAGCCTTTGGTAACATCATAGCCATGGGATACAATTGACTGTCAGATATAAGTGGGATTTTTCTATTAATTATATGCATCATATCTAGTTCTTTCAATATAAGGATTAAAATATTCAATAGTAATTTGTCAAAACTTGGGGCCATTCTCACTTAAATCCTCTCAAATATTCAGTTAATTGTACCAGTGAATTACTAAGTTAATGAAGCAAACATCCTCTTTCAGCACTAACGTGAGGAAACAAGGGCATAAATCACTTTGTTTGACACACTCTCCCCTGCCATTCCCTCCCGCTCCGTACAGTCTCACTTGAACAAGAAACATAAGCATTTTTCAAAGGTGGATAGAATTTTTAACATTTTAAAAGCATCTTCTGTATTTAAAGGCTATTGTTGTTAACTTTACCATTCACTTGTACACATCACCTAACCAGATGCCGCTGATCAGTTATGTACGTTATTTGTAAAAGTGAAAAAACAAGCAATCTTGTGATGACTATGCAATTTTGAAAATGACAAGCTCTCTGAAATCGTGCCCTGAGCCACACAGAACTCCAGCTGAATAATTAATTACATATTGACGAGATCTGATAAAAGAAGAGCTCTGAGCTGTGCTGACGTTTATGTCTTCTTCATAACATTCACCAGAAAGTATCACTCCATTTGAAACAATTTTTGGAAACTAAATGTATTCTCCTCTTTATATATATTATATTTTTTTTAAAAGATCAAGTGATGCGGTATTTCTAGCAACTGGAAACTTGGCTACTGACATTTTATTTCCTTCATACATTAAGTGCATCCTTAAAATGTAGTTCTATGGGCAACTACTTTACATTCTCAGAAGGTTATATTCTTCCAGTAATGCATAAGAAATTCAATTATATGCTTAATAGTTATGCTGGTTTAAGCGATCTTATGTATGTTCTTTTAAATGCTCCAATTGAATATGAAAACTTCTATGTATAACTTGGGAGTCTGTTAGTAGCCCAGTACAGCATAACACAGAAGTACAGAAAAAAGAAACCAAATCCAAAGAGCTTTGTTGTAAACCATATTAGACAACATTTGAAAAACTGCTACACCAAATAATTAAAATAACATATTGTATCTGTGTATTGTATTTAAATATGAATGAAAAAATAATTTTCCTCTGTATTTTCCTATTTCACTTGCTTTTAACTGAATCAGAATGGCATTCATATTTCTTCTATAGCTCCACTGTTACAGTACTTCAGATGTGCTTAATAAATTGCACCTTCCATGAAAAGAAAAGGTGATGGATTGAAAAATGTTTAGCACAAGCATACATAATTGATAGGCTCCCTAGTGCAAATAAGTGTCTGATAAATAATTAAATTTAATCTCATTATAAGAGTTTTCATAATGGGATAATTTAATTAAATGAAAGCCAAAGGGTTTCTAGGGGTTGAAAGATGCTAGTATTGCTATATTTGGCTAATGGTCTGGGGATACTATAGTGAAGAAGGGTAATTCACATGGGTGCATGCATTATTTAATGAATCCCTCTGAGATGGAGGAAAGGACAGATCAATGATAACTTGTCATTTTATCATTGCTTACAAAGCACATTTAAACAGCCTGGGAAATGTTTAAAAAAATGAACGAAAAAGTCTTGAAGCTTTTGGAAAGACATCAGCTGTGTCTCTGTCATATAAACACCAAACATTTTCTTTTCAGATACATATTTTCACTTCAACTAACATTGCTAAGTTTTGTCTCCCTCTCAGAATGAAAATAAGAGCAAAACCTTACAAGCTACTGTACAGTTAGGTTGAGTCTGCCTCTAAGTGAAAGTTATAATGGATACAGCATGTATATCTGATACTAAAAAATTGATAGCTGTGTCATCTGGGACCCATTAACAAGCTTTTTGAGCAGGCAGAGTTTTGTGCTTCGAGTCTCCAGAAGCACTTAGCTAGACTAGAATACTAAAACCATACATACAGTCTAAGTAGTTATCTCATTTACAGGTGATCAGTTATGATTTAATATAAATGGTGAAGTGTACATCTTTTCAGATAAGAAAAGTGTCATCTTGTAAACAGTAAAGGTACAAGACCTAAAAACTGAACTGAGTAGTTTTGTCACCTAAACTACTAAGGAGACATTCTTTTCTAATGAGATATACCAACTACCATTATTTAGAAAATGCCGTGTTCATTCACAAACTGTCAATATAAGAATTGCCATGCCACAACAGTCTGGTAGATTTTCTCCAAAGCTACCTAGTACCAGAGGTTTTTAAGAAAGGTGCAAGAAACCCTTATAGAACAACCTGCCTATAAGGGGAAGTTTCTTACTAGCTTCGAGCGATTAGATATTGATTTCTGCCTTGAAATGATCATTACATAACTTTTTAAACAATCCTATTTAATGTAACAGTAGATGTTTGCACCCATATGAAATGTCTAATCCTTTTTGAATCCAAGTGAATTTTTGGCGTCAGTTATATCTTGTGGAAGTGTCTGTCACAGGCTAATTATGTGTTATGTAAAAAGAATTTTCATTTATCAATTTAAATTAACTCCCTTTCCGATTCCTTGATGTCTCCCCTGGCTGTTCACTCCACATCCTAGCATTTCTCTTGTTTGATTGCTGTCGCACATTAAGCAGAAGTTCCAGTGATACATCCAAAGTGATGCCTGGGTCTTTTCCTGAGTGTGTTCAGTTACTTTGGAGTCTCATGTTGTGCATGAATGGTTCATATTATCTCTTCCAATGTGTTACACCTTACATTTGTCAAAATTAAATTTCATCTGTCATTATGCTGCCCAGTTGCCCAACCCTGTGATGTTCCTCTGAAGTTCTCAGTCTTTTCTAGACCTTACTATCATAAATAATTATGTCTCAAAAGTAAATTTTGTCACCTCAGCACTTAACCCTTATTCTGAATCACTAGTGAAAATATTAAACATGGAATTCCAGTACAGATCCTTGGGACACCACACAATTAAAAAAAATTGACCATTTTTTCCTACTCTTTGTTTTTGGTCTCTTAGCCAGTTTTTAATCCAGACAAAACTTTACCTCTAACCTCATGACTATTTAGTTTCCTGAATATCATCTAGTGCAGGATTTCACCAAAGGCTTTTTGAAAGTTCAAATACATTCTACCTCCTAGTTCTTTTCATCCACTCTATTGATAACACACTCAAAGAATTCAGAAGCCTCACAGATTTGTCCATATCATATCCATATCGATCTAGGTGTTTTATAAATCTATAATCGTTTCAACCAATTTACCTAGCACAGAAGTAGGATCATTTGGCTGTAATTTCCAAGATCACCTGCATCCTTTATGAAGATCAAACATTTGTTGCTTTCCAGTCCTCCAGTATAGTAGGCAATTTTAATGGGCAAATACATATTTTAATTAATAGAACTGGCTAAAAACTAGATAAATACTTTGGAAAAATTCTCACCATCTTTCCTAAAAAATATCATATTTTGAAATTTTTGACCAGCTATATTTATGAACAATACAGCCATGTTCTTATCAAGTTCCTTCAAAACTCTTAGTTACTTGTTATTGTTCATTAATCAGGTCAGCACCTCCTCTTCGCACCGCAAACTCCAACAATGTGTCATCTTTGTAGGTCTTGTGTATATACTTTCTTTATTATATGAATAATATGTCCATATTCATGTAGCTTCTCTGAAAGGTCTTTTTCCTCCTTAATTGTTCTGTTAAATACTTGGTGGTTCAGAGGACCTACTGATTGTCACTGACTTCCCAAAAATGAATGACTGAGATGGTTCTTGTTAAGGGAACTAGCAAAAACTCCCTAGAGAAATTACCACACATTTTTTTTTAAAGTGGCTTGTTTGTTTTATGCCTCTGAAAGCAATCACCAATTTCTATGTATTGTGAGACACACTATGGCCAACATTTTCTGCCTAAAGTTCAGTATTTATAAAAGTCATCTCCCGCTGACGTCAATGAGAGCTGAGTGTGCTCAACACCTCTGAAATGAGGTAATTTCTACTTTGGTGCCTTGCCTCATGAACCCAGGTTTGAAAGCTACCTGTCCTTTCCATTCCCCCACTTCCTAAGGCACAGTTAACTGTTTAAAACTCCGTGTTTTGTGTTTTTATTCAAGCCATTTAACTCAAATGCCTTAGAAGCAGGTGAGAGGAAGGATTTCTTTGTTGAACATTTAATAAACCACCTTTTCAATTAAGAGCTAAGGAGGCTTCCAGTCTAGTTCGCTGCTCCTCCAAAGAGATCTCCAGCAAAACCAAGTGTGATGATACCTGATATTCATAACACTTTTAAGGTTAAAAAAAAAAAAAAAAAAACCAAGATGAACATTCTCAAATTAAGTTTTGGGCTTTCTTTATATATAATAAACAACAAACAAAGGACACAAATTATTACCCCCCTTTTGCAAGTCTCCTTCAACTCTGCCTTTCCATAACTGCTTGAAGTGTAACCTTAATTTTGAATTTCTTGGCTTTCAAATACTGGTAGTTAAAAAAAAAACCCTAGAATGTTCTATTTATTTTTCCCCACTAATGTTATAAACTTTATTTCAGTTTGCGTTTGGGAGCTTGCATTTGCATAAAAGAAGCTTAGCAGACAACTGTGTCTGGCACTGCAACAGACATCACAACATAGATCAAAATTACAACTGACAACTTCTATTTTTCTTTGCAACCCACAAGTCCCCATCAAATGAGTCACAAAGTAGGGGGGAGCTCAAATAAAAAGAAAGATGGAGTTTGGTGGGGAATCAAACCGTAAACAAATCTACCCAACATAACTGCCTTCCTTTCATTACTTCACATATTTGTATTCATTTTACTTTGTACTAATTCTTGACAGGTCACTTAAACTCTCAACTTGGGCAGCCATGAGTCTGAACAATGGTTTCCATGCATCCTCAAATGTATTATGATCACTGAAATATGAAAATATAATAACTTCAGCAACAAACCAAGTTTGTTAATCCATTTTCTTCTAGTTGTTTATTCAATACTTTATCATCTCACGGTAATGAGTGAGTATTCAGCAATAGTGAATTAATCAGCAAGGGCTTTTATAAAAAGTTCTACTTTCTGCTGAAATGCATTACACTGATACACCCACATAAGAACACTTTCAGGAAAGAGAATTAACACTAGTAATAATAGCTGTATGGTTATGTGAATTCCCCATTCTGCCAAAACTCATTTTAAATCCTATTTTTGTGCATAAATAATTTGTGCTGGGGATCTTATTTTTGGTTTGCATGTTTGTTTTAAATGTATTAATTTGTCTTTTTACAGGAAACATTGGGATTCACAGGAAGTTTCCTGTAACCAGCGCACTACAATTATCACTTAGATCTAGAAGTCCATCTATTTTCTACAAGTATCTGTGAGATACTCTGATACACTTTGCGTCTGATATTCAAACTGAATTCGGGGCTGAATAATGGCTTTCAGATGAGGAGTTAGAGCCTCCTCTCAACAAATCTGAGCAACAAGATCCTTGGCCTGCCCTTTCCATTAAATAATAAACAGTAACACAAGAAATTACAGTTTAAACTGCTATTGGTCAAAATAAAATAAAATTTCTGCTTCTCAATTCACCAATTCATATTTTATAAGTGTTCCCACCTCCACATCAATTTAACAGACTGCAATAACCAATCAAAAGCTACATTTATACTGCCATTTCTGGATTCTTTCCTGCTTCTGTGAAATCCTTCCCCAGATGATTTCCATGACCTCAATTCTCTCAGAGACATACTAGTCAGCATAATGAACAACAAAATTTCAGTTACACAGTAGACGTCTACTTAAAAAGAAACCAAAACACTAATATTTTTCCTGCTTACAGGCTGGAAGAGATGTATGAACAGAACTGTTCAAAGCTGCAGTTTTTGACGTGTGTGTATTTTGTGAACACAAACCTTCATGGTCTATTACCAGGGTTCTGGCAAACTACTCTTAGCAAATCTGCTTGAAGGCCCAAGAATTTCCAAGAGACCCCAATCTCCTCCTTCATAGACATCACACATCTCCCACTACCTCATTACTAAAAGATCCTTCCCCTGCCCCTTCTTACCTTTTGTCATCTTCAGAGGGATCCTTCCCCTTCCATTCAATCCTCCTGGGGACACCTATACCTACTACATCCCCCTACAGCCTTAGGAGGTACTGGATGTCCCAGAGGCATTCAAGGGGTGGAAGGAAGCATCAAAACACACAGCACACACATATTCCCATAGTGCAGCAGGAAAAGAGAAAACATTCCTGCTTCTACCTCCAGCCAGAATACTGGGCTCTGGACCAGAAATGCCCCATAATCCTTAGAAGCCACATATGGAAAAGAAACTCTGTAATCCCTAGTGTACAATTGTTGGGGGATCCCCAGGGATTCTCTGGTGACTATGTTGGGGTCATTAGAATCTCTATTTTTGATCTTAGTAAAGCAAACACTGCAGAAGAAACATCTTCCAAGCTCCTTCTGACCTTTGGGGAAGTGGGAGAAGAAACCTTTCTGTCAAACCCCTCAGACTGTCAATCAGGAATTGGGAAGACTGTTGGCATTAACAAACTGCCCCCAACTTTTCTACTAGATGTACACCCAAGAGATCTTGGCAATGGCCTCAGGGGCCAGGCAGGAGGGACCCAGGCCCAGGAAGAAGGAGCCCAGGAACAATCCACTGGTTTTCTTCTGAAAGCCACAAAGCTGAAGAGGGCTGGGCACTGTGATGGGGTAGCTGAAGGAGGCGCTGAGAACTTTTATGAACCTGGGCTGTTGGCTAACACCGCAGAACACACTCTGCATAAACTCCCCCGGAACTCATCTGAAATCAAGCAGCCTGCAAAGCACTAATTCTGAATTCACAAAGCAGAACCAATTATTTCTGCATCCTTGCTTTTGTAATTGAAAGGTTTTCACGAGTAAGTCCAGACATATCACATCCATTTTTGGAGCAGCAAAAATAAAGTGGGGGAAGGGGGCCTTGATAAAGGTCTGCGACTGACTTCTTTTGGTCAAAAGCAGAGACTCAAGGTGTTTCTTACATTTTGTTACAATGTCCCAATCCAGTCAGATTAACAGAATACAACTCATTTTTGCTTCAAATTATCTAAGGCAACTAATAGCAATTCTGTAACACTGAGGCTTTTCTAAAGAGTTTTAATAACAGGGGTCCAGTAGGCCTATCCCTACTGTGAGCTCAACTGTTGGAACGTGAGTGAAGGTTCACAAAACGTTACAGGTTGATAGAAGAGAGAAAAAGGAGACAGAAAGACTGAATTAGTTCAAACATAAAGGTCTACTAAAACAACCCAAGGACTAGGTTAACATCATATTGTGTAAACAAGAGGAGATTGAAACCAGAAATTAATAAACCAAATTGGTGTGTCAGAAATTAGGCCTAAATGGTGGGCAAAATAATGAGGAGGCGAGGTAGTCTGTTTATCACCCCTTTTGGGGGTCCTTAAAAAAAGATTTTGGGGGAGGAATAATTATGAAGAAAGGTGTGAAGGATGGACGGATTGAAAGGAGCCAACTTTACCATTTTACCATCATGACTGCCACCTCCAGTGGAATCCTCCTTGACACCACTGGGCCTTCATCCTCCTGATTCTGAGAGAAGTCCTGGCCAGTCCAGATCAGAGAGAGGGACCCAAATGAAATCACTATCTCCACCAACTTGAGTTCAGTCCTGAACAGCACCTACAATATGAGACTTGGGTTCCTGTTGGGCTCTCAGCACTCAGACAAAAGGATGAGAATGAAGGAGTTAGTCTTTATTGGTCGTTTTCTTCATTAAATTTTCCTTTCTTGTCCAAAAGTAATTTTTTATTTTATAATTTCATGTTTGGCATTGGTTTCTTCTGGAACTTTTGTAATTACCTGCTCACTTTTCCACCTGTAGCCATGATCCTGGCTTTCTATCTTCACCAGCAGACTCTGAAGTCAAATATTTTCATTATCAGTGAAATCCTAGATGCTAAATTTCCTTTAAATTTGCTTCTGAGATTTTCCTTTCATTTCTCTTTTTAGACCATCTTCATCAAATTAGATCACCTGTCCTGTTTCTTAATGGTTTTCATAAACATTTTGGGAGTTCCTATCTCTTTCCTTTTGCCTTGTTTAATCAATCTGGCTTAGCTAGCCAAAGCTATCTATTTTACAACACTGTTGTAAGCCTGTGACCAAAGAGGCAGCTAAAAGTAATGCCCTACCCTTCCAATACTGGTACAAGTTTGCCAGATCTTTTAGGGTATGTCTAGACTACCGCTGGGACTGAGCCTCCCAGCAGGAACAGACAAACTTGTACTAGTGGGGTTTGGGCTACTGCGCCAAATGTGGAAGTTGTGGCTCGGGCTGAGCCTGGGATCGGGTGGGTTTTAGTCTGAACTCAAGCCTGAGTTGTAATGTCCACACAGCTGTTTTTAGCCTGCTAGCAAGAGTCTGTCTACTAAGTGGGGAGACTCAATCAATGTAGTGTAGACATACTCGGAGGGGTTGATAAAACTGTGGGCTGTGCCCAAGAGTACATCTACACTGCAAAAAGCCAACAACCCTGCAGCAGTGAGTCTTAGAGCCTGGCTCAATTGACTCAAGTTTGCACTACAGGACTAAAAAGAGCCATGTAGACGTTCCCGCTCAGGCTGGAGTCCAGGCCCTGAAACCTGATGAGAGGAGAAGGTCCGAGAGCATGGGCTCCAGCCTGAATGGGAACGTCTTCACTGCTACTTTTAGTCCCATAGTGTGAGCCCCATGAGCCCAAATCAATTGACCCAGGCTCTAAGACTCACTGCTGCAGGATCCTTTTTGCAGTGTAGACCATCCAGTGTTTCTCTAGCAGTAAGGTTGCAAGTAATAGTCAGCACCAGAGACAGAAGCTACATCTTCTACCTTGGTTATTCTTTTCTCTCCCTTTTATGCGTTTGTCTTGTTTTGTCTTTAAGGAAGCAAGATCAGATTTTAACAACAACAAAATTAAAATGAGTTTCAGCCAACCTCCATTTTTTCCTCTCTCCACCCACCCTTCAGAAAAGGATAGTTATTACTATCTTAAATATCATTTAAAAGACTACCAAATGGAGGAGTTTCCTTATAAAAACTCTCTATAGCTAATGGAAAAGGGAATAAGCAATGGTGTCAAAATGAAAGCCTTCCTTAATATTTTACATTTGAAATGTTCTGTTCTTTCCCTCTTTTTCTGTATTTTTAATAAAAAGGTACTTGTACTTTAATAAAAATACTTGTAGTGGTGGTTGTTGGCATGGGACTATGCAATCTGAGGTCTATGTTTGAAACCCTTAACCCTTGTTTAACTATTTAGTGTTATACAACGTCATGTCTTTGACTCTCCTGGCTTATTTATTCCATCAAAATTAATCCAACTAGAAAACAACTAAGGCAACCAATAACAATTCTGTAACACTAAGGCTTTCCAAAAGAATCATAGGCTGGTAAAGGAGAATCCATCCACTAAAGCAGACAGACCAATTTTCTGATAATTTTCAGGTTAAGGAGTAGTTTAAGTGTTACTAAAGAGCTCACTAAGATTCCGCACAAGATGACAAGATAAAGACCTTGGGGTGGGGGGTTAAGAACTCCCAAAATGTTTATGAAAACCAGACAGGTGATCTAATCTGATGAAGATGGTCTAAAAAGAAAAATTAAAGGAAATTCTCAGAAGCAAATTTAGAGGAAATTTAGGCGTTAGGATTTCATTGATAATGAAAATATTTGACTTTTGAGTCTGCTGGTGAAGACAGGATTCTGGCTTCAGGTTGAAAAGTGAGCAAGTAATTACAAAAGTTCCAGAAGAAACCAGTGACCAAAAGTGAAATGATAAAATAAATTACTTTTGGACAAGAAAGGAAAATTTAATGAGGAAAACCACCAATAAGGACTAACTCCTTCATTCTCATCCTTCTGTCTTAAGGCTGATAACCTTGAAGGGGGGAAGAAAGGACATAGAATATCATTAGGGAAAAGAGACTATGTCTTGTTCACTTGACTGGATTAGGATGTCTGGAGGAACCTTGTGTGACTAAGGAAAGTAACAGATTAGTTAAATTATGAGAAGAGACATACAAACCCAAAAAACCTTCTGCAGCCAACAGAGAACATCAAACATTCACTGGCTATGCAAAATAAAAATAAATATTTTACTTCCCCCAACACTAACACTTTGGGTTCATTATTCAAAGTCACTCAGTGGACACAGACTGATGCTTTAATGGTGCAGAGAGAATGTGCACCTCTGCTCTATCAGAGAAATGAGAGGACAAACAAGCCTGAAGAATCTAACTAACAGATTTCACTGATTTCTCTGGGATCTATGGAAAGAGGAGAATCCTGGCCTATGACATCAGAAGAACAAGAAGGTTAAACCCTGGTACTAAATCAGTCCCACTTTGCCATGTAACTAAACATCTAACCAGTTAGAAAGCTTTCAATAACAACCATTAAAGAAGAATTAACACAGAGTTAGAACTGATACCCTGTAGTAATAGTTGTATGTACAACTGTACTAGCCATTATATATTATGGTCTCTTATCATGAGCAATGGACAAGAGTGCCTTGATGGGCTTTTAAATAGTAGATATTACGAGCTCAGAAAGAAACATTCCAATTTATCTTGTCAATAATCCACAAATTAAACGATCCCTAAGTAGATGTTGACATGACACATTATGCTTTCCAGAAGTAGACCTTGATGCAGTAGATCATAATGGCACATATGATAAAAATGATTCATGAATCATATGAAAATACAGTGGAACCTCAAAGATATGAACACCAGACTTATGAAATGACGGGTCAACCGAACACCATGTGAAACCGGAAGTAAGTAATGAGGCAGCAGCGGAAGGCAGGTTGGGGGAAGCAAATACCTGTACTATATTGTGCCTATATTGCATCTTAGGAGTGCAGAACAGAAGCAGCCTAGGGTCTGCGCTGTTTCCTGTAAGCCAAGGATGCTGTTTAACCCCCTCCCCCCACCAGGAGGGGGAAACTGTTTTCACCACCACCCTGCCAGGAGGGTCAGTCCAGAGCCCAAGAAAGAAGCTGCCACAGGGAGCTATGATCTGCTGCTGTTGCAGCCAAAATCTGACCTACAGCTGGAATGGAGGAGCTGCGCTCTGGAGGAGTTTTAAAGGCCACAGCTTGTGCATCGATGCGGCCCAATCTTTGCCCGTGGCTATACTCCTGGATCCTGCCAGCACCTCTGGGAGTGCAAGGGACAGGGAACGAAAGGCACCAACCCCCTGTCACATATTGCCTCTGGAGCACAGCAGGCTGTTCACAGAGCACAGCGAGTCCTGGGGAAAGGCGGCAAAGGGCTGGGGCTGGTAGTGCCAAAGAGGGAGGACAGCCCCCCCCCAATTCAGCCCAAATACAAGAAACAGGAATAGGGCAGAGAGCTGCTTGTAAACCAAGCAGTGCTGCCAGGTGCCACCTTTGCAGAGATCTCTCCCAGCCTCAGCGGGAAGACACTGACTGCAGGGTACTGTACCATAATGTTTTGTTCACAGTTACGAACGTTTCAGAGTTACGAACAACCTCCATTCCCAAGATGTTCATATCTTTGAGGTTCTATTGTAATGGCTCCCGTTCAACATGATGCCTGAACACTATGGAGAGGGGGCAGTCACAGCAAGTCAGTTTTGTCTCCCTGACACTCAGCTGCCAAGCTAAAGCAGCAGGGGGCCTACTCTAACGTCTGCCACTGTCATGATCTTGTGAAGATCAGGTGTCAGGCAGTTTGGTTTAACCACATCCTGCGCCCCACATATGTGCCATTATGATCTACCACATCAAAGTCTGCTTCTGGAACGCATAATGCGTCATGTCAACATCTACTTGGGAATGGTTTAATCTGTGGATTACTGACAAGATAAATTGGAATAGCTCTTTCTGAGTTTTCCTTTCCCTACTCCTCCTTTTTATGTTGGGGAAGCGGGAACAGATAATGTAGAAAGTGGCTATGCTGCCTCCACCAGCTATAGCTCAGCAGACATTTCCCCTACACACCAGAGATTCTGCAAACCAAACGTCCATCCAAATTAAGTTCACTTTGCACTGTACAGATGGTGCAAAGAGAACTCTGTGGATGACAGTATCCGGCCCAATGTGGCTAAACACATAATTACAAGTTAGAGAGATTTTCAGTCTAAAATTTTAACTTCCCTGATTAAATCCGTATCCCTGCAGTCTAAAGGCTTGAGTCACTCCTACAGCTTTATGCCAGTACAACTCCTTGTAAAACTAAAGTCACACAGTAGGGAATCACTCCCTTTATTTTCATGCAAACATGCATGCTCTAAGAATGTATAGCACATAATAAATATGCTATTCAAACCTTATTTCACTGAACTTAGAACACAGAAAGGTAGGGCTGCAAGAGACGTTAAGTAGTCATCTAATCCAGTCCCCTGCACTGAGTCAGGACCAATCATACCTACCCCATCTCTGTCAGGTGTTTGTCTAACCTGTTCTTAAAAGCCTCCAATAATGGGGATTCCACAATCTCCCTTGAAAGCCTATTCCTGTGCTCAACTACCATTACAGCTTCCAAATATGTAACCTAAATCTCCCTTGAGCAGATTAAGCCCCTTACTTTTTGTCCTACCTTCAGTGGACATGGAGAACAATTGATCACCCTCCTTTTTGTAAAAGCCCTTGACATATCTGAAGACTTATCAAGTCCCCGCCGAAGGTCTTCTTTTCTCAAGACAATACATGCCAATTTTTTTTTAACCTTTCCTCATAGGTCAGCATTTCTAACCTTTAATCATTTTTATTTCTCTCCTTTGGACTGTCTCCAATTTGTCCACATCTTGCTTAAAGTGTGGCACCCAGAATTGGACACAGTACTCAACCTGAGGCCTCAACAGTGCTGAATGGAGTGAGACAGTTACTCCTGCGTCTCATGTACAAAACCTCAGAATACTGACTATTTTTAAAACTGCATCACACTCTTTGCTCATGTTCGATTTCTTATCCACTATAACCGCCAAATCCTTTTCTGCAGTATTGTCACACAGCAAGTTATTACCCATTTTGTAGTTGGGGATTTGATTTTTCCTTCTGAAGTGTAATACGCTGCATTAATATTTATTGAATTTCATAATCCTCATAACATCTGCATTAGGCGGGTAAGTATGAATTGCATTATCATGCCCATTTTACTGATGTAGAAAATGAAACTGAGTCATTCGGAGATTTAGGATTACAAATCAAAAGTTCGTGGTTTTCCATTCCATACCCAATCCACTAGATCCACGCTGCCCCATTGAAATAAATGACAATAGGAATGGAGCTCTTAAAAGAATGCATTATCCAAATACCAAATCAAAATATACACTGCAATACGCTGAAGACCTTAGATATACAATACATAAATAAAAGGAAATTGGGGGTTTACTTATATATTGGTTTCTTTTTTCTTTTTTTTTTGGTCCACTGAAAGGTCAAACTGCAAACATTTTTTTATGTACCATACAAATTATATTTCATGTAAAAGCAGAGTCCTCTTAAATATCTGCTAAAAGAACAGCACATTTGTGGTGCAACGAGATTATCTATTTACAGTCATCATGCTAAATATGCCTTAAAGTTAATAGCAAAAAAAAGTATAGAAATATATCAGTACAATGCTATCTATGGAATGTATAAATTCTTCTTGCACAAGATCTATATTGTTCCAGTCCTCTATCCCAGTAGATGGTCCAGTTACCTCAATTTGAATAGAAGGCTTGCTATTAAAGTTAACACAGAACATCTGTTTTTCATTTTGAGGTGCATTCAACCATTCATTAACGTGTCCTAACTGGTCATTTTTGGATTTTCTTCTCTTCCTTCTAATTCTTCTAATGCTACTTTAAGATATCACAGTCATTTTAGCATTTCCTCTGAAAAATGCCAGCAGAAATAGGAAAGTCAAAATGCATCTCATCTAATTTCTAGGCAAAGTGTCAAAACAATTCCTACAGTTCACCTTTTCCATACTTCCTATGGGTGTTTATTTTCTGCAATTATTCATCAAGGCTTCACTGAACTTGAATACTAATAAATTTTAAGAAGTGAAACAAGAGGCCTTCAATGATGTCTGCAGGGAGGCCTAGGAAAACTCTGAGCTTGGTTGTGAATTATTAGTATTAGCACCTTTGGTGGCAGTATTTGGTTACTTTCCACAGCAAGCCAGATCAGGTCAAAATAGTTGAATAAGAAAAACAATCTCTACAGAATAAATCTGAATACATGATTTGTCCTTGGGTGTCATACTTGAAATTGTTTTATTCATTAAACTTTACAAATGTTCTCTTTAGATCTGAATGGTAATGTTTTGTGGGGATATTAAAAAGAGAATATATTTTATAAAGAACAAATAAGTCAACTTCAACTTTTCTCATCTGTAAATACATAAAACAATGTAATGGTTTATGGTTAGATTTATGGGGGAAAATTCAGTCATTTTTCCACTGCACAAAAATAGCTGTGTAATTTAAATATTAATCTTGGTTCAAAAGGAAAATTAAAACTTAAGAGCCGCAAGGTGCTGAGTGTTTGGGTTCTAATCCACCCACACATTTAAATACGTGCTCAGGTTTGTGTTGCATGGTGCTTTAAATTAAGCATATGCTTAAGTGCTTGGCTCAATGACAGCCAAAATGGTCAGCACCTTGCAGAATCAAGCCCTAAATAAATCAAAATTATAACCAATTATTTGCGCAGTACCATGAATATACATTGCATTTTATAGGTGAATATAAAGACAAAGCCCCACAAGGGCTTATAAATTTCAAGGTAGACTGAAAACATAATGAGAACACAGCAGACAGAGAATGGGTGGGGAAGAGCCCTGGTGAACAAGAGGATGGTGGCAGGTTAGAATTTCTTGCATTTTTTCCTTATTTTACATTTTTAGTTAAATTGAATATATTAATCTTTCCACAGGTCGAACGTAGATGGTTTTGATGTTTAGTACTTGGGTGTATTTCATCTTTATGAACCAGTAATTGTCTTAGAGCAAGAAGGATTCTGGCAGTTGGCCTTGAAGCTTGGCAGAAGGACTGCATCGTGGAAGCCTCAGGTTCTGGCATAGATGGCCTCCCAACTCATGTTCCCTTGGCTGGTGGAGCACAGAAGACCCAAATACACATAGTACAGGAAAGTGTCAAAGATAAAGAGAACTAGGTCCATATCACATCCTTCCTTCCTTGGCAGAACCCTCATTTCCTAGCTTTCATAACTCTTTTTTAATCAGCCTAATCTCACCGTTCATTCTGTTTCTTCTTTGAGGAGTGTAAACCCCCACTGAGGTAACTTCCATTAGTATTACAAGGAGTTATGATCACACAGTAACCAAACAGATCAATGCTACGGTACTTGGAAGATGAAGAACAAACCAAAACACAGACTTGCAGAGGCCCAAAGTTAAGTGACCAATAGAGAACTGCTCATCACAAAACAGGCTGAGCAAAGGCATGTCAAAAAAAAGGTGAAACATATAACGTATAATGGAAAATCTTTGGTATTGCATGTTGTTTTTCAAACAAGATCTTTTAAAAAAAAATTTTATCAGAACACTTAGTTTAGCAAAAGAATTGAATCGGATTATAGATGGGGCTGGTAGCATTGCCTATTAAGGTTGCCTAACACTTCTTCATTATAAGACATGGTTTTTAGTTGCTTATAATTTTGCCAAACTTTAACCATTCAGGCTGAAATTTTCTATGTCGGGTGTCTATCCCAGGTTCAAATTTTTGGCCATTTATGCGATGGAGGCAAGGGAAAATACCTTACTGAGAGCAATTAGATCTGTTGAGACTTGGGTGCGGGGCAGGGAGACAGATCTGATGGGGAGTCAGGGGGATAGGGAAAAAATAGTTAAAAAGACTGGGACAAGTAGCAGGGGAGGGGACAGATTAGACAAGCAGCCCAGACAGGAGATTAAGTCTGGGAGCCAGTGGGGACAGGGAACATGCATGGTGGGGCAGAGAGACAGATAGGATGCGGAGCCAGAAGATGGGGAACTGGGACTGGCTTGCCAAGGAGCTGCGGGTGGGCAGTGAACTGGGGATGGTTGGGCAAGCAGAGTGGGAGTGGGAATGGTAGGGAGAGAGACTGGGAGTCTGGAGGGGTAAACCAGGACTTGCTGTGCAAGGACAATGGGATTGGGATGAGAAGCCTGAAGAGTGGAGAGCAGCACTGTCTAGGTGAGGAGAAGTCAATGGGGAGGAAGAGATAGGACTGTGGCAAGTACAAATGGAAGGGTAGGGCCAGAAGGGATCACGCTTGGGGGATGGAGTGTAAAAGAGTTTGTGCCCACTAGAGAACACTTTCCTCCAGAGCCTGGAATGGAACCCAAGATTCCTAAGTCTCAAAACTCCTCTGCTGCTAGAAAACATCTGTGAAACTAAATGGCAAAGTGTCCCATCTTCTAGTGCTAGTCCACACAGAGGATGACAATGTACTACTGCTATCAGTTACAGACCTCTGCCACTTGAGCTAACGGGGTTTCACTCTTCCTGATGACCCATCAATGTGCTGCCACATGACGGAGTTTGTTATTTCAATTTGATTTTTAGAACTCTAGGAAATTAAGCACACATAATACTATGCTAAAAGATTATTAAGGTTATAAAATCAAGCACTAAAAAGGTAGGAAATGCCAGAAATAAGGTTGCATGTTCATTATGATACCATTTTTAATTGTGTTTGCTGGCTATTGGCAGTGTTTATACTGCTATATGAGCTACAGGTAGCTAACTGGTTTAGCCATAAATATCTGTGTATTATATCTCAACTGCCATAAAGGCAGAGTGTGACATCAGATGACCTGCTAACAAAAAGTAAACTATACTATTACTTTATAGATTCTTGGGCCACATGTGGACCAAAAGGGCAGTTAAGAAGAGAAAAGATAGACCGGGAAACGTAGGAAGTAGTGCATGCATGCTTCCAAAATAGAAGAAAACCTAACACAGCAATCCCTTTTGCATAATGGTACATGATGCACATTTGTCCCCATTTAAGGCTAGCTGGAAACCTATATTAAGATAGGACTGTTAACTGTCTTTCCCTAACTCAGATGGCCACAGTAGAAGTATATTTTATGCAAGAGAGTCTTAAACCCCCTTCCAGTTTGCCTACACTCTTTTTGGCTCTACACTTCCCCTTGCACACTTAATACCTTTCTGATCTTGAATGTCTAACGCCAGAGCAATATCATCAGTAGACAAGTTAAGAGTTCAGTGATGAATCTATATTCAATCCTTTTCTTTAGCCTGTAAGAGCCTTTGGCAGCCCTTGCATACCACTGAAGAATAAAGTTTCTTATTTGTTGAGAATACTGACTCCTCAGGATGTCTCAATCTAGAGACTACTGAATTATAAATAATTTTCATTGCAATTAAATAATAATTTTAATTTGCTAATTCAAGTGGCATAATAGACAACTTTTATGGAAGATTCTGTATCATTAACCCCTAAAAAAGGCAATGAGAGTTAAGGCTATTCGGCACCTTACAGGGAACAGGCCTTTTATAAACCCTTAAAAACACTGCCAGTCTCCTCCCTCCAAAAAGATCAATCTACAAATTGTGCAACCCAACTGCCAAACATTATTTTAAGTGCTTTTTTAAATAAACAAAACTAAAATGTATTTTTAGAATTAGCCTTTGGAAGGAACATTTCTTGCATGTACTGCCATAAACCAATATTTAATATCTGCTTTATATGTGCTCCGTTTATAATGTGCCACTCTACTGCCTAAACACTGCCATTTACTACAAACAGAAGAATAATTTGTTTAGCTATATAATCAGCAAAGAGGCAGCACACAATAAAAGAAAGCATTCTGGTTTTAAAATGAATAAAAATTGATTGCGTTCCTATAAAAACTAAATTAGCAGAGTGTTAATTGCATTTCACATAAACATCTGTAGCAGTCGGTGACTCGTTACTGTGCTGTAATGCAATACAGGACACTTAGGAATAAATGCATCCTCCAGATGAGTTCACAGAGATTTTCTAAAAGCGCCTGATGAGATTGTAAAAATCTGATTAGTCAGAACTGCTAATGACACTTAAAACAAAGGGAAATCTTTAAATAAAATTATTTTGCTCTTCTTCTCTCTTGATAAATTATATGCAAATTAGCACTGATTGAAAAATGTTTGCCTTGAAGGTAAATTCATACTAATGAAGAAAAGGTCATCAGACTTCAGCAAGAACATTGATGATTAAATCTGTAGGTACTTTTAAATTGTGTTATTCTTTTCTTCATATATACTAGAGTGAGGAAGTTTATACACTATTATTTATTATTATTATTAATTTCTGTCCTGGTAGCACACACAATGCACTAGGCACTGTTCAAACAGAAAAATCAGCCCAGACCCTGCCCCAAAGAGCTTACAACCAAACCCCAATCTTCCATTGTTGTAAGCACATGCTTAAATTTATATCCATTGTGAGCCGTCCCATTGACTTAAACCATATTATTTTCAGAACACAAGGTTAAATGCATATGTATGTTTTTGCAAGTTCAGAGCCTAAAACAACCACATTCAAAGAACAGGAAAAATAATACAATCAAAATACATACTTTGTATACATGTATCCCCACCACTACTGCCACAAAATTTAGTTAGCTTACATAGTTCCAGAGGGGTAGCCGTGTTAGTCTGTATACAGCAAAGACAACGAGAGTTCTGTGACACTTTAAAGACTAACAGATTTAATATTTGGAGACATAAGCTTTCGAGAGGCTAGCTTACAGTTATTGTCAATTGAATTTCCAGCCAGAACAACCCCCCCCAAAATGCAGAAAAAGTAGATTGTGCTGTTTGTTTAACAACATTATTTAATTAACAGTACCAAACATTCTACTCCTTTAAATTACAAGTGGTGTGACTTGAGGGGAACTGCGAGGAGGGATTTCTTTTATCTGATTTAGCTCTCAGGCCAGTATATGTTGAGTACATATTTAAAGCTCTGGCAAGTTATAAATTCTGCAAGAAGTATAATAAAACAATCTGAATTAAAGATGCAAACAGACAGCATCTGCAAGATTACCCCTACTCATAACCACATAAAATTAGCGTCCCAGATCCATATACGCAATTTTAATTATAATTTCAACACAAAATAAATGTATAAATTAAACTGTAACAAACCCATAACATACCTTTTAATTTGAAGTTAACACAATTCAAATACTTGTCACAATAGTGCTTAAAAACTGTCATTATCAAAAGAGGCTTATTTTAAGGAACTGATGTTCCTCTCACTGACAATGAACTTGCTTCCACTTTTGCTCCTCCTCAATTTTCAGTGGAGTAAAGACAACCAGGTCCCAAGTACCCAGATATAACCTGAATTGTATGAAGTTATCTGGTGATAAATCAACCATGGTAAGATTTTACTTATACTATTTTCCAATGTTAATAACATTACTATTGTTAACCTTTTAGATTGTAAACTCTGTGGAGAAAGGACAGCTCATAGCACAATGGGGTCCCTATTCCTGATCAGAGCCTCTGAAAAATACTAATGAATGTGACTAGGAACTAAAAAGGTAACTGTCACAGTTCACCACAACGGCACCCATATTCCCCGTCCAGGTCCCTTGAGGACACTGGGACAGAGCGCTAACAGCAGCATCCCGATCACTATGTTGCAGCACAGAAAATGTTGCAGCACAGAAAAAGCTAAAGGCTCAGATGGAAGCAATTAATCACTTTCTATTGTGAGATCACGAGCACCTTTGTGGTAATTACCAGACTATTGACACCAACGGAAGTAATTGGGAGGATCTAAGTGGGAAGAACAGGAAGCAGAGAGGAAAAGCTCAGCGAGCAAGCTGTGCAAAAGACACTGTGTAGAAAGCTCCTGTTGCAATATGCTTGAGTCTTGTTCTCTTTACAAAAGAACTGTGGAATAAAAGGTATATGTGGTGAAGGGAAAATAACCTGGGCATATTTATAGCATGAGTTTCTTTGGCTGTTTGTGTTTTTCTTTCTCTTTCAGATTATTTAAAAAGTTACGGGGCAGTTGAGAGTGTGTGTTTGGGGACTGTTTGAGCCTTTGTTCCCTGGATAAGCCTTGATCATCTTGATCAGTCTCAATTCAGCCTTGTGATCACCCTCCCCGTGTGATTAACGAAGGGGTAGGGCCAATCTAGGAGAGAGGCCTTAAAAGCCAGATGCTAAGTGACCAAGGGAAGCTAACAAACAGGGGAGTTGTAAGAAGGATTTGTAATATAATCACAATGGTTAGGAAGGGCCTCATCACCAGTGCAACTCTGCTCCTGTCTGCTCCAGCTGCACCTGTGTCCAGACAGAAAACCTGACCGTGGATGTCTCTACCCAGATCCTGATTATAGCAACAGGTAGTGCTCCACCCCTACTCCCAACCACCAAACTCAGGCTGATGAAGAACTGTTACGCTGCCCTAGCAATGAGTGATGAGGAATCACCCCCAAAGGTGGAGGAGGAGGAGAAGCCATGTACACCCTACACTGGAGGAATCACAGCCACCACTCCCAGGAGGAAACATAGGGTAGTGGTGGTTGGTGACTCTTCTGAGGAGAATGGAGGCACCCATCTGTCAGCCTGACATGGCATCCTGGGAGGTATGCTGCCTGCCAGAGGCCCGGATCAGAGACTTACAGAGTGACTGTCAAGGATCATCTGGCCCTTTGACTATTGCCCCATGCTACTTATCAATGTGGGCACTAATGATACTGTGAGGTACGACCATGAGCAGATCAGAAGTGACTACAGGGTTCTGGGAGCGAGGGTAGAGGAGCTGGGGGCACAGGTGGTGTTCTCTTCAATCCTTACACTCCAGGATAGGGGCCCAGGCAGAGATAGATGAATGCTGGCTGCAGAGATGGTGTTTGCCAGGAGGGCTTCCTTGACCACAGGATACTGTTCTGGGAAGAAGGACTGCTGAGCAGAGATGGGGTCCAACTATTAAGGAAGGGGAAAAGCATATTTAGGAGACAAGCTAACCTAGTGAGGAGAGCTTTAAACTAGATTCGACAAGGGCAGATGACAAAAGCCCACAGGTAAGTCAAAAACATGGAGACCTGGGATAAGGGTCGGAATCTGGGGGGAACAACAGGGATAAAGGAGAGACAATACAGAACACAGGAGGGAAATCAAATCAGTATCTTAGATGTCTGTATACTAATGCAAGAAGTATGGGAAATAAGCAGGAAGAACTTGAAATACTAGTTAATAAACTATGACATAGCTGGCATCACAAAGATTTGGTGGGATAATACATGACTAGAATATTGATATAGAAGGGTACAGTTTGCTCAGGAAGGACAGGCAGGGGAAAAAGGGGGGAGGTGTTGCCTTGTATATTAAAAATGCGTATACTTCCACTGAGGTTGAGATGGAAATAGAAGACAGACTTGTTGAAAGTCTCTGGGTAAAGATAAAAGGGATAAAAAAAACCCAAAGGTGATGTCATGATAGGAAGAGGTGGATGAGGCTTTTTTTTAAACTAACAAAAACATCCAAAGCATAGGACTCGGTAGTGATGGAGGACTTCAACTACTCAGACATCCATTGGAAAAAATAACATAGAAGGGTATAGATTATCCAACAAGTTCTTATAATGTATTGAGACAATTTATTTCAGAAGATGGAGAAATCTACTAGGGGAGAGGCTGTTCTGGATTTGATTTTGACAGATAGGGAGGAACTGGTTGAGAATTTGAAAGTGGAAGGCAACCTGGGTGAAAATAATCATGAAATGGTAGAGTTCATGATTCTACGGAATAGAAGGAGGGGAGAAAGCACAATAAAGATAATGAACTTCAAGAAGGCAGACTTTAGCAAACTCAGGGAGTTGGAAGGTAAGATCCCATGAGAAGCAAGTCTAAGGGAAAAAAACAGTTCAAGGGAGTTGGCAGTTTTTCAAAAAGACATTATTAAAGGTACAAGAAGAAACTATCCCACTGTGTAGGAAAGATACAATGTATGGCAAGAGATCACCCTGGCTTAACCAAGAGATCTTCAATGATCTGAAACTCAAAAAGAGAGTTCTACAAAAAGTGGAAACTAAGTCAAATTACAAAGATTGAAGATAAACAAATAAACACACGTACGTAAGGACAAAGTCAGAAAGGCCAAGGCACAAAACAAGATGAAACTAGCAAGAGACAAATACATTAGAAGTACAAATACATTAGAAGTAAGAGGAAGACCAAGGATAGGGTAGGCCCGTTACTTTCTTTCCCTCCCCCACTGAATAACAGAAAATGTGGAAATGGCAGAAGTGCTAAATTAATTTTTTGTTTTTCACTGAAAAGATTAGAAGCGACTGGACATCTAACAGTGAATGCCAGTGAAAATGAGATGGGATATTAGGTTAAAATAGAAAAAAACAAGTTAAAATTATTTAGACAAGTTAGATGTCTTCAAGTCACCAGGGCCTGATGAAATACATTCTAGAATATTCAAGGAGATATCTGAGCCATTAGCGATTATCTTTGAAAAGTCATGGAAGACTGGAGAGATTCCAGAGGACTGGAAAAAGGCAAATATAGTGCCAATGTATAAAAAGGGAAATAAGGACAATCTAGGGAATTACAGAGCAGTCAGCTTAACTTCAGTACCTGGAAAAATAACGGAGCAAATAATTAAACAATCAATTTGCAAACACCTAGAAGATAATAAGGAGATAAGTAACAATCAGTATGGTTTTGTCAAGAACAAATAGTGGCAAACCAACCTAATAGCTTTCTTTGACAAGGTAACAAGCCTGGTGGATGGGGGCAGGGGGGAGCAGTAGATGTGATATATCTTGATACTGTCGCACAAGACCTTCTCATAAACAAATTAGGGAAACACAACTTAGATAGAGCTATTATAAGGTGGGTGCATAACTGATTGGAAAACCATCCCCAGAGATTATCATCAGTGGTTCACAGTCAAGCTGGAAGACCATACCGAGTGGGATCCAACTGGTTGTGTTCAATATCTTCATCAATGTTTTGATAATGGCATGCAGAGTGCATGTATAAAGTTTGTGGATGATACCAAGCTGGGAGCAGTTGCAAGTGCTTTGGAGAATAGGATTAAAATTCAAAATGATCTGGAAAAACTGGAGAAATGGATGAAATGGATGAAATTCAATAAGGACAAATGCAAAGTACTCCATTTAAGAAGGAACAATCATTTACACACATACAAAATGGGAAATGACTCCCTAGGAAAGAGTACTGCAGAAAGGGATGAGGGGGGCAACTAACTAACAGAAAGGGATGGATAACAAACTACATATGAGTCAGTGTAACACTTGCAAAAAAAGCAAACATCAGTCTGTGATGTATTAGCAGGAGTGTGGTAAGCAAGACACGAGAAGTAATTTCAGGAAAGACATGGACAAAATGGAGAAAGTCTAGAAAACATGATCTATGAGAGAAGACTGAAAAAATTGGGTTTGTTTAGTCTGGAGAAGAGAAGACTGAGGGGGGACATTATAACAGTTTTCAAGTACATAAAAGGTTGTTACAAGAAGGAGGGAGAAAAATTGTTCTCCTTAACCTCTGAGGATAGGACAAGACGCAACGTGCTTAAGTTGCAGCAAAGGTGGCTTAGGTTGGATATTAGGAAAAACTTCCTAACTGTCAGGGTAGTTAAACACCGGAATAAATTGTCTAAGGAGGTTGTGGAACCTCCATCACTGTAGTCTTTTAAGAGCAGGTTAGACAAACACTTGTCAGGCATGGTCTAGATAATGCTTGGTCCTGCCATAAGTGCAGGGGACTAAATTAGATGACCTCGAGGTCCTTTGCAGTCCTATGATTCTATGACTGACAGAATCAGGTAGTGAAGTATGGCACACTAGACTGCCAAGGGAGTTCTTGGCTCCTCAGCTGTCACCTCTCTTGCATAGTGATATGGTTCTCTCTCCTTCCTGAGCAGGAGTTTCTCCAGGCAGAATGGTTCCCTGCCGACACTGATATTCCCAGCAAGCCAGATTGCTGAAACAGGCCGGCATCTGCACTTTGCTTTCTTTTTGAAGGCTTTGAACAACGTGATTGCCAGACATTGTAAGTTACCACACAGTTCTTTCTAAGCAAGCACATTTATTCTTAAGGTAAAAACATTACAAAAAAACATAGTAAAAACAATAAAAGAACCTACACACATGCTAAAAAGTTTACCACAGATGATCCCCAATTCAGCAAAGGCTCTTGTCAATGTCAGTCCTTCCAACCTTGCACACCCCACCTGGCCAGAAGGTTGGGCAGAAGATTTCTGTCTATTTGCTGGACCAGAGAGAAGGCCCTGTGTCAGTTTGACCTCATGCTATTTATCCAAAAGTCCTTTCTTTGTTGGTCTCTGGAGAATCCAGTTTGAACTACTGTGTGTGTGTGTGTGTATATATATATATATATATATATATATATATATATATGAACATCTCCAGGGGGTGGTACTTCTCTGACAGTATTACAACCTGAATACATTTTCCTAATCACTCCCCCCCGCCCCACGGTTCTTAGTTCTGGAAGAGCTGTGGTCAACTTCCCCCATGGAATGATATACAATCCTTGCCCCACAATGATACATAAACTTAATACAGTAAAGATATTGCAGGAAATTGCCATATCTGTCACAACAATAGCAGAGCGTTTTACCTGAGTTAAAAAAGCAGGAAGTTGGACCAGTGAAGTAGTTGTAGCTCTTGGAAGATGTATAAAGGAGTCCCAAATTAAATAAAAAATTTTCACTTCCATCCATTATAAGCAGCTCTTTCCAAATGAAGAATTCTTTGTGCATCCTCTTTTAATATATAGGGGATGTTCCAATTTACAGTGGATTGTTATATGCCTTATAAAAAGTCATTGTAGGAATTTGGTCTGATATTTGTTCAGTGCAATAAATGAGAGAAAAGGAAATACAGAACCAGTGGACATTTTCTATTAATTCTAATTAAGGTCCCAAAGTAGGTGCATAACTTTAAGCACGCAGTAGTCTCATCAACAGCAGTGGGACCGCTCATACACTTGAAGCTATAAATGTGCTTATCTTGCTCAGTCAGGTCCATAAGGCCAATTTTTTATGGTCTTACACAAGCAATCCTACTGAAGACCAAAGCTTGCTATTTTATGGGGAATTCCTCATGCCATTTTCCTCAAAACATTATGAAGACTTTGCAGCTCTTTAAAACAAGGTACAGCTCCAAACCCAGAAGTCAGTGGACCCCTAAATTACACAGGAAGACAAAACCATCCAGGTGGAGGAGTTGGGGACTTTTTTCTTCCACCTGCTCCTGTCTCCACTGCACCCTTGCTGCCAGAGCCTTCATTTTTTGCAGCTGCCCCTCAGACCTCCATAAAGGTTACTTACCTCCCAGAAAGCACTCTGAAGAAAATGACACACTGAAGCTGTACTACCTTCTCTCACCAGGTTTCCACCAGGATTACTGGTAGGATAGTACAAGCAGATCAGAGAAATTGTTGAAGCTTTCAAATGTAAGAAAGCCCTGCTCCTGAAATCTCATGATATTTCTGTCTACATTCCTCTTTTGTAAATTGTCGTTTGGGGATCATGCTAGAAGATACAGAGATTTCTGTTTCCACAGGTTTATCTCAAATAATGATAACAAATGCTGTCTTATAATAATTCTCTACTGAACATCCTGGTGGAAATCATTCGATCCCTAGGATCAATGAGTGGAGAATCCCTTCCACTTGAATAGAGACTCCCCTGTCAGCCAGTTCCATGGCACCATCCAAATGATGAATACTCTGGATAACTGCACATAAGTAAATTTTATCTTCTGCATCTCTATCCCCAGCACTAAATCTCTCCACAAGTTAATGCAGCTTGAGGCATCTGTGAACTCTGGGTATGATGATTAAATCAAAACTTTCTCAGCATATGCAAATATGATGTTGGCCACATTTTAACCTTCATCCCTTTCATTATAATGACATAAAACACAAAGCTAATAGCTCTCCAGCAGTTGTCTAAAGTGAGGTCAATAGAAGACAGCTCTGGTGAGTACTGGTGTTTTTGGTTGTTTGGGTAAAAGAAACAGGAGAAAAATATTATTGGTTCTTAGTGCGCTACCTAGTTAGGCATATAGTAATTAAACCTAGTATATAAGATATTTCTGAAGTTCATGGCTTTAAGAACTGAAAATAAAAATAGTGTCATTCTAAAGCATCAAAAGTCTTTTCCAGGTCTACTGAGAATAGATCATTCCTGTTCTTTGAAATTGCATTTTACATACAACATGTGAAATAATCTTCTGTGGTTATCTGTTGTAGAACAGTCTGGTATGAATCCTGATTGGTGTCAGTTCATTATTAAATTACCTATTCCAGGTTATTTAACAAGTAATTTAGATAACATTTTAAGATCTGAATTCAGAAGTGGTGTTAGCTGTAAAGGGCACCCTCCAAAACTGTAATATTACCTTCATTTGAGTTAGATCATCTATTTTGGGTGAAAGCATGATTGACCAGTTTCCAGAACCTTTGCTCAAAATGTTCAATGGAGTACTTATATATATGTGGTTATTAGGAAGCAATTTGGGCTTGATGTTTACCCACACTGGAATTGATTTCTAATGAGATCCATGACATCTTCCTTACTAATAGACTTATCAAACATGATTTTTCATTTAATTTATAGAAAGATTATTTTCATAAGAAACACATAACTATTTCTGAGTAAATACCAAATCATCTTTTTCTGTGGCAGGAATAATTCTGGACATATCTTTTCCAAGTATCCATGCCAGCAATTTCTCATTTTGTCAAACCATTCATAGCCTCTCTGTTTAGATTTAAATGACAGGAGTTCAGTGGCTGAAGAATCTGTTATGGAGAGTTTATTTGTACAGACTGTGTTAGTTCAGCTGCAGTTTCTCTTGAATGATTTAATACATATTGCTGTTATAACTCAGATTGCGTCTTATAGTGTGTGTTAATTATTTCAGTTATTTCCTTTGAAAAACATGTACCACAGAATATAGCATGCACCTCAATTGTGATTTTGAAAGCTTCTCATGTAATATCTAATGCAGTTGCATTTTTGGGGTTATTTTTGAAATGGTCAGCAATTTCAGAAAGTAAGAAGAGCTGGAAACCACAGTGGACTAGTAAAAGTGGAATATTTTGTTGTTGGACCAATATAGTAACTAGTCAGGGAAGCCCTGGCTAGGTATTTTGTTTCACAAACTTGAAATAAGAAATTTGTAGGGAGAAAGAGAAAAGCTATATGAGAATGAGAAGGACATACGAAGGACAAAATGAAGAGAGTCTTGGAACTGGGTTCTTGTTTCCAAATTTCAACCAGCTCAAGTCAGTAGCTATCTTGTACCAGCTTTGAAGTTCGTTTTCCTAGTGAACATGGCCATGAATTATTGGTTCACTGTCATATCTAATGGATATACAAAATCTCTTCCTCAAAGAGTATAGTTATGAAGAAATGGAGTTATATACACTAGTTATTTTACAATAACTGGGGTGAGGGGAATGCAATTCATGTTCGGAGACTATCTTGAGACTTAAGTATTTGTTTCTCCTCACAAACATCCTAGATATGCCTTACTATGTTGTTTGGGTCTAAGATAGACTGAGACACCTTCCATAGCAAATATTTACCAGTTAAAGTCACTGTCTTCTGATACTGAGATTCCAGTAGCTAAAAATACTGGTTTCACCCATAATTGCTTTAATGTTTGTATTTGTGTAGCTGGCAGGCAAGTTTCTTGTATAAAAAGCATTTGAACTTTAGACATTTACACTAAAAGAATTTGTATTTCTAAAATTAAAAGACTTGACTACTTCAACTTCCTCTGGTCTTCAAGGACAGCCAACTTGTCCCTTCATGTTCATTTAAAACACTGCTGCTAAAATCATCTTCCTAGTTCATTGCTCCAACAAGGCTAGCCCTGAATCTCTCTGACTTTCCTTCATTCATCACATCAAATACAATTTTCTTGTCCTTGCCTTTAACACCTTCACAATTTAGCTCCTTCCTTCTTATCTGTTCAGACAATATTGTATCTTACAATATTACCAGTCCCCTCTGCTCTACCAATGATGCCAGTAGTCATTGTTCATTTACCTGATTTTCCCACAGGCACCCATGTATTTTCTTCCATGCCTCCCCTTTTGCAAAGAATGCCAGTCTTAAACTCATCCGTAAAAGCCACTATCCCTCCTTCAGGTCTCTCCTTAAGACCGTCTTTTGCATTCATGCTTATGATGAATTGCCAGTTGACAATATTTACGTAGGTAGGGCCATAAGCAGTTATCTCCTGATATACTTATACCATTAAGAAACACCAACATCTGTTGCTACAAACTATGCACATACTTAATCTATCACTGTTATCCTTTTTCTGCCTCCCTCACAACCTAAGCAGTCTTAAACACAGTAGGGACTCTTCATTCCTAGATTTCAAGAATTTTTTACAAAAAGAGGGCAAAAGTATCATTATCCCCATTTTACAGATGGTGAAACTGATGCACAGAAGTAAAGTGACTTACCCAAGGTCACACAGCAAGTCACTGGCAGAGCTGAATATAAAACCCTGGTTTCATGACCCCAAGTCCAATGCCCTATCCTCTGAGTCATGCTGCCTCCCCTATATATACAGAACGTGGCTTGAGAGATTTCTTTTAAGTGAGAATTTATAGGGCCTGATTACACAAATGCAGAGCAGTAGGGAGACATTTACATCACTGCAGAGTGAGTGGAAAGTGGATATAAAATGCTACCAAACCAAAATGGTCATGTTTTATATCTGCTTTGCACAGGTGTAAATGGCTATATATGGACAAGGCAATGCATAGTCAGGCCCACAAATCTCTCTGGGGTGAAGTGTAATCAATTTTAGTTATCTTAGAAAGTATAGGCAGCTACAGATTATTAATAAACTCAAACAGGTACTTCTCAGAGACTCGACGACCATACTTTCAGTAACAAGCAAGGAATCTAATATAGAAAAAGAATTTACAAAGTGATTCGGAGTAATATCACACAAGGTTGATAAGAGTGGTTCATCTTTTTCACAATTCAGGATCCTGAATCTAGTCAAACTTTCACTAGAATTTTCTGAAATTCCACTGTTGCAATTAAGTTTGCAGTCAGAAAAGTTCACCACCACTTTACATGTGAAGAATTCAGATTTTCTCACTCTCACAGTGGCAGAGCCAGCTGCACCTGTTAAGTCTCTCTGGGGTTAAGCCTCATGCCCTTACCTTTTCTGGGATGCAATCCTGCAGTTCTCATGCATTAGGATAGGCCTGGGGCTCCAGCACTTGATGTACCAATGGTGCATCCAACTGGACCAACTGGATATAGCACCTGCAAGTCCGCTTGTCACCAATGGTTAATACTGGTGACCAGACAGCTTTCTCATACAAAAGTGTTGTTTAGTCTTAAAACTAGTTACAAATGTAAGTGGAAAGAAATTTAACACAACCAAAAGTCTATGTGCATGTGTCTCTCTCCTAGAGGCTCACTATCCCTTGATGGAAATCTTAGGCCAGTCCCTCTTTACTCTACATCCCTGAACTGACTTGCAGAATCACATCTCATCAACAGGTCTCAAGAAGCATTTTCCCTCTCCTCGAGGAGGTCACTTTTATCATTCCAGAAGCTCTTTGTCTCAGGTCCCTACATCTTTTGATTCTCCTGTGTTTACAAACTGTGATCCTTCCTTGACAAACTGGTCCATGGAGCTGAAAGGGGTTGGAGGTGGGACATCAAAGCCAACAAGCCTGGTATTGTCCCTCATGTGTGGGTTATCTGAAGCAATTATCATTTTTCCTACATAGGGACAGCCAACCCCTGCTCGAATAAATTGCTTTTATTCATACAGTGCCTCCCTTACAAAAGTCGGACAGAACATGTAATATTCATAAGTTATTACAGATCTGCCCCAACATGAAATGAAATCCTAAACGTGCTGCAACAAGTATCACTAAGTATCATGCTATTTTTCTCTCAGCATTCTTGTTTGTTTATTGCTATAAAGTTCTATTTCTGAACTTCAGTGATGAAACTGGGAATTGTGAAATCTTTGCAGCAGGATACCCTAAATAAAAGGTGGATCTAGACACCTTATCTTTGTCCCCATTATTAAGGCAATTAAATATTATAGGTCTAGGGAAATTACCGGAGGAGATGTGGGGTCTTTGTGGAAGAATTTTGTGAGCTTTTTCTAAAATAGACATTGAACCTAAGAGTTAAACAGCACAAATAGCTTTTATCCAGTTTAAGTTGTGATTTTTGCCTTTTTACTATGACAAAAATCAAATTACACATTTTTTAAATAATTATATGAATTATAATTTAAAAATACTTTAAAATGCATCAGGCCAGATCCTCAGCTGGTGTAAACTGGCATAGCTCTACAATGGAACTACGACAATTTATACCAACTGCAAATCTAGCACACAAAATTATTTCAAATAGGAAAAACCCAGGATGAACACAAAGATGAAATCCTGGCCCCTTTGAAGTCAACGGTAAAACTCTCATTGACTTCAGTGTTTGCAGAATTTCACCCATGCTATTCATGACAAAGTAGTTACACATTGCTAATTACATTGTTTATACATCACCAGTCGTCTCTAAACACATCTCTTGTATGATGCCTAGCACAAGGAGGTCCTGGTCCATAACTAGGGTGCCTAAGCACTATGGGAATACAAATAAACAATAATAATACATAAATATAAAAGGAAAGGTCTGCAGAAGCACTATTTGTTGGTAGGACTTACTGTAGTAAGACAGCAAGGCATTAGTTACACTTGGTTCATGTTGGGAAGATTATCTTCACACCATAATGGCTAGAAACAAGTGTTTTGTTTTTTCAAACAAAGCTAAAAGGAACTCTACAAAGGACTATTGAGAAACCATGATTTTTAAAAAAATAGCTGCCAAAGACTTGGAATACATAGCAAATCATCACAGCATGACAAACAACTCGTCTTACTTATCAATCTAGTTATGTTTCAGAACTAGTTACACCTTAACAATAAACCTGTATACTAACAGAATTTTCTAAGTATTTTTTTAAAAGTCAAATACCTAGAAAAGTGAACAATGACTTTTCTCCCTGCCCCCACATGGGTGCACTTTGGATATGAACCACACCTCCCTCACTGAGTCATGACTTGGTAAAGTTGATCTTAAGGATTTTGAGAGAAATAAATAAAAATAAAATGAGAAAAGGGGTGAGAGACTCAGTACAAACTTTTGTATAACCTGACTAGTAGAAGGAAATAAATTTGCTATAATGGACCAAATTTTAAAATATAGAGGCCTGATGGCCAGACATAAAACATGCATGTACAAGGTGGATCCACAGTTATTAGTGAAGTGCCTCACTAGTGGTTTCCAAATATAGTTACCCAGTTATTTATCATTCAAATATTTTACGAACATGTATGGCGTTTTACAGAGAGATAAGAGTCACCAACGAGAAGAGTTTACTGTCAATCTGCATACATCACTATGGTATTTACACTTGAACTTGTGAATGCATTTGTTAAAAAACAGAGCATTGCTGTCTTACTGCAGACCTCCTCTTCCACCTTCTGAATAATTTACTAAGTCTGAGTAATGCATGCTGAGAAATTTGTTGTTTAGTATGTCTCAATGTTTAAAAATATAAAGATCAGACAGGACTAAAAAACAATCTTTAAAAAAAACTTTTGATTTGCTGTTAACTCCTTGGAGTTGCTGAATGGAGCTTCTAATACTACTCCAAATGTTGTGGGGAAATCCATTAAAAAAAAAAAGAAACTACCATAATGGTACTTCAGTGTCTAATATCTTGAGCCCTTGGTTCAAGTGAATTTGTGGCTTTAACTGAAATAACTATGGTGGTCTCAGCTTAGTCCCTACAGAATGCCATCCACACTATAAAACTTGCATTTCATAATTTAGTACAATTGATTGTCTGTATTGCAGAGACCCTGATAACTTAGTGAATATGGAGCCGGATTCACCTCTTGCTACTGGGAAGGGGTCAAGGTGAAGGTCACTGGAGCACAGTATGAGCAACTCATACCAGTTTCCTTGCTTGAAAGCAGACTGTGGACATGTGAGGAACTTCAATGTTAAAACTAGTCTCTGGCAATCATTCTTGAAATCTAAGTGGCTATTACAAAATAAATTGCAATATCCTGGGTTTTCAGTTATGATTGGCTGAAAAAGTCAAAGGAAGTCATAACCTTTTCTATGTAAGTCACCGCCTTCAACAATTAGCTTCCTCATGTTTCAGCTACAAACATTTATTCCTCACCTGAGTTACCTTAGAATATGCATGCACAAGGGTACACCAACAATTATTAGGGAGGTGCCTTACCATCTGTATCCAAATACATTTACCCAATTAATTACCATGATTTGTTAGTTTATAGAGTGGTCCCCAAAGTGACATCAGTGGAAAAAAACCTCAGAAAACAATGACAATTTCCAAACACTTATTTTCTTGCTTCTTGAGCTGTGGTCTGTTGAATTTGTTTTGTATTTTCATATAATGGGAACAACATTCACAGCATTGGAGATTAGTTGCATTAAATAATTTCTGAGGTTATCAAATCTTTCAGCTTTCTTTCAGCTTTTAAAATTGCTACAAAAGCTGTTTATTGCTTTGTCCACTGCTCTGCCATAAACAATATCAGTTAAACAAATTGATATAAAATTACTGGCCATGTGCTTGGAAAAGCTTCTAAAGTATAAACTTCTCCCAAGAGCCAGGCAATTCTGTAAAGAGGCCACCATTATTCCCTAGAAACCAAGACCGCTGATTATATAATAAGCATTAATGGAAATGAATGTTCATTTAAAATGTAATAACTACTTTGTTTTCTTTTGACCAAGGAACATTTTCATCATATTCCTTTATTCCGTTTGAAACTTGGCTTTATATCCACAAACTATACTAGTGGCTATTGCCTGATTTCTTCTTTCACTTGAACCAAGGCATTCATCCAGCTTTAATTATTGTCCATTTCTAGCCAAATGTCTGTTCGTTTATTTCAATTTTCTTTAAAGTCTTTGAATAAAAACAACTACAGTAAAACCTGCCAAGAGCAACCACTCATGGGACTTTCAAGTGACCACTTTTGCTAAGAGGCGGTCTCTCTTCAAAATGATACTGCCACTGTTACTTCTGCACTGCTGCTGGCGGCAGCGTTGGTTTCAGAGCTGGGAGGCCAGATGGCAACGGTGGCTGCTGGCCGGTCGGCCGCCCAGCTCTGAAGGCAGAGCAGAGAGCGGCGGCTGCTGGCCAGGTGCCCAGTTCTGAAGGGAATAAGAAAATGTGGTTGCCGGTCGCAGAGAACAGGTGGTCGCTCTTCACAGTTTCTTCAGTTAAATTATAGGGAAAAAGTTCCATGGCCTCTGCAAGTAGTCACTCATGACAGGTGGTTTCTCTTCAGGGGTGCTCACTATGGCAGGCTTTACTGTATCCATAATTGTTCCAAAATACTAAAAACAACAAATTAAACCATTTAGAATTAGATGGATATATATTAAAGAGGAAGAAGGCCCAAGAAGTCTTCCCCAGCCTTTGCGTACTCTACCATCATGACTGCACTAGCGGTTTGGTGAAGTGCTGGCTGCAATGGTAACACAGTGGTAGAAATGTGCTTCTCCCAGCATTCTGGAGGCAATATACTTTAACCAAGGCATCCTGCATCCAAGGATCCCTGCTTGGCTAATGCACCGTCTGCCTCTCGCAAATGCAGCTCAGCCTCTCCCTCACCCCCCTTTCCTCTCCATTCTCATGTGCACTGGGGACCCCTAGATCAATTCTGATTCTGGTTTGTACAGGGGTTCTGATTTGTTTTTTTACACTTCATAAAGCTACTCAGTTACTTTACTTCCAAATTACATGTATCAATGCTAATAAATCTGTATTTGTGCTAACATACAGCAGATTTTGATTGCTTATTAGAAAGCGTAATGTGTAGATATTTCCTCCTGCTCCCTCTACCTGCATGGCAAAGCAAAGGGCCTGATCCTGCAAACACTTACTACTGCACGAAGCACTTGCTAGCTATTATAAGTGGCTGCATTGAAGACAGACAACTAAACAGGAAGTTTTTCCATAATTAAGTTGCAAACAAGCATTAAAAAAAGCATAAATTTAGGAAAGTGAATTTAGGGGATTATCATAGTGCAAAAACTGAATGGGTAATGATTACAAAGTACCTTTGTTTCTCTTCATACGACAACTGAGTAGCAGTAACTGAAAACAAATACTGCTGGTTTTGTCATCAAGTCCCTCATCTACATACTGTCCTGGCCAACTTAAACTAAAATGCACTTACTTTCCTGTAAAATTGAAGGAGATGAAGATTAGATTCTGAACAACTCATTTAAATTGTAAGGCTTACAAATTCTTGTGCCTCCAGTAGGAAGTTAAAAATCACATGAGGTCCTCTTTCTTTTTTTTGTAAAGATCTTGAGCTTAACATCTTGGCTCTACACAAAAGTACATGCACTAATAAACTCGGCATCAGGTTTACAGCTAAGAAAGTTATGCAAGTCTGATTTGCCTGCAGTGTCAACAGAAGAGAGAGAATTTAGATTTTAGTTAAGACTCCAAAGATCTAAAAGCTATTTGACATTACAAATCTGTTTTAAAATATTAAGTTTTGTATCAAAGAAATTATGAACAGTAACATCATACTGGGCGACAGCAGGCCACCAGTTGTTAACAAAATTAAAATCAAATTGATAGCACATGTCCTGCTGTTAAGTAACATGCAGCTTCCTTTATCTGTAAATGGATTAAACAGCTTAGTGACAAGTGTATACAATTTTTCTTGTGGAACAAACTTCAAACCCTAATACATATTTTGAAAAACAGTGGCTTTTTAGCAGGTCATCTTCCATTATTACCTTTCTAGAATTAGGTTTGAAGAATATCCTAGCCTCTTGTCAGTGCAGAATTTTGTACTGGTCCAAATTTGTGACAAATCCATGAAGTGAAAGAGAAGAACCCAAATCGCATTTGTAACTGTCATAATGAGTAGTTTATGAAATGAAACCCTGCCTTCAAATGATACTAAACCTTGAGGTCTCTGATGATGATATAGGAATATCAGGAGATCTCTGAAACAGAAGAGCTATCAGAGAACATAACTAAATGGCACTAACAAAGAGACCACAAGAGTGACATTTGTAACAAGTCAGTGCGGAGAGGTAACTATTGCTCATCGGGGAGTCTATTGTTACCAGCAATGGGGGAGCAACACATCCCTCCCTGACAATGCCCCTCACCGACAACCTAAAATCGGGCTGGATGGGTGGAGTTAGGTCATCACTGCTGTTACAACACTTGTGCTGAAGCCAGCACTAGGAGTAAGGAGGGATCCATTGGATTTATGGATGAAGGAGTCTTCAGGAGCAACTCTTAATAATGCTGCCATTTCTGTGCATCTCCTGAATCCAACAGGAGAAAGAAGAGATGTTGATACCTCTGCCCCGTGCTGAGAAGAAATAACTGCCTCAAGCTCCATCCCTTTCACAGTGGAACACTACGGGGCGATATACATCATGCAGTGTTTCAATCAATACTTTTCAGAAGAATGTGACCAACCTATGCAGGTTGTTCCAGATTATGAGCTGAAATGGGAGACTCCTTGGCTCTGGTATTGTGCTAACCGTTACGTCCTGAAGTTCCCACCATACCTTTTCAAAGCGTTACAGACTGGATGTGCTTTCTTCAGCTAGCAGGCCCTCTAAGCCATGTTCCTCAGCCACTTATGCTCTGGGTTACATGCCCTTGTTTTTCATTTTAGTGTGTTGTGAAATCTCCTTGAAGCTGGTGGGTGTAACACATCCTTCATGGAATTAGATAGCTGCAACAATAGGAGCTACCACTCAAAACACAAAGGCCACATGCCAGGCTGATCTGGAATTGGTGCAATGAGGGTGGAGGGGTTTCAGTGAGGGCTGAATGTAAATACAGGGGGGCTGTGGGGAAGTGTGGTGCGTGGGAGGAAAAGCAGCAGAAAGGAAGAAAGCCAAAGAGAAAAGCAAAATAAGCACTAGAAATGTGGCCTTGAGAAAAGCCTATAGAGCCCTTCTGGGGTAAAGTGCTGGCTGAAAAAGACTTTGCCTGTGGGCAAAGAAACGGTCTCCTGCTGTTTGATTAATGTGAATAAAAAGACGATTACTTACCTATAACTGCTGTTGTTTGAGATGTGCTGCCCAGGACCACGAGATTGGAGGGGCACGGTGAGAGGTGCCACCCCTCCCACCAACGAAAGATCCCCACAGAGGTCCCTTCCTGTGGGTCCAAATTGTCCTCAGAGGGCGAATGATAGCACCTCCCCAGTGCCGGTGGCACAGGTTGCACAGCGGAGGACTTAATGGACTGCGATCTAGGCCCCACTGGAAATCCACAGGGTCCCCAATATGGTCATAGGGGCAGCCACTGTCCTTGAGGCCACCCAGGGGCTACTTACACTGGGGGCTCCTGCACCTTCTGCTGATGCTGCCTCGCCCGGCGGCTGTCCTCCCGGAAGGACACCGAGGCAGTATCAGAGGACCACGGAGGAGGTGCCCCGGAGGCTCCTGCTGCGCAGTACCGAGCCGAGGGGCAGCAATGCCCTGATCTGCAGGTGCTCCAACACTCCGGGGAGCGGCCTCTCGGCGTGGACGATCCCAAAGATGACGAGATCCAGTGCCGATTCCGCGCCCGGTGCCAACACATAGAATCATGCTTCAACGAACTGGAATGTCCAGAGCGTTGTCTGGGCACTGAGGACTTGTGGCGCCGCTTTCCTCTTGGTGCCAAGTCAGCTCCAACGACCGGGTTCGGCGTCGCTTCAGTGTGGGCGAACTCTTCAGTGCCAGGGAGCGGGACTGGTGCCGAGATCCTGAGAATGGACTCCTGCAGACGATCCAGACAGGCAGCATCTTCTGGGGTGAACTTCTCCTGGTGCCCTGAGCAGCATCGGGAGGGCAACCTCGTTCCCTGTATCAATGCAGGATGCTCCAGCGACCAGGACCTGCAGCAACTTCTAGGGGAGCGGCGCCATGACAACTGCTGTACCCTAGATGACTGGCTCGCCGGAGATCTTCCTCCCCGCACTGGGGATGTCCTGAGCCACTCAGAGGGTTCCAACATGGGTTTCCCCTGCGACACTGCCCCCTTCTCTCTAGGCAGAGATTGGGGCAGGGACAGCATGGACAAGGCCACTCCCAGGAGTCAGGGGTGGCTCCCTGGCTGCAGGCTCCAGTGAGCGGGTCCCTGAAGTCCGGCTCCATCCAGTGCTTGACCCAGCCTGTTTGGACAGTGTGGGGGAGTGTCTACGCTCTGAGCGTTGTTTCCACTGCTGCTTCCTCAGCGGAGCCAAGCTCCGGTACCAAAGCGGAGCCGGTGCCCACAGTGCACTCTGAACCAATGCCACATTCGGTTATCGAGGTGGAATGGGCTGGCTTGGCAGCTGGTCTAAGTGCTGCCTCTATGAGTAAGCATTTCAGGCGGATTTCTCTGTCTTTTTGAGTCCGAGGCCTAAAAGCCTTGCAAATCTTACGCTTGTCTTTATGATGAGCTTCCCCTAGGCACTTCAGGCAACTATCATGCGAGTCACTCAGCAGGAAGACTTTGCTGCAGGAGGCACACAATTTCAAGCCCAGTGACCCGGGCACGACCCACTCCCAACAAAGTCCCAGCCGGGACTATCCTAAGTGCTAACTACCACTATTAACAGTACTTAAGGTCCTATCTACCTAACTAACACAAACAATAAATGATTAAGTTGAAACAAGGGGAATTGATCACTTGCAATGCAAATAGAAGCAGTTCCAGCAACCATCATGGGTGGAAAGAAGGAACTAAGGGGGTGCCTAGGGCCAGCAGCGCCTCATATGCCACAGCATGTGAGCAGGGCTCCAGGGGGCGCCAAGACCAGCCTATGGGGTCTGCTAAGGGGAAAAATATTCTGGTAGCTGTACACGGAGGTATGTACACACCTGTAGTGGCATGGACACGAGCAAGTACTCGAAGAAGAACGGGATTGTATCAAAGAAATACCTGACTCCATCACCAGTTTCTCCTCCCAATGGGAGAAAAAACCACAAGACCTCAAACATTGGCTAACAGCATGAGTCAAAAGGGGCAGCAGTACGGATCTCTTCACTACACTTTTTCTCTGAGAGAAGTCAGCTTTTCTGATAGAATGCATCTTTCCTGCCCAGGTCTCCCAAGACTACTGGGCCTGGCCAACTGCAGTGATAGCTATGGAGTCACAGAAAGGAATCACCAACACCATGAATTCCAGATTGTTCAAGCTGTGAGTACTAATTATGTTAAAATCAAAGCTCTGTAAGGCCTCCCAGGAAAGGGTGGAGCTTGAAAATAAGACATTTCTATGGCTGTCATTTTATCTGCCTGACAACTCGCACAATCTATCAAGATGCACCACTGGAACCAAGTGACGGAAATGAATCTGGCCATAGGAACTTCTCCCTGTATGGAAGTACTGCAGTAATTTGTTCTGCAACTGGAATCCACTGTGACTGAATGACAACTGGTCTTGAGAGTGCATTACTTATTTTAGTAAGGTAGACATTACTAATATTGGCCTGACCCCATGAACACTTGTTTGTTTGAAAGACTGTTAAAGTATTTCTTTATGTTTCTTCTTAGTTTAAGAATTATTGAACATTACTAGACACCGAAGAAGTAACATTCAATATAAACATCAATATGCTACCTAAACAATTGTACATGTTTTTATTTTACACCTCTGATGTAAGCAAGCTATTCATTTTTTTAATGCATGGCAGAACTTCTCCGCAACGCCTGACACAGCATTTTGCCAGCGGAATGAAAGAAAGCCTGACAGCTGCAAATTTTCTAGAAATATGGAGAAGCTTTGCACTAACCTCTAGGGAAAGTTTCCCCTTCTATAACTGATTTTAGAATGGCTTGTTTCTGATCATTCAACCCTAGAACTCTCCTGCATCCATTCTTGCTACAATTCACTATGTAATATATAAAGACTGTATATTTTTAAAAAATCAATCTTACAAATATTCTCTCTATTGCTTATTTAGGAATACTTATTTTCCTGGAACAGCTCATTCTTTCAAGTACTATCTATTTTACTCATATCACCTTAGGTAACAGTAAAACTCAAGATAATACTGTGAACTAGAACTCCTCCCCCTAATAACAAAATTATATTAACTGAAGGAGAACAGTGCAATGAAAGTGGCTGGCCTCTCCTCTGAGAGCGAGACGCACTGGTGCCTTGTGCTGTCTGGTGATAGGAACTAAATATATTAGCTGCATTCTCCATGACATTCCAATTTGAACATAACATGCCAGTAGTTACACTACAAGTGAATAAACAGCTGCAATGAGGCAAGCAGTTAAGATTTGAAATGCATATTAATTGAGGAAGCACACCTAAAAATAAAAAAGAAGAAATGCATATATAATTATTCTTTGACAGCTATCATTTTAAAAGATCTATACTAAGTAAATTTGCATGAATTTAAAAGACACCAAGGCAATACTTTCTTATTTCTCCAAGTGTAAGTGTGTGCTAAAATTATGTCACTTAGCCTGTTCATGGAAGCATCACTTGCACACAGTAGTAATAGCAAAACAGTGAGAGTCCTGTAGCCCCTTAAAGACTAACACATTTATTTGGGCATAAGCTTTCATGGGCAGAAACCCACCCATGTTCATGAATCTGATGAAGTGGGTTTCTGCCCATGAAAACTTATGCCCAAATAAATGTGTTAGTCTTTAAGGGGCCACAGGACTCTCGCTGATTTGCTAAAAACAGATTAACACGGCTACCCCTTATGGAACTCATCAATAGTAATAGCAAATTTCTGAAAAGTAAGATCATTAATTTTGTCCTACTTTTGGAAATTGCTAAAAAATACAGAACAAATCTAAAATTTGCTATCACTCATCTAGCATTTTCTATTACTCATTCAACTTTCAGTGTTACCTTGTATTAACATACTATATAAATTTTAAACAAATCATTTTTATAAGACACATAAGAGTGCTTCATGTATAATATAGCAATAAGTGTATAGTATCTATGAAACTCAAAATCGTTGCTATGCTCCATAAAAATAACTTACAGATAAAATAGATCAAATCTTTTAAAAGTCTTTATACTATATCTATTGCTCTGATATCCAGTTTGAAATTTGCAGTCCAAGGTAATATTTCCTCCTTCTCAGTAATGTGGAATATTCTGAATTAAAAAAAAAATCTCTCCTTGCAAGCAATACTGGGGGAAAAAAAGAGGGAGGGCGGGAGGACGCAGAGAGAAGTTTGAAAATTTGGGTCCAAATTCTGGCCCTAGAAGCATGCACATGACTCCCATTTAACAGAAGTACACCACACAACATTTGAGGCCAGACTTTGGATCTTTATCACAAAGCCACATGGTCAGTCCTTGGGTGCACTGTTCCTTCTCCTCATGTAATTTGGTTGGCATGGTGTAGAGCTGCCGTGCCCCTCTAAGAGTAGGTCTACCTTTTGACATGATGTGATTCTGATCTCAAGGAGACATACTCACACTAATCCTGATCAAGCTAGCATGCTAAAAATCCAATGTAGCTGCCACAGTGCAAGTGGCAGGAGGGGCTAGCTGCCCAACTGCTTACCTAGTGTCTCTGATGGGCATGTACTCCAGGTGGTGAGCGCCTCCCACTGCCTCGGCTATATTCTATTTCATCTCATTAGTTTGATGAGCAGTAGCATGGTATATCTCCTCAAGGCGGGAATCAAATCCCCATGAGTTAAGAGACATATCCTAAATCAATGGTTTTCAACCTTTCCAGACTACCATACACCTTTCAGGAGGCTGATTTGTCTTGTATACCCCAAGTTTCACCTCACTTAAAACTACTAGCTTACAAAATCAGACATGAAAATACAAAAATGTCACAGCACACTGTTACTGAAAAATTCCTTACTTTCTCATTTTACCATATAATTATAACATAAATCAGGACCCCCCCAGGCTGACAAACACTGAGATAGCATATAAAGCAGTATAAATAAGTCATTGTCTGTATGAAATTTTAGTTTGTACTGACTTCACTAATGCTTTTCATGAAGTCTGTTGTAAAACTAGGCAAATACCTAGGTGAGTTAACGTACCCCCAGAAGGCCGCTGTGAATCCCCAGGGGTACCATACCCCTGGTTGAGAACCACTGCCCTAAGTTACACATACCTGATCCTCTACTCCAGCTGCATGTTTTGAGTTGATATTAAAACAATGTTAAGTTGAAAGGCAGCTCAGAGCTTCCTACTAGCATCCTCCATCTCCCATGCTTCCAAGTAACTGTGCACATATAAATCTATTCCTGGACTTCAGGGCTGGTGTATGTAGTCACTGGTTCCTCATATGGGAGCTCTCCTGTGCAGCAGATGCATGTTTGTTTAGAAAGTTGAAAGGTTTTTACAGAAATACTGTAATCTAACCTGCTGACTCATTTCTGGGTATCTTCTTCTCCACTCTGGCTGAGCTGGTGAGAAAGGCCTAGACAGTGGAAGGAATTGTGTTAAGCTATTCAAATCTAGCCAGAAGTGAGCTTCATAGTCATCAGCGTACAGAAAACCCGTAATATCCTGAAGTCAGAGGGGACTAGGCTTGGGACAGCACTGGTTGCTGAATGGAAGCAGTAGCAGCAGAATGTAGACAACAACCAGGTAGCTCACTGTGGAGCAAAGACCAAGCCAGCTGGGAGCAGAAGGCTCAGAGCTGTGCAGAGACGCCTGATCTATTGATTGTATATTAATTATATTGATTACCTAAGGCTCACCAATTGTCAAATTAACACACCGAGGTTTAGTAGGTTCTACTTCCAAGATCAGGCCCACTGTTATTAGAATTACTCTAAGTTGGGAACCCCAACATGCACAGTTGCAACACTCACACTTAGGAAAAGCTTCTGAATTTGCAATATAAGTTTTTTAACATAGTTAGCAAAATCACAACACACTCCAACCCAGACAGGTAGATCGAGATAATACAGAATGAGTGTCTGAGCATCCACATACTCACACCATCCCTTGCAAAAAGACTCAAAGCATTAGTTATCATCCTCATCACCACCCCCACCAGTGGTTGTCATCCTGGCATCTCCCAAGACAGGGAGATACAGGCCAGGATACAATATTTATAATGTGTTATGCTGACGCCCATTATGCCCAATGCATATTTACTGGGCGGTTTCAGCCCCTTTTCATTATTTGGACTTCCTCCCCCGACTAATTTTGGGGTGCCCTTCTCCCATAGGTTGCTAGACCTATTAACATATACATCATGGCATTCTTGTAGTTGGACATCTGCTGAGGTTCTTACTTAAAATATCTCAAGCGAGTATCAACTGGCAATTGTGGTTCTATCTTATGATCTACGGTTACTCTTGGCTTTTTAGGCCTTGATTAGTTTAGCTAAGCTATTGTAGGCTCATTGCATTATTGCCTTAACGTATACCTATGCGTTACCTAGCAAATACCTATAGCCTACAATCCTATTTCTGGATAGGGGCCAGCAATTAACACAGCAGGAAGATACAGTGGCTTGCAGGTAGGAAAAGGCTGTGGAGGGGTCAAAATGGGACTGTTTATCCTTACAGCCCTGTACTGGACTGCCCCTAGGACTTGGGTCCGAAATTGTTTAGATCTTCATTGTTAATGTAACTTAAAGGAAGTTAGACCTAGTGATTCGCAGCTTTTAGTATCGGGCACTCATAGCAAAGGAATGACTGTTACTCAAAATGTATGAGTGCATATGGAAACCGAACAAGGTCTAGAGCCTTTACAGACAAGTGCCTGGAGCACCTGCAGTGCTTGTCTCTGAACTTATGGTACCCATGTTTACAGTCTAAACAGATGAGACGGACTAAGAGTGCAAGAAAGGAAGTATTATTGTCCCATTTTACAGACGGAGCACAGAGGGACAGAGATTATATGTTTGCCCCAAGGTACACTAGTTATGTGTAGTTCCCTTTGAGAGAAATTTGAGGCCCTGGTACATCATGTTCGTTGGGGCCTCATTCCCTCCCAATTCACCCCAGTGACAGTTTTTGGGGGCCTCCTGAGCTCAGGACCCTGGTACAATTGTCCCCGATTTCCTCTCATCTCATCAGCTCTGAGCACATCTACACACAACAATCTGGAGCATGCAGGAGCGAGCCTCCCAGCCTAGGTTAACACACTCAGGTAAGTGGGGCTCATGCTACCACTCTAAAAAAAGCTGTGTAGACAGAACTTCAAAGTTGCAGCTCTCCTCTCTAGGCATCTGAGCCCACACTGCAACTTCAAAGTGCTGTCTACACAGCTATTTTTAAAGTGCTAGCGCAAGCCCCGCTACCTCAAGTATATTGACCCGGGCTGGAAGGCTTGCTCCAGTTTACTCCAAGATGCTGTGTGCAGACATACCCACGCAGGTCCCAAGTCTGTGGCACAGCTAGGAAGTTAACTCAGCCCTTCTGAGTCCAAGTCCAATACCTTAATGACAAGACCATCCTTCTTATCTTAGCACAATATTCTGTAGTGAGCAATTTTGCATGGGCAGGAGGATGGTATATAGGACAGAATGGGTCTTTTCCATCTCTAAATGTTATGAACTTTAGTGTTTTGGTTATTAAGGAACTTTTATCCATCTAGGAAAAGACCCTCGAAAACATGGCAGTGAAACAATGATGAAATCTATAATCAAGGTTCAGGTACAGGGTGTAACATGAAACTTTCAGATCAAGAATTTGGATTTTTATGTTCAATTAACCGATTTCCCTGGTTACAACAGATGTGCGGCTCTGTTTAAAACAAACAAAACCCTGAAAACTCCTTGGTGAATGTTTTATAAAAATTCTATACAGAGATATTTATGTATGCTAAAACAAGTTAGATAATCCCCAACACCTGCACACCTCATTGTAAGCCAGTTTGTGAGATTCTAATTGCACTTGTTTAGCACGCCTCTATGAACCTCTATAGCTATACTAACACCATTGTCATATACTTAAGCACAGCCAGGTTTTTATTTTTTTTGTTGTTTTTTGGCAGACCTACACAAGTCCCCACAGAACAGTTACTAGCACTTAATTCACTCAGATCATACTTTTATACCTACACATGAGTTATAAAATAGGAAGAAATGTTTGATTAACAAAATATATCAAAGATTTGCCAACTCTGTTTTGAGTGACTTTGAAGTTTAATATTATAACTCCAAACATATTAAAAAAAAAAAAGATATTAAGATCAGTTTTCTTCTACAAATAACAACACATACAGAGACACACTTCAGAGTAATTCTTGATGAATGACCAACGAAGAAAGGCCAGGCACCTCTGTACAAATTATATCTCAAGAGCTGATATGCTTTACGTGATGGGACTCTCTACAAAAGATATTATATAAGAACACAGGATGAAGTGAAAAATGTGAAACATAGTCCACAATGCCCATCCATTTATCAAGAAATGCCAATTTATCCTATTCTGGCCAGGCAGGAATCCTGCCTTTTAAAGTGAAATATCAAATGTGACATCTGCAATAAATACAGGAAGTAAATTGCAAAAGGTACACTGAAGCCCCTTTCAATTTCTGATCATCTTGGTCCAGAGATTAAACAGCAAAGATTACCTCTAATTAGTGAACTACTTATCATATTTTTAAGTTGAGCTATTACACAATACCTTATGATTTACAATGTATTATTGCACTGTTAGCTTTTTGTGCCATAAGATTCTAAATGAGCAAGTTATAAATAATGGCCCCCAAGTCATGAGTGGCTCATTCTGGCAATTCTCTTTTATATATAAAAGTTCAAACGCATGTCAAGCTTTACTAGGTGCAATAAATTGGGGAGTTAACACAAATGGAAATACAAATAGTAAAGCCTTGAGAAAAATTTTAAAAAACCCTAGTAGATTCAAAAGATCCATATTTTGCATATTGTTAGCGTATTGTAAAACACTTCACAATTCTTTATTAGGGTTACCAGACTTATGGACACAAGGATAAAAACTTTAGAACCGGTACTTAACAAGGTTATTGAGATAAAGACAGTTAACCTTGAAGTAGTTACCAAAGAACAATACATTAGGAAACTAGGATAGAAGAAATAATATGACAAGAATGCCAAACAGTTAACCCCGTTCCAAGTGGGAGAGAAAAGTTAGCTGGCAACCTACAAAATTCAAAGCACCATCTGTACCAAGCTGATAACTTAATCTACCTGGGGGATCAGTCCAACAGCAGGAACAGGAGACATTTCAACAAAACCAAGGAGGACACCCACAAAACTGTGTGTGGATGGAAGAAACGTGCCTAACAATTACTGACAATGAGAAACACCAGGAGCAGTATACACAGGCACCAGATGACAGATCTGACTCCATGGCTTAATAGGCTACAGCAGGAGAAACTGTTTGGAAAACATGTATTGGCCCTTTGACCAGAAAGCCATTGAAGTTCATAGATAACATCAATATCTGCCAGTAATGACTACATTTTAATAAATCTTGGGAAAATTCCAGGGGACTGAAAGAAAGCCAATATTGTGACAATATTTAAAGAGAGAATACAGGAGACACAAGTAATTAGAGGCAAGTCCATCTGACATTGATCACAGAAAAAAATAACGTGTATGGTCAATATGGGACTCAATCATTAAAGAATAGAAATGAAATTAACACCACTCAAGATTGTTTGCTAATTTCCCCGAACTAACATTTTATCAGTCTTTGACAAATCTGATTGATAAAGGTAAGTTCGCTGACATATTACACTTGGAAATGAGAAAAGTAGTAGTAAGTGGTGGGGTTGAAATCCTGCTTGGGAAGAGGAGGTGGAGAGTTCCGCTATGGGACAGGGAAAAGAAGAGAAAGGAGGAACCCTTTTCCTTTTGCTCCAAAATCTCACCTGCCACTCTTGCTGCTGCAATTGTGTTCCCAGAGCATCTCCTCACATGATCCAGATTCCCCCGCACTGCACCTTAACCACGAGGTTCCCAGCTAATTTACCCACTGAGAATTTTCATTTACATACCATCCACTCACTCACTGCCTGACTCAATCTTATGAATGCTATAAGGCACCGTTAAGGACTAAACAAGGTCAACAGGCTGCACATTCTCAGTGAAGGTGGTTCCCTTAAATAATGATAGATATCACAGACTACTGATTTTTAGCAACAGGACTAAAGTTCTCTGTGAAAAATCAGTGCTGAGTCAGCTTTTATCCAGTGCTCAATTCAGTTAGAGAGAGAAGAGAAATGATAGTACTTTTAGAATCCATATTTTCAGTATTCAGCTTTCACCTTGAGTATTTTGTTTGGATTTATTGTTATTAAAAGAATTTTTTTTTTAAAGTAAAAACAAAGGCAAAATTAACTAGTATGGGTCATGAAAAAAACTTGGAGAAGAGGTTTACTTGTAAGTATGGTGCTTGTCTGCCTCTCATGTCTCATTTATCAAGTCTTGTCTTCACGTCTACACAGTACCTAGCACAACGGGGCCCTGATCCCTGACTGGGGCTTCCAGTCACTAATGGAAAAATTTTTCAAAAAAACCCTAAATCCATTTAGGCACTTTTGAAAACATTGCCCTAATATTATGAGATATAATATTATATAAATAATTCAATATTTCACAACATTGTGCTTTCTTTGTTCAGAGTGCACCGATCCCAAAACAATCACTGGTAAACATCATTTACACACAAACCACAATAAGCTTTGCCTGCTTATGGAAAAACAAAAGGGTCACTTGGTAAAAGTACTACACTAATTCCAGAAACTGAGACGTACTCTTGTAAAATTAGTTCACAGTTCAGATTATTTTGTTGCTACCAGTTTTCACCACATTGTAGCACACAAAATGTGGTAATACTTTTGGTGACCATCTTATTCAGAACTCAAATCTCTTGTAATGATACGCTGTTAAAAAACAATCCAGAAAAAAAAAAGAGTAAATCACACCACCTTATAAGGTGACATGCAACAGAAATACAGTCAAAGGCAACGTTCAAACTATGAGTGAAGGTACAAATAAGTAGTTTTAAACTGTCAGTACATTCTTGATTTAATCAGATTAACACACCAATGAAAATCATCAGGTAGAACTGGATGGTTTTCATAAAGTATGTAATAAGAAATAAAATGCAAGTTCAAATAATTAAAATTGTTGATACTGGCAGGAACTGCTACCAGCAGTTTCCAGTGCTCTGGTTCAAGTTGTTTCAGAAAGAGATGATAATCTCAACATTGTATCAGTGACAATAGATGGAGCTTCTATTATGGTCTATTTTAATCCAGATTTAATTAATTATTTTGCTAAGAAAGTTTCTTACCAATTGGTGGAATTCTATTGCATCACAAGGCACTCAGTGCCAAAGCAATTACAGCAGCACTTGTAATGAGGGTTGTAAATTTCATTGTTGCGAAAGCTCTTAATAATCCAGAGTTTAATGAGATGCTGCCTTCTCGAAGTGTTTTAGTCAGGATTGTAGATGTCAGCCATGTCAGCTACATCAAGGTTGAATTCTTGGTCACTTTGGGGAATGTTCTGGAAGAAATCAGGTTGTGCGAAGTTCAAAAGGAACAGAACTAAATAAACTTGCAATGGTTGAATGACTTTTTTTCTGACTTCACTCATCACTTCAACAAAGCATAAAACTTTAAAGATGAGGAATGATGATAGACACCGAGGTCCTGTACATTAAGGAACTTTAGCAAACATTCCCACTGGTGCCATCATCAGTTCCCTACTCCAATAGTAGCATCACTGAAAGCACTACTGTGAAGACAGCTCCAATGGCTTCTATCATTTTTATCACTGTCAATTGACACAGTTACTCTGGTGGGATTTTTTTGTTGAAAGTTCAATAGTGTGGACACAACTCATGTTTGAAAACTTCCAGCTTTTTTTCTTAAGTTCTAAAATAGTCAAGAAAAACTTAGACACCAGTTAGTTTAAATACTAATTTTTGTTGAGGCAACAACTAGAAAAATTAGCTACTATAAGAAGCCATGTTGTCAACATTGGAGAAGTGCACAAATCATATTCTGGTATAGTTAGGAAGACTTTTCAGGGTAGTGTTTTAAATTCTGACACGTTCAAAATAAACTACTATTCAGACTATTACTGAGTCAAGTATGGAAAGCACCATCTGGACAACGAAGAGTGTTGACCTCAGTTTCCAGCTGCAAAATATGGGGTGTGGCAGGACAGAAGAAAATGAAAAACTGTGATGCTTGCTGACTGTTTTGTTTTTATGAAAAAAGTAAGCATAGATTTGATGGCAACATTCAGTTCAACTTATTTGTTTGACTGTTTTCTAGCTATAAACTTCCATCAGGTCTGATATCAGGAACTGCTTAGTTATACAAGTACAGAATATATTACTCTAAGAATTCAAATTTTGAAATTTGCCCCATGGTGAATACTTCTTTTTTCATTTCTTGGCATATGGTACAAAAAGGTTCATCAACGTCTTAGTGTGCCCTTGGACTCATGGGATATTTTTCTGAAAAATGCTTATAAATCCTACTTGGATACAGTGATCCAGAAGAAAGGCTTGTCACCCCAATTACAATTCAACAGGAATCACTATGTTCTTTCCTTGTGCTGCTATTGCAATTCCAAAGCCTTTATAACACTGTCAGGACATTGGTCTCAAAAATACAACCTGCAAGCCATCTTTCCAGAGTTCCATTGTCTGATTCTCCCTGTTCTGGCTTTGGGGAGCTCATGTTTATCAGTAAAGCAAAAGGATGAAATTCAAGAAGTATTCATCCTGGTGTTTTAAAATATATTGTGAATTTTATTTTATTTTGCTTTGCTTTAGTCCCATGACACAGAAAAGTAAGGTTGCCTGTGTGGCCTCGGTTTCTCTTAAGGTTGCCAGATCTCAATAATGCCTTATCAGCATTCATGTCTTTATGAGAAAGAAAGCATCAGCACTCTGAATACCTTTCTATGGCATGATTTGGCTGGGGGTCTGAAACTGATATACTCTTCTCTTCCTTAGATATGGCAGCAACTATGATTCCATACTCAGGGAAATCAATAGTCACCTGAATTCCTGCAGAAGCATAGTAGACAAATTAAAATGGTGTTCGGACTCCTACTTCAAAGCACAGGTCAAACATTGATTTTTATTTATTTTCTTGTACATACAACAGAACCACCACAAAAAAACAGACCATTAATTACAACAGTAGATATTGCTTTATGTACTGGTATTCTTGTTTTACATTCTAACAGGAGAAGTACATAACTTTGTTCTATTCATTTAAAACAGTTTTTCAGAAGTAGTGCTGGAGCTCTAAGCAGTTATTCAGTTCAACGGATACATGCAGACTGCAGTCAATTGCCATTATCCTTACATTTTAAAGGTGCGGAAATATGGAAAGCCTGAACATGGAGTCACAGACAGTCCCCTCGGATACTCCGATCTACCTCGCTACTCAGGTGAGCATTCCTTTGTGATAGATGGGCCTTTACACCACAATATTCAGGTTACTCCCAGCCCCAGAAGACCAATCACTTACCACAGGTCAACTGAACCTTAGATTTCTCACCAGAGACAATGCCTGTAGCCAATCCTATAATGAACTATATAAAAGATTTATTAACTAGAAAAAGAAAATAAGAGGATTTTTTACAAGGTTAAAGCAGGTAAACATATATACACACACAAATGAGTCACAATCTTAAATTTCAAAAAGTAATAGAAGTTTCTATAATACGCAAGGTCTATACATCCTTTAAGGTTAACCCAGGCCAAGCAGCTGGAGATCTTTTGCTTATGCCTAGAAAACCCTTGCCCCGCAAAGTCCTAGCAGCACAGAGATGATCAGTTCCTGCTCTCTGGGGCTTTTTATCCTCCTCCTGCCCTGTCCTTGGAGCTGCAAACTCAACTGATGGGAGGAATCCACTTGCACTTCATTGGGACAGGACAGAACAACCAACGTCTTTTGTCCTCTTTACTGTCCCACAATAGTCCATTTGCTTTAATGGAGCTTTGCTGTTGGGTAGATTTAACACCTTATGTTGGAGATTAGCACTTCACACTAATGACTCTCCCCTGTCTAGTGATCTACATACTCTCAGAGGCTCATAATAGAACTCCTCAAATATTACCTTATGATATAGGATACAGAGTTTATAAGTGAGATTAATGCATGCAGCAACTCACAAGAATTCAAAGTCTAAACATTAAACTCATTCCTATCATTCTAATAGCTATTTTAACAATCCTAACACACAGGTGAGCTAGACTGACTCCAGTTATGTATGTGTCAGTGTTCCACTGAGACATGGAGATTTTGGCATGAGCGGGCACCTGGTCTGTCAGCGTCACATAGACATCTCCACTCCCATTAGCTGACTTTAGGGCATGTCTATACTGCAGATGGGAGGTGTGATTTCAAGCAGGGAGAAACAGACTAATGCTACCCCAGCTTGAATTAGTGTGCTAAAAATAGCAGTGTGGAGGTTGCAGCATTGGAGGCAGCTCAAACTAGCTGCCTGAGCCAAGTCCATCCAGCCCCTTGGGTCCAGGCTGAAGTAGCCATCTAGCCCAAGTCACTAGTCCAAGCTGCCAGCTGTGCTACAATGTCCACACTGCTATTTTTAGTGTGCTAGCCTGAGCTAAGCTAGCGCGAGTCTGTCTACCTGTGCTGCGAATCACAGCTCCCAGTTGCAGTGTAGACATACCCACAGACTACAAAAAACTCTCTCAAAACAAACTGGAGATTGTGTTCAGCAAAAGCAATTATCTCCCCTAAAGCTGGGGAGGGAAATCTGAGAAGAGGATCCAACTTGTACCTTGGTGTTCTTGGTTACTAAGGATCGAACTATGTACATAAATAGGAGGATACACTGACCTGTAAGTTTAAAAAAAGTGTTGGAGCAGTGAAAGTAATACATATCAGTTCCAAAGGCTGAGTATGAGATTTATGCAGCATGTGCTCTACATAAAGCCTGCTTCATGTGCAATTTAGCATTTATACTGCCCAACTAAAACAAGTAAAAAAGTAAAGTGGATCTTCCCACCCCCACCCTCAACATTGCTGCTGTTACCCTCACAATTCTGATTTGTAGTAAAATATTAGAATGTAACACAATATTATTTGAAGCATAGTACAAGATTTTTGGAACACAGATGAAAATCCAAGTCATAGAGGGCCTGTTTTTAAAGGGGCCTTGAATTTGGATGCCAGTTTGCACCCACACATAACTGCAGGTAAATATGAGGGGCACAGCCATCTAACTACCTGATTTGTGCACACAGACACACTGTTAGATGGCAAGATACTGTCAGTTGCACTTACACAAAAACAGAGGCCAGGCTTTAAAAAAAAAAAAATTACAACCAGTCAGAGATCAAAGTAAAAATAAATAAATAAATATCACAGGAACCACCTACTCCCAAAAGAAAACAAAGTACTAAAGACAGTCTCAGTAAGGGGCAGATGCCTGAATATGCAAGTACTTGAAGATTGTTCATTATCAAAAGTTCTTTCTGCTTTTACTAATGTTCTTGCTCACTTTTGTCCAAACCTGTGTCTCAGCATGTAGTTAAATGTCTTAACTCAGCTGGATGAAAACATCATGAGAGTGTGCCTGGAAAGGCCTGTTCTTCTAGTCCTTGCAGACACTGAGAATCAACACATTTTGTTTGCCTTTAAGGGTTCTCATCCACTGATCTAGGACAAATAACAATATTTATAGCTATGTGAACTATGATAAGGATAATCAATTCCTAGGCTATGACTATGAGCTGACCACCACAAGAGTTAGGCAGGAATTTTCTTCTGGGTACAGCATTGCACAATTGCTTACATGCATTATTAGGGGTTGAGAGAGGAGGGGTTCACCTTCTTGTGAATGCTGGTGGCAGGATACCAGGTTTCAGGTGTCAAGTGTCTGAGCCGGAATGGCAAATCCTATGTTCCTACATTATTGTTGATAAGCCCCTATGAAACCACTCCACTGATCTTTAGAGATGCATTTAATTTATATCTTAGTATGTTATTCTCTACAAAGACAAAGAAAGGGGAATGAATCTTCATCTTCTGAGAGAGTCTAGAAAAATGTAGCTAAAGCAAAGCATAAAGAAACAGAGAGTTGTTTGTCTCCTGTAACCATGGAATTTGAATTCCTCCTATTTTAAATAGGGTCCTAAATGATTAATTTCACCCACAGCAAACATAATTCAATAATCATAAGACAAATTTGACATTTACATTCCCTGGTAACAAAATTATGTTCCTCGGGTAAAAGCATAACCTTAATATACAAACATTCTATGCAAAAAAAACCATGAATTTGAATGTTATGTTTGAGAAATTAATCACTCAAAAGTCAAGAAATATAAAGTTCAACTTGAAAACTCAATCTTAACTTTATGCTTCTATGTTTTACGCATTTAAATATGACTTCCCTATCATTCTAACTTACTTTCCCATTAATATAGTACACTATTATGTGTTAAGAGACAAGAGAAATTCAAGTTGAGGAAGGTTCTAAGCTTCATTAGGTCATTGTTCATTAGGCAAACTGACCCCCTCCACAGATGGGAGCTGCAAGGCTGACAGAGGAAGGGAAGTAAATAAATGTAATGTAAATAACACACACATATACAAGCCACCTCTAAAGCAGCACACTGTAGATCCCCAACACTTTCTCTCACCCTATGTCCTAGATAGGACTGCACAGGGAGTGAGAGTTGCTTCAGGGCTTGAACAGAAGTATTATGCTCTATACAGCTCCCAGGAGCAGCCAAGGCTCCTTACAAGGAAAGGGGTGGGTCAGAGAGAGATTTCCTTCCATGTCACAACATTCTTTTAAGAAACATGCTTTGCAGAAGCAGGGTAGAGGAGGGAGCACTGGGGCCCCGGCATTTCTCCCTCCATGCATGATTCTTCATACCAATGAGGCTCATCTTTTCTCCATGACTCAGCACCATTTCAGAGCTCTTTGTAACCGTGGAGATTGGGTAGGTTCTGCAGCTGCATTAAGGTTTGTACCATTAACGCTGCTGAGCACAGGACTGAGTCCACCAAAATGTATCTGCATAGTATATTTGGCAAAAATTTTCAACCATGGGTGTCTAGATGCTTTTTCATAAAAGTAACTTGTGTTCCAAAGGTGCTCATATCAATGCAAACTGTGGGTGCTCAGCACTTTTATTAAGTTGCCTAAATATGGATCTGTCCCCCTTCATGGAATTCAGTAGCAGTCCAGCATGTGCACAGATAGCAGTATATTGCTCTAAATGTATTAAACAAAAATGCTCGATTGGGGTCCTTAAAAAAAAACTCTCTCTTTGTTCACATCCTCTATCCAAAAATATTCTCAGGGAATACTTATATGTTTACATTTGCCATTAAAATACTTTCTTCTGATGAGCTGAAGCCTATTCTGGGTCAGACTCCTGCTCCCATTGAAAATGAATGGAAATCTTGCATATAGTTTCATGGGACCAGGATTGGGCCCTGCATGGAAGATGGCATTTCATGACAATCTTTGAAGTTGAAATCACAAATGAATACTGTAGCTTTTTAAGCAGTAGTGGGGCCACACATTTCCCATAAAAATATTTTCAGGAAAAAAATTAGTTTATTTACACTATATGACTATCACCTGCACATTTTACTGTAAAACTCAAACACTGTAAAACCTTAAAAACTAAACTATCAAGTCCAGTGAATGAGCTTAAAAAAAAGCTAAACTATGAAGCCCAGTGAATGAGCTTCTGATATATACCTTAATACTTTATTCTTAGTCTGGTTACCTTCCGGATTGCTAAGTCTTTCTAAATTAGACCAAGCAATTTCTCTTTGTTTTACCTAATATTTGAAAATGGCAAAAAATCCCATGGGTCACTGAAAATTATCCTTTCATTCCAGCCGCCTGCTTCAAGTCAGTCAAAACATTCCAGACTTCAAAAGGGGGCTTTGCCTACTTAGGCCATTTTGGTGTCCTCCTATGGTTGGCCTATGAGGGATTGGTTATTTGGATAAATTAATTTGTGGAGCCTGCTGGCCTTCTAGAAGACCTCAGTGTCTGACTGCAAATTAGTTCTACTGAACATGTAGAAATCCCTGAGCAGACTAGAAGAAATAAATGGTGATAAAATCTAATACTACAATGTTTGTAATGCAATTTTATTCTGCTTTGTAGCTTGTAAGCAAAGCTATTGTTGAATTAAAATGTTAAAAATATAAAAAACGTCCATGAAAGCACAAAATCAGATCAGTATCCAAGTCACAGCAGAGAAGGCTAAATGCCAACTTTAAAGTAAAGCTTCCAGCAGGAATCTTTTACAAGAACAAACAAAAAGGGTCCTAGTTTTCCACAAAATCAACTAGGTATTTACATTACGGATGCACCCCCGCTTAAGCCAGGAAGTCACACAGTTGAATTCTGCTCGAGCTGAGGCTGTGAATAAACTGCTATGCAGTCTTTTAATGCATAGTTGTACAAGTGCCTAAGGATAGTTTATCCTTAAGGAAGAGAAGTCTGTGAGCCAAAACTAACAAACATGGCTTCTCAAGCGGAACAATAGTCCAGAAAACTCAGTAAAAAAGAAAATAAACTTCACTGGCAGTTTGTTTTTTACTGTTAAAAGCTCAGCTACAGCTTTATCAAGATATTCAAGATGGTAAGAGACTTTGTGCATACGCTACATTCTCACAGCTGCTTGAAAGTTTACAGTGAATTGTAGAACCCTGTCTTCCTATACTTAACCCACTTTCAAAGGGCACTTGAGTATGTGCGGTCTAAAGCAAAACCACACCTAAAACAGTCAAAGATTCACTTCTAAAGCGACACAGAGTCGAATCGAAATTAAGTCAATGGTGAAATGAGTTGGATGATCTCAACCAAATCTCTACTAGGCTTTTGTCCACATCACAAAAGCACCACTTCATTTGGAGGAACTGGAATTTCTCCACTGGCGTAGTTTTGTGGGGAAAACTGTACTAGGAATTACTGTAATTGTGCAGTATATCCCCCATATCACAGGTAATAAACTACAAACATTCACAAAAATGGAGAGATACCACAAGTACTATATGTAGGCCCTAATCCTTCAAAGACTTAAAATTGTGTAGTATAAGTAGCCCCATCAACTTCAATGAGACTACAGTACATAAAGTTAATCATATGCTTAAGTTTTTGCAGAAACCTTACTTTGTACAGTTTGCAGAAAGTACATTTTAAGAAACAAGTTCTATATAGTATTATTTTAACCACAGCTGAATGAATTGTTTGTAGTGAATAAAGGTTTGCTTTTTCTCTCTACTAATTGTTTACAGGCAGCTTACAAGTGTATTCAGATCATATTTTTGACCAAACAATTTCTAATTTTTGGCCTGTAGATTGATTGAGCAGTTCTTTCAAATATTCCATATTTTAAATTTGAGTTGCATTGGTTTGTTTTGGTTGACCATACAGATTACATGTGTTATTTTGCACACTCATTGAGCTTAATTCTAAGAATCTAATTTCCAAGTGTGACTACAGTACCTACATTTAAGAATTAATCACTTTCCATGAATATGCACTTAAAATTTGCTTTTCCAAAATATTCCAGTCATTAAACTCATTCTCTAGCATATTTTCAAAAAGCAAACACAAAAGGGCTGCAAACAAAACTGTGGTAAATTAGATTTTTATTATTTGAATAAGTTTTTGTGGAGTGTTATTTTTTTTAAATATATTTGTCCAGCTGTGGTAGTCAATTTATTTTGAATAGACTGCTCAATGTAGTCATATCCCTGCATTATTTTTAGATACTGATCTATTAAGATCCTTCAATTACTGCTTTCTCTTTTGTAAACAATCTTTTGAATCAAACCAACTGGCCAAAGTTATTGATACTTCATTGGTAAAAGTATTCAGCATCCCTTGCAGAAATATTGAGCATTATTCTTTTAACCCAATAAATTGCTTTATTCCCCTCATGTTTAATTATCTTGTATAAAAACTAAGTCTGAATTACTCATTTTTTTTAGACTTGATGTTTTACATCTCTGAATGTTAAATACGAATTTAAGGAATAGGTAAAGGCAGTCAGCAATCCTCAGCATGTAAATAAATTTAAAGTAAGGAAATAGATTAAAACATATGTAGGGTTAGATGTGTGATCTTTTTCCATTATGTGCATACCAGTAATGCTTAGAATCTCTAACTTTCTATAATTTTAAAATAATTATGCTTTGATATATGTTCAACAGTCAGTATCAAGTACCATTTATTACTCCTGAGTTTCTGATCAATATCACCTCTAGGAGGAATGGCCTTTAGGGGGCATAATGATTGATGAGTGTTATTTCTATGTGCTCATGTATGATCTAAGATTAGTAGGTGTTCATGGCTTTATATCTTGAAAAACCTTCTACACACGGGAAGCAAGTTCTTTGTGTTCAAAAGTGTCAGAGGAAAGCAGAAGTAAATGGAATACAGTATTGTACTGATTCTTCAGGAACAACTAGAGTGTGCATGTATATATATAATATAATTTTCAGACTGAAGAGATTTTCCTTTGTGATAGCACTAACAATGCTCACTGAATGTATAGTGCTTGTATTTTTATCTATGTTGCCTCATATTCTTTGTATCACTAATGTGATGAGCAGCTCTTTGGAAGTTTGTCTGTATTGTACTTTGGGGGGAGTGTTTCAAAACCAAAAGAACTTGCCTAAATCCATGAACTGGACACGATGTACTCCATGATCCCACAAGATTCCTGTGATTGCAGAATTTGCTGCACAATTCACTCCTTCCTGCAGAATTGCACTGTAGAAGCTCAGATTTCATTGCAAACAAAAATAAGTTCCTAGCCCTTGTGGTTGTGAAGATAACCTTGAAAATGTGAACAGAGTAGAGGCTGCAAAGAGCCTGACAAAAGGTTTTGAGAGAAGTGAACTAACCCAATCATCTCACTCAGGGCCCATGGACTCAGTATTTCTGTGGTCACGGAACTTCACATTTTTCCACGATACCACTGAATCCAGCATTTCTGCTGCCTAATTCATTATTTCTCTGCAAGCAGGCCCGTTCCCCACCCCCTGCCCTCACCTTACAGAGACCTTCCTTTTGCTCTGCATCTGTCCCCATAAGGGGGAATTAATTTGATTTCAATGCATGCTCCTGTCACTATTCTAGGGAACCAAGCAGGGTGGGGGAGTGAAGAAGCAACAGCTGGACTCTGCAGTGGGTGTGGGGGGAGGGACAGAGAGAAGCCAGAAGCGCAAGCCCTGCAGCTAGACTAGAGAACAGAGCAACAGCCTAGGTTTACTTTGGGAAGTTGAGAAGATGACCTGCTGAAGCTGCCCCCCTTCCTTGGCACTTTCTGAGATGAACTGGCCCAGACAATATTGTAACTGAATTACAGCCCAGATCCAGGCTGTCTGGAGAACACAGCGACAAATCCATTATCAAAAATCATTACTACTGAAAATACTCCTTGATGTACAATTTGTCAGTGACTATTTTCAGCTATAAGCCATAGTCATGTGGATTATTGGGAGGGATGGGAATGAAGGGTATTTTATGGATTTACAACAAATTAACATTGCCGCTGAATTTACCAGTGCCTGACATAGAATTTGGTCTTACTATGCCGTGAAGTAAATGGAGCCCTGTCCTTGTGTAGATACTGACAAGAGGTGAGCAGAATCTCCAACATTTCTACGTAGAACTTGACTCATACATTTATTGAAAAGAAGGTGGCTGATTTTTCCTCCTATTTCTATTTCCTTATACAAAATTGCTGTGTTCAGAAACTTGACAGATAAAAAACTAAATATCAAAAGTATTATTTCAGTTCTGGGAGGTATTTCTAACATAGTTTATTTCAATATTCTTTTTACTTAAAATTAGGCTAGTTAAATAATTAAGACAAATCGGTACAAGCACATATTTCAAATTTTCTTACAGAACACAGGTGACTAGGAAAATAAATTTAGCAAATGGCATAACAAACAAGGAGGGATTAACAAACAAGCCATTAAGGGATATGAATAATCCACAACAAATGTACAAATATCCAGGAACCCTTGGCTTGGTCTTATAAATTATTAATGGAATGTCTTTAGAAAGTGTGCACATAATTCACAAACCTACAAATAGTTCTCCTTTAATACGGTCCCTGAGGTGGGTTCTTTTGATATAGCAGAGGCAGACCTCAGGTTCATTACGCAAAGGAATGGGCATGCTGAATCTTACCAAGTAACTATACAAACAAAAGGAGAGGAAAAAGCAACCTGTGTGATTACTTGATAGCAAAAAGAAGTTACAGCAAAAATTAGATTGAAGTCAAGATATTCAGAAATACTCCAAATGGATGTGTATCTGCACAACGGGTGGTTCTTAGCAAACTACCAATAATTTAGCTTTAGCATTTAAATGTTTATGGTCAGACTGATTAAACTCAAACATCAGTTACAGCACCGCACCAAGCACAGGAAGTCTGAAGAAGAGATTCTATTTATCATTGAAAGAGAGTAAAAGCTTGTTCTCAAAATAAGCATTTTCATTAAACAAGACTCAGATATAGAGTATGTGTACACTTCAAGCTGGAGGAGATGGACTCCCCTGCTTGAGGAGACAGATTGGCACTAGCTCTTATTGAGCTAGCGCACTAAAACTAGAGTGTAGCTCCCCCAAGTATGTGCCTAGGGTAAGGGATGGGCACATACCTGGAGCAGATAACCCATCCCACCACTCACACTGCTGCAGGTACACTTCAGTTTTAGTGTGTTAGCTCAGTGAGAGGTAGAATGAGCTTGTCTCCTCGAGCTGAGAATCACACCGCCAGCTCGAAGAGTAGACATGCCAGAATTCTCTATGGGCAATACTTTTGGATAGAGTGAGGTGAACATATCTAGAGGTACACACAATCCTCTGGCTAATGTGTTATATTTGTGTATTTCTTTCTCAGGTATCCGGTGGGAGAGAAGAGGGAGTAGGTGGAGTTAGTCCAGATATACACGGGTGTAACTAAGAGCTGCCCCAATCAGTTTATATGGTATGTGATCCCAAACACACAGTCACTGCACATTCAAGTCCCTTTGATAAAAATGTTCAAACATTTTCTTTAGACAATGAAAATATCACTCAGGCACAAGAGTTAAATTAAGTCCTAGTTTGGCTGCTTGAGTGTAACAGCAGCATGTGGACGAGGGACCTATTGTGGTGTCCCCTGCTGGCTGTTACCATCGACGAGGTGACGACTGATCCCAGATACAAGCTGGAATTTCACTGTACCTCTCATTCAGCAGAGACGACTCTGGCTGGCCCTAGAAAGTGGCAAGTCTTCCTCATCTACTTTTCCACTTCCATGGTATTGACTTATAAACATTTCCATTTTCCTGGTCCTTCCTCAGGTACTTGACTACCTCTCTTTTCCTTTCCTTTCCTGGTATGTAACATAGCCTGCAATTTAGTTACTGAATAGGACCTCAGTGTTTCCCAGTTGGTTTTGCAAACTGTTTTGGGGAAGTCATCTCATTACATGGGTCTCCTGGTCATTTCCAAAATTAGTGTCTTTTACTTTCTGTTTTAATGTGTCTTTCTTCCCCACAAAATCTCCCTAGGTCAGTGGCTTACTCACAGGACCCTGGAGTAGCTGCAGGTGTTCTGGATTCTGGACTGTAAAAGGCTATTGATTTGTATCACTATAATTTCACAATCTGAAACTCCCCTTTCCCTCCCCACACACATTTCATGGTTCACTCATCTTTTCTCCTCTGCCTTCATGCTCCATACCTCACTGGATTTATTCTTTGCTTTGCCTTGCTAACTACTGGTTTTAAGAAATCTTAATGGTTATTTGTGACTAATCTGGCTGCCCAAACAGTAATTTAATGGATTAACTGGGAACCTAGTTCTAGGGCTTCATTCACCACTGCATTTCTCCAGTTTAATGGTGATGTAGCTACAATGAAATCAGTGGAGTTACACTTCTGGCATAAAACTGATATACCACAAATCTGGTAAATCTGCTTTTTCTGCCATATATATTTGGCCAGGACAAACTCCACAGTTTCATTGACCTACATGTATCTTGATAGGGCAACTGCACTCAGTGGCCATCAAGGTGTACACACAGAAGCCCCTCACAATAAGGTCCATGACTGCAACCTACTTCAGCAAAGGAAGGATGTCCATCAGGAAGCACTGAGCACAAGTGATACCTCCCAGACTCTGCTGTCAAGTGGGCTGGGTTGAGTGGTAGAAAGAATGGATGGGCCAAACAGCCCCAGCAGAGTTCCTGACTGTCAGTTCCCAAACACAAACAAGTATTTCCTGTTAATGACAATTGTAATCCTCACTTACACACTGGCCATCAATATTGTGCACCTGACCAATACACGCTGCAATATTTAAAGAACAACCTATGTTAGGTTGTGCAGTGAGATAATGTTAGCGTGGAAGTCACAGGAAAAATTCTGGCTGGTTCAGGCAGAATTCTTCCTTGGGCTCCAGGGGAGTGTTCAACGGGCATCAGTCCTGGGTGCAGTTGTGGTAGTGCTGAAAACTGTTTAACTATAGATAGGACCGATTCTCGTTCAGCACCAGTTTAAAAAAACATATTTGAGCCCTGTTTGAGGCCAGGTTCGACCAGTTTCTGAAACTGTTGAATATGGATTGGTCCCGTCTACACATTGCTGCATCAGCAATGGATACAATACCCTAATGTGGACATAGACTCATATGGGAAAATAAATGTCTAAGCCAAGTGGTAATAACCACAGTGCTTCAGACAGTAAAAGCTGGACTGGAGAATGAGAAGACAAATACTGCAGGGAACAATCCTCCATTGTCAGGGGAATGGACTACATCAGTGGTCCCTGATCAGTACGCTATCACCCAATTTTGGGTAACCACCTTTTTCTTGGTGAGTTGTTTCTTTCTACTTTGTTAGTATGTGAAAAACTCAGACAAACAGGAAACTGACTATGCAAGGGAAACAGTGAAACTGACTACATACAAATCCTACTTTTGTCTGACCAATTTTTATTTATCATAAAAATATAACTCCTAAGCTTGCTATTAACTTAAATTCTAGAGAAAGTCTCTAGAATTTAAGTTAATAGCAAGCTTAGGAGTTATATTTTTATGATAAATAAAAATTGGTCAGACAAAAGTTGGATTTGTAGGCTGTTTCCTTTAAAAATGATCTAAGTATTCTATAATCAAGGATAAAAGCTACATGTTAGAAATATTCACCAAGTGCTCACTCAGAATTGTACAACAAAACAAGCTAACTAATGCATAATTATGCAAGGTATGAAGACTTATTTATAGTATTCAAATGTGTTATTAACAGCCTCATCACATTAGCAATCAGTATGCAAAGCTTCTTATCAATGTGGGCTGTAAAACAGGCATTACAGGAAATAACTGCATCGCTAAATATCATAATTTCAGAGTCGCAGATTTTGTCATTGTATATAAAGCTGAATTAAGAGACTTTGTGCTAAATTGATAGCAGGAGTTGTACCAATTTATTCCAATGGTGAATTTGGCATGAAATCTCACAACCACACACAAAAAGCAGGTTAACTGAAATAAATAGATTAGGAGACTTGCTAATAGAATTAAATGTTATGAGCAAATCATATCTGATAAGAAAAAGACTTGAAGACAGCAACAAATATCATATTGTAGTGTGAGACATTAAAAAAGTATCTTTAAAAACTACACATATATTCTTATGCAATGCAGCTTTGGAGTAGGCCTCTAACCTCTCATATTATAATTCATAGCCTCAAATAATTAAAAGTGGGTATAGAACTTTAAGGAGTTTCCAACCATTCAGTTACAACAAAAATAATTACTATTTTAAAGGCAATACCTCTTGCCATAAGGTTGACATGTTGTTTACTTACAGACTTTCCATTTATCCCCCGAGGGTCTTTCACTGAAAATATCTTCTTCCAAATTACATATGGGCTATTAGCTACAGTGTGCTTCAAACAGCCCTAACACACACACACACACACACACACACCCACCCACCCTGTGGAGAATACAGTACCACACAATTGTATTAATGTTGGCATGAAATTAAGAGCTGATCTTTATATTTGCAGCTTTCCATTAACTAACATGTACATACAAGTCAGGAACATTCAATGAATTACATTAATCTTTAAAATAAATATATGGTCTGGCTATTCATGACAATCTACATGAGCCAAATGCAGGAAGCGACAGCTCTGTTGTGCTTGCTGTCAGCAGCTGAAAGAAAGGCAGCCAGGAACTTTCCTACAGCCATTATTTCTGTGCCAACAATGCAAAAGATTTTTTAATTGTGTTTGGGGGTGGGGGTTGTTGTGTTTTGGTTTTTTTAGTTCAGTTTCTGCATGCTATCTATCGACATCATTTGTACTGTAACGCTAAGAGGAAATAACAAAGAAATATGATTGTAGACTGAGCTAGGATAAAAGAAAATCCACAACATTTTCAGAATGTTGCCCTCAAGCTAAAGATATTATACTAAATCTCTGAAAGTTTACATTAGGTCATAGCTCCAATGCTTATAAAGTCACATATGTTCTTTGATGTTATAAGTAACAGTAAAAATAGTTACATTCAGAAAGATTCAGTCCTTTTTTTTAAAGGGAGCATTTCAAGAGATAGCTTCCTCTATTAGAAAATTATCTCCAGAATAAAATATTGTGACAACAGTTTAAGATTTAAAATGAATTGTTCATACCAGTCATGCAGACATCACTCCAAACACCAGCTTCCGAAATTGTCCCCTCCTCCCCCCAGAAAAATTTGATGCATTTGTTTATGAAAATGTGGAGTAAATGCACCATGAACAGCAGACACAATGTAAACCAAGGAAATCACTGATGAAATCTGAGAGCTTGTCTACACTTACAGCGGTGCAACGGCACTGCTGTGCCTGTAGCGCTTAGTGAAGACGATACTTATGCCAACAGGAGAGTTTCTCCTGTCGGCATAGATACTCCACCTCCCTGAGAGGCAGTAGCTACAGCGACGGGAAAATCCTCCCATCTACATAGTGCTGTGTACTCTTGGAGTTAGGTTGGTATAACTATGTTACTCAGGGGTGTGAGGATACAAACAATCATTGTATTGGATCCTTGTAACAAGATGACACCCCACCCCATACCATCTATTGACACCACTTTATGAGGGGGCACTTGGGCGGCAGTCATCCTGTTACAAGAATCCAATACAATCCTTCTCATGTTGAGGACAATGGCAAACTTCAAATATTTCTGTGGGAGCAGGACTGGGCCCTAAGACTTGCTCTAACATCAGATTCCTAAGCAGGCAATTAGAAAATTATTAAAGACCTTAAAAAGTTACAAAAGCAATTAATTTGTAATTAAAAAACAGCAAACAGTGAGCAGTGGGGTGAAATGTTTCCCTGCCAAAGTAACGTACAGAATTGCTGTTCTCCTAGCAATGACTGCTGCCTGTTTGAAAGTCTTCTCCTGCAAATCTTCGTAAAGGGAAAACACATGAGCTGAGAATCTGCAACTTCACTGAAGGTGAAATGGTGCCTTTTTTCCATGGAAAAATATCCAACAGATAATTGATGTGATGTTGTATTTGGGTGATTTGGCAGCTTTCCAAGTCAGCAGTACACCCTTTACAAATATATTATATGAAAGCTTTACCAAGACTGGTAACCTTTTACACTTAAAACACATTCTTGTAATAATGCCAGTAAGCATAAAGCAGATATATTTTAGTCTATACAATACCTCAGAAGTGACTAAATGATCTGACTCTCAGGAGCTGCAGCTAACATTAACTCACCCTTGCAGATGTTTCTATAATATAGTTCCCATAAAGCCATTTTGTGTAATGCATCACTATCAGAAAGAGCCCAATATTGCATTCTTTGCTCTGTCAAAACACACCTTCAAGTCAGTGGAGTTGTATGCTCATAATTAAGGGGGTTATAATTTTGTCCTCTTCATTATGACTACCCACCCTCCTGTTAGGGGCAAAATTCAGCCTGCCTCCAAAGCTGCAGAAGGCCTCTGGCAGCAGCACTGAATTAGCAGTGACATGAAGGTTTAGCTTTCAATATAGAACAGCTGACTTACAATGTAATAATGTAATTTTAATTTTAAAAAATTAAACTTTTAAACTTAAACAAGGGCAATTGAGTTATCTTTATTATAAATGTCATTTTAGAATATTTTAACATTTAGTAAGTTTTACAAAAAACTAATTAAATTTCCTTGCATTATAAATGTATCAAAAATTACATCTGAATTACTCAGAGTATCTATTACACAGAAGTTATTATATGCAAAATAGGTAATCTAATATGGAGAAAAATACCTCACAAATTATGGGAAAGACAACACCCAAATTGAGGGGAAATCATGAAAATACATGTCCCTTTTTTTCTTTTTTACCTAGATTACTTCTGAGATCATTAACTACATTGCTTACTTAAATATTGTTATTCAATATGCATATACTGGTAGCATCTAGAGAGACCAACCATTTCAGGGCATCATTATGCTAGGTGCTGCTGTGACCCAGGGAAACCCTTAGTGCCAACTGGAAGAGGGCACAAGGGATGCAGAAGGTTTTACAGGGATCCCTTGGGTCAGATATTTGCATATCAGTTCACCAAAGGGTGGCATGTGAGGTCTCTATGAAGAGCCAGGAACCCAGTGCTCATCATGATCATTGTGAAATATATGTACAGATAATATTTAAGGATTTATGCTTCTATATTGAAAATCAAGTTCTTAAGGCCTGCCAGTTAAGGCAGGTCACCAAGAGGCAACATAACCTCCTGTCTGAAAGGTCTGAGGTATCTGTCTGGCCATGAGAGTATTCTGTATTTTGCACCGAAATGGAGGCCTATTTGCATACTGAGCGAGATACCAGCTGAAAGACTGCAAAATCTACAAGAGAGAAAACCTGCAGGAAAAAACAATCAGCAGGGGACCATCCTATTTATGACTAAGATCACAGGATTAGTCTAATATATCAGGGAATGCAAAGAAACACAAAGGATCCTTCACCGAGGAGACAAGCTGACAGCATCGTTTGTCTCATGAAAAGAAGTTCAAAGCCAGCTGGCTGTAAAGCACCAGTGAGCAATACTTTAGTAGACACAAGAGTATCTTGTTAATTAAGGTAAAGCTCTAGAAGGTGTGTTATAACTTTATTTTATATATAACCATTTGTTTACAATATTTGTTTGCTCCTACTTTGAATCTCTATGCTTGGTTAAATAAACTTATACCTGATTTCACTACAAGTATATCTAAGCACTGTGTATTAAACAGAGCCATGATTTGGGGTGGAACTGGTAAACTGGGGTGTATTCCTTCTTTGGAAGCAGCAGATCTGTCACTACTGAGAGTGTCTAGTGAAATGGCCTGGACGTTGCAGGGAGTCATGTGGATGCGTTGGAGTGTGCCTTTTTTCTAACGTGTAGAGACAACAAGGCCTGCGCAGGTCTAGAGGGCAGTGCTTGTGTTATCCATGGCTGGCGGAGTTAGAGACCTGACCCCTGACAAGCACAGACAAGGCTTCCCCACACTATGGGCAGGTGGTACTAAGGGGCTTCACAACGCTGGGTACCCTGGGAAGCATCACAGCTGCACAAATGTAAGCTAAATGATACATGACAGCCCCTGCCCCAAACAGTTATTCGTATTTTTAAAAGATAAGAAAACTACAAAAGGTAAACAAGCATAAAAAGGGAATGAAAGTACTTCTCTCAACAATGATATCCAAAGGTGGACAGCTCCTTCTCTCTATTTGGAATGATAGCAATGCATCTAAATGTACACCTCTGTAATTAGCTTAACACGACTTTCTCCTGTAAGGGAAAGTCTCAAAGACTTCTCAAAAGTCATCAAATGCACAGGATGTGGAGATAAGTCTGTATCCTCAATATGCCAGGTATGTCTGGTTGCTATGGAAGGGCTTTCCACATCTCCACTCCTTATGCATGTCAGTAACTCGACCTCAAACCCTGAGAATAAAGGGGATCTTCTAAAAGTAGAGCAGAATTATATATATACATTTAGGGTAGTCTCTTAAAATAGGAAGTTGCCAGCTAAGTATAATCTCTTGCACAGTTTTCCCAGGTACATGTCACGATTGATTATCTCATAAATGGGAACCCAACCTAACCACAACCTTCCATAGTAGAAAAATATATTCTATATAGGTTCTGATGCCACTCTCCTCATCATAGTATCCAAGGGCCATATAACAGATCTCAGTGCAAACGTTGGTTCCTCAGAACACTGAACCTGATTCTTCACTCTAGCTGAACTATTCTTGGTACAAGAAAGAGTGTTGTGTTTCCTTTATTCTAGGCCCTTCCCAGCACCCAGAATAAATTAGTGCAGTCTACGGGCTGCGGTAACTTATGTTCACCTGCGGTTGGCCCCTAGGTGTCCTTCGGATAGCCAAGAATAGCTGAAGTAGAGCAGTGTTCCAGCAACATCTCTTTGCCAGCTATATATCCTACATGTCCCCACTCCAGGAGTGGTTGGAAGAAAGGGACTTGCACATTTTCTCTGCTACTGCATCATCTGGAAAACCACTTTATGTTGGAGGATTCCCTGGTGATTGGTTCCACTGCTATGCAGTCCCTTTATTTAATCAGAATAAGATCATTTTGAAAGTTTGACACAGATATTACCTCGCTACCATATTTTTCATATTATTTTAAATCTAATACTGCATTTTACTGCAGAGGTTAGAGCTATGTGTAGGTAAAATCCTAAACACAATAAGCTCCAACCCTAATCAACATGCTGGAATGAAAAGTGCCAGAGAAACTTTGCTGTATCTGTGCATTGAAAGCTTACAGGAGGTCTGTTAGGGAAGGAAAGAAGTGTTCTATGCTGCAGTCATCAAGCTTTATTCTAGTGCTACTAGTAAATGCGTACATATAGTTTTATGTCTAAATTTTAAGGAGGTCAATGGTTTGGGTTTTAGTGTTATATTCAGTAAGCTTGCTTTCTAGCATTTGATAAAGAATTATTACACAGTGCAGTTTCCGTTCTAGAATTTGGAAAAGAATTATTACCAAATGCTAAAAAGAAACTTGCCAAACATAACAGCTTTTTAAAAAAAGAACATGCAATTCAAACAGAAACCTACTAGCAGCTTTGAAAACAATTAAAGCTATTGCTTGGGGTGGACAGCCCATCCGTTCCAACATAGGAACTCTGCAGCTGCAGGTTTGATAGTCTCTCTCAAGCAGCCCTAGGGACTCCAATCTAATGGATTAGACAGGGGCCCAGATCTGCGAGATGTAATGTACTCACATACTATATAAATATCTCAGGAGTCAAATGCACACCAGCAGGGATGGTGACATGAATCTGAATCAATAAATTTTGGATCTGCATCAGACATTCCTGTGCAAGTGTGGTCTAAGAGTGAAATTTCCCACATAACAGCCAGTTTTGGAGTGTACCATGTGAATAGGTGTCTGCTTTTGCACACACACCCTCACCCAGAAAGAACAACCAACCCTCTCTCCATCACAACAGGTGGACACTGTTCACTGTGTCTGGATCTGTGGCTGGGGTGAGTTTTTTGGCAGGAAGACTTCTGTATTTATTTTTGTTTGTATGTCTAGCTTGAATTTTTAAATATATGGCAGGAGTTCCTACAGTCCTAGACAGGAACTTCTATAGATCTAAATAAAATAAAATATACATCCTGCAAAAATCTAGTGCACTATGTGAAATCATCACTGCTATAGTGATTAGCATTTCCAGTGTGAAAGCAGGCTAGAAAGAAAGGCTCCTACAGAGGACATGCAAGGAGTATCCCTCTTATTCCCAATGCAAGATCTGGCCATTCAAAGAGTCTGTATCCAGGTCTCTCCTGAGTAACTCTATAAAACATTACATGTCTCATCAAGAATAAATATTATAAATCCTATTGTCCTAATTTTTAACATTTCATACTTCTGGAATGACCAAATGGGTAATGTTTTCCTTTCACTGTTTTACAATACCAAGTATGAGAACACAACAGAATACAAACTGCTTACCCAAAATGTGACAGAGATAGAAAGTGATACACCAAAACCTATTTAAAAATAAATAAGTGAATTACAAAGCAGGAGGTCCTCTGCATATATTGCACAGAGGCAAACTAAACACTCAGGTAAAAGCATCTGTGAGGGTTGCTCCAGACCACACGAGGTAAAAAATGTATTTCCTTGTGCCCATATATTATTTAGATTCTGTAGTAAAAGGAGCCCACGGATAAACATTTCCAACATGGATTTAAGCCTGGTGCCTCTTACTATTGTGAAGAATACCAACAAACTTGGATGCCTGTAAATCCAATTAGCATTTATGAGAGGGATGAATTTCAAAGGCATAAAATGGCAGGTAGGTGCCTAATTACTATTTGTGCCTTTGAAAAATCTCACCCCATATGCCTAAATTTGCTGCACACATATATAACTCCTGATTGTCAAAATTTGGCTCTTTCAGCACTGCTTTATACTCTAGCCTGCTAGAACAATCAATCACTACTAAGGCTAAAATACTTCACTCTAATAACATCAGTCAGTTTAAAAGTTGACTGGAAAGCACATCATTACTTAGGTTCATATACAGCCCAATTCACATGAATCTTCCGTTGAGATTAATGGAAGTTGCATGCGTGGAACAGTATATGGCTCAAACTCAGTTCATCATGATACTTGAGTCAATACCACAATAACTGCAAATCATGAATTCAAATAAATATTGTAATTAGTACAATCTGTGATCAATTTTAACTTTAAAACAGGAGGAGAAAAATCAATTAAAAAATTAGAGTACTTTTGATGGAACACAAATGAGATGGCCACTGCCTAGGGGAAACCAGTTTGCCACAGATTGTCTGCAAGAGGTGGAGTTGAAACAATGGAAAATCCTCAACAGAAAAGAAGGAACAGAAATGAGAGGTATCAGGAGCTGTTATTAAAGAGAAACACACACACTGAGCAAAGGGAAAACTTTTCACCACCAAACCAGAACAAGCTAAAGGGAGCTTGTTGCAGGACTTGAAAGAGAGTCTGCGACCAAGAAGAACAGATTGAGCCAGAAAAGTGGGGTTCAGGAGAAGAAACCTGGATCCCCTGAAAGCAGAGACCAAATCCCAGGAAATACTCAAGCATGGTGAGAGCTCAGAGGAAGGGAATTGTGTACAGGTGTAATTATTTTCCCTAGATCTGCGTATCTCTTGTGCTTTGTCACTGAGTAAAGTATAATAGGTTTAGAAATTCCTCTGCAAAGTCTCTGTGTTACTTGTTTCAATCATCACATATCCATGAAGAGTTAAACTATAAACCCAAGTATCCACAAGGGTGGAGCTCTGGGAAAGTTGTGCTTGAGCATCTGGGGGGTCTTAGTGGAGAGGGTCAACAGTGGTCCTGGGGGGTCTAGGACAGCTATACTACAGAATCCCATTCCCTAAAATGGCTCCAGAGCCTGTGACTAGAGCCTACCGAGACACAGGGGCGCTTAGAAGCACACAGATCCAAACACATCAGTCTCGCGAGCGTCCAGGAGAGGGAAATCGGCCAGCACTGTGAAAATATCCTTCTAGAATTGTTTGCAAAAATCTCCATGCTATAACAATATTAGAACAAGTATTAGATAATTCTCATTCTACATTTTTGAAACAATGACCCTTGTGAAAGAAATTCATTTTTCAGTTGTAGGACAAGCTCATGTCATATGGGCTGGCAATACCAGAAACAAATTAATAGTGTTTCCTAATCTCTATGTGGCACTATATTTTGAATGTTAAAAATTTTTCTTAAATGTAAGTATCACATATGTACTTTTGGGGGTTTTTTTGGTTTGGAATGAAATTTCTAAATGTGTTTTGGGGCTAAACATTAGTTTAAGAAAATGTTACTGTGAACAGAGACCCTTTGCTGGTTCACTGCTGTCTGTCAGCAACTTGTCAGACCTAACAAACTCACTACATGCCTAATCTTGCTGTCATGGGATTTATCTAAAAAGTATGTCTATAAGGTATATACTGAAAGCTTATTACACACTGGCCATTAACATCATTGTGAAATGTATGCATTAACACTATATGAGGAACTATTGATACTTAGTAATATTATGCTTTAAATCAGTGGTTCCCAACCTGTGGCCTGGGGGCCAAAAGTGGCCCACGGAGTCTTTCAAAGTGGCCCACCATTCCCCTCCCGCTGGCTGCAGAAGGGAGCCACTGCCTAAGATCCCAGGAGGAGTTTACTGCCACAAGACCGGCACAGGCTACTTGGTGCAGTCAAGGGAACAGGAAATCAACGCTCCCCTCCCCCTGGCTTTAGCAGGGAACACAGCAAAGTGCTCCGTCTGGGTCCAGAGGTGCTGGGGTCCCTGTTGGAGCCAGAGGGAGGGGAGATCAGTGCTCCACCCCTCTCCTGACTCCAGCAGAGAGCAAAGTGCTCTGCCTAGGTCCTTAGGTGCTGGGGTCTCTGCTGGAGGCAGAGGGAGGGGAGCACTGATCTCCTGTCCCCCTGGCTGCAGAAGGGAGCCGCTGCCTAGGGAGCCAGGGGGACAGCACAGGGCTACAGGACGCATGCAGTTTCCCTGCTGCAGCCAGGGGTACGGGAGACCTTCCATCTGGCTGCAGTGGGGGGTAGGAACGGCTGCTGGTGGAGTAGCCAGGACCCACCATGCTTGAGGAGGGGCAGAACTCTCAAAAAAAAATAGTGCCTTCCGCTTTGGCCTGCACTTTGCAGGCCACACACCATGACTTAGCTGCCAGGCGCTGTGCTTCAGTGTGTCGTGACAGTCACTCATCTACATTAGTGCTTTGTCTGTAAGTGTGTGACATACTGTGAGTAATTTGTAAGTGTAAAATAGTGAATGTAAAAATGAACACAGTAGCATCAAAATGTTTAATTAAATATGCAGTGATTTTTGTCCTTCATGATGTACCTCAATATATTTTTTATGAGTTGATAGACTGGTGGCCCTTCAGGGTTGTAAAAATTATATTTGTGGCTCTCGAGTCAAAAAGGTTGGGAACCACTGCTTTAAAGTCTGTAACCAAACAAAGGGAGAAATAAGATTTTCTTCCAGACAGGAGGGAAAGTAGTTCTCTCCTTGTCTATAACGGAAATTGAGCAGACAGTGGGAGACTATATTTGCATAATGAGTCAACAAGAAAGGCAAATTAACAAGAGAATGGGAAAAGGAGACCTGGTATCTGCACCACAACCACCACAGCAGGAGAGAAGAACTTGAATTGGGGGTACATGTCTAAAGAACACATTTCAAGCTTTTCTGGTCTGTAAGAAGTAGGGGAAGGAATCTTTGTTTATCCATCACTGATGGAACAAATATGTCAGTGCTGTTTGCATCCATGAACAGTGGATCCCCATCCACATGGGCCCATGGCGCTTAGCGTTAGAAATGGCTGTAGGTGAGAAAAACTGCTTTAGACAAAGACTGTAGCCTGCCAATGTTATACATGATCTCTTCAATGCATGTAATTCTTTGTTTTTATTTGTAACCAATTTTGTTGTTATCTTTGCGTAGTATCTCTTAAATCTCTGTTCTTTATGTAAAACCAAGAATATGTATGTTAATAAATTCATTTAAGTGCTGTAACATTAAAGTAAAGCGTGCATCCTTAGCCTAACTAACTGGCTGGTGTGTATACTCTCTCTTTGGAGACAGCAGACTTCGTAATATCTATGAGCGTCCAGAGACAGGGGCCGGATACTGTAGAGGAACCCTCTTCATGGTTTCTCTCAAAGGTTGGGGTGCACTTGTTAACCTGCAAAACAAGGATAGGACGGACAAAGTCCTGAGGAGAGTGCTTGCATGGTTGAAAGGCTGATGTTGCACTGGAGTTGATGCCCAACTACCAGGACAGACTCCCTCCCACTCAGGCCCACCAACAGGGCGGAAGAAGTGGGAGTGAAAAGGGGGCAATTGTCCAAGGGCCTGGCAATTTAAAAAGGCCCGGGTACATAGGAGGATAGATACGTATTCTATTCTTCTCCACACCTGCTCTCCCCATGAGACCCCTGCCACTCGCACTCTCCTGCCCTCCCCTGAGCCATTATGTATTATGCTGAGGAGGCGGTATCTGCTACTCAAGTTCCCAGGTTCATCAGTAATTTCACTGGGCACCCCTCAAAGGTGTCACAGCTACAAAGTGGTTAGTAAATGTTATGAAACTAATGAATGAAAAGTTTGAAAACACAAAATATAAAATGCAGCTAGAACATTTACCTAACCAGTGAGCAAATGAAAGTGTAAGCTACCTTAGAAGTAAACTTCAATTTTACAATTACATATTGACTTTCCAAACTACATCTGTTTGCTTTCATCCAGTATCAAAATGTAATAGCTATACATCTGTTTTAGAAAGCCTTTTTTGCATTTGTTTTAAGTGCAGTTTAAAGGTAATGGCATTGGTTGATTTTACGTGGCCAGGTTGTTTTTGTAAAGAAGGTTATGAAATACTTCCAAAGTTGCTGCCTGGAAGTCAGATACTTAAGATATCTTATAACACACAATATATACTGTTTTTGCACATCTTAGCCTAAAGTAGTAAAGCTTTGCTAACATTCAGGCACCTATAATTAACACAAAAGTCGCATTTAAAAGTATTATAGCTACCTATGCTACCTAAAAATTTGCTAATCTCAATTCTCTTTCTTATTAACTTTCATCGTCATTGCTCAAGGTATTTACTGGCTTTGACAAGAATAAGAAAGGTAAATAATAGAATGAATTTGCATGTATTATGTTGGCACATAACAAATACCTTTGCTTTCATAACATTGCATCTTGGAAGTTAAGAGATGTCTTATTCATGTAGATCCAAATACCCCCCTACTGTACAAAAAAATTAAGATTCAACTCATTAGCAAGCACAGAAGTTTCAAGCAACCTCCTACTGCTTCCATGCACCAGACCAGTTGCCTAAAGTGGTAGCAGGTGTGACTTGATATAGAAACAGCTGCAGGGAAAGAATACAGAAACAGCTCAGAGCCAGAGAAGCCTTTTAAGGTCTGGGAAGCGCACAGCTGCAGCTTCCCCTGATTTTGAGGACTTTACCCCACCATTAATCTCTGTTTTCATTTAAAAACAAAAGTTAGTTTCTAGCTCTCTTCATTATGAAGATGGCTTATATTTTTTATGTTATCCCTAGAATTGTAAATTTGTTTCAGTAATTTTTCTAACAATCCATGGATCATTCATGAGTCCCCCTATAAACCTCCAAGGGCCAGCTTTTAGGGCTTCTCCAACCCACAAATATAGGATGCTGAGGTCTGGTCAGACTCATGTTAGCACACAATTATTGCTACTAGCAGTAAGTGCATATTTTCTCTCATGGGCACCTCCGCTGAGCGGTCACATGGAAGGACAACTTCAGAGAATACAATAATCTAGTGAGCTAAAACACAGAGGGAAGAACCTGGAAATGCATGGGCTGAAAGCCTGGCCCTACTGAAGTCAGTGGCAAAAAGACCCATAGATTAAACTTGGCTGTGCCACTGATCCTCTCTGCAACCTTCATCAAATCACTTAAGCCTTCTGCCTTACTTTCCTTGTAAAATGAAGATAATTTTACAATCGATGGAGATAGACCATGGATTCATGTCAATGTTTGTTGAATGACATAGAAGACCGAAGTATTGCTATGAAAGACTGAGTGAGAGAAGATATGCCACTTTTACAAAGAAAGATAAACATAAGGTGAAAAGAAAGGTAAAAGGAAACAGACATTTGAGAAATCAATCATCTGAAGACTAATGGATTACACATAAAAGGACAGAAAGAGGTAACAAAGCAGTGAAGGAAGGAAATATGAAAAAAATGCAAACCTCTTAGATACATTAACTTTAATGTCTTCATTTTACATCACTAGCAGGTGTCCCACCTCTCCAAGTCTAGGGGGAAGAGATGGGATTGCTATTTTGAACAGTAACATAGCTGGCGTCTCTAAATTCTGTAATTATATAAACATAATAAAGGTCAGGAGAAAATAACCTGGAATTCACCTGAATGCCCAGATTCGTGGGACCTGGACAGCCGGGTTATTTGAAGAACTGTCCATTGCACAGTTTTGTGGTACTGGCAGAGGCTGGTTCCTCCTCCTTTTATCGAAAATGAGTGCATAAAGATAGGAGGCGGCACAGAATCAAGTAAATGACTTTTACTCCAAAAACCTACAGACACCCCCAGAGTAGTGGTCTGATCACTAGGGACAGAGAGAACTTAAATTGTTTTATGATTCTGCTCAAAAATACGAAGGGCAGCTCCATACAGAGGGCAGACCTACTTTCACATCTTCCGTGCCTCCGCTTCACTAGATTGGCAGTCATTTAACTCAAGGTTTAAAATTAAAAAAAAAAAAAAACAAACACACAATTAACTTGAGGTAGCTAACCTGTTTGTAGAGTCTAATCTGGAGACACCACAAATGTTTGTTCTAGCTATAAGCATTTGTAGTTATCCTAGAGGTCAGTTTAGGGTAAATTGCAAATGTTAGAAGCCTGGAACAAACTAGTGTGCAGACTAGCCTTTACAAATGTGCTAGCAACCTTAAGTTAACCAGCAATCTTAACTGAACGTAAAAACTCTACCGGAGAAATACCCATACGTTGCACCTCTCACCCTCAATCTGGTACAGACATCATCTGGCAGGGAATGTGCAAGGGAGCAATAACTATATGAGCATAATAATATTCAGTATAGTTGTAGGCAACATAGCATTAATCTGCCGGTTTTTTGCAACGATCATTGGTTTTCAATAAATCATCTTCTCTCTTTGGTGGGAGGAAAACCATACTTCGTACCTTTGGGTGGCTGACTCTTCCCCAGCTAGGGAAGACCATAGACCCACTGAAACAAAAGCAATGATACTGTGGAAGTCTTGCACTATTGCTACTGTACAGTGCTGCTCCTATACTGAGCATTATGCATAAGCATATGTAACCATGCAAGGGATTTTCTACCTGTGTTTTAAGAAAGTTAATACAAATTGCTCTTCCATGCAATGTAACAGAAGGGAACATATATTCCTAAAAGTCTAGAAAGAAAACAAATCTGATCCTAATGTTACTTAATTTAATAAAACTCTACTCTTTGTTTTTGTTATTACAAATATCATTTCACACGCAAAGTAAGTACAGCCTGCACAATTACAATTTTTGAAGAGGAGAGGCAGTTAAGCCAAAAGAAGTGATTCTCAACTTGTCTTGGACCTACAATCAACAAAATGGAAAAAAATAATCATCCTGTAACCAATTATAATGCTATTTTAAGATTTGGGTCATAGAAAGACATAATAGACAGATTTTGGGTGCTGGGGCTCCTGTGGGTAGGGTCAGCAAGAAGAATGTGTAGGCATGAAGCTTCCCTTGCCTCAAAGCTGAGCATCATGAAGGATGAGAAGGAAGAGCCAATGGGCTGGAGCTTGAGGACAGGAAAGAGCAGAGTGGAAGCCAGACTTCAGAATGAGCACGTCGCTCTTTCCCTGCCCACCCTGATTGCTGGCAGCCACAGGGTATTACTGATTTTCCTCTTCTCCCTGCCAGGGGAAGTGGCCCATTTTTGAGTCATGCCCCCATGGGTTGAGGAATACTAGTTTAGAGAAATAAAATGACTAGCAACAGTGAGGAGCTCCTAAGATTTAATCCTAGCACTGACAATGTCTCACCCTGTGACTCTGGAGAAATCACTTTACTCTGTTTTCTCCTCAGTAAAACAGGGATGATACCCTGCCACAGTGGGCCGATGTGAAGATTAGTTATGCAATACATGTGCTGTGCTTTAAGTGTTCAGAGTGAGACCACTACACTCAGAAAAGGGTTGAAGAGAAATATCCTAATGCTTCTATGCCTTACTGCACAGCCACACATTATTTTGTACTTTGCTCCTAACAAACACACATCCAAGCAATTCCAAAGCCAAAGGGGCCTTTCTCTGCCCCCTTCCTCCCCAGTCATTGCCTACACTGCTAAAATACACCCACGAAGACATTCACAGCGAGCCAGTGACATTCAGCTTATATTTAAATACTTCAGATAATAAGCCTCACACCCAGGTGCCTTACCCTCTAAAGCCGGCCTGGTTATCTAACCCAGCGGCATGATGCAGTCCTTAGACCCGCAGGGCACTTCCCCAGGAGCAACCATGGACGGGCAGCGCAAGTGTCGGCACCGCCTGGGGCTCACACCCCACCCACTGTAGTGCCTGCCACCCCCCATGACCTCTGTTGTATGTCTGCGAATTTCCTTCGCTTAACTATAGCGTTGGAGGCAGAAATTCTGCATTTCAACCCACCCTCCAAACCCCTCCCGCAAATCCTGCGCACGGGGAGACGGCTCGCAGCCAGCAGATACCCGGGCCGGCCGGCCCTTGAGATTTGCAGCAGTCTCCGGGCTGCTGCTTACGATTTCCTAAGGTCTGATCTTCCGTGCAAATAAAACAAGCCGGCTCCCCGCAGAGCCCGAGCACTTACCCGCCCCGGACCCCACAGGGCAGCCCCAGCCCCCCCGTGCCAAGCAACGCCCACACCCCGCATGCATCCTCCCGGGGCCAGGCAGGGGCACCTGAACGCCTACAGTCCCCGGGCGGGCCATGCGCAGCCCTCACCCGCCCGCCACAGCAGGGCCACGACGCGCCCCGCGCCGCAGGCGGGTGGAGGGGGAGGGGGCAGCAGGGCGGGCAGCGCGAATGAGCGGACTCACTTCGGACTGGAAGGCGGCGCGGCGCTCCCCCAGCAGACGCCGGGCGGGCAAGTTCTCGCAGCCCGGCAACGCTCGGGGACACCAGCCGGTGGGTGCCCGCTTCCCAATGCCCGGCCCCTCCTCGAGGAAGGAGTGCAGCAGGGCGCCTCCCTCCACCTGAGCAGCCCCGGCTCCTGCCTGCCTGCCTGCCTCCCTCTCTCTCCGCCTCGCTCACGCAGCGCGCCTGCCCGGGCCCGGCCCCGGACTGGAGCCGCTGGAGCAGCCGGTCCGCCCACGCCGCGGCCTGAGGGGCGCAGGCTAGAGGAGCCGCGCTCGCCCTGCTCCCGCTGAAATTGCGAGGCTGCCCTTCAGTGGGAGCGCGTGGCTGGGGCCCTGTTCTCTCAGCCGCGCCCCTTGGGCTGCCTGAAAGACAGTGCTGCCCTTGGCCCATTGGGTCCGTAAGAGCCAGGGATCCTGAGGTCATCATTTTAGGCACGGTAAGGGCTGAGTAGCTACTGAGCGCCGGGTTAGGTCTTGTCCTAAAGGGACACGATGGGGTTTGAAAGCACAGGCCCACCTGCCCCCTCTTCCACCTCTGGGCTAGGGTGACCAAATAGTGCAAGTGTGAAAAATAGGGATGGGGGTGCCTGTAAAAGACAAAGTCCTGACTATCAGGACTGTCCCTATAAAAATCAGGTCATCTGGTCACTCCACCACCACCTCTGCATTGTCTTCAGAATCTCCCAGCCCTGCTTCCTCTTCTTCAGACCCACACCTGGCAGGGGTGGGCGGCAGGGCGGGACACTCTCCAGCCTGTGCTCCCTTCCACCTGTGCATCGTAAATCAATCCTGACTCCATCAGCAGTATTTCATCTCAATGGCCTGTCTACTCAGTGAAATCTATCTCTTCTCCTGGAGAGAGGCAGGGAGCAAGGGTAACCTAGGAGTAGTGCTATGCAGGGAGTCATGCTCCTGTGGAATTATGGCATAAATCCAGAGAGCTGCATAGAGTTACCAGGCCTTCTCCATGTGGACTCCAAACTATCTGCTAGTTCAGAGAGCCGTCTGTCTGCTTGTGAACATCATCCCTTCCAAATCTAATAAAGAAGAAACTCCATGGGTTATATTCTTCACTGTCTTGCCCCTTGAATAGTCATGATATCTGTGCAAAGTGGGTATAAACTGCAATCAAATCAGAATTCGCTGCTCACTCACACTGGTGGTGGAATAATGCACTTTTACAAGGTGCCATGCCATTCATCGCCTGTGAATCTTAAGTCAGACAGCTTCCTGTTCTATACCGTAAGTTTGTCCAGTGTAAAAGCATAGACCCAATTCTGTTTGCTTCACCTATGTTCCACTCTTCTGCATGAGACTAAGTGATTGCAGGATTATGGTCCAAATTTTATCTTTCCTTTTTACCCACACGTATATGCACAAACTAAGGGGAGCCATCACAAACTAATTTTTCCCTCTTCATATTTCCACACTTAATTAATTTCAGACACATTCTTCCTCCTCCCATACATAGTCCTAGAAACCTCCTCTTCCAGCGCTATACTGTCCCCTTCTTTCTGTTGATTATAAAGTTTATCCATTCCCCAAAGATATAAAACATATCTAACTTTTGACAAATTAAGGCCCAGATCCTACAACATATACTTGTCTCAATAAAATCATGGGGCTACTTGCATGCTTAGGGTTCAGCATAAATATTTGTAGAATTGGACCTAAAATAGTACTAAACCAACAATGAGCAATCGGGCATCCATTTCTCTTCAAAGATCCAAAGCCAAGTATATTTTATTTTCCCTTTTGCAGGTTTTACTGATTATTGCCTCCAATTTCTCCTTCACCAGTTTAATAATCATTCATATAAACTCAAAAAAGGGTGAACTGCTTTTTGTCAAACTTGGCACATACACACAAACAAATTTACTCTCAAATTGAGATAGAGGGTGGAAAATGTTAACCTAAATTAATAACTTTCTCATACTTTGGACTGGTTGAATACAGGTGTTTATATATAGAAATCTCTTCTCAATCTTAATGAGAGAGTTCCTGTTTGTTTCAATATTTTAAACATCTTGAGCTTAATCCTGCTTCCACTGAAATCACTATCAAAACTAATGTTGATCTCAATAGGAGTGAAATCAGGCCAATAAAACTGAATTTACACTACCCTCAAATGAGCACTAATCTGCAACTGAAGTACAGGAAGTCAACTTCACGTATATAAGGGCAGAATTTTGGCTGTATAATGTAACAGTGTGGCTCACCCCTTAAGGGCTGGGGCTAGCTAACCCTGATTACAGACTGAGGCACGCCTGGGTTGGATCCGGTACTTGCTACAAAGGGTAGCAGGCGGCTATGCTAAAAGAAGAAGTTGTGGTAATGTCTGTAGAGTGTGAGGAAAGTCTCATAGGGAATACCCTGATACTAAGAGAGTTGTCAAAAGTAGGGAGACCTGGGAGAGACTGTGATCAAGCAGGGGGAAGGACTTAAAAGCTCTTTGAGTAGGAAGGCCTGGGAAGAGGAAAAGAAATCTTGTGTTGTATGGATTTTGAGTTCTATTTGCAGGTTTTTTTATATTAATAAAACCCAGTCCCCAAACAGTAGGCTCTTTGACCAAGAAAAAGCCTCTGTGAAGTCTTAGTTCCCCAAGAGAGGAAACTGAGCCAGGCTGCCTGTTTTATGATCCTGGGACATAAGGGAGGTAATCAACTCTATTCTAGGGGCAAATTCAGAGGTGTAGAAGCTCTACAAGGCGTAGAATGGAGAAAAGCAAGGTAACATCAGCAAAAATTCTCTGGAAGAAAACAGAAGCAGGACCTCAGCAACATGATCATTCCAGCTACAGAGACCACATAAGCTTGTCTCCTTGAGTTCCGCATTGTGCAGAATGTCTTTGTCAAGATTTCACAGCTATTGAAATGAAAATATATTCAGTAGCGGTTTCCAATCTATATGGAAAACCTTTCACCAAAGGGAGGGAGTGAGGGGAGGCCCTGCCGACATGCAGCATGGAGGGTAAGAGGAATGCAACGCTGAAGAGTGCTGGCTGTCAGAGGGAAACATGAAGTTGGGAAGGACTGAAGAGTGGGCCTGTTCCCTATGAGCTAATCCTGGTGAATTTACTTCACACATCTTTCCTGCTGCCTGGTCCAGGAGGTTGTAAATCTCTCCCTCCAAGAGGGGAGCAATCAGCAGAACATTCACACTCTAGGCTATCTTCAAATGTTATACAGCACATCAGTACCATGATAAAGAAATTCTTCAGGTCTGATCTTGCAGTGTTTCTGCTGACTTCCCATTACTACAGGTTTTTTCAGAGAGGGGAGGACTTGTGCCCATGTAGCAAGAAGGGTGAACTGAAGCCTGTTGTCCCTGATCTATGCATACATCATAATTACCACTGGTGGTCCACACACACAGCCCCAAATGTACTTGATATTTATGTTTAAAATAGAAGCCATATGCTCCTTATGAAGCCTAATCCTGTAAGATGTTGAGCAATATCCTCAGTGTCTACTGAAATAAATAGAAGTTGTGGATGCTCAATGTATGATGAGTTGCTGAGTTCCTTGTTGGAGCAGACCCTTTTCTGCACTGGAATTGCCACTGATTTTAAGTGGTATGTGGCCTTAATACTACTTTAAAATAGTTTAAGGCTTTTTTTAAGTGCATCTTATTAATTACTGCTAGCAATGGATCCTCTTCAACCATTGAATGCTTCAGGGCTCTAATATGTGGAAGACATCAATGCATTTGAGGGGCTGACAGCAGTTGCTAGCTAAACTGTTGCTTTCCTTATATTCTACCCCTCTTCAAAACAAGGAGCTCTCCAGAATTGTGTTTCTGGCATTTGTGATGAATGGCAGATCCTAATAAAGGGTATGGTTTGGCTAAAAATGGTAAAAGATCTTACACAGTGTACAATTTTTCATCTGAAATAAGCATATCAGGAGCCAGTTTCATGAACATAAATTTATTCTGGACACTTGCTGGAATAAATAATGCTTTCTAGCCTCCTTGGATATTGCCAGTAGTGAGCTGTCTTCAGTTAAGTCAGTGATCCAAATAGAAAATTCACTGCCCAAGAACATAATTTGGATTTTTTACAATCTCAAGAATTTGGGTTCATTGACCAATCATCTACCAATGAGTGGATAATAATACTGCTGGTTTTGGTTTTTTCCTTTTTGTCAGATCTAGAGCTAAATCCTACTCTTACTTCTGGGAGTAAGTTGAGCAGTACCTGGTCTGTAATACAGATATCTTACACTACTCCATAAACTATTATTATAGTAGTGCCTAAGGAACAACCAAGAATGGGGCCCCATTGTGCGAAGCACTGTACAAATTAGCAGCCTGGCCCTGCTCTGAGAGCATTCAGTTGAAAAAGACAAGACAGTCACACCAGGAGGAAAAGGGGTATAACACATAAGCAGAGCAAACTGTGATAGCAGCAAATGTTGTGTTATTTCCACAGTCTAGGGGGTTGGGGAGAGTGGGTGGTGTTTACTTAGGAAGAAAGAGGCTAAATAGAAAGAAAAAGAAAGGGGGATAGGACAAAGAAGAGGGCAAGGGGGCAGGTAGGGAGTGATGCTGAACTGAAGAAACCTGAGGGAGAGGTTTGGGGCAACAAGCCAATCAGCACAGGACAGAGAAATTCATTAAATACTATAGAAAATTTTCAGTGTCCAGAGCTCAGCTCTGTGATTTAGCTTCTTTTGCTCCTACTAGCTGGAGTCTCTGGCTGGTTCCTCTCTACAGTTCTCCCCCCCCCCCACCCCCCCAGGTCACTTTTATTCCCATTTTACTGCACAGCCTATACATCTGTGATAGAGTGAGATAGATTCTGCTCTGGCACATGCATCGTAGACAGAATTGTTAACTATAGGCATGATCCTGCTTTAGTCATGTGAATAATGGCTTGCAGGACTGGACCCTTAAGTTCCAATTTCAGAGTCAAATTCTGCCCTCAGTTACACCTCGTTGTAACTGAAGACAGAATTTGATCTGCAGCATCTGTATTGCTAGAAGGAAAGAGTGCAGCTTGACTTACAGACTCCTAATGGCATCCCACAATGCCACATTAATAAAGTGACTTTTCATAAGCATAATTTACCTACACTTGAACTGTTTCAGAACATCTACATGAGACAACACAACAGGATAGAAATAGTTTCCACAAAAATGACTCCATTTCATCCTATTACTCCTACTTGTGCTCACTTGGACTGCCCTAAACAATTCATCTCATACCTTGGGATTTACATTGTTTAAATCCTTGATTAGATTATTATTTTCTCCACATTATAAGGTGGTCAAGAAAATGTAGTTCTTAATATTTCTTCCTAAATAAATACATTTGATCAATAATCCTTCCAATCTAACCTTTTTTCCTGAAATCCCTTCAGTTTGTCAACATCTTCCTGGTTGTGAGGTGCCCAGAACTGAACCCACTACTCTTCAGGTGGTCTTCCCAATATGTTTGGGGGAAAAAAGGAACTGCCATCTTCCTGCTCCTTGACTTTAGTATATTGCCAAAGGACTCCCTCTGTTTCTATTGAAATGAATGGCAGACTCCACTGGAAGCAGGGTGTTGTCTTTCAACATTTATTCCTGAATTTTTCTTATTATTAATGGAAGTTCACAATCATGGTAGTCTATTCTTTATGATTCTCTGGTCATCTGTTTGTGGATGAATAGTCTGTTTGATCCACCCAGACATCATATCATTCATCATTACTATTTTCTAAGGACCTCGTCTTGCTTACCTTGTGACATAAATGGAGTTATTCACATAAGTAAGGCTCCTCACAGATCTAAGTGTTTACAGGATTTGACCCAAAATATTTCCCTAAATTAAACATCTTTTAGATTATTAGTCCTCAGATTAAATCTCATTATATCCTTTCCATAGTTCTAAACGCCCTATATTTTTTCTGCTTTATCCTTACTCATATTCACAACATCTCCCAATTTAGTATTATCTGCAAATTGAAGTGATGTCTTAAACTTCAGTCTCTCTAATTAGCATGATTTTAGGCCAATTTTTTCATAAACTAGGATCCTAAATCCATATTAAAATATCAATGGGAGCTACTGGAGCTCAGGTCACATATTTAAGGCCTTGCTCCTGCCAACACTTAGGCACATGTAACTTGATTTCATTGTGACTATGCACAGTAATAAAGTTAAGCATGTATCTCAGTATTTGCAAGATTGGGGCTTAAATTCCTAAATGTCAATTTAGAAGCCTAATGTTAGGCACCTATTTTTTAATCTTAAACTTTCATATATTTTAATGTTATCTTTGATTTTTTCTTAGAGTACTGTGGTCTATAATTATCTACTTTTCTGTTTTATTAACTAATTAGTGTAATTTTTATTATTTTTATTCACAATTATAACTTGCTGTTGGGTTTTCTATTTATTTCACTATGTGACATTATTATATACTTAGCAAGCACAGGTTAGCATAAAAGGAAACTGCCTAATATCTCAAAGAAAAATCACATTTATAATAAATAATTGATAGTACTTTGTTCTTTTCACCTTCAAAATGCCTTAAAGTATGACCTAACTAGTCGGTTAACTATTTTTCTTTAAATGTAATAATACAAAAGATAAAATAATATATGGTGTTAATCATAGCATTAAAATTATTTTAATCCCATGAACAAAACAATGTTGAAGATATGCTGTGGCAATCCATTTATATTGTAAAAGCAGAGTTACACAAATACCTCCACAAAATTTCTGTAAATATTTGCTTGAATAAAAATTGAATTCTCTGTGTCTGTGTTCAGGGCCCTTTTGTTCTGCAAATAGTCCAGCAAATGAGTTTATTGTCAAGAATGTTCATGTAAACAGTGAATTTTAAGTAAACATTATAGAATATTAATGGAAAGCAAATTTGAACTCATAAATGGAAGATTTGGCATTAAAAACAACCCGGAAGCAGAAATCTGCCAATGTGACCAATGCCGCCAGTCAGACTGCACCATCTCTGCTTGATTATAAATACTTGCAACCAACTAATCACAAACACTCTAGCCCAAGAATTATTTGCAGAAAATTGTTCAGCAACTAAATTAATACACCTTTTAAAATCGTGGACCATTCACAAACAGAAATAAGCTACATAAGTAGCATGAATTGTTCACTGCAAATTATTTGCCCAGCTGTAGACACAAGATTTCTGTTCTGTTCTCCTTTCATGCTTCTTGGCAAGGAGATGTTAAAAGTGGTCCTTGTAGTTCTATCCTCTCCCAGAAGGCATCCTCTTACAGGAAAGATCCCTTCGACTTTATTTGAACAATTGGGGTTTTTTTATTACTAACTACTTTCACAGTAGATTCTGTGCAAGGCATTTAAAAATCAAAGTGCATCCTCAGCAGCTTTTAAATCATTATGCGCCAGTTTGCGGATCTGCCCTGATTATGGGGCAACACGTTAGGGGGATGCCCTGAGAGCAGCCTGGCGGACCACACAGTTTCTCCCGGACTCCCCTCTTCTCCGCGTTGGGAAGGGAGCAAACTCCGCTGCGCGTAGATCTGGGTTATGGAGCCTGGCGCTGTACTGGCGTTACGCAGCGCTGCGGGCTGAGAGCGTTAAGGGGCGGAGCCAAGGCTCTACAAGCTTCCCGGGCTGCTGAGCCAGATAGCGCGGGGACATTGGGGCTCTGCGCAATATGCTGTTCTCCGCAAACAGGGCGCGCCCTACACCGGCGCGCAGGTCAAGCTGCTAGCTGGTTTTAAAGTACTGCATTATCCCCGAACAAACCAGCCGGAGATCAATGGAACCTACGTGTCCGCATGTGCCCCCATCGGTTGGGCCAAGTAACATTTCCAAGTAACGTGTCTGCTGAAAGCCAGAATGCAGCTGCAAATAGTATTTATTCCCCTTTCACACCCCCCGGCTTAGCCTAAACGCACGGATCAATCGAAGGCGTTTGCTGCGGCCGTATATCCTTGTGTGTAACTTTGCTGACGGCTTCTGAATTTCTTGGAGATTTTACTGTTCCGCCTGAATCTGAATGTGAGGCATGAACGCAACAACCATCAATCATGTGCGGTTTATGTACAAAGAGAGAAACCCGTGAAGATCAAATGGTGCAAAATGCCTCTTCAGGCTGCGGAATGAGTCACTCGCTCTTAATACCTATCAAACGCGAGTCGAAAACATTTATCTGATCCCTCTGGCTATTGCAGGGCTTGTGCAGAGCAACTGCCAGCAGCCGTGTTAGACCTTTGAAGTGATGTAAATTGGCTTCGCGGGCTCTCGTTAGTATTTTAATAGGGCTCCTCGCTGCTGGCAACCTAAGAAGGCTTCCATGCAATAAGATGCAACGAAGCCAACAAACTCACCACCCTTCACGGTTCTCTAAAACGTTAGGTCCCTCCTACCAGAGGCATATTTCAATGCGAGGCCAAGTGCAGAGGGGACTGGTGAATGCATACGTTTAACATTACTTTTAGACAGAAAATGCAGATCGATCCGTTCGCTTTCAAATGGGGTTTCCAGGGCTCAGGAAACATCCTTGGGAAACCTGGCCTGTAACAGCAAGGATCAAAAGTGAATGGCCTATTTGATGTGAAAAGCTAGCTTGGGGAGGTTTGGGAGAGCGAGGGAGACAGACATGCAGCGGGGCAGGGCGCCGCAGACCCAGCGCCTGCACCCGGGACGAACGCCGCTTTAAGTCCTGCCTTGCAAAGTAGCGTGAAATGGCTCGAGCCATGCTCAGAGGGGGAAGGGAAAACACAGCGCAGGTAGAAGCGTTGCTTTGTTGGCTTAGCCTTTCATCTGGTGGCAGTCTAGCTTCTTACGGCAGAAGCCAAGCTCGTTGCTGGTGGCAGGGACGTAAGTATAACTTGATACCGCACGTCAGCCGAATTTCTCCAGGGCGCTTGAGCTCGATTGCTTGCAGCTCCCCGGTGCCTCTGTCTGGCTGCAGCCCTCAGTGGCTGCTTGTCTCTGTGCAAGCTGAGGGGGCTTTGTTTGTTTGGATTTTAGTGTATAATCACGCATACAAATACATAGGGCATTTGCAGACGGAAAAACGCTTTACTTTACTGTGTAACTTTAAAACGTGTCATCAATGTCCAATGGTCTTTGTCCTTCGATTGCAGCTACTCCTGCCCCACAAGAGAGAAGAGAGAAGATGACCTGAGCATAGATATGTGCCTAGACCCAGTGATAGCTCCAGTTCTGTGCGGTGTGTGTCTCTGTGGAGAGGAAAGCGCCGGGAGGTGTTATGTTGGCCGATTTATTAAACCTATAGCAGAATATCTGCACGAACATCGTGCGTGTTTACTGGCTTTCCCCAGATACGGCATATTAGGTGTGCATTGAAAAATACGCGTTCAGTTTTACTCACTAAGTGATAGGTCAGACGCTACAAATGCAAAATGAAAATGGAAAGTTATATTTGCATATAACTTAGACAGAGAAACAGTCATACTTCCAGGAAAACATCCAAGAGGAGATAATTTCCCTGTGTTGCAAAACCAGCACCCACACAGTGTTTGTAGCACTTTCTGATAAAGGGGGGGGGGGGGAAGTTCTCTCGCAGCGTATTAACCATACTAGTTTAGCGCTAGCAATTCGTTTGATTATATTTTGAGGAACATTCAATATTCCATAGTAGCACTTCTTTTTCCTGCGTTGACATACGGTTTGAATTAAACGTGTCGACAAGATTGTAATGAAAATACTGATTGATGTAAACATCACATGAAACAAATCCCCGCCTGATTTTATTCCTATAACGATGTATATATTTAAATATATAACAGTCTCTCAACGAGTGTAGAAAGCTGTAGTTTCCAGAGAAAGTTACTTTAGAGACTCCGGCGCTCGCGTGCTACGGGATGGAGATCAGATAAGAACCTAGAGAAACGTAGATAGAAACATGGGGATTTGAAATGCCCCAAATCTGTAGCCTAGTGTGTTTTCCCAAGTTTTCAAAAACTGCATTAAAACCAATACTGTAATACATTCAGTGTTCCCCCTTCAAGAACTCCCCCGATTGTCTTCAACTGTGTCCGTCTATTGCCAGTGCATGCATGTATTGGAAGAAGAAGAAGAAGGAATGCCAAAGTGCCTGTGGTTTCTGTAAACTTCAGAATATCATGGGCTTTTATATGTAGGTGGATAATGAAGAGTATGAAACGGTAGATAAAAGTCAGTTGTTACGGCTCTCGAGGATTTCTAATGTTTTTATTAATTTCATAGGAGATTTACATGATCCTCGTCATTTACAAACACGCACTTTTCCAGTAAGTTTACTCTTTAAAACAAAGAACCCGATTTTTGCATCTGTATTCTCTCCCATTTCTCCTGCCTTGTGAATAGGTTAGAATAACTGCAAAGAGCAATATCCCCGATCCCGAGATCGCAGGAGACAGTGACAAACATCTGGAAAACATCTGCAGCGTTTCTCGGCAGCATCTGATGTACAGCGCCTTATCACGGTTTAGCCAATGCTTCCCTGGCACTGACTCAAAACTGCGTACCTTTGAGAGGGGCGGTTTAAAGGAGGGCTGAGCATTGACCCTGCTTATTTGTATAAAAAGATTTTGATCTGAATGAATCCCAGTGACGCTTTAACCCCGGGATGGACAGTAGATAGCCTAAAAGTATTTGTTAAGGCCCCTGGAGGTTGGACTCAGACCATCGCTGGGGGACAAATGTTAGAAGCCAGGGAAGTTTGGCTTCCTTAATTACCCGGATGCTGCAGCAGCTGCATCAGTCAGCGCTCCAGCCCCTGTACCTGGCTAAGTGGAAAAGCAAGTTCAGACCAGTACGTAGTTACACCGCAGCGGCTTCTCCTTACCTCTCCGACATCGGCTGGCCCAGTTCAGCACCACCACCTCTCTTTGCCTCACGCCAGCAGTAGCATCTCACGGACAATCAGTGCGTTGTACGTTACCGGATCGAACACGATCTCCGGAGACATTTTAAATAGACTGAAAGCAAGGGGGGAAGAAAAACAATGCGTATTAGCATGTGTGACTTGTTGTACTCTTTAAATGTTAGGGCCGTATTCTTAGCATTTTCTTCCTTCCAAACGTTTACAGCGCCAGCATATGAGGCTGCAAGGGAAGACTGAAAGCTAATATATAAGTCGCCGGCCATTTGCAACTTCTTTTAGGGGGAAAGCATCACTGCATGTCATGAAGCAAGACCCTCAGGCCTAGGGTGAAGTATGTACTGTTCACACTAAACATGAATTAAGTACATCTCACAGTGGTACAAGTACTAGTTAGATGCAACACACATAAATAGGACCTCTTCATGCCATGCAATTCCCTGATTTAATATTTGGAAGGGGGGAGGAGGGTTTCGGAACATATGATCTTCCTGGAATTTCTTTCACATTGCCAGCGAAAAGCACCTTCAAGCAACAGAAATGTGCACATATTCTAGAGTATAAAGCACTGTCGACAAACCTCATTTGAACGTTTGCCATTGTGCATTTTTGTATTGTTATCATCAGTTAAAATCAGCATTCGTGTTGTTAGCATAAGTTATAAAGCAACATGCTGAAATAGCATCACAGGGTGAAATTCTGCCCCCACCCCGAAGATAATGGTAAAGCTCTCATTGACTTTAATGAGGGTCAGGGTATCACCCACAGTATTTATTTACAAAGACATCGTAGTTTTTTGTTTTTTCTTTTAATCTAGGGCCAAATCCTGTGGTTCTTATTCAAGCAAACCCAGTGGGAGTTCGCCTGAGTGAAAACTGAGTTAGGACTCTCGGATTTGGCTCTATTTCTATAAAGTGGACGGCAGGGATGAAACAGTGAACAGCGAGCTAGATACCTATTAGCAGGTGTTTTTATGTACAAGCTCTTGTGATGGTTGTTTTATTGGTCTATGGGGGAAATTATTAACATATTTGTTCCTGTTTTAACCATTAATAGTCATCTGAAGTGTCTTTCTGAATACAAAGACATTAAAATAGGTAAGCAATCCATCCATTAGACTTTTCTTATAGCAAGATTGCAACTACTTGACGTTCACTCTCTCTGTTCAGAACCACCTGCATATGCTTAATTCCATTGTCATGTGTATTTTTTATTTTCAGAAGGTCCTTTAAAAGTCAGATAGCGTTCTCATGTGTTTAACAAAACGAAATACTTGGGTACATATTAACTTATTTAGCCTCAGCTTGTCGCGCAATAAAGAGAAATCAGAACACGCTCATTAGCACTGTAGATTTCCAGAGCGAACAATTTAACTAAAATCATTTGGGCAGCTCTGATCTCACGAAAAGGTAAGCAAATAATTCTCCCTCCCTCCCGCCCCCCCAATCCTCCATGGTATTATAGTAGCTAGTGAATTTCTTAGCCAGGGAGCTAATTCTGCTGCAAATGAGCGGATTTTGGTAGCACATTAAACATATTTCTACGACTAGCTTCTGGGGCAAGTACGGTAGCTTCTGCATAACCGGCGAGAGGGATTTCGTGTTGTCCAAAACTACTCTCCCGGGACACGTTTTAAAATGAAGAGCTGTCCAATTGACTCTTAAGTGCGACACACCTTTACCAATGTATTTAGGAAAAAATATTCCAAGTGTAGCTCGCCGGTATTTAGAGCCAAGTTTTGACATCACATTTTTGTGCCCCACTCAAGGGAGGAATACAAAAGATGCTCTTTCTGTGTCACCGTATATCGATGGGTCTCAGGTATGTTTTCTGGCAGAGATTGTGCAAATGGTCAAGGCTGGTGAGGAGAGGGTTGTTTGTGTTTTGGAAACTTGTAAAAACATAACCTAGAAAAGGGGAATATAGTTATATAGTTTCAAATATTACCCAGAAGGAGATGTACATTGATATGGGGAGGATGAAGCATAACCGTCCTACCCTTTCATCTTCACACAAATACTTCTCTTAAAGACATCAGCAAACAGCGATCTGCGTTTCCTGAAAGTATTCCCGCTATGTTTTTATTCCCTTTATGCATGATCCTTAATTTCCCCGGATAGTCTCAGTTCGAGGTAACAAGCAGACAATCTGACAACTGTCAAGTAACAAATTAATAAGTGGACTAGGCTGATTTTTTTTAAAGTCAGTGTTTTAAATGGCTCCAAATCTCCCGATGAGTTTAGAATCAAGAAGCATAATGTATCTTTTTAAAAGCAGAATGACAAATATGACCAAAGTCACACTGCATATTTATGATCTGTATTATTAGCTCCTCTGTGTGTGTTCTGGGTTTGTGCGCGCGCCTGCCCCGTAGCACAGAAATCATAGAAATATAATTACAATACTTGGAAAATACATTATTTCCTGATATAATAAACAACCAGCTTGTTCAAATAATCCGTGTTTTACCGTGTTGTGTGCGTATGACTGGTTACATCAAATCTACTCAGATTTCCCCATGCATAAAAAGATTGTAAACATTACAAATTACCTAGGAAATATTACAAATTACCTACTTTAATGATACGAAACTAGAAATTGACACATACCATTCTCTTACAGTAGCAGGACAGTCATATATATAGAGATACATACATATCTGACCTGGAAAAAATAAAGGAAGTAAAATCTAAGGGGTATTGAAAGAGTCTTGACTCCAGTAATCAAGGAAATAGATGAACTCTTTTCATCGTTACCAGATGAGACCAAATATTGTATGTTTACTTCGTGCTTTTCAAATGCCACACACATATAATACTAGTAAATTTCGACAGCCATTGCCAATATTTGAGTTGGTTTCCCTCAAGTGAAGCAATGCATCTTTAAAGGGAAATCTGCCACTAGCTAACCACAGTCAGAGATGTCTGCTGGGATAAACAACAATGTTAATTCCTTCAAGCTCCATCTGTGGAAATGATAAAGTGCAGCCATTACAGAAGACTGCAAGGTTAAATTAATTAGGTTCTTCCATTATGCTGCAGTCTTCTGAAGATGATTGCAATTTTCCCTTTAAATGCCATTATTCCTAGCTCTGTTTAGCAGCTGATGCAATTAAAGTGAACATAATGTAAATTTAACAACACAAATAACACTTTCCTTTATGTATGTTTAAATAGTGTGTGTCAGAGATAAAGCGCAAGCTTCAGCTTTCTCTAATAAACAACCGATGCAGCATTGTGTGTGTGTGTGTGTGTGTGTATCAAACAAACCAATGAATATTTGGATTCTTCTGTGAGTTTTTGGATCAATACTTTTGTTCCATGTTTTCATGTTCTCAGTAACGTAAGGGATCCAATTACAAACTCTTGCCAGTAAGAAAGAAAATATCCCCCGCTGTGCACCCTCCTTAACACTTTTAAGACATCGTGTTTTCTTTTCATTTGGAATGACAATTTTGTTTGTCTGCTGTGTTTTTGCAAACTGGACTATAGATTATTGGTAGACACACTTAATTCCGGACAATAATGTATCCAGGCTGAACCCAAACGTGATATTGAGTGACATACCCGCATTCATTCGGTACATATAAAGTGCATGTGTTCTTTAAAATAGCTTTGGCTAAGATAAGTATGTTTCTATTGTATTCGTTATATCCGTCATGGATACTTGGTATTCACGACGATTTTAAGAAATGGACGTTTTCAGCAAATTTGATTATTTAGCAATTTATTAATTAAATGCTAATTAATGGTAGCAAACAAATTATGATCAGGTCATCATTAAAACTATCAATCCTATCAAAATTCAGCACTAAAAATCAAAATCATGTATTTTTCTCTAATTCTTTGCAGTCCTTCATGGATCAATCATTATAGCATAATATAATTAATGTAACCTTTTGTAACCTAATATTAAGTACTTTAGCACCAGGACAAATCTTTTAGCAGATCACTAATCGTAAAAAGTTATGCTGCCTGTGAGTAAAAACTAAGCTATTTGCATTGATGTTTTCAGGTTCCTCCCCCCTCACTTCCTAGCTTTTGGATCTAAGGTTTACAGACTTTGTAAAAAGTCTAATTGTTGAAATACTGTCTCATCTTACGTTTACAACTCCTTGTGTAATATTCTTTATTTAACCACCATAAAAACAATCTTGGGACGTTATAGTTCTTGTTATGAATGTCCATGCAAATAAGTTGAAAGGGATAAAACAGGTAAAAGCCTCCGGCTCTATTTTGTGGAGGTGTTTTTAATTGTGATTTGAAATTCTCAAGTGTTGTATGAATGATACCTTGAACAACTTTTCACAATTTTATATTTCTGCTAACTACAAAAACAAGATTAATTAGCAAGAGGATATCTGTATCATATTTTGAATAGATAGTTCCTATATGTCAAAGGTAAAGCTACAATAGAGTCAGGTGCTATTTCAGAGTACAGGAGGGTTTTATGGAGGAAGGGGTGGAGGAGGGAATAATTATCTTGATGACAGAAGTAGGCACTAGAAGAGTTTGAGTCAAAGACAAATTTGTGTTGGAATTATGATGATGAATGAACAGATGCCATTAGCTGTGTGGAAATAATTTACTATTTCAATGTACAGTCAAAAGAGCACCTATTTTTCCATAATTGTGTTGTGTTGTGTTTTGGGGGGGAAAGAGAATTATTACAGTCAAACAGTCCATGTAGAATTGTCATAACCTAATATTAAATCCTTTAATGATGACAAAAATCTCCAAGAAAAAGAGCCTGCCAACATTTTTTTTGCGAGGAAATTAGGAAGTCAAACAAAAACTCCCACTCCTGCCCCCATTGAGGATTGTACTTTACTTTCAATTAGAACATAAGGGCTTTCTCAAATCCTCAGATGGCAGTTTTACTGAAGAATTAAAATTATGAAGCAGAGTCTAGTGCTATGGAAGATCAAATAAATTGTTAAGAGAGTGTCCCTCTATTTACAAACATCTTTTTTCTTGTAAAGCTTTTTGCAAGTACTGTAAAACAGTTTTGGCTGAAAGTTTTTATGTTTTATTGAATGATGAAAGATATTTTCTGGACTGCTTTCTGGTTCATGTTTTGCAGTTTGGGAATAAACCTAGGTGGGATATTTAAATTTGCTCCAAACCTAATACAGATCATGGCAGAAGCGGGTACTTTCTCTAAACAAATATATATTTCTGTTCATATATTCTGTCAATGTGGCCTAAATTAGAGAGATCTGACTCAATCCTAAAGCCACACAATGCAAAACAGAGATGAGAAAATTAGAAATAATGCATCATTTCATAGAACCAGTCTCTAGTGCTTAAATTGTTCATATACTACCACTAGGATAATATAGTAACTTTATTTTTACATTTTCCTGATTTTTATATATATCAGGAAAATGTAAATCTTAAATATACTATATGATATGAGTAACAATAGGCAGATGAAATTCAATATTGATAAATGCAAAGTAATGCATATAATCCCAAAGTAAGTAAATGCAAAATAATCCCAACTATACATACAAAATTATGGGGTCTAAATTAGCTGTTACTACTCAAAAAAGAGATCTTGGAATCATAGAATCATAGAATATTAGAGTTGGAAGGGACCTCAGGAGGTCATCTAGTCCAACCCCCTGCTCAAAGCAGGACTAACTTCAGCTGTATCATCCCAGCCAGGGCTTTGTCAAGCCTCAGTTTAAAAACCTCTAAAGATGGAGATTCCACCACCTTCCTAGGTAACCCATTCCAGTGCTTCACCACCCTCCTAGTGAAAAACTTTTTCCTAATGTCCAACCTAGACCTCCCGCCCTGCAACTTGAGACCGTTGCTCCTTGTTCTGTCATCTGCCACCACCGAGAACAGCCTAGCCCCATCCTCCCTGGAACCCCCTTTCAGGTAGTTAAAGGCCGCTATCAAATCCCCCCTCATTCTTCTCTTTTGCAGACTAAACAAGCCCAGTTCCCTCAGCCTCTCCTCATAAGTCCTGTGCACCAGAATCATTGTGGATAGTTCCCTGAAAACACCTGCCCAATATGCAGTGGCAGTCAAACAAGATCATAGAATATTAGGAATGGTTAGAAAAGGGATAGATAATAAAACTGCAAAAATAATGCCACTGTATAAATCCATGGTATGCCCACATCTTGAATATTGAGTGTAGTTCTGGTTGCCCATTTCCAATAAGATATATTAGAATTGGAAAAGGTACAGAGAAGGGCAACAAAAATAATTAGGCGTGCGGAACAGTTTCCATCTGAGGAGAGAGAAAAAATCCTCTGTTCAGGTTAGGGAGGGATATGATAGAGGTCTATGAAATAACGAATGGTGTGGAGAAAGTAAGTGCTATTTACCCTTCATGTACTACAAGAACCAAGGTCACCCAATTCAATTAATAGGGAGGAGGTTTAAAACAAACATAAGGAAATACTTCTTCACACGACTCACAGTCAACCTGTGAAGCTCATTGCCAGGGGATGTTGTGAAGGCCAAATGTATGACTAGGTTCAAAAAAGGAATTAAAATAATTCATGGAGGATAGGGCTATCAATGGCTATTTGCCAAGATGATCAGAGATGCAACTCCATGGTCCGGGGGTGTTTCCAAATCTCTGACTTCCAGAAGCTGTGACTGGACGGCAGGAGACAGATCACTTGATAATTGCCCTGTTCTGTTCATTCCATCTGAAGCATTTGGCACTGGCCACTATTGGAAGACAGGATACTAGACTACGTGGACCATTGGTCTGACCTAGAATAGCCATTCTTATAGATTAAGAGATATATTAAAAATGTTCTTTATTGTCAGGTTCATTGAGGAGTCTGGTTATATATATTACACATACACACTTTAAAAAAACAGGTCACATATAAAGCCAGACTGCTCAATGAAACTGGCAATGCAGGAATACGTTTTTAATGTAGCGCTTAATATTTATACACTTGAGATGGTGCACTGTACATTATATCTTCTTTAGTAAGAAGCTCTTAAAAACTGTTACACAAATACACTTACAAGCAATAAAAGGTAACTCTGGATTTTATGTTAACATTAATAGAACTATGCAGAATTAAGTTTTTCTAGAGAATACACTAAAAATATTAAAACCCACTTATTTTGAGGTTTTGGGGAAAAAATGTTTCAAAGTTTTGTTTCTGCCTACATTAGGAAAAATCAGTGGTTTTTCAAGTAAATCCTTCAGAATGCACAATGCATTCACCTTGTCTGGTTTAATAGATGCAGAAAATGATGAGAGTGCATTTTAATATTTTCTGTGCACATGACATAAGAAACCATGCTGGGTCTATCAACACATTTTCAGTTTTGATAGACCCATCTTGAAAAAGCTTGTCAAATAAATCAAACAGTTCTGGGGGCAAACCCATGTTGTTTCTAAACCAGAGTGGATCAACGGGTGTGGTTATTCATATGGCTGAATGGTGAATGTTTAGATTAAAATTCATTTTACCACACTGGTTTCCAGAGGATTGTTTTGGCCTAGTGTTCCAAATCCATGAGCCAGAACTCAGGTCAGTATTTTGACAACAGAGCCAGGAAAAACAAAAAAGGCTTAGCCTGTGAAAAAGAAATGAAGATGTAGTGAAGGAAAACAGTAGTCTCTCTGCCACTGCCTTACTCAATCCATATGTGGACTTAAACACAGGAAATGCCCACCATTCACTGCAATCAAGCCAGAGGCCTGTGCATCAGAAAATGCCTTGTGGAACTAATTGGACTCTATTAAGATTGTCATTGACATGGGAAAGCATTTTAGATTTTAAATCAGAACCTTCAAAGTATATAGAAAAAGATAATACTCTTACAGTGGATTCACTAATAAAAGTAAAAGAAACTGTACCCATAGTGAATTCAGTTCTTATGATATTAAACTTTTATTATGCATTTGCCTGGATTAATTATTGTTTGGAAGTGTATTTGTGTTTTTTAAGTTTATATATTTGCTTTTAATCTAAATTTTTTCCAATGTAGATAAAATTAACTGAGTATACTCTGGCACCACTTCAGAGCAGAAGAAAACCCAAACTTTGCAAATTTAAAATGATAATCACCAAATCCATGGCACATTTCAGAAAGGCAACATTTAAAGAAAAAACAATTTGAAATAATGGAGGTAGAGTGAACTTTTTTCACTCATTTTATAAACTTGAATTAAAAACAAACAAATAAACACAAAAAAACCACAAAAAAACCCAACAGCATTTGACCTTGAGAACAAGACTTTGGAAAAGTATGTATTTTAGTATTTCCATGCCAGACGATTCCTTTCAGTTATGCCTTTTTCTCCCTTTATTCTATTGTATTATTGCATTTGGATTTGTAGCACAGTAATACATTATTAGATCTGACAACTGTCACTGTGTTATGGTTGCCAATCAAATTCAATCTCTGGGTAATCTTCACTGATTTCTAATGTTCTGCGCTCTAAAAATCTGTATCGAGTTTTTCTATTCTCACCACTTTATATGTGGAGCATGCCATATTTTATCAATAGAAAGAGTTTCAAAGGCATTTAAATGTATTTGATTTTTGTTTAAGCTTATTTTAATATGAGAAGAAGACACACACAGCCTATTGAGAAAAGTTAATTACAAAAGCTGGATGCCTTTTACCTATTGGATGGTATGACAACACTAAATTTACATCAACTTCATGGTCATAGGTGTTGTTTTGTCTTTGTGCAGTTTTTGTTAAAAAAAACCCTCTTCATTGTTATAGGTCACTTCCATATTAGTTCACCATTTCTTCAATTTCAAAAACAAAGATAATTTTAAAGTGACACCTTCAATTTAAACCCACTTTTCTCTTTGAAATTTTTTGTACATTCTATTGTTACAACCGATCAGTTACTACACTGTAACACTTAGGATTTCTATAACAAAGAGATTAGAGCGGGGTGGGGTGGGGGGAATAGTTCTCAGTCTTTTGCAGTTTACTTTGTGTATTTGACCACACTTTGAATAGAGGCAATTTCACTGTTTACCTGTAATTCAGTCACAATCGGAGCTGAGCAAAATTTGGAAATTCCATCCTATGGGAAATTCTGATATTTCAACATTTTTTTGCCCCCATATAGGATGGAAAGCTGAAATTTCAAAATGTTTCATCAAACAAGTCAATTTTCCCAAAAAAGTCAATTTGGAAGTTCATTTTGACATTTTCTATTAAAACATTTTAACATTTATTGAACTGTTTTGTTTCAAATCAGTCTAATATTAAACTGCATTTTTCCATAGTAGTGCATTACCTTGTGAGAGCTGTAATTCAGGAGCCTGATGCCTCAATTCTCCCCAAGGGGCCAGGGTCCCAGGCTAAACTAAAACTCCCATAAGGCATTCAGCATCATGTGACTCCCATGATGCACAACACAGCTCTGACCTGCATTGAAATATGGGAGATGCAGGCCTACAGGGAGGAGAAAAGGTGCCTAAAGTATATCATCCAGCTATGCCAGAACAAGGATAGGAGACACTGGATATGGTTTAATTAGGATGTAACTTTACTCTTACATGTCTGGTAGTAACTGGCAGAGAAAAGTGTACAGTGCAGGTAATTCCATAATTATTTGACATACCTGGGGGGCTTCCATCAACTCTCTTCTTTCCCCAGTCTGGTCCCCAGCCAACCTGCTACTGGGACCTTATCCCTCCACTCTTGAATAAGGGTTAAGGGAGGGGCTGTAAAGAGGGGGTGGGTCCCTGACATACCAGTCATAGGAGCCCTGAACCCCCCGTTTCACTCCTTTAAAGAATATCTCCTTTAAATCCTTTACCAATCCATTTTGTCTGATCACTGTGTTCCTTCCCTACAGAGTACCTGCACTGGACATCTGCCCCATGTTTACATGAGTTATGACATCATAGCCTAACTCCTATATTGTGTTCGCCCAAACTAATCCCTTCCAAACCTGCTGTGGGGAAGGCAAGACCCTCCCCTCCCCACTTCACCTTGACCAATCTGGAGGTAGGGAAAACATTCCTTCCCAGCACCCACGAGAAAGAAGCGACTAGGGCAGTGCACACAATGGATCATGACAAAACCCAGTATTTCACCACTTCTATGGGTGGGAGGGTAGATGTGATTCCACCGGGTCTAGGTAAAAGAGAGTTTTTCCTGCACTAGCGTGGACCTATCTAGTCCCCCATCAGTCTCTTCTGGTCACCTGGTGGGGAGTATGTGTGCCAGGGGGGAGATGAGTTAGCCCACATTGACCTAGTTTGCAGCTGCAGCAAAAAGTCACTGTCTGGCTCTCTAAACCCTTAAAGGGGCACACACCTTGTCCAACAAGCCAGACCACAGACCCCACCGCTTACTGTGTGGTGAGGTCATTTCCTTAAGGCGATGTGCCACACGGGAAAACAATTTAATGTTTTATTGAACTGATTAAAAACAAAACATTTCAAGTTGGTTCAAAAATGAAATATTCTGATTTGTGTCCCACCAACCCAGAATTAATATTTCATTTTGATTTTCCTAATGGAAAATACAGTTTTCAGGAAATTCAACATTTTCCATAGGAAAATTGCACAAACGGGTCCTAAAAACCTCGTATCAGACGTTGGGATAGTTCCTCCAGTGCTGGAACTGAGGCAAGCAGTCACAAGGCCCATTATGTACAAACTACTTAACAGTGCACAGTTTAAGAGTAAAACATATGCTCCATTTTACGTTACACTATAGTACAGCTAGCTTGTTTGAGGTGCTGTTGTTAAGGAACAGAATAACAATACAGTACTACTCCTCCCTATTGGGGGAAGTCACTAGAAAAGGGTATCTAAAGAGAGCTCAGTATGTGTTTACATATACAATTGAAAAAGATTTAGGGTTTTCATGTTTGTTTTTATTTAATGGTACAGTATAGCTGGTGAAGGAGGTTAGACTACTGAATAAGAGAAGTGTTGCAGGTTAACATAGGGAAGAAGAATAGTCTTGTGATTAAAGCACAGGTTTGGAATCAAGAGATCTGAATCCTCTTACTGACTGTGCCATAGACTCCATACGTGACCTTAAGCAGATGATTGTCTCAATACTTCCACCTGAAAAAGAGGGATTAGTAATACTTACCTAACTCAAGTCACTAAGGTGCTTTCAGATCCTCAGCTGCAAGCTGCTATAGGAAAGCAGGTTATTATTATGGGCAGGGATAGTAACATCACCTATTAATAAGATTGCCCAATATTTTCCACTACAAGTTCTTGTTTTCAGTTCCTTATAACTTTGCAAATAATTTAGACTGAATAATTTAATTTAATTTAATATAATTTAATAATTTAGACTGAAATTTTCTATGCTAGGTGTCTGCCTCAAGACAAACATTTCTGGAAAATTTCATCCAAAACAGTTCTGCTGTTTCTGAGAACAAGGCCAGGGGAAAATATGGTTTTCAAATACTTGAAAGGTTGCCATTAAAAAAAAAGATGGAGAAAAGTTGTTCTCTCTTGCCACACAGGGCAGGACCAGAGGCAGAGAGGTATCTGGATCAAGGCTGTGTTTTTGGCATCTTCCTAATTTTGGCCAGATTATAAACCTTTGAAAAATTGCAGTTCATACATGCTCAGTAGAGCCTTGCTGAAGTTTAACAGTTTAATTCCCCAAATAATTCATCTGCAGTGAACATGCTCCAGCCTGGAGCCAAGCAGGACTTTCTTTCCAATTGATGTTCCCAGCTGTTCCAGGCCATGGCGGGAACTGAGAGCAGGGAGTCCTGTGTGTTCAGTGACCTCTCTGCTGAGCCCAGGCACCACGAAGGAGGAAGCTGCCTTAATTGAATGCAGAGGGGACAAGAGCTGGATGCAGGACAGGGCCAGGTGGTGGAAGGAGATTGGAACACGGAGGCTGGGGAAGGAGAAACCGAGACAGGGAGGACATTGGGATTGGGATGAAACACCTGAGGAATGGAGACTAGAACTGGCTATGTGAAGACAAGGAGCCAGTGGTTGGGGAAGAGACAGGACTGAGACAAGGACAGGTTCACAGGGACAAGGCAGAAGAGGTTAAGCTTGGGGAAAATGAGTCTGTGCCAGCTAGAGTGCACTCCCCTCCAAAGCCTGTAATAGAACCCAAGATTCCCGTGTCACTATTCCTCTCCTGTCAGCAAATACCTGTGACACCTACGAATGTGTCCCGTTCACCCCTCTAGTGCTGATCCATACAGAGGATGACAACCTACTACTGCTATCAGTTACTGTATTAATTCAAGTGACAATCTTAATTTTGGCATTTCATAACTTTTGAGTGCTTGACTTTACAACCTTAATAATGTTCTTTTAGCAAAGTTTGTGTGTAATGATGTCAGGTATGATGACTTGTTGAAAACATTACTCAACTCTGACTGTAAGAGTAGACAACAATTATTGTTTTAATAGAAAACTGGGCAAAATGCATTTGGAATTCCATAATGCATAGAATAGATGCAGAAAAACAAACCCATATAACAAACCCATATTCTTTTGTATAAAGAAGATACAAAACATTTATTTATCTTCAACTATGGTAAGCTGTCCACCCTCCATAGATATGATTCCTATAACTTATACTATGCAATATAATGTAAAAAAGTTGTTGTGTTAGAAAACCTCTCTCTCCCGCTCCCCATTCCAGCCCCAATTTTGTCAGAACAAAGTAAATGAAAGGAAAAATAAAAAGAAGAGTCTTGGTCTATTGAGAACTGAATAACTGTAATTTATTATAAACAAGATCAAGGAACTTTGGGCATTACCTTTATGTTATTACTTTCTTATTACTAACTTTGGAGTGACAATAAGTAAAAATCACCCCTTAGACCAGGGTACAATGGAATTAGATTTTAAAATCATTTATGTTTCTCTCAGTAACATACGCAGTAGGTTAATTTTTGCGATGAAGGAAGTGAAGTTCAAGGGCTTTTGCAGATAAACGTCAGATGCCATCACCCATTAAAATCTTTAGTGAAGGCCACATTTCCACTAATGAGGTTGCTTTAGTTTTTTGCAATATGGAGGTTGTAAAAAATAATTCTCTACACACAAAAATGATACTATTTGAAGGAAGTGCAGGGGGAAAACAAAGGAGATATGCAAATGCAGGGAAGGAGAGAGAAAGATACAGGAGAACTGGGGAGGAGGAGAAACACAAAGCAGAAACCTGTCCTATAAGTGAGCATACCCCCTCTGAGTGATGCAGAATGTGCCAATTACGTCCTGGACAAAATAATAAATAATGTTATCTAAAGTTTAATTAATACAGACAGGCCATAATCTACCTCCCATTGACATCAGTGAGTGTTCTACTATGGATGGAGGTCAGTTTGTAACCCAGAATTTTTACCCCACTCCACAGACATGGAACATGAAATTTAGTCATCTCCATCCAATAAATTTGAGATCCTTGCTGCAGCTTGTTTAATCTCTCTTAATGTATCAGATTTATTGCCCTTTCTACCTGGGCTACTGTCCTCTTACTGAATTTACATTAGTATAAATTGGGGTTTGTTAGCAATGTTTTTTGATCATTTATCCTGATTATGCCAGAATTTAAAAGAAAAAAATCATTTCCATTCTCAATACAGTGGTTGTGTATATGTATATTACACTATCTGAACAAGAACATATGTGAGAGTTTATTTTGGGAACATAACTTCTGGGTCAACTGTAAAAATCCGGATAACTTCAATGAAGCAGAGTTCTGATCAGCTGTACTTAGACACAAATCTTACCAATAAAGTTTTCTGAGTCAAAGAGGAAAATGGTTCTATAATTTTAAAAATGGTAAGTATCCTTGCATGACACACACTGTGAAGAAAATGGCACAAATTAACATGGTCAGTTTTCTGTAAAAGAGAAGTTGGTGAGATAGTATCTTTTATTGGACCAAAACTTCTGTTGGTGGAAGAGACAAGCTTTCGAGCTACACAGAGCTCTCCTTCAGTTTTCTGTCAATAATTATTGTGAAATCTTGATTACAATTAAGATATGTAATTAATCTGAGTAGTAGTTGTTCATTAGAATTTAACAGTTTGTCAAAGGAAGACCCTAGATTAGTGGTCTCCAAACTTTGGATCACCACCCACCACCAGCCCCACTTTGCTCCAGCTCCACTCTGGCCCCAGTCCCAGCCACACTCTGACCCTGGCTCCGCTGGTGGCTGCGGCCCCAGTTGCAGCTCTGGCTCTGGTACCAGCCCCAGCTATGGCCCTGCTCCTGGCCGTGGCTTTGCTCCTGGCCACAGCCCTAGCCCTGACCCCAACCATGGCCCCTCTCCTGGCCACATCCCCAGCTGCAGCTCCAGCCCCGACCATGGCCCCATGTCCGGCCTCAGCCCCAGTCACAGCCACAGCCGCAGTTACTCCCAGTTGCAACTCCACTCCAGCCCTGGCCCTGCTCCTGACTGCGGCTCTGGCCCCAGTTCCCAGCCCTGGTTCCCAACCACAGCTCCCAGGGTGGGAGTGGGTGCATAGACCAGGTAAGGGGGGACACAACCGAAAAAGGTCAAGGAACCACTGCCCTAGATCCTTAGACATTTTTGTATATCTCCCTACTTTCCTGAGGGATGTAAAGTAAGTTTGACTGTCTGGTGTAATCTCTGCCTGAATAATATGAACCTGGACCAGCTTTACTTCATGCATGTTATCAGACACTTTTCCAGTATCACCAGATTGGCATATTTCTATCTTATACTTACAACATGAACCCTTTCTTGTAGGCCAGTTCCCATCCCTCCTGGCCATGCAACACTACTTCTTTCCACCCCTAGTTACATCCACTAAAACTATCATAGCATCCTTTGCAGATGCATTTTGTATCTCAGCCACCGTTCATTGGCTTGGTGATTTGCAATGCAGTTACACTAGCTCAGATTCCATAGTGATGGGCATAGTATAAGAACCAAAACAGTAGTTCAGCTCTAAATTTGGCTCTTTGCATTTTAATTAAAATTCAGTGGCAGAATATGAAGAGTGGAGAAGAAAATATTCTCAAAGATAATAAGAGTTCAGCACTAGAGTCAGTCTATGGGATTTGTATTTGTTACTTGATGTCCATGGCAATCTTAAGATCTTCACATTGACCTGTAATAGAAATTCTCAATTAATTATACCTATGGTACCTGGCCCTATTGAAGTTAATGGGAGTTTTGCTACTAATTTTAGTGGCATCAGGATTTCACTCAAGCATTCTGTGTTCAGAATTATTTTAAATGTTAGTCCAACACAGCTATCCTTAATTGAGAATTTTTATTACAGGTAAGTGTCAAGATCTTAAGATTGCAGTGGACATCAAGTAATAAATACAAATCAATTAAAGAGTCTTAGGATGCCATGCCAGTAAAGAAACAGGGCAAGATTCTCACCTGGTGTAAATGGATGTAACACCATTGACTTCACTGGAGCTATCCCCATCTACACCAGCTGAGGATCTGGCTGCTTGTAATAATCTACAAATTGGGAAGTGTTTTAATCCCACATATGACTTTCAGTTGTCTGGTGTTTATCCTTTTTTGAGTCATAAACACGGTCAAGCTGAAGCTCTGTACATGTACACATTCTGAGTTTAACACTATTTAGTTGTCAAAGGAAGCCATACAGCATGCCAGAACTTACTAGGGGATATATATATGTGTGTGTGTGTGTGTATGTATATATGAATAATTAAGTGTGTGGCTGTTACTCAGTGGCTTTACAAAAAACATGATTAAGAATTATGTGACCTATAAAGGCATGGATAAATCCACACATTAGTGGGTTTAAAAAAAAAAGCCAAAATGTGGGTCTTTAAATAACATTTTTTCCAGAAATTGAGTCCCATGTTTGTGTACTTCAATACTTAGATGATTTATCACTTCTCAGCAAATGGTAATATTTGGTATTCTACTTATGGTTCTTTCCCTAAAGGCATTTAATTGAAATAAGTACTGTGGTATTTCCACACCAATGTATATAACATTAGTTACTTGATAGGGTTACTGGATCATACCATTCATACTCTTCAGCGCAGAATGTATGCACTAGTTGTACAAATCTCTCTCTAGTTTTATACATGTATTTTAAGCATTCTTGGGTCGTAAGGTTTACCAGCTCTTGATTTACCCATCACTTTAAATTTAAAACAATAAATAAGACAACATCTCAGGCAAAATTAATAAAAAAAAGATTTGGTGCTATTTTAAATGTTCACTGGAGGACCTGATTTCACATTTCTGCATTGCTATAACTCCTTTTGTTTTCAGTGGGCATTTCAGGTGTGCAAGGAATGCACAACTGGTATGGCGCTCTGTTCCTAGTGGCCTCCCCTCTCGTGAGAACAGTAGCAGCTACCACAAGGAGCTTGGAGGGGGCCAACTACAGAAATCCCTCAACTCCTTTCTGAAAGCAGCTATGATTAGCTGCAGCTGAAGACACAAGAGTTAACATTTCCCCAACCTCCCACTGGGCACAGAGAGACCCGTCCAGGGGAGTGGACCCAGCAACTTCCCATTCTCCTTTCACAGCAATTGGGAAGCATTTACATGGGATAGACTGTGAAAAGCCCTAGAGCTTCAGGGCATCTTCCTCAAAGGGGCATACATAAAGGAGGGCTAGGAGCCTGGTTATGCTCCCTACCATTTGGGGACTGTGATGGGGGAATCTCACCTCTTGAGTGCTTCCTGTCGATGTGCCTAATATTACAGGCCTTTTTTTGCCTCAGCACCTCCTTTAGGTTGTCAGCCTCGTTTGATGGATCTTCTGTGACTCAGCCCTCAGGTCAAGTCACACAATCAAAATGAATAAACCCCCTCTGGGTAGCAAAGAGTTCAACAAACTGTCAGCCCTCACCAGGGACTTCAGCCCTGTCTCTGGGCCTTTAAATCTCACCTATCACTCAAGCTTCTAAAGTAGCCTTGTCCCCTTCTTGGGGCTTAGGCCATTTCACCAGTTGCCAGAGGGAAACCTGGGCCTGCCCAAGACCCTATAAACAGCAGCCATGTGCTGTCTTCTTTAACTGGTTGCTGCGACAATCCCTAGGCCTCCTCCAACTCCATCTCTTTACCTTTGCTTGTTATCTTAGGGCTAGAGCTCTCAGGTTTTCTTGCCAGAGCAGAGCAGAGCAGAGCAGAGCAGAGCAGAGCACCCTTCTTGGGCCTCTAACCCCAGCCAGGAGCTGATGCACTAACACCCTGCAGCTCCATTTATCTGAGCCTGCTGGACTCTGCTTGGCTGCTTCCATGAGGCCTCTCTAGGCAGGCCTGGAGGAGCCACCTTCCCTGCTCCTTCCTGGGGTGGGGTGTAGGAGCACTGCATGGCCTCCAGCATGGGTCCCTGTAGAGCCAGGGACACCTGTCGCAGGGACCATGAAATAGGACTGAGCATATCACAATGGCCGCTTGCCTACTGCACACTTGTGGTAGATTCCTTCTCCACCTGGGGTGGGTTCAAACAAACTAGGGCTCTTTGTGATACCTTGGGGTTGGTGCCCTTAGTTGTATGACCTAAGATGTAATGCAATGTGCAGTGTTCTCCCCACAGCTGTCCCCAGACATATGCTAGACTTTCTGGGGGGAAGAGTTTAAATCTAGGGATGGGAGTAGAATTGGTCATGTCCCAAATTTGTGAAGGGACTCCTCCTGCATCTCCATCTATTATCCTTCCTCCCTTCTCCTCTTCACCACATTTCCAAACTCCTTGAATATAATGGCCACCCCTACTGACTCAGCGTCCTCTTCTATGCACTCTGGCTTCCTCCTGCATGAGTCCACCACGACTGCTTTCACTGAATATAGTAATGAACTGCTTTTGACTGATTTCTTACTTCCTTTCCATCATTGTCCTTCTCAATCTATCTGCTGCTTTTGATACCATTGATTACTTCTTCCTTGGCTTTTTCTGGCTATGACTCTTTTGGGGCTATGCTCAGTTGGTTCTTTTATTACATTCTCCTCTCTTTCAGTAATTCCTTTGCTGCTTTCTTTCAGTGTCCCTCAGGGCTTTGTGTTTTCTCTACTCCTTTTTCCCTTTCCATCTTCTCTCTTGGCAACCTGATTCTTTCTCTTGGCTTCATTGTCCATATCTATGTTGATCATAGAACCAGAGAAATGTAGGGCTGAAAGGAATCTCAAGAGGTCATCAAGTCCATCCCCCTGTTCTGAGGCAGGACCAAGTATACCTAGACCATCTTTAGGCTGTTGGCTGTTTGTCCAACTTGTTCTGAAAAACCTCTGAGGATGGGGATTCCACAACCTCCTTTGGAAGTCTATTCCAGATCTTAACTACCAGACCTTAACTACCCTTACAGTTAGGAAAAAATTTCTAATATCTAATCTAAATCACTCTTGCTGAAGATTAAGTCCATTACTTCTTGTTCTACCTTCAGTGGACTTGGAGAACAATTGATCACCACCCTCTTTATGACAGCCCTTAACGTATTTGAACAGCTCTTATCATATCTGTTATCAGGTCCCATCTCAGTCTTCTTTTCTCAAGACTAAACAGGCCCAGTTTTTTTAACTTTTCCTCATAGGTCAGGTTTTCTAAACCATTTATCAGTTTTATTGCTCTCCTCTGGACTCTGCCCATTTTATCTACATATTTCCTAAAATGTGACGCCCATAAATGGACAGAATACTCCAAGGCCTCACCAGTGCTGAGTAGGCAGAACAATTACCTTCCATGTCTTATATACCACACTCCAGTTAATATACCCCAGAATGATATTAGCCTTTTTTACTATTGCATGACATTGTTGACTCATAATCAGTTTGTGATCCACTATAAATCCCTTTTCAGCAGTACTATCACCTAGTCAAGTATTTCCTATTTTGTAGCTTTGCACTTGATTTTTCTATCCTAAGTGTAGTACTTTGCACTTGTCTTTATTAAATTTCATTTTGTTGATTTCAGACCAATTCTCTAATTTGTCAAGGTTGTTATTAATTCTAATCCAGTCCTCCAAAGTGCTTGCAACTCCTCCCAGCTTGTGTCATCCAGAAATGCTATAAACATACTCTCTACTCCATCATCTAAGTCATTAACAAAATTATTTACTGCTACTGAACCAGGACTGAACTCAGTGAAACCCCCTATATATGCCCTCCCAGTTTGACTGCAAACCACTGATAGCTACTTTTTGAGTATGGTCTTTCAACCAGTTGTGTACCCACCTAACAGTCATTTCAACTAGACCATATTTCTCTGGTGACTACCAGATCTACATATCCATCACTGACAACATCCTTCTCTCTGGCCTCCTGGGACTCTCACATTATATCCCTCAAATCTATCTAACATGCAGTTGCCAAAATTTTCTGGTCAGCTCTAATAATGATTTTCTCATTATTTAAATGAGAAAGTGGCAAAATCATATGAAGGAGATATTTTTATTCCTGGATATTTACCAGATAGAGGAGATAAACCTATCCCTAAACTGCTGGCAAATATGTTGACAATAACAGAGAAATTATTCAGTCATTTAACAACACCATGAAATTCCCCTAGACTAGACTCTGCACATATATTCAGATAAACATACTCTATCATTATGATACCCTTATTTACTTGGCCACATTTATACTAAAGCATATCAAAGAATCATAGAACTAGAAGGGACCTCAAGTAGTTATCTAGTCCAGTCCCTTGCACTTATGGCAGGACTAATTATTACCTAGATCATCCCTGACAGGTATTTAAGTAATGATGGAGATTCCATGACTTCCCAAGGAAATTTATTCCAGTGCTTAACTGCCCTGACAATTAGGAAGTTTTTCCTAGGGTCTAACCTAAACCATCCTTGCTGCAATTTAAGCCCATTGCTTTTTGTCCTATCCTCAGAGATTAAAGAGAACAATTTTTCACTCTCCTCCTTGTAACAATCTTTTATGTACTTGAAAACTGTTATCCTCAGTCTTCTCTTCTCCAGACTAAACAAATCCAATTTTTTCAATCTTCCCTCATGGGTCATGTTTTCTAGACCTTTAATCATTTTTGTTGCTCTTCTCTGGACTTTCTCAAATTTGTCCATATCTTTCCTGAAACGTGGCACCCAGAACTGGACACAATACTCCAGTTGAGGCCTAATCAGTGTGGAGTAGAGCAGAATAGTTCCTTCTCATGTGTTGCTTAAAACTCTCCTGCTATACATCGCAGAATGATGTTTACTTTTTTTGCAACAGTGTTACACTGACTCATATTTAGCTTATGATCCACCATGACCCCAAGATCCCTTTCTGCAGTACTCTTTCCCAGGGAATCATTTCCCATTTTGTATGTGTGCAACTGATTGTTCCTTCCTAAATAAAGTACTTTGCATTTGTCCTTATTGAATTTCATCCTATTTACGTCAGACCATTTCTCCAGTTTTTCACTTGCACTTGCAACCCCTCCCATTTTGGTATCATTCGCAAACTTTGTAAGTGCACTCTGCATGCCATTATCTAAATCATTGATGAAGATATTGAACAGAACCAAACTCAGAACTGCTTGCCCTCTCAGCTTGACTGTGAACTACTGATAACTACTCTCTGGGAACAGTTTTTCAAGCAGTTGTGCACCCACCTTATAGTAGCTCCATCTAAGGCTATGTCTACACTGATGGCGGCAAAGTCACCATCGTCAGATCGACTTCTCTGGATCGACTGAGTGGTCAGTGAAGACCACCTTCTCAAGTGGTGTAGTGCTGCGTTGACCGGAATGTGGTTCCCCTCGGCGCAGTGCAGTGAAGACAGCGCACAGAACACAAACAGAGAAGTCGATGGGAGTTAACGCAAGTTTTTTGCGTAGCTTGCATAACTCTGGTCGACTGTAGCCGAATCTCCGAGGTAAGTTTAGACAAGTCCTTAGTTGTGTTTCCCTTGTTTGTTTATGAAAATGTCTTGTGATACAGTATCAAAAGCCTTACTAAAGTCAAGATATATCACATCTACCACTTCCTCCCTGTCCACAAGGCTTGCTACCCTGTCAAAGAAAGGAGTTAATTTGATTTGACATGATCCGTTGTTGACAGATCCATGCTGACTGTAACTTATCACCTTATTATCTTCTAGGTGTTTGCAAATTGATTGCTTGATTATTTGTGCCAGTATCTTTCCAGGTATTGAAGTCAATCTGACTGGTCTTAAGTCTGTAAATGATTCAAGTGCAACAAGCTGGCAAATACACATACCTTTAAAATAAATACTCTTAATTCTAAAATTTAATAGTGTTTTTCTTATTTTTAAATGGAAAATAAAATGTAGTTCTTAAAAATAGCTTGCCCTCTAATATATGTTTTCCAAAAGCATGGTATTTTAAATCAATTTTAATTAAGTTTTTCGTGGGTGTGGGGATAAAGTTAAGAATGCTCACCTTACACATTGGAATAGACCCTTTATTTGGACTGGCAGGAAAATAGACACCTGGGATCCTTCTGTTACCTGTGTGTGTGATCTCCATTTCTAACAGCAATGTTGGTCAGGAGATTTTTGGGGATGGAATTAGGATCCTCAGTGATTAACTTCACTGATAGGGGAGCTTTCAAAATACTGACACCATTCATGCAATATGTTGGAGGGAGAGTAATGAGCACGAGGATGCACAGTAAATAAAAACAGTAAGGAGCAAGCAAGGAAGGACAGAATAATGTGGCCGATGTATTGCTTTTCTGCAAATACAGCAACCCAGTCTCTCTGGCCAATTTCATTGTTATGCAGGAAAGCAGCCTAGATGATTACAGTTGTCACTTTTGACTGTAGACTCTGTGAATTGCTATCTGAAAACCACACTAATGTAATGTCTGCCAATATTTTGCTCCAATTGCATTTACTAGGTACATATGGACAATATGAGAAGGACAGGATGTCGTGTAAAGTGCCCTCTTCTGGAGTTAGGGAGAGGAAAGAGGAAGCATAAAAAGAGGAAGAGATCATGGATGTTTAAAGAGGGACAAAACTGGAATATAGCCTTTAGTTTTGCTGTGTTTAAGGTACACAAAAGTATGCTGCTTTTTACATAGTATTTAATCCTTTGGGCCATTACCAGAAACAATTACTCTTTTGTTTGACTAGAAAGGCTGCTATTTTCAGCTGCCAAAAATCTGTGCTTTTCTTTTTTAAAATACCCAAAGCACTGAGAACAGTAAATGTTCTGTTTTGCTTTAAAGTTTATGATGGAGGCTATGGAAGGGCTTAGGGAGTTTATAAGTTAAAGTGATTCTTATTTTCTGTGTATAAAACTATAATAAATGTCCATAGTAGTATTTGCCTCCCTTTTTCTTCTTAGCAAAATTATAACATTCGTATTTCAAAGAGTGAATTTAAAGAGTATCTGACATCTAATGGAAAGCTTTTAAAAACTCATTATGGGCTTAATGCTGACTAGCCATATAATATACTCACACCATAAAAAAAACGGCACAAAAATTCACTCTATAGCTGTTGAATACAGTGGGAGAAGCTGAATCTATTGTGTCCCCTCTGAAAAGTTGAAGAGAAAGCGTTTCACAGATCCTCCATTAAACAGAATGCAACATGGAAAAACGTAACTGAGCATCAGTAAGACATCAGGGGAGTGGTTTGCATGGCTATGCATATACTGACACTTGCATCAAGCTATGGTGCCTGAGCACATCTACATGCATTTTAACATGCATAGAGAGTGCTCTCAACTCCCACATATTTCACTGGGTCTTGCAGATTCTTAGCAGTACTTCTGAGGGTGTGACACACAGTGCATGTGGACTTTGCAGAGGATTTCCTTTTAGGCAGGATACAGAATCACTTTCTTGCTTACATGTATGTCTGAATAGGAGTGGATTGGGAATGGAGGGTCTATGTCAATATCTGTAGATATGCCAGAACTTGACTAGTTCTGTCAATACACGTACCATGTTTTCCAGTAATTTTCTTTATTTTTAAGAAAAATTAAGAACTTAAGAATAGCCATACTGGGTCAGACTAATAGTTCATCTAGATCAGTATCCTGTGTCCTTACAGTGGCCAATGCTAGATGCTTCTGACGGAATGAACAGAATGAGGCAATTTCAAATGATCCTTCCCCTGTTGTCCAGGCACAGCTTCTAGCAGTTGAAGGTATTAGGGACATCGGGACCATGGGGTTGTCTCCCTGACCACCTTGACTAATCATCAATGATGGACCTATCAACCATGAATTTATCTAATTCATTTTTTAACCGAGTTATACCTTTGGCCTTCACAACATCTTCTGGCAATGAGTTCCACAGGTTGACTGTGCATCATGAGAAGTACATTCTTTTGTTTGTTTTAAATCTGCTGCCTATTAATTTCATCGTCAAGTGACCTCTAGTTCTTGTGTTATGTGAAGGGATAAATAACACTTCCCTAATCACTTTCACTATACCATTCATGAGATTATAGACTTCTATCATATCACCTGTCAGTTGTCTCTGTTCTAAGATGAACAGTCTCAATCTTTTTAATTTCTCCTTGTATGGAAGTTGTTCCATACCCCTATCATTGTTTTTGCGCTTCTCTGTACCTTTTCCAATTTTAATATATCTTTTCTCAGATGGAGAAACCAGAACTGCATGCACTATTCCAGATGTGGGCACACTATGGAGTTATATAGTGACATTATGATATTTTCTGTCTTACCATCTATCCCTTTCCTAATGGTTCCTAACATGCTGTTAGCTTTTTTGAGTGCTTCTGCACATTGAGTGGATGTTTTCAGAGGACTATCCATGATGACTCCAAGATTTCTTTCTTGAGTGATAACAGCTAATTTAGACCCCATTTTTGTTTATAGTTGGGTTTATTTTTTCCAACATGCGGTACTCTGCATTTATCAGAATTGAACTTCATAAGTCAGTCTGTCACCCAGTCACATAATTTAGTGACATCACTTTGTAACTCTTCACTGTCAGCTTTGGACTTAACTATCTTGTGTCATCTTGTATCATCTGCAAATTTTGCCACCTCCTTGTTCACCCCCTTTTATAGTTTGCTTATGAATAAATTGAACAGCAGTACAGAACTGTTTTGGGGTTTACCTCTGTCCAGTGTGAAAACTGACCATTTATTTCTACCCTTTGTTTCCTATCTTTTAACCAGTTACTGATCCATGACAGACCTTTCCTCCTATCCCATGACTGCATACCTTGCTTAAGTGCCTTTGGCGAGGGCTTTTGTTAAAGAGTTTCTGAAAGTCCAGATACATTATATTGACATGTCCATGGGCTTGCTGAGTCCCTCAGAGAATTCTAATAGATTGGTGGAGGCATGATTTCCCTTTACAAAAACTGTTGACTCTTACCCAACATATCCTGTTCACCTAAGTGTCTGATAATTCTGTGCTTTACTATTACTAGTTTGCCTGCTACTGAGGTTAGCTTTACTGGCCTGTAATTGCCAGGATAATCACTGGAGCATTTTTTAAATGCAGCATTACATTAGCTACCCTTCTGTCCTCTGGAACAGAGATTGATTTAAGCAATAAATTCAATACTACAGTTACAGAGGAGTAGCTGTGCAAAACAGCGAGAGTTCTGTGGCACCTTAAAGACTAACAAATTTATTTGGACATAAGCTTTTATGGACAGAAACCCACTTTGTTAGATGCGACGAAGTGGGTTTCTGCCCATGAAAGCTTATGCCCAAATAAATTTGTTAGTCTTTAAGGTGCCACAGAACTCTCGCTGTTATACTACAGTTAGTAGTTCTGCAATTTCATATTTGAATTCATTCAGAACTTTTGGGTGAATGCCATCTGTTCCTGGTGACTTATTATTATTGTTTAATTTATCAGTTTGTTCCAAAACTTCCTCTACTGACACCTCAATTTGGCACAGTTCCTGAGATTTGTCACCTAAAAAGAATGGCTCAAGTGTGAGGATCTCCTCCACATCCCCTGCGGTGAAGACCTATGCAAATAATTTATTTAGCATCTACACAATGGCCTTGTCTTTCCTGACTGCTTCTTTAGCACCTCCATCATCCAGTGGTACCACTGACTCTTTGGCAGGGTTCCTGTTTCTAATGTGCTTAAGATTTTTTTTTGCTGTTAGTTTGTGTATCTTTAGCTAGTTGCTCTTCAAATTGTTCCTTGGCTTGACTAATTATACTTTTATACTTCACTTGCCAGAGTTTATGCTTCTTTCTGCTTTTCTCACTGGGATTTGACTTCCAATTTTGAAGGAATGCCTTTTTGCCTCTAACCTCTTTCTCTCTGCTGTTTAGCCATGATGGCATTTTTTGGACCTTTTTTGGATGACTTTTTTCTATTTGGGGTGTACATATGGTTTGAGCCTCTATGATGATGTTTTCAAAAATAGTTTCCATACAGTGTGCAGGCATTTCACCTTCATGGGTGTTCCTTTTACTTTCCATTTAACTAACTTCCTCATTTTGTGTAATTCGCCTTTTTTTGAAGTTCAATGTTACTATCTGGGTTTCTCTGGCATTTTCCCCCCTACAAGAATGTTACATTTAATTATATTATGGTCGCTATTATTGAGCAGTTCAGCTGTATTCACCTCTTTGACCAGATCCTGAGCTCCATTTAGGACTCAATCAAGAATTGCTTCTCACTTTGTGAGTTCCAGGACTAACTTCTTCAAGATGCTATCATTAATGATGTATAGAAATTTTATATCTGCATCCATTCCTGAGGTGATATGTATGTCACAGTGGCTGGATTGCGGGGGGTGGGGTGGGGATTTATTATATTATTTAACATCAGTATGTCAAAATCATAATAATTCATATGAGATACGCCATGTCAGGTACTGTTAGAAAGGCTATAATGTGCTAAGTAAGATGATGATATTTATGTTCATATGTTATATGTGTAATGGAAGTTATGGATATGGTTGATATATCTATATTTCAAATTGTGCTGTGTCTGGGCAACACCCCAGACAGGATGGCTGCAGCACTAGCCTACTTAATGGCCCATTAAGGAAATTCACAGGTACAATGGGCCCAGGGGGAGAAGCCAGGGACATATCTGATGAGTCACCAGGACTTACTCATGTGACTCTGGACTCCATCTTATTCTTGTAAAATTCCACAAGCAGCATGGAAAAGACCAAAGGACATAAAAGGTAGCTGCACGACATCCATTTTGTCTTTAGTTTCCAGCCTACCTCTGGATCATTTAATCTACAACTGAACTGAAGCTGTGAAACAAAGGACTGAGACCCATCCAGGTACTGGATGTATACCAGAGGGACTATACAAGCCTGCAAATTCCACAATTCTACTAGAAACCTGATATATATAGACTTTCAAATCAATTGTATGTATCTGATTGCTTTAATCCTTTAACATTTCTCTTATAGTTTGTTTCTTTCTTTTTATAATAAACTTTTAGTTTTATTTACTAAAGGATTGACTGGCAGCATGGTATTTTGGGTAAGATACAAAGTTATATTGATCTGGTACTGTGGCTGACCCTTTGGGGTCAGGGAAAAACTTTTTGGTAAAGAGCATAGAGTTTTAAATAACTGATCTCTTTACTGGACCTAGTGGCTGATTGGGAGCCAGAGACTGAAATGCAGTAAAGGGTACTGTGTATATTTGTATTTTGGCTTCTTGATAACCAGTGTGGGGAATCAGAAGCACTGTTTGTGGCTGGTTGGGAAGTCTGACTTCAGTGTCACCCACCTGTGCTGGGAGAATCTGCTCTCCTTTTGCAGTCTGCCCTGACCTTGACATTTTCAAGTGGCTACCCTAGGCACAGACAGGTCACAATGTACTCAGTCAGTATAAGCATAGTTCAAATCTCCCATTATTATTGCATTTTCTGCCATTGTAGCTTCTCTGATCTCCCTGAGCATTTCACAATCACCCTCACCAGCCTGCTCAAGTGGTTGGTAGTATATTCCTATTGCCATGTTTCCATTGCTCAAGCATGAAATTTTTATTTATAGAGATTCTCTGGTGCAGTTCAATTCACTTAAGGTTTTTACTTATTTGACTCTGTGCTTTCTTTCATATATAGTGCTATTCCCCCACCAGTGTGACCTACCCTGTCATTCCTATATATTTTGTACCCTGGTATTAATGTGTTCCATTGATTATACCCATTCCACCAAGTTTCTGCAATGCTGTTATATCAATATCCTCATTTAATGCCAGGCACTCTAGTTTACCCAACTTAGTATTTAGACTTCTAGCATTTGTATATAAGCATTTGTATATTATGTCACTATTCAATTGCTTGCCTTTATGTGTTATATTTAAATGGGACTATTTTATTGTTGTTAGGGACATTTATTAAAAAAACCCAGGATCTTGTTTTTTTAAAGAGTCCTTCTGCTTACCTGATCTCACAATCTTTCTACTTGTACAATGAGTGACATGTGGTGTGAGGAGGAGAGTGTCTGTGCTACAAGTTTCCTATGACTGACAGACAGAGCAGAATCCCCTTCTCTTAGTAACAGAGGAGCAGCCACTAAATTTGAAATACTCCTCTCTGAGCAAGGAGGATTTTGAATTAGAAATCTGTTCAGAAATTTATTGCTACTTGAACCAGGAGTAACTTTTCTTTCATACAATAAGCCCCCTGGGTTTGAGTCTAGTCACCATCCGGGGTGACCAGACTGAATAAATAACACTTTTTTATTGATTTTTTTATGAAGTATCAGCAGTGTGACATTGTATGTAAATTTATTTTTCTTTTTGATAGTTAGACATTTTTTTGCTTCTGCCTCCTGCATATCCTTTAGTAACCCAAAGGACTTTAAGAAAAAGAGTTATTTGATGAAGTGAGCTTCTAGTGAAAACATTCCAAGTCCAACATGCAAATTTAATTACCGAGTTTATCCCTGGGACTGAGTTACTACACTATAGAGACACAAGGTCTTCTATGATCGTGTGTTCAGAAACTTAATTAACCATGAAGGTGCTTTATGGTGAGGAATCCTGCTCATTCATGGTACTTTAACATCTATGAAAAGGAAACACCATGGGTTTTAAGTCTGATGCTGCAGCCATACATTTCCATCAACACACATAAACGGGTGTGATGTGTTCCTTAAAGAAATAAGTAAACCTGCTGGAAATGTATGCTGCTACTCTCAAGATAAGAGAATGAGGGATGATAGTTTGAACCAGGAGGCTGATCAAATTTACTCTAATTAGAAATGGGTTTCATTTTTTGTAATAGAAGCAAGATGCTGAAATGCTTCATTATCTCAGTTTTGCTGAAAGTGTTTCAATCATTAGCATAAATTAGATGAACATAAGACAAGCACTTGAAATATAATAGTTTCAAAAAATGTGTTAAGGAAAGACATATTTGCAAATGAGTGTGTTAAGAAGCTTCACTCACTGCCTCTTAGTGTCTCAGTTAAGGGCTCAGTTCTTCCACCCTTAGATTGATTAGTTCCTTACTTAGCAGTCAGTCTGCTTGTGAGGAAGGCTGGCAAAAGTAGGTCTTCGGGAACCATATTAACAAATAGAACCATGCCAATTCATACTTCTGTGCAAAACCTACATCAGAAGTTGAGGTTTACCTTAGGTGTTGATCCTGCAATCTGAATTGCATGGACAGACCCTTGCCTTGATGTGTAGTATCTCCACCGAATCTAAATTGCATAATCAAGGCCTTTGGTCATGCTTTGCAAGACTTATCATGATTTTGCACAAATCATGTACCAAATCCTAGAGTCCTTGCAAGGGCATGGGATTTTCTGTTGAGTATTGACTATGTAGGATTATTCGTATTGCATGAGGGATTGGAGTGGACCAAAATAAAATATGTGCCTGAAATGTTGTAATATAAAACATGTAAACGACAAACATGGCAGAAGAAAACAGTTGATTTCCAATGTCTTCATAAACTATAAAATATCTTCTAAAGTAAAATAAAATCTCTTTGATGGTGCCAAGTGTTTCTCGGTGGTAATTTTTCATTACACTGAATCCATTTGCAGTTGCATGAGCCACTAACTTTTGTTTGTAGCTGTCCACTGGTCTAGACAGACAATTCTTTTGAGATCCATTCCTTTTGATAGGTATATCAGATTTCCATCCCCTTCCCCCTCTCCCCATTTGTAATTTCTATTCCTTCCTTTCTTTCTATAGTGCTTGTTGTTGCTGCTGCTATGTAATGCCTTAGCTGCTGAGATGGGTCAACAGCACAAATTCTGTGGCAACAGCAACAAGAGATTGTTTAGTAGTGTTCTCTCTTCTTTTTGTATTGTTTCAAGTTACCCCATCCCTTATTTATTCAGATTTGGAAACTTACTGCTTTTATGGTAACTTTAAAGCCCACACAATACTAAAGGATGCACAACTGGCTGAGAACAGAGAAAGTTAACACACTGCTCTGACTGGGTTAAAAAACCTCAGTGCTTCACTGTCTTTATTAGTGTGTATTCTCTGAACATACACATTAGCGCAGTGTATATACTGTGGATATGCCAAGTTTAATATTGCATGATATGAAAAATGTTGATATAAAAAGAGCTTTAATAAAGCTGTTTTCTAACATGGTAATTTTGGTTTATTTTCTGAGCTCAGAAGCACAGTGCGTTGGTAGTTCTGCAGTCCCGGATGTGTAAGATATTTAAAAATCAATCCCAGAAACCAAAGTAGTTCTAGCCAGGGTAGCTCAATGGCTATATTCCAGCCATACATTCAGTGTAAATAATGTAAAGCCATCAGTCACGTTTTATAGTAAAAGAAGAAAAAGTGAATACAAACTAATACAATCATTAATATTAGTGGAAAATAACTGGCATACTGTAACAAATACAGTTCTGTAGACATACCACTTATCTCCAAAATATATATATATATATATATATATACACATATGTGATGGCTACAAATGAGCTTGTGATTCTCTTCCAAAAGTATTTGAGCAGGAAGTAAAACATTTTCCCAGTGGATGAAATAACATTCATTTTTGCCAATCTAAGCAAGGCAGATTTAAATTTTATGTGTGTCTAACTGCTTGTTCCCCCTCAGCTAATAACCTGCATGCTGGAAACCTTTCAAATGAAAGGGAGTTCACAGTTCCTAAGCCCAGCTCTGAATATATCTGCCGTGCATGTAAACAAGTAAACCATTATGTTTCTTATTGAGATAAAGAATACAATGATAAGTGGGGATTTTTACAAAACAAAGGGCTTCCTATTGCGAGTGTGGATAATCTTCCAGAAAACCCTGTGTTTTGGCAAATCGCACCAGATTAATCTATTAAGCATCTCCTTTCATTATCAAATTTCCGCTGCCTATCACAGTGACTGCCTTATCGAGCACCCTTTTTTCAATAGCAGGCCCATTCCTAAGATTTCAGGTGCTAGCCTTCCATGCTCAGAAAACAGGTGTCCCTACTGTTTTCAGGAAGGAAAGGTCCTTCCACAGAAGCCTGGGAAAGGGCAGGAGTATCAGCCACTGTTCTACCTGAAGGAACAGGTAACAGGAAACTGTTGATTCAGTGAATTGAACTTAATTGGCACACATTAGTCAGCAGTGTTTTTGTGAATTAAAATTCTGTATAAAAAATCTGACTGACAAAAGCTTTAAAGGGGGGGAAAAATCTTTAAACCTCGCAACAATAATAACCATTATTGTAATTCTGTTTTAAATATTACATTCTGTCCCAGAAAGTATGAGCTAGGATTTGAGGGCAACATGTCAAGCTTTATACGGTTATGTAGAGTGCCTAAGCTGTTAGGCAAATTGCCTATATTCAGGAGGAAATGAATTTCAAATCTCAACTAAAGGCTAATATTCCAAACCAATTAGTATGATGGATCAGGTTTTCTAGCTCTCAGTGCCTCCACTTGCCAGGCTGTCTTTCTTGCCTAGTTAATGAAACTGGGCATGTGGTTTCTGACCAGACCATTCATCTCCTAGGCCCGGGTAGCCAGCTGGTCATCCAGCAATATAGGGATAGAAAGCACGTTGCCAAGGACAAAGCAGGGGATATGAAAAGTATCATCTTAAAGATGACTGGGAAATCTGTTTTGCAGTAGTCAGTAAATCCTCGCGCTTCTTATTTAACTTTCAGTGCTTATCTCTTCTTGTCAAGCCAGCATCAAACAGCTCTTGTCTTGGCAGGTATCTCTATGCCTGTCTGCATTCACTGGTAGAAAGACCTTCATTCTCTGCCCTCAACTTCGTTCCTGAAAAATTGGCTGCATATACTTTACTGTAATAAAGTAAAGGAATTCAGGAAGGCCACCTTAGTGACAACAGGAAGAGCCAGTCTGCTTTCAGCTCACTAGTTTGACAGCAGGGCTGTTCTGAAACACAGAGATGGGTTCCTTGTTATGCTTCATGGGTAGGAAACATTTGATAAGCGCATACCTTTGCTTCCGGTACTCCACAGCATAGGCTTTGTTTCATCTACAGATGATTAAATGGTCTACAGGGCAATTATGAACTGGAGGAAGGAACAGCCAACTCTCTCCAGGTTTCCTCAATCAGCATGATTGAATTTCTCAGAGGACGGCAGCAGTAGCAAGGCAGTCTCAGTGACTTTTCCTGGAAAATGTTCTCCAGCTTAGAAATGAGCTCTCGTTTAACTACTTGCTGTTTTATTTTATTATGTGCAAATTGTGGCTTAATAGATTTACAGTCGCTATAAACCTCTGCATTGTGAAAGCTGTCAAAGTGGCCAGTTGGATTGAAAATGACCAATATGAAGCTGGATAGGGTGACCAGTTCAAACTGAGTGCTGAAAAATTCTGTATTACATTTTAATAAATTGGTGCGCGATTTAAAGAAGCACTTTTGCACATATACAATTAAAACACTTTGTGTTTCTCTAAAGAAGTTTCTTATGCTATCTCCCCTAGGAATTATAATAGATGGTGAAGATTTTCAAAGTTTTATGTATAAATGAAAAATTGGAAGGCATACCTTTTTATAAAGGTTTAGAAAAATAGCTCCACTATATAGTATTTATTAAATATCTAAAGATATAGGTTTACTCTATGTACCTATTATACTATGTTCAGTTCTGAGCATATCATTGCCAGAAAATTTAGACAAACTGGAGAGAGTTCAGAGAAAAACTTCAACAGTAATTAAGGGGCAGGAGGGACTGACTTATGTGAAAAGATTAAAAGAACTAAATATGAATACTTTGGTTAAGTGATGACAGGGGCAGAGGGCACGATAGCTGACTACAAAAGTGTTTCTAAAGAACAAAATGGGACAAATTCTGCAATCAGCAACAGCAGTGCTAATCCACTAACTCCACTTCAGTCAGCTGAATTACTCTGGATTTACACTGGTGTAACTGAGGACCATCCAAGCAAAAATAGTGGGGAGAGGGCATAGAGAAAAGAAAAGTTACTTTGTTTACTTTGTTGATTTTTCATGGAACTATATTCCATGGATTCCTGGTTATGCTTTGTGGGTAGGAAGCATTTGATAACCTTTGCTTCTGTATTCCAGGTTGAAGTTTTCTTTGTTGATTTTTCATAGAACTATATTCTTCCTTGGGAAGATATTAATATTGGAAGCTACATCCAATGGATCCACCTATATGGATACTTGCAAACTGTAGGAAAAGGAGCCCCCTTCTGCCTGGAGGCATAGCTACATTGCTGAGATGACAGCAGCTTCACTGGCCCTCTCAATGCCCTGCCATTGGCTGGCACCTCCAAGCAGAGAAGGAGAAAATACGGACCCAAACTGTACCACATCCCACATGGATTTGGGCATACAGATCCTCAACCTCTGCAGAGAACAGAGCCACAAAAAACAGCACTTCCATTGTTCTATCCCAAGAACATTAAAAATTGCCGGTCTAGGAGCATCTGCACCCAACAAGAAGGTAATGGGGATGACACTGTGGAGGCAGCACTCCTTCCCTTCTGCAGAGGAAAGATTCACATGCATGCGTGTGCATGGGTCCACCAGTGATGATTTAGGCTAGGAAGCAGAATTTGGCTAAATATGTATAAGCTTGGCTAAATGACAACTAATTGGGAGGAAGGCATGACAACTGCATTAAAAAAGTCTGTGCATGTAGGCGACACTTGCCTTATGAGATCAAAAGTGAAGAACTAATCTTTCCAGAGGAATAATTGTACAGTGAATTTCGGGCGTCCAATTCACACATCCTCAGAATATGTGTTCAGTTTATTTCATAATTCCTTACAGATTCGCATGAGACATAGCAGAAAAGGCACAATTATAATGTGTAGGTGCAGAGGTTCAAATTCTTCACAGAAAGAAGCCGGAAAAAAAGTCAAGGCTAAAAAAGAAAAGAATAAAAAAGGATAGCATATATTCTAGACCAGCATTTAGTATAGCAGCTAAATTATATTTAAAGGGAAATAATAAAATATCATTCTTACATAGAGCTGGGTGAACTTTTTCAGATAGTTTGTCAAAAAAAAAAAAAAAGCAGTTTTAGGTCAGCCATAAATATGTTCAAATTTAACACAAATTGGTCAGGTAGTTTGGCCCAATTCTTTTTTTCCAAGTTAAAGTCACAAAGGGACTTAAACTTTCAGAAGTGTCGTGAGTGGTGCCTAGAGGCATGTGGTTTGATCAGTCACCTGGGACATGGGAGACTCAAGTCCCCACTCTGCCAGATGTGAAGTAGGGATTTAAACTTGTATGTTTCTCCCATGTTGCAGGTGAGTACTTAACCACGAGGCCATAGTGTATTCTGGGGTGGAAGTCTCTCCTGTTGACGCTACTCTATTTTGTCTAAAAAACTAAATATTCAGTGGATGAGGACTGGAACCCATATGTCCCCTCTCCCAGGTACATGCCTTACCCAGCAGGCTATAGAATCACTCTCATTTGCTTACTGGGGCCCAAGGAGTACTTAAGAAGTTATGCAAGTAACTGCTCTAAACCTGAGGAAGGGGGCATTTCCAAATTTCTTTTGCTTTTAATAATAATTGCAGTTAAAATGCCTGAAATTGAAACAAAATGTTTTATTTTGGGTCAAATGAAATGAATTTTGTTTACTTGTTTGTTTTGCCAAGAAATCTGAAAGGAATAGAAAAGGTTTGTTATAGGTTTATCCAAAAAGTTCGGGTTTTTTTGTTTTTGGTTTGGCCAGTGAACTGGAAAATTGAGTATTGGCAAAGGTCTGTTCTTAAGGAAGCTCACAGTTAAGGTTGTGAGAATATGAGAAAATGAAATGCACCATATTCCTTGCAAGTCAAACTAAAATTGTATGCTTTAGTTGTCAATTTCACTGGAGAAGACCACACTAGGCACTTGTTAGTACAATCAACATTTTTTTACAGTGCTTTCATGTGTTATTACAATCAGTTTCTTACTGTAAACATCTCTTCTATACAGAGAGAAGACAACACTTTTAAAACTATCATTCTATGCAGCTATTTATGGCACAAAGCACTCTGTCACTGCTGCGTATTTTGTTATGAAACATAATTTTGATATTGTTCCAATAACCCCAAAGATTGCCTAATCTGTATTTTATTAACAAATTGCAAATGTACAGATAGTTAGACTCATTAACGGATCACATGCTAATGGGCAGCTACTGGTGCTCTGTAGCCAGCAGAGAGAATTTGTCATTCTCATTAACAGTTCTACCATTTTCAGTTGAATAAAAAGTGATAATGCACAGATCTAACAGTCATTAAGAACCTTTTCTTACTCCTTTAGGATTAATTTGCGCTGACCCAGAATTCTGTATTTGCTTAACACAAGCAGTGGGCCACTTTGATGTTATCTGCTTCTATAAACAATAACGTACAGTCCTCTCTTGGGCTAAAACAGCTCTTATTCTATGGAGAATTAGCTGTATTAATCATTTTGAAGTCCAAGAGGGCATGATCATAAATTGTGTGCAGGGACCTCACTTAGCAACTCCCAGGGCTCCCATTTATCAATAATTTTTTTCCTTCCTGGATGTTTCGTATATAGAGAGTAATTTATTTCTGAGCCGGTGTCTTGTGATGTCCGTAAGGTTGAGGTAAAGTTGGAAAACTTTCGACAACAAATATTTTTTCTTACTGCTCTAGTGTGTAAAGACACAAATTGAGGACCACAGCTGCAGTCTGATTCCCTCAAGTGGCCAGAATGGAAAACACAGTGCAAAGCACCATTAATTTAAATCTAATTTATATGAAATATATAATCATAATGTGAAATGAGGAGAATCAGGTAGCAAATTGCTTGGTTATTCAATTACAATTACAAAATAAAGTAATGTAGCATCTGTAAGAAATAACCAGGCTCCTACATAACTTTTCTTACTACTCTTTAAACTAAAATCACTAACTTTTAGTTAAGGGGTATGATCAAGGCAAAAAGAAACCTTCAGACTGTATTAGTCCGGTTTACATTTTCCTGCAAAGATCTTCAGAGCACTTTACCCAAACAAATGACGCTTTCTGTCCTTACTCACTATACTAACCTCCCCATCTCCATGGGACATGGAGATCTGTAAAATGTGTAAGGAGTAAAATGTACCAGAACAGCACAGAATAGTTACGTGACACATTCAAGATTGGCTACAAATTGGTATTTTCTATGCAATCAGGAGGAGACTTTTCTTCTCAAAAAGGTAGGTCAGATCTTAAAGACACTGAAGTTCAGGATTCATTTACAAAAGCACTTGTAAAGGGATGCAAAGGGTACAGGAAGCCGGAGTAAATGTAGGGAAAACATTTGGATTGAATGGATGGAAACCTGCAGCAGTTGGATGGCAGTCTTTTAGCCATGTGACACAATTTCTTCAGTTTTGGGGATTTTTCATCATATAAAACAAGAATAAAGCAAACACAAGGGACCTGATTCTGCTTTCTATAACAGCAGTATAAATCTGAAGTAACTCCACTATCTTAATGGAGCAACTCCCAGTTTAAGCCATTAGGAACAGAATCTGCCTGTCCTGGGCAGAACCAAACTCATAATCAGAGACATTTCTAAAGCTTTCTAGTTTCATCCTGAGCTTAACTTGGATTTGGGTATTTCAAAGCTTTCACTGTTTTATTGTAAACATATGGTTTTAAAATACTGCACTGCTCCAAACTTATCTGCATGTGAGTTTATTTTATATTAAGTACTTAAAAAAAATTCTGGACCTTAAATGCCAACGAAAACAACAAAAATATAAATAAATCATTACATTCAGAAAGAAGTTTTAGTTCAGGATGAAATGGAGACAGTCAAGTTTTAAAAAGTTTGTGCCAGAGTGTAAACTGAAGGCATTAGTAAGATTTTCTATAGACACTTTGTCACTACCGCCAAGAGATTCATGATGGTTCTCTCTCTCGCCCCCCCCCCCCCCCCCCGGCTCCCTTTTCTTTTTTTCCTTTTTTTTAAAAGACAGTGGAAAAATTTCCCTCAAGAAATTCTGATGTCTGCCATTTGGCATCATTCTCAGCCACTGAGAGCATTTGCTGCAGGAAAAGCCAAACACTTCTGTTAGAATTTTTTTCCAAATAAATTAAACGATTAGGGGCCAACTTGCATCCTCACTTATACCTGTGCGACCCCACTCACGGTGTGCAAGCAAATGTTGTGGAAGATTCACATACTTTAGGAACTGGCCTACATTTTCTCAGGTTGTTCATTAAGAGGCACCGTTGCTTTCAAAATGAGAGGGCCAAATTCTGCCATCATTTACATCTATTCTTCCCCACTGATTTCAACCCTGTGAGTCTGCAGCTATCTACTTGAGGGAAGAATTTGCTCCCATGAGTCTGAAGTAACTTTCCCCTCTGCTATATGTTAACATTTGCTTAAATTTAAGGCTAGTTTTGAAAAGTTGTAAACTCTCTACCCTATCTGTCATTCATGTTGGTTTTTTTTTTTAGAAAAAAATCCAGAGAGTTGCAAATTTTGGGTGCCATTTCCATTACGTTGAAATTCTCATAACTGGAAACTATATATATATAGTTCCTATATATATAGGAAACCATATATATTCATTTCCATTGTAAAACTACCTGGCTACAAGTTTTAAAAAGCAGAGATTCCCAAAAGTTTCAATAGTGAGGTCTGCATTAGTATTTTACCAGGTCCCAATCTAAACTACATATAACTTTGCAAATTATAAAAATGAACAACTACAACATTTGCTAGTAACTTTACCCTTAGTAAATAATTGTTTTAAAAATACATTTCCTTTCCTTTAAGTCTGCCTGAGGTGGCTTTTTTAGAAGTCTGTGATAAAATAATAGAAGTTTCAGAATACTTCCTTCTGCTTTTTCTGCTTCTCCTTCCTTCTGTTTGTTTGCTTTTACTTTTTGTTGTTGTTGCTGCAGCAGCTCTAAGTTTTAATGAAAAGAGAGCCCTCACCCCTGCAGCAACAGCCAGATGGAGCAGACAAAATGCACCCCTGCAGCAACAGCCAGATGGAGCAGACTGGAGCAGACAAAATCTGCAGGCATGGCAACAAGGTAAGCGCCAGTGGTTGAAGCAAGATGGTCAGAGTCAGCAAACAGAGCAAGGTGGGTTGAGTCAGCTAGCAAGTAGAGTGAAGATCCACCTCTGTTGTGAAAGGGCAGTAACAGGGGTACTAACTCTCATGAGCTTATTGAGAGTCAGATGATATTTGTTTTTCTTCAAGTTCCAGCTCCTGGAGTCAGGCAATTGCATGAGGACTTCAGCTTTTTATTTATTTATTTATTTTTATTTTAAACACATTTCTAGCTTTCATGCTGGAGGAGAAAAGCTTGAAAATGCAACCCTATTCTAAAGCCTCAAAAGCCAGAAGGCAAATAAGAAGAACCATAAAATCTAATTTAAAAAAAAAAAATTCTTATGAGTTTTAAGCCAATTTCATGATTTCCTGCGGTCTGACTCATTATTTCTGAGTGCTCAGGGTTGGCACTACTAAGTAGCATTGTTGCAGTCTGTAAAGAAAAATATGCACCCTACTCATTTAAAATAGCTCAGTAATATCAAAGAAACCTTCCATAGTTGAGGGCCCTTCACTAAAACTCCCTGCCTCTAGTATCTAGCCATTCACATTTTGTCAACAAAACGGACCTCTACTGACAAAGCAACATACTGGAAAAGAAGAGGTTTTTCAGGCAGCCAGAACCTAAATTATATAGAGCAACAATTTTCAAACATAGAATCCCATAGTCATATGTGCTTTGTATCTCCATCTGAGACATGGAAAGCCAGGAAGTTGCTTCTCTTTGGTGGACCTCTTTTGAAAGAACACAATCTGTTTAAGCTCCAAAATTTAGAAGATGAAAACATGTTTACTTTAATGTTACATTCAAGCTCTCTGTGATGATTTAACAATGCATCAGGTAGTACAGATCCTCTGGGGCCCAGAAGGGATCCCTCATGGTTATGCTTCCCTAACAGTGGAAGGAAATGTCTGCTTAAGGAGCAGGAAGGTCAGATCCAGAGATGTTCCCTCAGGAGCTCAAGGGGGAAGAGAAGACAGTTGAATCTACTTCCCAAAGCATGTATAAAAGGCTAGTCTGGTAGAAAGGGTGGTTGCTGCTGTTGAGAAGAGAAAAGCTCCCCCACTATTTGGAAGGGTATTTAAAATAATATGTACTTTAGTTCTGTTTATTTTGATGTGAACCTTGAATGAGCAGCCCAGAGATCTGAGGGTCTTTTGAAGAGACTATTTTGAGGAGCAATCCTGAAATAAACAAGGAAACCTCCTTTTCATAAGAGTTTCTCCTTCTAAAGCATTTCCTGTAGCTTGAGAGAAGGACTCTTGAGCTGAGACTTGCCACAAACGGCTTTATTAAAAACAAACAAAAAAAAATTCAGTCACCACCATAACTTGGGTCTCGTTGAAACTGTGTGGGTCTGTGCCTGTTTCTTCACAGCAGATCATGGCTGGAGGATCTTGCCAGCCTATGATCAGAGGTGTGACGTGACAGACTTCTCCCACAAAACCCACCTATACTGGGGTGGGAAAAGGCCATCTATTGCTCCCTCAAAGTATAATTTTAGGAGGGGAGTGGGTGAGCCCTCTCTTCCCCAGTCCTGTCCCAATGTGTATGCCACCTTGTCCCTAGGATGACCAGATAGCAAGTGTGAAAAATCGGGATGGGGTGCAGAATAATAGGCACCTATATAAGACAAAGCCCTGAATATCAGGACTATCCGTATAAAATCAGGACATCAGGTCACCCTACCTGTCACTCCCTTAAAACCCGATTTTGGCAATAGAAGCAAGGCCATGGAATTTCATTGCCAAACGTAAGCTGTGATTTGAGAAAGGTCTTACTTGAGAGATGGGATATAGCCAAGTTTTAGCCAAACAAGCAAAGTCAAGGGTCTCATTTCATCCATGATCCTGTCTGGCAACCTTGCATTAAACAGCAGGAAATGAAGAATCTGCTCCCTGTCCCCTGACACTCCCTGTCCTCTGCCCACCAAAGCAGAGAAGCCAGATGAAAGCATTTGGACTGATATATTCCTCACACTTTGGCTTTGCATCTTACACATGGTGTATCAGCCACTATTACTCAAAGGAGTGGAGGAAAAAGAATGCAAGTAGTATTCTACAGCAGTCTGCCAGCACGGTACTCATCACAGACAATATATGAATATATCTTTTTGTTTTGTTTGTGTTTTTTTAAACAAGATGAGGGGACCAACTGAAAAATTAAATTGCCACAGATCACCAGAACTATACTGCATTTAACAGGGCTCTGAAGGTGAACTGTTAAGTAAGTTTACAGGCAGTCTGCTGTTGAACTGGAGAATAGCCAGAATTGTGCCCGTGAATTATTGGAGGTCTCAGTAATTAGACTGGACTGATATATGGTGGGGTGTACAACGAATAGATACAGGTAAGATGTTTTTTTTTAAAACAGAAATCTGGAATAATGAGTTCTAAGATTTTTTTAAAAAGGGAGATGTGTAACTTACTTAAGGGGGCCATTTCCTTTCTGTCAATGAATTATGGGTAGACATATACTTTACTTACCTACACTAGCTCTCTGAACTGTGAAGAGGTAACAGGAATATATAGATTCTGTTGCAATGAACATATAAGGTCAAATTCTACCCTCAAAGAGATGTGACTACATTGAATATAATGGGGTCACATGGATTTGGAGGTAGTCCATAAGGTTGGCTTCCGGACTATAGCTAGGGCACTCAATCACTAGCCTGCAGTGGGAGGGGTGAAGGGAAATCAGCCACACCCAGATCAGTTTATAGCCAGTGCTTCAGGGCTCTGTTATTGTCCAACACACAAAAAAGGAAACATGGAATGACAACATAAATTAATAGTCCTGTTCCCACCCTAGATTGTGGGGCTCACATACTTCCAGAAGCTTAATGGGCAGGGCTACCACTCAGCTGAGAGGGGCCTAACAGGGTCTCTCATCCCCTCAGAATTCTCTTCTGCAGTTACTGGAGAGCTTTCTCCTAAGCTCATTCCTGGTCTAAAGCTTCTTTATGGATCTGGGCCCTCATCTATATGCCCTAACTGGTAATCATCAGATCCAAACACCTGATGTTGCCCAGCTGGGTTATTCCCAACACCTGCTGGCCAAGTTTCTCTCCAGAACAGGTCTCACTGCTTCTTAATCCCTCTAGTGCTTAAGGGCTAAGACCAGCCAGATACACTAATGAGTACTACAATGCCCCATGGTGTGTGTAGCACATTCTAACTTAGTTTGATAAACAGTTGCTTTTTAGAACTGCTGACGTTTGGAAACTGTTCAACAGGAAAAAAAAGAGAGAAAAACTTTGAGCCTGCAAAGTTTGAGGACACAGGTAAGTACATGGATTTTAGAAGTTTGCATCAAGCAGAGAAGAGCTCCCCATTTCACTTCATTACAAACAATTAAAAAAACCCAACTCCATTTTGCTGAATGAACAGGTGACAAAGCCCAGCAGTGGCAGCTGGAACTGTACAGATGGTGTTTCAACTGAAGTCTGAACAGCCATGGTTTATTTGATATCCAGATGTAACAAAGGATAAGGCTGTCCTGAGCTTTGCTTCAACAGAAAGGCTAACGTTTCCCACAGCCAGAGCCTGAAACAATGCAAAGACAAGATAGTCTCTTTCCTTGGAGTTGAGCCTATTTTTCATACTAGAGAGGCCCCAAACAAAAAACTTCATCTGACAAATTTAGCTGTCTTTTTTTCTGTTTGCAGAATATCTATGGGCAGATTGCAATTTCCCAAGCATACAGAATTTGAACATATTTTACCATTCTTTTATTTATTTAGCCATTTTTCTTATTTGTATGGCTTAATGGTGTGCTGTTCCCTTTGAGTATCTGATGCCTAAATTGTGTTGGTTAGATAAGTCATGTGATCCTTTTTTTTTTTCTTTTCTGTTTCCTAATTGGACATGCTGCAAGCACTATTGTGAAAATCCCATTTAGTGACTTGTGCATGTGAGTGAAACCCATTCTCGAGAAACGTTATCTGTAAATCTTGATCACGCCCATGCTACCAGAAAGTGCCTGAAAAGGGGGTGTGAACATTTAATTTAAAATTTAAAGTGAATGTTCAGTTTGGGGTGTTTTTTTGTAGGCACCCAGGAACTGTGTTCACCAGCTCAGCTCTGTTCCCAAAACAGTTTGCGATGTTGACACCCTGAAAAGCTTCTCTCCCAGGTAAAAAGAAATGAGAACTGGAGGAAGTTACACAGAGCCCCTGGCTTTGCAGAGCAGAATGGGAGACAATGGCATTAGAGGATAGGAACACTGGGGCCCACAGAGTCTTTGGCATGGGAGAGAGAATGGGGGACAATGGTATGGAAGGAGAGACATGGGGGGTACAGAGCCGCAGGAATGGGGCAAATGGGGGGGAAGGTGGCTGGCATGTGGGGAATGAGGGATGCACAGAGCCCCTGGCATGAGGGAGGGGGTAGAAGCAGTTAAAGGGAGACCTTGCAATAGAAGGAGATGGGAGATGAATAAAATTAAGCACATGCATATATGCGTGCAGGATTGGAGCCCTACTGTTGACTATGGAATCCTAGTCTTTGAACATAGAGGGGACTAGATCCTCTACCTGGACTCCATATCCTTTAGAAGGTGTACATCACCATTAAGGTCCTCTTGGGAAGACAGCAAGTAATTTCTTCCGTTTAATTCAGTGCAATGATAATGAAAATATCAACTTCTTGGTACCTATCCACTCCCTACATCCATCTCTAGTTAAATATGTGCAATTACATTCTATCTCTTCATTATTTCCCCTGTAGTTTCTCAGTTGAAGAAATGATTTATCCTAAATACTGCTGCTTGGCATTATCAGTAGCATTAATGGCACAAATATAAGGCTTTTTTAATTTGCGTGATTTCTTTTCAAGTCCAATCAGGCAAATGGATTTAAGATGTCTATACTTTTTTACAATCAGCTACCTGCAAGCAAAATCAAGCTAGATTTCTTCATTGAACTAGTTACCATTTAAAAAACAGTTTAAAATATTGTGTTCTTCTTTCCCACCCTTAGAATGAATTTTGAAGATGATGGTGGCGTCTATATTTTTAGGTTTTTTACACAATTGATGCAGGTACGGCTAGAAGAGGCTTTTCCTTTTAACCTTTAAAGATTTAACATTTAGTCTAGTTAGTGATTTAATAGAAAGACTCTGCAGCAGAAGGAATGGAATGCCAAAGTCTGTCTGAAAGTACAGATGTTTTGAACATTTTAACACACACGGCAATATCTCAGCCATTATCTTTCTGTCACATATCAGCACATATTCAAAGTATTCAATGGTCTCCCAGAACAGGAAAAAAGCTAGCTACTGGATCAGATCTGAGAGAGACATTTATTCACTTAAAAATCAAGAAGAGTGATCATTTCATTCTCAAACCTTTGGAAACTTCCCATTTGAAGTGGCTGTTTAATGTTGAGCACATCTTTGATATTCTTACTTGCCTTGGCAACGATTCTGAAAGGTCACCTGTGGATATTGTTTTTCATGGTGTTAAATAGACTGTAATGGTCTCATTATTTCTCCAGCAGGACAAGTGAAAGTCCCATTGGTCTTCTTGCTGTCTCATAAATAATTAACAGGCTGTTTTAACTGGGTCTAACCTTTGTACAGAGTGGTTGAACTTCACTGCACAGCAGAGGTAAAGGAGATTCAGAAAAATACCATCCATCACTGATAGTACTAAAACGTTCAGGTAATCTAGGAAGAGTAATTGATGACTAATAATCATCTAAGTAATTAAGTAGTTTTAGTGGCAATGTTATAGAAGTGACCTTTTTATATGCATCTGAATCTTTTTAGTTTACCCCTTTATTCTGGACCTATTTGTTTACCTTCTTTTCTCTCTGCATTTACTCTACATGAGCTCTATAATTGCATCCTCAGCTACCTTTCTCTAAAGTGGATATTTGAGTCATTGCAAAATGATGGAGAGTGAACTCAAAAAACTTCTCTTCCTTCTGCCAAGGATGAAAAGTCTCAGCCTTTACTAGCCTAACAAAAAGGGCCCAGTTCTCCTCCCAGTTACAACAATGTAAATCCAGGGTAATCCCATATGGGGGTGTTTGTAAGTAGTGCCCATTTTAATAAAAGGTCCAAACTGAAACCCTGGTTCTGAGCACCACTAACAATGTTTCCAATATCTGCATCAGGAGCTGAATTTTGTAGCTTGAGCCTACATCTGCAATAAAACTCATAAAAACAAACCACCTCCCTCCTGGAAAATGACCAGTTATCCAGGATAACTAACCAGTCTTACTTCGAGAGCCATGCTAACAACAGAACATCACTGACAGTGCTACGGACAGATATGTAGATAAGTCAGATCAAGGTTAAGTGATTTTTCAAAACAATGAAGGGGGGAAACAAAAGCATGCTTGCTATAAGGCAAAGGGGGAAAAAAGTCACCAGGAAAAGAAATGTTAGTTTTTAGCTTTAAAAAAGAGCAAAAGGTTAGAAAGCAAAAAACTAGAGATGAGCAAAAGCAGAACCTCAGATATGAACATCCTCCAACTTTGCAAAAAATCAGATCCAGATCCAAAATCATGGCTCCCTTCATCTCTATAATGGAGCAAACCAAAACCCCAGATCGGAACATCCCTGAACTCTGGAAGAGTACAGATCTGGATCTGAATTTGGGTACATCTCTTGAAAAAGAAATCCCTCCCCAAATAAAAGAACAATACAAAAGTTCTCGGCTGTGGTGGTGAGATTGAGAAGTTGATGTATCCTAGATAACTATTTCCTTACCTCTACATATTAAACCAGTAGAAATTAATCGAGTGAACCAAAATGTTTCCACTGCAACCACTCCTGTTGCCACCTTTAATTGACATCTCAGGAAAACAAAGAATCCTGTATTCAAGTCATGGCAAGTCCATAAAGGAGATTTAAATTAAAACTATTTTGCCTTTGAATTGTCTCTACATGTAATTTTCAAGTCTGCTCTTATTCTCTCATAGGGCTTTATATTCTCCCTACCATAGAGAGACATGTGTATGAAAGTTAGAGTAGGAAAGCCCCAAAACTCGTGGAAGGAAAGGAATGGGGAGGTAGGAAGACAGCTCTGCAGTATAAGCCCCCTTTCTTGGGAACTGGCAGAAGACCTTTCATGGCCACTTTACAAAGTCAGAGGGAAGGGACACACTAGGGTGGGAGGCTGGTAGGGACTCAGAACAGAATGTCTAAGGCCCTGTCTACAAGGCGATATAGTCCACACCAGAGGGGTGTAAATGTTAGTTTGCACTAGTGTGTCATGCACTAAAGGGTCCCATGTGGACCCTGCTGGCACACACAAAAAGGTTAATGCTGTACTGCTTGAAAGTGACATGTTTTTCTCACTCTCTGGTATTATTTCTATTAGGAAAAAAAAATCAGCAGATATTAGTGTTACTGGGAGCATCATTAACTTCCATTCCATATGATCAACTGCGTACAAAGGTTGCTAGTTCCTGAGAAAGCCAGGATACCAAGGGGTGGGAGAGCCCAGAAAGTAGGATAGGCTTGTCACGCTGAGGCCCTGGGACCTGCAAGTTTAGAGCTTCTTTAACCTACTGATCCATGAGCTTTATGGGGTTTAGAGGCCATGCCCCCTGCCCTTTCCACCAGGAAACAAGCCTTTCTCCCCCCCATTGAGAAGCTCATAAAAATCTCAGCTTAAAAAAAAAAAAAACCCACTCAGCAAGGTTCCTGCCATGTCTTTCTGGATGGGCTTCCTAATGCCTGTGGGAGCTCTTAATGATTTTATATTAATCATTTTTAAACAATTTGTTTTCCACATGTTAAAACAAAGACACGGATAAACGGCATTCATGTACAGGTCACTTTATTAAGCACTTTTAGCAGGCTATCGCCATGCACAAAAAAACAAGTTAAACCCCAGTTTCATGCCACTAAATCTCAGTGGTGAGGTTCACTATATTCACGATATATATTGGGGGTGAGAGGGAACCTAGAGTAAGGAATCTATTAAGTTCTTAACCTTGAATTGAGAAAAAAAATAACCGGAGATGAGTATTACTGTTTCCCCCCATGGGAGAATGTCTCCCAATGCCCCTGACAAATAGGGGGAAGAAGTGTTGACAACTCTTGTAATTTTTATCGCAAGTCTCATGATATTTGGCATCCTTCTTACAGTTCCAGATGTTAGGATCAAGTTATTACAGTATCAAACATTAGCTACTTGTCCTCAGTTTCAAGGACCTTCAGCAACCTTCATCTCTCATTCCATATTGAAAGGCTGACTCCCACCTCTGATTGGTTCATAAGGCCAGCCTCCATTGGCCATTTGTTACATTTTCAAATGAGTACCTTTGTTTTTTCCCTCATGCCTAGAAAAAGCTCCCCATAAGCATCCACCCAGCTACCTCATTATCCTGCTTCGAACCTCTGCTTAAAGCTCTCATTTGCTATGATGCCTACAAAAAACTTGTCAACAGTTTGACTGCTGATATGCTGAGACCATAGCCTATCATGCTGACCAATACTGTCCTATTGTTTCCGTGTACACCCCTGTCAGTATCCATCTGTTGTCTCTTGCCTTATACTTAGATTGTAAACTCTTTGGGGGCAGGGACTGTCTTTTTGTTCTTTGTTTGTACAGCACCTAGCACAATGGGATTCTGGTCCATGACTAAGCTCTATAATACAAATAATAAATAATGAGAATCTCAACTTTAATTTTAAAAAAGTCATTTGTAGTCCCTATGGCTGAGGAGAAAAGCATGAAAATATGATCCTTAAATGCTCCAACATCAAAGTCAAATCAGAAGAGCCGAAAAAGTATTCATTTTAAATCTCATTATTTTTAAGTCAGTCTCATGATCACTCGGGGCCTGACTCATGATTTTTGAATACTTGGGTTTGGCAACACTGGGGAAGATCGCAGCCAAAGTTCATGTATAGGAACCCTTATGCTTGCATGAGCTTCTAGCATCCAATCCAAAGTTCCCTGAAACCAGTGAAAGCCTTTCCAATGACTTCAGTGGATCAGGCCCCTACTGCAAAGGCAGCACAGGCTGGAGAAAGACAAGAAGGAAACCAAACCTAAAAAGAACATTGTGTTTATTTGTATGAATATATTTTCTATTAAAATATTGAACTGTGTATGGAAATGCATTTTGTAATCATTTTCTGTGTACTGTAACTCTTTTGAAGTATCCATTAATTCCATGTTAAAAGAGAAATACGTAAAATTAGTGCCCACTAACTGGATTCAGTTTCCTAGGGTCTAAAGGAGAAACAATTCCTGGGATAATTTACATCTGCGCAGTCTGACTATGTCTCAGTGTTAATTAACGTGACTTATGGGCAACCCGAAGGCATTAACATGGGCTGTTTGGAACACCCCAAGTTACCCTGGTGAACTCTCATGTCCATTTAATTCTAGAAAATGGAATATGGATTTTCCCTCATTCTAGATGATAAAAGCATGGTGTTATTGACTTTGCCTATTGTTTATTGAATGCAGCCATGGGATGGAAAGTAAGCAAACCTTGAAGATGCAGGTGTGTGGGGTGTTAATCTGATACAAGGCACAGCTTGTGAGTAAAACAAACAGAATTTGATGATGTGGGCTATAACCCTACGGTCATTTTTTCTTTTCTGAATATGTGCATTTGGTGACATGTGAAACCCCTAGCTTTTAAATTAATTTGGGGGCAGGGAGGGGTGTTTTCTAAACTTGTGAACCAGATTGTGATCTTACTTACATTGGCGTATAATGGGAGCAACTTCAAGGGCTTCTATGAAATTACTCCGGTTTTACCACTGTGAGATCAGAATTTGGTTGGCCCTTTATTGCCAGATCACAGTTATCACAGAAATGTGAAAACGAACAAAAAGCTAAAGGTAGGACTGGAAGGAAACCAGCCCGCAGGTCAGGTTTGCATTACTATTGGTAAAAAAAAAAAAAAAAAAAAAAAGAAAGAAAGAAAAATCCTATCTTTTAGAAAAAAAGATACTGTAGTTAATAAGAGATTTAAAAAAATCTGATTAGCACATCTGTGATGAATCAAATGCAATCAAAAATAATTTAATAAAAGCTGCCCTTTGTTGAACCCTACTTTGACTCAAGTTACAATAATTTTCTTAGCAAATGTGCCTGTCTTCAGCAATGAACACCCTACAGCACTATTTTAACTAAAAAGTTTCATTACACCTTTTACACCTGCATAGTAACATAAATTATACTACTTCCACATTTGTGCAGTACTTACACAATGGATTTATATACTTATTCTGGGTATGCATCTTTAGTTCTGTGGGCTGTGTTATGTCGTAAGATCTAAGCAAGTTTTCGGTGTGATCAGTACCTGAGTGGAAGACCCCCCCATGGAAGGTCCAGGGCAATAGCAAATGATGCAGGTGATACAGTAGGTTGTCGCTTGAATCAGTATTTGACCCAGGCTCCAATATGGTGTTAAGAGGAACTGTGCTATATAGAAATCCCATTTTTCTGTTGAAATGGGAAAGTCAGGTTCTGGCTACTTATATTCATTAAAGATCCTACAGAGCCTTTCACAAGAATACAAGTGTCCTTGCCAAATTCTAAGAGGGTAATGATGTTCTGACCACCTAAATATCCCCTGAAGTTTTTATGGACAGATTGGTTTTCACTTTCCAGCCTTAAAAAAATTCTTATAGGGTACAGAACTAAGGGCATGTTTCATCCTTGCACTGGATGCTTTTTAGTGGTGGGTCAGTGATCCCTATATATACAGCTGGTCCGTGATTCTCCCCAATCTCTGAGTTCCTTTCAGAGGTGGTGGACAGTGATGACCAATTCTGGCTTTGTGATGCTCAGCTGCCAGGTCCTGACAGAAGTTAGAACAGCTGGAGGTCTACCCAACTTCTGTCACTAGTGTAAACTCTGTAACAGAACATAACATAACAGAGGATCAGACATAGCTGAGCTCAGCTCCACCACATCCCCTACTGCCCTGCCTCACCTCCAGCCGGCCTTTGTTATGTCTTCTCCCGACCCTTACTCTGGGGATACAAAGCTGTGCTCCCTCTATAAGCTCTATGCCAGTGGAGCCCAGGGAAATTCTCCTGTGGGAATCTCCAATCCAGTTTAATGCCACTTTGTGCTGTGTAAATAGCACAAAGTGTCCTTAGTGGACGGGAGGGTCCTGCCCTATGAAAGGATTTTGGAATCTTTCTAGATGAAAGCTATTAAAGGAATGTGTACACAGCCCCTACCCATCCCATAATATATTACAGATGGGTCCAATCTAAAAACCCTATATTCATCTCCTCTCCTTCTTAACACACATTTCTTCATGAGGCTTATCAAAGAAACAATACTTGAACCTGGCCCCACACTCCCCTACACACACCATTGTGGAACTTCCAACCTATAATTGCCAGACTTTAGGATTGTACGACTGTTCTGCCTTAGCCCTACCCAACACATTGTTTGTTTTTCTTCTTTTGCAATTCATGCCACAATTCAAGGTTGTATAGTGCTGTTTTCACAGAATCCAATGGAATAATACCATTTCAGGTAAAATACAATGGAACTCCCAGGATGTTGTTAACATGATGTGATAGCACGCAGTAAAATTTGATACAGTGTTGTTACAATTCTCTACAACCACAGTCTTGGATATTGTATAAGCCCGGGAAATAGGACGGCTTCATGGATAATAAAAAAACATGAACAATGAATATCTGATCCAAACTTTGGTGGATAATTACTATTAGTACTATGAGTATTTCCATGAAGGGGCCTTCTATTATTGCTCATGGATAGTTTATTTTTGTAGTTCCTCCCCCAGCCTCCAATTACCAGGAAAAAGTCTAGGGTGGAAAACCATAGGCAATTCACGTCAAGAAGTATGTTCAAGCCAGCAGTTTTGCATTAACGTATCTCCGAGGCTGTAGTGAATTTATAACCCCTCAAAACAATACAAAGGGTTTTGGTAATAGATATAAATTATGTATAAAGCACTCAGTATGACCTGCTGTCCAGATATTGAAGTAGATACATTAGGCATAAAAAATAAATGACAAAACCTACATTCATGTTAGAGGTCCTTGACAAAATCAAGGAAATTCAGACTTATTGATGAATTTCTCTGTCAATCATATTACACCTTATTTTATTCATATTGGGCCTGCTTCTTTTCTTACGGAAGTCAATGTTAAACCTTCACTGATTTCCCTGGGAGTAAGACTGAGCCCCTCATAGAGTATGATGAGAGTTTATTGGCTGATAATGGCTAGGCAGGTGGGAAGCTGGGCACCTTGCTACTGAGATGTTTATCTCAAAACACATACGCAAGCTAGGGATCCAAAAGATTGTTTCCAATGTGAAGACATACTGCTATTACTCCTCCTTCCACCTGGCTCCCACCTAACACGCTTTGTTATACCCACTACAGACATCTGCTCTTAAAGTTAGTCTATCAGTTCTGTGAGGAAGAGAGAGACTGATTCCTACTAGCTGTTTGTATGGCACCTACTAGAATGGAACCCCTATATGACTGTGGCCTGAAGGCACTACTGCAATATACATAACTAAAGGCATTATGGTTCAATGTCCCACAATTCCTGGGGACAGCTGACTTAACTATAAAGACCTAACTTTGGCTCTGAATATCTAGAATTCTAACCTAGGCAATATAGGTAGAAAAGTAAGTGGAGCTAGCATTATGCAACAGTCAGGTGCATTCTCTCATGCAGAAGCTACAAAAACAAACCCATGTAAACAGCGCTCAGACTAAAGTGGCCCCTAGCTCTTTGGTTTATGTGTTCCCAATTAGTAGTTTAAAAATAGTGAATAAAATCCAGTTAAGTTCTTTAAGCTTTGAGCCTCCAGGGTGATTAGAGATAATTGAATTTAGTGAAGGACTGTGAATGACACAATGAGTGATAACATTAAAAACTTTGCTTAACTAGCTATTTTATATTACATAAACAGGTTTTACAACATAACCACACATGGTATTTATACTCATATTCTAAGATGAAATGATGCATTCAGACGTGATCAATCCCTGACTGAGAAGAGGTAAAATCCTTTCTTTAACACCTTGATGGTGGATGGGCATACCTGGGTAGAACAATAGTACAAGAGACAGTGCATTCAGAAAATGACAGATCATAAGGTCTTTGGCCAGGGACAGTCTTTTTGTTCTGTGTGTAAAATACATAGCACAATGGGGTCTTTCTCCAGGACTGTGGCTGCTCAGTGCTACCATTATACAAATAATAATAATAATAATAATAATATGCTGAAAGTTGTGTCACCACTTAGGTGCAATGAATACACAATACAGCATGTACATTTATGGAATCAAGTGTTGCTTGCAGTCAGTAATTACAGATTATTAACTAGTGAATCTCAGAAATCCTACCCTTAATAATAAAACATAACCCATAGTCACTCAGGAAGCCCAATAAATCAATGTGCAGAGGGGCTAGTAGCCTTTGATACAGCTTCTCCAAGTTACATCAAACACTGATTAGCTACACCAAACACTGTGTTAGCTAGATTGTGTGCCAAGCCACACTGGTAACTGTGCTCAGGGTACAGAGAGGTGACGAGGGAGTTGGCACATGGATTGTTTTTAGCCCACAATTTTTTTCATGGACACACAGATAGGAGCACCATAGTTAAGGCTGCAGCAAGATATATAGTTAGACTAGGAATAAAAATTCCTCCATAAATCCTTTAGTGAGTTCTTCAAATGAAATGCATGGGGCTAGATTCTCCAGTCCATCAAGTTTACTTTGCATGGCTTGTATGCTACAGAGGGAACTTAAATCAGCCAGAAATTCCTGCAGTAGAATTCCTCCTGTATAGAGAAATTTCCAATAGCATAGCTGTCTGCTATGCCAGCTGCCCTTTCACCCACAGCATAAAAGAAGACAATGGGGCAGGCTAGCTGCATGCCACAATGGGCAAGGTCTTGGTAGAGCAGGATGTACTGACTCGGGAGCTAATGCCATATCAGTTTATACTAACTGAGCTCGGATTGAAAGACAGGCAGTTAGCAAAGGAGGCCAATTAACTGAGTGTAGATTCAGCTGAGGGGCTTATTGGGTGAAAGGCTCCCCCAGCAGCCAGGCCTATATCAGTAAACAGAACAGCGTTGATGGGAGGAGAGTAGGGAGTGTGCAGAGCAGCAGAAACAAGCAGGACTTGTTGCTGCACACCTCTTTTCACACTGCCCTCCTCTTTTCCTCCGAATGAAGTGTGGAAGTTGGCTGCTGACTGTAATTATAATAAAGCACGGGAGTGGTTAAAGAGATCTGAAGTGGTTGTGGTTAGTGACTGAGGTTGGAAAGGAACCTCGGAGACCACCCTGTGATATGTCCCTATACGTGATCCTCTGCTACCGTACATTTATGTCACTGGAAGAGGTTAGAATAGGCCCCTTCCTATTTAACTTTCCATGGGGCTGGGCAGTTGAGGATGAGAGTGTTGCAGATGGTATTTTGCAGCCACCTCTGTCCACTATGTCCCAGTGCAGAGGACAAATCGGGTCAAACTCCTCAGAGGAATATTAATATTTCTACTGAACCTTTCCTGTGTTTGTGTTCATTTATGTTAAATTGAGACTCATTAGCTTGTTTATGAGGCATTAACCTTAAAAGTATTACCCTTGCTTTTCAAGCATTGTGTTGCATAAGGATAAATAAAACCCACCCAACCCTGACTTTAAACCAATGAAGATTTTAATCGTGTGACTTATAATTGGTTTTGGAGAAGGCATTTATTGATCATACCAAATTTCAGTAGCAAATTCAAAGACTTGAGCTAGGTAGTTCAAGATCACTTAGGATAGATTCGGTTTCTGGGCTAAGTAGCTCATGCAGTTCAATACAGAGAAAAGTAGCAATGAAAATAAACGTTTGGTATCACTCCTGAGAAGCTAGAAAAGGTAAGATTAAAACAACAGGAGGAAGAGGTTTCAACATTGCTTCTATGGATGCAATGCTTTCAAAAATGCTTAATAGTGAAGAATGGTTTATTAAGGTAGATATTTGTATACATTCATTTTGCTATTAATTTCAATAGAGCCAGGATTGCACCTGTGGATTTTAAGGCAAAGAATGACCACTAAGATCCCCTAGTCTGACCTCCAGTTGAGGGAATTATTCTTCCCTAGTATAGGCCTGATTCAAGGCCTATGGAAAGATTCTCATTATATTCAAAGGGTTTTGGACCAGGCCTTAAATAAGTGAACACTATTATCAAGACTAGTAATTTGTGACCAGAATTAGAAAGACATCCAATTTTAAAGGATTCCAATGATGGTGAATTTATCACATCCCTTGGTAATCTCTGACCAACTTGAATGTTTCTAACTTCATCTTCAGTCATTGGATCAGGTTATGCTTATGTCATCAGGATTAAAGAGCCATGTGTTGGTAATTGTAGACTGTGATCAAATTGTCTCTTAACCTTCTGTGTGCGAGACTGATTATCTGTAACAAAGCAGTTACTACATCTCTGCTACCAGTATCTGAACTACACGTGCCAGAGTTAAATCTCCTCCTCTTGTATATTTTGTCAATGGTTGCCATAGCAGAAGCCTGGCTTAATGACTCAAATTATTATGACCTGATGCTTGTTCACTGAATCCTTTAAAGGACATCTACTTCTTGTGCTACTGCAGTGCAAAGGAAGATGTTTGGAAGGACAAATCTTTTTCAGCATCCGTCTCACTTTCAGTAACTGAGATATCCACAGAGTGGAATTCTGGTCAACTCTTGGGGGTTAGTTATCAGTGAAATGGCTAGAAGAGGAGGGATACATGGGTTCTGGCTCTGCAATGCACTCACAAGAATCTATTAAATACAAATGTTACTGCTTTATGATAAGTTTTCATAGGAGCAAAACGTTGAACTCTCAAACAAGGCTGTTTGCTGCTACACCTTATTTCAGGAAGATCAGTCATTCACCACTGCATCAAATGTATAGTGATGCAGCTAAAATGAAAAACCACCTCCAGCAAAATGGTCAAGAAGAATGACCAACATAGTAATGGCACTAGAACAGGGGAATAACATTATTCCACCTAGCTTTCTTTAGTGTCATTATTTATTCTAAAACAGGGTATCCAGGGCTGAGGTTCTAAACCATCTTGCCTATCTCATATTGTTAACTGGGAGGTGAGTCTTGGCTAGGTAGATGAAGCAGGGCAATTGGGGGATGCATGCATGGGAAACGTTGAGAACCACTGTTTAAATATTTCCTTCCCATAATTACTGTTGATATTGGACACTTAGTGATCAGTGTGAATACCAGTGAGACACGGTACACCCGATTTGCAGATCAAAGATTTAATGTGCAAGGTTTTCTAGAGATATACTAGTTGAATATAAAACCTAAAATTAACTACAATCTATCATACTCACTAAGCCATGAGAGCTAAGCAGTTACTCAGAAGGCTGTAGACAGGAAAGGCTTTCTTCAGGGGTCCCACCAGGGAGTCAGTGGCCTCTGGTCTGACCGGCAGCACTCCCGCGGAGTCAGGTGTTCATGGAGCGCCCCCCTTTGTCTAAGTAGTAGCTTCTTATATCCTTCCATAAACAACTTTTACCTAATTACCTCTCTTCTCATTATCATATATGCTAATTACCTACATTGGGTTTTCACCCTTAACTACATTCCATTCTCACCATAATAATTGGGGTCGTCAAAACAACTTCTGGTGATAGATGGGCAGTGTAAAAATATGCCCCTTGGTAATGAAACAGTGTACCCCCAGACGTTCAAAGATAACTTGTTGTTCCCATCACCGTTATCTATGTGCAGCTGCAAACATACATGTTGTGTATTTTGTCTTGTTATGTGCCATGGTATGCAGAAACTAAGACATCTGCAAGGTTACTCAGTAGTCTTATTCATCTCTGCTAACTGGAAGATGTCATGCTACAGGGGTCAGAATAGCCAAGCAAGCAACTGAAGTTATGCTAGGCCTGTAGGACAGTGGTCAAGCAACTCAAATTGTAGTGTGCCTCCAGTTGTCTCCAACTTCTTTCTTCTCACAATACCCAGTACAAAGGAACAAAGTACTCCTTGCTGTATTATATATACTATAACCACTTTAGGAATGTTGAGTCAAATGCTACATTCAGTTATATGGGTGTAAATCTGGATTAAATCCACTGAAATCAATAGTGTTTCTTCAGATTTACACCCGTGTAAAAGAACAAAATTTGCCCCACTGTGTATTTCTGATAACAGTATTATAGGAAATCTATTGCTGAAACTGGAAAGGTAGAGCAGCAGATACTAGTTCATATGATATCAAATGTCCACTCTCCTTGGCTTCTCTTAAACAAAAAATGTAGATGATTTTCAGACTGTTTGTAATTATATGTAATCTGAGATGTAATTTTGGTATTTGCTGCTGACATACTTGTCTTTCCAGGATTCCATAGAGGATGAGAAGCTTAATCTCAAGAGGCTCTTGTAAAATAATTAATAAATAACCCAACTGGCTCAGGACTTTAGGGGCATATGAATTATGAAGGGGGATTAGATAGCTGTGGTTTATAACATTTAGAAGAAAATTAAACTGTGATCTCAGCGTGGTACAGAAACCAGTAAGAACAGGAAAGGTATAAATTGATGTTAAATTGTTTGAGAAAGTAACTAGTTCAAAAACAAGAGCTCATGAATGAATTAAGGGTAAAGATCCAAAAAAGCAGTTGTATGGCAGGTGACACAGAAGTTGTGGTAGCAAATTTGCTGAAGATGAATGGAACAGATTTTAGTCAATATGAAAACATTCACAGTTAAGCACATCATGATTTGTTTTAGGGGACTGAATGAGCACATTGGCTCAACCGCACTCTTGTCTTGACTTTCCCTATTTGCTGTTTAATAACATTTTAAACACCAACTTAGTCTTACCATGATATCTATCCCACCAATGTCTTTTTGTTATAATTTTTCTTGCAGGCATTATGGCTTCTGGGTACATTAAACTACCCTTTTTGTAACAACACCCCTTTCTCAGTACAAAGCAAATCATTATATGGAAAGGAGAGAAGTTAAAAGCTCTAAATCTTTGACTCCCAAGGATATTGTTACATTCAGTTAGAATGTACTTTTAATGTATGTATTTACCACTTGAATGTAGTATGTTTAAATAAAGGTATAACTGACAAGATTTTAGGGAGATTTTAATGACTGATTTATTTATATCTATATCTATATCTATATCTATATATATACATACACACACACATGCACATACACATATGTTCAACTGGCCATGTATTTTTTGCTCCTGTTTCCTCACATAAAATTATTACCTTCCATGGAACAATGAAAATGGAACAACTGCTTTCTAGGTTGGTGACTGCTCCTTCTTTGAAGAGGCTCATAATAGGATGCATGAAACATCTGGAAGAATTAAATCAAAGGGTGGTGGAATTCTCACTGGAGAACACATGTCAAACAAGAATAAGAGTCTTGTGGAACAAATGAGATTTTGCCCTGTGAATTAGCAAGTACAACAGTTAGGCTTAACATTGGATTGAGACAAAAACTCCTAAGAGGCCTATTGCTACAACTTTTACCCACCCTCTGTGCTCCAAAAAGAGAGAATGTATGTAACTCAGTCAAGGAGCAAAATGTCTGTTTTTCCCATTCACAGAACAGTATATAAAGTCTTCACAGTGCAATTCCTGGGAGCCACAGCTACATAAAGTGTGGGAAAGACAAGCTGCAAGACAAACTGTCCCTGCAGCTAAGGATCACTTTATTCAATTAGGAAAATAGTAAATCCTTAAAGCTACAGTAGAAAAGGATCCATTGAATTCAATAGAAGTTTAGGGTATGCATAGAATTCAGGATCAAGCCTACAGTTCTGTTGAGGGAGGAGTGGAATTTGTAGTGTCCTCTTAACCACTGAATCCTCTACTCCCACATCTCAGCAAGGACATCTTTTTGTAATAGGACAAGCCATTCAGAGACTGTATGTGTTTCTACGATTCAAACATCTCAAGGGGCCAAACTGATCACTGGTGAAACTCCAAAGCATTATCGCAAGGATGACTTTGGTTCAATAAATATACCAAATATATATTCTGAAATATAGTTTTAAGAAGGAGGATATTTACATATAAAAGCAACTTCAGAAATGATTCACATGGAATTCTAGGAACAATTGATTTAAATACAGAGCAGTAAAACCACAACAACATTGGAGTATTCTGTACTAATTGCCCAAATACTATAGTACAACTATTGTAAGATAAAGTATTTTAAACCATTATTACAGAGACCTGCAATATGTTATTTTATTAACAGAAAGAAGTCCATCCATATCATAACAGTTCTTTCCCCCTTGCGTTAGCTGTTACTTGTATCTTTTACACTCTGTGTAAACTAAAGAAATTGAATAAACAAAGAATTAAAATATAGGAAAAGATTGTGACTTGTCTTATGCAGCCAGGCAGGGGAATCAAGGAACATTTTACATCCCTTTAGTCTCTTGCTGGTTTGAATGTGGCTGGGGAGAGCACAGATATTGTGTCATGCCTGTTTTTAGTCCTCTTTAGTCCTAAGTGTAGGATCCTTGTGTTCTGTTTTTCACTGCTCTGCCTGCTCACAAAAATGGAGTAGGAGATCAGTATTGAAGGACAACGTGAAGTGTTGGTGTATAATTGTTGTCGCATAAAGCAAGCACTAGCTGATTCTGGGCTTGCTATATGAACAAACTGGCCAAAGGAGTTGATGGCTTTCTCTAAAACATATTTTGGCAGTTGTGGATCTATTTTTTTAAAGCCTGTCATTTCTTCTGGTTGGTAAAATGCTATCATTCCACTGCAACTGTGCTCCAATAGGAAGAGTGCTGTCTAGCGGGGAGAATTGGGATCAAGGGGGAGCAACTTCTATTCTGGACTCTGCCATTGGCTCAGTGTATGATTCTGAGCAACTTACTTAATCTTTCTGTGTGTCATTTTGTAACATTGGAGCAAACTCAGATCCTTGCCCTCCTCAAATGAACCTAAGGTTTATTTTTTTACTTCTCAGGCACCTGGAGTGTCTATCATCAACTGCTGTGTGCAGCCAGGACACAGGTCCTTCTCAGTACTCCTCCAGGAAAATAAATGAACCTTTCCCAGCTGCAAGATTATAAGATGAACATAATCGTAGTCACACATTAGGGGATACATTTCCAGAAATGCTGAGGCTTGGGCTTCCTGTTTGCAAGTGCAAATTGTGCCTGAAAAGTGTGCTGCTTTTCATGTGTCCATAACACTAATTGCATTTGTCAGCTAGAGGTGCCTTCGGTTCAAATCACGAACATGTAGTCGGTGTTATGAGCAGTGCTTGATAAGTCAGTGTGATTAAATCTTTTGTTAATAGCCATATGTTTGAGGAGTCTTCACAAACTCAACAACTGGACAGTTCTGAGCATCTCTAATGTCATTTTGAATATTTCATATATCTCTGATCATTCTCTCTCTTCTTTGAAGGATGATTTTGTGATATTTACAGACTGCTAGTATCCTAACAATCAGAAACAGAAAGTGGCATTCTGCTCTTCTTAGTTCCCAAAGTGAAAGTGCTCAGTGTACAAGTCTAGACTGCGGAGTGAAGTCGATTTATTTTAAATCGACTTTCACTCACCGAATTGTAGAAGTCGGAGGAGCGTGATCACACCACGCTCATTGCACTGGGGAATTGCGTGCCCACTAGCCGTGCTTGGGTTGACAAGCATAGCAGTGCACCGTGGGTAGCTATCCCACAGTGCAACTAGCTGCAGATGCCTTTGGGAAGGTTATCATCCTCCCATGATACAATGTACTCCCCCCTCCTTCTTGTCCCAGTCCAAAACAAACTGACAATCTCCTTTTTGTGCCATTTTTTCAAACCCTTCAGTTTCTGCCATGCGCACGCCATTGCCTGAGAGAAATGGAGCCTGCTCAGCTCTGCACTATTATTGTGAGCATCACAAACACCTCACGACTTATTCTGCAATATTTTAAGGGGCGAGACAGGAGCCACAGCACTGAAAATTGTGATGTTTCAGAGGCTGCCTTGCTACAAGCCATAGAACGAAACAATTCCCGTTTGCTGCAGGCTGTCACGTACCACCTGCAGCTGGTGGAACACCACTTCTGGTCCCAGGAAACAAGCTGTGACTGGTGGGATCGCATCATTATGAAAGTGTGGGATGATGAGCAATGGCTGCACAGCTTTTGAATGCGAAAGGCCACTTTCTCTGAACTTTGTGGAGAGCTCTCCCCAGCCCTGAAATGCATGAATACTTGCTTGAGACCAGCTCCGACAGTGGAGAAGACAGTGGTCATCACTCTGTGGAAGCTAGCAATACCAGACTGCTACCGATCAGTTGGGAATCAATTCGGAGTCGGTAAATCCACCGTGGGAGCAGCTGTGATACAAGTGTGCCGGGCCATTAATAGACTTCTGCTAAGAAGGGTATTGACTTTGGGAAACGTGGAGGACATAGTGGAAGGCTTTTCCTCAATGGGGTTACCAAACTGGGGGGGGTCCATAGATGGCACACACATCCCTATCTGAGCCCTGGACCACCCTGCTGCAGAGTACATAAATCAAAAGGGATACTTCTTAATGGTGTTGCAGGCCTTTGTGGATCACAAGGGACGCTTCACCGACATCAATGTGAGGTGGTCTGGAAAGGTGCATGACATGCACATCTTTAGGAACTTAGGTCTGTTCCAGAAGATGCAGACGGGCACTTTCTTTCCTGACCATAAAATAAATATTGGTGATGTTGAAATGGCAATAGTGATCCTGGGTGATCCTGCCTACCCATTGCTCCCCTTGGCTAATGAAGCCCTACACTGGGCACCAGTAGGGAAGGAGTGTTTTAATAATAGGCTCAGCAAGTGCAGAATGGTGGTGGAATGTGCATTGGACCTTTAAAAGCTCGCTGGGGAAGTCTGCTCACTAGGTTACACCTCAGTGAAAAAACCATCCCAATAGTTATCTCTGCCTGCTGTGTGCTCAATAATGTCTGTGAGACAAAGGGGAGAAGTTCCCATTGGGTTGGGTTCTGGAGGCAGATAGGCTGGCCACAAATTTTGAGCAGCCAGATACCAGTGCAATGCTGAGAGCCAATCGTGGAGCACTGTGCTTCAGGGAAGCATTGAAAAACTACTTTTGCAACAAGACACAACAGTAATGTGCATTGCTTATCTGTGCTGTGCTTTCACTTCACATCCCCTACCCATTCCCCACCAAACCAGTTCCCATCTCCCCCTCACCCACCGTTCCAGGCCCCGCTTTTTTCTCCCACCCTTTATTCCATTCTTATCCATAAACAAACAGTAATGAAATGTAAACCAGTACGTTTTCCCCCACAACCTTCCCCCTCTGATCCATTCCCTCCTCCCCACTTCCTCCTCCCTTTACTCCCTTTTTATCAATCAATAAATAAAGAGCACTGAATTGGAAATCAGTACTTTCTTTACTGGTGATCCTTCACATGGGGGAAAATGGAATAGAATGGAATTTTCCACATGCATTTTGTGGGGCCAGGAGTACACAGCCCTTTTGGCTGTGCACACTGAAAAGAATCACACATCCCCACTCCATAAAAGGGCTGTCACCTCTTTCTGCTCACCTCAACCGGTGAGGAATGCAGCACATACTGCACCCTGCTCAACCTCCTCTTAGATCGCTTAGAGTTAACTCAGAGTTTTGCAGGAGCTGCAGATGGAGTCTGTCTTGCCACTGAGCTTCCTGAAGTTCAACCAGACACCTCAGAATGTCTGACTAATCTCACATTATACACAGCATCTCTTCCTGTGTTGAATGCTCATGCTCTTGTGCTGCCTTCCTGTTGTCCATGTCCATATTCAGTTTGTCAGATAATGAAATCCTCCACGCTCTTAGCTCTGTGTCAGCAGCCGTGGAGGTGTTCATTAGCTCATTAAACATGGCATCCAGGGTTTTTTCCCCCCGCTTTCTTATCTTTAACAGGCGCTCCGCAGGAGTTTGAGACGGTGACTGTTGAAGGCCATGTTTTCCACTGTGAAGAAAGCAAAGCACAAGGTACACATTGTTAACTCATCCCATGGATGAAAAGCAATGTTACAATGTAAAAATAAGTCCCCTGAACATTCCCAAGGGAAGGCTACAACTGCATTCCATTGTCTGACTATTGGAGGGGTCAGAGTGCCGTTCCAGCCATGGTAAGCAAGTGTTAGTGAAATCCCCAGGGTCCATGCTGCACATGGCCATGATCCCTAGAGCAGCATGGATGTGGGGCTCCCAATTGTTCAGGCTTTTAATGGGTGGAAGAAAGGTTGAGGGGTGGGTATGGTTTAACTGTCTCTGGAGTAAAAAAATGGGAACCCATTTGCCCAGTGGCCATACAACAATGTCCTGCTTAAGAACTTGTGGTGTGCTGAACCAAGAAATCACTCCTGGCTATGCAATAACACACACTTGAAAAAATTTTATTGGTCGGTTACTGTAAATGTGTGCCATCTTCCCTAGGTAACCTTGAGTGATATCAGCCTGCTGAGGATCACAGGGGTGGAAAGGGAGGATTTCCTGCAACCATCTGGCTAAAGGTCTGGCCCTTATGCTGCTATGCTGTGTTCCACGATGATGCGTGCATAGTTAATAACGGAGTGGCAGGGGAAAGTGTTCTATCGCGGTTGAAGAAATAAGGCTGCCCTCCCAAGAAACCTTCTCCAAAGGATTGCAGAGTACCTGCCTGAAAGTTTCCTGGAGATATGCACGGAAGATTCTCTGAGCATCTCTGTGCACAAAAATAATCTTTTCCGGGATGAACCCAGTGCTTAAGCCCACCAAGTACGAGGAAGCACAGCCCCACCGCCACACACACCTCTTTTTCCCGCTGGTACAAGATTCTGGACAGGGGATATAACCAAAGACATGCAAGTTGCAGAACATACTCAGCAAATGTGCCTTCCTCAGCAACCCGATCAGTCACGGTTTCCTGCATCTGGGTGGGCTACTTCCGTGTTGCAAACAGGTCCTGGCTTTCAGGGAGAAGGGATACCACACTCTCCTGTTTCCTGTTCTTCTCATCCTCCTCCTCCTCCTCCTCGTCCACAGGCTTGTCCTCATTCATCCTGGACTCGGATTCCCCAGAGGTATCAACACTACGTGGTGGTATAGTGGTGGGGTCTCTGCCGAGAATAGCATGTAGCTCCTCGTAAAAGTGGCATGTTTTGGGCGAGGATCTTGAATGGCTGTTAGTTTCCCTAGTTTTTTGATAAGCCTGCCTCAGCTCTTTGATCTTAACACGTCACTGCTGTGCTTCCCTGTTGTGCCCCTTCCCCAACATGCCGTGAGATATCTTCTCATAGATATCCAATTTTCTTTTGCTGGCTCGGAGCTGAGCCAGAACAGACTCTTCGCCCCACAGACAGATGAGATCCAAGACCTAAGGTTGGCTCCATGCTGGAGCGCGTTTGGGGAGTGCAGTAGCCATAATCAGCTGTGCTGGCAAGCTCTCTCCATGCTGACCAAACATGAAATGGGAATTTAACATTTCCAAGGGCTTGCAGGGAGGAGCTATTTCCTGCTTATGTGGCCAAAGTGCAACAGAGTGCGAATGTGCAGAACGGTCAGAACAGAGCATTATGGGAGGCAATGATATCGATTTATATTGCGCTCTGCCTACACTGACGTTCATTCGACCCACAGAATTCGACTTCAGCACTATGCCACTTGCAGAGGTGGTTTTATTAAGTTAAATTTCACCGCAATTTAGGTAGGCAGAACTGACGTGCCAGTGGAGATGCATACTTTAGGGGGTTGACGTAAGTGGCATTACATCAACCTCCATTGGCAGTGTAGACCAGGCCAAAGATATTTTTAACTGCCAGTTTTTCAAACAAACAATCTAGGACTTGGAAGTCGATCTGTATTTTTCTGGCTTGTGCATCACTGTCAGTGACAAAGATGCTGTGGGCCAAATTCTGATCTCCGTTACACCTATGTTGCCTGTTCCAAATGTAGAATTGATGCAGACTTCCAAATGTAGAGTAGATAGAACTGCACTCAGCTCAGTAGCAGCCACTTACATAAGATCTGAATTACATCCACTGTCTTCAAATTAGGTTTTGATTAGAACTAGGCAACATTTTTTGACCATAACATTTTTTGGAAAAAAATGCAGATTTGGGTTGACCGGAACATTTTGCTAATTCATGTTAAGTTCACCAAATTATTTTGGTTGAAGAAAAAAACATTCAGAAAAAAATGAACTCTCTCAAAAATATCGAAATAAATCAAAACTTTTTCATTCAAAATAACTTTTTCTTTGGAAATTTCCTTAAATGGTATTTATTTTTTTAACCTAAAAAAATCCAACTCAAAATAAAAAAGAAATGTTTCATTTTGCATCAAATAAAATGTTTCAACTGACCCAAAATGAATTTTTAAAAAAACTTCTCAGTTCGTCTCCAAACAATCTCCCCCTCTCCCCCGATTTTTCAGAACTGCCAGAGAACTGAAAAATCAATTACTTGCACAGGTCTACTTTTCACTTACACATACATGTGCAACTCCATTTTCAATGGAATCCAGTGAAAAGAACTGCTTACTGAGGACTTGTCTATACTAAGAAGTTAGGTAGGTGTAACTACTTTGCTCGGAGTGTGAAAAATCTACACCTCTGAGCAATGCAATTAAGCCAACTTAATCTCCAGTGTAGATAGCACTAGGTTGACGGAGAGATGGAGTACCTATGTCGACTGGAGAACACTTACCATAAGCATAAGTAGTGTTTTCACTGAAGCACTACTGTGGCGCAGCTGCACTGCTGCAGCATATTAAGTGCAAGAAGCCCTAAGTTTCAATTGTGGTGCCAAATTCTGCCCTCATTGTTGCCCTCAGTTAACCTTGTAAAGAATGGTACTGTAGTAAGAATTTAGGGCCAGATTCCCTAAGGGGTTCCAGGTAGGTGAGTCCTGTGCCTGTGTGTGGAGCTCCTTTACATAAATAAATGATTTCTTAACTGATCTGGTCTCTGGCTATTTCTTTTAAGGGTAGTATCTGCTTACGTTAGAGACAAAAATAAATATTAACTTTTGCTCCTGCCAACTCTAAAGAGCAACCACGGCCATGGGCTAGTGAACTGAATTCTATTTCTTCTCAGGTATCTTCAACTATAATTTGAATACAAATTACAGGGTCCAGTCGGACAAACACATGCTTAACTTTACACATGTGAGTTTACACACGTGAACAGGGATTATGAGTCATATTAAGCCTGTTATGTTATATTAAGCAAGGACATAATGCATTATGTTAAGCATATGCATAAGTGCATATTGAAACAAATCCGCAAATCCTATGAAATAATAAAAATGAATTGAAAGGCTTCTTGAATTTTGAAATAGCATTATTTATTTTAAAGGTCATTCTGCAATTTACCTATAAAATCATTAAATGTTCTTCTATCCAAAAAATTAACTTTCATAATCTCAGCTGTCAGCAAATAGAAGATCTCAAAGCATTGTTGTTAAGGGCTCTTTTCAACAGAGACTCTGCTCCCTTCCCTTCAAAACAAGAAAGCATCTGGGTTTCTGAGGTGTCGAACTTCCAAAGCCTACTTCCAATTTGGCAGCTATTGTTTTTTTTAAACACACAAAACTCAACATTGCTTCTCTTCCTCCGCTCACGTACAAGTTGAAAATACTATACCTCTCCCAGTAATTAGACTTATATCTGAGGTTTTGACCATTGTGGTCACTAACGATCCCATGCACTTTTCGGAAGGGAAGGGGCATTAACTGTGGTTCCCTGAACAAATTCCAAGTCAGATAATCACATTCTGCCTGCCTAGAAATCTCCCATTTTGTTTCAACTGGAGACATTATTCTTCTCTTACCCTTTTATTGAAATTATAATGGAGTGTCAGTAGTATAGAATGATTGCTATGTTCTACCTGAATGCCCTTTGCTTCACTAAATATGAAAACTTTGCTACCATAGCACAATAAAGTGAATAAGTGTCAGAAATATATTTGCCATAAACTTAAGAAATAGCAAACAATCAAGCAAAAGTATTTCATAAACCAGGCCATTAAACTTTACATAAGATTAGGATGTAGTGCCATATGTAGCCAAAGGGAGTGGAAATATTGATAGCCTATGTTTCACACATAATGTATCTCTCAACTGTATCAATCAATGCAAGACTAACATTCAAAAAGGTCAGAACAACAAATACTAAAAGCAGGCATGTCCTAGGTAAATAAGAAAACCACACATTTGAGTGATTTCAGATTTTGAAGTGTGCACACTAAAAGCACTTCCTGTGACATTGGCCTCAGGAGAGCCACGCTGAGATAGCTTAAACAGGGCACAACTGCAAAGAATGGGGCAGGCAGACTCCCAATACTGGTGGTTTTTCTTCCATAAGATATATCAAGCCAGCAACAAACAACTTCTGATCCCCTCACTGGTTATTCAGAAAACAAAAACACAGTTCCCTTAAAGCCATCCAGCCCTTTGGCTAGCACCCAGACAGCCAAGTCAAATATGATGGGGGATTACTGAAAATCTTTGTCTATCATATGTAAAAAAGTTCTACCAATATCAAAGGATTGGACACATTACCAACCATGTCAATGAATATTTCAGATCTTACCAAACACACGCTGAAAGCCAATGCTTATTAATTAAACTAAAATTTATTTTAAAAGAGAGAGTGTATTGGTTAAAAGATCATATATATGCAGATGAGAATAAAAGTTTGTAAGATGGTTTCAAAGTAGAAAAGATAACTGAGTTGCAAGATTCTTAATTTGCAGAAGTCTCTGGAAATTACCCACACAACTTGAGAGGCATCAGTCCTTGTTTAAAGCTTCCTCATTAGAAATCCAGTCCAGAAAAGTGAAACAGAAGATGAAAAGAAAATGGAGACGTTTTCATGGCCTTAAAGGTCCTCTGACATGTGGGTGGATGCTCTTTGTTTCAGCTTGTGAAAATTTACAGAAACAAGATGGAGGCCAGGGTCACATGAGAAAGTCACATGTCCTTGCATGCTTTGTTGAGTCATAGGAGCAGCCATTACATATTAATTGGCTAAAGCGTCCATAGGAAGGCTTACCAGGTGAGAACGAACTCCATTTATGGCCCATTGTAAAAACTAAGTATCCCTTTAATGGGCCATCAACTGGCACTGTTCATTCACAAAATAGCTAGACTGGATAGAAAGAAGTGTTATCCCAGGAACAAAACACATTTGAAATCCAGCTGGAAAGTCATATTTATAACTTCAGATACAAAGATGATACATGCATATAAACAGGATAATCATACTCAGCAAATCATAACTTTTCCATTGATACTTTACATGACATACTTTGTATAAGATTTGTTGCAATTATATAACAGTGGTAGCAACAATGATATGCATGGTCAGATTTTAATCATACCATGTTATATTTTAATCATACAGCGTCACACTCCCCATTTAGCATCACACAGTTGTTTTCTGTTATTTGTCTCTTAGTTCCTTAATGGAAGACAACAAAAGATCAGGAGGCTCAGAAAGAACTTCAGTGGTAAAACTTAGAAAGATTTAAGCAACACAGCTTCCCAGATACACTCAAAAAGATATTTAACAGGACCTGTCATAATCCATATGTTGTCCTCAAAAATAAGAATAAAACCAGCTGCCTTACAATAAATCCTAACTACAGTATGAGTTAATTTTAAACTGATGTTACGTTCAGTCAGTTTTCATTTAAACTGCCAGGGGATATCTTTGCCAGAGTATGTTTGCATTTGTAAAAACAGATAAGGAACCATAACATGTTTTTACTTTCCTCCAGCTAAACATTACTTTTTAACATAGAGCTTTTCATAGTAGAACAAGTATTCAAGTGAAGAAAGACTTAACAGTCATTGCCATACTGTGGTCAATTTCTACGATACCTTACTTTTGGCCTCTGTCATAGGTCCCCGTGGGACAGTTTACAGCAGAGATGGTAAATGGTGCATGATGCCAATTCTGCTGGCATACACCCTGAATCAACTTCCTGATTATGTGGAGGCAGGGGTAGTCAATGTGACTAAGCACTTAATGTGATGCCAGCTGATTGGAACCATAAATGTCAACGAAGCAAAGAAAGCAGCAGGCAGGGCTGTGTTTATGCATTTTGTTTCTTATTCCTTTAGATTGATAGAATTGCCTATGCAGAGCTCCAGGCGAGTCATACATTTCAAAATACCATTTCATGCAAATAATTGAAAAATAACAAGAATCCATCTTAAAGCCACCAGCATCCACGTAACAAAATAAAGCAGCTGGCTGACAATCCACTAACACCCATTGCTCCAACAATCCCATTCACTCCCTACCTCTCATCTGACCCCACATGCCTGAGAAAGGAAGTGGGTCTGGTAGCGTGTCTGAAAAATCAAGGAGGAAGAGGAATGAAATCAAAATCTGAAGGTCCTTGGCAGAAAAAGTCCTTAGAGCACCCCAGGTCAGGTGCCTTCAGTGACTGCAACTATGGCACCGCCACATGGGAAGAGAAGCATGCCCGCAGGCATGAAGGTTCCAGGCCATGGCTTGCCCATCCTGGAAGTACAGATGTCATGAAAGTTGGTCAAATACTGTTGTTTCTCCTGATAGCCAGGCCATTAGTTTCTATAAAGACTGGTTCTTCTCTGTGATCATCATCCACTTGCAGCTGTCTTCCCCACTGAATTTGTAGCAAGGTTCATAAAGTTTGTCTTAGCAGCCATGCTTTTGCCTGAGTAGTTTAGGGTGGTCCTAAGAAGTAATAATGAAATTAAATTAAGCAAAGGTATGGGTGGCGGGTATGATAGGCTAAGCCTCTCCTGACACAGCTGCCGTTGACCTGCCACCAGACGCCTGGGCTATGGTGGCCCTGCCTCTTACCGTCCCGTTCTCATGGGCGGTGTGTTATGGAGTCTGGGGGGCCTGGCCATGGCAGGGATCAGAGCTCCTCTGGGTGTTGGTTGGGGCTCGGGACTTCTCTGGGGGCCAGGGTTTGGGGGCCTAGGGCTGGGCGCTGGGGCTCGGGGCTGCCCTGACAGCCTAGCCAGTGAGATTGGGGGGAGGGGAGGCGGAAGGGGAAAAGTGGGGGTGGGGTCTCGGGCGGAAGGTCCCTGGCAGGACAGGGTCTCGGGTGCAAGTGGCGGAGCAGTGGTCTAGCTTCCCCTGAGGGGAAGGTGCACGCTCCATTCATGAGCAAACGAGTATTAAGAAAGGCTGAATAGTAGGAAATAAGCAGCAAGATCTATGGAACTATGAAAGAGAAGACCCATAGCTGAAATTCTTTAAAACAACATTGGACAAAACACTGTAGAATATACTTCAGGGGAAAGGAGATGGATACATTTTATTGGTCTAATTGCAAATCTTCTCCTTCTAAGTCTGAGTTTGACTTGAACTCAGATGTTAATAGTTTTGAGTTCTCCTTAGGAGAAACTTGTGGGGAAGAGAATGGGGAGGGAAAAGGGCAAAAAGAGATTAAATACACAAGAAAAGCAGAGCATACAATGGAGTAGAATGGAAAAACAACTACAGAAAAGGGACCAGAAGAGGAGGGAGGAAAAAAACGTAATGAAACACTGCAGAAAGTATATTTCCTTACACAGCCATCCACTTCTAACATCATACCTTTTATTTTGGGAGTGGGAGGAAGGGAAGAGGCAAAAAGGGAGGTCATGGACAGGATATTAACTAGGTAAATACAAAAGAAAACCTGAATTGCCTTTTAAAATGGGTTTAAGGGATAGGAAAAGATGGTCATACTACTTTGTGAAGCCCTGTGAGCACAAAAAATAATTTGCTAAGTTTTCCCATCCCTACTAGGGACTATCATAGACTCCTATCGTACCTATAAAATATTTTCCATTTCTAAGGCCTAATCATTCAAACAGTTTTACACATGCTTAACTTTAAGCATGTGAGTAGTCCCATGCGGGCCATATTTCTGTGTTTCAGCGCTGTGTTGATATAATGTCTGTTTAGTTTCCTGTTCAGAGTTCAATTATATGTAAAAGTGGACATGTGCACTGATGCTTTAATGTTCTCTGTGTGGCTTAGAAACTATTAAAATGTGTCTCATCAAAGCCTCAAGAATAAATCCTATCAGTATCTTCAATATTGGAGCAATGATACTGTGTGCCCAGGCTGAATGTAAGCACCTTTATTTTAAAATATTTTAAAAGCAACTAAAACACAGAAAAGTACTGCCACTTTAAGACCCATACTTAAGGCGTTCTTCAATTGTTGTTCTCAAAGTACCAGAAACAAACCCTTGTTTCAGCAACTGTGTGGGCTGAGAGCCCAAGAGGAAGTGTCCTGATCGTCCTCTGATTCCCAACTCTCCCTCCCCCTCATCACGGTCCTGCAGTTCTACATGCCTCATCCCTCTGGGAAGTAGCTGGATACAGATGATTAGCATCCCTTGGGGGGAGCATCTGAAGACTCACCCATCCCTGTTAATCAAATGCAGAGACATTTGGCTATTTGGAGGATTTCCCTGCTGGCATATGAATTGTCTCAGTATGATAGGAGAAATAAATCTATTTTTATACAGTAAATGTTGTACTTGCATGGTTAGTACTTATGCGAATGAAAACTTTTGGGCCAAGTTCAACAGTAGAAGTCACGCAGACAAACCTGGCACTTGAGATCTTGACAAATGAGATATCTTCATGACTCCTGGAAGCTAAAGGGTTCATCCTCCCTGCTCTGTAGAATATTTCTCAGTCCATGACTCACTCGCTCACTCTAATGATTTGCATTGCTAGGTGTGATATATGTTGCCAAAATGTAAAAATCAGGGCCTAGCTTTATTAGAAATAAGCAAAAGGAAACAGGAAAAAGAAGTTAAAAGCAAATAAGAACCCACAGCCTTTATTTAAATAGAAAAACGTTTACTGCCAGGCCAGGTTCTTAGAATTTTAGTTTTGTGTTCTAAACATGAAAATACACTATTAACAGATTCATTTATTATAATATCTCAGGGAACTATACATTACAAATTTTATGCAATGATATGCAATTTTTAAAAATGGAAAGCAGTCTTAATGAGGTGTAAATAAACGGAGATTATAATTTTATCTGGGTGCATGAATGATTTTTCTGAGACTTGAAAATTTTTGTTTGGCAGCTTGTTGATGGGGTTAGTTTATAAAGAATGGCATAAATAATAGTAATAATACATACTTTCTGTGCTGATGGCATATTCCATTTGAAGTTCTCAAAGCACTTTACAAATGTTAACTAATCCTTGTGGCATTCCTGTGATATGGGGAAGTATTCTTATGCACTTTGACAAATTGGAAAATGGAGGCAGAGAGCAGTTAGATGATTTGGCCAAGTTCACAGAGGAAGTCAGTGATAGGGCTGGAAACAGAGCTCAGGTTTCCTGGCTCCTTGTTCCATGTCTTAACCATAAGACTATCTTTCCTTCCTTCATATAATGCATATTACTATTCTATGATTTATTGGGTGTTAACAGTATACTTGATACTGTACACACAAAAGGAAAGACAGTTCCTGCTAGAGTAAGTTTCTTTCTACTACAGTTGTAGACAAAAAAATCCAAGTGCCAATCTGAGTTTTAGCTGAAGTGGGAGACATAGATTCCAAAGCCAGAAGGGACCATTATGATCATCTAATCTGACCTCCTGTGTAATACAGGCCGCAGAACTTCACCAAACTAATTCCCATACCAGATCTTTTAGAAAAACATCCAATCTTGATTTCAATGTTGTCAGTGATGGAGAATCCACCACAAACCTTGGTAAAATGTTCCAATAGTTGTTCATTACTCTTACTGTTAAAAATGTATACCTTATTTCCCATCTGAATTTGTCTAGCTTCAACTTCCAGCCATTGGATTATGTTATACCTTTTACTGCTAGATTGATGATCCCATTATTATTTTTGTTCCCAATGTAGGGGAACTTACAGACTGTAAATCAAGTCACCCCTTACCCTTGTCTTTGTTAGACTCAGGGATCTTAATCTATTTAGTTTATCAGTATAAAGCATGTTTTCCAATCCTTTAATCATTCTCATGGCTCTTCTTTGAACCCTCTCCAATTTATCAGCATCCTTCTTGAATTGTTGGCACCAAAACTGGACCAAGTATTCCAGCAGCCATCTCACCAGTGCAAATATAGAGGTAAAATAACCTCTCTACTCCTGCTAGAGATTCCCCTGTTTATGCATCCCAGGATCGCATTAGCTCTTTTGGCTACATTGTCACACTGGGAGCTCACGTTCAGCTGATAATCCATCATGAGATTCCCCCAATCTTTTTCAGAGTCACCGCTTCCCAGGATAGAATTTCATCTCTAGTATAAGTATGGCCTACATTCTTTATTCCGACCTGCAGAGATGACTGGTAACTGCTGATCGTGTGTCTGGGGGGCTCTTTTGGCACTTCCCTGCGTTCTAGCTGGCAGAGAGCTGTGCTACCAGCCTAGTCTCGCTTTCCAGCTCTGGGCGCCACCTAATGAGGCTCAGTGGCTCCAGTTGCTTGTGCCTTTCCCTCCCACATACATCTCTTCAGCCACGTTCAGACCGACTCCCACCCTGGGAGAAATCTGGGGGGGCATGTGATCCTGTGTGGGCCCCCCCACATGTCCCCTATGCCTATCTGTATACATATACGTTTGGCCATATTAAAATACATATTGTTTGCTTGCACCCAGATTACTAAGTGATCTAGATCTAGTGATCTTCAGAACAAATCTCTCAACCTGTCTGTGCAGTGATATTCAGAGCCAAACGCTCCCAAAGGGCAAGGATGTTTGGCTCCAGACTTTGCTTCGAACTATTAAGAGGTAAGAGTCAGCTACAAAGGTCAGGTCTAGAGTTCACGTTCCCCCAAAATCAAGGGTGTTTGGATCTGGGGTTTAGATCAAGCTACACAAACAGTACAATGTACACGGGCCAGGGACTGCCCTGTTTTGTGAGTCACTGCGTACATGCAAGAGCTCATCTAGCTACCACCTCTCCTGATAGCAGCACCCACCCATTCACCGACTGGCACATGGCAGTGCTATTAGCAGAGGCTTGGTTGGCATATAATGTGTGTAGAGAACCCTTGGATGTACAGGGTCTTATGAGACTGCATAAGTCTAAAACCACCGTTAATTAATTTAACAAAACTGGTTTCTATTTTAATCATTAAGGTACTGTATGTACATACAAGATGTAGCCGTATAAAGAAATGTGTGGTGGTTTACGGAGCCAGCCCCCATGAAAATGGAAACTTGTCCTTGAAAATTCAAATGAAAATGTTTATGAGGAAGCTAGTAAGGTAGAATAAATCCCTCTAATTGAGTAACCTAATCTTTCAAACAATCTCGTTGAATACCATTCTATTTACTTTGGATTCAGAGGAAAAAAGGAGTTCAAGTCCTGATGGGCTTTAGGTTTCCCACTAAACTAGCTACACTGAAGGACTGGGGGAGAGTCTGAGGTGGTATTTACTGAGTACAAATATTTGTTAACAAAGCATGAAAAGACAACTACTCAGTAACTGAGGCAACTAATCATCCGCTCATGGCTGGAATTCATGTGGAAATAATTCAAAGCACACACTTTTCACTCACGAAGATAATGTAAGATGAAGTTTACATGGCTAGAAAATTCTTCAAATTATCAGGCATTTTAAAGAAAGCCAGTGGTCATTATAGGACATCAGATAAAGAGACAGTACAGACCAAAGTCTCCCGAGCTCTTGCAACTGTGAAAAATATCCTGTAGGTACCTTCAACTGATTCTAATGGATGGACTCTGTTTAGTACTCTAAAGGAAGAGAACTTCATAAAACCCTCTCTGGGCAGTGTAACCCCAGGGACTAGAGTAAAACTCCTTCTTTAAAAATCGAAGCCCATGCATACACCAAGATGTTCTTAGCATTCATTTAAAAAACAAAACAACATTTTGCCAGCATTTCTGTAAGCTGGGAATTCACACCGCCCAGCCTCAGGTTGTGGAACAGCTGTTCCATGGCCTCTTCTGCAGCCTTGGGGCTCCAGTGACTGCTAAAACACAACTCCTTCATGGGGATTAGGGAGGGAGAGCCACAAACCCACACACTGCATTCCCTGCTTCACCCCACCCCAATGCTCCTGCAACCCCTGAACCACACCAAGTAGGAGGCGTTCATCTCTGCACAGTTCCCTAATTCTTGTTTCACTTTGCATAGCATAACCACATCATTTCCACTGCCCGGACACCCTCTGCACTCTCAGAGGAGGGAGTAAAATATGCATATCATCCAGTTGTGAGAAGAGACCATACAGCACATTCTTTCATGTTATAAGAGTGAGGTAGGTAGCTTTCACGAATGTCTTGTGGTTGAAATTATTAGAAAGGGAGAAGGTAAATAACAGAATCTTCATTTACTGATGTGAAACCCATGATTTCATTCTACTCTCATAGCACTGGTGTAAATCCGGAGTAACTCCATTTAATCAGTGATGCTACTCCAGATTTACATACAGAAGGACAGAATTTGGCTCAGCATGTTTAGCACTGATTGTTATCCACAGTTTAATTTTAAATGCATTAATACCATCAAGCTGTTTGCTTGACCACCCACTCTACAGAATGGAATTGAAGTGGTAGAATATTTCCTTGTCAAAAAATTGACACACATGCTTATTCAGATAAGTAATACATGTACTGTACAGTTTACGTTTCAGTGTTACTGCTCTTAAAAACACTAATATAAAAAAAGTATAAACAATATGACTAGAGTGATCCCTAGTTTACAATAAATATCTAGCATGCAGTTATAAGGATTAACTGACAATCTACTATTTGTTTAAAATGCCTGCCAACTATGTTTTAGTCTTCTTTGAAGGATCCAATATGCGTATAATATCTCCTGTTAAGTCTAGATGACTCTCTTAAATGGAAACTGCACACTACTGACCTGACCTCATCCAAAGTAGCTGTTTGGACTACTATAAATTTACTGCAGAACCGTTTACATTTCTTAGCTGTTCTTTATCTACTATGTTTACTGAATATGACAGGTTTAAGTAGATCTAAAGTGGATAATATTTTTAATTGTGTTGCTGCTACAATTGTAACTTTTCAGACTCCTCTTAGTTTCAAACACAGGAAGAAATGTAATATATAATTTAACTTACAGAATTAAGGCAGTCAGGCAACCATCTTACACCTAAGATATAATAAACTTTTCTACTACCAATTTTGAAAAACTAAACGGAGTACAAGATCATAGGGTCAGATTTTGTGCACAGCCTAGTACATGAAAGTCCAGCAGGAGCTAAGGGGAGTTGTGCGCATTAATCGGAAGCAAAAAATTGAACTCATAAATGACAATGTGTAGTAGAATCTCAAATATTTTACGAACACCAATCTTACAGATGACCAGTTATATGAATAACTTTTTCCTAATAGAAAAAAAATCATATAACAAAAGTGATGTCGATAAAGAACAAGAACAAGTCGACATTCATTATTCCGATGGGCATACGAATGGCATGATCTCCCTTTACAAAAGCTGTGTTGACTCTTCACCAACGAATCATGTTAATCTATGTGTCTGGTAATTCTGTTCTTTCCTATATTTTCAGCCAATTTGCCTGGTAGTGAAGCTAAGCTTACCAACCTGTAATTACCAGGATTGCCTTTGGAGTCTTTTTTAAAATTGGTGTCACATTAGCTATCCACCAGTCATCTGGTATAGAAGCTGATTTAAGTGATAGGTTACATACAACAGTTAGTATTTCTGCAGTTTCATATTTGAGTTCCTTCAGAACTCTTGGGTGAATGCCATCTGGTTTTGGTGACTTATTACTGTTTAATTTATCGATTTGTTCCAAAACCTCCTCTACTGATACCTCAATCTGGCACAGTTCCTGAGATTAAAAAGAATGGCTCAGGTGTGTGGGCATCTCCCTCACATCCCATGCAGTGAAGACCTATGCAAATAATTCATTTCTTATTTCCATGTGATGCTGACATACCAGGTGCCAGTTCATACTGAAACCCCAGGTCAATATATCAAAGCAATTGTTAAATGTATAAGAGTGTATTTGGTGTTTAAACTTCATGAAAACTAATGGGATGCTACTTGCATTGTTTTCCCTTATCTGTGTCCTCTGAAAATGTAATGACAAACATTTACATTGGGTATGCCCCTGTAACTAAATAACCCATCAAAAGAGCCATAAAACAAGAAAGAAGCATTGTGAAATGCAAATGAAGACCTTTAACAGAAATGTGCTAATTTCAAAGCACATGGTCATTGTGTGTGATGATGTGAGGTCAAAGACTCAAAATACATTCTTCAATCTCCATCATCAGAGGAAAAGCCCATGTGCATAGTGACACTGTCAGCTTGTTTTATGTGAGAAAAAGCTGTAAGTATGGATTTAACAAAAGATCCTTCATCTCTGGACTGTTTGGATTCTAACAGGGCAGGATAACTGAACGAGAAGACAGAGATCCCCATAGTTATTCTGGATAGCCCTGAGAGACTTTTGGGAAACTGGCGGATTCTGTATTTCTGCTACCCTTTAGAATGATAGACTGTGACTCACCTGTACATATATTTTATCTGCTTTAACCTCTCAATATTTCTCACTTCCTTTTCTTAGCTAATAAACCTTTAATTAGTTTACTATGGAATTGGCTACCAACATTGTCTTTGGTGTAAGTTCTAGAGTACCAATTGACCTGCAGTAAGTGACTGGTCTCTTGGGACTCAGAGAAACCTGATCTAGAGTGATCTAGACAAATTGGAGGATTGGGCCAAAAATATCTGATGAGGTTCAACAAGGTCAAGTACAGGGTCCTGCACTTAGGATGGAAGAATTCCATGCACTGCTACACAGACAATCCAGGAATTTTTTTGGAGAGCGTTGTGGACAACTTCCTGGTGCAAGTACTGGAGGAACCTACTAAGGGCTGTGCACCTCTTCACCTGCTGCTCACAAACAAGGAAGATTTGGTAGGGGAAGCAGAAGTGGGTGGTAACTGGGCAACAGTGACCATGAGATGATAGAGTTCAGGATCATGATAAAAGGAAGAAAGGAGAACAGCAGGATACGGACCCTAGACTTCAGAAAAGCAGACTTTGACTCCCTCAGGGAGATGGGCAGGATACCTTGAGAGGCTACTATGAGGAGAAATGAGTCCAAGAGAGCTGGCTGTATTTTAAAGGTACCTTACTGAGGGTGTAGGAACAAACCATCCCTATGTGCAGAAGGAATAGCAAATATGGTAGGTGACCAGCTTGGCTTAACAAAGAAGTTTTCAGTGACCTTAACCACAAAAAAGAAGTTTACAAGAAGTGGAAGCTTTGTCAGATGACTAGGGAGGAGTATAAAAATACTGCTTGAGCATGCAGGAGTGAAATCAGGAAGGCCAAAGCACAATTGGAGTTGCAGCTAGTAAGGGATGTAAAGGGTAACAAAAGGGTTTTTACAGGTATGTTGGCTACAAGAAGGTCAGGGAAAGTGTGTGCCTCTTACAGAATGGGGGAGGCAACCTAATGACAGAAGATGTGGAAAAAGCTGAAATACTCAGTGCTCCCAGACTATTGCACTGGATGGGGAAGAGGTGAGCAAACTTCAATGCTGAAAGTACAGGTTCAGGACTATTTAGAAAGGCTGGACATGCACAAGTCCATGGGGCTGGATGCAATGCATCCGAGGGTGCTGAGGGAGTTGGCTGATATGATTACAGAGCCGTTGGCCATTATCTTTGCAAAATCGTGGTGTCTGGGGGAGGTCCTGGATGACTGGAAAAAAGCAAATATAGTGCCCATCTTCAAAGAAGGGAAGAATAAGGATCCAGGGAACTACAGACCAGTTAGCCTCACCTTTGTCCCCAGAAAATCATGAAGCAGGTTCTCAAGGAATCCATTTTGAGGCACTTAGAAGAGAAGAAGGTGATCAGGAACAGTCAACATGGATTCACCAAGGGCAAGTTATGCCTGACCAACCTGATTGCCTTCTATGAAGAGGTGACTGGCTCTGTGGATGAGGGGAAAGCAGTGAATCTGATATACCTTGATTTCAGCAAAGCTTTTGATACAGTCTCCCACAATATTCTTATCAGCAAACTAAAGAAGTATGGGTCGGATGAATGGACTATAAGATGGATAGAAATCTGGCTAGATCATCAGGCTCAATGGGTAGTGATCAATGGCTCCATGTCTAGCTGGCAGCCGGTCACAAGTGGAATGCCTCAGTAGTCTCTGTTGGGGCCCGTTTTGTTCAATATCTTCATTAATGATGTGGATGATGGGGTGGATTGCACCATCTGCAAGTTTGGAGATGACACTAAGCTGGGGGGCAGTGGTAGATACGCTTGAGAGTGGGGATAGGATACAGAGTGACCCAGACAAATTGGAGAATTGGGTCAAAAAAAATCTGATGAAGTTCAACAAGAACAAGTGCAGAGTCCTCCACTTAGGACAGTAGAATCCCATGCACAGCTACAGAATTGAGACTGACGGGCTAGGCAGCAGTTGTGCAGAAAAGGACCTGGAGGGTACAGTGCACAAGAAGCTGGATATGAGTCAGCAGTGGGCCCTGGTTGCCAAGAAGGCTAATAGCATATTGGGCTGCATTAGTAGGAGCATGGTCAGTAGATCGAGGGAAGTGATTGTTCCCCTTTATTTGGCACTGGTGAGGCCACATTTGGAGTATTGTGTCCAGTTTTGGGTCTCCCACTACTGAAAAGATGTGGACAAATTGGAGAGAGTCCAGCGGAGGGCAACAAAAATGATTAGGGGGCTGGAGCACAAGACTTATGAGGAGAGGCTGAGGGAACAAGGTTTGTTTAGTCTGCAGAAGAGAAGAATGAGGGGGGATTAGATAGCAGCCTTTAACTACCTGAAAGGGGGTTCCAGGGAGGATGGAGCTAGGCTGTTCTCTTTAGTAGTAGGTGACAGAACTAGGAGCAGTGGTCTCAAGCTGCAGTGGGGGAGGTCTAGCTTGGATATTAGGAAAAGCTTTTTTATTAGGAGGGTGGTGAAGCACTGGAATGGGTTACCTAGAATGGTGGTGAAATTTCCATCCTTAGAGGTTTTTAAGGTGCAGCTTGCCAAAGCCCTGGCTGGGATGGTTTAGTTGGGGTTAGTTCTGCTTTGAGCAGGGGGTTGGACTAGATGACCTCCTGAGGTCCTTTCCAACCCTGATCTCCTATAATTCTATGATTTTTGGTTTAAGTGACCTTTTATCACAAAGTCTAGTTTGTCTGGATGGTAAAATAGACTGGAGAGTCCAATGGGACTGTCTGTGACTCCATGGTAAGACTGGTATAGTGATCCAGGAGTTCACGTTTGTTCCTGGGTTGGTGAAATCTAATTTTAGAACATAATGCCAGTTTGGGGTGTCTGTCCTGTGTTCTGACAGTCTGGCATTAGGTAGGCATTTACAGTTGTGAGCCACTCCAGCCAGCATGACACTCCACTTTGTCTTCTTTAAGTGTTCCTTCAGCACCTCCATCATCCAGTGGCCCCATTGATTGTTTGGCTGGCTTCCTGCTTCTGATGTACTTAAAAAAATTTACTGTTAGTTTTAGTGTATTTTGCTAGTTGTTCTTCAAATTCTTGTTTGGGCTGCCTAATTATATTTTTACACTTGGTTTGCCAGTTTATGTTCCTTTATATTTTCCTCAGTAGGATTTGATTTCCAATTTTTAAAGGATGCCTTTTTACCTCTAATTGCCTCTTCTACTCTGTTGTTTAGCCATGGTGGCATTTTTTTTGGTTCTCCTACTGTTTTATTTTATTTGGGATATACATTTAATTTGAGCACCTATTATGGTGTTTTTAAAATTTTTCCATGCAACTTGCAGGCATTTCACTCATGTGACTATTCTTTTTAATTTCAGTTTGACTAGCTTTCTCATTTCTGTGTAGTTCCCCTTTATGAATTTAAATGCTACTTTGGTGGGTTTCTTTGGTATTTCCCCCTACAAGGATGTTAAATTTAATTATATTATAGTCATTATTACTGAGTGGTTCATCTATATTTACCTCTTGGACCAGATCCTGTGCTCCACTTAGGAATAAATCAGAGGATTGCCTCTCTCCTTGTGGGTTCCAGGACTAGCTGCTCCAAATAGCAGTCATTAATAGTGTCTAGAAATTTTGTCTCTGCATCCCTTCTTGAGGTGATGTACCCAATCAATATGGGAATAGATGAGATCCCCCATCATTATTGGATTTTCTGTTTTCATTGCCTCTCCAATTTGAGCATTTCATAATCGCTGTTACCATCCTCATAAGGTGATCAGCAGTACATTCCTACTGTTATACTTGATTGCACATATGTATAGTAAATTATATAGATAATATACAGTACTTGGAGAAATAAAATGCCCATAAATCATTTTTTTCACAGAGTGAAAATAACGCCCCCTAGCATTCTGTTTATATAAATATTGTGTGTGTACACACACATACACACACACTTTTTATTTTTCCTGAAGTTCATTGCCAGCAGGATATAATACATTTAACTTTTTGTTTAAAATGCCCCACATTCTACCACAATTCTACCACACATTCTAACAATATTACAAAAATATTTTATTTGCGTTCTAATGAATAGTGGAAACTGTAACATGGCTCCGTAGTGAGGAAAATTCAGCTAAACAGTGGCTACCCCAAGAATGTAGATGTAGGAAGAACTACAAATATAGCTTTCTATACTGTATAATGATTTAGGATTTAAATATAGAGTATTATTTTCTTATGTAAAACTTTCTTTCTGAAGTGCTACCCCCACACACATCATAATCTTTAAAGTTGCACCCAATAATTTTTAAGAAGTCTCTGCTAGTAACAGAAAACTCAGTAATGAGTCTAAGCAACAGCATAAAAAACTGGAGGAACTCATTTAATATTCAGTATATATTTTCCTCAGTGTGCTTGTCACGTTGTCTGGTGTGGCTCACAACTGTGAGTGCATACCTTAGGGCAGACTATCAGAAAACAGGCCAGACACGCTAAACTGGTGAAATGTTCTATAGTTAGATTTCACCAAGACAGTAACAAATGGGAACTCTTGAATCACTATGTCAGTTTTACCATGGAGTCTTGGTCCATCCTCTTAGACTTTCCAGCCTATCTTGTCACCCAGAAAAACTGATCTTAGTGATACAAGGTTACTTAAACCTAAAATCACATCATGTCAGGTTTCTTCAAGTCCCAAGAAACTAGCGACTTACGCCAGATCAGTACATATTCCAGACTTTACACCACAGACATTGCTGACAGCCAATTTTATAGTAAATTGACTTAAGATTTATTAGCTAAAAAAAAAAGAGAGAAGCTAAAGTGGGTAAAATATAACAGCAGGTGAATCACAGTTTGTAACTCCAAATGGTGGCAGTGATGTAATAAACTGCCAGTTTCCCAAAAATCTTTCAGGGCCACCCAGAATTTTTAAAATATAAAGTGCCTTTCTCAAGCTCTGGGAGCATTTCCAAATGTTACAATGTACACTTTTAAAACAAAAACCCGCAAAACAAAAGTGACTTTCCAAATCCTGCCAAATATCCTACAAACACTTATGATCTTATCAGCAATTCATCCCTCCCACTCAGAAGGAATTACCAAGAGGCTGTTAGCACATAATTTAATATTATTTATTATTTGCATTACTATAATTCCTAGGAGCCTCATTGGACTAGTATCCCATTGTGCTGGGCATTGTACAAACACAGAGTAAAAACATGGTCCCAACCCAGGCATAAAGCATCTAAGCATAAAACAAGAGACAACAAATGGACAGGTTGATAAGGGAGAACAAGAAAACAACAAGACAATATTGGTCAGCATGATAAACATCATGGAAAAGGAGAGTTTTAAGGAGGGATTTGAAATTGGATAACAAGGTAGCTTTGTAGATGTTTGCAGGGATCTCTTCCCAAGCATGAGGGGAAACGTGAGAGAAAACACGAAGGTTCTTGTTTGAAAAGCTAACAAGTGGGTGATGGCATCTGGCATCATTGGTCAATTCGAGGTGGGAAATAATAGGTATGGTGGAGTTAGGCCATGAAGGGTCTTGAAAGTGAAGGCAAATAGTTCACATTTGATATGATAGGGAAGGGGAGTTAGTGGAGGGATTCTAAGAGAGGACTGAGATGGTCAAAGAAGCAAATGAAGAATATAAACTTTGCAGAAGAGTTCTGAATGGATATGATCAAGGTAACATTGCATTTGTCAAGGCCATAGAAAAGGATAATGCAATAACTGAGATGTGAGATGATGAGAGCTTGGACAAGGGTTTTAGATTGTAATTGAATTTGTGTTTGCTGATAAGATTACCAAGTAAAAGGCTGTAGAGAGAGAAGAGAAGGGGACCAAGGACAGAGTCCAGTGGACTCCCCTCCCCACACATCTGGAGGGGTGGGCGATGAAGAGGATGTACTGAAGGAATGGTTTATATAGAGAGCAGTAGATCTAGCCAAGGAATGAGCCAAAGAAGCCAAAGGAGAATAAATTTCAAGAAGAGCACGTCCAATGGTATCAAAAGCAGCTGACAGGTCAAGGAGGTTAGGATGGAGTACTGGTTCTGAGCTTTGGCTAGGAACAGGTCATTAGAGATTTTGACAAGAGCAGTTTCCATGGAGTGTAATGGACAGAAGCTGAATTGGAGCAGTTTTAGAATGGAATTGGAGGAAAGGAACACCAGCCAGTGATTTTAGACAGTGTTTTCAATGAGCTTAGAAATAAAAGGGAAAAGATAGCTATGGGACAGTAAATGGAGATGCAAGCAGGATCAAGGTTGGCATTTTTTTAAGATGGAAGAAACTAATGCATTCTTGTATTGTGAGGGGAAAGAACCAGAAAAGAGTGAGAAGTTAAACAGAAGAATAAGTGAGAGGATGAGAGTGGGGATAAAGGAGATCATGGAATAGGATGGGGTCACTGGGGTATGTGGAGGGGTAAAAGGAGGCTAGTAGATCTTTGTCTGTGACAGGGACAAGGAGGAGAGTATTGGAGGAGGAGAAGAGAAGGCAAGCCAAAGGGAGGGGGAAGGTCAGTTTTCTGTTGGAAGAAATCAGCACGATCCTGTGCAGCAAGAGAACTGGAGGCATGAGGAAGGGAAGGTTTGGGGAAGGAGCCAAAGGTGGCAAAAAGGCAGCTGGGAATGTGGGCATGGAATTCAATTAAGTCTGAAAAGTAGAGTTGTTTGGCTAGCACCATAGGAAAAATGAAGGAGAAAAGGACCAATTTGTAGTGGAAGAAGTCAGCCTAGTCAGTAGATAGATTTCTGCCAGGGACACTCTGCAGAACAACAGCAGGAGTGGAGGAAGTGGATGTTGACGGGTAAGCCAGAACTGGGAGTTGTTACGGTGAAACGTGTGATGGGATAGAGAGGCAAAAGAATCAGTGGTGGAGGAGAGTGAAGCATGGATAGAATCAATATCCATATTAATAGAAGAAAGGGAAGAGAGGGCAGGGAAGATGAGGCAGAGAGCAATGAAATTAATCAATGCTGTTGGACTGGAGGCTATGGAAAGGCCAAGTGACAGGGTGTGAGGAAGGGGATTGATGGGCGATGCCAAATGAGACCACTTGATATTCAGAGAGGGGGAACTCAAGCACTTTGGAGGACCTCAGCTTTCACGATATGATGCAGTCTGTTAAATAATTATGGCCCAACCCAATTTAAGGCTTTATAAATTAAACCAAATGCCTTAAATTGCACCCAGAAATAAACTGTGCAGATTATAGAGCAAGGCTGTCCTGTATTCCTAATAAGAAACAGCCCTCAACAAGTAGGCTGCTGTATTCTGCACCAGCTCTAGTTTCTGAGTGGTCTGAAGGTCTAGCCCCATGGTGAGCAAACTTCAGTAATCCAATGTAGTTACAAAGGGTAGACAAGGAAGTCATTAATGAGACATTGTAAAGTTTTGGAACACTGCACAAAAGTGCCAAAATTAACATTTTGCTGAGTATTTGATGTCATCCTGTTGGAGGAGGTGCTCATGAACTACCACTAAGCATTTAGGAGACTTGCTCCTGGACTACAGAAGCAATGGTGGCAGAGGTTCAGGACTCCATTACCCAGATTAGATAGGGTACAGGTCAGAGCTACAGCTATCCAGCGACAATGCCAGAACCAATAATAAACTTGAACTTAGAGACAAAGTGTTTGGTTTGACTTTCGGTTTTGGCTGTGTTTAGAGTGTAGCAGGGAAAGAAGGATCACAGCCAGGAAGGACCCTTCCATCCTCCACATTCTTACCCAAAGGAAGACTTTGAGTCCTTTTGGATTTCTGGGACACTGAAAAGTGTAATCTCAGCAGAAACCAGAAATCCAGGAGGCTGAGCAGAGTCACAGTCATGCTCCAAGAACCAGCCTAACTGCACCTTGGAATCCAGACCAGAGAACCACAAGGATGATTTTACCATCCTTGGTGTGGATACTTCGTAAGAACACCCTTGTTTATTTATTTTGCTATTTTGTTTTAAACTGGCCACAGATTTCAGCGGTGCACCACCCATCAAAGAATGAACTTAAACTCACTATTTGTCTGCACAGGTGCAGGAGGGAGCACAAGATGGTTTGTATGGGCTCTACATTAGGGAGGGGTAGAATTTATGTATTGTTGTTTTTCATCTTTTAGTATCCTGATCTGTTTTTCCATTGTCCCCTATCCTGAGTTCCCTAAACCTAATAGAGCCCTGGTTATTGTTTCATTACTCTAGGAATTATATCTATTTCATTTTTTTGTTCTGTGACTGACATTCTTCTGTAACAGATTGTGTGCTAAATATCTTCCCAAGTGACAAGTCCTCTGTGTTCTTTGCACTAGTAGGCGTTTCATTGGGTGGAGGCACCAGGTGCCCTTATAAGTGAACACAGGAGCCAAAACCCTGAGGAGAAAAGAGAGAAGGCCACACCTCCAGAGCGGGAGGAGTGGAGCGGAGAGCCATTTATAAAGAATAAATACTAAAGTCACACCTTTGTCAGATTTTCAAGAACCCTCGTAGTTTTACCAAAAAAAAAAAAAAAAAAAAAAAATCACAGAACTAATTTCAAGTGAGGAAATTGGAATAGAAACCATTGCTAGTGAAAGTTTAATTTTAAAATAAATTCTTTGTGTGTCATTTAGGTGTTATTCAGCTCTCACTCATGGTCACACCAGATTTTCCAGACAGTCTAGTGTAAAGACAAGGGGCCAGTTCCTCAGCTTTTGTCAATTGGTATATTGATTTTCACTGACTGAAGATGTGGCCTTTGGTACTTTGGTTGTATCATTCTAATAGCGTCAACCTGGGGCCAGATTTCAAAGTCAGTCATGTACAAATATTTACACATGCCTAATTTATACCTACAAATGCCAAATGTGCACATACAAATCAAGTATTTTCATATGTATTTGGCCTGTAAGGCAATGATATTTTGTAAGTGTTATTTGCATGCATGAGTTAAGCAAATATTTGTGCATGCTTAACATTAAAAATTTGGCTCCTCTTCTGCCTAAGCAGCTAGTTACAATAGGGCTCACTCAGCCACTGTATAAGATTATTAGAAGACTCACTGAAGGCCAATGCCTTAATTCTCTATCCATTCATAGTTTTACATTGATGCAACTCCATTGACTTCAGCAGAATAACTCCCAATTTGTGTGTGTGAAAGGAGAATCCAGGTATATGTTAAAAACGTTTCTCTTGTATTTCAAGATATGTCACCAACTGGATTGGAGAAACACCCCTGAATAAATATATGGACCAGTCTAGTAACAGTGTCAGTTAATGAGATTAAAAACCTTTGGATAGGCTTAGCTAGGAGTAAAATTGGGCAAATAACTGATTTTTAAGTTTGGTGGCAGTTCTGAAAAATTGAATATTGGTTTGGGTCAGACTGATTCTGCAACTTTTAGGAATTTCTGGTGAATCAAAAAGTCCATTTTGTGTCTGTTTCAGAGTGGAAGTTCAAACTGGGGGTCTCCCCCATTCCAGCTAAATGCCTTAACCATTGGGATAAGGATACTGGGGGCAGCAGCACCAGCACCGCCTCTACCTCTTCTGGCTGTTTTATATATGGCCAAAACTATTCATGCCAAATTTGTGAATAGTTTTGGGTGGCCCAAAGCTGCACTTTTGCTAGAATAAACTACTTATGTGAAAAATTGTCACCCCATTTTAGTTAAGAACAGTATCACATACCAGCATAGGGAGATGGAATCTATTGGCTTGATTCTGATCTCACTTTCACTGGTGTAAATCAGAAGTAAATTCAGTGAAGTCAGTGCAGGTACTTGGGTGGGAGAGCAGAATCTGGCCTAACACATTTTTTTCTTTAAACAGGCTTGGGGCAGCGATGTATGTTCATGTAGTTTTTAACTGCTACTGCCACAAAATGCAGCTATCACATATTATTTCTCTCTTTTCATTCACTCCATTTTCACAACACGAGATCTAAAGGACAGAGGGTTATATTACGTCTCACACCATTATGAATGACAAATTTGTAAATGATTGGGTGCAGAAATAGGAAAAACCTGAATATAAAGAAGTTAGATTTTTATCACATGTTATACTGTTAAGTGATTAGCTGAGAAAAAACTGTACCATGGAGCAAGTGATTTATGTTAATTTCCTATCCCTAAGAACGGGAATACATTATATTGAGGAAACTAGAAACTAGACATTTTGAACTGTTTAATGCAGTAAAAAATGATGGCTTGAATAGCTTGATTGTTCTTCTTTTTAAAGAAAAAGCAGCTATCAGAATGGGATACTTTTTCAATAGAATTTAAAATGTTTTCAGTTAACACTTAAGATTGGGTGGAGCATTAGGTTTATAGAGAAAACAAAGTCAAAATATACATAAAGCCACTGCAAAGCTTGCACTTGAATATTTTAAATATTAAAATCTGATTTGCCATTTTAAAAAAAAGAATGAAGTTCCCCTTTGAAAAATAAGCAAACGGAGGGTGTCATTTTTCTACAGTTATATAACTGAGATCACAAAAATCCATTTTTATCTCTAGAGAGTTCTGTTTTTTTAAGTTCTAGGCTCTATACATTATATAGTGTGTGTGCGTGTGTTGACATTATATATACATCTGGTGTTTGTGTAAAATAATTTACAAAAACACAGGGAGTATAACACGTAGTGTCAATATCTTAAAGCAGAATTTACTTGAGATAAAAATGGGCGGTCACAATTTTAGCTTTGGGTAGCATTATTTTAAAATTTGTAGGACCAGATTTTGACAGGATTTTACATGGCTGCACTAAGAGAGGCAAGTGTAAGAATCCCCTTCTTTGTGTCTCCTGAACAATTGTAGGCCTTGAGTTTAGGGAAGAGGTGGGTCCATGACTCTGCCAGTCTCTGCACTGGCCTGTGGAGCAAGGATGCAGTGTGGCAGGCACACCATCCTGAAGGAAAACATTAATTGGAAGACTGTTTTAAGCATCAAAGAAGATATGAAAAAGGACACAAAGTTGGAACTGGATGAAGGAGGCAAAGGGAGAAGTGAAGAGAGAAGCTTGTAGGAGTAAGATGATGTGTGGGAAGAGATGCATATGATGGTTATATTATGAAGGGAGGAGGTGAAGACAAAGTTTGAACTTGATGTGGAAGGAAAACAGACTAACAATACTTAGTACATTTTTAATGCTGAAGATAAAGTACTATGATCTTGGCTGTAACATCATTTTTGGATACATGGAAGGGAGAAGAAATGAGCAGAGCTGGGTGAATAAAAGCTGGGTGAATTTTTTAGATTCACTGGCAATTTTCAAAAGTTGAAAAAAAACAAAAGTTTTGAGTTGAACATAAAGATTTTGCCTGACCTAAAATAAAGCATTTTGAAAGTGCTTGAAATATAAACAAACATTTTAAAATAAAAAAATAAATAAAATTTTAAAAAGTCCCTGTGAATCAAAAAAACCAAAATGTTTCATTTAGAAAATGTCAAAACAAAACATTTCAATTTATTTGTGTGTGTGTGTGTGTGTGTGTACGTGTGTGTGGCTTTTTTAAAAAACTGAAACAATTGGCAAAATCAGTCCAAATTTGGTGTAGCTGCATTTGTATTTTTTGGTGAAAAAAAAGTTTCGGTAAAAAAAGTTTGCCCAGCTCTAGCAACGAGATCCAGAGAGACAGATGATTGTAGTCACGGGGTGGGAGGATGGGAAAGGTATACATGCATATACACGCTCTGAACCTGTGCTGCCTGCTACCTAACACATTTTTGTGCTGTATGTCTTCTAGTCATTCCTATTTGCCACTCTTGTGCATACTGGCTTGCTGCTTGACCTTCCACTGCTGCCCAGCATTTGGCCATTTCCATTGGATGCAGTTGATGTTCCATGTTCACTCACAACTTCCAGCCTGTCTCTCTCTCGCTATTGTTACGAACATCCAGAAAAATCCCCTAACAACAACAACAACAACAACAACAAAATGCTTTCATTTTCCTCCCTTTTTTGTCTGCTCTAATTATGCAACTCTGCCTTCAATCCCCTGCTAGAAATAGTTTTCCATAGAACATGATCTCTGATCAGCAATATCAACTAAAGAAGACTGGCTTATAATCCATGCCTAACAGACTCATCCACAAATACACTTGGATATCTGTTACATATTTACTAGTTTTTGTTTTAGAGATATGTCTGCAGGTGCCAAGTTCACGTGCTGTAGAAGGGTTATGAGGCACACTGAGGTTATCAGCAGGGAGATTGTTTATAAAGCTCCTTTCTTTAGATTTGAGAATAGAAGAGCCAAGCTCAGCCTTTCCAGATAATTGAATTGGTAGGACAGAGTCAGTGGAGGAAGTGAACATATTTTGGTACTCATGGTTTGTAGGTATTTTACTTCCAACTCCTCTCTAAACCATAACTAAAAGCATCTGAACATTAAAGATTCCGCAGCATCTTCAGAATCATCCGAAAGCCTCAGTAAAATAGCTGAACCTTGACTCAGTCCCTGAGGAGCTGTTACAAAACCATTTTGTGAAAGTAAAGTAGAATGTTGGGTGGGAAAAAGAATAACAGATTTTGTCACTCTCAAAATATGTTCAGATTCAACCTTCACTAACCCCATTGTGTAAAACATACTGGATATTATTAAGAGAAAGGTTGCAAGTGTAAATATACTTATTCTCAATGAAATCAACACCATCAAACTGATTTGTAACTATTCCCTTAATACTGCTATAAACTTTACTGCAGTGAAAACACTGGCTATACAGATTGCTTTCCTCTTCCTCAGGATGTGTTTCACCTTTGTGGCATTGCCACTATAAATCTCATGGTCCAACAACCCCTTGTCTGCAAGTGATTTCAAGCACTATCATAAAAATGAAACAGACAGACTTAATTTGAGTTCCAGACTTAAGGAAACTCAACTAAAATATTAGCATAATTTCTCTGAAGACGGAGGAAATTGTTAAAATGTGTGTATTAGAGAGTGTCTGCAATTCAATACAACTCTTAGCTGGCTCTTGGGTGCCACCCAGTGATTGATTTAACAGCAGGTTTATAATGGTGTCTGTGGTGCAGCACAGGCCATGTTAATAAGCAGCACTGATCACAGGAGACCAAAAAACAAAAATGTTAGGAAGTTCAGGGAGAGTCATGACATGTTAAATCTGAACATGTGAATAGTAAGCTTTATGTTTGATCTATTTAGAAGTTGGAAGATTTCTGTGCAGAGCAACACTCCTGTTTGTTTCATGGAGTAACTGTCTGACCACACAAGCACTTCAGATGTTTCTTCCTGTGAAGAAGTGATGTGAGTTTTCCATCCTTCAGTTTGTTGCATTGTTTTTTTCCCCTGTTGTTCAACTGTTATTTATTTACTCTGAGAGCTAGTGAGGCGTTTATTAACGTTTAATATCTGTGAGGCACTCACTAGTTACAATGACAATGGATGATGTGAAAATAAATAAGCAGAAAGATTACAAGGACAGACACACACACAGGCAATGACTGACTGGACGAGGCAGCATACATTCCTCCACCACAGAAAGATACAAAGTGTGTAGAAATAAAGTTATGTCTTTGGCTTCTTATGCAAACAGAGTACACAGATTTTGTGTTGATTATCTTCAAAGGAGTTGAAAAAAGATGGAAGAGAAAGAAGTGAGGGAACAATAAGGTCATAAAATGGGCATGAGGACACAGTGTAATGAAAATGCTGATGTTTAGGTGTATCACTGCTCCAGACAGAATATTTATATCAGCCCAGGCATAATGAGATCCACTGGTTAGAAGCTGAAACTAGATGACAAAAAGACTAGAAATAAAGTGAAAAATTTTAACAGACATGGTAATTAACCATTGAAACAACTTACCTAGGAATGTTGTGGATTCACTATGGCGTGAAGCCTTGATTTAAAGACTGGATGTCTTTTGCAAAAACTATGTTGTAGCTCAAACAGAAGTTACCGGCTTGATGGAGAAATGGTCCCTTAAGGCCTATGAATCTTTAAAACAGGACAAGACCTTTACTTTGATAATAATAATGAAAGCCATAAGTGAATAAAATCAGTAGTCACAGTTACAGTGCAAAAGTTTTTGACTCAATGTGTCATGTCAAGCTCAAACCATGGTGCAAAGGTCTTCATAGTAAGGATGCTAATTAGGGATGGGTGAACAAAAGCAGGAAATTAAGACCTCATCTTGCTCCCAAACTTAAGGTAGTTTCTAGATAGGAACCAAGGCCCAGCTCCTTAAAGGTGTTTAGGCTCCTAACTTCCACTGAAATCACTGGACGTTATGAGTCTATATCCATTGTGGATTGTGATGACTTGTGTATGTGTGTTGCCTCCCTGCTTCCTGCTCCCTGTTCCTCTTTGTTTCCAGATTCCTGTGCCACTACGATTCTAACACTTCAGGTCCCAAGCCCACCTGGCAGGATGTTGTGTTTTGGAATTGCTGTTCTGGAGTGTATCAGAGTGTAACAAGGATCTAGACTCAAATCTTTTGTGACGTTCTGAAATGTTTGATTTCTTTTTTTTAAAACCTCCAGTTGCCAGGTGGGTTTGGGTGCTGACATGTCAGTCAGAAGCTCACGGGAAAGTGTGTTCTCATGAGATTTCAAGCCAATTGGAGACGTATCAAAAATTCAAATAAGCATCAGACTTTTTAGATACTTCTCCAGACTGATCCCAGACTCAGAGCATTAAGTTGTATTCCTCACTTGTAATGATGGACACAACCAGCTTTGCTCTGTTCTTTCGGAATGGGTCAAATTCTTTAAGAAGAGTCCTTGGAGGGTGAGGGTGGAAATGTATTATGAGCTGTTCCTCCAAAAAAAAAAAAAAAAGTTAGTATACCCATACAAACTGGGAAGGGTGAAGGATCTGTGATATATTTCTTCATATTTCTTAGCCATATTTTCTTACATTTCTAAATGTTAGTTGATGAACTAAGACAAATAGACCAGATCCCTAATGCCTTGTTCTCACAGGCTACTATACCTTTGTGTATACTCTTTATAACTGGCATTGAAGTAGTGACAACAGGCTCCAGTCAGGTATTGGGGCCCTTTTGTGCTGTACACACACACGAAAAGATGGCCGCTGGGCCACCATTGCTCATACTTCACAGTTGAAGAACAACATGAGAGACAAAACGTGAATACAACCACCAGATGGTGGGGAAGCACCAAGTAATAGTGATATTGTTAGGATTTGTGTCAAAAAACAGTGGTGGCAGTGGTCACAGGTCGCATTTTAGTTATTTTACAGACAACTTTTGAGGATGAAATATAAGGCATTCAAAAAAGCTCAATACTCTTACCAAATCAAAATGACTGTCCCATGCCAATGTATTTTCCACCCATCTGGCTGTTGCTGTGACCTACGTAGGAACATTTTGAATCTGTAGAAGCTACCGAACTGATGAATTAATTAAGAATATGTGAACTTTAGGAAGAGGAAAAGATGATGGTCCTAGGTTAATATACTGTGCAACAGCACTTTACTGTGTATGGTGTATTAGTGTGCTTAGTTAAGGTTACTGAGATAGGAAACAACTTTGCTTGGGGATTTAGATACCCTCAGACTATGCAGTGCCATTCATTATAAATGCCTGTCTTTCTATAGCAAAATAAAATGATATATTGCATAAACTGGTTAGCTACCAGTGAGCTCCACGTTAGTACCCCTATTTTCCTCTCAAAGTAGAGAGAGTTTTTTAGTCAGATATATATTTAGACTATAAGGAATGAACAGGATTCTGTCAGCCTAATCTCATTACACTTGTAGTCATTACATTCAAAATGAGTTTCCTTTGCCTTAGTTTGGGTTGGATTCAAAACTAGTTCTCAGAGGAAAAGGGTCATTACATTAAAGCAGTAAGTTACTAAATTGAGCTTCCTATTATACTCGGGTATTTAAACTCATGTTTTCTTAAACTATGGAGGGATGAGATGAATAAGCCAGGTATTGTTCAGTGATTAGAGTCATACATGTCATTCAAATGAATGAAATAAGGATAGACAATCAAAGGAAATGTATAATATTTTAATTGAACTAGAAATGGACTGAAACCAAAACACCAAATGGACTAAAACCAGATGGACAGAAACCAATCCCCACACCTTGGGAAAATTCAGATCTAGGCCTAAACTCTGTGGCTCAGGCTCATCTCTAAATTGAATTAAACAAATACAAATATACAATAATCAATGTTCCTTTGGCCCTGATCCTGAAAACACACATGTAACTTTACGCATGTAAGTTCAATGACCCTATTCATGTGCATAAAGTTACTCATACACATAAATGTTTGCAGTATTGGAGACTCTGTTTGTGGATTTTAGATGGAGGGCCAAAATCCACAAGCAAAGGCTCCACTGCTGCAAATGCTACAAAAGTGAGTAACTTTATGCACATGAATAGTCTTATTGAATCACATGCGTATAGTTACTCATGTGTGGCCCCTTCTGAATTCCAGAAAGGAGCACAAGCCTCAAAACTGGAATATTAAGTCTCAGACCAATGTAGATTTTTTTCTTCTAAATTTGAAGCAAATCGGATGAAAGATTCCTGAGTTATGACACCCTAACATTAGGGACAATTAATTACATTCAGAAAGTCTAATATTTACTTTTGCTTCTTTGCACCACAGAGAGTAAAAAGTTTATTGGACTCCTACAGTCTAGCTCTAGTGTACAGGACAAAGATTAGTTCATTAAACTCTAGTTTTAAGAGTTGTGATCTTAAGTACCAACAGCAGACTGGCTCATCACCACATTCCCACCTGCACAAATGCTCCAACCATTGCCACTCCATAATTCATATTAATAGGATTGATAATAAAAAGGATAATATTAAAAGAATTTGTTTCACATTAATTAAAATACCTATTAGTTATTATTTTATTATTGCAAGTCACTGGGAAGATAAATTGGTATGATTATTCACAGGCTTAAAAGAGAAATCCTCTGCAGAAGAAGGTGGGATTTTTAAGGGCGCATGAGCACAAGTGATTTTGGACAGGTCATGCAGGAGTAGATTGTCCTTTTAGCACTGAGTTATGAATAAGCATCAGGGTACAGCAGCATTACCCTAGGAGGAGTACCAGAAGACATTGTGGTTCACAGTCACATTTCCTACCATGTTCCCTTTTTGCTCCACCCTATGGGCCTAGCTCGTTCTGGAAGGACAGTCCCATGAGTAGGCAAACGTCTAGAACTTGGGAGACACTGACTCAATTCCCTGTTCTGCCAGAGACTTCCTATGTGACCTTGGGCATGTCAACGAACTGCTCTGTGCTTCAGATCCCATCTGCAACATGGGAATAATAGTACAGCTATAATTCACAGGGGTGTTTTGGGGATAAATACTGCTATGTTGGGGGGCTGGGTAAATCTCCTTCAAGCTGGTGAGTGGTAATAGCTACCTTTCATTCAGTAGAAACCCAAAAAACAATCAAGCTTCTGTATGTAATGAGATAGCTGAAACAATAGGAACCCCCCCACCTTAAACACAGCTCACATACAAGGCAGGTTAGGAATCAAATCTATGTGAGCAGAGAGGTTTCATTGGGGGCTGACTGCAAATGCAGGGAGGGTTGGGCAGGGCCCCCACATGGGGGGGGAAAGGGTACACTTTATCCGGGGCCCAGAGGCCCTGGGGGGCCCAGCCCAGACTGCAACCCCCACTGCCATGAGGAAAAATTTTTTCATGGCTCATGAGATCATATGTATGGAATGAGGGATTGTGGTATGTGTGTGGGAGAAGGCCCGTGTTACAAGTTTGTACTGGGCCCAAAAAATTATGCTTAGGCGCTAGGGCTGGGTATTGTTTTGGTGGAGCTCTATGAGTGCGTGAAGAGAAGTGGCAGAAACACAAGAGAAACCACAGAAAGCAAAGGAAACAGCCAGAACAAGCACTGGGAGCAGGGCCTTGGCAAGAGTGTTTTTGAGTTGAGGGCTGAGTGGAAGAGCTTTGGAACGGTGAGCAAAGAAACTCTCTCCTGCTGTTTGATTCCTGCTGTGTTCAGGGAAACAGGACTTCATGTACTTTCTTTGTAAAGAAACAGGACTGCATCAAAGAAACACCTGACTCAAATTTCAATTTCTCCTCCTCATGGAAAAACCCCTATGCTCCTGAATATTAGCAAACCACTTGGATCAAAAGGGATAACACTATGTTAAAGATTTTGAGGAGCTCAGATACTACAGTGAAGGGGGTCATAAAAGTATGCTAGATATATAGATAGAAGGGGTGAGCTGAGCATTGGCTCCACCTCTTTTTGCCCCTTTTTATCTCCTCCTCTCCTACTTGCTTTCTGAGTTGAGTAGCTGGAGCTCAGACCCTTCATTCCACACAGAGCCTGGGCCCAAGATTTGGAGAGCCTGAACACGGCCAGGTGCCGGCAGAAGTGCAGCCTTAGTCTTCTCCTTTGTCATGTTGGGGCTAGTCACAATTTAGCCCTTAACCTCTTGGTGCCTCACTTTAGTCATGTGTGATTTAGGGACGATCAACAATTGAGCTGGGGATGGTAATTTCCAGCTTTTGTAGACATAGGCATGCTAGCTTTGATGGAGTTAGTGCTCTAAAAATAGAGTTGTAGCAGTGGTGGCACAGAAGCAGCCGGATGGGCCAACTGCTGGTGTAAGTACCTAGCGTACCAGGCAGGACTGTACTTGAGTGGTTAGCTGATCCTGCCACCTCTGGTGCAACAGCTACCCTGCTACTTTTAGTGTATCATTTTGTTTTTCTCATTTCTCTGCCCCTCCCTCAGCTTTCTACTGTGGGCAGCTGTCCCAGTTGCCCCACTCTGGTTACAGCCCTGTAGTTGCAAATTGTAGTTGCAAATTGTCTGGTTATCAAAAAAAATTTGCAGGCCTAATATAATAGTTGAGTGTTTATATTGTTCCAGCAATTTTTCCTTAAACAAATAGATCTGCTTTAGCTTTTCCAAATTACTGCTATTAATAAAGGTCTACTATTACTTTTCCATGATTTTCCATGTCTTGTCTGCCACTCAGCTGCAATTAGTTGAAGATCATTTCGTGATTCAAGTAGGGTCTTACTCATGTCCCACCTTTCCCTTAGTCCATTTTGTCTTGTCTCTTCTGATTTTACCCCCATATCATCTGTGTTGACTCATAGACCTTTCCTCTACCACAAGTCTCCTTTCTGGCTGTGAGTGCTGGTTCCACAGATGTACACTGAAATGTACATGTACACTTAAATGGCTTGGATAGATGCAGCAGTAAGCTCCCTGGACAAAGAAACAGATGATTTCACTCAACTCAGAGCTTTCTCTCCACCCTGAATCCAGCCAAGTCTTTATGGCATCAAGGTCTATTCTATTCTATTCTATTCTATTCAGGTTTTTGTACTGCTGTCATTACCTTAGTAGATGGGCACCTTCCAGATGTGCACTAAGCAACATGACTAGCATGTGTCACATGTGATTTGTTCTCTCCTCCTCTCTGCAGAGGGAGAACTGTGTGTGCGGTGAAGTGTTTTGTTTTGGAAGGGATTTTTTGGCTTGGGGGGGAGGTTGGAATGAGCAGACGGCTCTGTGTTTATGTTAGAGAAGGTAAGATCAAAGGAATGTGCCTTGCACATGCAGCAGAAGATGGTGAGGTTTGGGATGATCCTTAATTCCTAAGGGAGTTCATTCCATGGTCTTGGACTGGCTCCTGACAAAGCTCTGTCTCCTGGACAGACAAGTTTTACTCGTACTGTAGAGCATTCCATTGAGGAGCACAACTGTCGACCCTGCTCTTTATCTGAGAACTTAGAATGATCTTTCAGATATCCTGGGCCCCTGCCAGTGAGCACCCTGAAGACAAGGACTAAACCCTTGAACTTGACTCAGTGTTCTATGGAAGCCAATATAGAAAAGAGAGGACAGATTTGATCTGCTCAGTAGCTTGTGTTGCTGGGAAGACATGCTGCAGAGTGCTGTACTAGTTGGAGTTTCCTAAGGGCCAATGTCTTCATGTTCATGAAGTGGACAGCAGTTGCCATGCCAGAGGTTCTGAGGTTATGACACTAATGCTAGCTTGTACAAGTTTTTGGATAGAACACTTACTCCCGTAACCCTTGGTAGCAGAGGATGGGAAGGAGAAGCACAAGTAACCATGGAGGGCGTGCACTGGTATGGGAAAGAATCTCATGTTGCATAGTGGTCAATTTAAGGAGCAGCATTGATGGACTCTGAAAAAAAAGAAATCTCATCTAGTCCATCATGGTCATAGGGAATGGGGTTATGATGAAAACCTCTTGTTATGCTAAGATCATTAGGGCTTCAACTGGGATAAAGAGCATCTTTCAGCCCAAGAATAGAAAATACCTGGTAAAATTCACTTCAATACTTGTTCACCACTGCATGAGAGAGAACCTAAAAAGGAACATTACTAGTGTTCTTGAAGTGAGTGAAGCAGAGGCCTGTGCATTCATGAAACCTTTGTCCTTAACACACCAAGCTGAGTGCAAGAGATAAACCCCTCCACAGGCAAGTGATCCATTTTGGACAATCCTGACTCATGGAATCTAAAGGGTCAATAGGTCTGTTTTTGTTGTTACAATTTTTTGCTGTTTAGGAAAAAAAAAAATTTGTGATAATTTTTCCCTCTTTCCACTATTTCATTTGAGTGGGCACTATTCTATCAGACTATGTTTTTGCTATGGTGCGCAATGACTACTTTTTAACCCCACCCACCCTGGATAAATGGACACTGAATGTTTCTTCCATTTTGTAAGGGTCTACATTTTCTTATCCTTAAAATGGGGACTACCAATAGAGCCAGTGCGCTCTCTCTCTTGAAACTAGCTTTCTAAAAATGCACTTACTGTACATGAGCTAGGATAATAGCTATTCACATATGGGGACTCCTTCTGTCATGATAATTGGTAAGTTGATCACTAGAAACTGTACTAAGACCAACAACTAATTCCATACAGGCCATTGAATGACTGACAGATGATAGAGACTGAGAAGTAAAAGTCTCCAGTTCCCTTTACAAATTCCTATACACATCTAGTTGTCTGTATGTCATGCTTTTAACTATCGTGGTGCGAGCTCCAAAAGAGAAGAAGAAGAAAAAGAAAGAAAGGAAGAACAGCTACCGTTGCTTTTGACTCCCCCCCTCTCAGTTTTATTCCATTTTTGGCTAAAGCCTTCAACATTACTGCTGGTGCTGAGTGTGAGGAGCGTGCTGCTCCTTTCACTAGTACACACATTTTGCTGTTTTTGTATTCAGTGTCACTAAAAACCCCAGGGAATTTCTTTAAAACAGGAAGCTGCTCACGCAATTTATTATCCTAAGAAAAACAGATCTATAGCCAAAAGAAGGAAAAGGCCAATTCTCACTTCTTCCAGGGAGTCAGTACTAAGTATGAGACAGGAAAGCCAAGACATGCTGCATAAGCAGAAAGCAGTAAAAAACATAGGTTAGTATTTCCTTCTTCTCATACAGTAAAGTTATTAACGTTATTATCAGAAGGGGTAACGCAAGTTACTGCATAGTTAGCATTGTTTCCAGTGAAGTTCTCTCTTCTTTTATGGTAACTCACTATGGGTCTCATCCAAACACTACTTAAGTCAATAGGAATCTTTCCACTGACTTCAATCGGCTTTGGATTAGGCCTATATGCATTTTCCAAATTTCTTACTTTCTCAGGCCTTGATTGTGATACCCTTACATTGAATAGTATCTTACACCTCAAGTAGTTCCAGTGAAGTCAGTGGGGTTCCTTGCAGAGTAAGGGACTACTCAGTGTGAATAAGTGTCTCACAATCTGGCCATCAGTGATTAAATGGAGCCTGGCACACTTAGGGCCAAATTCACTTTTGGCCTAAGAGAGCACAGCTCTATTCACCGCAGTGGAGTTGCACTAATTTAGAACAATAATGAAATTGGCCTTTGCACTTTTATGTTTAACTTGCCTGCTGTTTCTCAGATAGTTTCTTAACACAGTATACTGTTTGCCAGGTAGCTGGGAATCAGGGTGGAAAATCACCCAATCTGATAGGGTTCGGGGGTGGAGGGGAGTTTCACAAAGAAATTAAATCCTGCAGAAACAACATAGGTGAAAGTCAAGGTATCTTGAGGAGATTTTCTGTTCTGTTTACCCTTTTATTCAGTCTTTATACCTTGGTATGCATTTTTAATTAGCAACACTTTTTCCCCCCACTGCTTGCTTACAATTTTATTTGGAAGCACAGTTTTCATTAGCCCTACAAGTATCCACTGTTGTTTGCAAAGTCTAGTCCATTTTCTTGCAATAACATTGCCTTGACCTGGTTTTCAGTTACAACAAAGCAGTTGATCTTTAATTAGACCCACTTGTTATCTGTTCATTTTGATGTGACTTAGCTTTATTATGTATGTCTGTAACAAAATGGTCAATGGTCTCATATAGCAACAGATTTCTTGCAAAGAAAAAGATGCCTACCTAATAAGATCCAAAGGGATGTTTCAATTGCTTCTAAAAGTTTTGTTTCTGAACATTTCCACCCAAAACAAATTTGTCTTTTCTTCAGAGTGAACAGTCACATACAAAGCTTGGAAGTTTTTTGGTCAGTCATTTTTGTGTTGTTCACAGTGAGGACAAAAAATGTTTTTAAAGTACATGTATGTATATCACCTTATACAAATGTACGCTATGTTATGATAGCCCTACAGTAAGCACAAATATGTAAATACAAATCTCCATAAAGTACAAACTCAATCAAGCATATCCCACTAGGCTACAAATCTCAACATTTCATTTTCACTGTACCTGAGTCTGTTATTAATATATATTTATATACATTTATGACAAGGTAAGCTGTGTTCGAGTTTACATATATAAACTGTACATTTATCGAAACAACTATTAAAATGGGTGAAAACAGATAAGCGTTAGTCTGCCAAACTATTAAAAACCTGCACCTTTGAATGTTGTGGTCATGAATTCTGACAATGATAAATCACTTTTCAGCAGCTGTGGACAGCTGTTAAAGTCTGGGGCCTAGAAACCTTAATTGGGGAAGTGTGCTATAAAGTTAAAGTGCCAATGATTTTTTAAGTTATGTGGAGACTCTGTGCAGCAGACCCATAACAGTGCATTCCAAGCTTTGGGAAAGGACGTGCCAAACTCTTCAATAATGAAGGGCACCTCCAAGTGTTTAGGTTTGCTAATGTGCAGTGTTTTCATATTATAGTATCTGCGAAAGAAGAGGCACAGCACAGAAGAAGAATCTATTCAAATCTAGAATAGATTTATTCATTCATTTATAAAATCTAAATTTATAAAATTTATAAATTTATAAAAGTGCCTAATCTGATGCCCCAGGTGCTTTTGCATAAATTTTACTCTATCAAAATATTCTAGCTCCACGTCAGGAACTATCCATCCTGCAGTGAAACATAACTACATGATTGGTGAGATTAAACCCCTCCCACAGAAGGCACATTAATAAAGCCCCTATAATTCTCATTCCACCCCAAAGGATGTGGGAGAAAAGAAGGGTTTTACAGTGTCCAAGAAGGATAGCAAATCTAGGTTCTAGAGGACAAGCATGGGGGAGCAAATTCCAGGCCCAAGGGTCCTCCACAGAGAATGTCCTGCTACCATCTTTTAAAATTTTATTTTAATGTCCAACACTGAAAAAACAGAAAAACCCAGACTTCCAGTGAAAATGAGGTAGGATATGAGGTTAATATAGGGAAAGAACAAGTTAAAAATGACTTTCACAAGTTAAATATCTTCAAGTCACCAAGGCCTGATGAAATACATCCAGGAATACTTAAGGAGCTGACTGAGGAGTTATCTGAGCCATTAGCATTTATCTTCAAAAAACTCATGGAAGACAGGATAGATTCTAGAGGACTTGAAGAGGGTAAATATAGTGCCAATCTATAAAAAGGGGAAGAAGGACAACCCAGGGAATTACAGACTAGTCATCTTAACTTCAGTACCCAGAAAGATAATGGAGCAAATAATCAAGCAATCAATTTGCAAACACTTAGAAGATAATAAGGTGATAAGTAACAGTCAGCATGGATTTGTCAAGAACAAATCATGTCAAACCAACCTAATATTCTTCTTTGACAGCATAACAAGCCTTGTGGATAGTGGAGGAAGCGGCAGGTGTGGTATATCTTGACTTTAGTAAGGCTTTTGATGCTGTCTCATATGACCTTCTCATAAACAAAGTAGGGAAATATAGTCTAGATGGAGCTATTATAAGGTTAGTGCATAACTCATTGGAAAGCCATTCCCAGAGAGTAGTTATCAGTGGTTCACAATCAGACTGGAAGGGCCTATCGAGTGGGCTCCTGAAGGGATAGGTCCTGGGTCTGGTTCTGTTCAAAATCTTCAGAAATAATTTAGATAATGGCATAAAGCTCAGAGGGACACCAAGCTCGGAGGGACTGCAAGTGCTTTGGAGGATAGGATTAAAATTCAATGATCTGGACAAACTGGAGAAATGGTCTGAAGTAAATAGGCTGAAATTCAGTAAGAACAAATGCAAAGTACTCCACTTAGGAAGGAACAACCAATTGCATACATACAAAATGGGAAATGACTGCCTAGGAAGCAGTGCTGCGGAAAGGGATCTGGAGGTTCTAGTGGATCACAAGCTAAATATGAGTCAACAGCATAACACTGTTGCAATAAAAGCAAACATCAGTCTGCGATGTATTAGCAGGAATGTTGTAAGCAAGACACGAGATTTAATTCTTCCACTCTACCCTGTACTGATAAAGCCTCAGCTGGAGTATTGCATATAGTTCGGGGCACCACATTTCAGGAAAGATGTGGACAAATTGGAGAAAGTTCAGAGAAGAGCAACAAAAATTATTAAAAGTCTAGAAAACGTGACCTGTGAAGGAAGATTGAAAAATATTGGTATCTTTAGTCTGGAGAAGAGAAGACGCAGGGGGACATAATAACAGTTTTCAAATGCATAAAAGGTTGTTACCAGGAGGAGGAAGAAAAATAGTTCTTGTTAACCTCTGAGGATAGGACAAGAAGTAATGGGCTTAAATTGCAGCAAATGAGGTTTAGACTAGACATTAGGAAAAACTTCCTATCAGGGTAGTTAAGCACTGGAACAAATTGCCTAGGAGGGTTATGGAATCTCCACCATTTCAGGTTTTTAGGAACAGGTTAGACAAGCACCTGTCAGGGATGGTCTAGTTAATACATAGTCCTGCCTTGAGTGAAGAGGACTGGATTAGATGTCCCCTCGGGGTCCCTTCCAGTCCTACACTTCTATGATTCTATAATGGAGAGAGAGACAGTCTCTCAGGTAGGCAGGTTCCCAGCCAGTTAGGGCATTAAAGGCCAACAAGCAGCTAGTGTAGATCATGGATCACTAACATCACAGGTTCACAACATGATACTCCACTTAACATTTAGGTCATGGCATTGAGCCTTAATTCAACTTCTGAATAGCTGAAGGCACAGTCCCATATACAGTGTAGTGCAATAATCTAATCTCAAGGAGACAAAAGCATGAATTACACTAGCAATGTCTTCATCTGAAATAAAGTTTGCACCAATATAATCAGAACTCTGCTGCCAGGAGTGGGTGGTTAGAGGAGGCAGGAGTTGTCTTTGCAGATGCTCCTATAACTGCAGACCTGGGATGTCCCATCTCCATAGATCCCCAGGATCTCTGAAACTGGGAAGCCTTCCCCCAAAACTTTGAAGGGCCCCCAATCCTCTGTTGCCCTTGAGGAGATGATATGCAGGAGCTCCAGGAATGGAAGATCATAGAGTTTTCCTGCTCCCCTGGCCACCTACCACAGGAAACAGGCAACATCACCTTATACTGGCATATTTTTCCACTGTGTAGACAAATCATTTACAAATGTATCACTGAATGTTAGAGACACAATGGGTCCCGGATTTTCATCCCAGATCCTGGACACTACATCTGAGTTCTCCTTAAATGCCCTCTCATTCACCACATCCAAGAGCAGATGGAGTCTTTTGTCTAAAATTTTAAAGTTCCCCAATTCAAGAAAAAAAAAAAAAAAAAACCCACAACCAAAGGTGAATTAGATTTCATTTCCTGTGACAGATACCATGGTGCTAACACTAAGCCAGAATCGCTCTGTCTTTTTAAACACTGTGATGATGAATCTGCAATAGCTTTGTGCATAATATTTCATCCAAAATAGGTTAGAAATTATTAATGGCAATCTATTTAAATACAGCGTTGGGGCTTATTTGTTCGTTATGTCATGGTCCTTCAACATATCTACATAGAGTGAAGAAGGAAAGTATCCTACTCGGCTCCTGGTGAATACTTACTGTGTTACTGTTTTGCTAATAAAATTTAACTCTATTTGGTGCATTTTTACTTCTTGAGCCACTCTTACTAACCCATACCCATCTCTTCTTTGTACTACCTGGTTGTACCCCAAACAACTCCAATCACCATACTATGTTATATTTTGAGTGTACTAAAGATTATGCTTTGGCTGCATTTCCAGAGAATTCTTGATTTTATTGTTTTCCTAAATTTTGACTATTGAAGAGGAACCTTAACATTAATTTTCTCACACATAAGGGAAATGTACTGCAGATATAACAATGCAATATAAAAACATCTTTCAGTTATCTATGAGTTTGAAAGTGTTCTGGTAATCTGAGTGCACCCAAGAGGATTGCAAGTTGGATAATGAACTGAATATGTTCTGGTGCTAAGAAAAGACTTTAAATGAATTTTGGTATCACTGATGAATATATTAACAACAGACAACATTGTGTTTTGTGTGCAGCTTTGGGGGAAAAAAATCTATAAACTAGATCAAAACAAGTCCAAATTGTGATAAACTAGATTAGAACAACTGTTAAGAAAAAGTAACAAAGGAAATATGGACCAAATAGGTCTTCAGCTTTTCCAAGTGAATTATTAAATTGGAGGACGAATGGGGTATAGGACAAGAGGAGAGCAGAAAAAAATATTTAAAGGTCAAGTTCAACCACAGGAACTGAAATTTAACTCACTTTTGGTTGTGTTTTGTTCTTGAATTGGGGAACTTTAAAAGATCAGTTTGATGACTGATTTTATGTAGACAGAGATGCATTAAGTCTTCTTAAGCTGGTTTTGATGATGTGCAGGAATTTGACAACATCCTCCTGTCAACATGCCCTGCAGCCAGAAGAATAACACAGCAGATTATCCCACAGGATAGTTTCTTGGGCAGCTGTGGAAGGTTTTTAATGGAATATTCTGCATCCATTCCACATACAGATTGCATTTGTTTGTGTGAATGATAAGCCTTTTCACTTACATAGAGTGCCTTTCAACACAGATCTCAGAGTGCTTTACAAATATGCATTCATGAATTCTCACAATCCCTTCTTGAGGATACGAACATAATATTATATTTATTTCACGGATAGGTGAACTCAGGTGCAGAGAGGTTAAGTGTCTCACCCAATGTCAGAGCTGTAGGTCCTGATCCAGGCAAAACACTTAAGTATCGACAGATCTTTAAGCAATAGGATTACTCCCTGACTTAAGCTACACACATGCTTAGGTGCTTGGCTGGATTGAGGCCTAAAACAGTGGCAGAGTTGAGACTGGATTAGGAGTCTCAGTCAACTGTTTCAACCACAGGATCACACTTTTACCCAATACTTAATATTTTCCTAGTCAAATAATGCTATGAATAATGCTCACATTTTACTGGAACAAGTAATGATTACTTAGGGAATTAAGATATTCTAAATGCTGCCCATATAAAAAGTATCATCTGTGCTCATATCAATGTATTGTTTAAACAAAAATCCTAACTTGCATTTAGACTGACTGTCTTAAAGGATACTAAAGTAACAGATTTTTCGTTTGAAGGAGATGTTGACTTTTTAATATAGTCAATTGCAATGACAAATTCTTTTGTATACTTAAGTCACAATATTTACTTCATTTTAGTAAGTTGTAATGAAATCAGTGTTTGATCATTTCAGAGCACTGAAGGGCTCTCATGTAAACTAAAACCAAATATTTTCTTCTGCCCGATTTTCCTGCTACTTCTCAGTCACAATGTCAATCATTCTTCTCTCAGCGGTCACTAACCTGGTTATTTGTGTTTTTCCACACTGCTGCATCACAAAACATCATGCCCACTTGCCTCAGAAAGATAATATCTAACACACATGGGGTCTGCCTTTGATCTCCATGGACTATCTAGAGGTCAGAGGCCTGTCTTCTCCTCTCCCTCACTTCAAATGGCCCCTTTCATTTACTGTGAAACCAAACGTTCCAAGGACAAAGGCAGGAAAAATAAAAGCCTTGATTTAATAGCAATATATGTCTTTGGCTACTTCAAGTAGATTTTACTCTTTTTAGGTCACATTATTAATTGCTTTGCATTTCTACATTATGGCAGAATGTATTTGTTTTATGCACTCAAAACACATTGCTCTACAAAAATTATAGCCACTTTCTAAATCACTACTTGCGTTGCTGATAACTAAATGGCCATGAAGGCTTCACTAATCAATTTGCAATACTCAGCACTGGGGCCAGCTCTGGCTAGCTGCATGGGAATGTTTGGTAATTTGATTTGTTTTTGTAACATAGATTTTGTATTTCTCATTACTCAGCAAGCCAGTCAGCTGGTACACTGCAGTTGTAAAAAAGTGATTCCATAAGAAACTAATCACCAAATTCACAAATTAAAAAAACAACAACTTAGCTTTGAAAGATAGGTGAACAATCAAATGCCGAATAGTTTAAGAGAGTTTGTCAAAGTAAATATTCGATAGACGTAAATGTTCTTTTTGTTACATTTTCCATACACAAAGAACAACCATATTCTTTTAGTTACAATGACTTTCATTTCAAATTAAGAGAACAATAAAACAAGAAAGAACAAAAGTGAAGTTGCTATGAGAGAGAGCTCAGTTTTTGTGTTCTCTGCAAGAATTTGAGTAACTGCTTTCACAAAATTGCATCTGCCTCCCCAGGCAGCAGATCTGCAAAAATGTAAAGATGCAGTACCAAGAAAACAAAATCCTACTTTACAGATATATATGTTCACACATATACACCTCCACACTTGTGACTTTCCCTACCAGTTACTTTGTATAAGGCTATTGCTTTTACAAGTAGCTGGCCACAGCATCATGTCCTCTGGGTAAACAGGCCAATGAAAGTTACTCATGTTTCTAATTTAATAATCTTCTGTGGAGCTTTGTTGGATGAAGTTACTGTGAAACCAAACAGAACTGGAATTATCTTGTTTGCTTGTGCAGTTGCAGTCATTCAGCTGAACGGATTTCTCTTGATGAACCTAATTGCTGTTTCTCTAATTGACATCATAGGTCTTTTGTTAACTATTTAGTCCATATGCAACTGACGGCACTACTTGTGGAGCAACATGCTGCTCAGTGTCAGAGCAGGGCCCAAGTATAATTTTTTCGGGCCCAGTACAAACTTGTAATATGAGCCCCCTCCCACACACACACCACAATCCCTCATCCCATACATACAATCTCATTGAGCCATGAAAAATTTTTTCCTCATGGCAATGGGGGTTGCAGCCTGGGCCGGGGCCTCTGGGCCCCGGTAAAGTGTACCCTTTCCTCCCACCCCCATGTGGGGGCCCTGTGTCAGGATGTCAGAATCTGGCCCTAATGATCTGTGTTGGTACAGTGACAAAATTTATGGATGGAACCACAATCCAAAGTAGCATCAATACTTTAAGTGACATAGGTCATCTTCAGGATATTTAAATAGCAGAAACGTGAAGATGAAATACATTGTTCAAATGCATTAAAAAAAACCCCTAATAAATAAAACAAAAGAAATTATGCTGGTGCCACTTCATTTCCAGTACATCATCCAGGCTTAGACTGTAAAAGTTCTGGAGAAAGTCAGCGGAAGAGCTGCTAAACTGATGAGATGTATATTGAGTCTCTGACAGTAGGTTGAAGAGCTTAAGCCTAGTATACAGAAAAAAGTCCAGAGCAGAATAACAAAAATAATTACAGATGTGGGAGTAGGGATGGGTGAGAACTCAATATGAGGAGAGATTAAACATATTAGGTCTATTTTGTTTGGAAAGTAAAAGGAGACTGCATGTCAGTATTAAAAATAATGGAATAATAAATAATCATTAGAAAGTCATCAGGGTTCTATTTACGCTTTCCAAAAATACAAGAATGAAAAGGTACTCAGTGAAATTAAAAGCCAACAGATGTAAGGAAATGTTATTTATGCACACACTGCATAAGTAACATATGGAACTCACTCCTGCAAAATATTATTGAGACAAATCGCTTATTAGGATTAAACAGAGAATTTGACATACATAGAAATAAGAGCAGCTTCTGCATTTACAGTAGCTAAGATAAAATAACAAGGGAACAGAAAGGATGTTCCTTCTTTGCTATGCAGCAAATGGTGACATTTCATCTTGAAGGGAAATGAGGGTATCAATGGTAGTTTTAAGCAATGGGTGACTTATTGCTGAGGACACACAGGAATTAAAAAATAACACATACACACTCAACCACTTAAAACTCACACAGCATAATAAATATAGCATTTTCTTGTGGGTTGTCCTAAGATCTGAGGACACAAGAGAAATCATCTCATAACTCCACATAGCATTATTGCAGACCAGGCCCCGTTTTCCAGTCTCCCATGGTCCCTTTTTTCTAGTTACTCCTTCAATTAAGGGCAGTCCCTCAATACAAACACATGTAGAGTTTTCTATGAGAATAGCAATTTGTACTTTTATTCAAAGATCTTAAAAGACATTCTACAGAGTTGTCACTAGACAGAGTCAATGGAGAGTGAGCGCAGACAACATACTCACATTTAGAGAAGTCATCATAATCCTAACAATAGGGCCTTCACAACCTGCTCTACTTCAGGACCTGAGTCCTTTCTAAGAGGGAATCCTGCCACAAGTTGTATCTGTTAAGAATCTAAATAAAATCTTCAAGACTATTGAAAAATAAAGCCATTGCCAGCAATAAAGGTTTTACAATAATCTTATCACAAATCTTATCACAAAGAGCTAGATGAATCACAAATCCCAAAGGGCACAACTGACCACAACTTTAGGGTGGTCTATAAGGTACCTTTTTCAACAGCTTTAGGTAACGTAGGCAGGTCATACACCCCTAGGAGTGCTGTACTGCAGTATCTAGTGCATTATGGAGTCTTTATTCTCTCTTTTTTTTGGAAACAGGATACCAAAGTAGAATAACCATAAGTCTGTTCATCTCCGCCAACTCCATCCTGAATCTCCTGCAATATCTCGCTTAGTAATGTATCTTCTGGAAATTCCTAAGTCAGTTCCCATCGGCTCCAAGGTTTGGTGGAAATAGGAGGCCTGATTCTCCTTTATACTCAGGCTAAGTCTACACTACGGAAGCCCATTCCAGAACTTCCAGGCTCCCGGATGCTTGCAGAGAATACTTGTTATCTGCTGGTGGGGTAAAGTAACCAATGCTGATGTGAAACAAAGGACTGGCCAACAGATCGTAGAGACAATGGTTTGAGAAAAAAGGCTGAAGTGGTCTGGACATGTTGTACAGATGTCAAAATCTTTGTTCCTAGACAAGCCCTTGACTGATTACCACCTGGTGGAAGAAAGAAAAGAGGAAGATAACTGATGACATATAAGAAAACCGTTGAGAACATGTTGCTGTCATGGAAACAGATGACAATGAAGCTAGAAATATGGCAATAAACATAGGGAGATGGAAATACTGGGTTGCCTCATGCATTACAAGGTACAAGAGCATCAAATCTAATCTCCATGGCAGGGAACTCGGAAGCCCTGAGAGCCTCAGCTTGAGACAGAGTTCTCAGGGTTTCTTGTCTCCATGCTGCAGATCTGGGAGCTGAGCCCAGTTAGAGCTGGGGGTCCCAGAGATTTCATACTCTCAGCTCTGCAGCAGGAAGTCTGGAAGCCTTGACATGGCAGGTTGCCCTGGAGCTGCCGACCCTGGAAACCTAGGATCCCTAGCCCTGATGCAGACCACCTGGCTGACACTGAGACATAGAAGCTGGAAGGCCAGTTCCTTAGCAGCCCACAAGTTGAGCTGGTGGGAAACCAGGCAGATATCTGATGGAACCCTGCCTGCAATTCAGTAAAACTTGTGGAACCCAAAACTCTGTTTTGTTGGGAAACTTTCAGCAAGCTCTGCATCCAGGCCTTAGTGGTGGAAGATGTTCCGCTGCAATCTGGAGCAAGGAGAAGGTGGTGATTTACTGAAGAACTTTCTAATAAGAATGGATGTCTTATCCTCGTGTGGTAGTGGCACCACGATAGTTAAGGTTCAGACTAGGGCTTGGTCTATACTTAAAACATAAACAGGCTTAGCTAAGTCAGTCAGGGGTGTGAAAGACTCACCTCCCTGACTGACACAGCTATGCCTGCAAAGTCCCCAGTGCAGACAACTATGCTGACAAAAGAAGGCTGCTTTTGTTCAAGGAGGTAGTGTTCCTACACTGGCAGAAAAACTCCTTCTGTCAGAGTGTACTGCAACTGTGCTAGCGGGCTATGCCGACATAGGCTCTGAAGCATAGACGTAGCCTAGCTCATTGTCTACCCTTCAAAATGTTCTAAAATCACTATCCTTGTACTGGGTTTAGGCTGCCATTGTACTGAGTCTTCCCAACTGGCAGCTGAAATCTCCATGGACAGAAGAGTTTTGGTTGATTTGTACAGGGTTGTTACAAATAGAAAAAGGCTGTTCACTGGTTTATGTTCTCGTTAATGTTATTTTGCCAGATGACCATAAATCCATAAAGTCCTATAGAGGCATGAAATTGCTATTAAACAATATCCCTGGAGTAAAGAAGGGGTCTGAATGTGAATGGGGCTTCCACAACAGAGAAACTCACTTCCTCATTCTTTGCCCACCACAGTCAACAGGTAAGGCTGCTATTGTGATGGATTGTGATGGATCCCTGAGACGAAGTCCACTATATTTATTTGCTTTGGCAATGTGCATGATGCACAGACTTTGAAGAACTCTAGTTTGTATGAAGAGTTGAAGTAAGGATTACTTTTCCCAGTCTCAGGACAGTGTTTATTATTTTAATGGTTTATGCCATAAAACAGGAAAAAGTAGAAAACTAGATGCAGGTAAATCTCCTAAATAAAAAACCAGATAATTGGAGTTACATATGACACTCTCTGCACTTGATCAACAGGCTCCTGATAACTCCTTTTTCACAAATATTCTAATAAATGCTATTTCAATTATAGAGGGAAAGCTAACCTCTCTGTCCCCTATCACCTCACTTAATGACCACCAAATTCAAAGGAATCACATATAATAAAATGAACTGACTCTTTGTTAGTCATAAACTCATATTCAAATTCATCAGTAAGACAGACCTAGTTTTCTGACTGTAACGGCAATTGAAACCCTGTTTGTACCAGAACATTTTTAATCAAAACAAGCAGAGAGACCGACAATGCTCAATGGGTAGATTTGTAGCTTTTTCATTCACAGCTTAAAAATAATTCCAGATATCGATTAAATTCTGGAGGGATTTAATACCGGTATGATTTTTGAGCAGAGATTTTGTAATGCTGTGAGTGGAAAACTGGGTTTCAAATAAGAAAGTGCATTCTACAAACCTATGTACCATAAAAACCAAACCAAATTAAAAAAAAAAAAAAAAAAAGTAACCAGCTAATAATATTTTCCCCATGGCAACAAACCTGAATTGTAGAAGTTAAATTGTTCAAGGCTAATCAGGCTAATCTGAAAGAGAGGAAGTTTACCCTTCATCTCCCAACAGATTCTCTTTAATTTTGCAGTCACATTGACAGGTGGCCTCATCACTCAGGGCATTACAGACCACCTTGAAGATATCAGCACCAGTGGCCTTTGAAGTCAGAATAATCAACAAGCCATTTGATACTCTATCAGATGAAATAGCCCTGTCAGAAAAGGCCAGCTCTCAGGTATACTGATTGTCTATCAGATGGAGATAACTTGATACAGTTTACTGGAGTGCAGATTCATAGACCTTATGGAACATTATAACAGATGCTTTTTAAACCCTATTTTTCACCAAGATAACTGTAGATTGTGATTAGTATCTTTTAAAATTCATTTTCCCATAAGTTCTGGACACAAGTCATTACAATACACACAGGGCTAGTTGTCCATGTGAATGCTTATGCCTGGGGAAGGAAGAGGTTGGATTTAAAAAAAAAATTAAGTTCTATTCAAGTCTTGATTCATGTACTAAGTAACAGTCGTAAGTGTGCAAGGACCACTAGCAGTGCTGCTTTCCAGAGGGAGGGAATGGAAGGTTAATATTATGGCAGTTGTGGAAGTTGGCACAGTATAATATCTTTTAAAAATGAGAGCATTGTCTTTAGAATCATGAAGAATACTTGTGAATTATTCCCGGGTAATTTGCCCCTTCCGATCTATTTTATTATCTTATTGTTCATTATAATAAACTATTTACTTAAAATGAAAAGTTAAAATACTTTGAAATACGTGATCGGATATTGGGAACCTAATTTTAGAACATGGAACCTTAATAATGGAACACTCAAATACTGCCTTTGGATGCTCAAATTTGCAAGTAGGTACGTATTGTCACAGCTCCATCAAATACTGATTTGAATGACTAAGTGCAGAATATAGATGTCCTACTAAGGTACATTGGAAACTTGGACTCACCCAAGATTCAGAAATACAAAGGTTTTTCAGCTATAATAGAATAAACTGTTAATGCGCACTGCTGTGGTTCCTTGTAAATGAAATAACATTTTGAAATGGCTCCAAACTCACTGGATAATTTAAACAAGTTATTGATTCTTCCATTTATAGACAAGTAACATGCAAAACAAAACAAAAACCAAACACCTCATTGTTTAACTTCAGCATTTAACTGATTAGTAAGTTTTACCCCAAGAAAAAACCTTTATATCAATGTTAGCAGTAGGCCCTGCAGTTTTTTATGTCAAGAGTTTTGAATTTATGTTATGAAAATGACAGACAGGAAGCACTTTTCTCCATGAAAGGCTGTGGATTTTAATAGTAATTATACACATCAGGGAGAAAAGTAGAGAGTTCAGCCTTATAGTGGTGAGTGATCTATTAGATATCATGATACTATTAGATATCATAAGCCCAAGAATTTAGAGAAACCCTTTTCCTTAGTTTGCAGGTGTGTCAGATCTTACAACCTTCATGCAGGCTCACACCAGAGTCCAAAGCAGAGGACCACTCCCCTGACTTATTAGACCAGTGCAAACAATATTGCTGCTGTTACCTGCACATAATCCTTTAGGATTGTTTGACAGCTAAGGCCTCAAGTAACCCTGCTGGACATATCTTCAAGTAACATCTTTGACATTGACAATGTGTGCTGGGTGTCTGTGTAAGGAATATCTTTTGTGGACCTTAACTATAGATTGTTTTGCTTCAGGGAAGACTAATAAGTACTTTCATTCAGAGCTGCATTAAGGATTTTTAAGGAACTTGATTCAGTTACTGATTTTTCTTAACAGTCTCACCTTTTGTAATAGTCACGCTCATGAGCAATGATAGATTGGAGATTTTCACTGCAGGGTAAAAATAAATCAAGGGAAGTTAAATGTACTAAGCCTGTTCTAAGTCACTGGGCCAAATTCATTCCTGGTGGAATTCCATAGATTGATTGATTTGGTTGCAGTTGATGCTTATCACAGAGGCCTTAAGAGTGAGGTTTACAGTGACTTTAATGAAGTTCTACCAGGCATTAATTTGGCCTATTTTGTGCAATGTAAGAGGGTGTGACATTCCCCAGGGTACAAGCTGGACCATTGAACAGTTGTGTCCCCTTAATTCTCTAGCCTGGGGTGCCTTTTACACTGGTATGCTGTCAGAGCATCCACTCCTGGCCTGCCCACACAGTCTTCAGCAGGCAAATTCATTCCCAGCTAAATACATGAGCACTCTGAGCAGTCACTCCTGAATTACTTACAGGGAGACACCCACACATTCTTAGTCCCAGTTTTGTCTCCCAGAAATGTGTGTTGTGTACTACCCAGCAAACTGTTGAACAATGCAGGCTCATAGAAATCTGTCATTTCATCAAAGGAAAATGATACATGTGCCAGCTTTATTATCCCAAATGGAGTTTCCCGACACTCTTCAATCCACATACACTGGTTAAGATAAAACAATAAAATAAGTTTATTAACTACAGAAAGGGAGATTTTAAGTGATTACAGATGATGATGCATAAAAGTCAAAATTGGTTAAGAGTAAATTGGGTAAGAGTAAAATGCAAGCTAACACCTAACTTAACAAGCTAAGTGAACTTAAAAGCAAAGGTTTTTTCTCACCATATGCTGGAACCTCTCTCCCAGTTCTTTGAGATTCGCTGATGTCATGAGCAGCGATGAAGGAGGAGAGGGTGAAGTGGATGACACTGTCTCTCATATTGATATCACACTCCCCTCTTTGAGGATTACCCCCAACTGGAGTGCAGGCAACAAGTAGTCTTTTGTGGATGTGAGGGTTGAACTGTCCCTGTGATGAAATGTAAATTTCTTGTTTACACCTTCCCTTCGCTAGAGAATGGCTGCTTAAGTTGGTGATCGCTCTTTAAAATGAGCGAATGGTGCGCCAGTGAGGCTTTGTCTTTGAAAAACTGGTTTGGACCTGCTTTTTTTACCCTTGGAGCATGTTATAACAATGTTATACAATAGAATCTTGTAATTTTACATACAGCACTAACGCACATATTCTACCAGGACAATAATGTTCTTCACGCTCTGATATTTCAAATGAAACCTCACAAGCCATACTTTGTACAAAATGTATCATAGTCCTGTAAAAGTGGTGACCATAATAGTAAAAACAGTCACAGAGAGTCCTGAACCTCTCTCCATTTTTAGATAAGCTTCCTCAGTATTTCTATTGATATCTTACTTATTTGTATTTGTTTCCCATTAAGTACAGTAGTTGCTTCACAGAAGAGACATAAATGCCTGTCCTTAAAACCTTACAGTCTTGATGCATATGACAGACAAGTAAGAATAACTAAAATATTAAGGAGAGGGTCAAGGAGGGTGCCGCTATGTTTTGCATGTATGACCTCTAGGGAGACATGCATCTCAATGGTTCAAAGGAGCTTTTTTCTTAACAAAGTAGAAAAGACACACATAATATATATTGACCTCTGGTATCTTTCAAACTCACAGATCACTGAAAATTTTGCTCATGGCCCTTTTTAAGGACTCATAACTCATAAAGGAAAAAAGGTTGGATTTGAGGCATGCAGATTTGACCCATATGCCTATTTACATGGTAAATATAATAGCGGGTACTGGTAAATGTAACTTGTACATTTTTGTAAAGCCCGCTGAAGATGAAAAGCGCTATAAGGACTAAGTAGTATAAATATGTAAAAGCTGGATAGAATATACCATTTAAAGCAGTGGTTGAATCAGGGGAGGTGCTGAGCTGAATCAATGCAGGGGGAGCTGTGGAGCCATTGTGTCCCTCTTCAACAACCTGTGCACAGGGGACGTGCTCCCATGGACCTCATGAACTGTGATCATCTCATCTTTGCATGGGGTTCAGAACAGAAAAAAGCTTCATGTGTTCTCCCTACACTTGTGAAGGTAAACCTAACTTCAGTACTGGGATTATTGGTTGAAATTTGAGTAAAGAACAGAATTATCAGACACATAGATGAACACAGTAAGTTGAGGAAGAGTCAACATGCCTTTTGTAAAGGGAAATCATGTCTCACCAGTCCATTAGAATTCTTTGAGGTGGTCAACAAGCATGTGGACATGGGTGACTCAGTCAATATAGTTTACCTGGACTTTCAGAAAGCATTTGACAAGGACCCACACCGAAGCCTCTTAAGCAAAGTAAGCAGTCATGGATAAGAGGGAAGGTCCTTTCATGGATCAGTAAATGGTTAAAAGATAGGAAACAAAGGGTAGGAATAAATGGTATGTTTTCACAAGGAAGAGAGGTAAATAGCAGGGTCTCCCAATGTACTGGAACTTATGCTATTCAACATATTCATAAATGAACTGGAAAAAAGGGTAGATAGTAAGGTGGCAATGTTTGCAGACAATACAAAATTATTTGAGATTGAGTCAGCTTTGGATTTAACTAAGAGTTACAAAGGGATCTCATTAAACTGAGAGACTAGGTAACAAAATGGCAGATGAAATTCATTGTGAATAAATGTAAAATAATGCACATTGGAAAACATAATCCCAACTATATATACAAAATTATGAGATCTAAATTAGCTGTTTCCATTCAAGACAGAGATCTTGGAGTCATCATGGATAGTTTCCTGAAAATATCCACTCAATATGTAGCGGCATTCAAAAAACCTAGCTGCATGTTAAGAACCATTAGGAAAGGGATGGATAATAAAACAGAAAATATAATGCCACTATATAAATCCATGATACGCCCACACCTGGAATACTGCATGCAGTTCTGGTCATCCCATCTCAAAAAAGATACATTAGAATTAGAAAAGGTACAGAGAAGGGCAATGAAAATGATCAGGGGTATGGAACAGCTTCCATACAAGGAAGGACTAAAAAGACCAGAACAGTTCAGCTTAGAAAAGAGATAACTAAGGGGGGGATATGATATTCTATCAAATCATGAATGGTATGGAGAATGTGAATGTAAAAGTGCTATTTACCCCTTTACGTAACACGAGAACTAGAGATCATCCGAAGAAATTAATAGACTTTAAAAGAATTTAAAACAAAGAAAAGGAAGTACTTCTTCACACAATGCACTGCCAGCCTGTGGAACTCTTTGCCAGGGAATGTTGTGAGGACCAAAAGTATAACTGACTTTAAAAAAGAATGAAATAAGTTCATGAAGGATAGGCTCATCAGTGACTATTAGCCAAGATTATCATGGTGTCCATGCTCCAGGTGTCTCTAAACTTTCAGCTGCCAGAAGCTGAGACTGGATGACAGAGGATGGATCACTGGAAATTGTTCTGTTCATTCCCACTGAAGCATCTGGTACCGACCACTGTCAGAGACCGGATACTCAGCTAGACAGACCTCTGACCAGTATGGCCATTCTTATGTGTTAAAGCCAGGAACAATTGGCCTAAATGTACATGATCACTGAAGGCATTTTGAGACAAAATGTGGCTGAGAGTTTGCTCCAGTATATGCTCAAAAATTATAAAGTAAAACATTGAAGACTATATGCAAATGTCATCCATTTTTCTACCTGATATACACATGCTTATTCCCTGATGGAGCCTAGGAAGGTACGTGCATGCACAAATCTGACTGGTATGTACATATACAATTGTGCACACACAAATAGACATATAAATGTGCACCAACAGACTTACCAATAATCAGCCCCAAGCAGCTCACCTAAACCAACACATTGAGTCAGCAGCAAATCCAGGATTATACCTCAGGAATTTTTGGCACCTAACCTTTTTCCCAGTCTACTTGGCCTCCCTGGCTTCCTTTACATCTGAATATGTTACACTTTGCAACGTTTTGACTGCCATAGGGCTCTAGTGGCTTGATGTTGTATATATACACATTTACATGGATTTGTAATGTTATATAGAATTTATAGTCTCTGTTGTTTTACGGCCTTGCTCTCACTCGGGGTCTTTTTTTCTCTTCCACATAAGCTTTGAATACATATTTGTCTTTAAGTTTCAGTCAAATGCCTCCTGTCACCTTTAATAAGTTGTCAAATACAGTATGCAAACAGAGAATTTAATAATGAGTGAAAACCGAGTTGAGCTGAATTATACTTCCAGATGTAGAGAGGCAATCTTTCAACTCCCCCTTGTAACAGAGTTGGTGCTCAGGTGCCTTCAACCATTGGAAGTTCCAATACTGAATATACTAATTTGTTATATAATTCTTCCAGTATTAATTTAAAACCTATTTAAATCTGTTCCCCCATTATTGTTGTTAGTGACTTAGTAAACTTATAGGAGTTTACTAAGTCACTAACAACAATAATGGGGGAACAGATTTACAAAGCTTAAGGAAATAGGGGACCAGGAATAATGGAGATAAAATTGGTAAATGAAAGGTAAATTTGGAAGAAAAGGTGTAAAACCTGACGAGGTCTGATGTGTCATCAAATGTTTGGGATTAAATAAAAATCCTATAGAGACACATATAGTGCTTATTGTAAATATTTAATTGCAAGAATAACAAATGCCCAACACAAAGCACAGAAATTAGCCTCATGACTTCTTCTAATGCTAAGAAGAGTTATGCGTAGACAGCCTGTCCACACCTACGGTGAATATTTACCCCATAATTTTCCAGTTTCTTAAATTTATTTTTAAAGCACAAGATATGAAATAATTTGTTTAAATTTCAAAGAAAAAGTTAGTTTAGTGAATTTAAATTAAATAGTGTCCGTACTTTATCTGTATTCCTAGACAGAGAGAAAACAAACACATTTCATCTCATTCTTGGATGAAAAGTCAAAAGTTATTACTTTTCATTCAGTGCACTTTTGTTTCTTTCCTCTTAAGGGAAAAGCAGTTCTTATAAGTAAAACCTACTATCTACATGCAAAACCTTGAGGGCCTCACTCAGAGCAAATTACCATTGACAGACCTGAGTTGATGGAGAAGGGGTTAAATCAAATAGGAATTGTAGGGTTTAATGGGGGAAAGCCTGTAGTTTAGCAGGTGCCTTTCCCAACCTGCTCTATAAATACAGTCCACACGCCCTGTAGAATTAATCTTCCTGGAGTTTGGCTTAATTAACAAAGTAAACAACAATAAAATCATATTTTGAAACATCACACTAGATTTGGCTGCATCTAGGGTTCCTTTCTTAAGACTGCTCAGTCCACATATTTCCCCGGAGAGCTACTCCCACCTCTCATATATCCAGGTGGGTTAATGACTTCACCATAGTGACTCTGGTGAGCGCACTTAGTATTTCCCCAGAGGATCAACAACCAATAATTGGGTGGGAAGTTTCAGGCAAACCTGCTGTTACGAGTAGTCTCTAACAAATGCCAGATTTGAGGAGAGCTAAATACTATGCCTGCCCTTACCATTGGAACTGAAGAATTGTTAGACAATTGGCAATCCCCGAAAAAAATCAGGATAGGATCAACTTTTGGTTGTGTCGCATCTGTTGAAATTTAGATTGTAAATAACCTGGGGGAGAGGCCTTGTCTCTAATGTGTTTGTGAAGTGCAAATGCACTTATAAATCAATAATAATAAATACAAATAATAAAGGACACAGAATAGACAGTTTCGGTCTCTTGTGGCAAACTGTCCATAATGGCTCTGCCACAGCCTTTGTGATCTATCATGTCAATGTGACCATCACATACACCATATGCACGTATGTATTATGAACCTGCATAATAAAATTCACGATTAAACTGAAAATAAGCAGCAGCCAGTTTGCTAAATGAAATACCTATCAGATTTTGTTTGTCTCCAAACAAAAGCAATCTTTACACAACAATATTCACTTATGGGGAATATTTTATTTTAACACAGGAAGCCATTTTTGAGTAATAAATGCAGCAAGAAATGACTGGGATTTCGCCTCCCAGTGCATGGGGGTGGGAGGGAAGAGAACATGTGTAGCACACTCCCCCAGGTACAGCAGGCACACTGTATGGACCACTGAGCATGGGGAAATGGGGTCCAGGAAGTAGGGTGGGAACACTGCAGTTAGCCCTTGCAATAGTCACATAACATTAGCTACATATTTTCCACATAGTATTCATAGATTTTTAAGGCCAAAAGGAACTACTATAATCATCTAGTCTGATCTAATACATAACAAAGGCCATAGAGTTTCATCTAGTCATTCCCACACTGGAGGGAATTATTCTTCCCTGCTACATAACTGAACCCAATAACTTGTCGTTGAAGTGGAGCATTTATTTTAGAAAGTCATTCAGTTTTGATTAAAAGATGCCATGTGATGATGGATTTACAACATACCTTGGTTAATCTGGTCCCATGGCTAATTATTACTCTCACTTAGAAAGTTGCTTCTTCTTTTCAAAGTTGAATTTGTCTAACTTCAACCTCCAGCCATTGGGTCTTGTTTTACCTTTATCTTTTAGCATAGAGGTCTCCTTAATGTCTGATACCATTTTTCTGTGTTGGGCTTTTCACTTCTAGTACTTTAAAATGGCTAAACACAATGCAATGAAAGTAGAAGTAAAAAAGCCTGGTCCAGAATGAGACCTTATATACTGAGTTTCATTATTGGTGAATTTTTACACCCAAGTGATAAATTCTGCAATTAGGAGTTTACAATGCAGGTACTAGCAGAGCTTTAATCATTGTGGTGCCAGCGCAGTTAACTTAGTGATAGACGTTTATTTTCTTTCATTGTTGGCAACTGGCATTTCACTGGGGAAACCCAACTCCCAGCACCAAAGGATTAAAAACCACAGGAGATAGCCATGCCTAATTTACAACTGGATACAGTAAATACATCACAACTAATGTTGTTGGCACGACATTAGGGATGCTGTGATATTTGCTTCCTCTCCACAATCTTTACAGCCACTGTTAGGTACATTAATCACAGAGGGAATAGATTTCAATGCCCAGTTACTCTAAGTGGAGGTTATGCATTCACCCCACAGAATATTTATCCTATATAGTCCTCAAATTGTCTGTATTTATGAATAGGTGTTTCATGTCAAAATCTGTCATCAAGGTGTTATGAGCCCAGACAATGCCAACTTGAAAATTTGTTTAGGTACAATTAAAACCATTTCTGTAAGTTTATTCCTCTGTTTTTGTTTTCAAATTAAGATAGCGGTTATACTGAGGAAAACCGCTAAATACCCATCACAACAAAGAGCCAGTAGTGAAGGGACAAAATATCAGCACATTTACAAGTTGTTGGATTCCAAATGAAATGAAAGGAAGTACCTTGGGCACTATCCTAGGCTGTAAATTGACATGTCAGTCTGCAGCCCTTAGCCTGACCTTCTTTTAACATCAGCAGAATAACAAAGAGACTATGCTGTCAGAACGGTTGCTCTATCTCTAGGCAGGTAACAGTATCAGCTTCATGAATGACATCTATGTCACATTTGTGGCTTGCCAGGAAGTCTTTAAAACAGCAGATCAAAACACAGCAATATTTTCATATTGACCTTGAGGAGCTGATTAAATATTGTCACCTACAAACTACAGATTATTTCCTACCCTTAGACTTGTGGAGGCAGTCTGGAAAGTATGGATTTTTTCAGCTATTCTAGACAGACTGAAGATCCATTTATACACTGACTGATGTGTCTGTCAGGTTTTGTTGGTAGAGGAAGCAGAACAAGCACTGCCTCTGTTTTAGTAAGATTGGTTCTGTTGGGATTATGAGCAAATTTACTAACCCACAGTATTGTTTGTTAAATTTATTCTAGATTTAAAATAATTACAGATGCCTATCCAAAGGTGTAGGAGCCCTAACACATTCACTAGATACAGTGTAATCCCAGCAGAATTTAAGTAACCAATAATGATCTTATTTTCAGTTAAGCAACAAGACAATAAGATACAGAAAGAAAGCTGATAGTTACATTCTTTGTTTTATAAAATTGTAGATTGATTAACTTCAACAAGGTCCAATGCTTGAATTTTGGATTGTCTCTTTTCAAAAATATTAAATTATCTTGATAGCCACATGAAGACAGACACCACAAATGCAGTTTAACCAGGCAGCAACTTCATTAATTTAACATATCTGGCAACAATAACTCATTCAGAGCAGGTCAGCCTTCTCCCAGTAACCCTCCTTTCTCTCCTACCCTGTTCTCCACATCCTTGACCTGGACCCAGCACCACTGCTGAGAGCCCACTGACCTCCCCTGTACAAGGGTTGAGAATACAGGAAAAAGGGGGTTGGGGAAGACATCCATGGTACCAGACATTTGAAGCCCCACTCTCTGCCCTCTACTTCCAGATTACCAGTGAACCAGATCTTCTGTGAAATAAGTACTGGATGCCTTAACAACAAGCTGCAATAACATGATTTAGGGCATGGGAGACATTGTGACGTGAATATAGCATAGTGACAAGACTAGGCCCAATGACCCAGATATGAGCTCAAGATAAAGCAGAAATATGCTAAACACAAAACTGGTTTGAAGCAGCTAAAGAAGTAAACAAGTCCCCACAGCTTATAGTGGATTGAGCACTGAAAAAACACCAATAGTAAAAAGAATAACAGGTGCCAGCAACCAATCCCTTAACGAATTAACCAATAGGCCAATAGTCAGGATGAGGGAAAGGGTCATATCAGGGTAAGGGATGACATGCTGCTGTGAAGCTCTCTGTGGACTCATGGCCTGCGAGGGTGCCATGTGACAGGTCCGATCCTGGGGCAGCACGCTTAAGGGAGAATGGGGCTTCTCTCCCTCATTTTGGTAAGCATTTGAACTGTATTGCTAGCAGCTTAAATAAACAAATCTTGTGGACACTGGCTCGCCCGACTGCTCTTTTCTTGCCACCGAGATCTCAAATCATGAACCCTCCATCTCGGCGGAGCACACACGAACACCTTAACAACCAGTTGTACCCTCAGTCTCAAGGCTGCTAAGGTGAAGGTGAAAAACCCACCACCCAGGCTATTATGGCAGCGAAGGAAAAATTTCTTCTGCCATTCTGGCTGGATTGGTGGGGAGCATTTATTATATTATTTAACATCAGTATGTCAAAATCATAATAATTCATATGAGATACGCCATGTCAGGTACTGTTAGAAAGGCTATAATGTGCTAAGTAAAATGATAATGTTTATGTTTATATGTTATATGTGTAATGGAAGTTATGGATATGGTTGATATATCTGTATTTCAAATTGTGCTGTGCTTGACCCCAGACAAGATGGCTGCAGCAATAGCCTGCTTAATGGCCCATTAAGAGATTCACAGATACAAGGGGCCAGGGGGAGAAGCCAGGGATATACCTGATGAGTCACCAGGACTTACTCATGTGACTCTGGATTCCATTTTGGTTCCTGCAAAATTCCACAAGCAACATGGCAAAGACCAAAGGACAGACAAGGCAGCTGCATGACATCCATTTTGTCTTTAGTCTCCAGCCTACCTCTGGATCAACTCATCTACAACTGAACTGAACTGAAGCTGTGAAACAAAGGACTGAGACCCATCCAGGTACTGGATGTATACCAGAGGGACTATACAAGCCTGCAAACTCCACAATTCTACTAGAAACCTGATATATATAGACTTTCAAATCATTTGTATGTATCTGATTGCTTTAATCTTTTAACATTTCTCTTATAGTTTGTTTCTTTCTTTTTATAATAAACCTTTAGTTTTATTTACTAAAGGATTGGCTGGCAGCGTGTTATTTTGGATAAGATCCAAACTTATATTGATCTGGTACTGTGGCTGACCCTTTGGGGTCAGGAGAAACCTTTTTGGTAAAGAGCATAGAGTTTTAAATAACTGGTCTCTTTAATGGACCTAGTGGCTGATTGAGAGCCAAAGACTGAAATGCAGTAAAGGGGGCTGTGTATATTTTATTTTGGCTTCTTGATAACCAGTGTGGGGAACTGGTGGGGGGGAACTGGTGGGGAACTTCAGTGTCACCCACCAGTGCTGGAAGAATCTGCTCTCCTTTTGCAGCCTGCCCTGACCTTGCCATTTTCAGGTGGCTGACCTAGGCACGGATGGGTCACACCTTCCCAGTTCCAAAAGGTTACCAGTGTCCTGCCCACAGCAAGGCCCACAAACCTGGTCCTTCTCTAATCCTGACAGCCTTTGCTCTCCGGCAAAGAATGCCTCAGCAAGAATGGGGGGGGGGGAGGGATAAGAGCTGATAAGTGCTTTCCTCAGGTGCACAGAAGTCAGTGAGTCAGCCACATACTTTAATCTAGTGAGTCAATTGGTCAAGTCATGAGCTGAATCCTTATAGGGAGGGGGTGGGGTGAGCAACTCTTCAGGGGCCCCAGAGGTTTCTTTCCCCTGCTGGCCCAGCCAACACTGAATTTCATTTGCCTCAGTGCTGGCCATCCACCCAACTTGGTTAGGTCCTGCTGGAATGCCCCAATCTTCCCTAGTCTTGACCACTTTGACAAATAATTTTGTATCCTCTGTAAATTTCTCTACTGTAGTGTTCACTCCTTTAACAGTTCACTAATAAGTATATTTAAAAGCCATTTGCGAGGTTGAAAATTAAGCATGTAGTAGTACTTTTTTTTTAAATCTCTTGGTTAGTTTCTAATCCAAGGCAGAACTTTACCTTTCTCTTTGTTATTCCTTATTAATACCTGAATAAATTTGATAACATTCACACACAAAAAATCTTTGTTAAAGTGGAGTTAAGGTTGCCAAAAATCAGAGTCCTCTGCTCCTTTTACTCTTCTAAAAGTGAGAGTTTAATCTCCAAAACAAAAAAGTTGGAAAAAATCAGGACATGTAAGGTTACACTTCCCAGACCACTCACCTGCCTTTCTCACCTGGAGTCTCCACAGAACCAAATAAAATGGCTAATACATTTTCATTAATGAATTCATAGAGCCTTACCTGGTGCTGGTTATTAGACCAGTCAGTCTAGGGGCTGTTCAGATATGAGTTTTTTTTGGATGCTTGCCCCAGTTTGTTCTGAATCTCTATGTAGAAAAGCTCTATATGAACCTGGCAATTTTAAAAACAGGTCTTTTAGGAAGAAGAGCTGTATCTCAGGGTATGTCTACACTGCAACCTAAGCCCGTGCTTGGCTTGGGCTCTAACCTAACTTCTCTTGCATCCATACTGTAATTGTGCTAACCCAGGGTTCGGAACCAGGGTCCCAAGGTCCAGCTAGGACTAGGGTTTGAACCCTATTACTTTGCAGTGTAGACGCAGCCCTGCTTGACTCAATTCCCAGTAGTCTGTCAGAAGTATCCCACAATTCCATGGGACAACTTCCTTAGTCCTCTCTATTGCAACAATCTCCAATCCACTCTACTGAAAATGGAAGCTATCCCCCCTTGACATATGACAGCAGTTCAGATCAGCATTAACCCATTCTCTTCTGATCACTGAGCTACAAGGACACTATTTGAGAGCCTCTTGGGTTTGCAATGCAGACTGAACCAAACAAGCCTTATGTCCAGAAACAGTATGAGGCCTGAGCATCCCCTTCATGATATGTGTTGATTCCCTTTAAAAAAGTTACATTTTTTGTCGTTGAGATTCCACAATAATCACTTCTGTGCTCCTCAGCTGAGCTACTTTAGACAATAACCCTTTGTTTCTTATCCTAGTTCAGGCCCCAGAACCTGTATTACTTGCTGTTCTTCAGGAACTCAATCCCTGGCCCAATGTACCTTCACAAACTGTCCTAAGAGGAAGCGTTTCCATGATGAAGTTATGGGGTTGATGTTCTTGAGAGAGCTGATCCAGTACCAGAAGCAGAGGGATGAAAGACTAGAACAGCAGCAAGCTGCCAGGCTGAGGAAAGGCTGAGGCTCACCGCTCAGGTGGAGGACAGGGTTTCAGCGAGGGAGCAGGCACTTCCTGGAACAAAACAGTGGCTAAGGGAGGAGGACAGAGTTCCATAGAGAGAACTGTTTCAGCTACTCCTGTCCATAACAGCTGCAAAAGCAGTGGCTCCTGCTGCCTCCCCCATACCATGGCATGATCATCCTGCAGCATACCCTCAGTCCAGCAATAACTTGGACAACTCCATGTCGGGGCAGCCCATGCATTCAGGACTTATGTGCAGCTGGGCAGAGCAACTAAACTCCATTCTTCAACCCCTCTCCAGTGGAAACCTTCACCTCCCTCCCCTGCCCCCAAGTGAGTGGACAACATGGAAAGAAGGGAGAGGAGAACATGGGGCCAGGGGAACGAGTGGTAGGGGGATTGTGATGTGTATTCCCTATATCCTGCCTTTTTTTTTGGTGTGTGTGGTTTTGTAATGGCACCTGGCCTGCCCAACACTGTGTGAGTGTTGCTCTACTTTAAGACATGTTTACAAATAAAGCAGGCTCTGTTTTCAGAAACGTGTATTTCCTGTCACTGCATCACATCAAACAATCATGATTTGAGATAATAAAGCTAAAAACATGTGCAGGAGCAATTAAGCATTAGTAAGCAAACGGTATTCAGCTAGATACAGCAATTCACATTTCATGCAATTCCATCTGTAAAACCATGATGCCTTGCCTACCCCCATATTCATTATTCATCATGTCATACAGGCTTACATTGTAAGGTAATCAAGCCCACGCCTCTCCCAAGCACTACCTCCTCTCCCCACAAGCACCTTCGTATAGGACTATTTCCCCATTTGACTGGACTGTGCAAGTCCACCGTGCGAGAACACAAAGCATCCCTGGCTGCCCAGGTGCAACCAGTCCCGCAGTAGTAGTTGCACTTTCTGGTTGAAGGTATCTATCTAGTGGCCCCTCGCTGTCATAGGTCCATGGGGGGGGGAGGGGGCGAGGGGGAAATGGCTCACCCCTGGCTTCACAAAGGTTGTGAAGAGCACAGCAAGCCACACTAATGCAGACAACGTTGATGACACTGGCATCTGAACTGGTTTGTAGACACATCCAACGTGATTTTAATCTGCCAAAAGCACATTCAACAACCATTCTGCACCTACTGAGAGTGCAATTAAACCTTCTTTTGCCAAGCCCTCTGAAATCATAAGCCAAGGCAAAAGGTGGTATATGGGATCCCCTAGAATAACAGTGGGGATGATAACACTATGTCAATGTCATTTGGTGGGAAGTGTCCCAGCCTATCCTTGAATATAGACTCCCGAGCAGTGAAAAACTCTGACATCGTGAACTTTTTCATTGCAGCCCACGTTGACAGTGATAAATCTACCTCTGTGGTCAACTAGTGCCTACATAACAGTACCCTTTGTGGTTTATGTACTCATGTGCTCCTTGTGGAGTGCAAACTATGGGCACATGACACCAATCAATTGCCTCAGCACAGTTAGGACATCCCATTCTCTCAAAGCCAGCAACTACCTCGAGAATATGTTTAATGCCCACCACCTTGATTGCTCAGATACCTCCACCACCACTTTACCCACAGCTGACTTCCCAACCCCAAACGGGTTGACAATGACCTTGTAGCAGTCTGGGGTAGCCAGCTTCCAGAGAGTTACAGTAACCCACTTCTGGACCAGCATGAGTGACCTCAGTAATGTCTCTTTATGCTGGAGGGTTCGGACCTGTGGCTCACAAAGCGCCAGCCATGTGGCTTTTTTCATGCAAAAGTTCTGGACCCACTGCTGATCACTCCAGGTCTGCATGACGATGTGATCCCACCAGCCTGTGCTTGTGGACCTGTGCCAGAAGCAGCAGTCTATATCGGGGGCATCGGCGGCTACGCCAGTTATGATGAGCAGCATCTGCCAGTGCATGTCTGCGATGCCAGGGTACTCCTCCTTCTGCAGCTCCATCAGGAAATCCATCAGGTACCTTTAGTAGGGCAGAAAACCCTGCTGAAATGTTCACCAGTGCCTTGTAGAAGCTTTGCCCATTTCCTGACACAGGAGTAAAAGCACAAGCAAGAGACCTTCATCAAAAGACTCCTTCCCCATGCTGCGGGGAGTGCACTGATCAAAATGACTGCTTGGCAGGCAGTGTCGGCGGGCTGCTCAATCTCCCTGTGACGAGCAGGGCGGGCAGTAAAGTTTTTCCACAGTGCACCATGATCCGAGAGCTAGAGCAGCTACATTTCAGAGGGCACTAGGGATATGGATAGTTTGACGTGCTGCAGTGTGGTCACCAGAGCCTTAGGCGCAAGCAAGGGTTAGAAAAGTCTTAACATAGGGTTAAAATACAATGTAGATGCTCAAGCCTAGGGTTGACCTAATATGGGTCAGCTGACTCGAGTCCCACTAACCCTGGGCTTACATTGCAGTATAAACATATCAGGAGCACCTTGACCAAATGAGCACAAAGTTGTGTCATACATTCAATCCTGCTACTTCAGGTTGGCTGCAGGCTCAGGAAGACATCACCGCATTGGTTACGTTTAGTGTGACAGATATCGCAACCACATGCAGTGTCTTTAGGGCCCACATTGTATTTTATGTTTAAAGCATGAACATCTCCAAAAGCCAGTATACTGAGATAGGCCGGCAGACAGTAAAAGCTGTAGTATATTTATAATCCATCTGCCATTACCGGTAATATATATTTGTGTGTTCCTGGCTCAGGCTGTGTGAAGAAGAGTGGGAGGTTATTTCAGAATCTGGAATTGCTAGGGGGTAATTAAAGCAAAATCACAAGGCTGGCTATGTAGATTTCCAGCTTTTGAAGCTTGACCTTCTGGAAAAGGACTGGTTTTACCTGTTTTCAGGAGGCTGGGGCAATAAGGAAGACTTTGGTATAAAAAGCTGATTTTGAACTGACACAGGGCCTTCATTTTGATTCAGCAAACAGATAGAACTTTCTGTCCAAGGTGGGGCCGGGGCCCCCAATCATTGTGGAAGGGATGTTGGCTTACTAGGGCCCCATAAGGAAGACTGACAATTCCTGGTAGGTTTATTAGTAAGCATATAGGAACCTTTGTTTTTAATATGTTTTCTCTGTGGTGCTTTTGCCCTTAAAATAAATGTGTTCTGCTGGGAAGGAATTGTCTGGGAACTTGTGATGGCTCTCACTATACTGTTCATAGCCCTCTGAGAGAATGCAAAGCACTCAAGGGCTGGCCCTTAGATAGACTGGCTTGCTGGGATATCACAAAGTAAGGCAGAGGGCTGTGCAGCCTTAAATCTCCTGGTCAGAAGGGAGTGGGACAAGGGTCCCTATCCAGAGACAGGTGACAGCTGGTGACCTGAGACCTGACTGAGCTCTCCTGGAGTTTACCACAGAGGGGGACACAGGTGCAGTAACCCTGACCTGTTACACTCAGAGATCCCCTTTACAGCTTTTCATGAGGGCTAGACACTTATCTTTTATTTAAATGAAAACTGACAGACTGCTACAATCACATGACTCCAGGAGCTGCAGCCCTAGGCATAGGCCTATAACACCTATGTCTTAACTGAGCCCTGTCTGTTCACCAAACATGGATAACTTTTCTTGGGACTTTGATGCTCAGCATCAACCTGAAGTGATAACATCCCCTAACGCCCTATTCAGAGTCATGCTCCTTTTACCTACAGGCAAGGTCAACTAACAAGTTAACATAATTAACCTGCTTTTGAATAACTTACTGCGCAGCAGTTACACATATTCCATGCTCTTTACTTTCCATGCTTGTTCCTGAAATCACGCCATAATATTATTATACCTTTCCAAGAAGCTCCAGATACAAAGTGAGTCAGATGTGCTAAGCACCGAATACCACAGTGGTGATTTCCATAGCAACAGTAACCACCACATGGAAGCAAAGAATGTAAAATACCAGTCCTGTTCACAGACCAAAGGGATAGCTTGGGTCATTAAGTACCTGAATTCTGGAGTTAATGTGATGCCTGTCTAAAATCTATCTTTTTTTTTTTTGGCTGATCTTGAAAAGAGTCTACATTGTGCAGCCTCTATTAAAGGCTCGTGCTGTGAACGAAAGCTGGAGCTGTGCAAGCTTAATAAAAGCACTTTCTTAGATTCCCTTCTATGCGCTATGCAACGACATTATGTGGTGGGCTCAGCCACAAGTGACCATTTGTGAATTTTCAAAGCAAAGCCAGATGTTGCACGGTGTAGATAAAGTAAAATTTCAGGTACATCAGGTATAGACATAGTTATAAAGCTAAGGCCTTTTGGCCAGTATATTAAAAGCCCACAGTGTTTTTCAAATAGCACAACTTCAAAGGTTGTTTCTAAAGATTATTTAGTGTCAAATATTGAAATGTAATAGAAAATTTCCAAGAAGTAATTACTGGATATGAATTTATCTGGTTACAGCCAACCTGGGAGGAATGTGCTAAAAGGGAAAGAAATATCTATCTAACAACATTTATTTAGGAAATAATCCTGTGATGTATTTCTTGCCTATTTAAAAGTAACAGCCTCTTTAACATGTCATCCCCACTTAAAAGTGGTCTGGATGTTAGAGTTCACCAACTAAGATTAAAAATAAAATCTAAAATATTGCTAACATTCATGATATAAAAGAGAATGAAGAGGCATCCACACACAATAGTCTTTTTGAGAAGTTTAAATGAAAAACCGACCCCTGGCAGTTTGGGATGGGAAAAAAATTGTGTACCAAGACATGAGACAGTAAAAGCTCACACAGACTTTATTGTTTTATGGCAATTAAAATAAAAATGAAGCTGAATGAGCAAGAACTCCTAATTAGTTGAGAGCCATCTAATTTTTTTCAGCCAATTAAAATGACTGGTAGCGGAGAAAACAACAATGATAGATATCTGATTTTTCCTCCACTCTCTCCATTGCTGGACCTTTTAATCTGCGAGAGAAATAGATAGTACTGAACTCCTTAGGGCTTCTTTTTTCAGCCAGGCTCTGCATGGGCACAAGGGCCGTATTAGTTAATCCAACTGCACGATTAGGACCTTAGATTTTATAAAACTATGGTCTATGTTACTTTCATGCTTTTGTGTTTTTGTCTTTCTTTTATGTAATGCAGCTTCAAAGTGTTAGCAGTGTACTATCTGCAATGAGCTGCCACTTTGTGAGGCAGACACGATGCAGCATGTTACAAAGAAGAAACACATTGTACTCTCTTGTGAAGATTTTATCATCGCTATTTCTCTTCACCTAAAGTAAGTCTTTCAGATTTATTATTAGCTCATAGAAAATCAAAAATTAGCTTTTATAAAATCTAGCATTTATGAGGCACTACATATTTTTTCCATTTAAAAAAATTCCAATGAGGAAAGTTTTTATAATTAATAAATATCCCTACCACTATTTTCAATGCAAACTTTGCAATATTTATTATCCTGGTGCATGAGAACCTGCATGTGAAATTGACTAGAAATGGACTATAAAAGTAAAACTAACTAGTAAAACTTTATCGTCTTTGTTGGAAGAGCTGCAGCAAACCTATCAAATAAGTCACTTGCTATGGTTCTTAGGGTTTTTGCTCTGCAAGATTTTTTAATTTTCTTTTTAAACGCAGTTGGAACTATTTTTTCATAGTTGGAACTCCTGTTGTTGACATTCTGTTCCAGATATTAATTATCTTACCTGTAAATAGGCATTTCCTAAACTTCTTTACATTTTTTCTAAAGGGGAAACATATTTTGATTTATTGAACATAGAGGATTTTTTCAGTAGATCTGCATACAGGGGCTCTTGTATCCCAACTCCACTTATGCTTTTTGAAAATCTTTAAACACAAAACCCAGAAATCCTACATAGTGCTACCTCTAATGCAATTCAGAAACAGAATTAACTATCACAGGTGCAATCTTCATATTTTGATTTTGGAATCAGAATTCTCCATTCTCTTCAAGTCAGTGGCCATTACTAAACATGTGAAAAGGCATGAATGATTGTTAACATGACAAGACCTAGTATTATATACCATTACATAGAATTTTTATTTTAAACCAAACTGTTAGTTTTTTTCACTTCATTGCTCTAAGAAATTCAACACATTTTGAAGGGGGCTAAAAATGTAACTTTATTTCTTTAAAAGCATTTTCCTAATACTTTCCTATGTTGCCAATTTACTGGTGTAATCAGATTTTCACTAAAATTAAAATGATATTTTCATTGAGTAATCCTATACTTATTTTCATACTTCTAGTAAAACTTGCTTTTAAACAAGTATTTGGCAGTTTTGTCTAGTACAGTTAGAGATGGGCTTGGGTCACAGATTTCCCCTGGATTAAAAGTAGTCTAACTTCCTTGATATTTTGAATCCTAGGTTGGTTTAGCTTGGAGTATAACTGATCTCAAACTTACATGTTATTATTGTTCATATAGTAAGAGGTGTGCATGATATTTGAATGTTTTAACACAAACTGGTGTCCCCAAGCCTGCATCAGAAGAATCACCATAAGGCTTTTGCATGGTTCTTTTCCTCTATATGAAGTCTTTCAACTGGCCTTTGGCTTTCAAACGAAAGCTGTGCCCGCTCAGTAGCTGAAGGATGATAAGAGCATCTATGATCCTGTAACTGGGTATTCTCTGTTCCCACCCTCTGATACCCCAGAAACTCTGACTGTCAGCAAGTAGCAACTTCATGTGAATTTATTTGTATTCCCATCACCAACATCAATTCTGTCTCAGGCAGCAAAGTATTTATAGTGTTTCTTGCCCCTTAGTCCTTTCCCACAAATTTCTCCTTTCCTTGCTCAGGTAGGCTAACTCCTGCCCCCCCTCTCTTCCTTCCTGTATCTTCTTTTATACCTCTCAGCTGATGGCTGATTGATTCATCAGCCTTCCAGGCCTGATCAGCTGATAAGCTGCATATCCCCAGTCAACTGTCTCCAGGGGAACTGATTGGTGCCTAAGCAATCAGCCTACAGGCTCACTTGTTTGCTCCCCAGTAGCTCTCTTGGCCAGAGCCCCATCTGCTGGCTAGCTGCTGCTGTGTGGGGGCCCTGCTGGCCTTCCTCCTAGAGGGGGGCGAGTGACCCCATCACCATCACCTGGGTATCTCCTAGCTGGCTGTTGCTGCTGAGTGGTTGTCCTGCTGCTGCCACTGTCAAGGAAGAGGCGCTACTGCTGCTGGAGGAGGAACACATGGAGCTGTGGCTACTGCTGCTGCAGGATGCTGTGGAGGGGGTATTGCTGCTGCTGTTACCACTGGACTGAGTAACTTTGCCATCTTTGTTGCCTCTGGTGGCAGCTACTGTTGTTGGGAGGGCTGGTGAGGGGGAAGTGGCGTCAAGCCCTTCTCCTAGTTCAAGCACCCACACCCCCTCCACTACTTGCCACCGCCTTCTGGGACAGCCTCCACTCCTCTGCCCAGCTGTTTGCCCTGACCCTGTTACCATCTGGGACTTTTTTGTTTGCAGCAACAAGCAGTGACTTTATTCCCTTCTGCCCATCCATTGGCCCCTGACACAATTTGCCCCCATTCTCCTTGCTACCCACCCTATCTGCTCTGTTACTGCCAGTTTATTTCTTTCCCCGGCCCTGCCCTGCCCTAGCCCTTTTGCCGGACTTTGTTTGCCAGTCCTGCTCTGCTCTTGGGGAGTTTGTGTGTTGTTTTTCCTGCCCTGCTCGGCCTGGGGAATGACCTGGCCACCCTTTCCTCCATGGGCCCCACCTGACTGTGCACAGCAGCGGTGGGGCTCACTCATCTGGGCACGACAGGGGCACTACCCCCAGGGCCTGAGCAAAGGTGATGACAGGTGAAGGAGGAGGAGGGGCGGCAATGGGGACCAGGAGGCCAGGATTACCAGCGGTGACAGGGCCAGCACCCTTCTGGGTGTCAGGGGTCCCAGACCTCCTCTGTGCTGGGCCAGGGGACAGTCCCTCTCGACATGCTCCATCACCTCGCAGAGGAAACACCTGAAGAATGATGCACCTGGTACTGGTTCCCCTGGTGAGCACCAGAAAGGACCCCTCAAGAGCCTCTCTGTCACATGCCCCCTATGATAGCTGGTTCTGTACTTGCCAGTGGAATAAGAGGATGTGACTTAGGGTGGGGTCCTTGCAGCCCAACGGGAGAGAGCTGATGATGGAAATGTTTCCCCAGGGTGGAGAGGAAGGGCAAAAGGGCAGCACTAGGGAAGAAGGGCAGGACAGAGTTGAGAACCACCTGTATGCCCAGGTCCTTCAGGGACTCAAGGGGGGCATAGAGGCCTCCCACCATCAGGCCCTTCTCCATTGCCTCCTGGGCAGTGGCCTCCACTGCCAGGAAGAAGATAACCTTCCTGTATATCTTGGAGGCTGCCATGATGACTGCAGGCCCCATCACTGCACCAACGCCCGCATGTAGGTCTCCACCAGGAGGCAGCAGATGCCATGCTTCCTGGTCAGCGTATGGAAGGGGCCCCAGCCACTGAATATAGAACTAGAGGAGGTGGCAGAGGCAGATGAGGAGGTGGTGGGCAAAGGAGCCGTGGCCACTTGGGCCTACGCTCTGGGGCTGAGAGATGTGCACTCCCAAAGCTCTTGGAGGGAACAGTGGGGATAGGGGGGCTGTGGCCAATGGAAGGACTGTGACGCAGGGAGTGGCCCCTGCCATGGGAGGCTTTGTCCTCTGGGCAGGGCTCTTGCCCTTCTTCATCCAGGGCCTTTCTGCCAGCTGAGGGGACGCCTCACGGGAGTAGAGATGGAAGCCATGGCAGCAACGGAGTCCCTACTCATGCCCGCCACTGCCGGTGCCCCAAGGGGGGGGGTAGCTTTGGATCCGGCAGTGGTGATCAAAGTGGTAGTCACAGCAGTGGATAGGGAATAAGATTAGGGGGCAATGGAATCATCCAGGAGGCCCTCCTCCAAAAGTCTCCCCCTGCCCATCCACAGAAAGGGGACAGGAATAGGGGGAAGTACCGGAAGCAAGGGAAAGGGGAAGTGGGGAGGAATGGCTAATCATTCCTCCCTGCTAGGCTGCAGGCAGGGAAGGAGAGTGCCAACAGGAAGGGGTCATGGGGGCCTTACACAGGGTGGGGATACTGCCTCCTCTGGCTGCACTGGGGAAGGGGGTGGGACTACAATGACATTGGGAGGATGTGGTGAACAGAGGGGAATCAACATAAAATGGGGCAGGGGTGCATGCAATAGACAGGGCAGTGCGGGGCAAGGGTCAGGCTGCAAAAGAGAGAAAGGGGAGATGGAACAAACTGGGGAAGGGCCTGGGGCAGGGCAGGAAAGGTACTCTGTGGACAGCCCATTCCCCTCTTATACTTTTCAGCTTGCTTTTTCCCTTAATGCCTGCTTGGCCAGTTCTTACTTCTTTCTGTTTTCTTCTGGGGCCTGTATCCCATTTAGAGTTTTCCCCTCCTTCAAGCCCTTTCTCTATCTCCTATGGCAGCTCAGTTCCCTTCTGCTGTGAATGCCTACTTTCTTCCTAAAGGGAAGGGGGCTCCAGTCCATCCCTAACGCCACCAAAAGGAGCATACTCTCTATAACCCCAGCCCATTTTCATCTGAACTTTCCCTGAACCTCCAGGGGTAACTTGGCCATTGGGAGGAGTCTTCTCTCCTCAGGAACGCATTCCAGACTCAGCCTTTCCCCTGGCAGGATCCTGTGTGGCTTTACCACACCTTTCCTAGCCCGCACACACCCTGATGCAGAGTCCCGTATCCTCCCCACCTTCACCAAGATGGTTGGCATTTTTCTCCATCATGCCCCCAAGGTCCTAGTCTAACCACAAAATTCAGCCAGCCCACAGTCCATTTAGAGGCAATCTCTTCTTATGTGTCCCTGTCTCCCGTGTTGGTAGCTGGTAATTTCCTGCCTCCCCAAAGGAGTTCCTATGCTATCCTCCCTTTTCTTCTCTGATGGCTTTTCCTCTGCCAATTCTCCAGCTTCTTTCCTGTCATGTCCATTACAGGGACACATCCCCTTTCAGGGAAAGTCTGCTTCCTCTGGGTTTGACCACTGCCTCCACAGTTGTGGATTGATGCCTGCTAACCCAGACAGGGATGGTCTCAAGGAGGCCTTGTAGAAACTGCTCCAGAATTATGGCATCCATAATGTCAGACTCTGGCTTTAACCAGCAGGTAGCAGAGTCCATTAATCTTTGGGCAATTGCCCTGGATCACACATCTCCAGCCCATCTAAGGTCCTAAAACTTCCACTGGTACTTCTCCGTAGACAGGCCCATTTGGTCTAACATAACTGCCTTAACAACATCATAGTCTCTGGGCTGTTCATCACTGAAGGCCACTTGAGCCCCCACACCAAATAGGGTGCTAACCAGAGGACGCACATTCCTCTGTCCCAACTAGTTCCATCGCTACCCTTACAAATGTCACTAGAAATGCTTTGGGGTCATCCACAGATCTCATTTTACATAGGACAAGCCCCTGGGTCCAATGGCTGTTCCTTGTACTGGGACTCACCAGTTCCTAAAGCAACTGCTGCTGCTGCACATGGGCTTGTACCCTGATAAATTCCTGCCAGCTCCTCTGTGGCTCTGCTTGCCACACCAGCAGGGATTGTCTCTTCAGTTGGTGTGATCGTTGGAAGGGCTCTGTGGACGGCTGCAGTTCTTTCTGCTGCTCCACTAACCATGTTAGAATATGTGCCATTGCCCAGACACTGAATCCTCTCAGCAGTTTCCCCTGCCCATCTCTTAATCACCACAATTTGGGGGAGTCAAAATCCCAGACAAGTCCCCATCCTCATTGTCTGATGCTTCAGAAATGTCTCAGATTCTCCATTTTGTGGCAACTTTGTGTGAATTTATTTACATGTCCGTCACCAGCACCATACAGTCTCCTGCAGCAAAGCATTTACAGTGTTTCTTGCCCTTTAGCTCTTCCTCCTAAGACCTGGAAGGAGCAGAGGTCACCCTGCCTTGAGATTTCATACAGTACTGGGCTCCTCCCCTTACTGGTTTCCTGGGTCATCTTTTATATCCCTTGGCTGATGGCTAATTGTTTTATCAGCCCTCCTAGCCTGATCAGCTAATTAGCTCCATATCCCCAATCAGCCTTTTCTAGTGAAACAGACTGGTGCTTAAGTGATGAGAGTGCTGGCTCACTTATCTTCCAGCACTCCGTCACAGACCCAAATTACTGTTTCATAAGGGCTTGGGGGGGAGTCCCACAAAATGTAAGTTTTCACACAGTAAAACTATCACGTGATTTCTTCTGTAACCATCTGTATATTGTTTTTAAATACCCTTATGAGTAATTAGGGAAGGGGAGGTAAGGTATTAATAAGATGAGCAGCAATTCTGACCAGATAATTCAACTAATCGATTATTAGATAAAATCTGTGTTGCTTAGATGTAAATGGAGAACCTGATATATTTTAAAATATATATTTAGATGGTTCATAGATCTAGTTGATTTATTGATTTAGCCCTCATCCATTTAGATAGACTACAGAGATCACAGTTTCTAAAAGTTAGTTTGATCTAAATTACTCAATGAATATTTCAGCTTATGGCTTGTTTGTAAACTGTTCTTTCTTTGCAAATATCACTTCAATTATTTGATATTCACAGCATAAACTGAGCTGCTTCAACTGAAAACACTGAGGTCAGAATACATAGCGATGGACATAATGTATAAATCTAGAGTGTACAGAACGGCTTTTACCTGATTCTAAGAGTTATATTATCTCAGGAATCTAGTGAAAACTAGTGATTTAAAATATACTTTGCCCAAACATACTACACCATTTAACTTCAATTTTTCTGCATTGCACTTGTTCACTCATATTTCAGGAAAGCAAATCCCCAAAAGGTGCGATTACATATAAAGTCAATCCATTTAAAATCTTGATTGAAAGTCCAAATATTCTTTTGCAGTATTCACCCAGCTCTACTTTCAGTACACATGAAAACCTGGTAGGATTTGCAGAAATGAGGTTCCAGGTTGTTTATTACTTTCACTCTGAAATAAGTCATTTAAACTAAGTACTGGACCAGAATCTACACTTCTAGATTTACCTTTACGGTTTTGATATTTCCATCATTTACAAGGTGAAAAAGATTTTCTTAAAGCTTTCCACAGCTGCTGTGCTTGTAGGTACGGGTCATGGCAAAGGCACAAATATGAAAACTATGTTTACTACAGTGCTGGTTGTATAATTAAATAAAAATGTTTATGAGCTTCAGAAACACCTGTTGTAGCCTCTTCAGATATTGCTGTTGCCACTAGTTTTCAAAATAGAAAAGGGATGGACAAATGTCTCCAAGCCAATTTAACAACATTGCTTTACACTGAGGGCTAGATTGTGTGATGTACACACAGCCCCATGTAGGATCAGCAGAGCTACCTCATCCCAGGGATTGCTCCAGGAATGACTATGCCTTATCAGCAGAGTGCGAAGGAGGCCATGTCTATGAGAAGGCCTGTCCTTCAAAGGACACACCAAGGGAGCAACTCCTGAATGCCCCTGGTGGCAGTGTCTGCAATTGTTACAAGCAGCGGTGTGGGTTGTGCTAGGGGGGTGGGAGGATAGGCAACTGAATGAACAAATAAATACAGTAGTAGCCTATTGCAGGATCAGGACCTGAAGCATGTATATGCCTGTTATGACAGTTTACAGGTTTTCCATTTGGTTGGTTTTGATAAGAGATGAAAAGGGCATCAAAGGTAGTATCCCTGGTACCATGCTTAAGACCACTCTTTGGGCAGGAAGTGCTGTGGGCTGTTTAATAACCTAAGGTGGGCAGGCACTCAGCTGGCTGTTTGTTGAAAGTCCTTCAAGCAGCACAGCATCACCCATGCTACACTGGAACACTAAGGGTTCAGAGGGTAGAGTGACAGCTACTGCCTTTGAAAAATAACAACAACAAAAACTCTCTTAAACTGTTTGACTTTTCGATATCTCTGTATTACTGGAGTATGGGAGTGCCTGGCTGAGCTGAAAGAGCTGTGCTCTGCTTCCCATATTTTTCAAGACACTGCTATGCTATTTCCTTCTGGGAAGGAGCATGGGCAGTTGCACTGGGATCCATAATGTGCTCAGGCCAGGCAGCATGTAGGAACTGTGTGAGGATGAAACATGCTGTTTGCAGACTGCGTCTTTAGAGAACTGAGTTGCCAGCCTCTATGGAACATGTACAAGCTGTGGTTTTCACAGGCTCATGGGTGGATTTTACAAGGCAGTCAAGAGGCACATCATTGATACCAGGGCAACCCTCATTGCCACATTTCAAGTTCCTCTCCGAAGTAGAGAGGCACTACAGCTTCTCAGTGAAATGATTGTAATACATTCCCCCTAGTATTGTTATTGGAAACAGCGGAACCCTTTTTGCTGAACCTTTCCAAAGAAATTCAGCTTGAGACATACATGAAAAATCTCAGCCTGAACAATTAAAGTTTGACAAATTTATAAGCAGCTGAAAACAGGGTCTTATAATGGAAAGCGTTAGGCAACCTTAAGTTAAAGTAGCACTGCTAGTGCCTTCTAGAATAACCTTTATACAAACCTATATCAGAACTATGACATTTTTTTAAAAATCACAAAAGCTTTAGGTCCCCCTCATCCCCAAAAGACTAAAGCTATAGATTGGAGGGGTACAAAACACAAGATATCCACCCTATTTTTTTTAAAAAGGACTATTTAACGCCTAAATTACTGAACAAATTTAATTTTAACTATTCTAAGGCCCTGTCTACACTGCAGAGTGAAGTCGACTTACTTAAAGTTGACTTTCAGCCACTGATTTTTAGAAGTTGCCAGATCGTGGCCACACCATACTCCTTGCGCCGGGCTCATGCATCCACACTCGCCACGATTGTGTCGGCAGTCAAAGCAGTGCACTGTGGGTAGCTATCCCACAGTGCAACTAGCCGCGGTGGCTGTTGGGACAAGATTCAATGTCCCATAATGCAACACTCCTTTCCCCTCCCTTTCCCCAAACAAACAGGAAACCAATTTTCACACCGTTTGTTTATGCCATGCGCTCGCCATTGCTGTGGAGACATGGAGCTAGCTCAACTCTGCACTATTATTGTGAGCATCACAAATACATCTCAACTTATCATTGAGTATTTTCAAAGAAGAGCAAGAACCCGAAGCACAGGTAACCGCTATGCCACCAACGCTGTCCTGCTACAAACCATCAAGTGGAACACTTCTCAGTTGTTGCAGGCCGTAACGCATCATTTGCAGTCCATGGAGCACCGGTTCTGGCCCCGGGAAACAAGCACAGACTGGTGGGACCACATCGTTATGCAGCTGTGAGATGATGACCAGTGGCTGCAAAACTTTCATATGAGAAAGGCCACTTTCCTTGAACTTTGCTCAGAGCTGGCCCCGTCCCTGAAGTGCACGAATACTCACTTGTGATAAGCTCTGATGGTGGGGAAGAGAGTGGCCATCGCTCTGTGGAAGGTGGCAACCCCCGACTGTTACCGCTCGATCAGGAATCACTTTGAAGTCGGTAAATCTACAGTGGGAGCTGCCATGATTCAAGTTTGCAAAGCCATTAATAGACTTCTGCTACGAAGGCTAGTGATTTTGGGAAATGTGCAGGACATAGTGGATGGGTTTGCTGCAATGGGGTTCCCAAACTGCGGGGAGAGTGGGGACATTGATGGCACATATATCCTTATCTTAGCACCTGCCTACCTCTTGACTGAGTACATAAACCACAAGGGATACTTTTCCATGGTCCTGCAGGCCCTTGTGGATCACAGCGGTCATTTTACAGATATCTAAGTGGGGTGGTCTGGAAAGGTGCATGACGCGCACGTATTTCGGAACTCAGGGCTGTACTGTAACATGCAGGCGGGCACTTTCTTCCCAGACCAAAAAATTCACATCAGGGGTGTTGAAATGCCAATAGTGATCCTGGGGGATCCTGCTTACCCCTTGCTTCCTTGGCTAATGAAGCCGTACACCGGTCACCTCGACAGTGACAAGGAGCATTTTTATAACAGGCTAAGCAGTTGCAGAATGGTTGTTGAATGTGTGTTTGGGCATTTAAAGGCCAGATGGAGAAATCTCCTCACTAGGCTGGACATGAGTGAAAAGAACATCTCCTCAGTGATATCTGCGTGCTGTGTTCTTCATAATGTGTGTGAAGCGAAAGGGGAAAGGTTCCCCCAGGGTTGGGCTGTGGAGGCAGAATGACTGGCCGCCAATTATGAGCAGCCAGATGCCAGCAGTATGCTGAGAGCTAACTGCGGAGCGCTTTTCATCAGGGAAGCTTTGAAAACCAGGTTCTGCAATGAGATGCAGGACTGATTTATGTTCCTGTATTTTATGTGTTTTTGCTTTAAATTCCCCCTACCATGGATATCAGTACCCTCCCAAGCAAGATATGAATTAATAAAGAAACATGTTTTGAAACGATGAAAACTTTTATTTATGAATATTCAAGTCAGTGGGTGCGGGGGGCTAGCGTTCATTCACAGTCTCCAATGGTAGTGTGGTTGCTTGCAGGACAGCTGTTAGCAGGGCCGCTGCTGCTTTCTGCTTGCCTCCACCGGGGTGGAGTGCACAGCATACTGCAGCCTGGCCGTTCTCCTCGACGACCACTTGGGGGTGGGGCGGAGGGAGGGCAGCAAAGCCATAGGCTGAGGAGCGTTATGGAGGGGCTGCAGTGGGACTCTTTCCGGCCACCACTCCTCCTGAATCTCCACAAGCCACCGGAGCATGTCTGCCTGGTTGCGCATGAGTCGCAGCATCTCATGTGTGGTGCTGCGATCATGCTCCAGCATCGCTCTTCGACTCTCCCTATCCATGTCCACGTTCTGGGACAAGGTCATCCGCCACGCTCGGAGCTCTGTCTCTGCGGCTGCGGAGGCGTTCAGGAGCGCGCCAAACATGTTGTCTCTTGGTTTTTTTTTTCCTCTTCCTAATCTGCGATAGGCTTTCCACAGCAGTTTCAGCGGGCTGGGCCAAGGCTGAGGTGTCAACAGAACGAAAAGAAATGCACAACGTTGCCATTGTTAGCACAGGCAGGGAAATGAAAGAAATGCAACAATGTATAAAAAACTCCCCTGGCTGTGCGCAAGGGTAAGACAGACCCTCATTCCATTCCGCACATCCCAGAAGGGTTGGCTCGCTGTGCCGTTGCAGAGATGGTAAGCCAGGGGCACTTTACTCTGCTTTAGAGAGGATTACAAAAGCTCATTTCCAATGCCCTGTATGAGAGGGGTGCCTGGGCGCTACGGTTTAATTAACATGACCATTTTGTCACGAGGTGGCCACAGGGGGCCTGAGGACAGTGTGGAAGGGGCAGTTAATAGTGTCATTTGAAACCATAGCCAAATAATTAAAGTGACTTTAGTGGGACAATACAATGGGGAGTAGACATGCGCCATCTTCCCTAGGTGACCATGAGCGATATCAGTCTCCTGAGGGTAACGCACCAGGAAAGAGAAGATTTGCTGAATGCAGTGGGGTACCGGCCTGGCCCTTATGCTGTGTTCCGCCATGATTCCAGCTCCCTTGATTGCAGCGTGGCATGGCAAAGTATCCTACCGGGAGGAAGGAACAAGGCTGTCCTTCCCCCAAACCTTTTGAAAAGGATAACAGATTACCTACATGAAAGTTTCCTTGAGATATCAACTGATGATTCTCAGAGCATATCTCTGCACATAAATAAACTGTTCCGGGAGTAACCTTCCAAGGTAGTACGCTAAATCCCTGAAATCCCCTTTCCTCCCCACTCCCCTTAAAAAAGAACATAACTGCTAAGAAGAAAAAAAAACCTCACCAGATGTGCCTTCCCCGGGATCATTAGTGCTGTGCTGCATGCTGCTGGACTGCTCTGGAGTCAGGAATAGGTCCTGACTGTCTGGGAGAAGGGACACCCCACTCTCCTGCACCCTGCTCTCCTCATCCTCATCCTCGTCCATGGAGTCCTCATCATTGTCCGTGGAGTGGGATGGAGTGGAAGTAACGATGCTGCGTGGCGGCACCGTGGTGAGGTCCCCGCCGAGAATGGCATGCAGCTCCTCGTAGAAGCGGCATTTTTTGGGCAAGGAGCCAGGACGGCTGTTAACTTCCCTGGCCTTTTGATATGCCTGCCGTAGTTCCTTGATCTTCACGCAGCACTGTGCGCCCCTGTTGTGCCCCTTCTCCAACATGCCCTGGGTTATCTTTCCATAAATGTCCAAATTTCTTCTGCTGGCTCTGAGCTGAGCCGTAATCGACCCCTCGCCCAAAGACCAATGAGATCTAAGACTTCTGGTCGACTCCATGCTTGAGCACGTTTGAGCCTTGCAGTAGCCATGAGGAGTTCAGCCACAAGCTCCATCCACACTGTCCAGATAGGAAATGAAAATTGAAATTTTCCTGGGGCATGAGAGGAGGGGCCCTTTCTGGGTAGCATGACCATGTAACAGCGTGACCATGTAACCAGAGCGGTCACAATGGGGCATTATGGGATACCTCCCAGAGGCCATGGCCGTCGAATTACGTTACGCTCTGTCTACACTGATGCAAAATCGAAACAATAAAATTGAATTAGGTGCTACACCACTTGTGGAGGTGGTTTTATTACGTCGACTGTTGCCGCTTGTTAAGTCGATGGGACTGCTGTGCCAGTGCGGACGCAGGCTTTCAGAGATCGATGTAAGTGACATTACGTCGACCGCTGTCACCACTGTAGACCAGGCCTACAAGTAGGGAATTTTATTTTGGCTATAATCAACATTTCACACATAACAAGGATTGAAACCCTGCTTTAAGTGAAAAACAAAACACAACTGTAACAATGGAGTTATTAGCAACAGCTCCATTATAGCATTAAATCAGAAAATGTCTGGAAAATACCAGCAAGGTAGCATACCCACAATATCTCCTACTGCCTAGCATGATGATTAGGGTGCTATTAGGGGAGGGAATGAATATCCTGGCTAGTTATGACAGGCAACACTTACAGGTGAAGGATATTATTTAATTAGTTATTCCAAATGATTAATAGGTTGAGGGAGTTCTTCAGCTGTTTGACCTTGTTAGTTAATACTTTTCACCTGTGACAGTTCTAGGTAAATTCCATCCTGGACTCAGATCTGCACAGCTGTGGGTGTACCGCAATTAATTCATCTGCAATACAAACCACAATTTCATTTTCTAAGGTTGTGTTGGAATGGGAATCTATTAAGGAAAGTCCAAAGCCCACATGAAACATTGCCAACATTATGCTGCAGTTTCATTGAAATAAGCAACAAGTCAGTAGGGTTAAACCATATTCTTTATTCAAGCAAATTTACAAAAAAATAGAGCTGGACAGAGAAATTTCAGTGGAAACATAATCTGTTGGAATACGTGGTTCTGTCAAAACAGAAACGTTTCACAAAAATGGGTCCAATCGATATATCTATATCTACACACATACAATTGTAAGAAGTCAACATTGAAGCAAAACATTTTAATGACCCAAAACAACAAAACTTTGGAATTTTCCTTTGCAGAGAATTTCAAAACTTTTGGTCTTCATTCCAATTCAGAACCAGCCATATTTCAAAATCTTTGTGAAACAGAACTTCCCAGTCCTGCGCATCTCTACACAAAGTATAGCAGCACCAACTATCTCATTGCCTTTGGTTAACTTCGCTGGCACGGGTGGCAGAGGTCTCCCTGTGAAGGGCCCTGTAGGATCTCCCTCCAGGAGGTTGGGGGGCTTAGCAGAAAGTCCCTCTGGATTTCTTGCTGCTGGTCAACAATCTCCCAGCTGCTCCTGCCATGCTGCTTGGGTCTGCTGCTGGGTCATCTACTGCTGCAACACCTGCTGCTGGAATTGCTGCTTCTGGTTGGCCTACTGTTGTTGCCTTGTCACCATCCACTTACACCACTGCTCGCCTTGGGTCCATCTCAGCTGAGGTCTCCTTTCAGGTCTGGTGAAGTACTTGTTTCTGTGTCAGGGCCTTTTATCAGGAATAGGACTTTTTCCCCCACATTCTCCACCAATTTAGTTGGCCAACCTTCAGCTTGGGCTCAGCTGTAGTATCTTTGAATTTGTTGTCCTTGGGTCCTCAGTTATTCCTGCGGGTCTATTCAGAGCCCAATTTACAGTCCCCTTATCCCTAATCCCTGGCAGCGCGCCCCATGTCCCACTGCACATTGTTGACTGGAAGCAGCCCTTCAGTGCCTGCGCTCATATCAAGCTTGTAGTGTCAGTCTGCCCCAAATGGGAGGATGAAGTAAAAAGGTTAGCAACTGCCTCAGGCTACCGGACCTCACTAGCAGTCCTTAGTCTTGGCAGTAGCAGCAACCGCAGCTGCAGCCACCGTTTCTCCTTCAACCCCCATCTGTGGCCCGTCTCCCTCTTTTAACTGCCACTTCTCTTGGTGGAGAATGTTCTGTAGGTGTGCCTAATTGAGGCTGCCTGAGTGCAGGAATGCTTGTTAGCCTTTCCAATAGTGGGAGGGGGATGTATCCCATCACACGCACCAACCTATTAGTGATCTAATTTTCAGAACTGCTGTACACCCATATATCAAGCCACTTTCATTATTTAAGTGCATAAATATGGATTCCCTTATTTGTCAGCCTCACAGTTCACTCTCAGCTCCTCAGCCTACTGTGCGGGTGGGGGAGAAATAGGGATGAGGTAAACTTGGCTCCATTCTCTTCGGCCTAGTTCCTACTTCAGCTCTGAGTCAATGATCTGCCCTGCTTCTGCCTCTCTCCAATCCTTCTCCCTGGCATGCAGCATTTAGCTATGTTCTCAGGACAGAAAATACTGTAGCTGCCCTCATTCAGCTAAGGCAGGATGGTAACCACACAATCAACATGATATTTGCTGATATAATATGGCAGTAGCCACTGCATTCTGTGATTAGTATTACTGGCCCTTGCCATCTGACCGACTTCTTGTCTGGATGACCCAAATCATCTGACTGGGATGATGCACAGGAAATCCAGTTTGTTCCCACCAGCCCTGCAGGTCAGACCACTATCACAGGAGGGGGAGGTCCTGGTTGCCCACTAGCTATTAACCAGCTAGCAAGGGCCAGGCCAATTCCAGGGTTTAACATTTTAAAATAACACTAATTGAAGACACCCATTGGCCATGACTCCTTAAAAAAAAAAAATCAAACCACTTTGCATTGTTTGGAAAGTTAAATAAAAAAAAAGAAGGAACCAATTTCTGAAGCAAGAAATTATAGGCTGTTTCAAGGGAATTTTTAACCATAAACCACAGACTAGCCCCTGTAAAGTGTACACATTGCACATCAGGAAGATGATCTCCCAAGGATTTTAACTTACACCCCAACTGGTTCCTTGACCTGTTAATTATTTCCAAAATTTCAGCATAAAAATACAGGTAGCAGAATTTTAAAAGCAGAATAAACTGCCCAAGTCAAACCAAAAGGAGACAATCTGTCCTTTAATCAGAGTCGGGATGTGGTTTGGATGCAGAGTCAACTTTTCCAAAGTTCTGGGTGTCTGGATCTGGGGTGTTGGTATGCACCCATCCCTCCTCTCAGTAAAATAAAGGTGGAAAGATGCCACAGAAGGGGTTTAAAATCCATTCTCTCAGGAGAGAGGTTTCACTCTTGTTGTGGGTATTTTTATTACAAGAGAGTATAACAAGAAAAACAAATTGTTAGCCAGAAGAAGTTAGCTGATGTCTTCCTCCTCCGAGGTCCCTGAGAGCAAACTCTGTTATCCTCATGACTCTTTTCTTTATATTTCATTCTTCCTGACTCTCGGTTGTACTGCCCCAGGGCCCAAACAAGACCTGCTATTGCTCACTTTGAACTGTAACTCTTTCAGACTCTGCATCTAGGGTATTGACAATCTATCCTTTTCCTAACAGTCCTAGATACCCTTTCACTTAGCAGTGTATCCAAGCGGTTATGGGAACCCACCAGGGCAGTCACCTAGCTTCTGAAGCAGCTGCAGCGCTTGCATCTGAGTCATGGTACACCTGGCATGCTACTGGTAACTTAGGGGTATTCCACCAGTGATCTGTCTTGATAATTACACTGGTGACACAGGTTGGATTCCAGTTGGAAAATTTGGCTGGTAGGGCTTAAGGGCCAGGTGTCATAGGTTCAAGGGCTATGTCATGCTCCTGTATCAGGTATAGACTGACTACAGATCTTCTGAGCAATATACACATTGCTCATCATAAGATCCTTTATTGCTCTTTCAGGTATAGCTGGGGTTAGCTTAAATAATGTATTTTACATAGTGCCACCTAGTGGCTGAAAAGTATAATATGGTTTAGTATTCTATTACATCTCACCCTTTAAGTTCTATATTCCTACCATTTATAATATTTACACCATCACACTATCTTTGAAGTTCAGTACATATTAGTCTGCTACGTGTCTCTGAATTGTACTGGTTTTCTCATCACATGACCTGAATGCGTAACAACTTGGTCATGTGTCCATTAGTTGCAATGACTGCCTGTGGTCAGTTTAGAATCCTTGAGTCTTCTTCTTCTTGGTCTTCATCTGCCATCTGTAGAGTTTGCTCTGTTGATTGTTCTTTCTGTAGATGTTAATGGTTTCTGCTGAACTCTCCACTGCTGGCCTCGGGTGCAGACTTCTTTTTCTTTACAATAGCTGGAACTGTCCATCCTTTTTCTCCATCTAATTCTATATAATTCTAATTTCTATATACCTGGAAAAATAGACCACATCAACCAGGTTATATGTCATCTGAATTCACATAAATCTGCTGTTACTCTCTTCCAATGTTTCACTGGTGGTGTTATTAATGGTTCTTTGTGTTGTGTTGATCTGTTAGTTCTGCAATGTTCACATGCATATAGTTGATTCTTTATATCCTTGCTGATGCTCAGCCACTACACTGGTTGGTTAGCCCATTCACAGCATTTAATTAATCCTTGATGTCCTTCATGGATGAGGTTTAGGATTTCTCCTCTCATTTCATTTGGAATTATGATTCAATTGCCTATAATCATGAATCCACTTGACTTACTTAATTGTCCACACAACGCAAAGTAGTCTCTGGTCACTTCCTTAGTGTACTTTAGATACTTGAGCCAGCTGCTTCTAGTATAACTTAGAACTTCCTTAAGTTGTGTGTCTGTCAAAGTTGCTATTTGTATTTGGTGTAATCCCTTTACTGACACTAGTCTGTATTTGTCCACAGTATCCACATATGCCTTTACGCCATCTTTGAGTTCATGGGTAGTTGAGCGCAATGCTGGGCCCTGTGACAGAGTGTCTGTTACTACCAGATTTTTCCCAGGAACATATTTAGCAATTGGATTAAATCATATTAACCTTACTAATAGACGTTGGCACCTCAGCGGTGCTTGAGCCAGGTGTTTTCCATTGATGATGGTTATAAATGGTTTGTGCTCCTTTATCAGTGTAAACTGATCCAATCCACGCAAATACCTGTAAAAGTTCTCACATGCCAATATGCTTGCCAGGGACTCCTTTTCAAACTGTGCATATTGTTTCTCTGCTTCTGTGAATGTGAGAGCGCAAAATGCAACTAGCTTCCACTCGGATCCATGTTGTTACAACAATACACCACCTAGGCCATCACTGCTTGCATCCTCACTTACTATTGTGTGTTTGTTTACATTGTAGTATTTGAGAGCTGGAGCTGTTCAGATCATATCTTTTACCTTTTTGAAAGGCAATGTCCTGATTTTGCTCTCATAGCCAAGATGTGTTGGACTTTAACAGTTTATTGAGTGTTTTTTGCCACTGAAGGAAGGTCTTGTAGGTAATTTACCATCCCCAGTATGTCTCTGTTTTAGTACAGTCATTGGTGCATTCAATTCTCAAATTGCTTTTAGTTTCTCATGGCTTGGACTGATTCCATCTTTGTTCATTGTGTGTCCCAAAAACTTGATTTGGAGTAGGCAGAAAATGCACTTTTCATTCCAGATTGACTAATTTGGCTTAGGACTTCATTGAGGATGTTGTTGTGTTCTTCCATTGAAGACCTGTATATCAAAATATCAGCCATTAAAGCTACAACTCCACTAGAGTTCATTAACAGTTCTGCCATCTTTCTTTGGAAAATTTCAGGTGCACTGGTAATCCCAAAAGCAAAATATCCCAAAGGGTGTGATAAATGTAGTCACTTTAGCATTTCCTTTGGCTAAAGGAATTTGCCAGAAACCACTCAAGACATTGGAGAACAGAGTAGCTTCTTCAGGAGGAAGTTATCCAGCATTGGGAGGATATATTTTTCTCGCACAATTGCTTCATTAAGTCTTTTAAGATCCACACAGATTCATATTTTCCCATTTTTTAAAATAGCTGGTACCACTGGGGCACACCATGCTCTTGGCTGAGAGATATTCTTGATTATGCCAATCTGCTCCAATCTCTTTAACTCAGTTTCCACTTTATGAAGTAACGGGATAGGAATCCTGCAAGGTCTATGTACATTATATGGTTCAGTAGAATCTTTTAAGGTTACTTGTACTGGAGCTCCTTTCAAAAATCCAATATCATCAAATATTCCATCGAGTTCTTCCTCCTTTTTCACTAGGCCCATCATGGCTGCCACGCTGCAGTTGAGAAAGCTGTTCATCTGTGGTCCTTTGATAACATACATTCTGAATGCATAGTTTTTGTTTTTGTAAGTTGTTTCTGTGGTGAACTCGCTTACACAGTTCAGAATATCTCCAGGGCTGTGTCAGGTGACTTTAGCTCTGGGAAGGTTTGAAGATGATTGTGATCCCTTCTGAGATGACTGTGATGCCAGCTCCTGAGACAATTTTAAAGTTAATGGTCTTGCCATTTGCCAATTGACTTTTTCCGTTTCACTCTCCAGGCAAGTTCTGTGCCATCACAAGTGATAGATCCCAGAAATAATGGCTTTTGAGTGTCTGTAATATAAGTTAACTCCCTGACTGCTTTTGTGTGGCAAATAGCTGCAAAATGTCCATATTTTGTGCATTTATTACACCTTTTTATTACACCTCTGTCTGGACTTTCATCATCTCTTGGTATATGACTTTTTCCACATCTTATGCAAGTGGGCTAGAATGTCCCTTTTAGCCTAGGAGTTCTTTTTCCTTGCCTTTTATGATAATGGCTTTTAGCACTCAAATGTCTCTTTATAGTTTCTAAGCTAGTTTCAGGTTTTCCACTTGTTCCTGCCTTTTGTTCTGCTGTTCGACTAGTTCACATTCTTTGCTCTCTGTATAGCTGTGGCCAGGGTTAAGTCTGTGCTCAGTTGTAGCTGCTGTGAAAGATCTGTTAACCCAATAACCAGCCTGTCTCTGATATTTTCATGTTTTACAGTTCAGAATCACAGTGCATGCAGACCTTTTATAAAACACATAACATTTTCCCCTGGTTCTTGAATTCTCTGATGAAATCATGCTCTTTTATAAATCACATTTCTCTGAGGTATAAAGTATGCATCAAACATTGACAGATCCTTTTCATAGTCATCGCTGTGACTGTCTTCAGTAAAGTCAAAGGATTTAAAAACATTCTCTGCCTGCTTCCCCGTAGTATAAATTAAAGAAGATACTGGTATATCTCTAGTTTCCTGGTGGAACTTTGTAGTAATTTGAAATCTTACAAAATACAGCAGTATTGTCTGTCCATTGTCTGTTCAGTCTGTCCATTGTGAAGGTTTGTCAAAGCTGAAGTTCTCTGAAGCATGGAAGAGTGGCATGTTGATGAGATCCTGCAACTTTTGTTGCTATTTTCCTCCTCATTCTCTTTTCTTCTGGCACTAGTTTACTTCTGACACCATGTTATGCTCCTGTATCAGATATAGACTGACTAAAAAGCTTACTTCTGAGCAAGGTACACACCAGATGTGTTCATCATAAGAATCTTTAAGGTACTGCCAGGTATGGCTGAGATTAGTTTAAAGAAGGTACTTTTATGTACAGTGTCACCTAGTGACCTTGTGGTGTGTGTCCCATTGAATAGGGCCAGGCCCTGGTCCAGCATATCTCGGTGTGGCCCTATTAGAGAGAACTGAATCAACTGATTAGAGGGTCACCCCACCAACAGAACCTGCCCCAAAGAGTAAAGGTGAACCTATAATGGAGATCAAAGAACCAATACAGGAAAGGGATCCCAATAGCCTGGGCCAAGACAAACCTATCAGTGGACAACACACAGAACACCCAAAGCTAAGGGAAAACCTGAGGTCACAGAGAGTGCAGACTCCCCTCCCCCCACTGGCCCAAAAACATCCACATGAACTAGAGCTGGATGTGAGGACTCATCCTGTCTCACAGAGACGGGCAGTGTGATGAATCTGCTAAACAGAGACTACATTTCCCATCAGCATCCTCCCCACTGCACTTTCCTTTTCCCTGGCCAGGTAGGAGGAAGGATCCTGAACCAGGAAGTAATTAGGCACCATTGGGGATGTAGCAGCAGCATGGCGAGCCAGGAGCTGCAGAGAAGCTGGATGCAGAGAGGAACCTATGGGACCTGTACACAGAGCTGTGACTGCCAGACATTATAGCTGGCTGAAGGTCTGTGCAGGGCTTATGGGGGAGCAGTAGTGACTGGGCAGGGAACCAGTGCAGAGGGGTCCCAGTAACTGAGCCTGACCTGAAAAACCTGCAAGCTCTTATTTGCTTGAACAGGGACTAGACTGGAGTGGCCATCCCAGCACCAGATCTGAAGAGTCCTGACTCTCAACTGGACTGCCCCACTGGCCCAAACAAGAATTGCTATTACTCACTTTGAACTGTAATTGTTTAAACCTTTGTATCTAGATTATTCTCAACCTCCCCTTTTCCTACCAGTCCTAGTAACATACCCTGTCATTTAGCCATGTTTCTGAATGGTAACTGGGACCCACTAGGGCAGGTGCCTACAAGACCTAGATTCTGAAGCACCTTCAGTACTTGCCTACAAGTCATAGTACACCTGGCACCCTACTGGTAGTTTAGGGGTTCAGTGAACCCCAGATCTGAATAATAATAATAATTATCCCTAATAATTAGGCTTCCCAGTCCCTGCTCTTGAGGTCATGGTGAGTTGGCCAAGCAAGAGCCAGCAAGGAAGCAGCCATTTTTTCAACGGCAACATCAGCCTTCCAGTAATGTGAGCATGTATTTCAATGGGAACTGCACCAGGGCTTAGGTGTGAAATCTTCCTCTCCCTTCACTGGTTTTCCTGGGTGTCTAGCTTGACCATGCCCCTGTGATGGGACCTCCATTATTTGGCAGTTTGCAAGCCGGTAAGGCCAAATGGGTCTATCAGAGGCCTTTTGACTGTTCAGGAATGTGTCCTCTCTCCTTTCATGCCAGCATACCATCTCAGATATCCTGTACATAAAGCACATTTTCTAACACAGAACGACATTCACTATGGAGCACCCCCACTTCGGTCACACTTATAATTAAGATTACCTAAGATTTTCCATTATATGAATGCTGTTTTCAGTTGTTTATAACTTTGCCAAACTAAGTGTTCAAGCTGAATATTGCCATGCTGGGTATTTGCCTCAGGCTGAATTATTTGGGAACATTTCAGCAAAAATGGCTCAGCCATTTCCAAGACAGAGTTTAGGGGGGAATTACTCTGTTTTGTCCATGTTAAAAAGTTCTTACAACCATTTCATTGAGAAGCTCTGATGCCTCTGTGCTGTGGAGCTGGAATATGAAATTTGGCAAGGGTGCCACCCTTGTGTTAGGGAGTTGCTATTCCTGTGAATATCTGATCCATTTGGCCAAAGAATAAGCATCTGAAAAATCTCATTTTGCACATATGCAGTAGAGATTTGTTAGATTCTGGCAGCTAAATTCTGTGAAGATTATGTCTGCATTCAGCATGCTCCATTTCCACATAGCGCCTACCTGGCGAACGGAATGCATGCACATGCTCCATCCCCACAGAGTGATTCAGTATGTTCCTTCAAGGCTGAGCAGGACTTTACCTGCAGTTGCTTCTCCCAGCAACTGGGGGCAGCTGTGCTGCTGAGCACCAGAAATAAGAGCAGGGAGACTGTCTTACTAAGCGTTTAGTGCTCCTGCTGCTGACACCCGGACAGTGAGAAGGAAGCAGCATCTTAACTCATATGCAAAAGGGTGGGGAGCAGAGGCAGCAAAGTGCAACTGGCAGGACGAGGGGGAGATAGAAGCAGGGGGAGGCAGAGACAGTTTGGTGGGAACAGGGGCAGATGGGTTTTATAACCACTAGGAAATGCTCCCCTCTATAACCAGATTGTTGCACAGGAAACATTAATTCTGGTATTTCCAAATTTTGGAAGTGCTTGATTTCACAGCCTTAATGTTCTTTTAATGTAGGGGTGGGGTTTTTTTGCGTGTAACATATATGTACATAAAAAAATGAGGCTGTAACTTCCAAATGTTATACCTTATGTCAGGAAGCCCTGTGTGCCAAGTTATTTGACCAGTCATGGGGGAGGAAGCCCTATGCAGGTGGTGTCGGACTTCTGTCCTTTCCACCCCATCATGTCTTCCTGCAAGGGCTGGACACAATCCCGATCTTTGCATTCAGGGTGTGCAAGGATTCTAACAGCTGCTTAGCCTACTGAAAGTAGCAAGGGTGGGGCCAAGCCAGGCCCTCCCCCTCCCAGTCACCAAATAGTAGCTCTAGTTCCATGCAGGGGCAGCCAGACGTTTCCTGTATTCTTGGAGGTATATGGCCTTTCCACTGCTCCCACTGTAGCTTTACAACCACAATCTGGCCCTAGGCCTGCCTTGTTAGAGACATGAAAATATAGTTAGAAACTCATATTAAATCACAAATGCTTTTAACTGATGCCATCTATATCACAGATTTATAGACTACCTGCCTTTCTTGCATCAATTGGCATGTTGTTGGACCACACTGAGGAAAAAGAGAGTTTTCTATAGGTGCAATTTGCATGAGTCTGTAATGTTTTACATGTCAAATGGCATCTGCTTTCTTGAAAATTAGTTCAGAGTATTTATTGACCACTTTGCTACTCTGACATGATAGGTAGGTTTCACAGTGACACATCAATACAGAAGACACCTGTGTTCAGAATCACCTTTAAATCCTGACATATTGAATTCTACCTGTATTGCTAGCTTATTAGAAGGAAGATGTTCTGACTAGGGTGCCAAAAGTTATTATTTTAGGGCCTAAGTCTACCGTTCAATAAAATATGTGCTTAACTTAAGTACATGTTTAAGTCCATTCCTCTTCAGCAAAGCTTTTAAGCAAATATTTAAAGTTTAATTGCTTAAAGTTAAGCACGGGCTTAACTGCTTTACCAAATCATGACCAGATAACTTAAATATGGTACAGAGCATAGACTCAATACCGTATGTGAGTAAACCTGAGTAGCATAGAAGAGCCAAAAGAGAACTTTGCAATGAATTTATAAGAAAGGAGCCAGCCTGAAGCTAAGATTCTGTAGGTGATTGTCAAGAAAGTGAAGTTGGTTTTTAAAACATAGGCACAATATAATAGGGAGAGACCCAGGAAATATCCTAGTAGTGACCTGTTTGCTTTCCAGGACTAAACTGGCAGTCAGAGAAAACAAACAACAACAAAAAATACGTAGAGAGGGAAATTCACAGCCATATTCTACGGAATAACATTAAGTGTTTTCTGTTCCATAAAGCTGACTCCATGGATGAGATATATTGGCAAAATTAATGACCCATTACTATACAGGAAGAACATGCAGGCTGGTGCTAAATAATTTCATGATCTAGTAACTGGTTTAGTTTATCCAAATCTTATTTTTTTCCCTCAGACAATTCCTTTAGAAAAAGAAAATGAGTATAAGTGGATTAGTAAGTTAGTTATGACTAAATGAGAACTTCATGCTTAACATTTCAAAAGGATGAAAATGTCATGTATGTAAATAGATAAAATCAAATAAGGGCCTGATATAATAAACAAAGTGCTTATGTACTACATATATGTACTCTCAAGTTATTTTTAATATCCATCAGTGAGTTAGTTAATGGATACTTAAGGATTCATCAAAAATAGTTGCAAAAAATAAAAATAAATGAGAGAAGGGACTTGAAAAACATGTGGGAAGAATAGAATGTGACTAAGCAGAAGACAAACTATATTTAAGTCGTGCGTCCTATACGGAAGAGTTAAAGGTGTGAATTCAACATACATTTTTGGAATTGCGTGACTTTCAGGTGCTTGATTTCTCAACCCTGTTGTACTAAGGCTAGTTTTTGCATTTTCCCCTTGGTTTTATAATGAAAATTTTAAAAAATGAGCTACTGGGTTTGTGAAGCCTGTAAACAACCTGATGATCTGGCAGAGCTGATCATAAATGGATGGAAAAAAGTCCTGACTGAACATTTTGTCAGAAAATTCAGTGATTCTCTTCTCTCCTTGCTCAGATTCAGCAATTACCCAAAATTTATGATCAGCTCTATTTATTGGGGCTGAGATCTCCTAAACCCAGCCACTCTTAAGTGTCGGTCATCTCAAATTCTGGCCAAACCTGAAATTTTCAAGCTCAGGACATTTGTACAAAGTTCAGCTACTCAAAACTTTCAATTCTTCTGAAATGATCTTCTGTTTTGTAGATCTCACTGAGTCAGATTGATCCAAATCCATTTTATTTTTAACTAATTCTGTGAAAACCAAATGTCCATTAATATTACACTTAGCCAGATTTAAAAAAACCTCCTTTTAAGATGAATAAAAGAATGATCTTTTTTATCTCTACACCAATCAATAAATTAGGACTCCCCCCTGTTTCTATAATTAAGAAATTTTCTTATCATTATTAAAGTGAATTCCACTTTCCCCCTAAATTTGCAATTTCAGCATGCCAGATTGCAATTTGGAAATGAAATTAATTCATCACAGTTAGAAAAATTATTGTAACTACACTAGAGATGTCCCAGTTACAGCTACTTCCTGTAAAGCAAATGATTTATCAGCAGGCCTCACTGCTTCTCACAAAGCGATGGCCAAAGGAATCCATGATGAACTATAAGTGACCAAGAATTATTTTCTTATTGATCCTTCTCACTCTGGGAAAATCTAGGGATTTTCTGCTAGAAATGCAGACATTACTCAAGGGGCCCAAGCTATCCCATGCTTTTCCCTAGCCATAAGTCCCTCCGGCTTTTGTAGTGGACCTGCTTGTTGGCCCTGTCCAGAACCTCACCCATAAATTCATCACGGAAATGATTCCTCTTAGAACAATCCGTGACAGTACAGTGGCCCAGACTTCTGCTGCAGTGTGGGTGAGCTGTGGAGATACTGCAGCCAGTAGGAGTAGAAGGGCCTGCAGGGGGCGACATTTCAGATTTTGGGTGGGGGGCAACTTTAACTGTGATTCCAGGGGCTACTTAGGCACCTGAACACTCTAGTTATTTTGCAGATAATAACTTAAAAATTAGCTAATATGTATCTAATCCTATATAAAGAAAAAACTAAATAAATATTGGACACACTCACCTCTAATACTAACATGTTGTGACAACTTGTGTCAAGTCACTTAAGGGACACTGGTTAGGTTTAAAATTTTAATGTATTTTCTTACTTGGCTACAAACTCTTGAATACAACAATTGAAACAACTGTAGAAAAATCTAGGTTACTGTCTATCATTCAGGCTACTTATTTTTTTCAGGTCACCAAGCTTGGAATGGTTTATTTAACTTTTGAAAACCTCCTACTAAGGCAAGACACTGTAAATTTATACTGCACCTGCCTGGAGTTATAGGGGGTACTACCAAACTAGAAAGAATAGATTAGAAACTGACTTTAAACAGGAACAAAACTGACTCTTTTAAATCACTTTCACAGTACTGCCAATCCCAAGTGTTCAAAAATCATGAGTCAAAATCATAAAATTGGCTTAAAAATCATGAGATTATATAAAAATACTAGATTTGGTGTTCTTTTCACTTGTCTTCTGCTTTCTGAGCCTTTAGGGTGCACTGAGGTCACACTTTGATGCTTTCTCCACCGCCATGAGGGCTAGAAACTTAGTTTTCCTTTAAGAATGAAGGCTGAAATCATTACATATCCGCTTGACTCCAGTAACGGGGGCTTTAAGGAAAATAATAATTATCATGAGACTCATGACAAAATCATGAGAGTTGGCAATACTGCTTTCACTTCTGTTTAAAATCAGAAGGCTCTTAAACACTGCACTACAGTGACTGAGTTGCAGTCCTCACAGGAGAATATTTAAAACCAAAGACCAAGAAAATTCCACATTTTAAAATTGAGAAAAAAATTGAGTCTTCTGAGATATATCAGGACCACTGCAGGCAGGAAAGGAAAATAAACAGGCACAGGAATTCTGGGCAGCTCTTCCTCTTGAAAAAAAGTTGGAGGGTCAAATCTTCCAGTCCTTAATCAGGTAAAACTTCTATTGCCATCAACTCCTCCACTCATAGATATTAACATGTGCTCAGTAACTATACACTTTATACTTAAATATCTGAGCCATCTTATCCAGGACTATACATTTTATATGCATTGGCTCAGGGATTGATGCATTGTCTGATGTATTTTGAAAAGTGCTGAGCACACAGATGGTGCCCAGTGAATAAAACAAATCATGACAATAATCGTCAACTTTATGGACTCTGGGGATGCAATTTCTGTTCTTTGTTCTGGAATTGGCCTGAATACAGCTGAAAACCTAAGAATTAGAGGCATAAATGCAACTGATATTCATACGACGCTTTCTCATTCCTTCCTTTTCTCAAACTTAGAACAAAAAAATGACAAAACGAAATGGTTTTCAGTTAAAATGTAAAATTTCACAGCAGCCATTGCTCTACAACCCAGCAGAATCTGCTACCCCTTGGCGGTTAAGCAATCTCATCTGACTCTCATTTTCTTTCTTTCTTTGTTTCTTCATCCTTCCTGACCTCTGTGCTGCTTTTCATGCTGTCAACCAATGTGATGAAGTGGGAATGTTCTTAATGAATACTGTGTGTGCCTCAGTTTCCCCATGTATTATTTAAGTATTTAGGTGTTGTGTTAAGGGTGTGTTATCTCTGTAGTGACCACTAGAGGGCAGGTGTGGCTATCTTTATTTACCTGTGCATAGACAACGGCCAGAGCCAATCCTCTTGCAAGGTGTTGGAGAGAAGGCTGAGGTCAGGTGACTGCCTTGCCTGAGGAAACAGACAAAGACAAGGGGAGGCGTAGCTGATGCTGGCCAGCTGGAAGGGGTCAGTCCCCAGTGGGGAAGCCCGGGGAGCAGAGGCCAAGGATGGGGGCTCTGGTACTCCCCAAGATGGGTTTTGTTGTAACTTCTTGATTCATCTGCTATCAAATTCTGTGCTACATTTTGTTCCTAATAAACCCTTCTGATTGCCATGCTGGCTGTGAATCGCTTCTGACTGCAAGGCAGGGTGCATTGCCCCTTGGGGGCATGGAAGAGCTCCCCAGGCATCCCATCCAGGTGGACTCATTTAGGGGAGCTCATGGTGGAACAGGGATGCTGAATGCTCTGAAGGCAGACCCAGGAGGTGCTGAAGCCCTAGTTCCTGTGGGACTCCCTCACAACCATGACACCCTTCCTAATCGCATGAGACCATTTGCTGGAGTCTCAGAGAACTGGCCTTCTTGGTTTAGTTCCCATCTATCAGAGTCCTCTTTTCTCAACGTAGAGAGATAGGCTGGGCCAGTGGATAGGGAGCTAGCCCGAAGAGACCTGTGTTCTACTTCCCCCATGGACTTCCTGTATGACCTCAGGCCAATGCCTTAGGGACAGAGTTTCAAAGGGCTTTAGGCACCCAAAGATGCAGCTAGGCATCTAGTGGGGTTTACAAAGCACCTAACCTTCTAAGCACTTTTGGAAATCCCACAAGGTGCCTAAATACCTTTTGAAAATCTGGCTCTCCATCTCTCTGTGCCTCAGTGCCCCACCTGTACAATGGGGATAACAACACTGCTCTACCTCACTAAGGGACTGTAAGGAGATACAGGTTAGACAATGTGAGGCACTTAGATACTATGGTGATGGGGCCACATAAATACCACAGGTAGAGTGGGAACTTATACCACTGTTATCCCTTCCCTTGGTTTTGGCCCCTTCCTTTAACTTACCCCCTCACATCTCCCTCTTTTCTTAATGTAACCTTAGTTCAGAGGGCTTGGCCATATTTCTTTTGCGTCCCGTGTCCTCTCTTCAACACCTTTCCCCCCCATTCCTAGGGATTCCTCTTTTACAGGTCATCTAACAACTTCCAGATCCTTAATTTAATCCCCAGCTAGCCCTTTCTTGTTTTAATCACCCTGCCTCTGTTTGTAAACAAAATACTGACTGCCTGCCCCAGGGGCAGCACCTCTCCTCTGCAAAAATCACATTCCATGTTCACACATTCTTAATGCACTGTAGTTAAGAGCTCCGCCTGAGGCTAGGACGTGAGCCTTGATCAGACCTCGTGTACAAAACTCGGGGCAGAGGGGGCTGGAGCCCCCCTGCACCTCCGAAATGGCACTCCTGTGAGCCTGGAATAGGACAAGACAGAGGGTTATTGTCTGAAATAGCTCAGTGCAGGAGCACAGAAAAAAAACTTTGTGGAATTTCAATGACATAAACTTACTTTTCAAACTAAACTTCAATATATTGTGAGAGGGATGCTTCAGAGTCAGACAGCAGAAGCTACCTGGATGCAGCCTGGTTAATTGCAGCAAAGGAAGTGCAGAGCAAATGGTATGTTAAAATTTCAAAGCTGTTTTTTGTTTTCTAAAAATTGCAAAGCTACTGGGATTTGAAGTGGGGAGGTGCCCATCAATGGCAATGCTATAAAAGCTTTTTCTATCATTTCAGGCCTTTCACATTTTGAAAGACATAATTGTTCTTGTGATGCATGACTGGCAAAGGGAGACATTATTCCAAGCTGCTGGTGGGAAACCTGCAGCACATGCAACCAAAGTATTCAAAAGAATAGCACCTGAACAGGAAGCACGTCTATGAGTGGAGTGGGCTGGTCAGCTACTGAGGAGGCCCTGGAAAATACACACTTCCCTGCCATGTGAGACTGACTACCTATCTGGAGTTCCTGCTTCAGGAAAAGTTTGCAACTGCCAGCACCCAGCGATGGGTCGGAATTCATGCATTAGCTTCCACATGACTTACCCTGTTAGGGCTGCATGCCAACATGCAAAACTCCACAGCCATCCTCCTTACTGTCCCTACCACATTTCTAGACACAAATTCAAATCCCAGTCAGATTTGGCACACCTATGGACTGCATGGACTACCTTTAACTGAAATGGACTAGATTTGTAAATGGAACAGACTTTCCCCACCCACAGTTCATTGTTTCCAGGCAGCTCATTACCCTGCTGAGCGGTTACGGAGCAGCGTACTTACATGCATGGCAACGTAAGGTTATTATTTTGAAGAAACAGGCATGCCTCAGCAGAAATCTGTGTCGTTCCAGTCAAAATTTACTTTCAAGGTATTTGCACTGTTTGCATTTCTCAGTCACCATTTTGAACTCCATGTGGCGAGGGGAGGAGCCAATCTGCGGGCATGCAATCTGCCATTAGCAGCTCCATGCTGCTAGCTGGGGCTTCTAATAACTTTTGCGTTGGTTCACAGAACAGAAATCCCTCCCCTTACAGGAGAGCTAGAATCTTACTGCGCTCTGGCATGGCTCCTGTTCCTTTTGCGTCTCTGCAGTGAGCTGTTTCTCAGAGGTGGGCATCACACAGCTCCTCTCAGTACGGTCACCAGTCTAATAAATTTACAACATTGCCAGCTTCGTCGTGATTATGCATGGTCCTGCCTGGTACTCTTACTGAAGTCCACAGTATTGCTGGCCTCAGATAGAGTTTTACCAAAATCTGGCTGTACTCCCCGACTTTGAAGCAGCACACTTCGCAAGAGACTTCTGCTGTTCAGTCTCTATTGGAAACACAGAAGGCTCTCTGATGGTATGTTTGCAGCTCAGTGTTCAGAAGACATTGGAAGAGCTAAATGCTAACTCACTAAGCTGCTGCAATACACCAAGCAGATTGCTTCTAGTTCCCTGGAGTCAAGTGGGATTCTTGGGCTAGAAAGCACAAAAGAAGTTAGCCCGTAGGATTGTGGGATACTTTTGGCAGACTTTCAGCACCCAAATTGGGGGGTTGTGTCTACATGGTAAAGCAATAGGGCTCAAACCCTGGGTCCCTACTTGACTTAGGCTCAAAACCACCACCCCATGCAGGGTCCTAGGACCCTAGATACAAGCCCAAGTCTGAGATTAGGGTGTAGACGGAAGGAGGGTTTGGATTCAAGATTGAGTCTGAGCCTGGGCTTACATTGCAGTGTAGACATACCCTTAGAGCTGCCTGGCTGCAACTCTAAATAGTGTTGAAAGTAGAGTTGACCCTGAGAAACATGGAGCCATATCTAGCTCTAACCCTTTTTCCTGCACCAACCATACTCTGAAGAGAAGAGAAGAGAAGAGAAGAGAAGATAATCTGCCCCACTGTGTTTCAGTCCTCTCTGACTCACAGGCAGTTTGCAAGGTGCCAATCCAGTAGTGGATGGTTTCATCATTTTTAAATGATCACAACACAATTTTCAAAGTAGGACGTAAAAAGGAAACAATTTTTCATGCTTGACTGGCTGCACCATTTTGGATCAAGCTTTCTAGAACACTTTGTCTTTGGACCAAAAATGGAAAATATCAGCCCCAAATGAATTTGTTTAGGAAAATTATGAACAATTAGCAGATATAGGTTAGAATGTAATTTGGACCTCAGTTTTAATGACTGTGCAGTACTCAGACCCCAAGCAAATAGGCGAGCTTACTCCTTGGTGTGTTTGGGACCTTGAATTTAGGCTCCAGGATAATTTTGCTGAGTGTAAGAACCTGCTCTTGAGAAATATCTGAGTAAATAAGGATGTGATCAACTAACTCATAGCTCTACAGGGACTTTTTTGCACAAGTCAATTCAGTTTTTAGATGTGCACAAGCCCCTGAATTCTCAGTGTCTGTGCTATTTTCAGCATGTTAAGAATCAAGAAAACCAAGAACAGATAGGATTTCTTGTCCTCTTTTCCTTTTCATATGCCAAAGATTTCTCTACATTGGGCCTCATTGTGACATGCAACGGTAAAAATTAGGTGGAAGGAAAGTTCAGCCTGCAGCAAAGCCCTGGCAATATTGACTATTGATCCAGCTGTACGGAGTCAAATTACTTGGAAAACAACCCTCCAATTTTTCACTCCACTGACTCTGTGGGGCAGTCGTTCTTAGGATCATTACCCTTGTCTGTAAAATACAGGAAAGTGAGACCGTGTTTGAGTAAATTTTGAACCCATCTGAACTTTGTGGGTTTGGAACTTGCCCTCAGAACCAAATCTTTGCTTTTCATGAATGCAACACCTTCCCTGTTAAACAGGGCATTCTCACCAAGATTCTGTGGTTTAGCTGTTCCCATGCCACTATAAATCATAGTTACACTATAATGAGTATACTAAGTAGGACTCAGGCTACCAACACCCTAGCACTTGTGACAGTGGCCTTAACACAGAAAAATGCAGAAGGAACATACTTCTCACTGCATTAATTAGCAAAGAGATTCATGTCACCAATGGGCTGGCAAAGGATGCCAGAACTGTCTCTAGGTAGAGAGCTCTGCGATGAAAACTAGAGATGCATATGCAATGTTTGGATAGTGGCAGCTTTAAATGTAGGGGACAGATGTGAGCAGAGAACAGAATCTAGGCCAACAGAAGGAAGATAAGCACACAATTTTTTCACACTCATGAATTTCCCTTCTGTCTTCATGGCATGTTGTTTCCCAGACAGGAAAGTTGGGCTTCATGCAAGGAGAGTATTAAAGATAAATGTGGTCTAGATCTATTAAAAAAATGCCCAAGTGAGGCGAATGTAGGCAAATCAGATATACAAGAAGTGAAAGGAGAAGTCAGACACACAAGTAAAGACATGGGGGCATTCAGACTAAGGCAAATGTGAGAACTGGGGGCACAGGCGGGGGGGGGATGGGCGGTCTATCTGAAAAGCTTATCTTTGAAGCACAGAAGGGTTTGGAAAGCTGGTGGAGGGTGCAGTTGAGTTGAGGACTTTGGGGCTGACTGTGTCTATGATTTTCCCTAACCACCCCTTTTTTCCTTTCATCTCTATTAGCCTCTTGTTCTTCACCCATGAATCAAGCCTTTCCGATTGCACTTTAAAGGAATTTGGGGTCAAAATGCCTTTGTGCTGTGCATCTAACATGGCATTTTTAAGGGGCGCTCCAAATCCAAATCCCAAGTACAACGAGTTGCCTCCTTCAGAAAAGGTTTCACTCCAGAAAGCCAGTAGTTTCTTTAAGGTATGGAGGAGACACTCAGTAGGGAAGTATTTCAAGGTGGGGAGAACACTCCTGGGGACATAGGCAACAACTGCAGGGAAGAAGATATTATGAAAGGTGGTTGTCGATGAAGGGTCAGCTGATTAAAATCAAACTAGGACAAAATCTCAGTTTCAGTATGATTAGCCTGGAGCCATGTCAGAACCTGGGACTTGAGTCAATTATTGATCTAGACAGAGAAGAGACTAGAGGAACAACACAAAGAAAAAAAATGGGCTAAAGAAATCATAGAACAGGAGGGGAAAAGGAGACATTAAAGGAAAATAAGCGTCATGAAAAAGTAAAGGTCTAGTACAGTATAGAAAAAGAAGCCTTAAAAAGAGACAAGGAAAATAAAGATCACCCTCTTTCTCCCAAGACACAAATAACTTCCATTGATTTCAGTGAGTAACTGGAAACCTATGAGTATAGAATTAGGCCCAGAGAGTAGAAAGAGGGTATGTCTACACTGCATTGTAAACCCAGGCCTGTTGGCTTGATGGTTCCAACAGTGGCGTACCAAGGGTTTCCCGCGCCTGGGGGCCAAGCCTGCATTTGCTTTGCGCCCCCCCCTCCCCCCCACACACACAGGACAGAAGAGGTCCACCGGGCAGCTGGAGGGCAGCACCAGGAAGTGGGGGTCTGTACCTGCGGGAGGGGGTGTGAGGCCTGGGGGGGCACAAATGCAGGCTTGGCTCCCCCACCCTTCCCGCACTTATCCACCGCGCAGTGCCCGCCCCTTCCGCTCCAGCCCGGCGCCAGCTCGAACAGGGGCAGCCTCACCCTCCAGCCTACGGGGGGCAGCCAGGCCGGCCCTTCACGACATGTGGGGGAGCTCAGGAGCAGACGCCCCTCAGCCTCCTGCGCCTCCCACCCCTCATGAAGGGCCGGCCCGGCGCCCCGCACTTACCCACTGCTTTAGCCCTTCAGCCCAGCGCCGGCTTGGATGGGGCAGCCTGGTGGGGGGGTGCCAGGCCAGCCTTCATGATGTGCAGGGGGCTGACCAGTGTCCCCCTCACAGGCCGGTGCCTGGGGGCTTGCCCCCCCTCCTCGGTATGCCATTGGGTTCCAAGCCTACACTTCAGAGTCCACACTGCATTATAAACCAGAGCATACAATTGCTGGACCTGAGTCTCACAGACATGGTAATGTGTCCATTCTGGACAACAAGGGCCTTCTGACTGGGGTCTATAGTTTTAGCTGCATACTCAGTGCAGAATGTCAGAATTTGGACCCAAATCACAGCAAGACTCAGGCTGTGACCCACCCACCAAGCAAGGTCCTAGGGCCTGGCTCCTGAGTGCTTGCTGACCTGAGTTTGGGCTCCAGTCTGAGTCAGAGCCCAGGTTTAACGTGCAGTGTAGACATACCCAGAGAGGCCTGTGAAAGGGATGCATTAGACAAACATATAGAATGATGCAAAGTTGTAAGTTATAAGTTTTGAGTATATGTACATGGGCAGGGGGAGGAAGGAGCAAAGGGGGACAGACCTCAGGAGCAGAGAGAGTAAGAGAAAAACGGCAAGGATCCAGTATTATCTAGATATCATATATTTGGATTTGATAAGAAAGATGTGATCTAATGCCCAGCAACACTGCTCAGGGATCAAACCCTATGAGATCAGCCCAGACACAAGGGCTCTAAGTCTGATCTCTTTTCATGCCACAAGTTGTAAAGTAATTTATTCAGTGAAGAAACCCCACACATTTGTATTGCATTAGAAGAAATTTCCCATGGAAAAAAAATCACTGTTTTTCACTTTGAAACTTTCCTGCAGACATCAGAAATCTCAGAGTATTCTCCTGTCTCTCATAAAATGAATAACAAAGGTTAAAGTTTTCAATTTATGCAATAATTTTTACAGTCGAGCGTAACAAATAATGTAACAGATTTTCCAGATGTCTGGAGTTCTGAGTCTACATTAACAGGGTTGGGCTGCCCTCTCTTGCACAAAGAGAGATCTGCATCAGTTACAATATTTCAGACATTACAATCACATGGGAGATTAGTTTACCCACTATGTGATGATGGAAAAGGAGGTGTTGATAAAAGACATCTCTGTTCTCTGACCAGAGCTAATACAGAGGGGAATGGCTGTAGTTTTACCCCTTTGATTATTAATAGGAGTAGCTCTATAGTATAATGTTTTCACAATTATTTTGAAAAAACTCACTGCTTTCATTTAGGGCCTATGACAGGGTGCTCAGAGGTTCAGGAAGCCTAGCAGTTAGCACACCTGATGTCCAGCCCCTTGCTTCTCTAAACTGGAGGCAGAGGTGCCTTAGGCCAGTAATCTTCTGGCCTCCACTCACATCTGGGTCTCAGCCCTGAAGAGGGTCTGGGAGGGGGGCCTTCCCTCTCCACTAAGTCCCAGCCCAGGGCCCTGTGTGAAGCAAAACCACCAGGGTCCTCCCAGCAGAGAGTCTAAGTCCACCGCCCTGGGCTACTTCCGACCTATGTACCTTCAGTTTGGGGCATAGCCCCTATGGTCCAGACAGTCTGAGTGGCTCACCTGGAGTAGCACCCCCTTGTGGACCTTTAGCAGTATCTTGCTGCAGCCTCAAGTCCCTCCAGGCAGGGGCAGGTGTAAGGTTGGAGGGGCTTAATCCCACAGTGTCCTTACAGTCACACAGTAAATTTCACTCATGGCTGGCTGCTCCTCAGTCTCCTCAATAGTCTCTCTCAGTCAGGGATAGAGTGCTTCTCCCACGCTCACCGACAGCACTTCCGGGCCCCTGGGCAGAACAGTTCATGGTCCCCCTAGAGAGGGATGGCTGAGGTCCGAGTGGGCTTCTACTAGAAGCTTTTTTATTATGTGCCATGGGGGTTCCCGGGCGGCTGAGGAGACAGTATCTGCCGCCCAGCTTCCTGGGTCCCAAGGACTGCCCAGGGAGATTACTGACGAACCCGGGAAGCAATAGCAGATATCGCCTCCTCAGGAACCCGGGAACCTGCATGGTGCATAATAAGCTTGGTTCCAGGGGAGGAGCAGAGAACGTGAGTGGCTGGAGCCTCAGGGGAAGAGGGGGGTGTGGATGAGAGAAGGACAAGTATCTATCCTCCCATCCACCCGGGCCCCTTTAAATCACCAGGCCACTGGTCAATTGCCCGTCTTGCCCCCCTCGCCTCTGTCAGCAAGCCTGGCTTCTCCCCTGGTGGCTGTCAGGCTTGTAGTGAAGCTTCCCTCACATAGAGAGTTAGAGCTACCTCCAGCGTCTTCACCAGTCAGCCCTGAAAAGAGCCAGGTTCTTTCCTTTTCTACCACTTCCAGGCCTGGAACTGGCTGGAGGTAGAGTGGGGCAGGGCTAGCTGGCCCCATAGGTTCTCTTTAACTCTTCTTCTGCTCGTGTGAGGTTTCTCTGCTCCATCACAAGTCCAAATCCAGGGACCCAGCACTTAGGCCGGATATTGGGTATCTCTACAAGTGAGCCAGGTAAGAAGAAATCCTCCTCTGAAGATTGGCAGTGATAATCAGTGGTGGCTATTTTAGTCCAAAGGCTGAAGTAGCCCTCAGTGCTTCTCCCTTGCCTCTGCTGCAGATGGGGTGAGAGACTGGGGGATCTGCACATTAGCAGAACCCCTACTGCCCCTCCCTTGGTCCTGACTCACCCCTTACACGCTGCTGTGCAGGGAGTCACAATGAAAATTGGTTCTGTGTAAAGAAGTGCATCCCCTGAATCCCGTCCTCCTACCTATTGCCAAGGGAAACTGCAATGGCCACAGAGTTAGGGACTGCATTTACCCCCTTTCTTCAACAAGGAAAATGTGTTCTTAGTGCCACTGAATAATTAAGCTGAGTTAGAAAACAGCATAACTGCACTGTTGTGACATTAATTCTTCTCATCATTCCCGAGCCACCAAGCAAAAGTAACTCTGTCATTGCCTGGTGCATTGCTGTGCAACGATGTGAACCTTCTATGGTAAGCCTCTTTTTTCTCCTTTAAGTTATTCCAGACAGGTAAACTTTTTCCACTGGCAAGTCATCTGAGATGTATGGTGATGTTTGGCAGAATGGTGCTGCTACAGTTGAAACAGAGGTCATGTCTGAGCTGCAAACTCAGCTCTGAAACTCTGGCTCTGGTTCGGAGTAAGTCCTGAATATGAATACCAGATCATCTCCAAATGAGAGAAATACCAATGAGTTTCTAACATCCTTTCTTTTTCAGAAGGTTAGTAAGAAAACAAGAATTCAGGAAGCTCCAGACCAGTTCTGAAACACTCATCTTTGTTGATGTAGTCAATATCCTCCTCTTACTATGATCAGGTTCTTATCTGGGAGTCAGAAAATGGCACGTGCCTCTTTATTGCTGTAAGTGGGATACAGGTGGGCGGACAGTGGTTAGGTGAGGGCAGGGAATGGGAAGAGCCTTGACTCCACACCCCCTCAATGTGTTGGGAAGCATGGCGAAGCATTCTGTAAGGCTGAGCATTCATTTGAACCCCGCTGCTTGTAATTAATAGTAGGCATTTGAGACCTGAAGGATTTGAATAAAAAGAACCAGAGCTCAAGTGTTTATGAGCAGTTCATATACAACAGGAAATTGCTTGTTTTTCTTGAACTGTTGCCCTGAATCTACTTGCCAAAAACTGTGTGGTGAATAGTCATTACCTGATTTAACGTAGATATGGGCTAAAAATTTCTGCTACCTGGTTTTACACATAGGTTGTGGTTAGAGAAAAATCTCACTGCTTACAGGCAGGTATGTAGTTTTTAAAGAAAAGTAACATGTTAAAATGAGTTGATGTATGTTTATCATTTTAAACCATGCGTTTTGACTAGAGGCAGACTTGAATCAAACCTCCAAATCCTAACATCCCCAGACATGTAGAAATTCAGATCTTGGCCTTGATCTGAACTTTGTATCTCAGGCCCATCTCTAGTTCTGACTGAAAAGATGAAATTACTTATTACTAGTTTCATTTGACCACATCAAGACCCTTGGCGTGGAGTGAGGATAGAGCATGGCTTCATTTCATCCTCTGTTTTTATATTAATCTTCCTCTCATATTTAGAAAACATTGGCTATCATACGTCTTTACTGCCATCCCCCTCTTTCCTTTTTCCAGTGGTTCTTCCTCTACTTGTGCTGGGTCTCTTCTTCCAATGAATACAAGTTTCCTTGAAGACAGGCTCAACGCTTAAGTTTTCCACCATTTCTTCGGCAGCAGTGATGGCATCTTCAAATCCATTGTCTCTTTAGGCCACAACAAAAACTAGGTAGCTTCTCATCAAAGTAGTAGTGGTCACAACGTCTATTGACAGAGTTTGTAATGCCTTGCTTACAGGATTTACTTGGAACAGGATTTCATGCCAAACCATAATTGAGACCAGAGCTTTGGATTCAGTGATCTGGTTTGCCAGGCTTTGTGCTTCGTATTGGATTCTGGCCTCAGCTATACTCGACTGCACCAGTTCCATCAGGGCGTCATAAAACTCAGTCACTTGGTACCTCACTGGCCTTACGCTGTCAGTGTGGCTATCCCAGCAAGCAGCTTCCATGGCTTCACAGTCAGATTTATAACCTTGTCCGTGAGGAGCTTCCACCTGATAGATGATGCTGAAAACAGGACGTGTATCCTTTGCAGTACTCCTAAGAGAGATATTGAATGTAAAGAAGATGATGCTGCATCTGACACAACCAGGTTGAGGGAATGGCAGCCACAAGGCACAAAGAAAGCTCTTGGATTCAGTGCAAGAATCCTTGCCTAGACGCCACTGTTTCTTCCCTTCATGTTCATGCCATTGTCATAGCCTTAGCCCCAGCAGTCCTAAAGTTTTATTTTATTCTCATTCAAAATGTTCATAAACAGTTCTGTTAAGCCTTTTCCAGGAGAGTCATCCACAGAGCGGAACCAGATAAAGTATTCCTTTACTTGGATACAGACACCCTCACTGTCAACAAATCTTACTATAAATGACATCTTTTCACTGTGACTAATGTTAGGAGAGCAGACCATTATTATGGCATAATACTTCAGTTTGCTGAGCTGCATCAATATGTTATCAAGCACCTTCCTTGCCATAAGACCAATCAATTCATTTTGAATTGTTTGGTTGCAGTAATGGTCCAGAGCTTCTTTATGAACTACTTGACATAGGTGTTCACGCATGACATCATCGTATTTCCCAAGGTGCTCTACCAAACTGAGGAAATTACCATTATGTTCAGTGAACAACTTATTCAACAAGCCCCGGAAAGCCAAATTATTATTTGCAAGGAAGAGGGTAATTGAGATCAGATGTTCCAAAGCTGGGTTTCTGCATTAATAATGTGCTGGTTTTCTGCATCTATGCATTTATTCAGCTTGGAGAAGTGTTGCTTCTGTTCTTTTACTGGAAATGTCATAGCCTCGATTTTGCCTGGCCCATTGTAGACTATGAAATTCAAGGTAGGCCTGGCCTACTTATAAAATTAAACTACCAAATAGTAATAAGAATCATATTGCAAAAATATGGCAGTGGCTGGAATCCCTTTTTGAAAAGAAGTGATTGCTTCTTATTGCATCAGACGTGCTGTTTTCTTCTTTAAGCATGTCTGGTATGTCATCAGGATAACTGCCTTTCCTTATGATTAATGGCCCCTGTTGACTAACCATCTTCCTTAATGAAACTATCCTCCATAATTAACTCATCTATACCTCAATGGCTCCGTATTTTTCAAAGATATCTTTTGATCATATCTTCTGATGGGTACCACCTCAGGTATTATTCAAATTTTCACCTCAGCAAATCCCAACTCCCTTTTGTTAGGAAAGGGTGGAACTTTAATCAACAATCCAGCACTTGTTTGTCACAAACAGAATCCAGATGGCTAACACCTTCTTAGAAACATGTAGGTCTTTCCCCTGTGGTTTTTGTTTACACTTTCTTTGTTCTCTCATGTAATTACCAAAAATGCTTTGAAAACACTGAATTTAAGAGGATAGAGAGGAAAGCAATCTCACTAGCAAGTGCGCTTCAAGACTGAGAAATCATTCCAAACACAGAACTGTCATCTCGCCCAGCTTTCTTCAGAGCTCTTGGAAAAGCTGTCAAGGATTGAAACTATCGCCTCTTGTCTGCATTGGTGAGGAAAATTGCTTTTGCAGCTAATATATACTGGACTTTCGGTTTGGGGGCTCATTTTATAAGTGTAGTAATTAAAGTAATTTCTGTCATTATCGAACGAGTGTTGTGTCAATTCCTGAATGCACTAATATCAGACCCCAGTTGGTCAGGTAACACCCAATCAAATTGTACAATCAATATTGGCAGAAGTTAGGATCGCCAGCCATAAAGCAGGATCTGATTATTGATGTATGGTGTGCAATTTTTCCTACTGCTGTTTCTGTCACAACATGAGACTGATTCTTCTTTATCATTTCTCTCCTTTTCATGTAAACCAATTTTTTCTTTGTCATTACTCTCCCTTTCATGTGAGCCACATTCTTCTTTATCAATACTCTCCTTTACATCACCAGGAAAATTGGACGATTCTCCATCACTCTCCTCACATTTCCATTCCTTATCCTCAGATAAATCCGCTAATTCCTTAGTAATAGAACTTCCATCACTGACACTTCACTCCACAATTTCTTCTGTACTGGGACAATTGCTACTGCCTAAAGCCAGGTCTATGTTGTTCTGTTTCAGATATTTTCCCATCAAATTTGCCCCTTGCTGCAAACTAGATTGCAATTCAGCTGTTAGCTTCCTATACTGACCTCCTGAATGCTTCTGCTTGGCCATGTTTTATTTCCTGTGGGGGGAAAGCAAACAGTATTAGGGAGAGCAAAAGTCTATGTTCTGCAATCTTAGAAAGTCAAACATTTTGTGTTAAGTATGACAAAAGAAGTTACAACATTTCTTTTATATTGTTGTGTAGATAGGGGTTCAATAGATATCTCTGGTGTCTCACTAAATACGTCCTTTATTAGTCGCTACTTACACTCTTCAAGTCTTAAAACACAAGTATACTTTCACAATTACGCAATAAAACAAGGTTCACAATATCACAGCTGGGCTCTCACGTCACTTCAGTTCGTTCTTATATCTCACTGACTGACTGGTGATGCCCTGCCCCTTCTATACCTATGGGGGGCATGGCTGACAACATTCTAGGAGATTCAAGGATAATGTACTTCTCAGAAATTCTAGAAAGTTCCATGAGCTTCTAAAAAGGTCCAGAATATTCTAGAAGGTTAGTGAAAAAATGAATTCACATGTGGAATACCAGAAACATTTTACTTCACACATTCTATTTTCCCTTTTGTTGCTAATAACGCACCCCGAGCCTGACGCTCCCCAAGCCCAGCACCCCAGGAGGTCACCTGGGTCGCCTGCTCCTAAATCCAACCCTGACAATGGCCCTTAGAGTGTTGGAAAAAAATGGCAGACATTGAAAGAAAGAGAAAAAAATCATTAGAAATGAAGCATGGTGAGAACTCACTCCAGGCCATAAACCTCAGCTTTTCCAAAAAGAGAAATCAGCCTCATTCAGCACCTGTTAAAGGAAGAAGCAGATATGGGAAGCTTCTTTGTCTTCTGTGCTTTGTATCTTTTTATATTTGACTTTATATTTGCATTTGTCTCTTTTTTTTTTTTTTTTTAAATAAGATTTTCAGTTGTGAGACTGATCTTCTGAGTCAGCGTATGTTTGCCAGGAGCTCTATGTACATCTTAAACCTCTCTCTCCACCTGGATATTAATCAATGTGAGTGTTGTTTGTTTATAATGCTATGTGTTTCTTCTTCTTGTTTTGACTAGAAACAGCCATAAAGTGAAAATAGCTCTTGTCTGGAACCAAGACAGGGTGGGAAACAGGCATCTAAGGAAACAGAAAATCTAAAATCTGAGCAAGAGGCTTTCATATCATCTATCAAAGAAACCCACTGAACAAGACAATCTCCTTCTCCCACAGATTGGCTTGTGATGAGCAGAAGAAGATTTGTGTTGACACAAAAGGTGGAGGGTGGAGAGGAAATCTTCTCCAGAAACAAAGCCAGAAGAGAAGATTTCAGACAGGACCATTGGAAGAAATGGGATCAAACTGACACTTAAGCATAGCTCATTATCCTTTGCCAGCTCAGCCACCGAGAAGGGAAAATAAAACCTATTCGACTCTTTTCTCCTCTCCCACTGCCAACAGTTGTGAATGAACTTTCTTTATCCTACTCAAAGAAGTGAACAGAATATATTAGGAAGGTCCCAGTCACAGTTTCAGGGTAACTGTACCTGTATTCCCCACCCCTCACTACTCCATGGTCCCTCAAGAGCATCCACTTAAGTTTTCCAGCTCCGAGCCATTACCTCTCATGTGGAGACCTCTCTCTCCTTCCTGCCCAGGGTTTTAGGGCTGCACAGCTCCCCACTTTTATGCTGTGATAGCCCCAGCAAGATCAGCACCTGTGCATTGTGTTCTCTGAGGGCTATGAATTGTGTATTGCCACCAATTACAAGTTACCACATAATAAATCTACTTGCTTAGAAGAAGCTAAGGTAAAAGTATTACAGAGAAAACACAAACAATAAACAGATGTAAACACACTAAACATACATGGAGTTGTCCTTCAGTCTTATGGAGCCTTAGTAGGCCAAAGTCTTTCCAACCCTTCTACAAGAGATGAGCAGAAGGTCTTGGCTATTTGCTGGATCAGAAAGAAGGAATGAGTCAGTTTAAATGCAGACTTTTATGCCTCAAACCCTTCCTTTGTCTGTTAGTCTCTGGAAAACCCAGTTAGAACCAGTATATGCAAGTCTCCCCAGGGCTTCTCTGGAGGTATTTACAACCTAAGTGATTCACCTCCAGTGTTTTTGGTTCCTAAAGGAGTTGTGGTATCCCTCCCCTCTGGAATTGCATACAATCTCTAGCCCATTGTGATACTTAAACTTAATACAATATGGCACCCAAAGATATTGCATGGGATTGACATAGTACCCATCCTCTAGAATTAAAATGTTGAGGGACTGATCATTTCTCCCTCTTCCCCTGGATTTCCAACACAGAAGGGTTCTTCCATATGGATCTCTCCCTTCCCATCCAAGTGGGCATCAGCCATCTTCATGGTAGCATCCACTCCCTCTGGACCATTGGGAGAATCTTCTGTTGGGCTGAGGCAAAGTGGGCCATGAGAAAGAAAGGGATGACCAAGACTGGGCCAGAGAAGGACATGCATCCTTTCCCTTTTCCAAGTGGTGAAAAATTAATGCACTCATTTTGCATTAATTCTTCCATGTCCCATTGTGGGTGTGAGGAAACTTCTTTGAAGGGGTCCCAGAGGCAACAGTACCTAAGGGAAGTGGGACTATCAGGAAGGTGAAGGGGATGGGCAGGGAGCCATTCTGGCTGCATAGGGCCTTTGGGGAAATCTATATACACAGAGGTACCCACAGATTTTAAGACTGAAACAGCTGTTCCTTCTGTGGAATGTTCCTTCTTCAAGAGCCCCCTACCATAGGTACTTCCATAGGAGGGGGCACATGGGCCCACAAAGAAAGAATCATACACAGAAGTTCCTTAAACTAGCACAAGCAGCCAGACCAAAAAAAAAAAAACCCAAAAACTGGAGGGAGTTTCAATGTGAAGTGTCAGAGCATCCAGGAAAAAAAAATGTGTATGCATCAGTGAAGACAGGAAACAAAACAACCACCCCAACACAGAAAGGGACTAGATGGTTTAGGTGATTGGGAGTGCGATAAAGAACCTTTTACTGCTTTAAAACTATTGGCACTTACACTTTAATTATGTAGTGGCCTATGTGAAATAAATTGACAATCTTCATCCAGTTCCTTCCAAAAGCCACTATCACAATTAACACTCATTTACATTTCCAGCAAAAATTATCAGGATTAAATTACATCCTTATCCCTTTAGGTGGCCTTCTGATGGTTGAAGTATCTTAGTGGGCATCTGGAGAATCCTATGTTGTAATTAATACATTACATAGAGAGAGACGGCTCAGGTCTAAAACCAGGTGCTTTTTGTGAGTACTAAACTCAATATCAAGGGAGAGAAAAAAAACCAAAACACCTCAACATGGAAAATTTCGGAGATTCCAGATTCTCCCTTTATATATGTGAACTATAGAAGTGGGCAGGATAATGAATAAATAAATCTATGTATTTCTGTAACCATGGATTGAACCATAATAAACTGAATTTCTTTGGCATCTTTGACCTCACCAAACCATCTCTGCCCAGACCACTAGCACACCAATCCTCTAAGCAGTTTCAAGCAGACTTTATATTTTAAATATACGTGTGGATCAGGCAACAGTGGAATGAAAATGACACTGGTCCAGACCAGAAATTAAGGTTCAATATCTTGCAGTATGCCATTGTAGAGCTGGGAGCCAATATTGGATATATAAAGTATCCCTGTCTAGCCCTGGCACCATTACCTGGTACTGGACCTTGAAAATACGATGCTCTGATTTAGAGAAAAGCTATTTAATGGAATTTTTAATAAAGTATTAGTTCTAATTTTTCTTTCACTGCACAATGAATCTGCCTTTTGAATCAAAAAAAGGAATATGAAATTTGGTATCAATCAACATTTTAAAATGTAAAAATAACTGTTCTCGAAAACGTGGCATGAACAAAGCAAATTGTGATATGTGGTGGCATGAAGAGTTTATTGGCATGAGTTCTGGATGGAGCTATGTTACACACAAACAGCGAAGCCTAGAGCGGATGTAGATAAGCCTAAATGAGCATAATAATCATCCTTGTCTCCCTTATTCTTGATAGAATTAAACCAAACACAAAAAACTAGGCAGCACAGTGCTGTTTTATTATTTACCTTAAAAAGGTTACATTCTTCTCCTCTTCTATTTGCTCTTCTTGATTTCTTCCAGACTTTACAAGATAGGAATCAAATTATATTGTTTTGGGAACTGTGTGGGTCACTTCTATTGTTTTTAATATCTTAATTTAACCTTCAGTTGACCCAGGGATGGTTGCCATTTTGCTTACTCAGCCTGAAAGGTTCAAGATTGAAGGGTCCATTTTATGACTAAGTTGTCATAAAAGTCTTCTCAGCAGCAAAAGTACTAGAAATTCCCTCACATTAAGTGGAACCTTGAATCAATGGTAACCATTGGATATAAATGATTGCTTTAAGTTAGTGAGAAAATTATCCTGACTAAGTTTAAAAAAGCTGATGCCATAAAAACAAGAATTATAGTTCCAGCAATGTGTGATTTGAACATAATTTCCTGTGTATTTATTCCTTCATAAATGTATTCATTCATTTCCATGTGCCAGGTCTGATCCCCAGCCTGTGTAAATTGGGATAGCTGCACTGAAGTCAATGGGTCACTGTCTCCAGGAGCCACTTCTTGAGATTTACTATTTCATAAGTTATTGTACTTGGACTCCTTAATACCAGGATCATTGAAAGGCTCCTTGAACTGCATACATTATAATATTAATAAAAATCTATTAACATTCATTAAGAAATTCCTTGAGTTTTACAGGTGCATTCATTACTAATCTCATGTATTTTCAAATATAGCACCAGTAATAAAATTTTACCTTCTGGATTATATCAATGCTAATGGAACCAATAGCTGATGGAATCAATCAATCAATAGCTGATGGAAACAGCATAAAAAGTTTAAGAGCAGAGGGTGAAATCTTGAAGTCAATGGAAGTTTTGCTACTGATGTCAATGGGGCCAAGATTTTGCCCAAATTGTTTTCAGATGTATCTGCACAATATACAACATTTTATGTTAGCATGTTTTTAGTTTATCATTGTTCAGTTATTATCTAATCCTGTTCAACAGGAGTGTGTCATACAGTGTACGTTCCTTCTTTACATTAGAGATGCCACAAACTTTAATAGAATGTGAAGTGCTACAGTTAAATAAAATAACTGTCAAAACCATTCATTTGAATGAAATAGATTAATCACACAAATCTTTGCAAAACTCAGAGATTCTCACATGCTGCCAAATATATTCTTGAGAGTTTTCAGTGGGCCAAAAATATATATGCATCTGCTGTAAACAGATTCAGTCCAAGTTCATTAGGAGATCCCACAAATGGCAGTGTATGAATTTCAGATTTTATATAAATAGTTAATATTTTGTTCTGGCTATAATTGATGTAGATGGATGTTGTGATGGGTCTGCATTGATCTTTCCCCCATTATCTTCTTTGGGACCCTTTCCAAGTTAAGGCCTCTATCCATATTCCCCTAGAGTAGACCTCTATGATTCACTCCACTTTGGACTAAATCACCAACACCCCATATTGCCAACATCCTGTCATGGTTATAAGGCAAGTGGTGCCTTACACACCTTTGCAGTCCTTCATGCAGTCAGTCAGAATAATTTCAACCTGGTAAATATAATATTAATAAAAAGGATAGTTATTTCCCTCTTGTTCCACAGATGTATTCCTGGGTGCTATTATATTTCTCTTGTAAGTTCATTCCCAAAGGTTCCATACACTTTATGATTCTACACAATACTTCTCTTTCAAAAGAGTGAAACTTTGATTTTTCTCTGAAAAGAAAAAATTTGAGAGGAAAAACAGAAATAGAGTCAAAGTGGAACCTTAGAATATTCCCAGACAAGTGAAAAGTCAGTGAAAGAGCAATGTAGAATTTACATCTAACGTTGATGCCAGTGGTTTAGCCAGCATTATTAAAAATCGCAGTTGAGAATCTGCCCAAACCTGAAAAAGCCTTGCTTTTGTCTCCTTTTATATAACTTCACCATGCTTTGCACACAGCTTTTCTATTAGCATGACTCTCTTCTGATGGCTGAAATGAATGAACTCCCAGTCTTTCTTCTGTAACACCTGTAATAGGGTGCTCAGAGGGCCAGGCAGCCTGGTTGGCATGCCTGACTTCTGGCCCCTTCAACTCCGGGCAGAGGTGCCTTAGCCATTAAAGGCATGTGGTAGGGGGACCTGGGCACTCCATCTCCACAGGTCCCAACCTAGGGCCCTGTATGAAGCAGCACCAGCAGGGTCCTCCCAACAGAGAGTTTAAATCCACTGCCCTGGGCTACATCCTACCTCTGTCCCTTCAGTTTGTGGCGTGGCCCCTATGGTAGTGACTCAACTCAAGTAACACCCCGTTGTGGACCTTTTGCAGCATCCTGCTGTGGCCTCAAGTCCCTCTGGGCAGGGCAAATATAAGATTGGAGGGGTCTAGCCCCACAACATCTCTGTAGTTCAATCACACAGTTCACTCACAGCGGGGTATTCCTGGGTCTCCTCAACAGTCTCCCTTGGTCAGAGAGCAATGCTTCTTCCCCAGCAGCTGTCCTGGCTGTCAGGTGCCTAGAGATACTTCCATCATGCACAGAAAAGCAGACCTAACTTCTGCCCCTTCACCAGCTTCTCTCCTTTTTCTTGCCCCTTCAGGCCTGTCATTGGCTGCAGGGAGAGTGGGGCAGAGCTAGCTGGGCACACAGGCTTTCTTTAACCCTTTTTGTGCTGGTGTGAAGTTTCTCAGCTTCACAAGGTCACTCCACACAACTAGCAGCAGTTACTATTGACTGACATATGATGAATTCCCTAGGAGCAAAGAGCATTGCCTCTGCTGGCTTGTAGAGTGAGACGTACCTTTCAGAATGTGAACATGCCGCTTGCAGCGCACATCACTACATTGGAAAACCACCCTGTGTTAATAGCTTGTAAACTTAGTTTTTTCTACACCTTAAAGGGGCCAAGTTTTCAAGAGGTGCACAAGCATTTAGGAACAAGTGTTTTCTATGATTCCCATTGACTTTACTAAGAAATACATGGTTTAAAAAGCTCAAAAATATTCAGAAATGTACCTTAATCGCTATCCATGCTATGATGTTACCACTTTTGTAACAGAAAGAAACAGGTTGATGTTTCAAGAGTTTGATGGGTCCAGACCCTCTCTGGGCAGTCCTGGTTTCTAGGACAGTCATCTCTCTCCGAATTCAACTGACTCCTCTGATCTTGCCACCAATATCCAGAGTAACACATTTAAAGCTTCTTCCTCTCTTGGATTGAAATGGATATTAATAAATATTCAAAAGTGTACCAAATCCCACAGTAGGAATGGTTCCAGTTGCAAGGTGATTTCTTAAGGCAAACTGCAAATATTGACATATGTGAAGGATCCCTGCTGAGTTTAATTGAAGTGTAGTGTTGAATTATAACACCACCAGCCATTTGTTCAGGGCTAGATTGTGCTTTTAGCACAGAGTCCATTCAAAAGGACAATGTGGAACTGAGATAATGAGTCCCTGGAAGGTTTTATGTCTGAGAAGCACAATCCCTTCAGGACTCTCCCATAATATGGTGAGGGAAGCAATTCACTACATCTCTCTCTTTCCCTTGGTGGCCAGACAGTTCCACTACCGGATGCATGGCTGGGCAAGCTATAGCCCCATATAATAGTTCAGCCCCTCTGCAGGCATCCCTTGTTAGAGGCTGGCCACACTACAGGGGTCACAGCTCAGTCTCCCCCCACCTTCAACCCCCTTGATCCCTCAGGAACTACACCATGAACTTTGTGGCCGTTCTTGGGGTTGATTTTATTAACATCAATTACTCAAATCCAGACCTCAGGTCCCCGAACTGTTGTTCAGATACATAGGCCTCTGACCCTTTAGGCTTCACCACCTCTAAGGTTTCCCTCCTCCTACCTCAGGATAGTCTGCCTCTGGCCCTTCAAGTTTCATAGCCTCTAGCTCCTCAGTTTCCCCCCTGTCTCAGGAAAGTCTCTGCCCCTGAGGCCTCCTGGGCTTCTTCCTGGTCCCCCAGCCATACGCCTTATGCTAGTTAATATACAAGTGCTACAGAACCCCCAAAATCAGAGCTAACAAGAGCACACCCGTTCCGGTGCAGAAGGACTACACCTACTTCTCCTAACGGTCTCAGTCACCCTGTGACACCCCACCGACTCTCAGACTCTAGCTACCTTTATCAGATCAAGTCAAAACACTGAAATTGGGACAAGGGAATTGAGGTTCCAGAGTGCAAATTGATATAGATGCTCAGATATTATGGTTGTGGGAGATAAATACACTAACCCAACTAGATAGATATTTATACCTTTCCTGACCCACTCCTAGCTTGCCACATTCCAGCTTGTCAGCCCAGGTTATCACCTCTGAGTCTTCCATGGGATATATGAAGTGGTCCCAAGGAGCTCTCAGGGACCTCACTACCATCTCAGTGCAAGCTATTGAAGGCAACGTTTGTCTAGATCTCCAAGACCACTAAGCTCATTGACTACAGACCAAATCTGCCAGCTGAATACCTTGAACGGATAGATTTTCCCTTTGAGGGAGATCCACTTCAGGAAAGGAAAAGCTGACCTCCAGAGCAACAAATGAAGGGAATCCATCAGCAAAGTAGTCAGGGTCCATCATATTTAGAAAGCCCGTGTTGGAAGATCACAAAAAAAACAACAACAAAAAACAGGGAGCTGGTCAGCACCTCCAATCTAAATTGGATCCATACCTCTGAAGTGGAAGAGACTTTTACAGAGTTTCTCCTGTCTAAAGAGATTATCCCAGTGAGGAAGAAGGTAGATTCCAAAAAAGAGAAGAAGGCTTACAGATGATACCCAATCTGATAGAAGATGGCTAATGTTATGGGGCCTTTCTTAATGATGCTTGATTGTGTAAATCTTGAACAAAAGACTGAGAAGTAAGGCACTTTCTGAAGTCCAGCTGAGAGACTAAACAAACACACTTTCAACATATGTTAAAATATCTATTCTCATGGAAGGGAAAATGTATTTCTGGGGTCATCAGCATCGAGAGAGACCAGCAGAGGTAGACAAAATTTGAAAATGCCAAATACCTGGGATGAGATCTGTCCTCACAGAAGTCACAGGAAGTTTTGCCATTGACTTCAATAGGACAGGATTTCAGCCTTGGATTTTCAAAACATGGTTGATTCTGACTTGTGGACAAAGTTAAACTGAGGCGGTGAATATGCAGTTGGCGACCTCTCCAGTCGCTAGTATGGTCACTCCAAGCCTAACGTGAAAGATCATAAAGAAATGACAGTTCCAGGTTTCCTAGTAAAGAAGTCTTCAGCACCACCTCTCTTGTGTATCATAAGGAAGGTCACTCCAGCAAGGGCAAAAGTCAACAACTATGGTCACTGGCTTGTTTAATCTAAAAGATTGAAATGTCTGAGAAATTTTAAGGTAGCCAGCCCTTCTGCAGTCACTCTCAGAGACAGTCAATGTGCCAATTGCAAACAAGTCTCTGGGAAAGGTAGACATTCTAAAGTTTTTCTTGATGTGACACAGTGAGAGGGGGAGTATTGTCCCTCCAGGCCAAGGAAGAGGTGAACATGCTCACTGTGACCCATCTCCTCCTGGCTTTCTTTCCATTGTTCCTGCATTTGGTTCAGGGATGGAAAAGGGGGGCAAAAGCCACCTTTGTGCCTCCAGTATTCTAAGACACAGGGGAGGGCAGCCCAGCTCCCAGATTAGATTAGAGCAACCTCAAGGCTGCTCTAACCTATGCTCAGCTGCAATGGCCACTTAGAGCTTTTTCATAGGTACACACAAGCTCTGACCATCCCTTACCCCATCCCCTTCATGCCTCCAGCATGTCCCCTAAGCTGTAGCTGCTATGGTTTAGTAATGCCCTTTAGAAAACTGACATTCAGGTTAATCCCAACCTGGATTTTTGTACTCACTTGAAATTAATTTTGATTTATTTATTTCCCACAGTCCAAAGGACATGTTTTATTTTGTGAAAAAGTATTAATTAGTGTTTAGAAGTAAATGCATTAAAAGAACATGAAGTTTTGAGATCAGGCCCATGCATTAAAGATACACAAACAACAATGCAAAGGAGTTTATTTGAGCAGGCTTGTTGTTATATGGGAGTGTTGAAATATGGGAGTCTCAGAAAAATCTCTTCTCTCTTCCTCCCCTTTTTGAGGACATGAGGACAAAATTAAATTAAAGGGACAGTTCAATTTATGGCAGCAGATAAATAGGATTAACTATTAACTAGGAAAAATCCCCAGCTTCATAATAACAATACATTATATTTATACAGTGCGTTCCATCTGAAGATCTCTGAGATGTCTGACCCTGCCTATTTTACAAACATGCGGGGAAACGAGGCACAGAGTACAAATAACTTGCTCAAAGTCAAATAGCAAGGCAGTGATCAAATCAAGACTAATGCCATGCCCTTGCTTCAACAACTAGGTATTGGTACTGCCCCTAATATTAACTCATTTTACTATCCAGTATAGGCCTTTATTCATGCCCCTATGATAATCATACTTGACATGCAAACGAACAGAAACACTATGGTGGATAATCATATAGAAAGAGAAACAGTGTGAGACGTTGAAGGACAAAATCACAGCAATATACACCTGTTCATTTTTCTCCCACCAGAGAGCGCCCTTGGTTCGTGTTGCTCTGTCTATTGCGCTCATTGTAAATTGCATTCAGTAGCTCTCACTAAACCAAGAACATGTACACTGAAGAGAGCAAACATTGTCTAAACCCTCCTTCTTCCTCTGCACCAATTGTTCGAGCTTTTTATACTAATGCAATCATTTAACACGCCAATAGAGCAAAAGAAAACCCTTATTGCAAACAACTAAAGTTGGTGAGTTACCAACTGTTTCAAAGAAATAACTTTAAGATTTGGGGGTTTATTGCTTGTTTAAAAACCTGGATTTACAGTTGTGGAAAGCAGTGTTTTTCAACCCTTTTGATACCAGTCGTTGAAAACACTTGTGTGGAGGAAAGGTCTCTGTTTGGCCACAGGACAAAGAGAACACAGGCAGTGCCAACAGAGCCAGATTCACCTTACTGCCCTGATAATAAGCCTCAGTCTTTCCCTGGAGGGACCACGTCTGAGGGTCTAATGTAACTCCATCCCTGAGCACTCTGTAATCGATGTACTGCCCACATTTTAACAAAAGGTACAATTGCTGCCCTTTGCCTGGAGTAAACCCTGTGTACGTTGGATGCATGCACTTACAGAGGGGAACTAGGAAATCTGAAAGGGAATCATCCCATCCTTCTGTATTCAGCATGGTGGCATCATTTTAACCAGGAGCTGGTTCCATCTCATATCTACTCTCTCCTGAAACCACCAACAAGGAGGCTGGTTAAAGCCACAAATGGTGAGGGGGGCTGGGTAGGGGTTTAGTGGACAACTGTCCTGAGAGAACTGGACTCAAAACCCAGAAAAGGCCAAAAGGGCTTTTTGAAAAAGCTGCAAAGCACAAAGCTCCTTGAAATGCCTGGCTTCAGCTATGAACAATGTGGGAAGGTCAAATTATACACCCAATACTATGTTAGAAAACAAATGGGGGTGTCGGCAATTTAAACTTTACAAGCCCAGCAAAAGCTAAACCCAGCCTTCTTATGAGACGTTTCTGAGCCTGAAGTTACCACCTGAAATGTGTTCAAAGGGGCAAATTATCTCCTCCCCACTGACAAGCTCTTACATGGTGTGCAGCTCTTATGTGGTGTGCAGATCTCTAGAGAAGATTCTGCTTGTGTGGGTGCAAAATATCCATCTATGCTGCAGAAGTTCAGCACGCACAGGATGTGATGGATTCACAAGGCAGATAGCAGAGGGTAAACTTGCCCAACTTTATTGTAATGTTTCCCACTTGTGGCCAGGTAGCCACCTCCTGAGCACCCCTTTGTGGCCTGAGGTGGTGCTGTAGCCTCAGTTTCCCCGCAGCAGGGTTTTCCATCACTCTGGAGGATTCGTGTGGCTCAGCCCTCTGGCTGGGCGCTGTCAGAGCTCAATCTCTTTTTGGGGTATCCAAGTCCAGCTGTAACTGTTCAGCACTAAACTGGCTTCTCTCAGCAGCCTCTTCAAATTCCCCTCACCCAGCTTCACCTGGGTCAGCAGCAAAGTCTGAAATTAAATAGAACTTGAAAACAAAAGTCCTCTTTGGCCCCTCCTCGGCTCTTTCTTTAATCACGCACATCTTTGCAAAGTAGCCGGTCCCAGATCTTCTCTCTGGAGCCCCTCAATAGAACTCAAAACTACAAACAAATCAAACACTACTGAGGCCTCTTCTACCCACTCCAGGCTTGAGCCTCTCATCTCTCTTGGGCTCCACTTCCCTTCTCTGCTCCTTTTCAGGAACAGTGACCCCATTTGGTTGATAGGAGTTTTGTAAGAGGCCAAGTTGCCTCTCTGCAGAGATAACAAGAACCTTTACCGCTATTTGAGCAACAGTCATGATGGCTGCTTGAGTCTACTCTTACAAATGACATAGTGTAGGTAACACACTACTTTGGGCCAGCTTGTCTGGGTTTTTTTCTTTGTCTTCTTTCATTAAGGACATGATTAAAAATCCCTTAATGTCCATGGAAAGACTCCCACTGAAATCAATGGGGTTTGGATCAAACACTGAAACACTCATCACAACATGCACTTTTTACCAGATCAAGCAGGCCCTTGCATCCGAGACTGAGACTGAAACATGAGCCCATAAGTCACACACCGATGAACAAATGGGCTGTGAGTACACTGACAATCTGTAAAAGGTGCCTTTTAGGATAGATGATCATTGGAATGAACAGTTGAAAGAAAATCTACTGTCACTGTCAGCCTATTGCACGTAACAAGCCTGATGTATGCAATGTCCTGTCCATCCAATTTCCCCTAAACCACAAGATGGCGCCATAATCACATTGACATGTCCTTTGTGGGTGTTTGGGAATAAACTATACCTTTTTCTGACAAGGTGTTTTGAGTTTGATATCTACCCTCAGAACTCATTACTCTCCACAAAATAAGTCCATTGAAATAGTTTTGGGGATCTCTTTAGTTAATGGGCATTATTAAGTGAAAACTATCTCATTGTATAAAGGCTCCCCCTTGCTTCCATGACTTTTAATAGTAATGTATGTAGTTATCTCAGGCTGATGATTTTAGCATACATGGCTTTTCTGAATTATGATATTTCATACTGAGTTACGTTAAATTCTGAGCATGAGATTTCCTAATGGCAATATCAAGAATGACTATAGTCAGGTGCCACTATTTCTTACAGATACTATGGGCTGTGGTGCACTGTTTTAACCAGAAGTTAGAACCATGTGGAAAATGAATTGCATGAGGAATCAATAGCTTCGGGAAATCAAAAGGACACTGTCATGTAGTTTGAACTGTAAATGTGTCCTCCTCTAAAATGATTCTATTTTGTTCAGAAGTATCCTCTGAATTTGGTGGGCTTCTCTGAGTTATTTTTTGTGAGTGTTATTACTACATAATAATAATTGGCTACTCAGAAGTGGAAAATAACAAAACATGAAGGATAGCTATTTTTATAGGAACCACACAGCAATATTTTGAACTCTTGGGCACTTCCTGGAGCAGTGATTAAGTAACACTAACTATCTGAAGAACTAAGTATATGCTCATGCCCCAATCTGCTCCCAAATGCTTATGCTTCTGTCTTGCCCCACAAAATATCAGATTGCCTTTCTCCCTGAAAGCACCCTAACTTGAGCAATCTTTCTGTGGCCAGTTCCCTCCTTCTACCGCCTAATCTGTTTCCCCACTTCACATCTGCTCCAACCCATCTGCCATTTCCTGAGGCAGTTTGGAAACCGGGAGCAGGAACGTGGGATGTGTAGGGAACACAGGGAAAATTTCCAGTAGCAGGGAGATAGTGTTTGTTGGGACTAGCTCCAGATCTGAGTCTCAGCCTCCCAGCTGCTAGAAGCTATTCTGTTGCTTTTACTACAGCCTCCTACCTAACCCACTTCCCAAACAATTAGGACACTCAGGATGTGTCTACACTGCACACTAAGCCCAGGCCCTGACTACAATTTTGAGCCCAAGCCCCCCTTCCATCCACACACAAATCAGACTAATTCAGATCAGCAAGCAATCAGGACCCAGATCCTAGGAACCTGCTAAGGGGTGGGTCAGAGATGGAGCTTCGCTGTGAGTTGGGTCCAAGCCTTGTCATTTTGCAGGGCGGATGCAGCTCAAGCCACAGACCCAAGTCAGAAGGGCTGCGTAGTGCAGTATGGACATGTTAACATGGCTGTGTGACCCAGGCCCAGCAACTGTAAGCCCAAGTTTACAATGCAGTGTGGACACTCAGGTATGGGCTTAGAAACACCGAATCCACAAGCCCAGATCCTACAGACCTGGGACACAATGCAGTGTAGAGATACTCTTAGGGCCATATTTTTCAAAGGTATTTAATTGCCAAATGATGTGGATAGGCATCAATTGAGATTTACAAAAGTTTAGGCACTTTTGAAAATCCTCCTAGGCGCCTATGAGCACCTTTAGGCACCTAAACAGCTTTAGAAATCTGCCCCCTAACCATCAGCTGTTCCCTATAAGCTGATCATTCTTCAAAAATTTGAACCCTATTTTAAAAATTCTCACAAGAACAACATATAGATATTTTTTCAGAATTTTTAAGACAATTTTTATTCTCATTTTTGTTTCTTATGACAGCCCCTTGGAAATCTGAAACTTGAAAGCAGCACTCTTACCAACCTTTTTCCTGCCTAGCGTACAAACACATTTTGTTGCTGTATAGTGGTTCATAAATATTGATCTGCTTTTTCCCTGCCTTCTAGGTAACACACCTCATGTGCACAACAAAACTTCTCGCAATGGAGGACACAATACACTGAATCTCTGTTCTAATGACCCAAACTCCTCAATCAATCTTTAACTTTCTGTGAACTTTCTGTCTCACTATTGTGCCCCCCTGACCCTAGTCAGATTTGGGGCCTTACTGTGCTAGGCACCATATAAACGTTGGGAACCACAGTCCTTGCCCTGAAAAGCTTACAAACTAACATGAAACGAGATGCAAAAAGTGAGTGTCAGACCTTATCTACATGGTAAAGGCAGCTTTATTTTAGGTATAAACTAAGATATGAATTAAAACTGCTATAGTTATATCAGTATAATCACCATGTGGCCACTCTTATTCTAGAATGAGAGTGCGTCTTTTAATTTTGCTTATGTCAGTTGGGAAGGAGTTTAAACTAAACCAAAAAAGTCTCTCATATCAGAATAAGAGTATCCACACAGGGGTTAGACCTACCTGTATAATTATAATTGGTATATCTGGTAATACTTTCCCATGAAGACAAGGCCTAATAAATAGGGTCACCATGGTAACAGTACTAAGATCCCATGGTTACAAAAGCCAGCTATGGATCCAGCTTGATTGTTAGCACCAAAATTCAAAGAAAAAATGGAGGAGCCATCCAAAAAAGAATAAAGGAGGCACTTTTTTGAAAGACCCTGGCAAAAGGAGGTGGGTCGAAAGCCCTAGAGTCTGAAGTCCTTGTTTATGCATGACAGGTGCCACACCGGGCAGAAATTTCCCTCCCAAAGTGTCTCCACTCTACCCTGGCAGGATCACGATGAGGAATGAGAGAGCACTGACTCTCTTGGCTTGATCATCCATTGCTTTGCCACTTCTATTAGCCATTCATACTTGTACAAAGTAGGTGCAAAATGCTATAAAATCAGACTTGCTCTCCCTTTCCCTATGTGTAAATGACTGCACAAAGTACAAGGCAGTGGAGAATGAGGCCCTCAAAGTCCACTCAGTCCTTGGCGGTTCTTCCAAGACTTCCAATCACCACCACCCAAAGTGGAAAGCAACTAAATATTGACAAAGTGTACAAGTGCTTATATACAAATGCTAGAAGTCTTAAGATGGGTGAACTAGAGTGCCTGGCATTAAATGAGGGTATTGATATAATAGGCATCGCAAGAACTTGGGTATGAGGCTAATCAAAGGGACACAGTAATACCAGGGTACAAAATATATAGGAATGACAGAGCAAGTGATATTGTTGGGGGTGAGTGGCACTATATGTGAAAGAAAGCATATAGTCAAATAAAGTGAAAATCTTAAATGAATCCTATAGTACTATAGAATCTCTTTGGGTAGAAATTCTTTGATTGAACAATAAGAGTATATCAGTAGGAATATACTACTGATCACCTGACAAAGATGGTAACAGTGATTGTGAAATGCTCAGCAAGATTAGCGAGGCTACAAAGTCAGAAAATGCAATAATAATGAGGGATCTCAGGTATTCTTATATTGATGAGGTATCACCACAGGAAGGGATGCAGAGATAAAACTGCTAGACACCACAAGTTATTCCTTCTTGGAGTAATTTGTCCTGGAACCCACAAGAGGAAAGGCAATTCTTGATTTAGTCCTAAATGGAGCACAGGATCTGGTCCAAGAGGTAACTATAGCTGAACCACTCAGTAATGGTGACCATTAAGTAATTAAATCCTTGTAGGGAGGAAAATACCAAAAAAGACCCCACCACAGAAACATTTAACTTTAAAAAGGGGAACTACACAAAAATGAGGACACTAGTTAGACCAAAATTTAAAAAAGCAGTCAAAAATGTAAAATGCCTGCAAGCATCCTGGAGACTACTTAAAAACACCATAACAGAGGCTCAGGCTAATTGTATAGTCCAAATAAAAAAAGACAGTAGGAAGTCAAAAAGAAAGCCATCATGGCTAAACAGCAGAGTAATGGAAGCCATTAGAGGCAAAAAGGCATCCTTTAAGATTAGGAAGTCAAATTCTAATGAGGAAAACAGGAAGAAGCACAAACTCTGGCAAATAAAAGGCAAAAGTATAATTATATTATTATATAATTATAATAATTATAATATATATATATATATATAAATTAATAAATAAATATAATATAATATAATAATATAGTATAATTAATAAATGTAAATTATAATATATATAAAATATAATCCCATAATTATATTATTATATAATTATAATTATATATAATTGTATGATTATATATATAATTATATAATTGTATTACTAATAATATAATATTATAATAGTAAGTATAATTATATTATAATAAGTTATAATAATATAACACAAGAAAGAATTTGAGATGCAACTTGCTAAGGATGCAAAAATTAACTAATTTTTGGTTAAATATATCAGAAGCAGGAAAACTGCCAAACAGATAGTGGGGGAACTAGATGACAAAAGTGTTAAAGCAGCACCCAAGGAAGACAAGGGCATTGCAGAGAAGTTAAATGAATTCTTCATATCAGTTTTCACTGCAGAGGTTATGGGGGAAGTATCCACATCAGAGCTATTCTTTTTGGGCAACAGATCTGAAGTACTGTCCCAAACTGATGTGTCAACAGAGGAAGCTTTAGAACAAATTGATAAACTATACAGTAATAAGTCATCAGCGCTCTGATGGTATTCACCCAAGATTTCTGAAGGAATTCTAATATGAAATTGTAGAACTACTAACTGTAACCTGTAACATATCACTGAAATCAGCCTCTATAGTAGATAACTGAATAGTAGCTAATGTAACACCAAGTTTTTAAATGGGCTGCAGAGGAGATCCTGGCAATTACATGCCAGTAAGCCTAACTCAGTATTGGGCAAATTGGTAGAAACTACAGTAAAGAAAAGAATTATCAGACATACAGATAAACATGATATGTTAGGAAAGAGTGAACACGGCTTTTGTAAAGGGAAATCATACTCCACCAAGTTATTCAAATTGTTTGAGGGAGTCAACAAACAGGTGGATAAGAGTGCTCTAGTCAATAGAGTACATTTGAATTTTCTGAAAACCTTTGAAAAAGGTCCCTCACCAAAGAAAAGTAAGTAACCATGGGATAAGAGAGAATGTTTTCTTATGGCTCAATAACTGGCTGAAAGATAGGAAACACAGGGGTAGGAATAAATGGTCAGTTTTCACAATAGAGAGAAGAGCACAGTAGGGTTCCCCAAGGATCTGTACCAGGATCTGTGCTGTTCAATATATTCATTAATGATCTTGAAAAAGGTGGTGAACAGAGAAGTGGCAACATTTGCAGATGATACAAAATTATTCAAGATTTTTAAATCCAAAAAGCAGACTGAGAGGAGTTACAGAGGGCTCTCACAAAACTGGGTCACTGCTCAACAAAATGGCAGATGAAATTCAACATTGATAATTGCAAAGTAATGCACATATAAAAATTAATACCAACTTTACATATACAGTGATGGGTTCTAAATTAGCTGTCATTACTCAAGAAAGAGATCTTGGAGTAACAGTAGACAGTTCTCTGAAAACTTCCACACAATGCACAGCAGCAGTCAAAAAGGCTAACAGAATGTTAGGAATATATATAACTATAGAACTATTAGCAAAGGGATAGAAAATAAGACAGAAAATAACATAATGCCACTATAGAAATCCATGGTATGCCCACACCTTGAATTGTGTGTCCAGTTCAGGTCCTCCCCACCTCAAAAAGGATACAGTGGAACTGGAAAAGGGTCAGAGAAGGGCAACAAAGATGATCAAGGGTACAGAATGGTTTCCATACAAGAGAGACTAAAAAGGTTAGGTCTGTTCATCTTAGAAAAGAGATGATTAAGGGGTCTATAAAAGAGTTAGGTCTATAAAATCATGAATGGTGTGGAAAAAGTGAATAAAGCAGTTTTTTTTTTAATCCTTTCACACAACACAAGAATCAGGGTCACCCAATGAAATTAATAGACAGCAAGTTTAACACAAACAAGAGGAAGTACTTTGTCACCCAATGAACAACTAACCCATGGAATTCATTGTCATAGGATGTTGTGATGGTCAAAAGTATAACTGGGTTCAAAAAAGAACTGCATAAGTTCATGAAGGATAGGTCCATCAATGGCTATTAGCTATTAGTGGCACAACTCCATGCTTAGGGTGACTGTAAACTCTGACTAGCAGAAGCCGGAAGTGGAAGACAGGGGTGGATCACTCCATAATTGTCCCATTCTGTACTCTCCCCCTGAAGCTTTGGTATGGGCCTCAACCAGAAACGGGATACTGGGCAAGATGGACCAGGACCTGACCCAGAATAGCAGCTTTTCTGTCTTAAAGTGAAGCTGATTTTTGTGATGTTGACACCCACTTATTGGGAACAGTATTGAAACCACCAAACATATTTTGCACAGGCAAACAAACAGATCACCTGGGAGCTACTGATGGTTACTACTGATGTGGTCTAGAGTTGAACTAGCCCCATAGAGGTGAAAGGCTAACCATTTGCTCCTTGATACCAAAATAAAGATCACAGTTACTTTTCCTCAAGGAGTTAAGCAAATGTAGACCTCTGAAGCTAAAATACTTCTGCAGATATACACCAGCTAAGTGTATATCCGAGGTACAGAGGCAAGAGGAAAACCATTCTTACTCCTTGAGGTCCATGAAGTTGTGAATTTCACAAGAATTTCCCATTTTTTGACAATAGTCAAACTTTTTAAAAAACCCATTTATATATTTAGGATTTAAAAAAAAATTTGTGCACAGGGTGAGATCAGAAAGGTGACCAGCCTTAAACTGCACACTTCTTTGATTTCAGGGCTTAAGACAGAACCTTGATTAAGAAAGGGAATTTTTGTGACATAACTTATACCCTAGATTCTGGGAGTGTGAAGATAATCAAAAAAGGGAATAAGCAGGTATATAGGGAAGAGGGAAAAGTGCCAGAATTGTAGCTTTAGGAGGAAAAAGATATTTTCTAGGTTGTATTTTAAAATGACCAAGTGTCCAAACTCCACCAATCTTAGTTACCATGACAAATAGCATGATGGCTGGTCCCTGAAGAAGATGACAAAAGGCATGAAGAGCACTCTTCACAGCAGTTGGCAATTTTCAACCTGTTATAACTACTATTTGTAAACTAACTAGGTAAAAATTTCAAAAGTGACTAAGTATACTAGGCATCTAAGCCCCATTTTCAAAGGTGACTTAGGCACATAGGAACCTAAATCTCATTGAAAGTCAGTGAGATGTAGACGTCTAAGTGTCTAAATCACATTTGAAAATGGGGCTTAGATTTCTGAGTCACTTAAGGCCAGATTTGTAAAGGTATTGAGGTACTTAAAGATGTAGATAGGCACCTAATGAGATTTTCAAAAGCACCTCAGTGCCTAACTCCCATGGAATTTATCTTAAAAATTCTGGCCAGTAGGCACTTTTGGAAATTATACCTAATGTCATTGAATGCATCAGTTATTTGCGAAGGATGAAATTCACCTTTGGTTTGCAGAGCCTTGCACTATCTCTCCATTTCACTGAAGATTAATAGATTCTAGTGCCAAAAGGTACCATTCTGATCATCTAGTCTGACCTTCTGTATAATACAGGCCGCAGGACTTCCCTGAATTAATCTCTATTTGATTTAGGTCATATCTTTTAGTAAAACATGCAGTTTTGGTTTAAAAAGGTCTATGGGCAAAGGGCAAAGCAGCTGTAGGTGGGGAGGGAATTAGCATCCCCCGTGCACTGCAGAAAGGCTCTGTGCAGAAATCCTGCAGAAGCTGGTGAGGTGTGGATAGTAGTGATGTGGGTGACCCAATGGTGAAACCACAGAACTTTTATTTACGTTGACCCAGTCGGTACAAATATATCCTGGGTCAGATTCTTCCCCCTTTGTCATGCTGACTAGTATCTTACCTGATGGTGCCATAGAAAAACTTCCTAACTATAAGCTCTGGAATAGGCTTCCAAGGGAAGCTGTGGAATCGCCATCATTGAAGCTTTTTAAATACAGGTTGGGCAAACACCTGCCAGGGATGGTCTAGGTTTGCTCCTGTCTCAGCAAGAGGGGCTGGACTTGATGACTTCTGAAGGTCTCATTCAGCCCCCACATTCTATGACTCTATTATTTCTTTAAATGGGACTACCCACCCTTTGGCAAAATTGATGGCAGCATCTGGGTCTATGCGAAGACGGTGAAACTACCCTGAGCTTGGATTGGTGGATAGATTTCAGCTTCAAAGACCCCAGGTCTTCCCCTTCTTCTCATTTGTCCCAGACAGAGCTCAAACCTCTGGGTTTTAACTGAGCCGATTTAATTTTTACTCTAAATCCATAGTGAATCTGAAGTTTTTTTTAAAAATACAGGTATTATTTACCTAAATTCAAAAGATGAGTCTTGAGCATTTCTTAAAGGCAAACTACATCTGTTTTGCTCAGATCAGTATTTTTGTAAAAGGCATTTCTTCCCATGTGTACATAGTGATGTGCACTGGAGATTTGTGTGTGTGTGCATATATATCTATACCTATATATAGGTTTCTTAGTGGAGGCAGCTATCTGGTTGGACAGTTGCTATATGAAAGCTCCACATAAATGACTGCAAACAGATTTCCATGCAGCTTCTATACTTATTTAAAAATCATAAAGAGAATTTGGGGGGGAGGCGAATGCTTCTTCAGATATGTCAAAGAAATTGACCCCAATGTCATAGGGCAGGAATTGGCCCTTAATATTTCATATTGAACAGGTTTTCCTGAGAAAAGGCTGAATAAGGTCCGCAGGTGATTTGGCCTTTCATTTTTGAAACATTAAGACTATGAGGAGGTTAGTAAGTAAGCCTGGAATCTGGATGGGTTTACTCTGTACCTTCTGCCAGTGCCACAAAAGAGGGGACTCTATAACAAAAAGGTCACTGGGCTTAGAAATGCCAATTGTAATTAAAAACTTAGCTGCTTCTTACCTTTCATCCGTGCAGATCACTGATCTGGACATATTAAGTGTAGTTTGTATTCATTTAAAGCATAAAATAAACTAGCCCAGCCTTCTCCCTCTCCAGACTCAGGTGACTAACATCCAGCCCAACAGAATGGCACCTGCAGAAGGTACTTTTAAAATCAAATTGAAATTCTCCATTCAGATGGCAAAATTAAAGAAAGCCCAAAGCCTATCATTTCCCCTTGGAAATGTGTAAGTGCTTAAAAGGGGTTTATAACAGCAGGGGTCACATGACCCAGAGGGAGCCCAGACCCTGCACTTTCTAGGGCTGTAAGAGCGGTGCTAGAGGACCGTGGCGTACCGCGGGTCTCCCGGGGGCCAATACTTAATCTGCACCTCCCCACCCACCCTGTCGACGGCAGTGTCCTGCGGGGGTGGGTCTGCGGGCCTGTTTCCCCCCCCCCCCCCCCACTGTGAGGGTGGCAGACGTGGCGGGAGTAACAGGGACAGATGCCCTCGGGCCGCCTGCTGTCGGGAGGCATGACGGGCTCTACGCCGGAGCCCCGCCTTTGGCTGCCTGGCCCGGCTTCGCCGCAGCTCCCTCCATGCGCCCAGCGCCGGGGCGGACGGGCTGGGAGGATGCTCGCTTCCCCCTCAGCCGGAGCCCGCGGCAGCCGGCAGGCCTGAGCTGGGGTTGGTGAGGCCGCTGGGGATGTTAAAGCCCCGCGGCCCCTGGCAGGGGGCGGCTCTTCCGAGGACATGGCATGCCCCCCACCCTGCTAAAGCATTGCTTTAAACTAGACCAGGCATACTCCGGCCTACCCACCCCATTCCCCCAGGCCGGACAGCAGCAGGCTTCCTGGCCGCAAGTTCACCCACAGCAAATGAGCATCTCACGTTTTGCATAACTGCTCCTTGGTGACAGACCCGAAAGAAAAGGCTCCTTGAGAAGCTGTTTTACCAAAGGTGTAACTATAGTCATCAAAGCGGAGTACGTTCTTGAAAGTGCTGTGATCAAATCTTGGGGTGCCTTAGCTGAAATTCGTATGTGAAACCCAAACTTCTACAACTGTCATGTTATTATAGACAGTTATTATCCTTTTGAAAAGCCTGCAGTGAAGCAGTTAATATAAATATAGTCCTTATTTTTGACAGCTTTATTTGATATTCTATAGTCAGAAGCGAATGTGCTTTCGAGAGCATGTTGTATGCCACAGTGATTTCAGCTAGAAGAGACGTCTCTACCTTTGCACACTCCCTCCCCCAATTTCGACTTACTCTATTGACTTCCTATAGAACAGCTTCATATTTTGGGCCTTTTTTCTTTTCATTCTTGGTTCAGCGTTTCCACACTAATCTTTCTGTACCGATTAAACTTTTCCACTCCTTCGACGTTTCGCCAGTCTCAGAGTCATTTACAGCTGGGATGAGAGCCAAAAACAACTCAGGATCACAAATAAGATTATCTCAAGTGGCACCTCAGTGAAATTGCTGAATATCGTTTTCTCAAGGGCCCAGAATTGTAAACATTAAGCTGCTTTTTCTTGTATATTACGCCTTCCTTGAGATCTTTCGTCTTTGCTAGGATATCACTGCTCTCTTACCTTACTTCCTATTAGGGATGGGCATCTCTCAGTTACGTGGGTGCAAATCTGAAGTAGCTCGAACTCCGGATGTAGCTGGAAGCGACACTTGACAGTCTGTGGATTCGATCCAACTCCTATTACAGTCATTGGGGAGACTCCTATTGACTACAATGGGCATTGGATCAATTCCCAACTTCTGTTGTGCAGGAATCATTTTTTAACTTGATGGCAAGGAAAGCGACTTAACTAAATTGTTCGCTTTGTTTTTCCCCCCGGGGAGCACCCGGTACTGAGCAGAGAGTACGAGATAGTCTCTGGGAGGTTGGACCCGTTAGGCTGCTTTCCAATATACTTTTCAAGGAAACTTGCTCTGCTATAAAGACACAGGATAAACCAACAAGGAACAACGTTAAGTCAATTCTTGATAAACAAATGCTACTTTATCCTATTGCTTAAATTGAGACAAGGCCTCTTCTTTTCTAAAAGGATTCATCCCTCCCCCTCATTGCGATGATTGTGAGCTAACCCCCAAGAAAATATTTTCAGAAAACAAATCTTATCTCAGGATTTTTAATCTGAGGAGTTAAGAAACAGGAAAGGTCTGCTTCCAACTAGCAAAACTTAGCTGGCTTTCCCACTGCACAAATATAAATAAAAGCAAAGCTGACTGCAGCCCGAATGGTAGAATGACAAGGAACAGTTGCAAAGGATTATTACATTATCTTTCCGACTGCGACAGGGAATGCATTGCTGACATCCATTTGTTAACCTACATGTATTTGTTTTCCTGATTCATAGAAAAGACAACAATGTAGTACGTTAATCTTTCAAACGGGTTTTTCTCTGCTGACTGGTGTGTTACTGTAACATACATAGGTGAATTATTTTTTTTGGGGGGGGGGGGGGGAAAGAGGGTGGGGATCGGAAGGAACAATGCCATTGTCTGTCTGTGTTGCTAGAGAACATCCCCACTCAAAAGATGAAGAAAATAAAAAGAGTTGACAAGGGTGGATTTCAGGAACACCTTTGTAATGAATATTCTTAAATCTGGTCTACACTTAAAAATTAGATCAACCTCGCTACATCACTCGGGAGAACTGTGAACAATTTCGCCCTAGTGAAGTCGACCTAACCCCTGGTGTAGATGCAATTAGGCTAACGGAAGAATTCTTTCATGGACTTAGCTACCACCTCTGGCGGATTAACCAGAGCAATGGAAAAAGCCCTTCTGTCCATGCAGGAACTATCTACACAACGGTGCTATAACGGCACAGATGCAGCGCTGTAGCTGTGCTGCTGTAATGTAGATATACTCATAGCACCAGCAAGTCAGTGAATTGTTGTAACAAAGCTTTTAATGTCATTTATAAAAAAATAAAGTTATTTACATTTGCAACTCATTTGATGGCGTCCTCTTACAGCACTTTACTGGCTGAAAAAATGTCACTAGAATACACAGTAGGGTAAGCATCCTTCATAGATGAGCATAACATGACAGGACAGAGTGTTTAAAAATACTGTAAATTCTTGATCTTCTATAGTAAGGAATATATTTGTATCAAACAACACATATACCCAGTTTTAAAGTAAGCAGGATCCCTTCCAGGTTAAGACACAGAAACTCTGTCCTATCTATTAACATGTCCTAGGGAGGTCGCTGTTCTTGTGTATGGCACCTTACCACATAAACGAGGGCAATAACGTAATTCCAAGAGCCATAGCCTAACTGCAGAACCTAGCTTATGCTACTTTGATGTCTAAGACACATCTAGTTAAAAGGAGAAAAGTAATATGACTTTAGTTATTACATAGCTGCAGCAAATAGGATCCATGAATACAAAAGCCATCGAAATATATTATAAATCTATTTGAGTTTCAGAACTACTCTAGAATACTGCTTTGCTTTGGAATACAAATAACACTGTTTGGGGTTAGTTTGTAGAGTCTGATTTTGGTCCAGGCTGTTAATTCTATAATGTTATATTCCTCTTCCATTATTTTAAAAGCCTCAGGTCAACAGGTCCTCAGGCAGTGGTAGTAATGATGCAGCAAAGAAAGGCCTTTCCAAATCCTGGACTTCAGCTGCTGCAGCCAGTTCAGAGACATTCCCATCTCACCTCCTCCCTTCTTTATTCCTTCCCTTTAAGTGCATTTCCCCTCAGAACTCTAAGGGAAAGAAGGGGTGGGGTACAAATATTTCACATAGTTTTTTTGAGATGGCTTCTAGTCACCATCCTCTAGTGTTGTGCCCGTAAATCATAGCTCTTAAAAATATCCAGCAAAAATTAAGTTTACTTCAGCTAAGCTGTAGTTCCACATAATCTGTTGGCTGTAGAAACTTCTTTGGTGTCAGATTCTGGTCTTCCTGAAACCACAAATGGCCAAGTCTGTAAGCAAAAAAAGGTATTTCATTTTAGAAGGATGGCTGCACCATAAAGCAAAACTGGAATTTTTATTAACAGTTAATTTCCTAGCATCACATGTTTAAAAACAAACAACAGTTTTAGTCACACTGGGAAGCACCGCAAACTGGTGCTCTCTAAAAAGTGTTATTTTAATTGAAATCAAATGCACTTTATCTGTGTTGTTATGATCAGCATCCACTTGTTCAAACATGTAACATGTAAAGTTGCCTTGTAATTGGTTTCCTAGTTTTATAAATAAGAGACCTTTAAAAACCTGTAAACTAATGCTAAATATTCACCCATCCCATTACATCTAGCATGACAAAACCTACTCTTCTTTATGGCTCAGATCTTAAATTTTTGATTTAGTGAAAGCTTATTTGTGTTCCAAAATGATCTGAAGAATGAAATCGTTTTTCTCGATCATTTAACTTGCCTAATGTCCAAGGAATGAATTCCTTAAAAGTTTCTGATTCGGACTCCCCAACACAAACACATCCATCCTCTGCATCACTTGAGGCTAAAATTGGCTCTGCTATACTGGTGTAAATGGGATTATTGCACATTTTTCCAAAGCTGTAACTGAGCAGAGAATTTGGGACTTATTTAGATAATAAACAACAGCCTAATGGACTGATCTACCCGGTTTAAAGAAGTAGGAGGAAATAAAAAACGCTGGAAAATGTATTATATCAGCATGTAGTATACCAGCATGTAGTATACTGTTGTAGTATAATAATTGTAATATAATACCAGGAAAATGTAGTATACCTACTGCTGAAGTTAAATATCAGAAGTAAAAGTCGGACCGGAGGAGTTAGATCACCTCATTATTTTTCAGGGGGAAATGTCAGTATATAAAAATAACACATATCTGACGTGTCTGTTCTTCCTCTCTGCAAACACTCCCTCTCCCAGAGCTATGTGTCCATCTCCAACAGGCACAGCTTTCTCTTACTGACTGCATCGTCACCAGGAAGGTTTGAGACCCAAAGCGCCCGCTATCCTTTGGTGCCCAAGTTTAGACGCCCGGCACTGGACTGACGGGCACGGGCGGGCCAAGCCATTGCCTTCCTCCCGCGAAGCAGGCTCTGGATGCGCGAGGTGGCCCCCCCAAATCAGACGCCTCTTGCAGAGGTAGCCCTTGTCCGCCATCGGTCCCGGCCCCCGACCCTAACCTATCCACCGGGGGGGAGGAGAGGGGCTCTTACCAAGTTGACAGGGTGCACGTAGCCGTTCTCGTAGCGATCCTCCTGCAGCAGCTGCCGGAGGTGGGCGATGTAGCTGGAGGCCAGGCGCAGGGTGTCCAGCTTGGAGAGCTTGGTGTCGGGCGGCACCCACGGCAGGCTGGTCTTCAGCCGGGAGAACGCCTTGCTCAGCACCCGCATGCGGGCCCGCTCGCGGGCGTTGGCCGCGTTCCTCTGCGACTGCTTGCACTCGCCCGACGCCCCCTTGGCCAGCAGCTGCGGCGGCGGCGGCTTCTTGCCGCCCGCTCCGGACGCCCGGGCCCGCTTCCTCTTGCAGCCGCCGGCCGGCCCCGCCGCCGCGCAGCGCCCCTCGCCGTCCTCCTCTTCTTCCTCCTCCTCCTCGTCGTCGTCCTCGGCTGCGGAGCTCTGGTCCGCCGCGGGGTAGAGCGGCCCGCGGGGCTGGCGCTTGGCGGGGGGCGGCGGGTAGCCCAGCTGCAGCCCCCGCAGCTCCATGGCGGGCAGCTCCTCGGCGTCGCTCGCCGAGCCGGTGGACATGGCCCGCGCCCTTCCCCGGGGAGAGACGGGCTCGGGGCAGCGCAGGCGAGGAGTCCGCCCAGCCCAGCCCAGCCCAGCCCCGCGGCCGCCCCGCCCCGCCCTCACCCCGCGCCGGGAGGCTCCGGGGGTTCCCCCCCGCCGACGGGGCTATATAGCCGGGGCCCCGGAGCGAACCATCGCCAGGGGCAGACGGGGGAGAGGAAGGGCAAGGGGCTGGGTGTGTGTGTGTGGGGGGGGGGGCCGCTCCTCCCAACCCCCCGCCCCGCACACGCACAGCAGCGGGCAGCGCTCCCAGAGCTCCCCCCTCCCCCCCCCACACACACCCGCACAGCGCCCCGCTGCCAGAGCCCTTCTCCAGCGCCACGGGCTGTGTGCGCCCCGTGGGGGCCGGAGCTCGGGGCTGGGCTGGGGGAGGAAGCGCTCAGGCGCCCGCCTGCAGGACGGAGCCGTGGGCACTTGGGGCGGCTCCTCTGGGATCCTCCCGCCCTGCCGCGGCGCTGCCTGGCCAGCGTGCTGGCTGCCGGTGCGAGGCCAGGGGCACCTCACCCGCCGCACAGGCGCGGCGGGAAGCAAAGCGGCGGGGCCGGCTGCCTTTGCACCCCAAAAGCTCCACCGGGCCAGGGGGGACGGGGCTCGGCAGCGACATCCCCAGTAGCTGTCCTGGCAGGGGACGCTAAAATCAGAGCCTGATGATCCTGCCCGTTGAAGCCAATGCCTGAGCGGGGACTGGAAGCTCTGTGTTAATGTACAGTGTAGCTGTGGCTCCGGGAGAGGGATCGGCCCTTTACAACTACGCCATCAAGGACACGGCCCCCACGGAACTTACAATCAAAGCCCCGTCCTCTTTCAGAGCTTTCCTAATCAGACTGAGTCGAAGATGCCTGGCACCGTTTTCCAGGACGGTTCTGCGGGGTGGGCGATGGGCCAGATCTGTGGCGGGTGATTTAAACGGAGGTTCACCTGCCGTGGGCGAGGCCTGTATTGATTTACATGCAGAGACTTTAGTTATTCACCGTGCACAGTCTATCTGAGATACTCTCTGAATGGAGAGCGAGCGAGCAAACAGTACTGTCGTTGAAAACCAAGTAGATTGCTTTTCAAAATAAGTAATGTCGTTAAAAGTCACTGAAAACCAATGATACATATTTTGGTGTTGCGAATAACTTGCACAAAGTTATAGGAAGTGTCAAACGAATGTAAGGTGCCTGGCGATTTCTTCTCCCCTAGAGCAATCTTAATTGAATCAAACCGCTGTAGAATCCGCACAGTTTTGTTACATATACATATTTAAACGAGGCAGCTTGCCTGTAAAAGTGCATCATAGTTTGGACATTCCGTGTTGCAGTTCTCATGTAGCACTGCACAGGGAAGAAACATTCTCTGTCCATTGGAAATGGTAATATAATGCAACACAGAAATAACTTTGATGGAATAAAAATCTCCTCCCTAAAATGAATGCCCAGCACTTGTTTGTTCATTGGCCTTCACGACCGTCTGGATACAATTAACTAGAATAAATGTTCCGGTTTGCAGAGAATGTAGGGACCTGATGGCTACAACAGGTGGACAGATCTGTCTTAAATCTTGCTTCTTAATCTTTTCGATACATTCATCTCTCGACCAAAATGGTAACTTCCCCTGTGCTACAAGGCCTGGCACAATTCTCCTTGTTTTCATAACCAGTTTCACCCGGCACTTTTTTACTCCGCAGGACTTTTGTGGTCATACTCTGGGGCACTTAACGCTGTATAAATGTCTTCATCAGTAGGGGCGTGACTCAACAGAAGGATATTTTTATGGCACACTTTCCAAGTGAAACTTGACAATATTATTCGCTGAACCGCTGAAACACACGAATGATACTTGCAACAGGATCTCTTGAACTTGAATTGACTTTGGTTGCTTTCTTTCTGTCCTTCTCATAATGTTAGAGGGGAAGGGGAAATAAGATGAGGAGATGGATTTTCTCAGCAGGGCTACACTATGCATTACCTATTAGTGCATACTCTCTATATAGAGTGAGACACACACACATCAGGGGCACATATATGGGTTTTCTTTCCCCCCCGATCTGGATTGTTTATTCAGGTGCAGTCTGAACGTTTTCTTTGCTAAAGATTAATGGAGAAAAGGTGCTGGATTTCTCTAAACAGAGAGGGAAATGGTACCCAGCCTTAAAAGCTTCATTGGCAAATCTCAGTTTTCAAGCCTAGCGCTTCCTCAGCGCATTAAAATCTAATTGATCATTTCATCTGATTAAACCTCCTGCAAAAATGGGGGGAGAGGGGCGGGGGAAGGGAATAGACGATATCTATGCCCAATTCCTGGTTATTACAAATCTTGGGCCAAAATCGCCACTGGCGTACATCAGGAGTAACTCTATTGAAGTCTAAGGAGGTATTCCGGATTTACACGGGTGAAACAAAATAGAATTTGGTCCTTTGAATCCATCGGACGCTAAATTTCTTCCATGCTTGACCAGCATATCAGTTTCAGGACAAATTCTTTAATGGGGCCAGAGCATTACCTCATGCTTACATTCATTTTTAACAAATATTTTAATCCTCCAATAGTGCATGCTCTCTGAAATACCGATCAAGGGATATCTCATTACAATATTGAGCCAGAATTCTCTCTCAGTTATCAGGTCTGAACTAGTTGACTTCAGTGGGGGTTCACTCAGTTACCAGGCACCGTGTGGACAAATATTGAACCAAATCCTGCTCTCTTTGACAAAGAGTACCTCCACTGAGTACCTCGGAGACCTCTGCCCTCTCTGTGTCATACTATGTATGACACCTGGATTTCGCAGAGCCAAGTATAAATGCCAAGGTGGATACATAGAAATAACTTCCGGATGGAGAGAGAGCTGGAGATAGGGCCTTCTTCAGGGAATTCTGGAACTCGCTTCCCCTTGTTGACCTTAAGGTGGTGCCGCAAAATCCCCCCCCCCTTAGATTTCCCTTGAGAAAGTGGTGGTAGAGTCCTTGTTTGTGTGGGGTTGTGAAGATTTTATATTTTGGCAACATGCTGGGACCTAATACGTATTTTTCTTCATTTCTGCACGTGATTCTAGAGCTCTGGATAGGAATACTGGTAAATAACTCAGAATAAAGGAATAGATTTGAGTCCATTAAAAAGTTTGGCTCCTTGTCTTTATAGTAACTCGTTATCATTTTTGACATGTGTATCACTTGAATGCCTAGGGACTCCAAACAGGACCGCCGGGCATCGTGCTAAGCACTTTCCAAACATGTCATGTTCTACTGATTGCCCTTAAAGCTGTACCGTTGTCCCCTTTACTTATGGGCAGAGTAAATGCTTCGATAGCATGGAAAGGCTGTTTGTGTGTCAAAATACTAAGGGATGAGGTAGCGTATGGATATTTTTTTTTTCTTAAACTGTATTTTAGAAGAAATAGAGTAAAATGATGTCCGAAATTACGAAACCATTGTAGGTGAAATGGTGCAGAGCTCATTTTCTTTTTAATTTGGAGACATCACATCGTTATTTTAGATCTAGGAATCCAGAAAACGGGTTGGAGGGAGTCATTTATATAAAATATAGAATGATCGAATGTCTTCACTGATGGTTTCTCTTTGGCATTTGTGCATGCCACGTTTTTTCAGCTCTTGGAGAGCGCTAGGTAAATGAGTTTAAAAGGGTGGGTTTTATTCTAGTTATAATTTTATACTAAGTAAGAAATTTAGTACAGGATATATAGAGAGTGTATATATATAGAGAGAGAGACAGAGAGAGGGGGAGAGAGTAGTTTATATATATATATCATACAGAAGAATGTGTGATAATTTGTATAAAAAGAAACATCTTGAAGATTATACAAAACTTAAGGCAAGTGCTGTCCTGGGACAATTTAGACGAGGTTTTAGTATTTATTTCCTCTTTGCTACCTGTATTGCGAGGTCATAGAATTCAAGGAAATCTCGCCAAATTCTGCCTCCGGGAGGTCAGAATTTTAATCCATCCTGGCTTGCAATACATTTGCAACACCGATATGGTGAGATGTGCTCAGAGCAACCTTCTGTCCTTCGAGGGGGACAAGTGACTGCGTTAATAAATTACACCCAGGCCAAAAATAGGTCATGCTGTGAAACTTCAGGGATCGTCTCCGTTTGAAAGGGAAAGGGTACACTGTGCATCGGAAAGGTTTTCTAGGCAGTGAGACTACTTTGCTTTACAGCCCTATATTCATTCACTCATACTGCACAGAAATACCTGCCGCTGCTAGAAATGCCAGGAACCACCCACATGGTTTATTAAACAACATTAGTTAGGTTCCTGTCATTGGGCCAGACGTTTGGCACGATCAGAGTTGACAGCCGTCATAAACCCGACCTCTCTCTCACACCTTCCGAAAAGAAAACATCTTGGGCCAGGTCCTCAGCATCCTCCACTTATACCAACTGAGGATCTGACCCCGCTTCTGTAGAGCTCCTGCCCATATGCCCGTATTCCGTGGACACTTCTAAAGCGTTTATATGACTGTGATGATCTGCGCAAAGGACAACATGGAAACTCTAAAGAAAGTATCGCATCGAAATTCAGGAAACTCGAACCTGAAAGGTTATTCAAAAACACCCAAAAAGAGAAAGCTGTGGTTTCCCAAAGAGCTGACTTTCCACCCACGATCTTTGGAGAGAAACCCCCACCCCAAACAACTAATGAGTGGGTTAAGCCATGTCAACTAAAACAAACAAGTGATACATGAACCCCTGAAAGAAAAGTAAGAACATTATTTACACGACTCTTTCTCACCAGAGCACATCATCAAAGAATACACTTGGCAATTTAATTTTAAATACGGGATTTAAAATCGGGAACACCCGATTGTGATAGATCATTAGAGTTATTGTGTTTACCAAGTGCGTTTTGAAAACAATACCTTTTACATGGAAACGGATGCACACTGAGCATCAACAATATGGAAACGTTTCCTAAATCTGAGGGTGCCACAAGGAAAGATGTCACAGAAAAGAAAGAGATCAAGATGCAATGTAGAGCCGGATCCTGCAGACATACAGGGAAGTTTTCCCTGAGCAAGGACAGTAGGAATTTGCTGGAGAGTTATGTACATTAATTATGATGTCCTGGGATTTTTATTTTTTACTCCAGCCATTTGTCCGATTTCGTACCCAGATGTGTTAAATTCAGCTATTTAAGGAGGGAAATGTCATCGGTCTTCTTAATTTCTTATTAATACCTATATCTATCGATCAATACTTCTAGTATACTACATGTATGCAGACGTATACCCATGCATATAGACACTCATAAATCATCTATCGAGGCAGAGATTGAGCATTCCTAAAGAATGTATTGTGCAATAGAAAATAATGATCTTTCTGTTTACTTTGATCTACAAAACATAAATAAAACAGGATTTTTAAAAAAAATAACTAAAAAGAAACATGTTTGGCTTTGGAAGAGTCAGATTCCAGAATTCTTAAAATACACAGGAGGAGCAAACACCGGTCATTGTGTTCATTGCAAGGAGCAACACTAAGTCAGGACCCTCTTGTTTGCAGAATTAATTCATTTTCTTTTGTTTATTGCATCGGTTTCGTTTCCGATTTAATAACCTTGGAAAGAAAATGAGACATTATTAATTGTTAAGGCTCATTACTTTCCTCCAGAGTTTGGCTAGTAGTCAGTTTTGCTCAGGTATCCCCAACTTTCAGCACACTTTCCCCTATGGAATAGCCAAGCAAACTCTCTAAATACCTCCTGGCGCCAGAAGAAAGTTCTCATGTAATAGATACCTTGTGGTGTGAGAACACGGATTCTGCTCACTTTGTCAATCAGCCTCGGGCGGGGGAGGGAGCTTTTATATATAAAAAAATATATTTGTATATGAATTCTGATTTTTAAATAGCATTCGAGTGGTGCTGATATAGTCTTTTGTTAAGACGCTCAGGGTTTATGATGCTGTTAGGTCTCTTGGAACAAATTAGCTGGAATAACAAGCAGCCCGGAGAAAACATCACGTTACTCTCCTCTGCTTGTGTTTCAGTCTGAGAGAGCCGCCCACCAGAGCAAGACGAAGAGATGGGGAGAGATAACACCACCACAGCACTTTATACTTCAGTGCTCCAGCATACCCATTTCAGATGGGCTCGGGCAGACCACATGGAGGAGTGTTGTCTTCACATAGTTTGTTTGCTTCCTGAAGTCTATCTGGCCAGAGCTGCCGTAAATCTCAGAGGAGGCTGGCGCACCTCGTTAGTCAGCTACAGAGCACACAAGAGAAAAATGCCGGCGCAAAATTATAATGGTGTAAATAAAATCCAGGCTGCTACTTTGGGTTATGATTTGAGCTGAGTGAATAATTCACCGTTAATAATTTATGCAAAACATTTTATCTTTGTTCAGAAATCAGCTGCAGACCAGAGCATGGAATTCTCACATATGTTATATGAAATTATTCACAATTTTCTTCGGTGAAGAAATCTTCCTGGAAAGCACCTAGATAACAAAGAAATGGGCAACCTAATAAAAACAGGCAGACAGATATATTCTTTACATTACAATAGCACCTATAAGCTCCGATCAAGATCACGGACCCATTATGCTAGGTGCTACACAAACTCGTTGTGAACAGAGTAATGCTTGGTCTGTAGATAGTTTGCAGAGAGTTCTTTGAGAATATTTGCAATTCACGTTGTCTTGATTTGTTACACTTTCTGTTTCTTGGCTGGATGAATTATGTAACTAGCTAGCACAGCATGGGCTGTGAATTTTATAACCAAGGATAACATTCAAAACTCACTTTCGTTGAATATCTGAGCATTTGAATGTAATATTTGCTTTTCATAAATAGGGGCTCATGGGAAACAAACCCAACAGGGTCACGAACATAAATGAAGCAAAATTTGCCATCAGATTCAAATGAATGGTCATAGAAAACTGTGTCTACTATTTCGACCAGTTGTATTTTAGATCCAGTAGTTATGCTTTTTATTAGCTGTAACCTTGATCTGAACTAAACAAGCATTTTCAAATACTGGAAAGCTTTAGGCTACACAGAGTTAGTTTTACTAGTTCTGCTACAGACCTCCTGTGCGACTTTGTGCAAGTCACTTAGCCTCCCTGTCTAAGTTCACCATCTGTAAAATGAGGATAATAACACTGCCATACCTCAGAGTGGTGTTGTGCAGATAAATACATTAAGGACTGTGAAATTCTTTGAGATCTACTGATGGAAAGCACTATATAAGAATAAGGTATTATTATATCAATTAATTATTAATATTATTACAGCAATTCCCTTTCCCAATTGCGAAGAAGGATAAATTTCCAGATCTATATGCTATTTATTAAATCAGATGGCTTGTTCTTTTGTATGCCTCCAATAAGTCACAGCTTTCAGAGCTCCTCATGATGGCATTAGTACTTAAAGTTTGGTAGTAGCTATAGTGTTTAAGAGTTTCACAACCAGTCTACCTGGCTCCTCTCTTGACATTTTTCTGTATAGTTCTCTTGATGAAGCAATATTATCAAATTGCCCTAGACATCTCTTGCTGTTACAGTATAGCAGAAATTCTGAGGACTTCTTGCACTGTGTATGTGTAATCATGTGGATGGGGAACTCATGTTTGTCCCAAGCACAGACTCTCTAAGGGCAATTGCTATAGCCTTGATACATTGTAAAGTAAATGGACTGAACTCTCAGCGGCACCAGGTAAATGCTAGGCACAGTTGTGAGGAGAAGAGGCAGACAGAGGAGCCGTTTTGTGGCTCCCTAGTTCTAGGGCTGGTTCTATAGTTTATACATATCCCCTGTGTAGTAACACTAGTCGAGGAGCACAGCATCTCCATCCATATCCTTGGCCTGCCACTGGCATGCACCCTACACAGAGCACAGGAAACAGAGCAAACTATCCCCAGTGGAAACTACCCCATATGGGTGGGTGCGTGTCGGGGACCGCTGGCTGGTTTGGGACATGGCTTTCTGTCTTCCATGCACCACCAGAGTGATGTAAAGAGGCCAGAATAAGATCAAGGATCTGGCACAAACTATTCCCAAGAGGTTAATGAAACTGATCATTAAGACTGGATTCTACAAAGGATAATTTTCGCTTAACTTTAAGTATGTGCATAAGTCTTTGCAGATTCAAAAACTAAATCCCTAGAGCAAACTCCTAAGTACTGTAATGAAAGAGTGTACCCAGTGTGAAAAGTTTATTTCAGCTAATAATCTAGGTGAGTTGCACGGGAACAGATGCTGATGCTGTTTAAAAACTGCCATTACAAAAAGTTAACATGTTCATTTAATAGTCTTAGAAAATAATTGCAGCACTCAAAGAATAAATTCTGTAACTCTGGAGATGTGCAGTATACTGTGTGCAAAACAAAAAAGGCTGAATCTCTGCTGTAAGTGAAAAGTTTGAACTCAACTTTAACTGAAGTCCTAACGTGCCTCCATACTTTTTTCTACAATATTGCTTTAATGACAAAAATTAGTTTCAAATTACTTACGCCCAGGATAGATGGTACTGATAATGTGGCATGTGTTTGACATAGAAATTTTTGACATATAGTTCAATCAGACACAGGCTTTTATTAAGGAGAAATAGAAGTAATATATATATGCCGCAGTTTGAATTCAATTCTGATGCAAGCTGCTTCACAGGGAAGAATTATTATAATTATTATTGAAGGCATCCTGCCTCCCCGGTAATCCTCACAAGGCAGTATACAGACAGAGTGGGAGTCAGTTTCAAAGTCCATGCAAAGAATCTACAGGGTTGAGTGAGTTCATTATCAATTTTGTGTGCCTGGCCTGACCGTGACCATAGTACTGCGCCGCTGAGTGACACACGGTGAGACTGGTTGCTGGGAGTGTTATGGGGTCAGCTTCCCATTTGGTGCTGGCCAGTTTCTGGAGTACACAAATCCTGGAGTTCACTTTCTTCTTTAGCTTCTTGATGTGCTGTTTGGATGCCAGCATTCCATCTAATGGGATGCCACAGGCACAATGGATGTTGATGGTCAGGGACTTTACCATCTTATGATATCCAGGTTAGAGCTGAGGAATGTCCCGAGATGTGAATGTGGAGAGCCTAGGCAAACACCTGAACAGTGCCTGGGTCGACTCCATCATGCTGGCGGAGGAAGAGTTTAGCGTGAGTGGTTTGGATGCCAGTGACACAATGCTTAAGTACACCCTGAAGGAGAAATAGAACTGGTGGAAGGACAGTTTGACAAATGGAGCAGGCGCAGCCCCTTGCAGCACACCCTTGGACACATGCCCCTGAGTGGCACGCTACCTGGACTGACAGAGTGGAGCTGGAGAAACCCTGCTCATCCCACCTAGCCCGCCCCCAGACTCCACTGTGCTGAATGTCTGTGGTAAGAGGATCCCGCCCCTTCACTGGGGAAGTGCATTCCGGATTGTACCCGATCTCCTATCATTCAGTCCAATATCCCTGGCTTGTGTGTCCTGTCGCTGCTCCCTCCGCTGAGGGCTCACTGTCTCCAACCTCCTTGGGCAGCCCCCAGAGGTTCCTCAGGGGGTGTGACAGGGTCTTGCCTTTCACCCTCACACTTTGACCTCTTCTTACACCCTCAGTCCCAATGCACCATCCAAGACAGTCCCTCTATCTCCCTTCCTAGCTTTCAGATATCCTCAGCAGGGGGAGATTCAAACTCCAACAGAGCAGCTCTAGAGCCCAGGGCCGGGGACTGGGCACCAGGTATGGGTGTTGGATGGGCACCTGGGGCAGGGAAAAACAGGGGGAAACAGGAAACTCTTTAAAAATGTAACTAGCAAGATCTGTGCCTTTGGCATTTTATCTCCGTCAGTCCATTGCCAACTGTCTGTCTGACTAAACTATAAACTGGTTTGCCTCTAGCACAATGGGGCTCTGGTTCTGGATTGCTTGGTAAGCTGGGTGCAAGCAAACAATATGCGTTTTAATATGGCTAAAGATAAATATATACATCTAAGAACAAAGAATGTAGGTTTTATTTACAGGATGGGGGACTCTGTCCTGGGGAGCAGTGATTCTGAAAAAGATTGGGGCATCGTGGTGGATAATCAGCTGAACATGAGCTCCCAGTGTGATACTGTGGCCAAAAGAGCTAATACAATTTTTGGATGCATAAAACAGAGAATGTGAAGTAGGAGTAGAAAGGTTATTTTACCTTTGTATTTTGGTCTTGGTGGGATTGCTGCTGGAATACTGTCTAGTTCTGGGGGTTACAATTCAAGAAGGATGTTGAAGGGTTCAGAGAAGAACTATGAGAATGACTAAAAGGATTAGAACGGTGGTTCCCAAAGTGGGGTCTCTGGTCTACCTGGGGTCCACCATGTGTTCCGAGGTGGTCCCTGCATTTAGGAGCACCACAGTGGGGCTGGACCATGCTAGAATGGTGTTCAGGGACTTTTACCACATCGAGACACCATTTTGTTCTCAAAATGGCATCCTTTGCATATTGTGACCTTGCACACATTGTGTGTGAGAGGTCAGGCTGGCGAGGGCATTCCCACGCTGGCGGGGGCGTTCTGGTAGAACCCGTACTTGCCTATTCAGGACTACACCTTTTAGTTAAAATGAAAATAAGGGTGATGTGATCATTTGTAATAATTGCAGACTATTTACTTTTGGTTCTTTTGTGAGTCTTATTTTAATCATAAATTCTTTTTTTTAATAAACTAACCTAACTAATAGTGTTAGACTCAAGGAGCTCAGTCTATTTTCCTTAGCAAATAGAAGGACAAGGGTTGACTTGATTACAGTCTATAAGTACCCACATGGGGAACAAATATTTAATAGTGGTCTCTTCAAGCTAATAGAGAAAGACATAATGTGATCCAATGGCTGGAAGTTGAAGTTGAGAAAAATTCAGACCAGAAATAAGGTGTTAATTTTTAACATTGAGAGTAATTAACCACTGGAACAATTTATTGAGGTTGTGGTGCATTCTCCATCACAGACAATTTTTAAATCAAGATTGGATGTTTTTCTAAATGATCTGCTGTAGGAATGATTTTGGGGAAGTTCGGTAGCCTGTGTTATACAGGTTAGACTACATCACAGTGGTCCCTTCTGGCCTTGGAACTTATGAATCTATCTATGAATCTACGAACATATTCCATACTCCCAAGGAACCATGTGAAACAAGTGACAGTACCAGGTCTTGCCGCAGTTTGGAGCAAGAAGCTGCGATGATGATGATGATGATTTAATATTTATATTACCATAGCACCTAATCAGAACTGGGACCTGCAACTTGGTCCACATAAATAGATGACTGCACACTTTCATGGGCACAGCTTCTACCTGCATGGAGCCCCGTTAAAGTCAATGGGGCTCTGCACAGACAACTGTTTGTGGGAACAAATTGCAGGATTGAGGCCTAAGAAACCAGATGGATAAACAAGGCTGCATTTAAACAATGTGTCTGTGAATCACAAACAATTACAGTGCACTTTAATAGTTATAACTATTGCAGTCAGGGCACAAATGGTCAATGTTAAACAAGGAATTCTATCCTCTACCTCTGCCTTATAGTGTCTATTCCTTTTCTTTTTTAAAAAGATATTCAGATTTCAGATAGTAATTCTCAGACTTTTAGGAGACAGTTGTCAAACTATTTCATCCTCTCCTGACATCTCCATCAGCTAAACATAAGCTCTTAAATTTATGAGGTAAAGATTTTGATCTCTATTTTTCATTCTACACAGTGGATTACATTGCATCCTCATGCCTGTGAAATGTTACTGTCCACAGTGGGTATAAGTGAAGTCAGAATTTGGTCCTGTAACTCTGTTTGGCTGTCTGATGGTGTCTAATAATAAATATAGTAATAATTAATATTTAAAATGTTAGAAATCTGAAATCTGACTATAACTATATATTTTCTTTCCTTAATTTTAATGTACCCTTTCCGATACAGCATTTTAAAAAGACAAGGTGTTTAACTGCATTTTCAGCTGAAAAGTATGACTTTATAACTATTTCCTCCAAATCTCTTGCTTAATTTTTTTTGATAAGCATAAAACCAGTGGTAGAATTGGAAAAAAATTATTTTATATATTTTCTTAGAATTGTCACTTATTTAAAATTAAACAGAAAAATTGAAGTTATGCTTGCAAATACTGCTCATGCATTGTTCTTCAAATGTATAGTCTGTAGGTTAGAAATATTAAAGTTACTGGGGCAGGGCCTCAGCGGGTGAAAATGTCATAGGGCATTGACTCAAACTGAACAATGATAATTTACACAAGTTGAGGATCTGGCTTACTGTGTCTGGTGCTGTTCTCACTGACACCCATGTAAAGAGGATTCACTCCATTGACATGAATAGAGGGAGAATCAAAATTGGAAAAGGAGAGTCAGTTGGTTGAATGAAAGTGACCTGATGTGACCTGATGTGACTGAGATAAATTCTGTACCAGAGGACTGGATCCTGCATTCTTTGTGAAACCAAAAGTTCTGTGTTCTTCAAAATTGGACTCGGTGGGGAACATTTGGGTAATAAGGACTGGGCTCTTGGAAGGTTTGAGCTTTCTCTTCCAGACATTTGTCAGGGATGATCTAGGAATACTTAATCCTGCCTCAGCACAGGGGGATGGATTAGATGACCTCTTGAGGTTCCTTCCAGCCCTACATTTCTATGGTTCTATGTTTATCATATAAGTGGATGTCTGTAGCTGCATAAAGAGCACTGTATTGAATAAAGTACATCTGACTTACCTAACAAGTAGAGACCAAGAAACATGCTGTACTGCTGAGAAAACTTTTAAATAGTATTTATCTATTTTATTATGATTTTCCTGGAGAGAGGCAATGACTATAGAAAGCACTGATACCTTGTGATAGTTATTATTGTCTGTCTCAAGGTGAGATTGCATTTTGGGTCAAATCCTGTCTCCGCTGAAGTCAGTTGCAAATTTCCATCAAACCTAAACCACAAAACTTCTGTTATTCTAAAAGTTGGTCTTTCATGAGCTGAGGTCGCCATTAGAAAAATCATATTTTCTATCTTCACACCCCCTGGTACAGAGATCAGGACACTCAGTGGTCAGCATGATGGCTTCATAACTGTTTGTGTTCACCTTAGGTATGTTGTCAGCAAATAGGTTTGATAGTGCAGCCTTTGAGTCAGCTGTCTGGCTCACCACTGCCTGCCCCATTTTATTATTACTGATCTTCAAGGGTTAAAGTAAGTGCACATTATAGCTCCACATACTTTGCACACACTAGTTGTTTCCCTGACTATTGGTGCCTAGCTGGTGCCATGAATTCCTTTCAGATGCATTTCTTCCCCTTCTCTGTCTTCTCTTCCACTGGCTGCATCTCGTCACCACAAGGTGATGCAACACAACATCACACCATGAAATGTCAAGACCCATCAGAATGGCCACCAAAATCGATGAGTTCCTCCTCATATTTTGTTACAGCTAACCAGAATTCATATTCTGTTGCTGCTTATAATCAGCAAGGGAGCATTATTCTCCAGACAGCTTGTCAGGTCTTGCTGTAAGATGGGAACTGATGACAGGGAGAGGAATAATTACCTGTAATCTATGACTGAGAAGGCAGAATTTAGCACAATTCATAGACAAAGCTTGATGGAAAAAATTGCCCTGGCAGGCTGACACTGACCTGAGATCATACTGGACAATGTCAGTGTTCTTTGGTCTATAGACTGGTAATGTATATCTTTGTTTATTTCATACAAACAGAACAAGGAAGGGATGGAGAGCAAGAAAGAGAACTGATTCAATAACAAAGGATATACAAAGGCAGGAAAGCTGAAATAGGGCCTCGGACTTACTCATCCTGCACAGTTCATGATTGTATGTTCGCAGCTCCAGTCCACAGAGGAAAGTAAAGCATTTTCTTTACCAGTTAAAAAGGAAACATATTGCAAGAATTTGTGAATCACAAAAAAGGAAGTCTTAAAAGAACGGTTGTGTTTCTTAAACTAAATTTATCTTTAATTAAAATGTTGCAAAGACAAAAAATCTATAAAGTCACTCTAAGATTTGCCTTTTCTCAAATAATCATAAAATGATATGATTGGTGTTACAGGGCTATCTGTTACTGAATCCTTTCATATTTCAAACAAAAAGCAATGCAGAAATAGCAAACTGTGTCTAGTGGGGTATCTGAAGTTGTCTCAGATATATGAAATTTCACACAGGCACAGCAAATGGTGCTAAGCAACCTAATCCAGACAGAATCAATTTGCATCTCTAACAATGGAAGATAAATCAGAGAAGACTCTTTAATTTACAGAAAAATCAGAAAGGGGTATTGTCTAATTTTGGCATGAAACAGTGTCTTTAGCCATGTTACTCACAATTCATCATTTGCTCTGAGCAAACTTTGGATGGGGAAGAGGAGCAAGACCAATTACGTATCTGATCTCTCTTAGACTTCTCATATGCCACCCAAATTAGCCAGATGGACTATGGCAATTCAGGATTAATTCTGATCTAATTTAAGGCCTCCAAAGCAAAATGAAGTTTTGATCTTTAGTAGATAATTTAGCATTTATTATAAGGGTTAAATAAGGAAGTGTAAAATGGCGAGCAAACAAAGTAGTATTCTTCTGTTACTACAGAAAGAGAAGGAAAATGATTAAACATGGAATTAGAAACTGTCTAAAATATGAAAAACATAAAAAGACTTATTGCTTGCTTTAGCCAGCTCATGCATTTACTCTTAACAAGTTTATTCAACCTGGCAACATTCTGAATGTCCTGGTCTTTTGTTGACCTTGGGAGAATTCCACTCAGCTTGTTAATGCCTAATGAGCAAAAACCATGGCCATTATTTTACATTAATTACAAAGGCAAAGGCAAAGTGCATGTGATTTTTGGAGGATTTCCCTAAATTAATGTAAATATTTTATCTGTCAGACAATAAAAGGGCTTTAAGAACTGGAAAGGACTCCTGAGAAATTCAAGTTATTACTTTGTCTGGAACTGGTATGATGCTCATTACTAAGATTTTCAAAGGTCCCATTAGATTTGATGTTTAGAATATAGAACTAGTCTGTGCAACCCTGACTAATGTTGATGGTCACTTGCTCACATCATAGATATACTCTAGGTATACTTAATCCTGTCACAGAGTCAGGGGGTTAGTGAGGGATTGGACTAGATGACCTCTTGAGGTCCCTTCCAGCCCTACATATCTATAATTCTGTGATCATTAGTCAAAGGGTCTACTGGTGTAAATGCTGACCAGCATGAATAAGGGTTACACCGTGTAGCTGCCAATGAACAGAAATGAAAGAATTCACATGGTGGCTAGAGTAACTTCAGTTTCATGGGGAATTTGGTGGCCTGTACGTATAGCAGGTATTTTATTACTCTACATCAAAAGGAATGTTTACCGGATTCAGACATTTGCTCCCAAGGATCTCATTAGAATATGGGTAAAAATAATATCAAGCACTAACTGAAAATGGACAATTCCAGTCCTTGGGACACTGGTAACCTCTGTAAATGGAAGATATTTTAATACTTTTTATTACTCGTGACAACTCCAACTAGTGAGAATCTTGTTGGTGCATTCTGAACAAGCAGAAAGGAACAGAAAAGAACTACCAAGAGACCTGTGAAGAAGTAATTGCAATATTCAAATCTTATGTCATGTCTAACATATGGCTTTCTATGGAAATGGCATGATCAGAACTGATGCCAAGACAATTAACTTGACTGTCTCTGAATGAATCACCTTAACAAGTGGATATGAAGGGTGAGTGAGCCTTCTTGGGTAGACAAGGCGAAAAAGAGTAAGACTTCTTTTTCCCATAGTTGAGAAAGAAAAAGCTGGTAATATCACTCAAGCATTCCTCCAAAGCAGAGACTGAACTTACTGGGTCCAGGATGCAAGAAACTTTATGTATTATAAGCAAATTGTACCTAATTGTGGAGGGGTATCACCCCATCCAAGGCCTGAAGGGGTAAATTAAGCCAATGAACCTATAGACTGCACCTGGAGGAAAGCCAGGGAGCTCTAAGGCCTAACTGGCTGATGAAGCCCAGCTGGGGGAGAAGCTGCCTCACCTCCCTTATGAAGCCAGGAAGCTGGCAACAGAGGGAGACTGCAGGGAAGTAGTCTGTAGCTATTCCCTTGCAGGGAGGGAGTTTGAACTGGTACACCTGGGGATGGGAGGTAGGAACCTGAAGCAGTATGAAGGAGTCCAAGGAAGGAGCAAGAGGGTCTGAAGGAAAGCAGACCACAGTTGCCAGGTATAGGGTCCCCGGACTGGAACCTGGAGTAGTGGGCAGGCCCAAGTTTCCCCACTGGGGAAGTGGCACCAGCAGGGCAGTGCCAGAGATGACTGCCTGAGACCGTTCATATGGAAGGACTTTGGGACCCTCAGAAGGGAAAACCACATAGTGATGTGGCCGGAGGACCAAGCCATGAAGAGGAGGCTGCAGTTCCTGGAACAAGAGAAGAGATGGAAAGAGAGAGCGTGACAATGTGACCACTGGAAGGGGCGTTGTCTGGCCTGGCAGAGCTAATCCTCAGAACTGCTAGAAGGCAGAGCTGTCCAATAATGAGTAGAACCCTCTGTCACACTAGTGTTTGGAAATAATCTCACCATGAGGATTCATTGAACATATCCATTGAACAACATGAGAGATAGGGAAGACTCTTGATAGATATTGTCAGTTTCAATAATTCTACTGTCCACCCACTTTAGGCTTCCAGCTCCCAGCCCTCACCTCTCTTGGGCAGAGACCCATGTCCCACTCCCTTCTGACTGGGGATTTTAAGGTTTCACAGCTCCCTGCCTTACACTGTGATATCTCCAGTAAGCCAGACTACCTAAAAGGCCAGCCTCTGCTCTTTGCTTTCCCTCTGAGTGCTATGACCAGTGTATTGCCCGCATTTGTAAGTTACCACACAGCCCATTCTAAGCAAGCACATTTATTCTCAAGGTAAAGGCATGGTAAAGAAAACATATTAAAATAATAAATTTTCTAGCACATGTATATAGGTTCTGTTATCGGGATAATCCCCTACTTCAGCCTAGGACTCTGGTATCCTATAGTCCTTTTAAAAACCACAACTGGGTTTTCCCATGATTACAAGCCATTCGTCTTAGATCCGGAACCAGAATGGAGACTGGGCAGATCAGCCATTTCTTTATACAGCTCAGTTCTTTATTTTGGTTTTCTGTAACAGGTATTGTATCAGACAATGACACTGTCCTCAAGGTGCAGTTTCGAAAGGCTGGGTTTTTGCATAACTGGAGTTGGAGAATTTGCATTAACTTCTCTGTAGGAATTCCCCAAGAAATCCACTTAACACTGCTTGTCCCAAAAGTTCATACTTTACTGACACATTTTCAATATACTCTTTTGAACACCCCAGTTTCACATTGGTCATATCTCTTCACTAGAGAGGTTGCATACAATCCAGACCCACAATGATACATAAACATAATACAGTAAGGTCCTCCAAAGATATTGCAGGAAAGTTCCATATCAGTCACATTTCAAGTTCTGCAGTCATGACACAATTATCCATCACCACTGATTGACTCCTATTTTCTAAGTATGACTTGAAACAGTAACAGTGGAGGGTAGTTTCAAACACATCTTCAGTATCTTTCAGCAAAGCAACAAATCATATTCATCACTATCTAAAGCTCCTGAGAGGTTCAGCATGAACAAAATTATCATCTGATCCCAGTCTAAAACAAGATCAAAGATGACGCTGATAAGCACATTTTCAACTCCAAAAGATGTCTAAGACTGATACTGGAACTTTTCCAGAATTTCATTTTTGTCCAAATGCACCTGGACAACTTGGATAGCACTGACTGTTTCAATCATCTTCCCTAAAAAAAGGAAGTATAGACAAGGCAGCAGTCCAGGTCAAAAGACACTTTCTTATGGTGAGGATAGAGAAGACATGCCAGGGCACAGTCACATATCAAAATAAAATCATTAAAAATGCCACATCACCCCAAGAACAAGCACATACAAAACCCACTGTTTTGCTTTGTGATATATTTTCTGTGTGTATCATCATCACTGGTGGTTGTTTTCCATCAGGTCTGAATCCAATGGAAGTGAGTAAAAAAGTCATAATGATAAAGCTCAGTGACACTAATCATTTGTTTGATTTTAAACAAATAGTTGTGCTCCCAAGGTTGTACCACAAATACCCAAGAAGGCAGAGCCCACAAAGTGCCACAAAGCTAACTACTACTGCTCTGCAACTGCAGATTGGCACTTGCAAAATGTATGACCAATACCCGTGTAACTTCATAAGGTATAGTCAGAATTTTGCCTTCAGGTATATAGAGTTGGCAGAAAATGACTTTTAGTGGCCAAAAGATGGATGGGCACTTCCTACAGCACTAAAATCACAGAAGAGACTAATAGAAAAGTATTCACTGTGTTTGTGAATGCATGTAGGTGGGAAGGAACCTTGAATGACATGGGGCACTTTCCAGTTTGCACACATGTCCCTTCTATTTAAGGAGATAATGGGCTAATCTTCATGTAACAGACATATGAGAATAATGGCAACTTATTCTTCAGCAGGTGGAACAAAAAATACTCCTCACAGAACAGCTGGTTTTACTTTAAACTTACCTGTAAATATTAGTTATAAACAAAATAGTGCCAACCTCTCCCTTATTCAGATAAGGTGAAATACTACCTCATGCTTTTATCAAACGGAACTTTCTGACATCTCACCTGCACAAGAGATCTATGCACTCATGGACTTTCATTGCTCAGAAGTCTTTGCACTGATACATGAGGTTCTGTGGGGGGGAAAAAAGGACAGATGGGCTGTAAAGAATATAGCTACTGTGTAGCAGATTAATGTTATCCCTGTATATGAGGAATAAAAATGTAAGAATATAGGCCTGTTAATGGCAGGCCTGCTTCTATTCCTGCGAACCTGAAGAAAAATTGCCTACTATACTTAGGAACACAAAAATGCAACAACAAAATATGGCTCCTTAATTACCTGTTTAACTAAGTAAACTTTATCTTTTTGAATTTGTATCAAAGGTTCACAAAAGAATGCACTGAGATCAGCATTCTGCAGGACTCTTATCAGTAACTTAGTCTGTATGGCTTTATTCCAGATTATTGAAGTCCTGTTCAGTTTTTGATAGTGGTCACATCTTGATAGATAGTGGTTATTCTTGGAATAGTATATGTTCTTCACTGCCCTCTTCTGTGAGAGCTTCCATATTGACAAAATGCCAGAGGAGCATGTAAAGTCACTCATCAGCTCTTTTTGGAGAGTAGAACTATCCGAGGATAGCTACATTCTGGATGAGCTATATCATGAGACTATACTTTAGGCTGGTTACAGTTTATTACAGTGCCCCTTGTTGTAAGCCTTACATGGAATATAAGAATGGTGTGGGCACTTGCTAGACTAAGCCTGGAGGAATGATTTACTTATATCTATTATTTTTATCCATATTTATTTGTGTGTTTCAGAAAAGAAGTGTACCCCAAGGAGATTATCCCTTCTGGGTTTTTTTTGGGGGGTGCGGGGAGAGGGTCTCATTCTCATTCAGGTAGAAACAGAATTCATATCCAAATATGAAACCAAATGTGATTAGGAAAGAATGTTTTTCAGGTAAAATTTTAACCAAGTTAAAAAATGTATGTGAGGTTAGGGTTACTAGATTTCACAGACTTGGGTTGAGTAATAAATACATTATGTGAGGGGTTCTCTGTACTTCTCTCTATGCCCCTATTGTGAACACCCAAACTGGTCTGATGGAGTCCCACATACTTAAGATGAGATTTGATTTTTGTTTACATTTCTTTCCAGTGCCTTGTTCCTTGCCTGGTTTCTGTTTTGCTGAATAGCCTTGCATCACCTATCTGGCTGAGAAGAAATTAAATGTTATCCTAGGCACCTATTCTGTTGTTCTTCACCCATAACTGACCGTATTACAGTAAATTTAAGAAGGCTAAAGTGTTCAATAATAGGACCATAGAACTCAAATGGAAAAGTCCCTAAAAGATCATGGATAGCACCACCCTGCCATATAGGACACAGTCCTCTGACAGTGGATTCAGGAAAGCCATTCTAAGATTAAATAAGATTATAAGAAAGAACAAACTTTTATAATCAGCAACAATTCTGATAAAATTTCTGTAGAGGTTTTTGAATCATCCAATAGTATTTAATAGAAAAATTATATCCCTCCTATAGAATTCTGTATGCTAGTTCTGAAAACCTACAGGAAGGCTACATCTTTTGCATGTAAGTAGGTTTTAGTATAATTTTTACAGAACCCTATTGATTTCATACTTATTCACTTCTATAGAATTTTTCCGTAGAGCATCATTTGCAAGCAAGAGTAGCCAGTGTGGATGAAATCATAACCAGGGCACTGCCATACTCTCCATGTGCCTGCTAGCATCTGAGGAAAGTTCGGGTGTATATGGTGGTGAGGATGTGAATGCTGCATCTTTCTGCAGCAGATATATATGTGGCACTGCTCAGACCACCTCCTTGCCCAAGCTCCTCAGAACAAAGGCCCAGATCCACAGAGGTATTTAGGTGCCTAACTCCAATTGATTTTAATGAGGTGCCTAAATATCCTTGAGGATCTGGGGCTAACATCTTGGAATGTCACAGCTTGGGCATCATGGGCCTCATTCAATGGCCACCTGAGTCAACTGGAGCTCTTCACCCATACCCATCTCCTCCAACCCCAACAACTAGATGCAAAAGGCAGAAATTAGACCCAAATGATCATCATGATTCCCACTTCTTTCATCTTTATTAGACAATGTGTTTGTGAATTAGTTGTTAGATATTTTCATAAACTGCTGAGCATGCAAACTGGGTTGTTGGACTTGTCAGCACCTATTTCTTATTGTACAGTACCAAGGAAACTTACAGCACTGCATACCTGCTGCACAAATAAAATGATTTAAGGACCAATAGTCAAGGAAAAAAATGTGAACAAGCTGGGTTTGGTAGCAGATATTATAGATCTAGATACACCCACTATGAACAGACTATGTCACGGCAATCAATAATGGCGATCCTATGGAAAAGACTTGGAGGCTGAGTGGCTCAGTTATTTTGGATGCTATCAAAACAGAAACTAAGTTTTATTTTGATGCAAAGGATGAAGGTCAAACATCTACAAACACTGCCTAGGATGCACATAAAGTAGTAATCAGAGGGATGTTAATTAGCCTAGCATCTCAGAGCACCATAGTAAAAGAGGTGTTCACCTCAATAACAGTGTATTCTCTGGTAAAATATGAAGTGCTTAGCTCCTCAGAACGGCTTAGCTCTCACAATGTAAATAGCTGAAAAGCAGCAAACAGTCCTAAACAGTACTGAGCTCAATTAAACTTCAAGCACAGTAGGATTTTCAGTGAGACTTCCACATGTGCACCCTCAACTTTCCACATGCACACACCCTTGCATGCCCTTTTCATGTATGAACACCGCCACGTGCCTGTGATTTGATCCGCATGCAGATGACAGTGTACAAAGTGGGCAGGCAAATAAGTGTGAATACGCTCCTGAGGAGGACATCAGTTACAAATCATCCTTTTATTGAAGTAGCTGGGACAGTACAAGGGAGTGAGTAGTGAACTCAGGTTGGACTCCTTACAAAGGACCAGGGCCTGACTCCAATTCTCTCAGTAGTTATGTATATAAAGACAGGATTCTGGATTCTGACTTAATTTACTTCAGTTTTACACCCATACACCTCCATTGACTAGAGTGGTGTAAGTGGTATGGTCCAACATCTTTTTCTGAATAAATTGTTCCCTCCAAAGCACGATTTTTTTCAGAGACCCGCTTGTGCCCTGCCAGCATTGTGTGTGGCCTACATGCTCTCTTTACACTTCCAGATCCTGAAAGCTTGTGGGATGACAAAAGCCATGCTGAATCTTGACATTGCTTAAAGAGTGAAAGTAACAAAGAGAGTTAAAAGCCTATTTGACAGCTGAAGTGTATTGTGATTATGGTGGTTACTATGTGCCAGTAAATGAAGACCATTTAATGAACAGTGAAAGGAAAAGCTAAGGTGTTTGGCATTTGTAATACTTCCTATTCTGTACTTGACTTGCCCACCATCTAGTGTTTACTCTGAGGATACACTAAATAATGCTGCAGGAAGCAGAAATCCTAAACATGTTTAGTACATGAAAATACACTGTAAAGCTGATGTGAAAAATAAATACAAGATAATACCCTTAACATTTTGCTTTGAGGAGGATAGGGAGCCTGGCAATACAGACAGTGATTAAATATATTGAGAGATTGATCTAAAACATGGTGGGAAAATCCAGTTATTTAGAACCTGCACCTGCCTGCCAGATGTGTGTCATGGCAACTAGGCCAAAAAAGAAAAAATCATCTCCATTCTCAAGTTTCAGATTTAAATACTTTATTCTCAAACTTGAAATTTTAAAGTACAGTGAAATAGGTGATTACATTATTTTAAATTAAACTCTCAAATCAAATCTCTCTCACATACATACACACATCCCTCCGCAATTCCAGCTTTTGTCTTTTATAGTAAGCATTCTTAAGAAATGTGGCACACAAGTGTATGCTTGTCGAACTGTATCCAGATCAATCTTTTGGTGCTGTAATGGCCTTTCATACTGCATCTCCTTTGTTGTATATGTTAGACCATGTGTTTCAACAGCTCTGTTTTAAGAAAGCTTCACAGTAGCCCTACAATTATACTGTACATTGCAGTTTTTGTAGCTTTACCTGTGCCATCTATATGGGCTTTTATGTCCCTGCAACTGTGAGCAGGCATTCAGTGTGAACGAGTGTGGACTATGAACATCTGATCCCACAAAAAGTGATATAGGTTTTGAGAACAACTAAATCCCACTGTTCAGTGTTTGTGGCTAAAACCCAGAGAAGTAAATGTGTGACTATGCAGGTGGTGCCGGTCAGAGGGCTTTGGCTTCTTCAACAATGAGCTGATGTTCCAGGAAAGCGGATCACTGTGCTGTGATGGGTTTCATCTATCAAATACTGGGAAGAACATCTTTGGACATTGTCTGGCTAACCTGCTAAGGAGAGCTTTAAACTTGGTCTTATGGGGGATAGTGTAAAAAATCTGGCCAATGCACATCTGGGCTCAAGTAATGAAGGATAAAGGGAAGGGTCTAATTTCTGGAGCAGGGTCTAGAAATCACAACTGCATTAAAAAGGCAAAAAGAAAAGCAACAGGGCAGTCTGCAAAATATCTTTGATGTCTGCATACGAATGCAAGGAGGATGAACTGGAAGTCATTGTATATGAAGAAAATTGACTTAATTGGCATCACAGATACATGGTGAGACAACTCCCATGATTGGAGTACCAGCACTGAGGGGTCTAGCTTGTTTTGAAAGGATAGGTATGGGAAAAAAGGAGGTGTTGTGCTGTACATCAAGAATGTATACACTTGACGAGGTCCAAGGGGAAATGAATGATGGATCTACTGAGAGTGTCAGGGTGAGGATAACAAGGGAAAAGAACAGTAACAATGTTATGGTGGGGTTCTATTATAGACCACCAAATCAGGAAGAGAAAGTGGATAAGTCATTCTACAAAGCAGCTAACAATATTAGCTAATGCACATGAGCTAGTATTAATGAGGGATTTTAATTTTCCTCATCTGTTGGAAGACTATTGCAGCAACACAGAATATGTCCTGCAAATTCTTAACCTGTGTAGGGGACAGCTTTCTGATTCAGAAAGTTGAGGAAACAAGTAGGAGGGGTCATCCATTTTGGAGCTACTTTTGACCAACAAGGATGAATTAGTTGTGAATGTGAAGGCGGTAAGGAACTTGGGAGGAAGTGATCATGAGCAGATAGAATTCAAGATCCTATGAAAAGGAGGGTATGAGAACAGCAAAACAAGGACATTGGACTTCAGAAAGACGAATTTCAACTGGGATTTAGTTGTTCTCAAAACCCATATAATTTTTTGTGGGATCTAATTTTCATAGTCCATATTCATTCATGTTGAATGCCTGCTCACAGTTGTAGGGACATAGAAATCCATATAGCTGGTACAGGACCAGTTAGACCAATTAGGAAGAAGATGAATTGAAAGGGACCGGCAGCTATTAAAAGATGTAATACTAGAGGCTCAACAGCTATTCTGACCCAGAGCAAAGATAAGAAGAGCCACAGGAGGCCACTGTAGCTGTACAAGGAGCTTTTTAGATACCTAAAAACCAAGAGGGATGCATATTGAAAATTGAAGGAGGGGTAAGTCACCAAGGAAGTATACATGGGAATAGCATGAGCGTGTAGGGGCAAAATCAAGAAAGCCAATGCAAGGAAAAAGTTACAGCTGGCAAGAAATGTTAGAAACAACAAGAAGGGGTTCTTCAAATATGTCAGACAAAAAAGAAAGATCAAGGATGGTGTAGGTCTGCTGCTCAGTGGAGAAGGTGAGCTGGTAATGGAAGATGACAGGAGAGCAAAGCTGCTCAATGCCTACTTTGTTTCAGTCTTCTCACAAAAAATAACATGTGATCGGACGACTAGCGAAGTTACTATAGACAATAAAGGGAAAGGGATGCAGATAGGGATAAGAAAAGAACACGTCAGATCTTTTGACCAGTTTGAATGAATTCAAATCAGCGGGGCCGGATGCTATACTGAAGGAATTAGCTGAAGAAATTTTGGAGCCTCTGGCAATAATATTGACAAATTCATGGATGGCAGGCGAGATTCCAAAAAGCTGGACAAGAGCTAACGTAGTGCCCATCTTTAAAAGAGGGCAAAAAGAGGAGTCAGGGAACTATTGACCAATCAGCCTGACTTTGATAACTGGGGAAGCTACTAGAGCAATGTATAAAACATTCAGTTCGAGAATTCCTGGAGGATGAAGGGGTAATCACTAGCAACCAGCATGGATTTACCAAGAACAAATCATGCCAAACCAGCTAGGCTTCCTTGTTTGACAGAGTAACTGATTTGGTGGATGGGGAAATGTGGTGGACATAATATACCTGGACTTCAGCAAGACTTTTGACACAGTCCCATATGACATTCTGGTAAGTAAAGCTGGAGAAATGCGGGCTCAACAGAGCTACCATTAGGTGGATATATAATTGGTTAAACAACTGCAAACAAAGAGTAACTATTAATAGAATGATGTCAGATTGGAGGGAGGTTTCAAGTAGGGTTCCACGGGTATCTGTTCTGGGTCTGGTGTCGTTTAACATCTTTATTAATGACCTGAATGTAAGGATAGAGAGCATATTGATCAAGTTTGCAGATGATACAAAGCTAGGAGAGTTGCCAATACTTTGGAGGATAAAGCTAAAATTCAGAGGGATCTTGACAAACTGGAAAGCTGGGCTATAGACAACAAAATGAAATTCAACAGAGACAAATGCAAGGTGCTACACTTAGGGAAGCAAAATCAAATGCACAAATACAGAATGGGGGGAAACTGGTTTGGCAGCAGCACTGCCAAGGATCTGGGAGTTGTGGTGGATCACAGCCTCAACCTGAGTCAACAATACCATGCTGTTGCAAAAAAAGCAAATGCAATTTTAGGTTGCATTAACGGATACATAGTATGCAAATCACGGGAAGTGATAGTACCGCTTTACTCGGCGCTAGTTAGGCCTCAGCGGGAGTACTGTGTCCAGTTTTGGTCACCAATGTATGGAAAGGATGTAGAGAAACTGGAAAGAAACCTCTGTGAGTGAAAAAGTTGATCAAAGGGATGGAATACAAGCCATGTGAGCAAAGGCTGAAGGTACAGGATATGTTTAGTTTGGAAAAGAGGAAATTAAGGGGGGGGGTATGATAACAGTCTTCAGATATTTGAAAGACTGCCATAAAAAAATGGAGAAAAGTTGTTCTCTTTTGCCACAGAATGCAGGACAAGAGGCAATGGGTTCAAACTACAGCATAGCAGATTTAGATTCATTCTCAGAATAAACTTCCTAATTGTAAAAACAGTAGGATTTTGGAATAGACTGCCTTGAGAGGTTGTCGAAGCTTCTTCACTGGAGGCTGTCAAAAGGAGGCTGGATAGCCATCTGTCTTGGATGGTTTAGAACAAAAAATCCAGCATGTTGGCAGGGGTTTAGACTAGATAACCCTATGATTCCATGACCCACACTTGGCATTCCCCAAGATGAACACCATTCTCAAATATTGCATGGAGTTAACTTCTGTAGGGGCACAGGTAGGGTGCATGATTATTATAGCAATAACTTAGAACTGCCTGTTAACACTGGAAATGAAAGTGGAGCAAGGCTTCCACTCTGACATCTGAATTTTGATCTCAGGGTAACAAATGTTCCCTTCTAATGCTAGACTATAATTATATGAGCCAACATATACTCTAATAATTACACAGTCTCCAATAAAAGGGGAAGTACAAAAACTCATAACATATAGTAGGCCACTTCTTGCCAGTATCAGACAGATGTAGGGACAAGGATATTTTTCCCCTCTGACTTTTCCATCTGATCTAAAGAGATCAACTATGTGACAATGCTATATGCTGAGATAGAAAAGTCCAGCCAATCAGGGATCTCACAGAAACAATCTGACTTCTACCATATGACTTTTACCCCTACAAAGTAGTACTGAACTGAGAATACACAGTGAATAGCAGCACATTAAATTAAGTAGAAATCCACAGATAAAAGAAAAAGTAGAGAGAAAGAGAGACTGAGAAGACAACGTTAGCTTTTGTGAAATCTTGTTTGAAGATTGGTTCTGCAAAAATAAAAACCAGGAATTGTTCAGATTTGTGTTTCTTGTTATCTGAACATCAAAGATTACAGGGTATTGGGATAAAGATTTTTGGTTTTGTCCCATCTCTAAAAAAGTGTTGGTAAAAAGCTTCCACAGAGTTTGCAGTTACAAACAGAATTCAAGCAAATCACTGCTTGCACATTAGTCTAGTTCAAACTTGAAACAGGGCTGATTTTGAGTAGTTCAAGTTGAACAGTTTGCATATCTCTTGGATGGAGCATTGTGCTCTATGATAGTTGCCAATATTTCAAAAAAATTTCCCGAGAAAATATTATGAAGAAGCATGGCTCTGGAAACTGCCAGGGATAGGTAGGGAATGATAGGGGAGTGGTGAGTAGGGAGCAGTAGAGTGGGCTGGTTGTTGGTGGAAGAAGGAGTTGAGGAGGTTTTTTTTGGGCGTTGAGGAGGCTGGACGCAGGAAGTGGTTCACCAGACTGGGGAAACAGGAAGAAGGTCATTGGATTTGGGGAAGCAGAAGTGAGGTGGGAGTTCTACATATCCCACAATCTGGGCTGGGGCCTGGTAGGCCAAGTCTTGATAAGGAATAGTGATTGAGGTTAGGTCATACTTTACTAACACACTATAACTTGACCTCTTAAACTGAAGCTAATGATGATACTCTGTACCTGCACTAGGAAGAGTGGTTAAATTTGAGTCAAGTTTAGCTAGCTCATGTTAGCTAAAACCAGTCTAATCTTGATCTTTTCCCTAATCTAGAGAAAGCTAGAGCTGCTTTGTAGTGTCAGCCGCCTCCTCTCTCGTAAAAAAAAAGCAGTGGCCTGGGCCCAGCAGGAGAGCTACTAGCTGTGGGAGGGGGGAAGGAGCAGGGGAAGGAAGACAGGGTTGGAAGTTCCTTAAACCAACAGGGACAGAATAGAGTAAGATATATATTAAGCAAAAGTTTTTTAAAAAAACCTGTCAGTTTATATCATTGCTGCTCATTGTGCTATTGGCACATATAAAAATCCTCATGCAATCTAAAGGAAAACAGTCATATTGAAATGATTAAAGCAAGCAAGAGAGAGAATTATCTGAGAAACTCACAGTATGTTATGGATGAGCTGGCATATATAGTATTTACCGTATCATAACTCACTCAAGTCTTACTTACTGTCTTAATGAGTGACAATAGCATAGTTGGAAAACATCTGCCTTGGAAAAGAATACATCAGCTGCTTTCTCCTTGAAAAATGTTGATATAGTATTACGTGATGTCAGCCATGCATATCGTATTGTGGTATGAAATGTCATCAGTTGCAAAAAGTTAGAGAGTACATTTTCACTTCTAAATGCTGTGGACCAGATTCTGATATTCTCTCACATGTTGAGGAGCACCTAATTCCATGACTAGTCTCATTTACCTCTCAGTGTGTAGTAAATTTCTATTCACCATGAGTAAAGGTGGCAGATTTTGGCCCTATGAATTAAATCCAAGCAGAGCTGTTATGGTCCATCAAGAGTATTTAAGAAAATGGTACATTAAAATTAGAAATGTAATTGGCCTTCATACTCTCATACCATAATAGACACAAGATAAACTGAGAGAATAATTTAATAATGATTGTTTTCATGTAGAATTGAAGGAAATCTGCAGTATTAGCATTGCCATTTATATAGCTGTTCACTTTTCTTTTTCAACTGTCATGCATGTTTTGGCTGGCATGATTACAATATATTCCTAATCCCTAGAACAGCATTTTTCCCATCACAGCCAACAGCAGCTGCAGCCTGAACAAGTTTATCAGCCCTCCCACCTGTGTTTTTGTCATGGGCAGCCAGTGATGCCATAACTTCTCCTGTCCCTCCCATTACTAGTTTACAGGACTCAAATCTTTCCTTAATCAATGGAAGTTAGGAGCCTAAATACATTTGATGATCTGGACCTAGGTATTTATTTTTTAGTCTCGTTTCAAGGAACTAAACCCCAAGGCCTAAGAAATAAAGACATTTCCAATCTGGTGTAGTTCCTTACTAACAAAGAGCTTGATCCATTGGAAAGACTCCAATGGGTTTTGGATTAGGTCCATGGAGACTGTAAAAGATATATTAATTATTCTCAGCTAGGGCTGAGCTATATAAACGTGTTAAGAAGTAATATCTAGTCCTTCACTCACACTTCTAAAGAAGCAACTCCTTTTCACTAAAAGGAGAATTACTGTAATGTTCACAGCTGGGTTTGTCATTTTACTCGTGACACTTATACTTACTACTTTTTCCACTTCAACGTGTGCTGGAGTACAAAGTCTACAAAATGTTAACGGTTGATTTTCTGGCTTTGAATGCAGATAGAGTAATGGGAAAAAGTTAGCTTCATGGGCATCTTGAGTATTTGCAATAATTCTCTTTGTTCAGTAGTTATGCTTTGTCATTACAGAGTGTGAACATTTTCATTCTTATTACAAGAGTGATCTTTAGCCAAAGAATTATCTAACGGAACAGCTGGTATGCTTGTTGAGTTAACTGTGAACCTAGGCTAAGTTCACATTTCAGACCGCTCTGGATTGTCTTTCTTCTTCTTTTTTATTTTTATTTTTATAAAGAGAGCTGATATCTAAATGATTTCCCTCCCCCCCCCCCAATCACTGTGCTCATCAACAATCAATCAAATACAACGTCACATAAGATGAAGATAAGGATCTGTGTACCAGCTGTGACATTAACCTTTGTTTTTAAATTAGAGTTCTGGGTTATTGGTTAAACCAAATACAATTTTTCATTAATATCCTACATGCCTTTAAATCATATTTTTCATATCCTTACCAAGACCTGTTCTTAGAAAACTCTGCGGTCTCAACTAGAAATGTGAGCAGACTTACTTTTATTATCTTGTTAGTTCCAGAAAGGAAATCTACCAGTATGTATAGAGGACTACGCAGAGTTTAATTGTAGTTTATGATCTTTTCTGTCTCTTAGCAGAATCATGTACTGTTTACAACTGTATCCATTGTATGCAGGTGCATTGTGAGAAAATGAACCACTACTGAAGTCATATTATGGACACTTAGTTACAAGTGATCCAGCCACATAGCAAGAAATTAACAATGCTGCATTTGTTTTCTTTTTAATATTTCTCATATTTCTTATTCTCATTCTTTAGGAATGCATTCTAATCCAAGGACACATTCTCATACATTCATTAATCCTGCTGCTCTAAAATGTTTCACATGAAAACTCAAAATCAGATGGCTTTGTGTGTTCCAACTGGGCTTTTGTAAAACAGGGTCATCCTTGAACTTATCATCTGCTGAGGTATTAAATTCCAGATTTCACTCAATTACATGATCTTAAGAATGTGGCCATTTGCCATTTCTTTCTCCACTTTGAACAAATGTTATTGCATCTAACTGTTTCGTTTCAGGAATCCCTCAATTATAAATGACCTTTAAGAGGAAGTTGTAAGCCTTTTAAAAATTTATCTAAGTCAGGCATTTATATATTGTTTATTTCCTTCATTTTTTAAGACTAAAACTTTAAGACTCTTTTTTAGTGCAGAACGCCTAAGAATTTACCAACCAACACGCAAATCTCAGATCTGCAGAGAGTGTTAGTAAAGTTCCTTTTTCCCCTTCAGATTCAAACCAATACTATAAAATATAAGGTACTGTATTCATGGAAATATTCTTTTATAATTAAGCTGGTCCATTTACTAAAGTTACACTTAATACCAGACAAAACTTAAAATGGAGATAAGGTTGAGAAGGGGGAAAAAATACAGGGATGTTGTAATTATTCCCAAAGCAAGCATTATAAACCCACAAAGTTCAGAGTTAAGCTTATACTTAACAGAAATCCAAATATACCAGGGGAAGAGATGCCCAGTTAAGTCAGCCAAACAACTTACTGTGCCCTTTAATGACTCAATGAAATAACCATACAGTTATGATTAAGGCATTTTAATGTTTGTTGTCCCAGATTGGATTAAACTGACTTTGTACTTTTCCCCTTACAACATCACTACAGGACAGAGTTAAGGTTGTTTGGGGCCTTAACTGGACATTTCTTGACATAGCAGCATCATATAATCTGTAATAATTATGCAGTGTGTATGTACATTGTTAATGTGTGGGTATAATAGAAGAGTTGTACTTGTATAAATGACATAGATTAATGTCATGACGTACATTGTGCCAGATAAATTACTTTAACCATTTGGTGATATGTTTATGACAGCTAGCCAGAAACAGCGGAAAGCTAATTATTATAGAATATTATATTTTACTCAAATTCAATGTCAATCAAATCTGTGTCTTAAACTTAAAATAAACACGAGGAAGGTAAAATGAAGCCGAGATCACTGATTATTTTTCAGCATCTCTGTTCAGTTACACATCTACATTGATGCTCGTTCTTTTGTGCCCATGGATTTTCTGTTCAAGTGGAATGTTTTTGATCAGGTATGCAACATTTTAATAAACCTTGCAGTGCTACAACTGGGTTCCCTCACCATCAGGAAGACAAAGGGACATGCAGAGGGTGGTGAACTAACAGTAAAGCCGTCTTTGAGCTGGAAATAGATGGGAGGCAGAGGGCCTGATAGGTGGTTGCAGGAAGAATCTGGAAGCAATAAGGCAACTGGTCTACAGCAGGGCTGAGAACAGAACAGCTGCCTAATAGGGAGGAAGCTGTGCAGCCACATGGTGAAGCCATGAGGGACTTTGGGCAGATGCTGAGAAGAACAATCCAGAGGTGTGAACAGTGTGAACAGAATTGGTCCGAAATTTTTCTTTTAAATGTTTTTTTCTGAATAAATGCCAATGGCAATTGCAACAAAATTTGTTTAAAAAATCCCCAAAAAACCAACAACAAACCAAACTGAAACATTTCAATAATGTCAAAATATCCCGGTTTTGGAATGAAATGTTTTGAATTTTGGTTTCAAAATGACTTTTCAAAGTGGAATTCATTATTTCTGTAAAGAAAACAAAACAAACGCTAAAAAAAAAAAAAGGTCAAATTGTAATAAAATGTTTTGATTTTATTGAAATGAAGCTTTTTGATCAACCCCACACAACATCTTTTTGGAACTTTGTTTCATGAGAAATTTTCTTTTCTTTTAAATCATGGATGTGCCCAGGAAATGGAAAATCTGGTTCCTGCCCAACTCTAGTCTAAAGCCACGGTGAACCAGGAAATAGTAGCCTGGAAAAGAGTGGCCTGAGACTGGCTGTAAGGGAGCTGGAACTGTAGCAGCTGAGACCCAGCATACACTAGCAGGGGTGGATGGAGATGTTCTTGAATGGTTCCATTCTTATCTTTTTGAGAGCATTCAAAGAACAAACTGTAATCTGGGCAACTCTGCCCAAGGGCTTTCTCTTGAGGGATGCCACAGGGCTCAATATTGCTACTATTGTGTATGAGGATATGAGGCTGCAAGGAAGGTTAGAGAGGAGACATGTATTCGGTATGCTGGTGACACCCTGCCCTATGTCTCCATTGTATCTGACCCTGCTGGAGCTATGGAACGAATTATCCAGTCCTAGGTGAATAGGGGTTGGATGAGAGCTAGCTGGCTATAATTCCTTCTAGACAAAACTGAGATAATGCTGGTGGGGGCTGAAGGAAGCAGCTGGACGAGTTGGTGGAACATCTGTCAGCACCTAATAGAGGAAGTGCGAACACCACTTATAAAACACATGCACAGTCCAAGAGTTATTAGCTCCTGCTTTGGTCCTGAATGCCCATATGTGACTGTAGCCAAGAACACTTTTTTGCATATGGTCCTGGAAAGATGTGTGTGGCTTTTTTTCTCTGGTGTGGCCATTGCCACCATTATCCATTCCTTAGTCATCTCAAGTTTAGATGGCTGTAATACACTCTGAGTGGGGCTACAGCTTGGGACCATTCAGAAGCTGAAGCTGGTACAGAATGTTGTAGCCCAGCAGTTCCCAAACTCTACCATGTTGCGGACCACCAACATAAAACGCCACCACCTGTAATACCACCACAATTTTTTATAAACAGACTGTGTATGAAAACCGTCTTAAAACCTAAGTATTGTTAAAATACATTGTATCAATAGCATAGCTATGTATATAAATAGCTGTAATCTTGCAAAATATTAATAAATGCATTATAAACTTACCCCATCTGAGATGGCGGAGTGAAATGATTTTTTGAAAGTATTCTGCAGTCTTAGGGTATGTCTTCACTGATGGCGGCAAATTCGCTGCTGTCAGATCGATTCTTTAGGATCGATTGAGCGGAAACGGAAACCTGCTCAATTGATCCAGAAATTAATTTAATAAATCCACCCCTGGAAAAAGAGTAACACTGAGTTGACAGTAGGGCATTTCCCGTTGGCGCAGCTTAGTGGGGATGCCGCGTTTATTAGAATTAAGATATCAATGGGAAATACGCAACCTACTCTATGTAGCTTGCGTATCTCCCATCGTCTGCTGCTGAATTTCTTGGTAAGTGTAGACCAGGACTTAATTAGTTGGTTGACACGTACCATTGGGAGGTGGCCTGCATATGACCAGTGGTACGCGTACCACAGTTTGGGAACCGCTGTTGTAGTGGAATTGCACGTTGGGAGCACATCAAACTAGTGCTCTGTGATCAGCACAAGCTTCCAATAGCCATCTGGGTGGAATTCAAGGAGTTGGTTTTAACCTTTGTAGCCCTAAATGGGTTGGGACTAGATTGCCCAATCAGAGAGAGATCAGTTCTCTCCCCATGATGTATTCTCACAGCTGAGATCAGCAGAGACATTAACACTGGAGCTCCTTCAGTATAAATGAGAGGGAACTGCTGACAGGGCCCTCTCCGTGAGTTTAATTTTAAACCTCATGGTCCTCCTGCAATTTGTTCACCAAACCCCAGATTTATTAGCCTTCTGAGCACATGGCAAAGTCTGTCTTTTTTCACTCTTTGTCCAGGATGTTGAGGAGGGTTTGGGGTATGGGAGATATATTTATGAGCAGTCCTTATTTATGTTTTAGGCTATGGTTTTTTAATTTATGGGGCAGGTGCCCAGAGCACTGGCTGGGCACCTAGGGATGTGCTTAAAATGCAAAATAAATAAATAAATAAAATAACAAAATAAATAACTGTCAAACTCCTCAGCAAATTGTCAGTTAAAGTATGAGCAGAAATGTCCAAGTGCACAGTGTAAAAAACAGACTTTGAATGTGGAATCATCTTGAAGGTGAAGAGTACACTTATGCATGTGAACCTAAAAAGATGCAGAATTCAAGAGAATAAGCAACAAAGTTGAGCATTTTCATTATGCGAAACAGTCATATTTCAGCTATTCTCTGTCGTTAGGTATTTTTAATATGTCCAGTTGTGTTCTTCTTGGACATAGAGATGAAAGCAAAAACAACCACAAACACTTAAAAAAGAGGATAAAAGAAAACTCTTTAAAAAGTCAAGAAATTATCCAGAAAGAAGGGATCTATAAATGGGTAATCTGCAAAACATTTAATGTTGGTGTTAGCCTATAAAAAAAATCAGCAGCTATCAGTTAGAGAGGTAGCAGGATCTGTAAGAAAGGGAAGTTTTCAAATACCCAAAACTAGAAACAATTAGGGAGTCCTTTATTCTCTACCAAATGTTTAATTTATAATAAACTACTCCCTTGCTACCCACATGCTCGGCACAGCTGGCTTATTTTGTCTCTGGTTCTCAAGAAAGCAGTATTGCAGCAGGAAATAACAGGGAGTTAAAAAGAATTGGTTACAAAACAAGTTAAATAGAAATTTTACTTACAAAATTCCCCTCAGCAACTTTATTTTGCTTCTTTAATAGTAGACTAGATTTCTTTGTAGTCTTTTCATGTATATTGATTGTTATAGCAGATAATTATGGATGTGCACTTTCACAACTTTGATTTACTACTGTGTTTCAGATAATTGGTTCTATTAATATAAAAACCACATATTTTACTTGTAAATATATAATGACTCACCTGGGAATTCTATAGGTAGTATGGCCATTGGATCAGACTCTCAGCTGAGACTCAGGAAATCCGGGGTTTTGTTTTCAAATCTGCCACTGACATGCTAGGTGACGCCAGGCAAGTGACTTGATAAAGAAGACTATTGGGGTATGTCTACACGGCAATTTAAGCCCAGGGTTAGGGGGACTCAAATCAGCTGACCTGTGTAAGAGAATCCTGGGCTTGAGCATTTACATTGTATTTTAACCCTAAGTTAAGAATTTTCTGACCTGTGCTTGAACCTAGGGCTCTGGCATCCACACTACAGTGTGCAGACCCGAGTCAAACTAACCATATCCCAGAGTCCCTGTGGCCCTCTGCCTCCCTGGAAATGTGGCTTCTGTAGCCTTAGGAATGTGGTGATCTTTGGGAAAACTTTCCTGCCCACCCTGCACATTACCAGGAAGCAGCTCACTGTGCAAAAGGCTTGATCAGTTCACTCTCCATTGCAAACCCAGGAGGCTCTCTGATACTATGATTGCAGACTGGTGATCAGAATAGAATGGATTAATGATGACCTGAGCTGCTGCCATTTGCCGGATGTGTGTGTGTGTGTCGCTTTCATTTTCAATAGAATGGCTTGTTGCAGATTGTTGGACTAAAAGACTAAGGAAGTTGTCCAGTGGAATTGTAATACTTCCAAATGACTCCCGGGACCTGGGTCAAGTGGGGCTGCAGCTATGCTGCAAAGCAATAGGGCTCAGATCCTGAGTCCTGGCTTGACTCAAGCTCAGTCCCTCTAGCCCTGCAGGGTCCCTCAATCCTGGGTTCGAGCCCTGTGGTAACTCAGTTACATTGTAGACAGAAGGATGGTTAGCCTTGAGCCCAGACGCAAGTATGTGCTTACATTGCAATGCAGACAAATGACTCAGTCTTGTGCTATGGGGCTAAAAATAGCAGTATAGTTTTTTGGGCTCAGGCTGAAGCCCAAGCTCTGAAACTCAGTGAGTGGGGTGGGTCTCAGAGCCTGGCCTCCAGCCCAATGGGGACATCCACACTACTATTTTTAGCCCTGTAGCATGAGCCCCATAAGCCTGAGTCAGTTGACCTGGGCTCTGAGACTAGCAGCCACAGGTTTTTTTATTGCCATGCAGACACACCCATATATTGGTGGTGGTATATTAGGTTTCTGTTTATTTGTTTTGTTTTGATAATAGAAGACAACACTGGGGCGTAGCACTGTGTAATATGATGAGAGAGAGCACATCAGTATAGCTGATGTATGGCTGGTGCTGTGGAAAACATTTTGTCGGGCAGCTTGCTCTCTGCTTCTTTAGCCTTAGTTTCTCAGACTTAATTCATATGAATTAATGATGCAACCACTACCAGACATGCAGATGGTGATTATGTACACATCATGCTTTTTGGACTGATTCATTTTGTTTGGGTGATTTTTTTTTTTAAATAGACATAACACTGCTAATGTGTTTTGGTCATTTTTAACCACTTTGTCATGTGCAGAAAATTCCCGAATGAACTAAAGTGAGTCAAACTTTCCAAAACCACATTTGGATTTGGAGGCTCCTAAGTTTCCTCAAGACATTCAGAATACGTCTACATTGCATTGTAAACCTGGGTCTTTGGGACCTGCGTTTGTGTTCTTGGTGTTTACAAGCCCACACTTGAGCATCTACTCTGCATAGTAAACTTGGTCTTATAATTGCTGGACCTGGGTTTCGCAGCCATATTGCTAACATGTCCATACTGCACTATGCAGACATTCTGACGTAGGTCTGTGGCTTGAGCTGTGTCCACACTGCAAAAGATGGGGTTGGGACTCAAATCACAGTGGGACTCTGGCTCTGACACACCCCTCCTCTCATGGTCCTAGGACCTGGGTCCTCAGTGCTTGCTGACCTCTGTCAGATTGATTTGTGTGTGACAGAAGGGAGGGCTTGGGCTGAAGCCTGAATCAGAGCCCTGGCTCAGTGTACAATGTAAACATACCTTATAGAGCAACTAGAAGCTCTGCTTGAGTACTAGGATGTAGACAAGAAAAAGCTGTTTGACTGATACAGGCCTGATCCCAAGCCTATTGAAGCCAATGGAAGGCTCCATGAACTTTGGATCAGGCCCATACTCATGTCTCTATTGAGGAATTTTCAAAAGACCTGCTCTGCCCCTTTTGGAAGGTTTTGTACCAACTGAGTGCCCACATAACACATTTTTTCCCAGTGGTGCCAAAATGATAGACATTCTATATGATGTTTCAATAAATACAAGGGCAGTGTGAAAAAACGTGAAATCTCAGTGTGTGAGCATTAATACACCACGGGATGCCACATAGGGCCTGATCCTGCAGTCCTTAATCAGGCAAAACTACTATTTCTTTCAATTTCCATTCACAATTGCAAGATCAGGCCCAAAGTATTTTATATAGATTGCAAGAAGTATGGTTACAATGCTTAATCCGTATTATGGATAATAAAGCAATAACTGCTGTTCTCTTATGTTCTGGAAACAAATCCTTGTAAGTAAAGGAACAAATATGAGAGACCCTTCTTTCCTTCTTTCCTTTCCTCCTCAGCCCTCTGTCAGGTTCACAGTCTAATACATTAAAAATCTATTGCCCTATTTTTCTTCAGACTTGTGGGAAAAGGAACACAATTTTATAATTTTTTTCCCCCAGATCTTAAAAAAGTAGAATCCATAGGAAATAATTGGAAGTTTCATTTCCCTCCTACTTTTGAATTTTGAATGATCTTCCTATTATTGTAGCCTCACAGGTAGCCTCATCTTCCCTCCCTCATTTTTTCCTTTATCTTATTACACTCATCTGTCCTGTGCTACCTTAAATGTAGCTGCTATTGTTCTATAAACTCTGTAGGACAGGGACTGAGAAGATGGTGACATTTATGATGAGTATAATTTGCACTTTGGAATCTTGGATTTTGTGAAGGTTGGCAATTCTACTTTAGTGAGGTTAGTAATTTTAGTCAGATTAGTAAAAAGAAACTGGGCTTCAGTGTAGGAGAGCAGAATGTTTGGATTTAACCATTAATAAGGATAGGAAAATCCAGAAGCAGATGGAATGTAATCTTAGAGAACGTATTTATATATATTTGTGCATGAAGTTAATTGCTGGTATTTTCTTGTTTATTAATAATTACTTCATTTTAAGGCTGGAAGTAAATCCAGCAAGTTCAGGTGTCAGATGTTCCCTCCATAGCCTTATCTCTAGATGCAGAAAAGGCTCTTGATAGGGTTGAATAGGCTTACCTAATGGTTGTCCTAAAAATTGTTGGATTTGAACTAATATTTGTGAATTCGGTCAGTGTATTATACAATTCTCCCCTCGCTTCACTATCAATTAATGGAATTATTTCTCCCACATTTCAACTAGAAAGAGGGACAATGCAGGGCTATCCCGTCTCACCTGTCCTTTTTAATCTCTCTTGAACTACTGAAAAAGTACATGTGTCAGCACTCAGCCATTAACGGTGTGCCTATAAACAGGAAAGAATACAAAATCAGTTTATATGCTGATGACATTTTTATACTATTGAAGAATCTGTCCTCATCAATCCCATCATTACTGAATGTAGTTGATATTTTTTGAAAGATCTGTGGTTTTCCCATTAACTGGAATAAATCAGAAGCAATAAATATATTCAAAAGAGCAGAGCCTTCTCACTTTCAGTATTTTCCATTTCAAATATGCAAGAAAATACCTTACATAGAGGTTAAGATTTGTATTAATCTTCCCAAAAGTGTTTCTATAAAAATGGACTATATATTTGTAACCCTTCTGCCAGACAGAGTCGGCAGCAGCAAGGGCCGGGTTCTATATCTAGGGGTTTCCTGTCAATGCTACACCACCAAACTGGCCTGAGCCTCGACCCAGTCTCAAGGGAAATCACACACTATCCCCTGGGCACCCCCAAAAAGCAATACTTCCCCTCTCGTGAGCACAGAGTCTGAGTGTAGAAAGTAAACCTTTTAATAAAAGGAAGGAAGTAACATAGCACTGGTTTGGGAAAAACAGTGCAACCAGAATTCATAAATGCCATGAGCAGAACCCACTCCACCCCAGTGTACGTAGAGGGTGTCCTTCACCTCTCCCTTCTCGCTTTCCTCTGTCTTACCAACCGTAGTTGCACTGTCCACCTCTCAGTCATAGGCCTTGACCTGGCTCCCTCTGCTGGCTCTTGCTGCCGCCTCCTGGATGCAAGCTGCAACCTGCCCCCCTCTGCTGGCTCCCTGTCTCTCAATTTCAGCTCTAGTGAGTTTCAGCCTTCCAGTGATTTCAGCTCTCAGTTCATGGGAAAACCCTCTGCTGACACATGAACCTTGTCCCTGCTTTTTAACATAACAAAAGACTCCAAGAGGAATAATTAATTCTACCTTTTAACAGTGGGAGGAGATAGTCAATCCACACCTAAGAGCAGCCCTTAGTGAGGCCTGGTGCAGCCTCAGCAGAAAGGCTAAATGCAGTTCTGCTGCCATTTATTCATACAATAGGATGGCAACATTTCATTACCCCTGCAGTTAACACTAAAGTGATTTCTAACCCAATACCAGCCAGACTGACCATTTCCCATCCTGCTTAGCACCTAACTGTACTTATGCAAATACAGAGCCTATGCAAATGGCAGAGCAGGGGAGGGCCACTCAGGACTTGCTTATATCTTAAAAGAAAAAGAAAAAAGAAAATTAAAAGAAATAGCCAAAATGAATATCTGCCTACGACTGACTCATTAGCTTATTGCCTTTCAAGATCTCTCCCTTACTCTTTGCTCGAATAAATGGGATAAAAAAAAGCCTCACTTGTCACACAAGACCCTTAAAAACTCCTGAGCAACTGGAGGTATGGGGTTGCCAGATTTGTATCTATATTATTTAGCATTCCAAATGCCTCCTATATAAAGTGGTTCCCCTCCAGTGGCTCTGTATACACACTGGCCTGGTTTGAGAATGAAGAAGGCTTAGCTTTACCATTTGTTTCCCTCTCTTCTTTTATATACAGTAAGAGGCTACCCACACCCTTAAATTAAAATCCAGTCTTTGCATCTACATGGGAATCCTGCAACATTTTAAGATTATGACAGCATCTGCTTTTACTAATTATCTTCTTGTACCACAATGGGATAACCTGTGTCTCAGGATGAAGGCCAAGTGCACACATAAGAGAATGATAGAAAAAGGATTGACAAAAATTAAAGATATACTACAAGATGATAGACTGGCCTCCTTCAATTACATGTGTAACAAATAGCAGCTACCACTGTCTCACAGTTCCTTCTTTCAGAGGCTATGCTTAAGGATTCATGCAAGGGTAGGGGACAATTAGTCTGTTTCAGTTCTCTCTAACAGAACCTGTTAAGAAATATGGAAACAGAAGTCATGTTGTAGGAATTATTTGTAGGTAGCTTGATGCTTTTGCATTACCTTCTCAATCTCAGTCAGATAAAAATGGGAAAAAGAACTAAGCCTTCCTATCATAGCAGAAACCTGGGAGGAAATCTGGGTTAATGTGAAAGATACTACAAGTTCTTTATCCTTGCAATTCTTCCAAAACAAGATATCAAACAGGTACTATTAGACTCCGGAACATTTGTTTAAATCTAGATTGGCAACACACAGTGAATGCTGGGTATGCAGAAAGACCCATGCCAGCCTTTCACACATCCTCTATACCTGTCAAAAAATGCATGTGTTCTGGAACACCATATTCAGTGCTCTCTCAAGAGTCATCATCTTTCCTTCTTCAAGCTTGTGTATTTTAGGGGTACTCCATAAATTGATATTACCAGTTAACATGAAGAAATAGATTGCAGTAACTATTTCAGTGGCCAAAAGGAGTTATTTTGAGAAAAAGGAAATCTCCAATTCCTCCCTGGTACACAGGCTGGCTTAGTGAGCATTCTACTATCGCATTATGGAGAAAATGACTCTGTTGTCTAGTAGAAATGCTTGGAAAAAAGATGAGGATGTCTGCTCATACATGAAACCATTCCATATTTTTGCAGGTTAGTATATATTATTCCCCAGTATTCATAATTTATATTCTTACTTATTGAGCTATTTAGTCACTTTAATAATTGATGCCCTGCATTACCTCTACAGGTTCAGGTTTATGGTTTATTTGTTTTTTTCCAGGCTTTGCAAATAATGAACATTGAATTTTGTTATGTATATGGTATTTCTATCTTGTGCATGTGTTTATATGCTTTGTTTTGTTCTGTTTATATTTTATATAACAATTATAAAAATAAAGTTAAAAATAAAGCAGGAAGTAAAGCAGAGATGATACTGAAAGAAAGGGAGTTTTGTCTGGCAACATGTATCTATTCTATTTTATTCTGTACAGGTACTCATAGTCCTCATCACTATAGCATCTATACACCTTCTAATAGCGCATTAAGCAACATGACAACTCATCCTGTCCCCAGGGGAGACTAATGTATGCCGTACAATGTTTTGGTAGGGGTTGCTGCTCGTATTGTCTGATTTTTTTTGTAGATAAATGCATTCTGCTCTGTGTTCGGATTAGAGGAGGTCGGGTCAAAGAAGGGGATCTTACACTTGGAACAGAAGGTGGTGAAGTTATTGATGTTGTGGCATTCGTTTCCCCTGACTCTCTTTCACCAGCCAGTAAGGGCTTGAATTAGTTCCACAGGACCTGGGTCCAGACTCCCTCTTCAGGATCCAGAGACAGGACCGATGTGTGGAGACAGAAGAGAACCACTATCAAGAAGGTACCCACATCAGCAAAGAAAGTGAGAGTTGGGTTCGTATAACAGGTATATGACCACCTCCCTCAACATTGGTAAGATGAACATTGGATTGTAGAAACATAATTGGTGCATGATTTGTTCTTCAATAGCTGTTGAAATTAAAGTACGCTTTGCAACCAAACACTAGAATACACATAAGAAATGACTCTTTGTGTCCTATCATTTGGCACCCACGCTTACTTGCTGTGTTGGCCAATCAGAGTAGGAAGGGTGAGAAATGAGGTAAATCACTTGATAAACAAGTGCCCCACGAGAGGAGAAGAAAGTTTACTGCAGTTTCAAGACCCAGGAAAGCTTCCAGGTGCCTGGAGGATTTAACAGTGAAACTGAAAATAATGAAGCATGGAGAATATTTTAATTGATTTAAAACAGGGCCAAGGAAGAACTGGTTGAAGATCAATCAAGGCAAAATTAAGCATTTGGGCTCCAGGCAACAGTGGAGTCATGAATCTTTTGATGTTCCAATGGAAGATTTAAGCAAATTGTTGAGTGGAGAAAGTGATAGGTTAAATAGTGAGGGGAGTGCATGGAGAGTCAATAATCCAAAACAGGCGTTGATAGCAGTGTCCTTGGAATGATTCATGAGACACCAGGTCCTGGTACCAGTCAGAGTCAGTATATAATTAGCTGGACTTTTCTGACGAGATTTGATTTGTGCTACTCTATATTTAATCACTAGCTGGTGGATTTGCATTCCCGGGTCATCCCATGCATGACGATGAATGGGTGATAGAGAAGGTTGGAGCAGTGGCATACTATGGGTCTCTGGCGCCCGGGGGCCAATGCTTGCATTTGCAAACCCCCCCCCCCCCCATCTGGAACTGGCAATCTGGCGCTGAGCTGGCCTGCTGGAGAAACCGCCCCCCCCATGGGTGGGACTCGAGCCATGAGTGAGGCGTGCCCCTTTCCCATCCCCGCCCCACCTCCGGTGGAGTGTCCTGCAGGTCTGACTCCAGCCATGCTGCAGGCAGCTGGAGTTTGCATGAAGGAGGCTGTGAGTGCTTCTCATAGAACTCTGAAGAGCCTGGCCAGCTTCATGGCTTCCTCCCACCCTCCCCCCCCCCCATCAGTCCACCACTGGGATGGAGATCATAGGGGAGCAATCTGGACAAGAGCCAAGCAAGGGGTAGAGTTATCCAGTGGGAAATGACTGACAGCTGGGGAGGTAGTGTCAGCAAGTGAAGGATCAAGAGAGAAGATTCTTTAAGCGAGGACTGAAGGAACCAGGTATTGGGAAGGGGTAACAGGAGACTGAGACAGAGTGTATTGTTGACATATACACATGTAGACAGACAAAGCTTTTACAAAATAAATTTATCGCAAGAAAAAATTCCCTCGGAGTACTGATTTTTTTAGGTCCATTCTGTTTGCAGAAATCTGCTGTTCCAAAGATAGTTATCAATTTGTATATGAATTATTACGAGAACTTGCATGCACACTGAGGCGGTTTTGTAGAAAAAATAGATTTACTTGGGTATTACAGTATGTATCAGATGCTGATCTTAAGCCTGAGAGTATACTGGAACAAGTCAATGTCCAGGGCCCCGATTCATCAAAGAAGGTATGCGCAAGTTGAAAGTTACACATGTGCTTTGATGAAAAGGGACCCAAATCATGTAAGATGAGCTTCTTCTGGGAGGTGCTGAGAGCCATCAACTATAACTGAAGTCAAATGGAGTTGATGGTCCTTAGCATCTTGCAGGATTGGGCCATATCCTCAGGCTTATCCTTGACTTTGTTTGCATCACACAACAAACACCACTAGCCATATTTAATAGGTATTTTATAGTTTTCTGCAGTGGAAACCTCTCTGCATTTGAATTACTGCTCCAATTAGTAAAACGTATTCAGAGAAAAGATCCAATGGTGCATGAACCATTATGTTAATAATCCATTTCAAATATTACTAAGCAGTAAAAGAGTTACTGAACAAAAGTAGTAACTAATTTTAAGGAGCACAAATTAAAATACATGTATATTGAAACTACTTTGTTTATACTAGGAGTACACTTTGAACATGATATATGGAATTTATTATTAAAGTCACTGGGCAAAATTCCTTAGCATCTCATACAAAGTTTTCCCCTAGGTATATGTCAATTTTTTTTATTTTTAAAAGCCAGTTTTTTTATGTACATATGAAAAAAAAAAACTTTAAAATTGTAAATTCTATTTTATTTTTTGCAAGTCTCTAACTTGTACAAAGCAAAACATATCTGTTCCCACTTTAGCACCTTCTATATTAAATTCCAGAGCAAGCAAGTTTTGAAGGGTGAATTATAAAATCTGAAAATAAAGATTTGTAACAGAACCTTAGTTAAAGGGGCATGAGTGAAAGTGATAAAGTTACAAAAAGGAAATAACAGGTCCCTGCTCAATGCACTGTGTCATACAATCATTTCTGTGAAGCATGTTGCTATACCGTATGTTGGAATATAATACTTTAATACTCATTGCAGGAGATTGTAAAAGAAAATCATTTTCAACACGATCTCACAGATTCTGGCATTTTGCTCCCTGTTGGGTATCCTAATTTTCAATATGATCTTTTATATGTCCGAGCCTCCGATGCAGCCGGAAGAACACATCAAACCTGGAAGATATGATCTTAGATAGCAAAATATAACAACTAATTAAAATAATTTAAAGTTTTTCACTTCATATTTACTTACATTAATGACACAGTTCTAAGGATTGATTCTGGGTATCAGATCTCATGTGAGGGCCAGGCATCTTAGCAGGGGACATAAGGAGAGAAAGGAAGAAGAAAGGATTGGGGATTGAATGCATTTGGGGTTAGTGAGATGATCACAGAAGAAATGGATATTTTGGGAGTGAGATGCAGCCAGAATCAAAATGGACAATCATAGGTGAGAGGCGAAGGTTTAGAGACGAAAGGCATCAAACATCTCAATAAACTAGGTATGCAACAAACCCATATTTTTGGGATTAGAAAGTAGCAAATATTATTTGTGGTTTCTCTTGGTTAGCCAATGACGTCATGATTTCTTGCTACTCATCAGCGATTCCTGGAATCTATTTTGATAAAGAGGGATGCTGGAATATAGGAGGCAATTTGACTGACCTGCAAAGACATCTCTTGATTTCATTATGGACAGTTTGACATTTCCTTGAGTTAAGGAAGGAGCCATCTCAGCAAAGCAGGAAAAAAACCTGGTTTTATAGTTCCCTAGCTCTATTCAAAGATGTGCATAAACATATATCCTGGGGTTTTCTTAGTTGTGACAATAAGTTAATGGCTGCTGATTCCCTGTAAGGTCCAGGGGTATTGTGCCGGGGAAGCAAAGGAGGAGATAGTGTTCATAAAGCCAGGTCCAGAGATGTCCGGCCAGCACCGAGCAACTATTTAATCTGAGCAAAGGGGCAGAATATCATTTCAGACAACTCTGAAATGTTACATTTAAAAAATGCACATTAAATTATACAAATTTCAACTGCCTAGCTTCTAGGACCCTGAATTTAAATTATATGAGAACTGTAGGGTCCTGTTCTGATCTTTCACACACAATGTCTTAAGTCTTTAATGCACATATTAATACAAGTGAGATGAGTGAATTTTTGTATGACTATGCAAATGCTTATATGAATCTGAAACTGAAAAATATCATCCAAATCCATGTTCACTCTTGAGAATTCAACTCAGTTATATCAACTATACTTGGCTACCCTGGGAAAACCTTTCAAGCAGAGGTCCAGAGAGCATGCACACCCAGAGCCATTGCATTCTATTGAAGTAGGGAACACACAAAAGGGGACTGCCACAGGGTGATCCCCTGTGAATCTCACTCACCTTAGATACAGACCATACTCAGTCCAGTCTACCTTCACCGCCACTATATTATAATATTCTATCAGGTTACCCCCTGTAGTACTATTTACATAGGTACATGTCCCCGTCAGCTCTCCTCTTACTGTGAGGGAGAAAAGGGAGACATCCTAGCAGCAGCCAGCTCTGCCTTCTTCAGGGTCTGCAACCCCCCTTTCCAGGGCCTCTTTCCTCTCTGTTTATCTGCTCCTAATTGCTAGTGTTGCTTCTCCCTCAAGTCATTCAGTTGTGACCTTACTTGTTAATTGGTCTTCCACCGAGATCCCAATTAACCTGTATTGGTGGGGATCTGAGTGACAGTTTACTGAGTCAGCTCCGGGCTCAGAACCCCTGTCACACACCTCCCCTCTTCTTCCAAATGTTCTCTTTTCTTTTGGGATGAGCTCTGCCTTTATCTACATCCCTTGATTTTTGTAGGACCCTGCCTTTGGGTGTCTTCCCAGTCCCTTACTGGTGTCCTTTGCTTTCCATTCACACACAAAAAAAATCTGTAGCTTGGGGTGGTCCCCACAGTTCAGTCCCTGCCCATCTCTCTTCACACCAAGGGCATTAAGCAGGGCTTTCTATTATGTTGCCTTCCTTTCTAATTGGTTGCTGCTCTACCTCTAAGTATAGGCTTTTTTCACTCTCCATGACATTTTGTCCTAGCCCTTGTTGGCCTGACATCTCATTCTTGCACTTGTCTGTTACTGGGGCTACCTGGGAAACCCCTGCTTCATCAGCTAAATCCCTATGCATCTCGGTCATTAGCCCTCGTTGCCCCTCTGTTTTTCCTTCCTTCTTTACCATCTCTGTTTCTTTCTCTGTCCCAGACACTTTTTCCTCTTGTTGACCTTCCTGGCTTGTATCTCCATCTCCAGGTTTTTTTTCCCCTCTCTGATTGCCTCCTTCCTCTGTCTCCTTCTCCCTGTTCCATAACTGACCCTGTGGTCTCCCAGAGTTTCCTCCTCCTCTCAATGGGAAGAGCATCTGGTCAAGCCCAAACATGAATGGATGGTGCAAAGCCTACACAACTTCCACCCACTTCCATTTAATGCTCTCTTGATCTGAAAGGGGATTTTTGCTAATAGGGTGTGTCTCTTTTCCCTATCCATACATTCTAACCTTACACCCCTCCCTGATAACATCCAATGGGATTTCACTAGATTTTGCCAGATGAGTGAATTCCAGTAGCCAAGTCCATTAACCCCTTCACCTATTTTCTGCCAACACTGACTGTAAGGGTAGGCACCCCTTGTCCCCTGAGCTTGTCCATCCACCCACAAAACTCCACCAACCTACAATCCATATAGAGACAGTTTCTCTTTATGTGTCCTGGCTGCTCACATTGGTAACACACTACCCCATCTCTAACAGATGGTGAGGGCCATTTAGACTTCTTCCTCCTTTTCTCACTCCTTTTTCCTGCCTGGGCATCTACCAACTTCTTTCCCATCTCCTGCCCCAGCAAGGGACAACCTATCTTTCTGGGTAGGTAGGCCTGTAAGAAATGTTTGGTGAGCTTTACCACATTGTCCAATGCTGAGGGTTGGTGCTGGCGCACCCATGCTCTCACCACCTCAGGAAGACCTTGCAAGAACTGTTCTAGAATCACCACATCCATCACTTCCTCCTGCCCCTGGCTTTCTGGTCACAGTATGACATCCTCTTACAAATGCTCTGGCCTTATTCCTTCTTCCATTTTCCTGCCCTAAATTTTTGTTGGTATCTCTCTGATGACAGACCCATCCTATCAGCAATGGTTGCCTTTACTACATCATATCCCTTGGCATATTCTTCAATTAGGGACAAGTAGGCTGCTTGGGCTTCACTCATCAGATAGGCCACCACTTGCAAAGCCCACGATGCATTGCCCCAGCCAGAACCTAAAGCCACCCTCTCAAAAGTTTGGTGAAAGGCCACAGGGTCATCTGTTAGAGCCATTTTACACAGTCCAATCACTGGGCTTTACTGCTAGCCCCAGTCATGGGATCACTGAACTCTACAACATCTGGTCCTGTACTACCATCAGTCCTTGATAAAGTCTTGGAGAGCTTTCTGTTGCTCTGCCTGCTGTACCATGTGAGCCTGCTGCTGTGCTTGCTAGGACTCCTTCCTTCAGGCTCTGCACCTCCTTTTTCCAGGGCATCCTTCTTCTCTATTTCTCTGCTCCCAGCTGCTAGGGTTGCTTCTTCCTCTACTTAGCCATTTTGCTGTGACCCAACTTGTGAATTGGTCTTCCACTAAGATTTCAATTTTTAACCTATATTGGTGGGGCTTTGAGTGACAGGTTACTGAGTCAGCTCCTGACTCAGAACCCTGTTACAAGGACTCCTAGAAAAGATGGCAGAAATCACTGCATGAGTGAACATTGTGTGTGGAGGGGGGAGGCAGACAAACATCTTGCACTAGCTGGGCTCCAACAAAAAGACCATTCTAGAGATGGGATCATAGATGGAACATCCATAGCATTAAAGCTTTTGGGCTTTAAAGGTGGAGACGGGAAATATCTCAAACACTGCGTATTTGATTGCTGGTTTTAAAAATCCAAAGCCCAGGCCTACAAGCCTGCCTTACATTCTTATTCACACAGGAAGTCCCAGGATCCCCCCACAGAAGTTAATGGGACTACTCTTGTGAATAGATTACTCACTGTGCACAAATTTGCCCACACTTGCCTTTAGGTAGCTTCACAGGACCATAAGAGGGTGTAAACTCCTTCACTCCTGTTGGCTTATTGGTAGTCAGTACTAAGTGAAATCTCCACCCTGCTAATGACTATGGCGACAGCCAAATAAGGCATGAATACTTGGATTAATTGAAGACTAACTTTTCCAGAACAATTAGGCTCATTTTAACTGGTATAGTCAGACTGTTATTAGAGCAGTAGGTACACATACTGGAAATACACATGTACAGTAAACTTGTCATTTTCTAAAACTACTTAAATGTCTTAAATGGCACTTTTGTTAGTATAAAAATGAACACTAAATGTGAGAGCAATAAAATGATATATTAAACAAATGTTTTCTGAGTTGGCATAATTCCCAGAATCTACTATGGTGAATTTTTTGATCGGAGATATTAGTAGGTGATAATAATTTTTTGAAAGGTTCATGTATATTTTTGCAGTCTCTGAAAAAAAGGAGGCCAAACTATCACAAAAAGGGAGTATTAAATTCAAATTCCACCCTAAATTAAAGGTGCTTGGCTTATGCTGTCACATAAGATTTGGTTTTTGACAGGCCAATATATCTGGATTTGTTGAGAGAGTGAACTAGAGATACTGCACATTTCTGAGGGCTGCCTTACCATTAAAAGACTACATATTGTCTCGCAACAATAGATCAACTCTCTTGAGTTTTTTCCGGGATTCATAGATTCTAAGGCCAGAAGGGACCATTATGATAATCTAGTCTGACCTCCTGCATAACACAAAAATATATTTCAAGACCAAAGCCTCAGACAAAAACATTTTGCATTCAAGGTTTCCATTAGAATAAACTTCTGGCAAATACAAATAATCAAACAAGTTCCAAGGACTTTTCTCTACATAATTCTTCAGGAACATTAGATGTAATGTGCTCGTTGTGGATCTAGATGAGCGCAAAGTGCGACAACATATAGAAAAGGGAGGAGTACCTCAATGGCATGAACTGTGAGTGGCTCCAGAGAATGCCAAAGCCCTCAGTGCAGGAAAGGCATGGTTAGGGCAGGCATATGAGGAATATACCTAGAGGAAAAGAAAGAGCTGGAGAGTCCCTGTCTTTCTGTTCTGGATGGATTCCCATTGAGAATGTGCAAAGTAGTAGTAGTTGCACCAGCAGAAATTCCCCAAGCCACTCCAGTTTGAACTGGGGACCCAGGTTAGCACAGATTGGTCCAAAGAGTCAGAAGCTGTAAAGGTTGCTGGTCTAATAGATCTGTCCCAATCATTTTTTTAGACCATCTTCATCCATAAAATATCAAAATGCTTGGCAAAGATAAATTGGACTTTGCCAGACCTTACTTTTATCTCCATTTTACTTCTAGGAAAAACTGTGGCACAGAGATTGCTTACAATGAGTCAGTGGTAGAGCCAGAGCCAGATTATGGAACCAGAGTCCTCCACTCCAGAGCCCACTCTATATCCTAGACATAATACACTTGCATTTTTAATTATTTTTTACTTTAACATCGCATCAAAAAGGAAAATCTAAAACTCTCTTCTTTCAAATTCCTCCTCAAATCTTACTTCTTCTAAGAAGCTCCTGCCTGCTGAATTAATGAAGGAAGTAAAAGTTATTAAAAATACTTCAGGAGTCAGTTTTCCTTATGTCTCCCATTGCATTTCCACTGGCCATCTACTGACATTGCAAGTTCCTTAGGACCATTCCTTTTTCTGTGACTTGTCCAGGATTAAGCACATGGTTTGCACTTCACGATTATACCAAAAAAAAAAAAAAACCGTAATAAAGTTTATTACATCCTTGTTTTTAAAATCTCATGCATGGTATTGTCACATTACTGCAACTCATTCCACATGGGCAGAGTCCTGGGGAAGGAAGTGTACAAGAGAGCCTGTGTCCATTCAGGAGGTAAAAGTCCCAGAATTATATATCTTTTAAGCACTTTGTGACCATCCTGATTTTTTTTTTTAAGCTGAGTATTTAAAGGGCAAATGCAAGATTTTAGATCACCTTGAAATGTCTTACCATAATCAGCATTTGTCTACTAAATGTGAATTATTGTACTGCAATCCACAACCAACCAGTCGCTGACTCAGGTGCAGTTAAAATAAGAAAGATTAAACAGTGCAGTTTCTGAGGAGGAATGCCTAACAAGGTGACAAAAGCTGTAAGTAATTTGGAAAAAATGAAGTTGATTTGCAGCCAAGACCAGATAACCTATAGACCTTACCTTGATGTGGCTTGGAAGATTCCATAGACTGCTGCCCACCAGAAAAAGAGGGTTTTTTTATGTTACATATTTCTAATAAATTGATTTATCTTCCTGTAAAAAATATAAGCCTTTGAAAAATATGGTTGTTTCCCATGCACTGTCCAACCTTCCAATATAGTGTAACATACAAGATATCCTAGAGACTTAGGAGTGCAGATCTTCAACCAGGCAGTTGGCATGTGTTTGCAAAACTTAGGCCAAGAAACAATGAGCTGTTTTGGGACTTTACTGAAGTGACTGGCCTTTAAAAGTCTGATAAGTTTCAGTTTTATTTCAGAGTTGATTCTAAGTAAGAGGCTGGTCATGGCCGGTGCTGAGCGGTGCTGAATCTTACTGGTTTTATTAGGCATTGAGAGTGCTCAGCACCACACAGGACCAGGCCTTTAAACAATCAACAGGAACAAAACCAGATAATTCATTTATTCTTCAAATAATATATAGGCTACACTCAATAATCAATAAATATTTATACAATTGTAGAAACAGCTCTTGGCATTCAATAAAATAGAATATAAAAGCATATCCTGTCTACACAAATCCTACAGGGACAAGGCTACCACTCTCAAAACTGATATTTTTGCTGTGATTACATCCAGTTTTAACTGTACATTCTCAAGAGTCCCAAATTTAGTGATAACTTTTTAGTGCATTATGATATCCATGAACTAGTGAAATAAGAACCAGCTAAAACCTTTGCCTAGAACCTGAACTAAGTCAAACTCAACCCTTTTTTAAAAAAAATTCAAAAGTAATTAAAAAAGCCCCAAAATAATACAATAAGCAGACATTTAAATTAACAACATTGAATAAAAGCCATCAAGATAAAGGAATGTAAACAGATAATGCTTTTAAATTCTAATTTTTCTCTCTCTTTAAAAAAAGGCTCAGCAAATGGTTAGTATATTTTCAGTTTATACAAGTTAGAAACACATCCTAAAAGTGGTTTAGATATAACATCATATCTAACAATTTCATAAATGCCTCCATGGTCACCAAATTTCCATGTATTTTTCCTCAATTTGTCATCAATGTAAAGCTATTTTCACCATCAAAGCTATGTATGACAATCACTCATTTCAATCATTTTGAATAAACTGAATCAATGCAGCTAGTAAAAATTTTTGAATATCAGTTTTTTAGGACACCTTTGTCCAAAATTCAATTTCCAAACCCATTCTCCTATCCCAGCACACTGGTTTAACAGGCACCTCTGCACAGCAAGCTGCTGGAATATGACCCTTTGCACTAAGAAAAATGGATGTGCTTAGGAGTTTTTACATTCTGGGCTAGCAGAAGATTTATTTTTTCATCTTTGGCCTTTCACTGTATGTTGTGCTGAAGTCTGTTAGGAGCAGATAACTCTATGGAGGCAAAAGGCAAGCTGAGTAGAGGATTCAGTGAATTCCTGTCTTCTAAAAAAAAAGATCTTGCGTTCTCACATTTGTTAGCATGGTTGTTTTCTGTGAAATCATTTGTTGTGTGACAGAGAATGACTCAAAGCATATCCTTTAAACAGGGCACACACATTAGCCAAAGGTACACTTTGGTGATTGAAAACTTGGTTCTATTTCTACAATTAAATGAATGAAAATACAAAAGTAGTTCAGGAAAAATTTTGCTCATAAATCAAAAGTCAAATTAAAATATTACATAAGAAATTATGTTCAGGAACTGTAAATATATTCAAATTTCAATCAGCTGCTTATTGTAAAATGTTAAAACTTGTCCTTTAAATGGATTGGGGGGGGGGGGGGGGAGGATCACATTTGCAGCAGCTATCTCCAAATGACTGAAAAATGGCTTTCCTAGTACTAAATTACTAGATATTTGAGTGCCCCTAGTCGAGACTGCAGCTGTTATAGTTTCAATTATTTCCTATCTTATCTCCCCCAATATTAACAACATGGTTGCACTGCAATTCAGTTCTGGTAACAATGAGCTGCACCACTAAGAAAACCCAACTTCCTGTGACAAGTTAATGTATGAGGAGAACCACAGCTCCTATAAATTTTTCCAAACCTCAAGGCAAGGTTTTTAAGAAGATGGGGAGTTGCTCAGAGAAGATTGTGCCCTGTTCTCTTACCCATCCACTTTTGGCAACTTAAAAAAGATAGTCCAACTTGTTCTTGATTAAAAGTTGTTATTAAGAAATATAACTGCACTGGTGTATAGCTTCATGACAAACAGCTCAAGGGTGCTAAATTCAGATATCTCCAAGACAGTGCCTATGGAATACCTCTCTATGAAGAACCCTTTAATCCTTTTCTTTTCTAGGATAAATAATTGTAGGCTGTGCAATCAGTGTACTCTCACTAATTTAGTGGATAACAATCATGATTTTATTTTTGTTTTAGTTAGTGATTTTTTAAAAATTCAATTTGATTTTTTAACTTTAAATAAGATCTTTCATTTACATGTTGCTAGTTCACTACTTTCTTCCCATTTCATAGCCTTACGATGCCAAAGTGGATGTTTTGCACTTGTTTTAAAATTATTTTTGTAATTGTTAGTAGAATTTTAGATTTTCCATAGCTATCTTTTCCACTAAGAAGTTTCACAGTTAAAACGCTCATCTATGCTGAAAAAGACAAGCCTAAGGTGACATTAACTGCTGTGAAAACAACATGAACTCAGACGCAAAGTTGCTAAGCAAATAATCTGGGCTGTCTTTGCATCCAACACCCCTTTCCGATATATTGAACTTCCACACATCAAAAAAGTGAAAATATTTTGACCAGACTCTTCGTTTCTATGAAGGTTTGTAGTTTGACCCAGTGCTCTGAAGTTCTGCAAAATCCTACCCTTTAGTGCTTTAAAATGGGTTGAGGAGCCTAACTCTAGGCTCCTCTTTCTGAAAATGTTTGGTTTGTGTGTACAACAATATTCACAGTAACTTTGTTAAGGTATTGAAAGTTTAAATAACCTCTCATTGATAACACTGAAGCAATTTTGTTTTGAACTGATGAAGATTTGATTCCACTATGTGAAAAGTTTTTAATAAAATAAATAAAAAAAAATAAAATCTGGATATATTCTACCAGCTGAATGTACATCATGGTTTTACATGGGCATATAGCCTTGTTTTCAGAGGTGATGAGCACTCTCAAGGCTTCAAATCAGATAATTAATATATGACGTTATAATAAGAGTTCCTATATTATTTTCTATCACATTTTTAACAATCAGGCATCCTATTTGCTATTTTAGCTGCTGGTGCTTTCTACTAACTGGAGATCGTCTTTGAACTGAACATGAAAACTTCCTACTTCTCTTTCCTTGAAAGATTGCAAAAGATCAGTGCCCATCCACTGAAAACAAACAAACAACAAAGACAGAAATTTATGTTTCAGTTCAGCAGTGGAGGTTGATTGATCCTTCTTATAGTAGATAGCAAGAGTGGTGCACCAGCTGAGAATTTGGTTCTTCAAGTGCAAATACTTTTCTGGTGTGTGAATTCAAAACTCTGTTTTCACAAATATTTGCATACACAACTTTGAAATTCACACTGGGTCAGCTTTTGTGCCAGTCAAGCTTGGTCAGCCAAATGTTCACAACAAGTGAATACAAAAAAGGTACAAATAGGGCTGAGATGGTTCATTATGCATCCAAAAATTGTTATAGGAAAGATAAAGGCATCAGCTGAAACGTGGGCAAAGGTAAAAGTTCACACAAGAAAATAAAAGTTGGACACAAGCCCAGATATTGGTATAGAAATGCCTTCTCTTGGTGAAAAGTGAGACAGCCTTCAAATGGCCTGATGAATATACACAGCCAGAAAAATGTGGGGTTTTTAACTGATATTTTTAATTGGAACACAATTAATTGTGGGGGGGGGGGGGGTGCGGGGGAAGAATATGACATGAGAACATACAGTTCTATTCCAACTGGGTGAGAAAAAGAAAATCAGCAGTATGAAGAACTTTGTAAAATAAAAGCTTTAAAAAATGAATTCATATGTGAAGTTTTCATTCCAGGGATCAAAAATCAGTAGTTTTTGTGAATCCATCCATCTGGTGCTGAAAAAGAGTGGTTATGGGACAATTCTTCTACTGAACAGATTATGTTTTGGCTGACTCACATAATGGCAGTGAGCCATTCTGAGGGTCCCACATATACTTACATCAACTGGCAGAAGAACATGGCAACTCAACCAGTCTGTTATGACTTTGGATTTGCCTACAAATTCAACCTCAAGAAAAAATTGCGCTGGCTCTTGGTACAGCTGTCTAACAACTGAATGTTTAGATTAGCAAGACTGCTACTTAGATCAGACACTGAAGCTCAGAATGGTCACAGTTACCTACACACATTTGCTTGTGAGAAAGCACTGTAGGTTGTTGAGTGTTGGATTGATAGTCTATAGCTCTGACTATATCCATGTGAGCCACATGGCATATCAAAAGTGATGATTGGAACCATCAGCAGTTGCAGTTCTGTCTAAAAAGACAATTACATAGCCTGTTGTTGATGACATTAACAATTATTAAAATCTATCTGCAAACACCACAACTGGAATATTTGGCAATTCCTTCGGGAATGCAGAAAACTTCCTGATCATGATATATATATATATATAGTTTATATTTGGCATGTGTGATGGGGTTTGGGAAACAATCCAGACCATTGAGGGGTTGTGTCACCACTTGCCCTGAAACCTTGGGTGTCTTACAGTGATTTCCTACTGTAGCTCCCAGCCTGGGATGTTCACAACCAGCCTACCAGCATGCAGGTCACACCCTAAGTGTCTGTGTGCTAGGCCAGTTTCAGCAGTCAGACGCCCGTAGTCTGTCTACAACCCCACAGCCACTCTCTGGCTTCCACCAGCCTTGGTTACAACCAGAAAGGTGAACCTAACACACTCCCAGTCCCAAATTTTCCCCAAATTGTGAGCTCTGTAACATCCAGCCCTCTCCTGGACAGTTCAGAGAAATAATAAGGTTTGTTTGTTTCTCTAAACACACAAAACCCAGCAGCTTGCCACATAGCTGGAGTTAACTCAGAATTCACTCTAATTCAAAAACAGCATTGGTGGTTTAGATTAATAATAAAACAACTTTATTACCAAAAGAAGATAGGATTTAAGTGAATTCAGATATAAGAGATAAAGTTAGAAATGGTTACAAGCAAATAAAAGTGAAAACATGCATCTAAAAGTCTAAAACTTAATCTAACAAGATACAGGCTTTGTTCAAGATGATTTTTCATTTATATTCATGTTAGACATCAACCCCCTGTGGTTGAAGGATCCGTCTTTCTCCACTTGCAAGAGCTCTGTTCCCTTGTGTCTGTCTAGTGATGGATGCCAAAGATGGCTTCTGTCCTTGCTTATATCTTCCAAAGTTCAATGAACTTGTTTCAAGAGGCAGGATGATTTCATGCTGTTTCTCCCTTCCTGTGGGAAGGAAGCTCAGTGCTCTCATAGGGCTTCTGTTGTTTTGATTCCACCCTGTTTCATTTACATAGGAGACAGGTAAAAGCTGCCTTCCCTCCTGTCTGGGAGGGAACCTATTTGGCCACAGACTTTAAAACATAATATCATGAAGTATCCATATTTTGTCATATACTGTTAAATACAGACATTTCACAATTATATTAATCACCAGCGAGTCATTAGCTTTCAGAAAAGATCTTCACTCTATACACTTTTATAATACAGTAATATTGTGTACAATCCATTGAGTCAATTGTTTACCACTTGCGGGTCAGTCCCCCCTCCCATCTTTATAAACTAGTAAACTTTGAAATGGATTCTTCTAAGGGTCTCAGAGGAAAGGATACTCAGGCTATGAGGAAGGTGACATGGATTCTAGTGGTGAAGGAAGCACCATGCTCTTTCTTCCCCCCCTCGTTAGCTTAATAGCTTTGTTGACCTAATATGTAAAAATGGACCTTCACTGTCTTTGCCTGAAGACAGGGTTGGTTAGAGTATCAAATACACATTCCTTTTGTCTAAGGCAGACCTGTCTTCCTCTGTACTCCCATACAGGTTTCATTTCTGTTTTCAAAATGTTTTAATTGCCTTCTTCTCTTCTCTCATCCACACCGGTAGAGAGAAATTCCAGTAATAACTTTACCACTGCAGTATCTCAGGCTAGCTGATGCTGAATTTTTTCTCTTTCTCATGAATTGGCCAGAAGACTGGAAAATCAAAAGACCACAAGTGTGAATTCTGTCATTCCTAATTTCCTTCATTTCACCTCCACTCATGCCTTGTTCTGAATGACAGGACTGAGGTTTGAATCTTGCTGCTTGCCAGCTTAAAAGAAATTGTTTAGTCAAATGTACTTATGGCAGTTCTGGTATTATTTAGAGTAAGTCAATACAATTTGGCTCATACCAAGGTTAATGTTTATCAAAATATGCCCATTCTTACTTCTAATCTTTCCATGCTGCATAAAAGAGATTTACTTGATATCGCTCATTTGGATTTGAATAGCCAACTATAAACAACCAGATGACTCAGTGTCAGGCAAATATTTCAGTGAATCATAGCCAGGCACATACCGCTGTGAAGGAGTAGAGTGCAAATGCTCATCCTTAACCCTGACTTAATCTGTTACTTTGGGAAAACATCATGGGCCAAATCCTGAATTTGGCCACACTAGGCTTCACTTGGGCAGTGCACACCTGCGCCATACTCAGGTATAAATCTGGGGTAACTGCGTGGACTTTAATGGAGTTACTTCAGATTTACACCACCTTGACAGAGATCAAAATCTGTTGAAACAGATACTTATCCTTCTGATGATCAATTGTGGACAAGTGGTACATGATATGGTAAGAGGATATACAAGATATACAGATCATCAGTTCTTTCCTCTTTTACTGATGTGGAAATCTGCTATTATTTATCATCTATTTTAGTCTAATAATGGTTGTTCTACCATTCTTCAACACTTGCACTACTAAAACCATATGCAAATTTAACCAGCATTTAAATAACACTAATACTGACAAAAGGATGGTAATAAGTGCTTTAAATTGCTACTCATTCCATAAATACATGTACACTGTGCTGATTATTCTGCATAGGAAACCGTGGCCCACATCAACGCATTTGTAATATATCCAAAACACTTGATAATGATATATTAAAACTGATTTGGCCAAAAGGGACAGACCAGTCCAAATTCCCTAAAAAAGTAATTACTTGACAATATGTATTATATATGCTTAATAAGCCATTTTTAGGTAAGAGTGATTCCCATTGCACTGCTCTAACTCATAAACACTCAGCAAACACGGGATATGATACACAGTTTTATCTCACCAATCGACCGCCCAATATGTGGCTGGACATTTTTTCTTAACTAATTACGTGTGTTTTTGAGAGTGAGCAACCCAAGTGTTTTAACTGGGAGAAAACAAAGGCTATGTTTTAATGTAATGAACAATTAGGAATTTAAAACAATTTGGCTCATCAATCAGAACATTCAATTTTCAAAAAAAACCCGTTGAGTTAAACAATGTTTTCACCTGGGGCTCATTAGTGCTCAGATTGTTTCTCTCTCCTGCTTCTAACTAATGCACTGCTGGGAGTCCAAGCAGGTGTTCCTTTCAGTGCTGTCTGCTCCCAGCAAGTCTATCTGAGAACTCCATCTCTAGTCATACCACACTAATGTAACCTTTTGCACTGGTTCTATTAAATTAGAGCACCCTCCAATTCCATATCACCAAATGGCATTATTAATATATAGCTTAAGACAGCAACACTTGGGTGCCTGAAATATGGTTTTTGATTGGTGTTCTTTCTGCATGGGAATCAGCCGGATCAACATGTTAAAGATTTCTTAAGGGAACATTTAAAAAATGTATAATGGTTTCCTTTTTCCAATGATGGGGTGTTATCCTAAAAAAAGAAATGGTTTGATTTTGAAATAAAACTGGGCTAATTTCTGTTCTCAGTAAAATTGGGGTAAATCTAGAGTAATGTCATTTGAATGAACCTGAAAATGGATCAGGTGGGTTCAAATTTGTTTAGCCTGCACCACCCAGACAATGCAGGGCTCCTTCAATTCTACTTTTAACCATTCATGAACAATGAATTCAACTGCATTATTCTGGATCTATATGAGTTTGACGGAGACCATAATTTAAATATATTAAGTGCCAAATAATCATTTTCCAAAATGTTGCTTTTATTTACAATTGAATCAACTTTTTAATAACCAATTTTTATTACATCTGTGTATGTCAGCAAACATATATAGTACATCTATGGTCCATCCTTGGCCCCCAATACATCTCTTCCCCTTGCACTATGGAATGGCACAAAGGAGACATAAACCTGCACTTTTGAGTAGGGGAATCCTATCTTGGCATTGAGTGGCTATAGCCAAATTTACATCCACCTGTTCCTGGTTCCCCCAGCATAGGAAACATTGCAACTTGCTGATCTCCAGTTGAGCGATGGCCCATGGGTTACTATTATCAGCCCTGAACTCCAAGACACAATGTCTCCTGGAGGTTCCACAAGGTAAGTGCACACCTGCACCATCCCCAGTGCAAGGCTGTGGCTATAAACCATAATCAAGTCCAAGATTTCCCCACCTTGTAGCTAGAATTTCTGTTCTAGGAGTTCTCTCATTCTTTATCTCTAACTCTCATTGCCATTAATGAGGAGTTCTATACGCTTGGGGGAGGAGAAGATACTGCAATTTGCTTAGAATTTAAGAGGAAATTCTATCTTTGGCCTGAAATTTATCATGGTGGGCCACATTTTCTAACATGCACACAAATAAGGTGAGTGTGAATGAAATCCTGAATTTTCATATCCAAACAGGAACTTTTGAGGAGGTCAGATCTGGATACAACACCCCACTCAACTTCCTATAATGTACTTAACCAAAAGCCTAGCTCCTGGCTGCTCCCGGTAGGTGCATAACCAAAACCCTGCATGCAAACACCCTGGAATTTTTGGAAGTTATGATCTAGATCTAATGGGCTCCAAGTCAGCTCTAGTAATGAGGATGCCAAAATAATTGGTATTATGTTGAATAAGTTTTTCCAACAAATTATTCAGTGGGAAATTTGCAAGAGCAAGGAGCGTAGGATTAACCCCATTATTGACTTGACTACTATAAGAGCTCAGAGTACGACATACTCATATGATTCTTGACCTTTACCGTTAATATTTATTCAAACATTCATTTGTATTTTCTTTGTTTTAGTACAACTCCTTGGAAGAGTGTTCACATTTGTGTGCACTGCAATTTAACTAAATTAAAATGATGATTGTGTTAATCTCATATTGATAGGTATGTGTGTTTCTATAAGCTTTTCTGATAACCTGGGCATTTTGGTGTTTCCTGATCCCTTCATTTCTTGCAGCTTCTTTATCTTTAATCCGCAATTTAGAGCTAAGGGTTAAAGGAATACTCACATAATCAAATGTGTCTACTCAGGATGCCTCTTTTCTTCATGTCTAATGTGAGACATCTCAAGCTGGACATCCAACAATGAAGTCACTCAAAATTAATGGACACTTGAAAATGTAAACCTAAGTAATTTAATTAACCATCAGAATGGATCTATTGTCACAAAGAAGTTAGCTTGGCCAATAGTGAAAACTGTTGAAATAACCACAAAACACTAAGAACGTGAGAAGTATCACTTGCCTATGAATTTCTGAACTTAAAACACACTATACACAGTGAAACATGATAATGCTGTTATTGAAGCCAATGGTAATGTTACCATTAATTTGCAATGGGAGTTTTGCCTGAGTAAGGAATGTAAAATCAAGATCAATATGCACTTTTAAGTCACAATTGTTGGAACAACAGCTCTTGTACATTCAGAGAACAAATTACCTTCTCTTTCTATGTTTCATTTTTAACTTTTTCCTTCTGAAATTTCCTAATAAAAACCAAGTTAAATAATAACAAAATATTTTATGGAGGTAATGTTAAGTCTATCAGTAAAACACACAGAAGAAAGCAAATCAGAGCCGGTATTAAAAAATGGGCTTAATACTATCAGCCAAATTTTCATAATTGGCTACCTAAATTTCATGCTCAAATTTTCCATTTGTTGTGAAAATGGGAAGTTGCAGGTCTAATAATTTCCACACATATTTTTGGTGTCCCATTTTGAAAATGTGCTCTGTCCTTACCATACACTGCTGCACTTTTTTATTATGGCACTTTCATGACCAGAAGGGCAGAGTCCTATCATTCCAAGGATTTGGAAGCCACCACATTGTCAAAGGTCTAGAAGCAGAAACAACTCATTATAGTGGATCCCAGAGAGGAACAGTAACTGCTTCAGACTTCTCCTTTATTGGGCAACACAGTGGATTTGGAAGCTGATTGCTATTTGGAAGCTGTTTCTTCCCATCCCAGCAGAATCACAGTTTTCTGCCACAAAAACCATGCACAGCCCAAATAAATGAGCCAGTAGATGCAACAGAACATTATGATAGGTATGATTTACACCTGAAAGGTCATTAGATTATTAGATTTATCTTGAGAGGAGCCTAAAAGTCTAACATTTGGACAGTCTGAATTTGGGGGGAAATTTGGATACAAATATGCATCTCAACTTTGCAGGTTTCTATTTCAGTAATGGGTCAAATCAAAACCAGCTAGTTGCAAAAGCTTCCAAATATGAGGAAGTTCAGATCCAAATCCAGATGTAGATTCCAAATTTGCAGCCGAGACTCATTGTTACTTATGTCTTAACTTCCTTAACTTTTGTGGGGTTAAATTAAGTCACACATTTAATCATTCTTTTATCAAAGTGTCTGTATTCATTTTTTTCCTTACCTGTTAATCTGACCAGGAATAAGCAGAAACACTATAAAAAGGTTAGTTCTCAATTTAATTGTTAATTTCAACATGCTGTTGCTTGTTTTTCCTCAACCTGCCTAGCAGAGGTTAGTAGTAACATACACCACTTGTTATACAAAGATCCTGCAAGTGATTTATGGAGCTCAACGTGTATTTTACTTAAGGGGAAAATCACAGCAGGGACTGATTTCATGCCTATATGTGGCTTGCCTACTTGTTGCCTCCCAATAAATGACACATGTGCAACTCCAATCATTTCCTTTTTTTTTTTATAATGTATTTGCAGTATTTATGTTCAAGTGAATGTGACCTCTGGGTACTTTTTGGAGTTAAGGTTTGTAAATGTGTGAAATTTAGCTCAGGTGACCATAATAAAAAATATCACTCAAAATATAGTGAAAATTGTCTTAATGAAAATGGTAAGAATGAGCAAACAAAGTTTTTGAGAAAACAATGACTTAGATTTATTATGAATCACCAAATAACACAAAAGCAAATTTTTAACATTTTTAGCCAGACATTTTCCTGCGCAGTAGGCTGGAAATGGACATTAATACTCAGAAGCATGCCAAAAGCTAGCAGACTTGAACTCCTGCCATAATGAGTTTATTAAAGTTGAATGTGGAAGGAAAATACCGAGAAAGGCTGAAAAGACATTGCTGCATGTAGGGCCAGATCTGCTATCCTTGGCTGTGTTAAGTAGAACTAATGCTAGCAGCCCCATTGCAATCAATATGACTCATTGGCTGAGTAAGTGATCACCAGCAGGAACCATGGCTGCCGATCGCATGAAACAAAAACATTGTGTGTTTGGAGGCTTTTGGAGTCGTGGGAAGTCGTTAGCTGGGGGATAGTCTCTCTATGCAGCCCCTCTTCCCAGCAAAGCCTTTGAAGGAAGCTAAGGGTAGTGCAGTGCCTTAGAGGGACTTAGATGTTGCTCCAAGATGACTGGTACAAATTGGCGGTGAAGAATGAGCACTGGGAGGCACTAGAGTTTCTCGGAGTATAACAGCCGTGTCGCATGCTGTCCTCGCCACAGAGGTCCAGCTTTGCTGACCATGTACAGTGAGTGGTGGTAAGATCATGCTCCATTTCTTCCCCACCACTGCCTATCCCTACTGGAGTAGCTAGAGGGAGTAGTCTATGAGCTCAGTACATTACAGGAGTAACAGTTGTACCTAGCCCTGTACATGGGAAGCACTGGATGGTGGGAAAGGAAGAAAATTTTCTTGTGACCATCCTCATGCATCCCCACGAAAAGTCAAGGCACAGTCTGGCCCTAAATTAAGACAATTTTGCCACATTTCATATGGGCAAAATTCAGCCCTTGTGTAACTCAGTTGACATTAATGGAATTACACCAGAGCTGAACTTGGCACTGCGAATTTATCATACCAGGAAAACATCAAGGGCCAAATTTTGCTCAGTTACACCAGTGTAACTCTGAAATATCACCACTGAATTTAATGGTGATAGCTACAGTAGTGTAAATCCAGAGTGTCCCAACTGATTTCAGTGGGCTTTCTCTGGATTTATACTATTATATATGAGAACAGAATTTGGCCCCAAGTTGACAGAAGCAGATCATAATGTGAACAGCAAAGTATTTCAATAGTGACTCAGTTCCCCATACATAAGTAATTGAAACTGGTGCTGTTAGTTACTAGCAAGACTCATTGGTCCACAGCAGGAGGTGGGCAGAAGTGTAATGCAGATTTTTCATAACAATTGCATTATTATGGTAAATGTCTTCAGGCCAAGGTCTATCAAATCTGAATCTATTTTATTCATTCATGAAATGCTTATGATATTTTTTGAGAACAGTGAGAAATAAAATCTCCCCAAGCAGAAATAAAATCTTGGTCTGGCGACTAAGTAGAAAATCACTCTTTCCATGCTGGAAAGATTAGTAAAGTGCTGTCCTTCCTTTCAAGCAGCAGATTTTTTAAATACAGTATTTGTTCCTGAATTCTCAATGCTTCAAGAACTGAACAAATCATCCTACAGAGAGAGAGAGAGAAAGCAAATGAAAAATTATTTCCTCAGTGTTTCTCAGTGTACCATAGATGCTCTGTGTTTGCCTTTAATTATAAGATCTTTGAGGCAGGCACTCTCTCACCTCAGTCGTATACAGCGCTCTGCACACTGTTGATGCTTACTGTACAATAAAAACCTCATTCTGTACCCAAAATACACATGATATTGGTACAAAACAGGCTGATTATCGGGCAGATAATTCTGCTCATCCCACCTAAATTGCTCTGAAGATGGGGAAACCAGAAGGGAAGGGAGAGAGGACTTATATATTTCCAACAGGTTCCTCCACATGCTCCTCTGGAGGTGGAGGGGTTTGCAGCTTGAGTGCAATCTGCTGCCAACTGTTGACTTTTTTAATAGTGATCAGTCTACCATTTGGTTCAGAGTATTATTTTCAAGTAGCTTTAATTATAATACATTATTATATGGAACTCTGATTCTTTGCTGGTGTAAATCGGTTCTTTGGTTTCAGTGATATGGTGCTAGTTTACACCAACAGAGAATGTGGATTTATGGGTAGATTGACAAAGTGACTTGGGCACCTAACTGTCATTTAAGCTTTAAAATGCTACTTTGAGGTCCAGATTCTCAAATAAAGTTGGAGAAGCCCTGGTGCAGCTAACTTGCACAAATACTGCCATTGTGTGTAGATTAGGTACCTAACTGTCACTTCAGAAGCCTATGTCCAACATATAGGTGCCACTGATCCTCAACCCCCCCACTCAGCTGCCACCTAACCCGGTAGGCACCTAAATCCATGCTGGTAATGTCCCCAAGAAGCTTAAGTCACTGTGGGTGGGCATGAACAGTACTGCCTACATCCTATTGTTGACAAGCGGCTTGGCACATTAGCTCACACCTAAGCCCCGCCAGGATTCTCAGACTGAGCACTCTTCCTCCTGTCTCATCGGTGGGGCCTGATCCAGTAAGCTTGTTCAGAGCAGGCCTGCTGGATTGGGCCCCATACAAAGCCAGCCAGAGATTGGGAATATGGCTGGCTTCCATGTATGAGTGCATTCCCATGCCAATAGCCCAATGGTGAGGGCACTCACAGGTGTATCCCCATGTCCCAAGCCAAAAATCAGGCAGAGCAGAGATTTGTAAGCAGGTCTCCCATGTCCCAGGTGAGCACCCTCACCACTGGGTCATTGGCTCTAATGGGGCGGGTGTCATCTCTTGCTTTGTCCAAGAAAGGACTGAGGTGGCTTAAGTGCCTAACTTCACAAGAGGGTTCACAGCTGTGAAACCCAAATGGAGGGAGGAAAGTCCCTCTGGTCAGGAGCAAGGCACCTAACTACCTTTGAGGGGCAGGGTTTACATCCCAGCCCCCTCCTTGCCATTTCCTCCTGGCTAGCATAGGCAACTTCCCACGCAGCTTCCTGGCTATGTTGTAACCCTTTCTTACTCATCCAACTCTCCCCCTGCACTGCACGGAGAGCCTGGTAAACAAACTCAGGACAGTAAATACCACTGGGGGGCAGGGTAGCTAGGAGTTAGGTATTGCAATACCTACATTCCTTTGTGGGTCTAGCCCTTATGGTTTTAAGAAAATATGTATTTAGTTCAAATGTACCGTTCATATAAGGTATCTCACTATGAAGAGGCTAACCTTCCTGATTTGCAGAAATCTCTCTTGCCTTGGTATAAGGAGATATTTTTAGGTAACAATACAGTGAATACGTTTTGCTGTTAGCTCCTTATCTTAGCTATCTGGGTGTCCCTTTTCATTTCCAGAAGTGCATCTGGGAATAACTCTGTGGTACTGCAGTTATTGGTGCTATAAGGTCACATTTCTCACAGGGCCCCAGGGTTCTGAGATTGAATAGTATCTTACTCCATGAAAAGTCTTGCTGAGACCAATGGGACAACTCATGGAGTACAGTGTTAATCAGCATAAATTAGCATGGAAGAATCTGGGACTGACTGACTGCAAAATTTAAGGTCAGGAAGAAATCCCCACCTGGAAGGTGGAGGAAAAGTCTGCAGTTTGTTCTGCATTGAGCAGTACTCTCATTAAGGATGATCAGTTTCCTAAAACCCAATTTCCCACAAGATCAATTTCCTAAAACTGCAGGAGTAGATGTTTTTGGACCTTGTTCCATCTAATCATCATCTTCTAAATTTGTGTGAAAGTGCCAGAAGCACCATGTCTGGATTTCAATACTTTTAAAAATATAACCCCGGTGTGGTTGTTCATTACTCCCAAGGATTCACAGATATTTTTATTTCAGACTGTCTCCACATTTCAAAGCTGAAAATTGATCTATAGCTTTTGTGTCATTTTATTCCTATCAACAGTTATTCATATTCCTCTTTAACATACAGTGCTCGTAAATGCTATAAATTAAGTAGATGCGATACCGGCTCAGCTGATTACTTTACTATCTGAAAGTCAACACTGTAATGATGCTTACCATTGGTCTTAGAAATATCAATCCCAACAAGTTTACAAAATTGTTATTAAATTTTACTGACCCTGAAAATGAAAACATGTTCGGATTTTCAAAAGCCCCTAAGTGAGCTAGGAGCACAAATCCAATTGAATTTCACACACTGAAAATCACTGAGATGAAAATCCTAACCAAATTCTGAGATCCAATTAAATGTTGGATTGAAATCTAGAAATGAGAACTGATCTTCTTGAGCGCTTACAGCTCATCAGAATATGGATCTGATCTGATAGGGGATTTGGATCTGGTGAGTCTAATCAAAACCACTCCAGAATGCAAAGAGTTCAGATGTTGACCTCTCTCTTATCAGAGTCCCTTTAAGGTAGAACTGACATCTTCATTATTGGTACTGTAATATTTCACAGAGGCTAATATACTGGAATAATAAAGGCATCAGATAAAACCAAAGAAAAGCTGTGGAGATTTTTTAAATAGCTTAAAAATTCTTTGATCTTTTAGATCCATAAGCTAAAATAAATGACACACGTCCTTGCTTTGCTCTGTTTATGCTCAGCTTTTATCTTGTACTGAATTAAGGTAAATGTTTCTCTATTTTTAGCAGACCAGTGAATTTTCCTTAAAAGAAAAGAAATCATCCTTCCTTTGCCAGTTATTACTAACCTCTTGAAATGAAGCTCTGCTAATTAATCAAAAACTTCTTATGAGCTCAAACAATCCAACCCTAACTGACCCTGAAAGTAAATGAAAGCACAGAAGTAAAAACAAGAATCTCTCAGCCAAGGAAAACATCTTTATTCTTTAAAGAGGCCTAGGGGAAAGGCTATTTAATACAGGAGACTCCACAAAAACCCAGCTTTTTCACTGTTGAGATGGAGCAAATGAGAAATAAGCTGTGAGTAATGGGGTCTTCAAAAGCATTCAGTGCTGATTTGAGTCCACTCCCATTGAAGTCAAAGGTAAAATTCTCATGGAATTCAACAGGAGCAGAAGTTAGGCCCGTGCTGAGTGCTTTTGCAAACTGCATCCTAATTGTGTTACTGCCATTCCAGGATTTCCTCAAGCTTTGTGAAAGAGTGGAGTTTGGAAAATAAGCTGCATCACAAATTCACACCCATTCATAGGACCAGCACTAGACCTTGGAACAACTGATGTCCTTCTGATAAATATAGCGCTTATTATTCTGCCTTTGCCATAAGGCTTAAATTATACTTCGGTGGAGTTTGTCCTCAGACCTCTTTCACGGGGGTGTATGTCACTCAGTGCGCACTATGGGTATTGGTCTGTAGGAAAGAAAGCTTAAGATGAACTTTAGTTTTAGTTGCTAATATTTTAGCAAAAGTCTAAGTCCAGTCACAGAATGCTAGTGGTTGTGGGTTGAAGCAGGCAGTGTGAGGAAGTCAAAGGGCTGAAGTACTTCAGGGATTTGGTTAAGAGGTCATAAAAAAGGGATCAAAAAGCCACTTAGGAAAGTGTCATAAAAATGTTAAGATCAAGAGAAGCCTAGTTCGCAATAAACTTGCACTTTCTTTCCTTTGTGCATTGCCAACACCCCAGACCAAGGACCTCTCAAAGAGCTGTCCTGTTGTGATACCTTGTTACTGCTTTAAACCATGCATTAAAGGCTGTGTGGGACTATAATGCATGTGTTGCTTTAAAGGGGCTGCCGTGTATCTGTTCAGCAGCACATTCTGGCTGTGGTTCATTGGGCCATATTCGGTTACCCTAACTCCTGCTATATGGACCTTTCCCCACTGACTTCAGCTGGGCCGTTGGAGGAGTATTGCACTACTCAACAGGAGTAAGAATATTCAAATCTGACCTGTCGTGAGCATGCAGTTTCACTCACTTGCAAAGTAATTATAGTGGGCTGAATCCTCCGATCTGGCCAAGCTGCACACATGGCAGGAGTCAGTATATGGGGAGCCTGCACCCCCTGGACTCCACTGAGCTCCGCTTTATAGAGATTAATTGTGTGGCTGAGCCACCTCTCTGCAGGTGCCCTGTCCATTCACAGAGCACAATAAGCCATCTTCTGTCATTTATAACCTTGGGCTAGATTTTGTCTTGCAGTGTGCAGCCAGACAGGGTTGTAAGTAGGAGTAGGAACTCCATCCTATCCCATGCATAGGTTATCAGACCTTGGGTCTGACTGTAGAGGAAAGAGGCTTGAATTCCTACTTACTCCTCCCCAAAGTGAGTGGGAAGAGGAAGGGAACTGGCAGATCTTTGGCTTTGCTCCGTCACCACATCAGGTGGCGGATTGGCCAACAGCAACTGCACAGCCCCTGGAACAAGGTGGATGAAATGAGGGTGGGAGCTGCTCCAAGTAAGCCACAATTTCTTCTTTGGAACACTCCTGGGATGGTGTAGCAAGATGCTGCTCCTTGCTATGGTACAGTCCAGCCCTTGGTTCTTTCCCACCCCCATTTTCCTGAATGTGACAAAGCACATATTTCTCATTGGGAACTACCGATAGCCGAAGACTGCACTTTCAACACTGCAACCATTTCAAGTCAGAGGAGCTTAAAACAACTTCTGAAAAAATGGTTATTTGCTTTAAAAAATGCCACATTTTTTCATGCTTAAAAAAAAAGGTGAACAGAATTTCTTCAGCTTTTAAAAATACTCACTTTCAGACGGAATAAGCATGAAACGTTTCATCCCTGAAAGTCCTTTTGTTGCTGTCTTTTTGAAAATGAAGCCACTGGGCTCAGGATTAAGTGCATGGAACAAGCTGTGTGATAGAGCCAAAGTCCTCATATTTCTCCCTGCCCCCACTGCCTCAAAATCTAAAAACAACAACATGGCTGCTTAAAGGGTGCCCATAGTAATTTAAAATAGATTTCCCAACATTTTGGCTTAAAAACCTCTCCTTTTTAAGGAAAAGTTGTCTGACTATGCTTTAGAAGTAAAAGTTATTTACTGTTATGCAAACACTCATGCCGTCTACTCAATCTTAATTTAGAACGTTCATCCCCAGAGGTTCCAAGACCCTAACTTTAAAGATAAACTAAGACTGTTTGTTTCCCTAAGAATCTCTTCCTCAGTTACAGGGCCAACCGCACGCTGAAATGCCAGCAGTGTCACAAGTTTGTTTTTATCTTGGGCTTGGACTTTAAACTGCAACATTAGCAGGAAGCAATTGTATGCATTCCCAGTGTATTGTCACATATAGAGCGAGAGAGTATTTAGCTCACGGGTCTGGATGAGGCTAACCAAATACTTTCAATTTAATTCTAAAATAAAGCAAACCCTCATTAAATTGTTTGGATCATCTGACTTTGAATATTTTAAAGACATACTCTGCAGTTTCAATGTTCATACTCTGACATTGTTTCCAAGATATTACACCAACAGTGGCGTTAAATCTATCATTGCAGACTCACTAACAATTAGAGATCTGCTGTCATAATTTTTTAGCTTTCTGTCTTTCTCACTTCTGATGTGGATTAAAGTCTACAGTCACAACTCTTGCTGATAGCTTAAAGATATTTGATCCTATAGTATTTATCCATTATTGGCTCTGTTTACCCAAGGGAAAATTAAGTGCTGCGCCTTAGAACAGTGAGATCTGTAATCCACTGATGCCTTAACTGATCTCTGACAGATGTTGGTCTTTGGGAAAAAAATTAAAAGCTATGTCATTAGTTTGGGAAGCCAGTTTTGCAAACTTACTGTTCTTCTGCAGGTGCACAGATAATTATTTGTCATGAAAACTACACAATGGTGAGAACATTTCTGATGAAAATAGTGATTCCATTTTATTTTGCCTGCCTGACAGGTTAAAAGGTGCCTTTTAACGCTGAAAGCATGTTTTTCACACTCTTAGTTCTGTTTCATCTTCCTTGGAAAGAAACCTCCACTCTAACTGAATGTACCTCAAGCTTTTCCAAAGTAAACCATGGAGAAATTTTGCTCTATCAAGTTTAGAGGGTTCAGAGTTTCTTTATGCTGGTAATAAGAAGAGCATAGTTTAAAACCCTGTTCTAACACAACACTATATACATTTGTTCCAAGGATTAACGTGCAGTAGGAACTCCCTCTGATGTTGGGAAGCATGCTTAAAAACATACACAATAATTACTTAGGGCCTGATCTCTGACCGTTATCCTCACTGTCAATAGTCATAAAGGGAAGTGTGTGCTCACAATGCATAGAAGACCATCCTAGGTCAATTAATGTACCTGAATGTTGTCAATAGAAAATATTTCCTTGCTTAAGATATTGCTTCTGAGCTAGAGTGTGGATGGCTAATATGAGAATTACACCTACTCTGCAGACCATCCAGATTCCCTTCAGAAAACGGAAGAGAGATTTGTCCTGAACTAACTGCGAGTCTGAAATGAATCATTTGTACCATAATCTATAAGCAGTCCCAATACTGAAACTGATTAAAAGCTTAATAGATGCTGATAGCCCTCACCTCCCATTGGCTTCAGTGCTAAGGCATTCAGCTCTTTGCAGGATAAGATCCAATAGGATTTAAACCTAGATTGTCTGGGGGACTCTGACAGTGTGTCTGGCAACCTCCTCTACATTGGTTCTGGAGCAACAAAAACCATCAGCTCCACAAATAATAGCTGTTCTCATATAGTTTGGATAGGTAGGAACATGATATATTAATGGTCTGAAACACAAACGTGGAAGAGCAGAATAAGCATAGAAGGTTCATTGAAAAGAAAAGCCATGACCCACTCAGTTTTTAACACAGGAGACACACTTTCCAGTATGTGATATAAATCCTATTTAAAAGATTGAAGTGATTCACAGAAGACTGAGGAAAAGAACACTGAAAAATATTATTTTAGAGTATTTGCTTTCACACCAGGTGAAAGAACAAGGGTCCCAGTTCTACCACACTTACTCACAGTGAGTAGAGCACTACTACATGAGTAATCCTATTGAAACCAAGGCAGAAGCATAATAAGGCACTGATCTAAGGCCCAGATCCATCTCTCATTGATATCAACAGAATGACTCCTACAAGATTTAATGGGAGCTGGATCAGGTACAGTGCAAGTAAGATTGACAGAACAAAGCTCATAGGCTCAGATCCTCAAAGGAATTTAGGTGCCCAATTTCCATTGATTTCAGTGGCACTTAGGGGCCTAAATACATTTGGTTTGGGAGCTATGTTGTATGTTTCTTAGAACGATCTCCAGCATCACAGGCTGTTCCTGTTTCCCATTTTCTTGGAATAAATGTATACTCTTCTTAGTGTCAGAACAAAGATCCTTGAATCTTCTAAACATAGTAGATCATAATTTCTTCTTATCCCTTAAGGCAAGAGAGCTTGTCATTGTTCCCTCCAGAAAAAAATGTCATTAACATAGCTTGCAAGAAACATTACAGTTCAAAAGAATTTTTAGGATAATCCTAGTGTTACCCTAGATTTGAGGGGTGTTTTGCCCCAAAAGTTGATCACGGTAAGAGCAGTCATATTGTGTGCATTCCAGCATCCTGAATTAATAAAATAGAACACCACATAGTTAAGGGTTAATTTGAATAAGCAGGGCTTCTAGAGACAAGGTCAGTGCAGGCTGGCAGTTTCTGTTAATCAGAATGGGAGGAGGGGAGAGAAGAATCAACAATTTGAGACTGAAAGAAAACAAGTGGATGAGAACTTTGAATTTAGGCACTTCTGGTACAGAACCTTATTATGGCTAAGATTGTTAGGAATGTGTTGTTAGCAAGTAGTTAGTTATTGACGTTAGGAGAGGTGAAGTCCCAGTAGGGGTCACTATGATCTATGTGTTTTGTGATAGTTAGTATAAAAGGACTAGATAATAGAGTGTACTTTGGAGCAGTTCTCTAAAGTTATATAGAGAGATTTTTTCTGACACCTTTACTCCCCGGCGGGTAAGCGTCCAGCCATTGCTAATCTCCCACAATTACTCAATACTGTCACAGATTCCAGGTAATTCTCTGGGATGCTCTAAGCTATTGCTTATGACTGTGTGTGCTTAAATGTAATAAATACTAGTTTTAGATAAAAGCGCACTTGTATTAATCTTTATCAGATGGCAATGCTGTGTTCCCACTGGTTTATTCCTGAAACCACCTGGAGTGAAATAGTTAAGTTACCACTGCTATGGGTTCTGAAAACCATGGGTAACACTAGCAACATTAATAATAATATTAGCTCTTACATAGTTATTTTCATCAGTACTATTTATCATTACAAAGAAAGTCAGTATCATTATTTTTCATATGGGAAAATTGAAACACAGAGATGGGAAGTGATTTGCTTATGGTCATCAAGCAGCAGAATCAGGACTAGAACCCCATTCTCCTGGCTCCCAGTCTGCTGTTTGATTCATGAGGCCACACTACCTCCTTACAGTCTATATTTAATACTTGCTTATGTCATATAAAATAGTTTCAAAGGCTAGCGGGATTGATTGTGTAAATGGGTTGAGCCTTTTGTTCATCCATCCTGCGGGTTTTACCTTGCACGTGTTTGGTTTGCCTAGCTACTGATTCCAAAAATGTTCCCCTCTAGTGGATTTGGGGGGAAGTTCAGGCTTTTTGATCATCAGTCCCATGCTTTTGGAAAAACAGATCATGCTGAAGTATTTGTTTAGTTGGCGCTAGGGGGAGGAGTGTTCTATTTATGGAGACAAAAACCCAAGCTAGCCACTAGAGACAGACAGCTGGGACACTCCAGAGGCAGATGAGATCAGAATTTGGTCAAAGGTCTGTGAAAGCTACAACAAACTTTAAAGTTGTGTATAATATGGCTGCTACAGTGTCTCTAAAACAAGATCAAAACAGTGGTTAGCAGAAGGACTTTTGAGGTAGCTTTGAACAAAAAATTGGGTAACAAGAAGAAGCCTCATTTTTAAGAATGATGTTTTATTTTCCTTTGCAAATATGGTTTGAAGTAACATTAGAAAAAAATTGGGGCCAGATCCATAGCTGATATAAATCAGCATATCTTCACTGAAGTCAATAGAACTACACCACTTTACACCAGTTGATGTTTACAAAAACAGCTGTGTTAAAAGAAAAGAGGTTAAACTAGATGCTTGTAAAACACACACACAACATTTTCTAGGGTGTATTGCTACTATGGGCCAAATTCAGACACTGTGTGTGAGAATGTAACTTCCTTGGCTCTATATATACAACTTAGATCTTCTACCCCAAACTGAATGAGACATTTGAAAATACCTGTTTTCAATTAAATATTTTTAATTGTTTTTATACTTGACAATGACAGTTATGGAGCCTGTTGGTGGGTCAGATTATAAATGTTGTCCTTAAAGAACTTATGTTTTTCAATAGACTGGAATACAGCTACATTTCTGCACAGACTGTGACAGTAGGTGGTGGCAGAGGCAAAAAATGCCATGCAGGTAAAAGGGAAAGTGTAAATTCCCAGTCCTGAGAAAGGAAAGAACTATCATATCTGCTGAAGCCACAGTACCCAGCCCTTTTCAAATATGCAAGAATGATTGATTTAAGACACTATGCAAAACTTCCCTTTCTCAGTAAGTGTACAGTTACTATTGAAACATGTGTGCCTTGTTTTAAACAATCTCCATGAAAGAAGGACACAAAAGGCTCATTTGGGCTAAAATTATTTCACAGATTATGGAATTTACTGTGTCTTATTTATAAAAGAGGCTACCTTCACAGATGTGAACTGCCCAAACAGACATAACTGATCGATTACTCCATAGATAAACTAATTTCACACATAATCAAGAAAAAATTAACATTTGAAATATGGGAATAAGTAAAGAATCAATCCAGTTCCAAGCATAATAGTGGGGTGATACTAGAACTATACATAATGCAATCAAAATTGGTTTATTAAATGGAAACAAAAATGATTTAGAAAAATCTTGACATCTATTAACAGAATCATTATTTAGTCCTATTTTTGTTTGTTTTTTGTTTTCCTTCTTAAACCACTTATATCACTTGAGTTAAACCATTTATAGTCAAGTCTTTCAAGGATATGATATTACAACCATACAAAATATAGGATATGTCAAACCGAGTGTGTTACTCACATATATTAAGCTGAAAGTCTGCTTTTTTCTGTCCTTACTGATGATATAAATAACAATGTAGCTGTCCATAACAGAAATGCCAGCAATAGGATTGCATATAGTAAAATCTGGTTTTGAGAGTAACCTAGAATTTAAACTTGTATTAAAAATATGTTCCCTTTGGACCCTCTTTCTAAAAATTCAGGAGAGAAATCCTGGCCCCATTGAAGTCAGCGAAAGTTCTACCACTGGCTTCAGTGAACTAGAATTTCACCCCAGCAGCCTCTGTATATTCAATATCTGGTTAGTAGTAGTAGTAGTATTTGTATTACAGTAGTGTCTAGAGGTTTCAACAGAGATCAAGGTCCCCTTGTACTAGGCACTGTACACAAACATATTGAGAGACAGTTCCTGCCCCATAGTCCTAAATAGATCAAATGGATAAATCGTGCAGAGGAAGCACAGGTACAGAGCAGTATAGTGATTGGCCAAAGGCACACAGCAGGTTAGGAACAGAGCTATAAATAAAACCCAACTCTCCTGGCTCCCAGTCCAGTGCTTGAATCCCAAGTCAGTGCTCTATCTACTGGGCCATATTGCTTCGCCTTTGTGTTTAACCACAATGCTCTACCACAATGGGTGCAAACTGCTGCTGGAGTAGATAGTGGAGGGGACAAAGGGTTTTAAAGATCTCAGCAAACCACAAAGGTCATTCTCTCTCTCATAGGATCTGTAGTTTGCATAGCAGCCATTTCAGCTTGTCTCTGACATTCAGGGAGACAAGTTTTCATCTGCAGTGATGGATTGGAAAAGAAATAAAAACCAAATTCGTCACTGAAATTTACTACCAAGTTGCAGGTTGCACTTGACAGTAAATAATCCACATGTCCTGGGCACAAAGTAAAGACAATATCTATATATTATATTGTTCAAAAGTTGACGTGGAATATCAACCACCAATGTCATTTTCCTTTCATTATCAGTAGCATCCATAAAGGTGTTGTGTGTGATTCTCCCTGTTACTGGGAACGCCTTAAAATCTTAGCACTGAGATTCAGCTGTATCTGTGAGCTTTTTAAATCATATCTGCAATGTCTGAGTATTCACACAACACTCACTAAATTTACACTACACTCACTACATTTCCAAGATCCTCCTAACCTAGCATGCACTTGGCACAGGGTAAAATCTAGGATGAATTTTCTGGGGGGAAGTCTCTTGTTAGATGTTCTAGTCATGGAGGGGTCATCTCAAAACCATTGCACCGTGTAGCGCAGAAAGTAAATGCAATTGCTAGTTTAACAAAGTTTTCTTTTGAACACGTTGGACTGGATCCTGCCACAGCAGGCGAGGAGAGTGAGTGGGGAGAGATGTGAGGCCAAGAGTTTCCACCTTCTCTGGTCATGGACTGTTTTGTATTTACTCATTATGATGATTACTACTTGGGTAGTGCCCCAAGTGTACTAGCCCAAGTGTGCTAGCCCATCAACAAAAATACAATACAAACTAAGTCCCCCATCCTGCAAGTCTGCCTATGGAAGGGGGGGCCTATAGAACCCCACTGACTTACATGCAGGTGTCCACCCACATGACCTAACTTTTTAATTTGTGACAAGGTCATGGAACTAATTTTAGTTAATTAAAGAGGTTTTCTGGCTTTTCAGATTGCCTATCAAACGATAATGGTCACATAGGTTCAGGCAATATGTGGTCTGGTGTAACTGGTGTGCCTGGAGGATGGGCACTACTTGCTGGCCAAACATAAGTGCAACTGAAATGTAGAAAGAAAAGGGGATGAGAGGGACATGGCATTCTCCCCCCTCCCCCCAGGACTTTAAGCATCACCATTTGTCTCCCAAACTTTTGCCAGGGTCCACTTCTTATTTAAAATGCCACATCTCTTGTTCACATAGAAGGAGTAGATTCCTGTAGCCTTTTGGCTGCCCTGTGGTCTACTCCCTTTTTACTTTAAACTGAAAGCAGGCTGGGCTTGGGAGAAAACCTTTGAACAACGGAGCATAACCCAAATTTTTCTCAGTAAGCAGCCCCTTGCACTATTTGTGCATTGTGGGAAGCCTGTAGCTCACAAGGCAAAAGAAGTTCCAGCAATAATTCATGAAGCAGTGAATGATATGAGGAAATTCAATGTTCACTCAGCAAAGTTATCCATTTTCCTGTCTGAGTAAATTCAACCATACTTCTCCAGGTCTGTGAAACAAGAGCACTTGAATTACCTGGCTATTTTCAATGCATATTTAGAAAAATTAGACCTTACTGATAATCATTCAGTAGAAAGGAAGTGTGTCCAAAAATGTGACTCAGGATGTGGTACTTTTGATAATACCCAGTTAGATTTTCAGAGGGGTGTTAGTGTAATACCAGTCACTGAATTTTCCCCCCACTGTTTTTGCTTTGCTTTTTACACCGTATGACTAGCTGCACTGAATTAGATATTGTCCTTTTACATTTGTTCAACAGTCAGCCAACCCTGCATAAACCATCCTCGTGCATGGTCCAAAGTTAGTCATCACAAAGCCAAACCATCACACCATTAGACACCTGTGTGAGCTTGTATAGCAAAGAGTGGGTTGTTTTAATGGGAAAAGAGTCAGACCTACATACACCCTTCTTGCCTGTATGGTGCAGGGTAAGTCTCATATATCTTTTACGTACACAACTACACAACCCTTGCAAGTAGGTCTATACAAGATCAGATTGAATATATTTGAGATTTTGTAATTCACTGCTCTTACTATTCCATAATTTTGTGAAACTGAGTTGTATGTCATTTTTAAATTCCACAGATAGACCATTTAGTCTAGTATGAGGCATACCAAAGGACCAGGGCATTTTTTTAGAATATATATTCAATAAGATTTTATTTGTTTTTCTATGCAGGGTTTAATACCCAATCTGAGAAACCAGAAAACCAGCAGCTGTTTTGCCATTCTCCAACTTCTAATTAGTGCTTGTGTCTAGTTTGTCAACCAAGAAAATGATTATCAAATTCTATGGGCAGCAGTACCAAAGGAAGTTATAATGCTGCTCTTTTAAAGGAAAAAAGGTGCTATTGGGTGGATGGCTGAAAGTGACAATGAGGGAAATACTAAATCTTAAAAGAAGCCCAGAAAATATTTTCAAGGAAGGCAGTCTTAGCTGAATGTTACTAAGAAGATGCTGTGTTGGTAGAGTTTGCAGACCACTTTTAACTACAGTATAATCTCTCTCTCTCAACTGCAAGGCAAAAACCCTTGGGATGTTTGCCACTACCCATATCTAATTGCAGATCACCTAAGATTTGCCAGCAAAATAGCAGTTATAGAACACAAGCCATAAGACAGAAATTTGCTGCAGATTTGCTAAATTTTAGCCAGCCAAAAATATTCCCTCCACTGCCCAGCATGCAAACACTCCTTTACTCTTAGGTTTTATGACTGCTCAAGAATGGAAATTGTAAAGCATAAACTGTTTTTTCACTGGTTTCCCCAATTTCTTTGGGGAATTCTAGCTCACAAAACAATGTATGTGGAGAAAATTTATTAGCAATACCTTTTTAGAGATACAGTAGAGAACATTATCATAAATATATTTTACAAATGTGACATTCTGGACACAGACCACCCCTTATTATTCACAGAGGCTAGAATCCTAGAATTCGATAGCACAATGCTCCTTCTCCGCTTCTAACAGCTCCGCATTAATATGGTGTGAAAAACCTATATATAGAATACTTTTGTTAAAATAAGATTATACTAATTCTATATGAAGTGCTTTAATGAAAAATGTTTAATGGCTGAAATACTATAAGACTGCAGTTAGAGTGCAGGTGCAAAAATGATATTCTACACTCCCTGGAGAGCAAACTTGTACATACTGTGAAATATCAATTAAAGTTTATAGTTGCCTGTGCCGGTTAAATGTCTTTGTCATGGGAAATTTTCATCCTCTCTTATGAAGCAATCATTTTGGGTTAAAATGTGTACTGAATTATGTGGGCATTTTGAGTTATTAAGGAATAGATTTGTTTTACAAGCAAGCTGTAAGCATTCTTTGCTGTTTTTATGAGGTCATCTACATGACTTTTAAATGGGGCTCTTGGCCAACCCCGATTCTCACATCAGTTCATTAATTCACACAGCTGTCTTTAAAAACTACACGAATAATATATACTGCAGGCTGAAAGAGAGAGGTGGATTTCAAGGCTGTATTTCAATCAAGGGTTCCTGCTGACATCATAAACTATGAGAAGACAGCTTAAATTGTTTTGCAGACAGCAGCAACCCTTTGATTGAAATACAGCCTGTTTTAATTGATTTTTTTTAACTATATGGAGAAAGGATACAGATAATCATTTTCCTGTTAGCACAAATATTACATAAAAGGACACAGATATGATCAGCAAACTATCTAGGACACATGCAATACTCAAGACTGGCAATGGTCATCCCAAAAAACCTTCTATGTTATATCATCATGTGCCAGGGCAGGAAGTGTGGCCTGCAGTAGTAAGGAAGGTCTTCTAGATAAGGCACCAGATTGGGATTCAGAAGATCTGGGGTTAGTTCCATTTCCTGGGTCTGCCACAGACTTCCTGACGATGTTCTGCACCTCAGTTCATAGTCGTCTGCTTTTATGTTGTTCCTCTTCTCTGTCTTCTCTTGTCTAGTTATCCTGTAAGATTTCTGGGTCAGGGATTGTCTCTTATTATGTGGTTTGTAGTGCAATGGAGCCCCAGTCTTGGTTGGGGTCTCAAGGCACTACTGTAATACAAATCATAACAATAAATTAAATTATAAATAACCTAATAAAATACCTTTGTGTTTGAAGTATAGAGAAACTATTTTTAAAATGCTATAGAGAGTTCATCCTGGGGCCAACAGATATGGGTAAAAAGAAAACCCCAACGTGTCTTCTGGAGCTGTATAAAAATTTGGTTAACCTGTTTTGCTCATTTTCACAGGCCTCTAATACATCTCTCTTTTGGCTGCAACAAGAAATGGACATACCAAAATATCTGAGATGTGGAGAGTGGGGGCGGAGGGAGGTAATCCTTGTGAGGTATAAATTATCAGAGATCCATTGATAATGCAGCTATGGCAATTTACACCCAATGAGGATCTGCTGCGGGATCTTCTTGTGGTATTTCCAGTTTGACTGCAAACAGGAAGTTCCACAAAATCTCAATACAAAGCTAATTCTCATGGTATCTTCATTCTGTTTTCTATACTTAAGCGATTTGGTTAATTTTGAATAAGCTTCTGATAGGAGGTTCAGCTCAGATATGCCTAACTTCTGGAGGATAGTCTTTCACTAATGCTTTTCAGCATTTTCTCTTGGCGTGGGACTTCAGGTGTTGGTAATAAGATACAGACCCTCTCCTCTCTAGATCATTAGTGTCAATCCGGTACTGGTCAGTGGGGACCAGAAGCCAGTACCATCTAATGGCTGTTGTTTGGCCTATGTGGAATCAATTGATGATTTTAGATCAGGTTCACATTACAAAAACTAGTATTATCATTATGTTGTTGTGATGCTTCCTGGTGGTACCCAAGGTTGTGCGGCACCTTGCTATCACAAGGCAGGAGGAAACCTTGTCTGTGCCTGCCCAACTCCACTGGCCATGGGTAACTCAAGCTCTTCTAGGTCTGTGCTAGCCCTATTGTCTCGCTACAGGTTAGCGATAGGCACACTCCAACCCCCGAGCATCTCCCTGGAGTCTCCAGCCCCTATTTCACTGCGCACTAACAATAGTCACAGCTCTGCTGCTTCCAAAGAACCAATACACCCCAGCTTGCCACTTCCTCCCCAAATCACTGCTCAACTTAACGCGCAGCACTTAGATATTCAATTGATAGTGAGATTAACTGTAAGTTTATTTAACAAAGTATAGAGATTCAAAGTAATAGCAAGCAGAAGAATTGGAAACAAATGATTGCGTGTAAAGTAAAATCACAACATGCATTTTTGAGCCTAGACTCAAGTAACAAGATACTCTCATGTCTAATAATGTATTGCTCACCAGCACTTTACAGCCAGGCTGGCTGTGCGCTTTTCATGAAAGAACCTAGGCTATCAGCTTTTCTCCTCAGTGAAGGATTCTTTGCATTCCCTTATATACCAAATTAATTATTTGATCTTAGTCACAAACAAGACACTCTGCTGCCGATTGTTTTTTCTTGTAGGTTTTCTCTCTTGTAGATTTCGCAATCTTGCAACTGGTATTTGGCTTAGTATGCAAATAGGCATCAATTATAAGACAAACAATAGACAAATGGCCAGACAGAGAGATAAGTATCTATTACTTCCTGCCTGAAGGAAGCATGAAACCTCTTGGTGACCTGCCTTAACTCCAAGACCTTTAGAACATAATACGTACGGAATTATGTACCTATAATAAAAATTATCTCTATATACGTTTTGCAGTGATTATGATGAGGAGCGGGCTCTTGGCTCTCAAGAGATACTTCACATGCCACTTTCTGGTGAATGGTTATGCATCTAATTAACCTAGAGGATCCCTGTAAACCCTCTGCCTCCCCTACGCCTTCTGCCAGTTGGCACCAAGCAACCCTGGGGTTACAGTAGTGTTCAGTGATTACACAGTGTTTAAGGTGCTTGCAAGAGGTCTGCCTTATTCATTGTCTCAGTCCAGCTGGCTGTGCATAACAAGGGCTTCTCAGTGCCCTGCCCAGGCTTTCTGCACAGACCCTCAATACCATATATTACAACTTGCAGTCCCAGCAGACAGGTCCCAGTTCAAATGAGCACAGAGACTCAAGTACGCTCTTGCATCATGATCGCTGCAGGTCAGTTCTGAGGCTCACTGGCAAGACAGTGTGGGGAATCTGTCACTGCTGCTGCCATACCTTGCCTGTTGAGTAGACATAGAACTTCAGTGCCCAGGATCATAAATTAAGCCCTTTTCACAAACTTTTTGAGAAGAATTGCAGTTTTGTATCATACCAAATATCTCTAAGATCATGTGTGCATGATAAAAATTGTAGCACTCAAGGAGTTTGGAAAAATATATGTGGCTAGTAAGTTTACTTAAAAATACAACACACACCAAACCTCTGAGCCTAGAAAGAATTTCATTAGATTTTTCCCCATTTCTAATTGCCCCACCACACTTTGTAGGTTCCCCTATGTAAGTTTAAAACACAGTAAATTAAAACATTATAAAACTAGACAGTTGCAATGTCAGCTCAAGACATCCAAAAACATCTTCTGAACTAGAAATTCAACTTTCTCTCAACCCAGCCCCTCTGACAGAAGCCTGGATTAGTAGATAGAATTAACAAAGAGCAACCTGGGCGCTCTCAGAGCAACAAGGTTAGTGAATGCCACCCAGGATTTAGCTTCCCATACCGAGAACACGAACAACTAGCCCCTCAGAATTCATATCTGGGACTGACAGTGACAGCAGGTAGAGCTGGGCTGAATACAGATTTTTCATCCTGTGAAAAAATAAATATGAAAAAATAGATATGAAAAAATAAATTCATCTTGAATCAGGATGAAAAGTTTAACATTTTGAATTTTTTCTGATTTTTTTTTTTGCAAGAAAACTTTGAAAACATTTAGTCAACATCATCAAAATTGGTACAATTCATCAAAATTTGGTTTTGTCAAAATGATTTTTCCTGAAAGAAAACTCCAGACCATGAGGATGAGGTAGATGAGGCTTTCTTCAGTCAACTAGGGAAAGTTTCCAGTTCACAGGACCTGATTCTCATGGAGGACTTCAATCACCCTGACATCTGCTGGAAGAGCAATACAGCAGAGCACAAACAATCCAGGAAGTTTTTGGATAGTGTTGCAGACAACTTCCTGGTGCAAGTGCTGGAGCAGCCAACTAGGGGCCATGCTTCTCTTGACCTGCTCTCACAAACAGGGAAGATTTGGTTGGGGAAGTAGAAGTGAGTGGCAACCTAGGCAGCAGTGACCATGAGATGGTCGAGTTCAGGATCCTGACAAAAGGAAGAAAGGAGAACAGCAGGATATGGACCATGGACTTCAGAAAAGCAGACTTTGACTCCCTCAGGGAGCTGATGGGTAGGATTCCTGGGAGGTTAATATGAGGGGGAAAGGAATCCAAGAGAGCTGGCTGTAATTTAAAGAAACTTTATTGAGGGCACAGGAACAAACCATCCTGATGTGAAGACAGAATAGCAAATATGGTAGGCGTCCAGCTTGGCTTAACAAAGAAGTCTTTGGTGAACTTAAACACAAAATAGAAGCTTACAAGAAGTGGAAGCTTGGTCAGATGACTAGGGAGGATTATAAAAATACTGCTCGAAAATGCAGGAATGAAATCAGGAAGGCCAAAGCACAATTAGAGTTGCAGCTAGCAAGAGACATGAAGGGGAACAAGAAAGGTTTCTACAGGTATGTTACCAACAAGAGGAAGATTAGGGAAAGTGTGGGCCCCTTACAGAATGGGGGAGGCAACCTAGTGACAGAGGATGTGGAGAAAGCTGAGGTACTCAATGCCTTTTTTGTCTGTGTCTTCACAGACAAGGTCAACTCCCAGACTACTGCACTGGGTGGCACAGAATGGGAAGGAGGTGAACATCCCGCAGTGCTGAAGGAACAGGTCCAAGACTATTTAGAAAGATTGGACATACACAAGTCCATGGGGCCAGATGCAATGCACCCGAGGGTTCTGAGGGAGTTGGCTGCTGTGATTTCAGAGCCATTGGCTATTATCTTTGAAAGCTCGTGGCAATTGGGGGAAGTCCCTGATGACTGGAAAAAAGCAAATATACTGCCCAACTTCAAGAAAGGGAGGAAAGAGGATCCAGGGAACTACAGATTGGTCAGCCTCACCTCAATCCCTGGAAAAATCATGGAGCAGGTCCTCAAGGAATCCATTTTAAGGCACTTGGAAGAGAGAAAGGTGATCAGGAATAGTCAACATGGATTCACCAAGGGAAAGTCATGCCTGACCAACCTGATTGCTTTCTATGAAAGGTGACAGGCTCTGTGGATGTGGGGAAAGCAGTGGACGTGATATACCTTGACTTTAGCAAAACTTTTTATACAGTCTCTCACAGTATTCTTATCAGCAAGTTAAAGAAGTATGGGTTGGATGAATGGACTATAAAATGGATAGAGAACTGGCTAGAACATAGGGCTCAACAAGTAGTGATCAATGGCTCTATGTCTAGCTGGCAACCGATCACAAGCAGAGTGCCCCAGGGGTCGGTCCTGGGGCCGGTTTTGTTCAACATCTTCATTAATGATCTGGAGGATGGGGTGGATTGCACCCTCAGCAAGTTTGCAGATGACACTAAGCTGGGGGGAGTGGTAGATACCCTGGAAGGTAGGGATAGGATACAGAAGGACCTAAACAAACTGGAGGATTGGGCCAAAAGAAATCTGATGAGGTTCAACAAGGACAAGTGCAGAGTCCTGCACTTAGGACGGAAGAATCCCATGCACAGCAACAGACTGGGGACCGACGAGCTAGGCAGCAGTTCTGCAGAAAAGACCAGGGGTAACAGTGGATAAGAAGCTGGATCTCAGTCAGCAGTGTGCCCTGGTTGCCAAGAAGGCTAATAGCATATTGGGCTGCATTAGTAGGAGCATTGCCAGCAGATCGCGGGAAGTGATTATTCCCCTCTATTCGGCATTGGTGAGGCCTCATTTGGAGTATTGTGTCCAGTTTTGGGCCCCCCACTACAAAAAGGATGTGGACAAGTTGGAGAGAGTCCAGCGGAGGGCAACAAAAATGATTAGGGGGCTCGAGCACAAGACTTATGAGGAGAGGCTGAGGGAACTAGGCTTGTTCAGTCTTCAGAAGAGAAGAATGAGGGGGGATTTGATAGTGGCCTTTAACTACCTGAAAGGGGGTTCCAGGGAGGATGGAGCTAGGCTGTTCTCAGTGGTGGCAGATGACAGAACTAGGAGCAACGGTCTCAAGTTGCCATGGGGGAGGTCTAGGTTGGACATTAGGAAAAGGTTTCTCACTAGGAGGATGTGAAGCACTGGAATGGGTACCTAGAGAGATGGTGGAATCTCCATCTTTAGAAGTTTTAAGCTGCGGCTTGACAAAACCCTCACTGGGATGATGTAGCTGAGGTTAGTCCTGCTTTGAGCAGGGGGTTGGACTAGATGACCTCCTGAGGTCCCTTCCAACTCTATGATTCTATGATTCTATATTGATGAGAATGTTTCAGCTAGCTCTAACAGCTTGCTGGAGGCTGTCAGTTATCAGACTGAAGTACAGAGACAAGCTATCTCTAAGGTAGCCTATGGCTGCACTCTACAAACTAGAGAAAGAGAGGAGACAAGAGGAGGACAATGAGAAGAACAGATCTTTTAAAAATTATGAAGGGAACTTCTTTCTGAATCCATCTCCCCATTTACTCTAAATAAAGGAGCTGATCTCTGTCACTTGTTCCATTTTTGCCAAAGACCAAGTTTCTAACACCATGTAATCAAGACATGACACACACAAGTCTGCAAGAGACCAGTTTGTATTCCTTGGCCCCAGCCACATGACATTGGCCATGGTTTTAAAAGATTTCACCCTGGTGATATGTCAAGGATCAGTATTCGCTCACCTTAGGGGATGCTTCTCCAATCAGATGCTCTGAAGAAGTGCTGCATGTCCCCTATTTCAATTTAAATCAACAGGTATGGAGGGAACTCGACCCTGACAGACAGTGGAATGATTGAGTCCTGTGTGACTTCTTATTTTCCTATTGGCTAGAAATGCAAAAGCAAATGGTTATACATTATTGCAATGGTTTGGTCTAGCCAGTAGCTGTGTTTAATTAATCAGTTTGATGACTGAGATTTATAGACAAGCATTTGAAAGCAGTTAGGGATAGAAATGTCTGGAAGCTGGTCGTGTTGTTATAGTCACCCCTAACATGCCTCGGAATTTTTATTCTTTGATTCAATAACAATATAGTATTGTTAAAGAAATCCAAGGATATTTTATAAATCTTGAATGCAATGCAGGGAATATTTGGCAAGAAGGATTGGGTCTAGTTAAGATTAGCTAAAGGTTTTCCAGTTTGCTCCCAGACAAATCATTTTTGGATCAGATCCCAAGAGAACAGTACATTTCTAGAAAAAAAAACTTCAAATTTTCATTTCTTTTGATGAAAATACAAAGAGCTTTGATGCTTATCTTAACCATTTGGAAAAGTTCCTGATAGCTAACAATAGTGGCAAAGGGGAAAAAAGGTACACAATGTAATGCTGTATTTTTGCCCTGTTTTAATGATATCCCGGAAGCCAAATGAAAAATTGTTTAAGGATTTTATTTTGCCAAAAAACCCCTACTTTCATTGCAGAAGGTTACAAGTTCTGCCTGAGAAACCAGATGTGAGGGGAAAAGACTTTCCAAGTACCTGATGAATTTGAAGAAAATGACAAGAATATATCATTTTGAGTAGTTCTTCTATAAAATGCTCAGTGACAGATCTGTTTGTGCACAAAGCCCCGAGCTACAAGGTCACGCACTGCAAGCTACTCATACGTAAGACTTAACACTGGAAGTTCGGTGGGGGAAAAGCAGGAAATCCTTCAACTTGTGATTTCAAAAATACCTTCAAGGTTGATTCTTCATCATTAACCTATTGAATGAATCCCAGGGAGCTTGCAACGTGCAGCAGATTGTCCAGCCACAGTCCCCAACACAAGTCTAAAAACCGCACTGCTCTTGCTCAAAGGGGCTTGCTTGCAAACGTTCAACCTGAATATAAACAGCATATGTGCACTTACGAAGGAGATAATTGAAATCAGTGCCAGTGGACTTGGAAAGCATCAGAGCCACTTCTGTAAAGGGTCTTTTTACGGGATCATTTTCATTATACTGTTTACTGAGTTTATAACCTGCCACAAAAATGTGATGTGAGCCAAAACTTTGCTAATATCTAGTTATATCTCAGTTTGTGCACAAATGTTTTTTACCGACACCAAATATACATATTTGTCAGAAATAGTATATATATGTATTAAGTCAGAAATAGTATTCTCTAGAATATAGTAGGCTTAAATATTGGTATAGATAGGTATTAAGAACACAAAATTGAAAATGTAAACATTAACACTTTCAACTCAGCTGCTATGATTGCCTAGTGAGACAAGGTGGGTGAAGTAATATCTTTTACTGGACCAACTTCTGTTGGTGAAAGACACAAGCTTTTGAGTTTACACAGAGACATTTTAAAGCTTAGATTCATAGAAATGTAAGTTGTAAGGGACCCCAGGAGGTCATTGGGTCCAGTCCCCTGAACTGAGGCAGGACCAAATAAACATAGAACATCCTTGACAGATGTTTGTCTAACCTGTTCTTGAAAACTTCCAATGATTTCCAAAACTTCCAATTCCACAACTTCTTTTGGAAGCCTATTCCAGAACTTAACTACCTTTATAGTTAGAAAGTTTTTCCTAATGTCTAAACTAAATCTTCTTTGCTGCAGGCTAAGCCCATTACCTCTTGTCCTACCTTCGGTGAACGTGGAGAACAATTAATCACCATCTTCTTTATAACAGCCCATAACATATATGAAAATCCTCAGTCTTTTTTTTTCAACACTAAACAGGACCACTTTTTTAAATCTTTCCTCATAGGTCAAGTGTTTAAAAATCTTTTATCATTTTGTTACTCTCCTTTGGAATCTCTCCAATTTATCAACATTTCTTAAAGTGCGGAACCCAGAATTTGACATAGTACATGAGCTGAGTGTCAACTGCCAAGTAGAGTGGGACAATTACTTTCCATGTCTTACAAATAACCCACCTGTTAATACACCCCAACATGATAAATTAGTCTTTTTTGCAAAGGCATCACATTGCTGACTCAGATTCAATTTGTGATCCACTATAACCCCTAGAACTTTTTCAGCCATACTACCACCTAGCAAGTTATTCCCCATTTTGTAGTTGTTTCCATTATGTAGTTCCCCATTTGATTTTTCCTTCTTACATTAGCACTTTGCACTTGTCTTTATTGAATTTCATCTTGTTGATTTCAGACTAATTCTCTAATCTGTCAGTCATTTTGAATTTTAATCCTGTCTTCCAAAGTGTTTGCAACCCCTCCTAGGTTGGTGTAATCGGAAAATTTTATAAGCATACTATCCACTCCATTACCCAAATCATTAATGAAAATATTGACTAGTATCAGACTCAGGACTGACCTTGGGGAACCCCACTAGATACATCCTCTCAGCTTGACAGCAAACTATTGATAACTATTCATTGAATGCAGTCTTCCAGTCAGTGGTGCACTCACCTTATATGTAAGAAAAAGCAGGGCTGGAATCTGGACCATGAGGAGTGTCTGCTGATGACAACACATTACCACTGGAGGCTTAGGCTGGGCTCCCATGGGAGGACCATGTGAAGTTGGGTTGGCAGAAAGTACTGCCCAGCAGGACCTGTGTGGCAGCCTCTCAAAGCCCACTGATTGGGTGCTACCAGTACTTAAATCAGGAAGCCAGGATGGAAGCTGTTTGAACAACCACACAGACTGCCTGCCTGTATCCACTCCAGATCCCGCTCATGATGACCCTACACTCTGGCTTCCAACCCTGGTTTGTCTTTGGCTTTGCTCTTTGATTTGTGTCTGCAAACTGGCACTTGACTCTGATCTTATGGTTACCTGACCCTGCCTGCCTCCTGATGCCTGAACCTTAATCTGCCTTTTGGCCTCTCTCACACTCTAACTTCCCAGTACCTGATTTGGTCTGATTCCCAATTCCTGCTTTGACCACTAGGTCTGACCACCCTCATCCCGGTCATGACATTACAGTCATTTCATCTAGACTACAGTTTCTTTGTTTACTTATGACAATATCATGTGGTACTGTGTCAAAAGCCTTACTAAAATCAAGATATATTATGTTTACTCCTTCCCCGTTAATTGTTTAATAATTTGAGTTTCTTTCCATGTATCAAAGTCAGGCTCACTGGTCTAAAACTCCTCTGTGGTCTTCTTTGTTACCCTTTTTAAAGATAGGTACTATCTTCTCCTGTCCTCTGGAACCTCACCCCTCCTCCATAAGTTCTTGAAGATAATTGCTTATGGTTTCCAGATTGCTTCAGCTAATTCCTTAAGAACTGTAGGATAAATTTCATCACCCTGCTGATCTGAATACATCTAACTTACATAAATATTATTTAAACTATTCTTTCCCTATTTTGACTTGTGTTTCTGCCTCCTTGTTGTTAATATTAATTTTTTTCTTCTTGAAGTCATCAGGTGTTAGCTCTCCTTCCCCACTAAACACAGGACCTACACTTTCCTTTGTCTTTCTCTTGCTCCTAATATATTTAAGGAACCTCTCCTTATTGCCTTGTATGTCCCTTGCTAAGTGTAACTCATTTTATGCCTTAGCCTTTCTGATTTTGCCCCTAAATACTTGTGCTATTCTTTTGTATTTCTTCTCAGCAATTTGTCCTTATTTCCACTCTTTTGTAGGATCCTTTTTTTGATTTTCTGGTCATTAAAGAGTTCCTGATGGAGCAATGTTTTCCCCTTCAATTCAAATTGCATTTGTATATAGACTTCTAATATGTAAAGTAGAATCCACACACAAATTTCACTGTTATTGCTTCTCTGTCCCTATGATAATTTTCCATTCCTGCTCCTCATCCCCCAATATCAAGCCCTCTGTTAAGGTCACCTTTTTTATGTTTACCAATGGTATTTTGTCATCTGCCCCTTTTGAAATTAGTGTAAAGTCCTCCTCACCAGGTTGGCAAGTCAGTGCACAAAGATGCTCTTAATCTTCTTGGCCAGGTGAATCCCATTTCTTCCCAGCAGACCTTCCTCCTGGAACAGCTTCTCATCATTAAGGAATCTGACATGAAAATGTGTATCATAATATTAATGCCAGACCAGATAATATACCATGGGATGGCTTCAGTGGACTCAGTCAAAGGGCCCAATACTACAAGCATTATCATGACTATTCCTATTGATGTCAGTTGCAGTAAGCATTATGCCTAGTGGAGTGTGTTTGCAGGACTGATTTCACAAGTATCAAAGTTGTAATAATCCACCTGTAGATGGGATCCTTCTTTTGCTGAATAAATATATATGATGCAGGGATGTAAAAGTGCATTTAGTGGAATGCACAGGGAGTTTGATAGAGAAAGACTCAAAAGTTTGTTTGGCTGCTGAAATGAAAGGATGTGTCTGTAATATTTAAGGTTCTGGGTACCTAACAAAGAAGAAAGTTAGAATTATGCATGATGCTTTAATTAATGATAAGTTAACTGATAACCAGACAAAAAAGCATCACAAGGACCAATATAATGGTTCCAAATCAGCTAGTCTAACACCATGGATCAGATCCAAAATCCAGTACGTACTTTTATTATGGATTCATGCAAAATTCACGTCAGGTGGGACAGGCTAAACTATGTATATTTATTATTACACTCCCTTTTCCTGAACTTCAGCTGGACCCATTGCTAAAGCCCAGGAAAGAGTTTTGTCCTTTCAATACTTTTCAGAAAACATTACAAAGTCAAAGCCCAGGGTTGTTATTTTCAATTTTTAGATGTTAGTAACAATTCCCACACACCTTCAGAGAGACTTACCAATTTGCTTAGCAAATGCATATTCACACTTAATACAAGAAAAACAAATGAAACAGTATTTGAAATACTACTGAATAACTTTTAAACAAAAGCTATTAGGCAGTAAGTTTACCCCTATGCTCTTCCTACACCCCCTTTCACAAATTCTTTCTGCTGCTATGAAGAATGTAGGCAATGTTGTTGTAGCCTTGTTGGTCCCAGGATATTAGAGAGACAAGGTGAGTGAGGTAATATCTCTTATTGGACCAACTTTTGTTGGGGAGAAAGACAAGCTTTCAAGGTTAAGTAGAGCTCTTCTTCAGGTCAGTGCTGAAGAAGAGTTCTGTGTGTCCATGAAAAGTGTAGGCTTTTAGAGTGACATCCATGCTGTAGCACACATGCATAAGCACAGGGTGCGATTGTGCACTTTGCTCTAGGAGGTGCAGCATAGAACAGGCAGCCTCGGGGACTAAATTGCAGCCCTGTCACCAGGCTGCCCTATGGCCCACACCACTGCCCAGAATTTCCCCAGTGCTTGTGCTTCGGCCCCATCTGATACACCTCTCCTGTCCCCATTCCAGCCCCCTACACTGAGGCTTGGTAGACGGGTCCTCTGAAGGCACCCTTATGACTTTTTTCCACAGTGCCTTCACCAAAGTATCCTCCCCTGCCGAGATACAGGGCTTTCAGAGCCCCTTTATACCATGCTAACCCTTTTATTTGGTGTAAAGGGACCAGAGTGCAGGGGAGGATCTCACTCCATTTTTCCCCTGATATTCCTGTGGGGTGATTTTCTCCATTTATTGTGTGGCTCTAACATGCACTGTGTGTCACCTGGACTCTGAAACTAGTAGGTGACTGCAAAGTCTCTCAGTCCAGAATCAAATACTTGTCAGCAAAACAGAAGTCTGGTCAGTGCATTCTTCTAGCTGACAGCTCTCAGTCCTCTACTAACCAATGATGATCTCTCTTCTGCTTGTGCATCAGATAGGAGGATCTTGTCTATAGCCAAGATATTACAGATGCTTCTAGAATCATAGAAGATTAGGGTTGGAAGGGACCTCAGGAGGTCATCAAGTCCAACTCCCTGCTCAAAGCAGAACCAACCCCAACTAATCACCCCCGCCAGGGCTGTGTCAAGCCTCACTTTAAAAACCTCTAAGGATGGAGATTCCACCACCTCCCTAGGTAACCCATTCCAGTGCTTCACCACTCTCCTCGTGAAAACTTTTTGCCTAATATCCAACCTAGACCTCCCCCATGGCAACTTGAGACCATTGCTCCTAGTTCTGTCATCTACTACCAATGAGAACAGCACAGCTCCATCCTCCATGCAGGTAGGATGCCCTTCCAGGTAGTTAAAGGCTGTTATCAAATCCTCCCTCATTCTTCTCTTCTGAAGACTAAACAAGCCTAGTTGCTTCAGCCTCTCCTCATAAGTCATGTGCTACAGCCCTCTAATCATTTTTGTTGCCCTCCGCTGGACTCTCTCCAATTTGTCCACATCCTTTCTGTAGTGGGGGGCCCAAAAATATAAACAATACTCCAAATGAGGTCTTACCAATGCCAAATAGAGGGGAATAATCACTTCTGCTGGCAATGCTCCTACTAATGCAGCCCAATATGCTATTAGCCTTCTTGGCAAGCAGGGCACATTGCTGACTGAGATCCAGCTTCTTATCCACTGTTACCCCCGGTCCTTTTCTGCAGAACTGCTGCCTAGCTTGTCGGTCCCCAGTCTGTAGCTGTGCATGGGATTCTTCCGTCCTAAGTGCAGGACTCTGCACTTGTCCTTGTTGAACCTCATCAGATTTCTTCTGGCCCAATCCTCTAATTTGTCTAGGTCACTCAGTATCCGATGCCTGCCCTCCAGTGTATTTACTACTCCCCCCAGTTTAGTTTCATCAGCAAACTTGCTGAGGGTGCAATCCACCCCATCCTCCAGATCATTAATGAATACGTTGAATAAAACCAGCCCCAGCACCGACCCCTGGGGCACTCCTCTTGTTACTGGCTGCCAACTAGCTATCGAGCTGTTGATCACTACCCATTGAGCCTGATGATCTAGCCCGCTTTCTATCCACCTTATAGTCCATTCATCCAACCCATACTTCTTGAACTTGCTGATAAGAATACTGTTGGAGACCATATCAAAAGCTTTGCTAAAGTCAAGATATATAACAACTGATGATCAGTTGTGAAGAAGAAGCTGAACAAATGCCCAGTTTTGCCAAAAAAAGGGAGGTTCGACCTCTATTGGGGTGCAGAGGGGGGTGAGCAGTGACACCAGCCCCACGCAGAAGGGAGAGCTTGGGAGGTAGGCGGGGCTCGATCCAGCCCCACTTGGTGTTCCGTTTTCCCTTTGGGAAAATATGGTCACCCTAAATTTACACATGGTCCCGGTACACAGCTCTTGTAATGTAAAGGGGCCTTAAAAAGGGTAAAGCTGTAACTGAGTTACATTGGGGGCAAGTTGATTAATCACACTGTGCCTCAGTTCCCTATATGTAAAATGGGGATAATCCTACCTGCCTCATAGGGCTGCAATGAGAGTAAATGTATTAATGTGTGGGAGGCACTCACATACTACTGTGAGAGGGCCCATGTAAGTACACACAAAGGATGAAATTCCATCCTCAATTCATTGTCCTCATTCATGCTGGGGCTCCTAAAAGCATGAATCATAGGGTTCATGCAATAATATGGGCTATAATGAACACACATTTTACTTCTGCATGTAGAATGACTCTAGAATACCACAGATAGGAGGTAAAAAACGAAGTTGGTAGATTTAGTCTATATTTACCTCCTACCTGTGGTTTCCATTTCATGCATCTGACAAAGTGGGCTGCACTCCACGAAAGCTTATGCCTGCAGAAATTTGTTAGTCTTTAAGGTGCTACAGGACTCTCATAGGTTTAAGAATGGTGTTTCAGACCTAACTCTGACATTTCCTAACTTTCACGGATTTACTTTAGAACTTTAATGTTGCCTGAATAGAGTTTCCTGTGCTTTACTATCAGAGGTACTGTGTAGCTATATACGCTTTAATAATGCAGATTGCATGAAATAGAAATATAGATGGTTAAAGCCTACAACATAAGATCAAAATGTATAGCTGGAGGAAATGAGAGGGAGTTATTGTTCAGACATCTTGATTGCAGGCTACAATGAATTCTTGTATACTTCAGTTTTACAGTGGTAGTTATGGTAAATAGATTCCTGATGGTACATCTTTTTAAGTCTTGCCTTCATCTTTTTAAAATGAAGTTTTTCACTTAACTACATATATTTTAAAAATCCATTTTCACTCGCTTTGTCATCTGTGACAATATTAACAAAACAAAGCTTGAGAGAAAATGAAAATCAGTTCAACTATTATAAATTAATAATTGAATGGGTGAGATTTTAATGGAAAGAGTTTGCAGTAATCAAGACATTCTACTGAACCACTATTCAAATAAAAATGTTTTACCATAACTTCATAACAGACTGAAGCTCTTTTTTAAAAACACATTCCATAAACAAAGATGGAACGCAGACGAGGTTCCCAGACAGGCAGTAATAAAGTCACTGTCACATCACTTCATCACACATTCTGCTTTTTTTTTGGTTTCAGATTTTGTTTTTTTTAGTCTCCCTTTACTTTACTCAACTCCTCCAAAGTAGAATACTCGCTATGAGAGAAATGTTCAAAGGCGCAAGTGGCAGTTAGGAGTACAGCTCCCCACTTGTTTCCAATGGGAGTTGGGCACCTAACTGACCCTGTGCCTTTGAAAAATCTGCCTGTATGGATAGACTAGGCCAACTAGAGCAGATGGAACTCAGCTGACTTCAGTGCAGTTCACTGGGGCCCACAGGCAGACACATGCTATGCACAATGCATACTATTGGAAAGGACACCAATTGGGAGACAGGGCCATCGGGGGGAGGGGAGGGATAATTTGCCCTGCACCTCCTGTTTGAGAGGGGCCCAAACTGAGTGGCATTGTGACCTGGCATGCAGGGTTGCAGCACTACTCAGGTGTGGTCTGTCGAGCCAAACCTGAGTGTTCCTTCAACCTTCATGGTGGGTTGCAATGCCCAGAGTGGGGAGCTGGGGTCTGTCCCATGGGAAAGGACCCTCCACTACTGTCCCACGATTGAACATGGTAAGTGCACATTTAAAGTTCCATTGGTATTTGAATTTTATAAGAATCCAATATAAAAATGTATAACACATTTTCCTGATGGTTGACATTAAATTACAAGTTGTATCATCATCATTGTTTTCATTTGTTATCTGCCTGTTTTGCCACGAAGCGTATGTGTAGACACTATGCTAAGTCAAATAAAAATTTCTGGGGGCACCCCTTGTTGTCACACCAGAATTGACTCTGGTTTAACAATTTCTGCCTGCAGAAGGAAAGAAACTGCAGCTATGGGGCCAAAGTCACTTTATTTAATCTCTCCATCTATTTTAGAGCTTCTCATAGCATGTTTCACTATATAAAATGAAACTCTGGCCTGCACAGTTAGATTAAACTTGCATAATGAGGTCTGTAGTAGACTTCACAATGTTTTGAAATCTAGACTGCAGAATGTGGAATAAAGGAATTGGTGTGATATTTACCGTAACGCATTAGTACTACTAACAACAATTCCCAACAATGAGCTAAGTACCTCATAAAAATGAGTAATAGATACTATCCTTGCCCTGATGTGCATCTCAGATAGCAACAAATGGTAGTCAAAAGTAGACCAGAAAGAAGAGTGGGGAAATGAAGCTGAGGATGACAAGTCCCCATGGTAACACAGTGAGAAATGTACAAAGCTTGATGATGCTGTAAAAACTCTTTTAAAAATGTATTATTTTTATTCTCCCTTCATCTCAGGCTCTCATCAGGATCTGTGTTAGATCTCTTTTCGGGTTCCTGGGGTTTCCCAGTTTGCCTCCCAGTCGGGGCAGTCTCTGGGGTTGTTCTTTTTCTTGCTGAGTTTTAGGCATGTCACTGCCTTGTCAAAGGGCTCAGGGAGGCTGACTGATGCAGAGTTGTCATTGCTCTGCTGTCTCAAGCTTCGCTGCCTCCCCTTCCTTCATGTGGTTCAGCTGTGGGTGTCTGCCTCCATGACTGGCAGCTCTTGCAGCTGTGTGGGCATGGCGGGCCTATTTGTTTGCAGGTAGAGAAGGCTCCCCTCCCCCTCCTGCTTAAGTCCAGACTGGGGCTTATAGCCCCCATTACATATCCTCTCCCACAAGACCAGGCCTCGGTCTTGGGTTGTGTAGGCTAAATCTCTGGACAGGAAGTCCGCGTTATCATGGATCTTCCAGCCCCGATGTTGTACCTGGATATCATATGAATTTAGGGGTAGGTACTATCATCAGATTCAACCAGTGTAAGGGTACATGGTTGGTAGCCAGAATAAACTCATTTCCCAGTAGATAATATTTTAGTTTTTCCATGGCCCATTTGGTGGACAAACATTCCTTTTCTATTAATGAGTATGCCTTCTCTCAAGGGAAGAGCTTCCTGATGATGTAGACTATCAGATGTTCTTCTCCATCGACTTCCTGTGAGAGGACTATCCCCAGCCCAACTTTCAATGCATTTGTTTGCAATATGAACTCTTTTTCAAAGTTTGGGCTGTACAGTACCGGGTGTTCACAGAGTATGGTTTTGAGTTTTTGGAAGGCTTCATTAAAGTTGGGCATCAATTGTACCCATTGGGGGATGGTGTCCTTGGATAGGTTGGTCAATGGGGCTGCTATCGTAGTGAAATGTGGTATAAATTGGCAGTAGTAGCCTACCAAACCTAGGAAGGCTTGTGCCTGGTTTTTCGTCGTAGGAGTCTTGTATGCTTGCAGGACACGGACCTTGTCTATTTGTGGATAGACTTGGCCTCCCCCTACTCTATGCCCTAAGTAATGGGCTTCATCTTTCCCGATCGTGCACTTTGTGGGGTTTGCTGTTAGCCTGGGTTTCTGTAGTGAACAGAGGACGGTGGCCAGGTGGGAGTCCCAATCCCTGCTATAGATGATGTCATCTAAGTATGCCACCACTTACTGACGATATGCTTGAAGCACCCAGTCCATCAAATGCTGGAATGTAGCAGATGTCCCATGTAAATCCAAAGGGCATGGTCTTGAACTGGAACAAGCCATGTTTTCTCCCATGAGTCTAGCACTTGTGGCAGAAGCACCGACGGCAAACCTCTTCATCTAGGTCTAGCCTGACTATGATGGCGGCTTTTCGCAGTCCTGGGCAGCTGTGTCGTCTAGCCCTTGGTAGGCGGCCTCTGCTTCCACGGTGAGGAGCAGAGCGAGGCGGATCACCCAATGACTCACGGGCCCGTTTGAAGTGGAGGCCACCCTTCTGAAGGTGTTAAAAAATGCTTAAGGGACATCTCCTATCATCATCTTGAGGAGTGTGGGGGTGGGGAGGTGATCTCCTGCACTGCAGTAGGGCTGGTTCCAGAGGATGCAAGCCCCTGTGCGGTGGCGGTGGGCATCATCTCCGCCACCCGTTGCAGCAGCTGTTGTTGGTGGATCGCCATCTGCTCCAACAGCTGTTGCCTCTAGCGTTGTTGGGCTTGTGATTCCGTGAGCTATTTCAAGAGTTGGTTTACCCTAATAATCAAAAAATACCCCACTTCTGGTATAACGTGTCACAGGCTCTCGTCAGGGTCTGCGTTGGGTCCCTTGCTGGTTTCCTTGCATTTCCCAGTTTGCATCCCCCAGTCGGGGCAGTTTCGGAGGTTGTTTTCTTGCCGAGTTTGTAGGCGAATCGCTGCCTTCTCAAAGGCCTCGGGGAGGCTGCCCGATGCGGAGTTGTCACTACTGTGCTGTCTCAAGCTTCTCTGGCTCCTGCTCCTTCATGAGGTTCAGCTGTGGGGGTCTGCCTCCCCGATTGGCAGCTCTTGCAGCTGTGCGTGGGCATGGTGGGTCTATTTTTTTTGCAGGTAGGGAAGGCTTACCTCCTTCTCCTGCCTAAATCCTGAATGGGGCTTATATTACACCCGTTTCTCATTGGTGAGATGAGGAATTTCCATGCAGTGAAATAATCTTAGTTCATATGCTGAACAAAGCCACCTTCAGTAAATCAGATAAAGCGAATGAATGGCAGAGCTGGAATTCACTAGCTGAAACAAGATAGCTAACTAATTAGAGATGATTTGCCACCTTGGTATAGCTTAAAATCTATAGTCTTAAGGCCTAAGCCTGTGAAAAATCCATCTGTAAGAGAGAAGAGTCATGGAGCTGCATAATCTCAGATTTAAAAGCTTTATTATAGATTTAACAGATTTACTCACTATTAAAATTAAAGCAAAAATTGCAGCAAAAATCATGTGTTTGTATTTGAAATGAGTCATTCGACATACAGAGTCCTCAAATCAATTGGGCTTTGTTAAGAACAGAATTGCCAAGAAAGTTCTGGGAAAGTTCTGCAATACAATGTATATTGGGGCCTCAGAATCTCTCTCTCCAACATCCGTATATGAGAGATAATGCTGTGGGGCAAGTCTTTGAAATGTCTGGCTGAGCTTTCTTCCCCACCCCCCATATCTAAATAAGACTTCAGACTCACTGTGCAACTTCTGATCTTAACTTGAATTGTTCCCCTGACAAGATCCAGGCATAGCGGGATCCCTATGCAGGTCTCACTGCCTTGTGGCACTGTCCCATCCCCATGGAGATCACTCTACAGGTTGGGGGTTTGCACTGGGAGAGGAGACTGAGGAAGCTGAGGGAGTGCAGGGCATAAACATTGTTCCCTTCCACTCTGGCCCTGCAGAGAATGCCTGGAAAGGGTTATACTATCCGGGGCCACAGCTGAACTGGACAAATACTGGTGTCCTAGAGGCAGAATACTGTGTATCGCTATACCAACTCTATCTACAACAATCACACATACTATTTATATAGTATATCTATATAATAATTATATGCTATGATATTATAGTATGTGTACACTCTAAATACTATATCTATATAAATGTACACTATAGTATATCATGTGCACTATAAACACTATATTACTGGGTTGATATGGCATGTAACAAGGCTTCTCCGTTTTTTCTCTAGTGTGGACCACATCTTAACAGTGTCTCATGGATCACCACCCTATCCATTTTTGATCATATAACATTACTGTGGCAGCTACAGCAGTTGCTTACATTAGGGAAGTATTTAATATGTATTTTAGCTGTCTTTAAATGCAAATAACAGCTGAAAAGAAGGACAGGAACCAGCAGCATGTGACCAGCCAGCATGCTGCAGACCATGGGCCACAGTCTGACAGCCACTGGCATATATTATATCCCTACTATGTGAAGAATCTGATACATTGGGTCCCCTGAAACTCTTTCCAGTTCTGCCTTTGTAATTAAACAATACTTTAGTATTCATGGCATTACCTAAGCTTCTCTTTATTTAGTATAGAGAACAACTACCATTGGAATACTGCAAATACTGAGGTAATTTTTACAGTAATCTCAGGTAACTGAAAAGCTTTGAAGGGTGATCACTCTGGACTATATATCTTACATCTTATGAATGAGTTAATAACCAAAGAAGTACAAATTGTTTTATCTGGTTTTCTTCAGAAAAGAAGTTTGGTGTCCATTGGGATTTAATACAGTGTGGACGTTGCAGTAGTAGAAACATAGAAATTAGATTTGGAATTGAACACTGACAAAACCTTCAATACTATTAGCTCATCTAATCTATAATTCTTACTAAAACAGGATTGCTTTCTACAATATATTCCTAAGAGTTTTGTCCAATCTACTTTTAAATGACTCATGTGATGGACTTCTGTCATTTCCCTTAAGAGAAATTTCCAGTCTAATAAATATGTTAGAATATTTTTTGTGGTATTCAGACTAAGTTTGCCTCCAGGTTTTTAAAAGCATATATTATCATCAAAACAGAAGATGGTAACTATTATGTGTACATATACAGTAATATTTTTAAATATTTTTTGTCCATAAAAAGTTCACTTTTTTAAGTAGGCTCTAGTTTGGTAGAGCTGATAACTTTTTCAGTCAATTTGTACTCAGTTTTAACTCTGACACACATCACAATATGATCCAAATTTCACAAATAATCTAATAGACAATACACACCAGGCCCAGAGAGAATCATTTTATAGGACTGACATACTGAAAAGGAGAGGGTATTAGAGGTGAAATGAGGAACAAATGAGAAGCCCCAACCCAGTGAAATATATCTGATCAACAGTTCAAGATATCTTTATCTTCTAGCTCCTTCTAGTCTCCTCTCCCCACCAAGGTCAGCCACTTTGAAGAGCAATTTATAAACTCACAGTTCATATTGTGGTTGCAGTTACAGAAATGACATGAAATTAAATCAGTCTTGAGTGCAGTAGGATACAAAAGTTACCTTCCTAGTTTAGTGAGCCCTTCACGACTCCCAATAAATCTTCTAAAGATAGGCAACCAAGAGTGGAATGCTATCTTTCTTTCCTTACAAAAAGACCTTGCAATGGAAACAGAGGGGTTTTATTTGAAGTCATATTTTATATCACAGGAAAAGACATGCACGGAAGCAACTGACTTAAGTGGGTCCCCCTTCTTGTTCGAAGCATTTTATGAAAAGTTTTAAAGGGGACTTTTCCCTTAATCCCCAGCATTCCTAATTGCTGCAGCCACATCCAGTTAAAGAGTTGCTGAAAAAAACACGGGCTGATGTCAACAAAGGCTTCTTTTAAAAAAAGATAAAGGTAAAGCTCTTTAAAACAAGTGAGTCAGCAGGAATGTAGGGTACTTAATCTAACTAGAGCCTCTCCTGCAAATTGTAAAACTCAAGCAAACAGAAATTCACAACTGGCCTGGAACTGATATTGATTACGGATGTGTAGGCAGCATATGCATGTAGAATTATGAAATACACTAGTCCAGATTCATCTCTGATAGAACATCCTTAACTTCAGTAGAATTAGATCTAGGCTGAATCAGGCCTAATCAGATCACTGTTTGCATTTATACTTCATAATACAGAACAAAATGGATTTCTCTCAGATGACCACATGTTGGGCTAGATTCACTGAGGGTCTGTAGGCTTTTGTTGGTCCACAGCCTTGCACATGTCTCCCTGCAGTATTAAGTATGCTTGGCTCGGGAATGAGGTGGCCCAAGATGCTCACAACCTCCCTTCTACTGCAGGGGGGTGGGGCGGCTTGCAGCCAACCACCATATCTTCAAAAGTGGGTGGTCAGGGGGATGCACCAATTCATCACATCCCCATTGATGCCTGCAACAGCAAGGCTCTTCTGGAGTTCTCACCCGATGTTAAGATGCTCCTCCACTGCTACATCCTCCAGAAGGAGGGTGGCAGTTGAAACACCAGCTCCCTTTCCTTGGGGTCAATCTCCCCTGGCACAGAAGCCCTTCCTGGCAGACCAGCAAAGGTTAACCTAGTCGGCTGTTTAATAAAGTGTTATCCTAATTTCTTTGGAACTAGACCAAGAAGAGTTTCACCAGCCTAAATGGTTTATATTTGATATGGACTTAAGCCCAACCTTGGACCCTAACACTTCTCAAACCTGCATCCAGATGCAGACCCAAACTCCATGGCTTAGCCTCACCTCTATTTTATATACAGAATCTTCCCAATCTCTCTCTCTATAAATGTGCTCTGAAAATAGCTCCCATGTGAGAGACCTGTAAAGGCTTCATTTTGTGTTATTGGAAAACTTTGTAGGGCAGTTGAAGAGAGTGAAAACGATTTGCTTAGGATGAATGTAACCATCAGTGCATTACTTCACATAATCTAAACAGAGTTTCAGGCACACTTCATCTATCATGCCTTGAAAGAGAGAGGTTGAGTTAATGCTCTCTGACAAATATTATGTTTCTCAGGCAGCCCTGGTGCTGTCTTCCACATTTCCTGACGTACTTTGATTAGCTATATAAACAGCAGGAGTAAAACAGAGTTTGAGTTTTGCTGTTAAAAATACAAGATAAGGATTCCATAAAGATTCATCAACACTCTGGTGCTTTCTGAGTGAGATGCGGAGCACTCAGAAGAGCTCAGATTCTTTCTTAGCACTGTAAGAAGAGTCAGTTGGCTAATAACTATGATTTATAACAGGGTTTTAATAGATCTCTGGGCTCTCTTACTAAGCAGGAAGGGGCAAGAGGTAGGGTGTCACACCTCAGGATGATTGCCTCCTCTGAGGGAGGCAGGAAGGAAGGAAGGAAAGGGGAGATAATAGGGTGAAGTGGGAGAGTAATTTTGCATGGTGAGATAGCTAATGTCTGACGTTGTTAAGGGTGCTGGCAGACTTGCAGCTGCTAATAAGCGTCATCCAGAGCCCTGCTGCTGAAGACAGAGAAGCTAGAGAAGCACATGAAAGGGAGGGAAGTTGATGAAGTCCAAGGATTCACAGATAATGGCACTTTTCCCTAAATTTAAAATTAATGTTTAGGGCATGACGTAAAGCTGAGAAATGGCAAGAAAATTCCATCTCAAATCCACTGTCTTCTTTACGAAAACGATTCTTGAAGAATGAACAATTTGGCATGTTTTATTTATTGCAGTGAATGTACAATGGGTTAGTCAACCTTAGAGCATAGTTGTGCACAGTTTATTAATTATTATTTATTTTTAAATGGCCCCAGTTGATGGTCTGCGAGCATGTACAAAAATTAGCCAAAAGAAAAAATGGAACATTATCCTAAACATGAAATCCTCTCTCACACATCAAATTATCTAGTGCAATGCACTCAGTCCACTTTCCCAGGAAGCTTTATAGCATGGCCTGAAGGTCAGCAAATGATGTCCAGATACAAAAAAGTAAGATTGTAAGCCCTTTGGGTTGAGAACTATCTAAAATGGAAGTCAATAAGAACAGAAACATTTTTCCTATCTCTGATTTCTATGCCAAAATTTGCTCTCACAAGGAGCATTTACTAACAGCTAATGGACAGAAATACAGAGCATTGATCTGGATTCTGGTCCCACCAATGTCCCTGACTTGTGTGACCTTGGGCAAATTATATGTAATCCACACCTACTCGACATGTCACTCTGTCCCCTCCTAGTGGTGAGGAGATTGATGAACCTACTATGGCCCCACTAACAGAGCTGGTTCTGTCATTTCAGGCAGTGGAGCCTCGTGCTTTAAATCCAGAAGTTCTGGGTTTGATCCCCTCTGCCTACTACCTGTCCAAGGGCTTCATGGTACACATGCAATGAGAGCTGGGTGGGAAATGGTTTTCCCCTCCTTCAAAAATTTTTGAGATTTCAAAAGAATTTCCTGTCCTGTTGTGGGACAAAAAGTAAACATCTCAAAAATCTTCACAAACTGAAAATGCAAATAAATACAATAAAATATTCAGACCAGGTCAATTAAAACATTATTTTTATAAGTGTGAGACATTTCAGTTTGATTTTACTCTGCTTCCTTATCTGTAAAATGAGATTGAAGTCAGATACCTCAAAATGGAGCTGTGAGGTTTTCAATAGTTCATTAGTGTTTGGAATGCACTTTTTAAGATGCTTGGATGAAAGGTGCTGAGAGAGTGGAAAGTATCATCTTTTTTCCAGGAATTTAAAAAAAAGTCTTTGTACTGCTCTTCATGTTTCTATCTAAAAATTTCTGAAAGCTGCTAAGCTGACTTACTATAATGCAAAGTGGCCATGTAATATACTCTAACCAAGAGTTTAGATCCTTCACTGAAAAGAGAGATGTTAATTTTATAAGGTGTCTAAATTGAAGTCTCCTTTGGGAGTGGGGAGAAGAACATTCCACAGTCATTTGTGTTGGCATATTGTTTGTTATCTGCTGTCCTAGGGTACTTCCTTAGCTACCCAGAGTGCTGCACTGCCTAGCCAGTTTGTGTGGTCTTTTATTCAGAACATACACACAGGCCATTTTTCTCTAAGTGTATCTTAATCATTAGATTCCATGCACTGCAGAACATAGCACAGACATGTATCAGGAGCAGCCTTCCACCCAGCACTCCTTCCCACATCCAGCTGAATTCATTCTCTGAACTCTCCCTCCCCCCTGCCTTAATGCCTCTTCCTGCCAATTTTATGTCTTCCTATTGAGCTAATTACCTCATTAGCCCAATCATTGCCCCAAAGTGTCAACAGTCCCCATCGCAAACTAATTGATTCCAATTAAGCCTGTAATCTTCCCTGTTGCAGCTACTAATCTGTCACCTGTGCCTGTTTGTATTCTGTTTAGTGGAGTTGTAAATGGTGCATGTTACATATTTTGAAAAAAAGGTTTTCAGAGCAGTACTTTTGAAAATCCTTTCTCCTAAGGACCTAAAGCAGCAGCTAAGGAATTTTTTTTTCTGTATTTGCTTTTCCTTAGTTTGGATGGGTCTTGAGCTACTCTCAAGCAACAATATTTCAGGTAGCCTTAGGTACCTTCCTTTACTAAAGTAAAGACTTGAGGTTGTATGAATATCCCCTACATTTTGTGCATTACACTTCCTCATCTAATAAACACATTTCCTAGATAAGAAAATTGCAAATTAAATCCATAAAGCACTATGCACTAAGGGCCAGAGTCTAAAAATCAGTGATGCTTCTTGAGAGCTAAGGTGGTACTTAGTCTGAGTAAAGGCATCATAATGCAGCCCTAGTGAGACAGTGGTTAATGTACCTATTCCAGTGCATCTTGTGATTCATAAAGCAATAACATAGGCATAATCAGCTAGCTAGTTACTTAACCTTACTACTCTGATTCTCTAGCTTCCCTTCAGACCTTCTCTACTAACACAGGGAAGGAAGGAAAGTTGCTGCCTTTGAATATATATATAGAGCCCAACCCCCCCTTCTCTCTCAGGTGTCTATATTTTATATAGGGCTCATGTCCTTTCTAACAAGCATCAGCTAGCCCTCAGCACTTGCCAGATTGATCAGTTAATAAGGAGATTGATGTATCTTTCCTAGCTTGTTGATAGAAGCTTGAGCCCTTTGTTTGCACCAAGACACTTAAGGGTGTGAGAAAAGGACATTGCTCTTGAGCCAAACCAAATACATAGCCATGTGAGAGTTGATCCATTCTTCACAGAGGCATGCCCTCTGGGGGGTTGTTAATCTGAGATATTAGGAGGGTGTAGATGTTCTATGATTCAATGTGACTGTAAATATTGATTTTGTCCTTTTAATGTTTGATGCTAGGGATGGACAAACATGTTTGGTCTGATTTAAAGCTCACTCAGGCCATCTGAGTTCACAGCTGGGCTTACAGACGTGCGTTTTCAGCTTGGTGCTCTGTCTTGGCTTGGCAGAATGCTGGTTTGCTCCTGCTTGAAACTTAGTTCCTGGTTCAAAATCTAAGTTACCTCCTGGGTTCAAATGATGCTCCATCTTTCCTCCTGGGTTTGAAATGAGATGAGAGCTGCTGTCTCATGAGATTTTAAGGCCATAAAAGCTGGAGTCATGGGTGCCTGATTCTGAACAAACTCCCAACAGGAGCTGCTTATTCAGGAGTAGCTTTGCTGGAGTCAGGAGAGTTTCAGGAAAGCTATTTTTCCCCCTTCTGCTTTTGAACAGTTCTCTTTGCTCATCCTCACAAAGGGCCTGACTCAGCTCTCATTGGCAGAATTCACTCCTCTCCTGTAGCCACTTTGTGTTCTGTGATGGGTAGGGGCAGGTCAGGGGTAGGCCAGAGGAGGGAATTGGTAGGTGGGGGGGAGGAGAAGTCATAGTCAGGATGGATCTTCACCCTAGCAGTCCCTGAACTAGTCCATAAGGCCCAGTGTAGCAGGGGGCACAAATTAGGGCATTTCTCAGGATTGCTTCATCTTGCACCTGGGGCCACACCCCAAATAGGTTCTGAATAGGAAGGCACAAGCTGCTTCCCTCCATCCCTGCACCATCCCATTTACCCCTCCTCTAGCCCAGTCCTGACATGTCACTGCCTGCCCCAGAATCCCCCCTCATACTGCTTTCTCCAGTCATACCAGGGAACTGATCCAAAGGCCACTGAAGTCAATGGGAGTCTTTCCATTGACCACAGCAAGTTGTGGATCTGGTCCTTGTGTTACTGTACTCTGTTGCAGGAACTGGTAGCTGCAATGTAATTTAAAAATTAGCTTAATTAATAATGACCTGTGAGTGAGAGCCCAATAGTAGATAGCTGCGTTGCCAGCACTTACACTGTCCTTCCGTTCCCAGTGCTGCTGGACTATTGCAAATAGCTATAAAATGCCAACATGGGAAATTACAGCAAGGGCATCCACAAATGTCTGTGTCTCCGAAAGCCTTTGGAAAGGGGCATCTGGCTTCAGTTTGTGAAAGACCACACACACATTCCAGTAGCAGTGCCACCTGCTGTACATTTCTTGCCAGCTACTGCACTGCTCTGTTATGCTCAGTGGATGCCCATAAAAACATTCCCATTTTGAGAACTAGATAGCAGTACTGCAGTAGTCCCGGTGTTTTGCTATACACTTACATCTAGGGCACACGGCAGACACAGACTATGGTTTTTAGTTAACAAAAGCAAAACCAGTTTGTCAAGGTGACCGCTCCAGGAAGCTAAATATTTGCTCACTTAATAAGGACACACCCTTGGGTCAACACTGTTTAGGGGGATTGTTTTTCTGTGACCCTCTTTAAGACAAACAACATGTGTTATGGCACTTGTTGTTTTGTCCTCCCAGTTATTGCTCGGCTGAATCAGCCTCCCCCGAGGCGAGTCACACAACTCCGAGGACTGCACCCAAGAACTAGTTGTGCTCCCCAGCTGCACACTTCCTGGCAGTGATTGCTGTGCTGTGTTGCAGAGTTAGTGCTACTGTAACAAAGATGCTTGATGAGCAAGAGCATCATTTGTCCCCCTGCTGATTTTGCGGGTGTGACACCAAAGGCTTCATCCAGATCAGTAAGGGGTTCTGTCACCACCTGCCCAGTAACCTGGGGTCCTTCTCTGCTCTGCAGCTTTGGCTCAGAGCCCTGATACCAGCAGCCTGCTCACAGCACAATGGCCTCATCCTGGCTTCCACCAGTCTGTTTACTCCTTGAAACCAACAGCTCTTCCAGTCCCTAGTCTCCCCTGCAGTGTCCTGTTCCTCTTCTTGGACCCTCATAGAAGTTATTAAGTTCACTGCCTCCAAAGAGACAGAGCACACACCTGCCGGTGAGCCACACCTGACCCACCTTTCAGTTTTTTACACAGCACTGAGATAATTGGTTTTATTAAACAATTAAGTTTATTAACAAAGACCAGAGATTTAAGTGGTAACAAACAAGAATAGAAGACACAGGTATGGTTACAAGTAAAACAAAACAATGTGTGCTTTCCAGTGGCTAAAACTCATTACATTCTTTATCTATGCAGGTTTCTCGCTTACATAACATCTCCTGCAACTCTTGCATTTCAGGGTAAGAAGTTCCCGCTTTCAAAGGGTACTGTACACTATCATCCCTTCAGTGATGGATGCCAAAATGGCTTTCTGCCTTTACTTATGTTTCCACAAATCTAGTGTCTCTGTTTCAAGAGCCAGGAAGTCTTCCTGGGGCTGCAGGATCCATCCCCATGGGGATCATGAAGCAGTCTCCTCACCCTCTCCCCACTCATTGAGCATGATGGCTTTGTTTATCTTTTATGTAAATCTAGTTCTCATTGTCCTCTGAGGACTTCCTGCCTCAATTTACATTGGAGCTACAGGAAAACGGATGAAACAACCTTCCTTTGTCTAGGACTGGCTGGGCTTATGCGCTGCTTGCAAAACACCTTTTAACAACATATTTCCATCACACATCTATAATTATTTATACTCTCCAAGGCCAGCATGTTACCAGTTTGCATACAATACTTCCATGACACCTTTTAGATACAAATGATGAAAACCGTGTTGGGGCAATGAGTGTGTCAGGCCTGATGTGATTTATGGTATGGTGTGCCCTCTGCCAGTTGGCACTGAGGGACTCCCAGAGTGTCAGGGGGTATTGTCTCTAGACAATGTCTTTGTCTTCTATGGTGCTCTGGCCCAGCACGGAACATATCAATGGTGAGAAAAACTCAGCATCTCCTTCAATTGTCCCCAAAGAAAGGTGAAACCTGCTAAGAAAGTGCCACCGACGTTGGCTGTGGCAGGAAAATAATATTCATAGTGGCAGTGGCAATACTGCCATATCCAGGAGAAAGGTTTATTGGGAAAACAAAATCCAGTAATCTTATTTATAGAAAACAGGAAACCATTACTGTGATGGTGAAGAAGCCCTGGGCACCAGCTGATACTGTCGAGAACACCCTAGCAATGTGAGACACTGTATCCTTTCATACTTTGGTAGAAAAAATGGTTTGCTACTATTCTAGGTGGAAATTTGGGTATTGAGGAGTCATGTAACATAGGACAGGGTTTTGCTGATGATTTGAGCAGGATGAGTTCAGCAACCGTGATACTGAATACATTTCTGAATCTAAAAATTGGTTTCATATGGCAAAGGGTCACATAAGTCTCACAAGAAGAATGTCTTAGGATGGAAACATGGCATCTGAAACAAGGTACCAGCAAAGAGCTTAGAAGAATTAGCATCTAGCAAACTAATTGGACTGTCAAAGGAACAGTCTGGAAACACACACATTACTCTAGGGTGAAATCTTGGTCCCATAGAAGTCTGAATAAGTTTTACCACTAACTTCATTTGGGCCAGAATTCCACCCCAGGATTGATCCAGTTTGTGCTATTGCTACTAAGCTGTTCACCTTGTTTACAGCTTTCTGGTAGGATGGCTCTGTCGGAGAGGATGGATAGGCACTAGCTTAGGACTTCAGAGACATGGAATTCCCTGGTCCACCACAGATTTCCTGTGTGATGCTGGGCAAGTCAGTTAGCCTCCCTGTCCCTCAGTTCCTCAGATATAAAATGAGGATACTACCACCGCCCTACCTCTCAGGGGTGATGTGAGGATAAACACATTAAAAATTGTGTGGTGCTCAGATACCACAGTGATGGGGGCCAGAAAAGCACCTCAGGGCATGTCTGCACTTCAAGCTGGGTGTATGATTCCCAGCTCAAGGAGACCTATCTATGCTAGTTCTCACTGAGATAATGCTCTAAAAATGGGGGGTAGCTGTGGCAACACAAGTGGTGTTCAGCCACCCTGAATATGTACCTGTCCGAGACCGTGGGCACATACTTGGGACAGACAGCTCTATTTCCAGTGTCATATCTCAACAAGTGCTGGTGTGAGTCTGTCTCCTCCAGCTGGGAATCACACCCCCAGCTCGAAGCATAGACATACCCTAAGATAGGTAGATTCTGATGAAGCCTCATTCAAATAAATGCTACATTTGGGCATGGGAGGTATCTACGAGCTGGACCATTTATGTTTACTGAATGTAAGATTACAAAATGCTACTTTACTTTTAATTGAGGCTCACCAAAGTATTTTGCCTCCCATGATCTTAGCTAGTCAGATACATTAGAAAATAAAAACAAAGAGCCAAGGGTTAATAAATACTTAAATGATGTTTATTTTTATTTTCTCTCATATATCTCCTTTGCTGGTCAGATTAATATATTTATTTATGACTACGCAGGAAATATAGGAGGGAAGATTTTCCCATGGTTACAGATGTATTGCAACTCAGTGTAGTAATCCAAGATTCAGCCCATTACCAATCAGTCTGGCTTTACCTAAAGGCCATTGTGCTGTCGGTGGTGTAAAATAGATTTGTAGACAGAGAATTAAAAAGCAATCCTTTAAAACAGAAAATACTCAGTGCCAGGGTTAGAATTTCATTGTTTATATTTGGAGTCATTAATACATTGTTTATGAGTTGCTTAGGACTAATTTGTGTATTGTTGAATTTATTCAGATAACTGGAGGATGCTTTTACGACCCTGCTGGAGAACAAACAGAGCTAAATGGTGACTCATAGCCTTGTTCTGGACTGTTGACTCCATTTTTAACTCTCTCAGCACCTCCCTCCTTTTATCATTCTTCAATGAGCATTATGAGAAGTTTGCCCTTTGTTTCTTTCTGAAGAACACAGAGACATATAGCTCCACTGCAACCCCAAGCCCAGCTACCGCCATTTTTCTCTGATCTGTCTGCATTTCATCCCCTCTTCCATTCTATCCACTCTCTCATTCTCTATGGTCCCAGTTCAGCTTAGAATTAAACACATGCTTAAGTGCTTTCCTGAATTGGGCCTATCTGGTCAAAAAACCTGCTTACCAGATCACACATTTTCATCCTCAGTTGTCATCTCTTGCCTCCATCTCCTTTATCCTTATATCACATTCTTCATTCCAAATAGACCTTTCCTGGTCCTTGCTGTCACCCTTATCTTTGGAAAAAATCCCTTCTTTGATCCTTCTTCACTGTTTAACTATCAACATGGCCATTTTCCCTTTGTATAACAAAATTCCGAAGAAGGTGCTTTCTCTCGCCTCTCTGACCACTATCACTAGGTTGTAGCAGCACAGATTCCTGGACTACTTTCACTCTGGCTTTCAGTCCTTCTCCAATACCAACCTTGCTTCTCTCTCCTTGGTTAATCACCTGTGCTTCTGATCATGATTCTTTTGACTCCTTTCATCTGACATCATTTCTGTGTGACTTATATTCCTCCTCAGAAATGTTTATTCAATAACTACAGAGTAACAGAGAAACTTTAAAAACAAGATACAGTTCATTTGTCTCTGATGAAAGAATGAAGATAACAGTGCAATGTACTATTGGCTACTTGACCATATTAATAAAGAACCCCATAAAATAACCAGGCTGTTTGCAGATGTTCAGAAGGAACTCGGCTATGTTAACCATGGAACATATTGTAATGAAAGTGAAAAAAGTTCATTAATCAAGATTTTTGTATGTGAAATTACAGACCCAATTTAAACAGAATTCCTTAGTTTTCCCTCTGAGTTTGTAATCAACTTGTTCAAAGGAAAGAAGTCTATGTTTTGCTGAGCCATCAGCTAGTCTTCTATAGAGGAAGAATATTCAGCTGTCCACACACACCAAGGCTAAGGGTTAAAATGTTTGTACTATGTTCACCGTAATGAAACAAGTGAAAAATTAGAACTGAAAACCTGGCATCAGGGGTGAAATCCTAGCTCTATTGAAGTAAATGGGAGTGTTGCAATTAACTTTAAAGGGACCTGGATTTCTCATATTCATTCTAGACAAGTATAGAGATGCTGGCCCAAAACAAAATCAAGCAAGCAAGCTCAGCGCTTGTGTGATAAGATGCCTTCATGAACCTCACACCTTTAATGACAAAATGAGAGTTGTGAAGAATAAAAAATGAGCCCATGTGAGGATTAGCAACAATGTTTTTGACTAAGACTAAAGTTTTCTCTGGTGAATCAGCCCATTCTACTGCCAGATAATCAGCCCATTGTTTCTTCATCTTATTTTTCCTTGCCAGATCCATTTTACACAGTGCTTTATAGAAATATGGAATAGCTTTCCCATTAAACTATTTTTTAGAAGAGGAAGCTTCCAAGTAAGTACTTTGGTCAGTTCTTTGTGTAATATTCTGGTGTGTGTTACACATCTAAATTGGTAGTGAAATAGGTCAGAAGGAGGTGACTTGAAGAGGCACTGAGCTTTCTCAAAAATAATAAGTTCTTGTCCTTTTATATGTCCCTGTCTCCTCCCTGTGCCTATCACTCTTCCATCTCTGAAATATTACTCTCCTGTGATCATCTGGATCTGTGGATGAAACCGGGTTACGATAGCAAATACAGAGATTTCAGCTGATTAGATCCCATTGCTTCCAAGGTATTACTAATACATCTAAACATATAGCTGCAGATATATATATATAGCTGGAGGATTTTCACCTTCCTCGGCAGGGTGGGGTGTAGGTCACTTGTTGGTTTAAACTAGTGTAAATGGCAGATTCTCTGTAACTTGAAGGCTTTAAACCATGATTTGAGGACGTCAGTAACACAGCCAGAGGTTATGGGTCTGTCACAGGAGTGGGTGGGTGAAGTTCTGTGGCCTGCGACATGCAAGAGGGCAGACTAGATGATCGTGATGGTCCCTTCTGGCCTTAAAGTCTATGAGTTTATGATATTTTGCTTCTAGGATAGGGTTAGGGAGGTTTTATTAATTATGTTCCACCAGCATGTCAAGATCTGGGGGTATAAGAGCCCCTCGTCGTCCCTTCTCTGTCTCCAACAGCGTGAAGGGGCTCCAGATTCACCCTTCCCCTTCAGGCAATCACTTCCAGGAGAAATGGGGAAGTCAGAGACCTGCAGGGGAGTGTGGGAAGGAAAGGAGGTGGGTCAGACCCGTTCGATGGAGAATGTAGGGGGGGATTCAAATCTCCCCAGATCCATACTCCCCATTTTTGTCTCCACCGTGCTGATACCAGGATGGGGATCTGGAACAGGCGTATTCCCTGGATGGCACAGACACGCAGTGCTGAGAGGAGGAGAGGAGTTGCAAACAGGCTTGCTCGGTTCATGGCACGTAGGTAGAATGCAAAGCCCAGGGTGAGAAGCCAGAAATGGGCATGTTTGCTGCATGGCACAGTGTGCAGCATTGAGATCTCAATTGGGACCTGAGAACAGGCATGCTCAGAGCATGTGCCAAGCGCAGAGTGCTGATGTTGGGATAAGAAGCTGAGCTCAGGCATACTTGGCGTCTAGCACGGACCCACGAGCACTGACACCACGAGAGGGGGATGTGATACCCACTAAAATGAATGGAGCAGTTCACTCTTCTCAGAACTATTGTTTCAGGCTTCATTCAGCTGAGAACATCTCACTGAGCTGAATGGGCCACTTCATGCCTCTCTGAGCCTCCAGTGCTCTACATGGATGTGTTGTGCCCCTTTTGCATATTTTAGGCCCAGATTTGGGGCAGGGACTCTGCATCTCCAGTCTTCTGCACTCCTCAAAGCCCCGCCACCTTCCCTCTTCCCCAAGATTACCAGGAGGATGGAGTGGCAAAGAGGAGAGAGGAGCTGGGTGTGTGTGTGAGGAATGGAGGGTTGCAGAACTGTGCAGTGGGGGATAATCTCTTTCCCGCAGACACCCCACACCCAAGTCTCCCCAAGCCTGTCTCCCTCTTCAAAAAATATCCCCACTGCCTCCATACTAACCCCTGCACCTCCTGCATCCTCTCCTCAGCTCTTCAGCCTCTGGGTCCTGTGCCGGTCCATGGGGAAGAGGGTTGAGGAAGGAGAACCAGGCTGAACAGGACAGAAAGATGAGAGATGAGGAGATCAAGGGTCAGTGAAAGGACTAACATGCAGCCAGGGAAATCATTGCCTAGGAGTCAGAGGCAGTGGATGGGGAGAGCTGGGCTGTGGTAGATAGGGATGCTGAGATTTATTTAAAAAAAAAAACCAAAGAAATTACATGCCCCAAACTTCATTAACACATAATTACAGTTTTCCAGCAGTACCTCATGCCCTCTCAGAACATTGACTTAACTACACTCAAACCTCTGAAAAGCAGGAGATGAAAAGTCAAGGTAACACAGACTTAAACGTTTCAATACCAGGAAGTAAAGAACCAAAATACACATAACCCCTGCAATGTACCCTTAAATCTGCCCTCTTTGGAAGATGCCCCAACACACTAATAACATACAAACTAGCACTCCACCCTCACAGCTGCCAGCAAACACTCTGGGAAGAGAGCTCCTGAGCATTGTGGGATACAATCCAACATCTCTTTGTTAAGGCAAAACTTGGGAGTAGCAAACAGGGGCTGTTTACACTGGCTATGCTCAAACACTGATCCCACTCCACACAATCCACCCAGACTAGCTAAATGTTACTGCCCTGAAACCTGGGAGCTCTGCAGTGCCAGCTGGCAGAGGCCCCCCCCATACTGTAAGACTTATCAGGCCTGACACACTCATAACCCCCAACACACTGTCATCATAATAGGAATCTAGAAGGTGTCATGTGAGGTATTATAGGTGACACATTGGTCCAAAAATCATTGTGTGATGTATGCGTGAGTTGAGTACAAAGAGTTAAAGACATATGCTGGAAATATGTTCTTAAAATGGGTTTGAGAAGAACTACATACACCCAGCCTGCTCTAGACAAAGGAATGTGCATTTACCAGGTTTGCTACGACCTGCTTCAGGAGGTCCTGAGGGGCCTTGCGGAAGCGGGTTACTGGGTTCTGCAATGACCTCATCTTGGGATGATGAGGAGGTTTGTGTCGGAGGAGGGGCTCCTTCCTCCACTTCCGTCATCTCCATCGGTGCCACCTCCTGGGTGTCAGTACTGGGGCCGGTACTGGAGTTGGTATCCGGTGCCAAGTAAGGCAAGGCAGTAACCTGCCTCTCGGAAGCCACTGAGAAGGAATGGTGGGAGGGGGGGCCCAGTACTGGGGAAAACCCCCAATGGTTCCAGTATGGCCACTGCATCAGCCAAAGTCCAGTGGCCTGTAGGCTGGGTAGTGGTGGTGTGCCCTGCGGGGAGGAACAACGTTTCCCTTGGATCCCTCAGAGGAGTCATCCCTCAGAGACTATGGTGGAGCTGTCTCAACTTCTGCTTCCATGCAGTGCCGGAGTTCTGGAAGCCCGTGATGAGTCAGTGACCACCGTGCTGGAACCATGGCGAGTTTGGCCCTAGAAGGGGCCATGGGTGCCGGGAAGGGGCCCAACGCTCCCTGTTCCTTTCTGGCTCCCATTGTCTGGGTTGGCTGCCTTCTCAGTGTTGGTGGGACCAGAAGGGAAAAGTGGTTCTTTGTCGCTTGGAAGGCCTCCGGGATCGAGGGGACTGTCAGACTGCTGGTATCTCAGCTGCTTCCAGGAGTTGGTGGAGGGTCGCGCACAAGACACAACACCCTAAGTGGAGGTGACAGTGCCATTGCTAGCTCAGGACAGGAAGAGTGGCTTGACACAGGTCTCACTGTACTGACTTCTCCCCACTTGTCCTTATTCTGCACCAGTGAGTGCCCTTTCTCAGTGCACTTCTTTTTATGCTCCTTCCTCGGCACCAGAAATGATAAGCAGTGCCGGGAAGAGCCCAGTGCCAGAGGAGCGCTACACAAGGCTCAGATCCGAGACTGGTCTCAGGGCCGCCTCCATGAGAATGGCCTTCCGCCGAATGTCCCTGTCCTTCTTAGGCCTGCTCTACACTGACAATGGAGGTTGACGTAATGTGGCTTACGTCGACCACATAAAGTATGCATCTTCACTGGCAGGTCAGTTCCGCCGACCTAAATTGTGGTAAAATTTGACTTAATAAAACCACCTCCACAAGTGGCATACCGCTGAAGTCGAATTCTGTGGGTCGAATGAGTGTCAGTGTAGGCAGAGCACAATGTAAATCAACATCATTGGCCTATGGGAGGTATCGCATAATGCTCTGATGTGACCGCTCTGCACATTCGCACTCTGCTGAACTGTGGACACATAAATAGCTCCTCCTCTCAAGCCCCGGGAAATTTTGAATTCCCATTTCCTGTTTGGCCAGTGTGGAGAGGGCTTGCCATAACAACTAATCATGGTGACTGAATGCCCCAAATGCACTCCAGCCTGAAGTTGACCTGAGGTCTTGGATCTCATTGGTTTGTGGGGCGAAGAGTCTGTTTTGGCTCAGCTCTGAACAAGCAAAAGAAATTTGGATATCTATGAGAAGATATCTTATGGCATGTTGGAGAAGGGGCACAACAGGGATGTGCAGCAGTGCTGCATTAAGAGAAAAGAGCTGAGGCTTATCAGAAAACTAGGGAAGCTAACAGCCATTCTGACTCCTCACCCAAAACATGCCGCTTTTACGAAGAGCTGCATGCGATTCTCGGTGGAGAACCCACCACTAAGCCACCACACAGTTTTGATACCTCTGGGGAATCCGAGTCCAGGATGAATGAGGACGAGTCCATGGACGAGGAGGAGGGGGATGATGAGGAGAACAGAGGGCAGGCTAGTGTGGTATCCCTTCTCCCTGAAAACCAGGAGCTGTTTGTAACACAGGAGCAGCCCACCCAGATGCAGGAAACAGTAACTGACCGGGATGCCAGGAAGGTACATCTGGTGAGTATGTACTGCAAATTGTGTGTCTTTGGTTATATTCTCTGTTCAGAATCTTGTACCAGTGGGAAAAAGTGGTGTGTGTGGCAGTGGGGTTGTGCTTCTTAGTACTTGGTGTGCTTAAGCATTGGGTTCACCCCGAAAGATTATTTATGTGCACAGGGATGCTCTGAGAATCCTCCATGCATATCTCCAGGAAACTTTCATGTAGGTACTCTGCAATCCTTTGTAGAAGGTTTCTTGGGAGGGCAGCCTTATTTCTTCCACTGTGATAGGACACTTTCCTCTGCCACTCTATTATTAATTGTGCAGGCATCATCGTGGAACACAGCATAGCAGCATAATGGGATGACATGTTTAATGAGCTAATGAACATCTCTTTGGCTGCTGACACAGAGCTAAGAGGATGGAGGATTTTATTATCTGACAAACTGAACATGGACATGGACAACAGAAAGTCAGCACAGGAGTATGAGCGTTCAACACAAGATGAGATGCTGTGTATAATGCAGGATCAGTCAGACATGTTGAGGCATCTAGTTGAGCTTCAGGAAGCCCAGTGGCAAGACAGACGCCCTCTGCAGCTCCTGCAAAACTCTGAGCTAATGCTGTCTTTCCTAGCCACCACCCCAAAGTGGTCTAGGAGGAAGTTGAACAGGGTGCAGTACGTGCTGCACTTCTCACCGGTTGAGGGGAGCATAAAGAGGCAACGGCCCCTTTAAGGAGTGGGGATGTGTGATTTTTTCATGTGGGCCCAACCAAAATGGGCTCTGTAGCCCTGGCCCCACACAATGCATGCAGAACATTCCATTATCTTCCATTTCCCCCCTCTGTGAAGGATCACCTTAAAAAATGTACTGCTTTACAATTCATTGCTGTTTATTTATTGATAACAAGGGAATAATGGGAGGGGGAAGTTGCAGGGGAGGGGGGAATGGATCAGAGGAGAAGGAGGAAGGTTCGGGGGAATACATACTGCTTCACAATTCATTACTCTTTATTTATTGATAAGAAGGGAATAAAGGGAGGGTGAGGGGGATGGGGGGAAACTGGCTTGGTAGGGGATGGGTAGGGGATGCGAAGCGAAAGCACAGCACAAATAAGCAATGCACATTATTGTTGTGTCTCGTTGCAAAAGCGGTTTTTCAATGCTTCCCTGAGGTGCAGTGCTACGCAATTGGCTCTCAGCATTGCAGTGGCATCTGCCTGCTTAAAATTTGCAGCCAGCCTATCTACCTCCACAACCCACCCCAGTGGGAACTTCTCCCCCTTTATCTCACAGACATTATGGAGCACAAAGCAGGCAGAGATAACTATTGGGATGTTTTCTTCACTAAGGTCTAATCTAGTGAGCAGACTGCGCCAGCGCGCCTTTAAACGTTCAAATGCACATTTCACCACCACTCTGCATTTGCTGAGCCTATTGTTAAAATGCTCTTTCTCACTGTCCAGGTGCCCGGTGTAGGGCTTCATTAGCCAGGGGAGCAAGGGGTAGGCAGGATCACCCAGGATCACTATTGGCATTTCAACATCTCCAATATTTATTTTTTGGTCAGTGAAGAAAGTGCCCGCCTGCTTTTTTTTTTAACAGACCTGAGTTCCTAAAGATGCACGCATCATGCACCTTTCCAGACCACCCCACATTCATGTTGGTGAAGCATCCCCTGTGATCCACGAGGTCCTGCAACACCATTGAGAAGTATCCCTTTCGATTTATGTACTTTGTGGCAAGGTGGTCTGGGGCTAAAATAGTGATGTGCGTGCCATCTATGCCCCCCCACACAGTTTGGGAACCCCATTGCCCTTCACTATGTCCTCCACATTTCCCAAAGTCACTACCTTTCTTAGCAGAAGTATATTAATGGCCCGACACACTTATATCACAGCTGCTCCCATGGTGGATTTACCAACTTTGAATTGATTCCCAATTGACTGGTTGCAGTCTGGTGTGTGCATGTCAGAGACTGAAGGGTTTGCAAAAAATGGCACGAAAAGGCAATCATCTGTTTGTTTGGACTGGAAGAAGAAGGGAGGGGGGAGTACATTGTATCATAGGAGGATGACAACCTTCCTAAAAGCCTTTGCTAACATGGGATAGCTATCCACGGTGCACTGTTTTGATTGTCAACCCAAGCACGGCTAGTGGGGATGCGATCCCCCAACGCAATAAGCGTGGTGTGATCATGCTCCTTCGACTTCTAAAATTCGGCAGGTGAAAGTCGATTTAAAATAAATTGACTTCACTCCGCAGTGTAGACATACCGTTAGTGCGAGGTCTGAAGTCTCAGCAGATCTGGAACTTATCTTTAACGTGAGTTTTCCCCAGACACTTTAAGCAGCTAGAGAGCAGGTCACTCACTGGCATGGGTTTGCCGCAAGAGGCACACAGCTTGAAGCCCAGGGACTGGGGCAAATAGTCCCTCAATGATGAGGACAGCTATTCACACTACTATATACACTAACAGTAACTGAGAACTATACACACTAACTACAAAAACTACACAATTATGACTAGAGAAGAGTCCCAAACCACTGGAAAAGAAGCCTTGCTGCAACAAGAAGGGTCATTCCAGCAACTGTCACAGGTGGTAAGAAGGAATCGAGAGGGTGCAGGGCTGTCAGTGCCCCTTGTTCCTGCACATATGCACCTGACTCCAGCGGGTACTAGAGCCAGCCCAATGGATACCATTGAGGGAAAAATCTCCAGCAACTGTGCATGCACCATGCACACACCTAGCATGGCATAGACATGAGCAAGCACTCGAAGAGTATCTCCTTCCCATTTCTTGTTAGTGCCCCCTTATTTACATGACCAAAATTCATCTTTGTCTTGAATCTGCCTCTATTGACCTCCTTATTTCCATGCCTTAATCATTTCCTGTCTCAATTACTGTAACATCTTCTCCTTTAGACTTCCTGATTCCCTATTTGCTACACTAAGGGGATCCATGATGCTGCAACCAGGCAACTCTCTGAATTTAGGAGTTATGACTCTTTCTTCATCCTTCATCACCATCACTGGCTTCTTATCTATTTCAGAACACAGAATTCAAAATTGCTGTCTTGCTTTTGGAAACTCTCCGTGGACTTTCTTTGCCGTGCCTCTCTGACTCTGCAATCAGCTACCCTCTTAATAGCTCACTCCATTAGTTTGACCTGGGGGCCTGATTCCCATTTATACCTTAAAACCTTGATTGGTATGACTGACACTTCTTCATGAATGCATCCTTCCATCCTCCCTTCAAGATAAGTAGTCTGAAAGAAAAGGTTCTTCCAACCTTACCTGCTTATATCACACGGTTTGCCTTTTTTCTTGCCCTTCTCCATGCTGTGTACTATTTTTTCCTTTCTATACTCTGCTGGGCACTGGACCCAGGGCTATCAGGTGTTCTCTCCCTCTCCATTCTACATGTTTCTATGAAGTATTGTGTGATGCTGTATATGAAGGCTATTATAACAAACTAAATGGTATTACACACTAGGATTAGAAAGAGCATGATGCAGAATGTTTCTTTTCAGAGGCAAAAATCACTGTGGTTTGCTTTCAGTGCAGTTTGCTATTAGTGCCACTACTGTAAATTGGAACTTTATAATGGACATCGCCAAGCAGGTTAGGTGATCTGAAGTAAGAAATTCCTTGCTTACCATGCTTTCCAGTCCTAAAATAGCCTCAGTCTATTCCACTGCTAAATAAGGGCATTTCGGGTTTTCTCATAAGGATGCATTTTATTGCTCTGGCTGATTTTAATCCACATGGTCAGTGTCCTTTGCCAGTCTGCACTTCCCAGCAACTGTCTGCTTCACCTCCTGGTTCTCCTGGGTGCTTGCCCTAGACAGCCAGGCCTCTGGTTTCTGATTTCAGCAACCGCACTGCTACAGTCTTCACTCTAAATCTGCATAAGCATCACATCTGTACTCTGATTGTTCCAGAACATTCCCTACACTGGGGAGATGTCCTAGGTGGTCCCACAACTGCTAGATCACACTAGATTATCTTCCCTGCTCAGGGGACGGGCCAGCTAAACTCATGCTTCAAAACTCTGCAAGCCACTTCCTGGAGATAATTAATACTAATGAGCCCTTCTGTAGCACTTGGAAGGCTAAACTGTGGCCTACAACCACAGCTCACATGGGGGCACGTCAGTGCATCATCCCGGCCACAACTGTCAGAGGCCTGTCAGTGCCTGCGGGCAGCACAGCTGCCGTGCCACCCCTCAGTGCCTCAGTGGACACTCCACGCCACAGTCTCTGTGGAGGGAGACAGTGTCAAGGACCTACCTTCTCTCAAATTCACCAGGAATTATACCATTCTCCACCAGCAGAACTCCATGCATCTCAGGTGGAGGCTGGGCAGTGTTTCTGCCACTGACCTCCGTAGGTTTTTCCACCAGATGTGGGCAGCTCTTACTCCTGGCCAGGGTCCAAAGGAGCTCCATTGGCAAGATAGTCACCGGAGAACAACTGAGTCAGCAGGCTCCCCAGATGCACTGGCCACACAACTTTTCCTGCCACCTCCAATCAGCATTGGCCCTTTTTCCTTGTAACTGAAATTGGTTTTGGGTTTTTTTTTGCCACCACATCCTGAGGCCCTAGCAGGTGCCACCACCAAAAGCATCTGCCAAGGATTATGCTGGTATAAACTAAATTAGATCATTGACATCCGTGGATCTTAATACTTGTTTAAATACAGATGTGTGTGTCGGGTGCCCAAGTAAACAATGTACATTTGACAACTTTTAGTAAAGTCAGGCTTCTAAAAAGAGTCTGAAACAATTTAAATAATGATTTACACGTAAATGTGTACATATGTAAAATGATTGCATACATTATACGTCATTTTTGCCTTCTTAAACTTTGTTTATACTCTGTGATTTTTAAATGTCAGAAAAGCATTTATCCCCCCAAATTCCTATTTTTCTCAGTGCCCTGATGCACATTGGCTTGGGTTTCTGGAGCTAATGGTGGGATTTCAGACCGCCCTGGATTTCCAAGTTGTGTTGTCACCCTGATTTGTGGAAGAGCTATGCCTATAAATTTCAACTGGCTGTGAACCTGCTATGTCTAGGTCACAGTAAATAAAATAAAATAAAACCACTTGGAGAGTTGGGAAGTTGCTAACACCACCAGTCAAATGGTCCTCTCGGCCAGCCAATCCTCAGAGTGGCTTTGGGCTTAGACTTGGCTGTGTGTACCAGAGGGATGGATATGGTTAGCCATACTTTCAACCATGACAGCTGCTAAGTGAGTAAAAGAGGCAAGAACATAAAAGAACGAAAATGAAACATTTCAAATTGGAAGTTAAAACCTAAGAACTGATTGAGAGCCTGCTTGCTGAAAGCCCGGTGTGCAAATGTCTCGGCATTTTGTACATGAAAGCCTTACAGAATCAGGCCATAAAACTCCAAATGGTGATTGCTTCTGTTCTGGAGTAACTGTGTTGTTTCCCTTGCTTCACTTAAAAGACTATTCTAAAGATCGCATCTTCTTATTTAAGAAATATTAGAGAGAGAAGGTGAGTGAGGTAACATCATCTTTTATTGGACCAACTTCCATTGGTGAGAGAGACAAGCGGTCAAGCCACACAGAGCTCTTCTTCTTCTTCATAGTTTTGTCTGGCTCGAAAGCTTGTCTCTCTCACCAACAGAAGTTGATCCAATAACAAATATTACCTAAGCCACCTTGTGTCTCTAATATCCAGGGACTGACAGGGCTATAACTACACTGCATTAAAAAATATTGTCATGCACTGCCATCTAGTGTTAATCTGAGAAACTGCCAAAACTGCAAATGACTGTCCTCTATTTTCACAGGTTTAGTGGTTTTCAACCTTTTTCCATTGTTGGACCCCTACATTTTTTTGAATGGAGGCGTGAACACCTTTGGAAATTCAACCTGTGGTGTGTGGACCCCTTCTATAGAAGTCTTAGGCTGAAAACTGACTGAATAGAATTAAATTATAAATGTTGCATGTGCTCTGCGTGACATTTGACTCAGCGTGAGAAAGGGTGCACTCTGTGGTTCTATGGTCACAACAACACTTCTGAATTCTGACCTGTAGGTGGGGATATTCACATACTTTTGATTGATCAGGTTGTCTTTTCTGGGATCTGAAACTTTATTTTCATAGTCACCTTAGAAATAGTCTGAGGAAACCCAGAGGTCTGCGGACCATAGATTAAAAACCACTGGCTTAGGCCAATATTTTCATACTTGGGGGGATAAAGTTAGATAGCTAGCTCCATGGTTAAGTACCTTAAAAAAGTGGCCTGATTTTCAGTGGTACCGAGCATCTCCCCATTTCACTGACATCAATGAAAACTGCAGATGCTCAGCAACTCAGTTAGGCCCTCAAGGCAGGTCTGCCCTGGAGCCCCAGATCCTGGGAGCCCAGGGTCCCTGGCCTTGGGGCAGTCCATATAGCAGGGCTCCGGATGCCCATCCCAGGACTTCCTAGTTCCGCAGCAGGGAAAGACTCAGTTAAGAGTTGGATATCAGCTCAGGGCTCCCAGGCTCCTGGCTCTGACTAGCTCTATTTTAAAGTAGTAGCTCTGTTTAGTCAGTGGAAGCTGCATGAACTCGGACCCTTTGAAAACCAGGCCACTTATTTTGATGCCTAAATATGGATTAAGGTGCCTGACTTTACCCTTATTTAAAATTTGACCCACTGCTGCCCCAGTTTCTCAGTGGTGGGGGGGAAGGTCACTGTGGGAGTAAAGAACCGCTTGACAGGTAATCTCACAGGAGGTTCCTGGATTCCTGCACATCTTTACAGAAGCAGCTCTTAGGAGAGCTGTCACCACTTTAATATGGAAACAGGAGGAAAAAGGGAGGGGCAAAGCTGGGAAATGTCCCCCATCTTCAAAAGAACAGAGCAGTAGCAACTGTGTCTACTTGCACCTGTTGCTGGATTGAAGCCACAGAACTCAAGAGGCACCAACGGCTCCGTAAGAGTTGCCACTGAGGGGGAGAAGTGCAGTGGCCTTCCTGAGCCTTTCTGTTCCCCCACAGGAACCCAGGAAGCTTGTGCAGTCAGCTGCTGGCTTGCTCTTCCCCCTTGGTAGCTCCAGCAGAACAGAGATAGTGAGAACAGAGACAGCCTGTTTCTTTCCCTGTTCTCATTCAGCAGCCGGGTCAGGGAGTATGAAGATGAGCAGATACTAAATAGCTCCAGCTCTGGTTTACAGCCAGATCTGAGTTAGAGTGGCTGAGTGAGGTGATAGCTCCCATTGAAATCATAGTGTGATGTTATCTATGCTGTCTCACCCCAGGCAGTTCTAAAGCACAAGTGCCATTAATGTGCATTGAGACTCCCTGCCCTTTGTGCTGATTGGCGAGGTTCTACATGGTGTGGCATTATTCCCAGGACTTAGTTTACCATTACCTGAATAATAAGGTCTTTAGAGAATGAGTAAAATGACGTGCAAAGGCCAAAAAGTAAAATATGTCTGAACCCAAAGTCAGAGCACTGAAGGTGACAACCAAATACAGACAGAAGCAGTTTATTATCACCATTTCTGAAACTGAAAATACACTACAGCATTTCAACAGTACAGTTTAATGACTGTTTATGGCCTACATACATGTATGTACTGTATATCACATACCACATTTTATATTCTGTAAATAAATAACAAGACCCAAAGCGCTAACAAGAGGAGTTCTTATGGTAGACTAAAGAGTAAAGGTATGTCTGCAATGCGGCTGGGACCATGTTTTCCAGCCCAGATAAACACATCCATGCTAGCTCTGGTAGGCTTGGGCTAGGCACTCAGTGGGTTGGGCAAGTTTGGGTTTCGTTGGCTAGCCTGAGCCAGCCCATGCTGCCACATCCACGCCGCTATTTTTAGCACACTAACTGGAGCAGCGGTAGTGCATGGATGTCTACCTGTGCTGGAAAGCACCAGGCCAGCTGCTGTGAAGACATACCTTAAATGTACTATATATCAGAAAGGACAAAAATAGAATAGTATAATGGACACTAGTTCAATTCAGCACTAAATGCCGCACTCTGCTATATGCATTCTAGGATGCTCTTATCTGATGGCAGAATCTGGCCCTTCAGTTGCATAATAGGTTCACAATCTTACATTTATTATGTACCTTTCAGGGCCTGATCCTGCAGTCCTTACTCAGTCAAACTCCCAATGAAATCAGTCTGGCTCAGGTTCTTGGTTTTTTTTATTAAATGATTTTTTACATAAAGTGATTCCTTTCCTCATCCTTCCCAAGCAGTCAGGTTATTATAGGCATTAGTGTGCTTTAAATGTATCAACAAAGATGTTTGTAACAGCAAAACAGGTCAGTAAATACAGAGCTAAGAGGTTTATTGTATGTCTTGTAAACCCTAATGAGGACCCTGTTCTATGCTTGTGTACATGATGTGAGTCCCATTAACATTACACATGGGCATTACAGGAGAAGAGACCCTAAAGTGAAGCAATTTTACAGGAAATTATACATGATGTGATATTCGTGTTCAGAAAGAGTTGTTGCTTTTAACTGTGCTAGAGCTAGGGAAATTTTGATTTTACAGCTTTTAACACAGTATCCCATTTACTGTTCATGTGTTCTAACTGCTGTTTCCTAAACTTATGCTGAAATAAATCATTACTGTCTTCATCCTCCGCCTCTGATACTATCTCCATTTTTTGTATGATCAGTTTAATGAGCTCATGCTGTTTTTCCAAGAGTGTTGACATATCCTTAAGCCTAAAACAAAAGCAGTAATACATAGAGCAGATTTTATAATCTAGTTTTACAACAGATACATAGTATCATAAACATTAAAGATGCAAAAGACTTATTAGGTCATCAAGTTCACTCCTCTGCCAAGAAAAAATGTACCCTAGAGTATATTTAACATCTCATGCCATGGTGCTTTCCCAGTTCAAGAATTTTGGGTTGGAAAATGAACTGCATGGTCCTTGAGAAAACTGATGTATAACTGTACAGTTTAAATATAAGAGCAGAGATCTGTCCCATCCGGAAGTAGAATTATCACTTGTAGAGCATGATCCTGCAAACCATTTCTAGCCACAATAGTTACTTATCTGTGTAGTCTCACTGAGGTAAAAATGGCTGAATTTGTAAAGGTATTTAAGTTCCTAAAGAGGCAGATAGATACCTAGAGGATTTTCAAAAAGTGCCTTGGCATCTGCCTAACCAAATCTGGCTCCAAGAACTACTGACACTACTGAGGATTTAGTATTAGCCCTACAGAATGCAATTTGACATGCACGTCTCTTTTTGTAATCTTTACGAAACAGAATTATCTGGGATCCATTTCCAGAAACTGTTCCCCCCATGAGTTACTGAATGAGTGTTTTCAAAAACCCACTTTTCAAGTCTAAAAAACCCACCACACTATGAAAAGCTGTTCAACTACTAAGAGAGGATTGTGCATGAAGAGTAGTTTAGTGCATCTTCAGATATAAATCATCTCACATATTTTGCAAGCAAATACATATTTTAAAAGGGATAAAAAGCTAGATAAATACGATACCAACTTCAGTCAGAGCTATCATTTACAGGGGCAAAAGCTATTCAATTTGTACAATTGCTTAACCTTACTCTAGCATGGTTGGCATGAGATGGTTAGTGTGAACAGGTTTGGGCTACTATGCTGTGAACACATATGGAATACAATGTATTTTAAGCAGTAACTCACACACTGGACAGTTATTTTCCGGTACCAAAATGGAGCATGAAATTACATGTTTTCCTAGAAATGCCTACTTTGCTAGTAAAGGAGTGGCTCCATGCTGATTCCTAATATGTCAGTGTGTGAAAGACTCTGGGTATGTCTACACTGCAAATAAAAACCCATGGCTGGCCCATACCAGCTAAGTCAGGCTCTGGGGGCTTGGGCTGTTTCATTGCTGTGTAGACTTCCAGGCCCGGGCTGCAACTCGAGCTCTGGGACTCTCCCACCTCACAAGGTCCTGGAGCCCAGGCCCAGAAGTCTACATTGCAATGGAATTGCCAGGCAGCTTGAGCCCTGTGAGCCCAAGCCAGCTGACACAGGCCAGCCACGGGGCTCTAACTGTAGTGTAAACATACCCTTAGATTTTATAAATCCTGAGGCCTACTCATTATCAGTTATGTGGGAGTACTCTGACCCTCTCAAGTCTTGCAGGATTCCACATGCAAAACCCATTCATTCAGGCTCCATTCAGGGAAGGGTTAGTTTCCCCTCATCACAGCAAAAAGATAAAATACAATTCTGTAGATACACATTCACGGACAGATTTTCAGAACCCGTTCTCGCGGACATGCTGGTAAGAGGATTTAGGAAAAATGAGTACAGGGGATTCCTAACAAGTGTTTGGGAATAAGTCATCCATTTTTATCCTAAGGAAGAATGGTCCAGTAGTTAAGGTATAGCCTCGAACAGTGATACTCAGATTAAGGCAAGCAGCACGTGATATTAAAACACTGATTTAATTATTAACTAATCTAAGTTTGTCTCCTGAAGCTCTTTGCAGAACATGATATTAAAACACTGTGTGATTTAATTATTAACTAATCTAAGTTATTAACTACCCAGGATGCTTTTACTATGTTATTAACCAATTATAGAATACTTGGTCAGTCATTTTGCTGTGACGATTATTATATATAAAAAATAAATGACACAATGAATTCACACTACTGTGGCTCTTTTGTGTAGGGTTGATCGCTAATTTGGCTCTTGAATAACTGAGGTCTGAGTATCACTGGCCTACTGGTCAAGTCCCTTCTCTGCCACAGATTTCCTGTCTGACCTTTGGCTCCTAAATCAGTTAGGCATTGCAACGTTGAGTACAGCAACACTGAAATACCTTTAAAAGTCTGTATCTTAGTGCCACAGTTACCCATCTGTAAAATGAGGACAATAAGATTTCACTACCTTACAGGTCTGTTGTGCATCTAATACATTAAATGCTGTGAAATATTCAGATATTACATGATGAGGGCCATCTGAATACCTAAGATAGATTTAATTTCACTTCATGAGTACAACACTAAGTGCTATGACACTAGCATTAACTGAGAATATATTTGCAATGTTGGTTCTGCTTGTTAGTGCCGTAATAAAACAAATAAATACCTGTATTTCTGCTTCAAAACTTCCAGTTCTAAAGTTGTGTCAGCACTCTGAGTGTCTGTTGCAGAATCTTCATAACGAAAGCAATAGTTGAAGACACTCTAAACAAGAAAAAGTTATCGGACATTACAGTGATGCACAAAACCCTAGGCAGATAAATGCAAAGATTAAAGAGAGGCAGCAGTCTCTCCTCCTCACAGTGAAAGTTGCAGCATCTATCATAAAGCTATATTTTAATACGTTATAACTAGGGCCCTACCAAATTCATGGCAGTGAAAAACGCATCACAGATTGTGAAATCTGGTTTCCCCCGTGAAATCAGGACATTGTAGAGGGGTTGCGGTATTGCCACCCTCACTTCTGTGCTGCCTTCAGAGCTATGCAGCCAGAGAATGGTGACTTTTGGTCAAGTGCCCAGATCTGAAGGCAGCACCACTGCCAGCAGCAGCACAGAAGTGAGGGTGGTATGATATGGTGGGGGTCACCACATTTTGTGGGGGGCAGGGGCAGCCTTATAGGTGGGCAACCACCTAGGGCACTGTGGTCAGAAGGGTGCTGTGGTCACACACACAGCCAACCCAAGGCCCCTGTAATCCCCGAGCGCTGGACCCAGAGCCAAGGAGAAGCTGGGCTGGGGTGCCCCAGCCAGGGGCCCCTACCATGTGCTGGGCTCCGGCTGATAGTCCCAGACGGGCTGGGGAGGGATGGGACTTCCTCTTCCCCTGAACAGGCCACTCTGGGGCCTGGTCAGAGCCACCTCTGGGAACCACCCCCAGCTGTAGGAAGCTCTGTGGCTGCTGTCTGGGTGCCTATTTCTGAAGGCAGCACCACCACCCGCAGCAATGCAGAAGTGAGGGTGGCAATACCGTGACCCTCTGCAATAGCCTTGCGTCCCCCCAACAACTCTCTTGCATCGGGACTCCCCCAGTTACAACACGGTGAAATTTCAGATTTAAATATCTGAAACCAAGAAATTTAAGATTTTTTAAATCCTATGACTGTGAAATTTACCAAATTGGACCATGAATTTGATAGGGTCCTACTTATAACTTTGGCGTAGAAAGTGTATTTGGCCTGAAAACAGATAGATTCACTTTGCCAGCAAAAGAACATGTTCCCTCAAAGTCTGGCCAAAAATATTCCATGCTGTAGGTCATTAAAGTATTACTGTGGTCTAAACTATATTATTTTATCTCATATTGGTTGGTTTCTCTGCCAATTTCCTCACATAGTTACACTTCCTTGAAAACTCATAACCAACTACCATTGCTTAACCACAACCTAATTTCTTCAAAGTTACCAGTTATTTTCGTTGTGGCTCATTTGAAGCCTAATCCTACTCCCAGTGATGTCAACAGAAGATTTTTGCCATTAACTTCAGTGAAGGCAACATTGTATCCTCTGCTCCCCAATCCTGCACCCAGCAAAGTTAATGGCAGCATTCCTATTGACTTCATTTGGTGCAAAACTGAGCCCCAAGTTGTGTGTCAACATTTTACTCTATGATACATCAACTTACCATAAATCCACAGTATCTTGGCCTATTAGGGTACACAATGATTGATTCCTGGTCCACCCGACTTAGGAACCAATATGGCAGCTTCTTCTCTAAATTTGTGTGAAGATTGACCTAAACATATTTTTGCATTTAGAGTAGTAATTAACATAGCATAACACAATTCTCTTTAGATCAAAATACTTGATTCAGGTTACGTAAATGTTCTTCATTTCACCAATGTCCTACTCATTTTGGTAATAGGTAAAACAAACATTTGCTTCATTGTTTTGAGATTTAGACCTTCATCCAATGTATAATACATAAGGTTGGTTTGTTGTGGCCAAAAAGAGGAAAAGGCATGCATTAGTAACAGCAAAATAATGCAAAAATAAAATATTTATAGAGAAAGAATGCAAGAAGTCATTGGAGACACTTGTTTAGTGGATGATGAGTGAGCAGGGAAACATCTGGAGTCCAGAATGGTTTTTAAAGTTCAGTCTCAAAACTCAGTGAGAGGATGAATGGCTTTGTGCTTAAGGTGGTGGAAACAGACTTCGGGTCTCCCACTCTACATAGACATATTGTGTGACCTTGGCCAGTCACTTGCTGTCTCTGTGCCTCAGTTCTCCTCTGTAGACTAGGAATAATAGTAATTCCCTACTTTGCAGCGGTACTGTAAGAGTAAACACGTCAATAATTATGGGGCTCTCAGATACTCACAATGGCAATGAGGGCCATGTAAGTAGTTAAGATAGATAGACTGGTACTGAGGGTTTCAGAGGGATTCAGGGAGAATCATGCAGTTGTCAGAGGGTTAGATCAGAGAGGATTTCTGTCACTCGAAGAGATTGTGTTTGCAGGATTCTTGCTAGGATTAGTAATTATAGGTATTAGGAGAGATTCTGCAATAGGATGGTGGTTGCGTACTTGTCTCTATGATAGTATCTGAGACCATTCCGCAGTTGGAATGGGTATTGTGATGCCCTGATCAGCAAGGGACATGGGTCTATGGTAGAGCCCCTGTAGGGTAGTCCAAACTGCCTTGTGACAAAACCTGTACCAGCAGGAATACCCCCCTGCCTTGATTCAGGGCTCCATTGGCCATTTTACACTGCTGCAGCTGAGTGATGAATCCCTCAGGGATGAGTTATACAAACCCCACCCTGGGCCCGAAGAGGTTAACAGACAATACTGGACCCAAGTAGCCTGCCCTGTCAGGCCTGCAGAGCATGCTCCAGCTCGACAGCAAGCTTAAAAGGGAGCCACTCAGCTCAGAGGGGAAGACGCTGGGGAGAAGAGAGACCTACCCTGATGGCTCCTGATCAAGGGCGCTGAAGAAGCCTCACTGTGAGCAAGAGGACTACCAGCTGAGCCCATTTGGGACTGAAAGTTTAGTAGTCTTTTCTTATCTTATGTTGAACTTGGAGACTCTGGGGGAGACCAATGGTAGGAAGTGACCTGGAGAGGAAGCTCCCGGGTATCCACAAGTGCCCGACTGTGACCTGAAGCACCCCTGAATTCACACCCGATACACTACTGCAATATTTTGTACAAAAATTGCTCTGTGAGGTGTCATTTGGAAAGAACATTGGTGAATAAATAACGTCATTGAGAAATATATGTGACAGTGTTATCTGTGCAGTTATGAATTCTCTCCATGTTACCAAAACATATTTAAGACCAAACGGCCTCACTTAGGGAAAGGTGATAAACAAAGGAATGTGGGTTTCCCTCAACTTACATACTAGCAGTAAACAAAGCCAACAAGCTAAACCAGTGGGGGGTTATTCCAAGAATGAACTCAAGAGACAAAGAATTAACATTGCTCCTGCACCCCAGAGAGATGCAGAAGGCTGGATCCTCAGGAGGCCTTCCTGACTTTTAGGGCATATCAAGGGCAGAGAGAGACTCCATCTTTATCCCACACCTGAGGAGACAAAGGAACTGAGCACTTTGTGCTCCATTTGTTGGGTCCTGGACAAAAGGTCCGGTCAGCCATGCTGGACAAAAATCGATTGGAGAGAAGACTACCTGGAGGAAAGTTTTTAGTTTGTTAAGTTAGGTCTTAGCCATCAGAAAGCGTAGTTTTACTTTTGTTTGTTTGTAACCCGTTCTATCTTCAATCCCTTCTACTTGGTATCCCTTCACCTATGTCCTTTTCTTAATAAACCTACTTTGCTTTCATTATAAATCATCCATTGCGTAAGTTCAGTAAAGTCTGTGTTTCTAGGAAGCTGACAGGTTGCAGTGTTTGACTTTCTTTGCAGAGGAAGCAAACCGAACCCTTTTTCTGTGAGGGTCCAGTGACAGGGCCTGCTCCCTGCAGCAGCATGATTTTGGGACAAATGTGAGTCTGGAAGGGTGTTAAGATCAGCTAGCAAGGAGTAACCAAGTGGGCAAAGCCAGGGTGAGGCTTGTGGGCTACGGGCAGGCTGCTGGGGTTCAGAGCTCTGAACCAAAGATGCACAGCCACAAGACATCCAGGGTTATAAGGCAGCTGTTGATTGAACCCCTTAGTGGCCTGGGTGAAGCCCAAAATGTCACACTGTTGTCTTCCATAGGGTCCTGGGTTGGATCCTAGTATAGTGGGAGGGCCCAGGCTCCCCTATCAACTGCAACAAGGGCAGGAGGGGCATAGATCTCATTTCTACCCCCACTCCTTTTCTAATAAGGAGAGAGTAAGGTTGCTGAAAACCCTGGGCGAGGATAAGCCACATACAAGGGTCAGGAACTGGACAGCCCTTTCTGTTGGGGGGTGAGAGACTGGAAACCAGGTGCACTAACCTGTAGGTTCCCTGAGAACTCTCCTATGTTGGTAAAGAATGAGGGCCAGTAGTAACCCAGGCCTGACAGTAGGCCAGAGAGAGAGAATTACAGAGATGAATTTTGAAAAACTGCTGAAGTGGGACCTCAAGAACCAGCAGCTCGCCACCTGGCAGCAGGAGCAGCAGCAAGAACAAAAGCAGCTGAGGATATCAAAGGGAATTTGGGCAGCCAACCCCAATGGGCAGCCAACCCCACCAGAGAAGCCTGGAAGCCCACCTTCAGCTGGTCAGGAGGGATCTGGGTCCAGTGTAACCACCTTTTCCAAAGGGGCCATCCCAATCCTGAGAATTAACAGTAGTACTGCCTTTACCCACCAGGAGGGTTTTGCATGTGGACAGCAAGGCCATTTCAGATGGGACACTGGTTCATGGACTGTAATTATAGGCAGGCCTGGACAGCTGATAATAGGACTTGGAAGAGGGGGCCGGGAGCAACCAGACTTTAGTCAGGGAGCGGCTAGTGGAGCTGGGAGATAAATCTAGAGGCATGGTCTACCACCAGTGTATCCCTGGAGACATATGTCCCTACCTGATGAGAGAAGTGTGACTGACTGTGCAAGACCACACTGAGATGGTGCAGGCCAGAGTAGCCAAAGACCTGGCCTTCTCAGTCATAATTGCGTGAGACTTGAAGTTTTTTGAAGAGACTGTCAAAGGCTGGTATGGTGCATCTGTAGAAGGGGCTGAGCCGGAGCAGGAAGACCAAGGAAGTCAAGAGATGACCACGGTGGCTGACAAGGCCTTGGGAGGAGAGGGCCTTGAGGGAGAATGAAGACCCAGGAGAGGGACCATCCTCATGGGTAAAGGACCATTCTCCTGAATCCAGCCACAGCAGTAGGGGCCCACTGCCACCTCTCAAACTGGACCTGCTGTCTAGCCAGGTAGACTTTATGGAAGAACAAAGGAATGACCCAACTCTGAGTAAGGTTTAAGAGTAGCTCACCTGTGTGGATGACAAAGTATTAGGCCCTCATCAGTTGAAACATTTGAACTGATAGAAGAAAGGGCCTATTGGGCAATAAAGAATTGTAAGACATGGGAGGGAAGAATGCAGCTTCTAGTGCCATGGAAGTTCCAAAGGGCAGTGCTTTAGTTGGGCCTGCAGTACCATGCCAACCCAACCAAGTGTCAACTGGCCACTCCAGAATTCACCTACCTAGAATATACAGTGAGCGAAGGGCAGTTGTGACCTACTAGGAGACAAAGTGTAAGTCCCAGCAGGCTACACCATGCCCTGCACAAAGAAGCAAGTTCACCATTTCTTCGGGTTCTCTCTCAGTGATCATTCCAAACTTTGCTATCATTGCTGCCCCTTTGACAGACCTGGTAAAAAAACACCGCACTCAAAATGTCCATTGGACTGAAAGCTGTGACAAGTCATTTAGAGCACTACAAGACCAGTTGATCCAGGACTGGTGCTAGTCCACCCAGACTTCTCAAAGCCATTGATTCTAAAATGGGTTACATCCAATGTCGGGCTTGGAGCAATACTATCTCAAGAATTTAGAGAAGAAGAACATCCTGTTCTCTATCTCAGCAGAAAGGTTTTTCCATAAAAGTTTGTATATTCAGTCATCAAGAAGGAGACCGTGGTGGTGAAATGGGCTGTCTATGTCCTGCACTATTACTTATGGAGACAGCTCTTCCACTTAACAACCATACACTAGTCCACTAGTTAAAGTCAATGAAAGATCGCAACTCACACAATATGCAGTTGTACCTCAGTACAGCCATATAGCTTCTAAGTGGCCCAACATGTGGGCACAGAAAATAAAAACATGGACTTCTTTTTATGGGATGGAGGGAACATGAATCAGCCCTGCAATACCACAACCCATGGTTTGAGAGGGAGAGTTTGATGGGCCATACCAGAGGTTAGTGGACAATACTGGGCCCAGGTAGCTCCTCCAGGCTTGCAAAGCATGCTGCAGTTGAAGAAGACGCTTATAAGGGAGCCACTCTGCTCAGAGGGAAGAAGCTGTGGAGGAAGACAGATCTACCCTGAGGGCTCCTGAACAAGGGCACCAATGAAGCCTTCCTGTGAGAAAGAGCCCAGAGCTGCTGAGCCCAGTTGGGGCTGAAGATTTAGTTGTCTTTTCTTCTGCTATCTTATATTTAACTTGAAGACTTTGGGTTAGACGGATGGTAGGAAGTGACCCAGGGAGGCAGCTCTGGGATACTCCAAAGTGCCCAGCATTGCTGTCTTTCATAAGGCTCTGGGTTGGAACCTGGTGGAGTGAGAGGACCCAGGCTCCCCTTCCAACTGCCCTTGTTTCAGGAGGGGAATAAACTTCATGCCTCCTCCCCCCCACTAAGGAGAGAGTATGGATGTTAAAAACCCTGAGGTGAGGATAAGCCACATACAAGGGTTTGGAACTGGACTGAAGGTCCTTGCTGATGGTTTATTTCTTTAAACACAGAGTACTATATCAGCTGATTTCAGTCATCTGTAGCATTAGCATTTCATGTTTTTGTCAAACTTGACAAAGATCACATAGGTCATGAGGGTTTCATGCATTTTGTTTGAAGTTTCAAAACACAGATATGGGAGTTTTCTGATGGCCAACTGTCAGAGGTGCTTTACTCACCACTGCGGCACATCCAAGTGGCCGCGCCCGGGGAATAGCTCTTGACCAGTCTGACACCCTTTCCTTTGGTTTCTCACCTGTGGACTCGCTCTCTCTGGAGTCAGGTTACTCCCTACCTTCTCTTTCCTGGTTCTGGATTTACCACTGGAACCTAGTCGACTCCTGTGGCTACTTCACCCCTCCTAGTGACTTGCCAGGCATCTTACTCCAGGACAGGATCCCAGGGCTTACTCTCCCACTGTACTTCCTCCGTGTTCCGAGAGGCCTCATTCCTCCCAGGGAGCAACTGCAGATTCCTTCCTCAGAAGCCCCCTTCTGCTTTCAGCCTATTGGCTTTATAGTGCTGGCCCTGCCCTTCCCCAGCTGGGCTTCACTCTCAATTAACCCTTGCCTTCTTTTTTTCCAGTTTATGCCAAGTGAACTAATTGGCCTTTCAGACCCTCATTAACCCTATCAGAGCTGGTCTGGGGTGCACACCCCATCACACCAACCGATAACTAAGTAAGTGCAAAACATGTATTTATTTTTCAAGAATTGCCTTTGTATTTCATCTTAAATCCCTGCTTTCAAGCATTTGTATCTCTAGCAAAAGAAATTCCTTTTGGGATGAAATTTCTCATGCCATAAGCTAATAGTAAATTTTTAAAATAAGTTTGAACATAGTTCAGCTAATTTTCAATTATGTGAACATCAAAAAAGAAGGGTTACTCACCAGTAAGTGTAGTTCTTTGACTGTATTGACTCTGCACACTTCTGGGATGTATGCTCCATCACTGTGAAGCTCTGGGAACTTTCTAGAAAGCAGTGCCAATCAGGGCCACATGAGCACCCCCTCTTGACAGTGAGTTTCTGAACGTTCAAAGCTGAACTCTCCCAATCACCTTGGTTCCTTCCACCAAACTTTGGAGCCCTAGAGAAGTAGATCTCCAAGGTAATGTGAGGATGCAGATGCAATACATTCTAAGAACTACTCTGAATGATAAGTAACCTTTATTTCTTATTTTACAATTGCATATTCTGCACATTTCCAATTGTGGAAGTTCTAGCAGTCATACATCCTACAGATAGGTGGGCTGAGGAGTTCTAAATAAATGTGTGTACAGAACTCCAGATAGCAGACCTACCGATTTCAAAAATGAAAACATTACAAAGTTATGCCATCAAAGCTGCCTTAGCCCCAGTAGGCAAGCCCTAAGGGCTAGTTTTTAAAAGGAATTTAGAGGCACCTAAAGATGCATATAGATGCCTAATGAGGTTTCTAGAAAAGTCTAGGCATAAATGAGTGTTAGGTGCTCATGTACTTCTGAAAACCCCACTATCTGCATCTTTAGGTGCCAAATACCTTTGAATATCTGGCCCTGCATCCCTTAGTTACTCTCATTGGCTATCATATAATATGTCTCAATATATTGTCTCTGCCTGGCCGAGTGAGCCCCAGATACGTTGCAGTGGATCAGGTGTCTATCATGTTTTCATGGATCTTAATCATTTTTAGGTTAAACAGATTCTTTCATTCAGAGGGAAAGCAATAAATTCCACCAAATTACACATACAACTTTGGCTTTTATGCTCACCTAACTAAAATTGGCTAAATTAACTTTTCAAACTTACTTTTAAAAAATCATTTTTAGTTGAAAAATTTCATCCTACAAGGAATTTTTGTATAGTGATAATAATGACCAAAAGCTGGGATTTAGGATAGAATGCGCTCATCAGCCTTCCTATTTTATACAGATATAGTTTTGAATATAGTTTTACCACAGTGATAAGGAAAATGATACTAAAAACCACACTACAGACCAATAATATTAATGCTAAATAAAACAGTTATTTCAAGGCGATGTTTAAGCAGTTATATCTGCTACTTACACACTATACACTACACACTACGAACCTGCATTGCGATCCTTTTCAGTGCTGCATATTTTTGCACTTCAGCAATGTCTCCAACAGCCAAACCAATCTAAAAATACAACACAGAATCACAAAATATTTTTAATTACCTGATTTTTCACAGTAGGTGGTTTAAATTATATTCCTCACTGGTATTATTATCTGAAAAGCCTTTTGCTAAATCATTTTGCATCAGCAGAACACCTAACCACTAAACACAGAAGTTTTGTGCATACTTAAAATCCATAATCAAGAAAGTTAATTATTTGTTTAATGCTATTTTCATTTTCTTAGCAAATTACATTTGGTTAATCATTGGTGCTCTTTTAAACTACTTCTAAGAACTGTTAAAAAAATAATACACTTTCTTTAGAGCCCTTTACTACTACTATTGATGTCATTAGTAAAAATTACATTGACTTCAACTGAAGCAGTAAAATAAAAATCTTTGGATCATGTGGTTTGACACTGCCCATGTTCACAGAGAAATTCATTTCCTATCAAACATGTTTAATGGGGCTTGGCAAAGATGACACTTTAGATGTTTTTTCTCTCTTTGCCACAGTTCCAGTTTACTGATCCTTTTTATTTACATCAGTTCTACCATTTAGTGTTCAATAGTACTTCTGGTGGGATAAGTGGTTGCTGTGAGTTGCTTAAGCAATTTGTTTTAATATGTGTCTAGCTGCTATGGCTCGAAGAACATCAAGCCGTAAATTACTACAGTAAGGGCTAGATAATGGCTTTTATGTCCTGCATGGGGGCATCGTGAATCCACATAGTTCAGTAGGAGCACTGGAGAGACTGTGCCTCAGACAGGCATAGTCTCTGCTGGTGTTTCTCCATGAACATGGGTAAGGGGCACAAACGCCTCCAGCCATTAGGCTAGTATAAGGTTGCTCTTCATGGTGTGCCATCCTTGCTCTGTGGGCTGGTGTGGGGCCATGGTCCTGCTTCCTTCCCTGTCCCCTTTTGGATGAATTGCTTCCTAAAGGAGAGGGAGGAACAGGTAGTCTCTGGGCTGTATGGAGCATAGGGGCTAGTATTGAGGGAGGGCCACATAAGGGGCTGACTTCTTGCATGCCCACCCTATACTTTGCAGTTGCAAAAGGGCCCTCACCACCTGGCTCTAAATTCATAAATACTCAAGATTCCTCTGCAACCACAACAGAAAAACACTTGATTTAGGTAGTAAAATGGAGGAAGAAAGGAGAAAAGAGAACAGAGAAAAGGGAAAGGCAATACCTCAATGTCTTATTTAAAAAGTCATGTTGCTAATTGATGAACAATGTTTGCTGTGAATCAGCACACACGCACAAAAATTATCCTACCCAATAATGATGTGTATAAAGAGCTATGTTCCCAAATCTCCACATTTTACTAAGTGAAATACATACCAGCAAGTTCATAAGAAGAATTGGAATAAGCAGGGTGAAAACAATGAGAATTGCGTAACTCAGGAATGGATAGGGCAAATTATCACTTAGCAGCGGGTCAAGGAAAGCCTCATGATAATTAATATCTCCCAGCATCATAGCAAATGTCTGCATTACAGAAAGGAGTGGAGTCTTGTAATGTTGCTGAAAAAAGAAATGAAGGCAATGAAAACAGGCAAAGTTTTAAAATCTGTAATATGACCTTTTTTAAAAATTTCAGATTCTCAAGTCATGAATAATGGTTGTGGTGTATTTAAAGCTTGCACAGAGCTGTAAAAAATTAAAAATACAGCTAGAGTGAGCCAGATCTTCTGCTGGTATAAACTGGTGCAGCTCCATTGACTATTCGACCTTGCAAAAACTATTGTCCTAAATACCATACTGAATGATTTAAACTGGAGTGATGCACTTCTGGAGTGGGTTAACTTCTGACTGGAGAGAAATGAAGGAATACACAATCAGGATATTCTCTTCTAGTCTATTTTTATTTACAATATGCTGGTAGGGACAAATTGGGCTCCCATCTGTGCTAGTGTAAAAGGGCCTCTGGCAGTAGAAATTGAGAGTTTCTCTGCTGCACTTCGCACTAAGTCAAATGCCTTACAGAAGTCTAAGTATATTATGCCAACACATACCCCTTTATTAACCAACTTGTAATCTCATGCAAAAATTGTTCCAAGTTCATTTAACAAGACCTACAATATTTTCCATACAACCCTGTTGACTACTATTAATCATGTTACCATTCTTCAATTCTTAACTGACTTTGAGTCAAAGTGTCAGCCTTTCCATTATTTTATCTAAGATCAGTGTCAAGGTATAATTATCTAGGTCACTCTTTTTTAAAATACTGGCACCTTGTTAGCACTCTTCCAGTCCTCTGGAACTTCCCAAGCATTCCAAAATTTATTAAAAATTAACATCAACGGTCCAGAGAGTTCCTTGTCCAATTTTTTTAAAGCTGTTGGAGCAGATCTGTGCAAAAAAGGCTCCTAAGGATACTGGGATCCTTAATGGGCAATCTATCCTTCTATATTTTCTTTGACAGAATAAAACAACAGTAGCACTTTTTGGTATGGTTTCTGAATTACTACAAATATATTCTTCTTTGAAAGATAGAAATTATTTTTCGCTACATTGTAAATTGTCCTAATTTTAGACTATTAAATTATCTCATCAATTGTATCTACCAAATATCTGAATATAGGAAACATACAAACATGATTATTAACAATGACAACAAATAACAATGCCATTAATCTAACCTGTGAACACAGAAGAACAAAGAAGCTGAGTCCAAAAGCCAGTATTAGGAAAAAAAACACAACAGCAATCCGAATCAAAGTCCTCAGAATTTCCCAGAACATTACAATGTAGATCCCATAGTTTTCAAATCTAAGGAAATATTTGTAGGCAAAAGTTAACCACCAGCAAATATTGTAATAGGTTACTTTTCCTTCCATATATGTAAAGCTAAGTACAACCTTATGCATGCACCATGGCTGACATTTTGCGTCTATGAAAGATTTTTAAATGGTCAGTACATTTGTCTAATTTCATGCACACAAAAGTGGAAACAGTCCAGTTTGCCCCAAGTTTAGGTCAGGGGTTCTCAGATTTAATAGGGTGGATCACATTTTAATTGAAAGATTATTTTCTCATGGCCACCTTCTCTCTCATTCACGAAATCATACATACCACCTCCTCTCCTATCTAAGAATGCCTAGCACCATACAGCAACTGGTTACATGGAAAAGTAATATTAGAAAAACAATCTTATTTTAGCTATCTCTTATTGTGATTTAGCCACTAGAAACAAGGAGAGCTGGTTGGTACCACAAGATAAGCCCACTCTCCAATTTAGAAGATCTTCCTTCTTTCGCAGCTAGGGGTAAAATGTGCTATGTCTCTAAAAGCTGCAGCAAAAAGTTCACAATCAAGATCAGGAAGCAGGCTATCATGGCTTTAAGGCAGCTTTGTAGCCTCCTGATTTGGGGCTGCAGAGGGGGACGGTGAAGACTCCCATGTAACTTAGACAGTCCTAGAGGGTTGCCTATGTAACAACTGCTTGTTTCAACCTGCCTATACACCGGAGTGTTACCCACCATCTCTGCAGCACTATGTCCTGTGGCACCCCCCCACCTGTGACATTCCCCTCTCACTCTTTGCCTCTCCCCCAAAGCTGCCCCATACAACAAGGCTTACAGTGGAGTTTTCATAGGGCAATAAAAGATGCTTTATAGAAAGCTTGCACTGGGGGAATTCCCACACACTCTCCCCCCAGCCAGATTCAGGGCTTTCACAGCTCGCTCTTTGACATTACCACCACAGCACAAAAGGGTCATAGTAGATGAGAGAATCCCTCCCTAGAGTTTTGCTATGATATACAGTATTATGTGTTAATTCAGAAGAGCAGTTTTAGGAATAGTGGATCTAATGCTTTTCTGTTTTACATTGTGTATATCAGGAGTAACTCCCTTGAAGGCAAAGGAGTCACTCCAGTCTAAAATGAGAAGAGAGTCAGGCGTATTATGTTAGACAACTGATGAAAATGGTATCTAAAAGTTTCTACTGGCATACAAAACCAAAAGGGCTTGGTGGAGGGGAAGCATTTCACCAAGGAGAAGAGAGATGGTCGAGTAGTTGGGGCACCAGTCTTGGAGTTGAGAGACCTTGGTTCAATTCTTTGCTTTGTCACAAACTTCTTGTATGATCCTGGACCAGCTATTTAAGCCTGGTCTACACTTAAAAATTAGATGGACCTAGCTATGTTGCCCAGGGCTGTCAAAAATTCTGTAAGCTGTGCAAGATAGTTAGGTTGAGCTAACCCCTTATGTAGACATGGCTAAGTTGACAGAAGTCCTAACTACTGCCTCTCAAAGAGATGGACTAACTACATGATGGAAAAAAACCCTTCTGTGGATGTAGGATGCATCTATAGTACGGCACTGCAGTGCTATAGTTGTTTCGCTGCAGCAGCCGTAGTGTAGACCCTTAGTGTACGTCTACACTTCAAATTAGAGGTACCAGTTCCAGCTGGAGGAATATATCTGCACTAGCTCTTATTGAGCTAACATGTTAAAAATAGACTGTAGTTGCAGCAATGGGAGGGCTAGCTAGCTCCTCCCACCACCACAGCTATATTTCATTTTTAACATGCTATCTCGATCAGCGCTAGTGCAGGTACTTCTCAAGTTTGAATTTATACCTCCAGCTCAAAGTGTAGACGTACCTAAAATACTGCACACTAAGTCCAGGCTCTGACTCAAGTTTGAGCCCAAGCCCCCCCTTTTACTTCCAAACAGATCAATCTGACTTTGGGTCAGGGTCCTAGAACCCTGCTAGGAGGGTGGGTCAGAGCCCAAGTCCCACTGTGACTCAGGTCCAAGCCCTGTCATTCTGCAGTGTGAACAGAGCTCAAGCTGTAAACCTGAGTCAAAAGGTCTGCACAGAGCAGTATGGCGATGTTAGCACAGCTGTGGGCCCCAGTTTGAGCAGTTGTAAACCCAGGTTTACAATGCAGCGTGGATGTTCAAACACAGACTTGAAAACACCGAGTCACAAGCCAAGGTCACACAGACCCGGATTTACAATGCAGTGTAGACATCTGTGTGTCTTGGGTTCCCAATTTGTTATAGAGATATAACAACTTCATAGCTCACAACGGTGTTGTGAGGATAATTACACTACAGAATATGTGTCCAGACACTATGGTAATGAGGACCATATAAGTACTTGATAGACAATCAGTCAGCCATGGAAAAACTTTACGCACCCCAGCTCCAGGTTAAAATATGAGGGTAGAAAAAATTAGGTTTGTCACTTAATCCATAAAATGATAATATCCAGCTGCTTTGGAGTAACAAAGAAACATTTCCTCAGGTGAGGGGCAGTCTCAACAGCTAAAAACTAAAGGGCAGGCTTCCTTAGGCTGCTGCTTTCTTCTGGATAAAATCGAAAACAAAAAACATTTCCTTTTGTTAGGTGTACCTAATCCTTCTCTTTAGATTTTTTTTCTTTTTAAGATTTTTCAAATGATAGCAAAAAAAAAAAAAGGTCCTCTTTTCTGAAGCTGAAAGGATATACAACGTACAATTTTTTAAATAGAATTATTTAGGCCATTAAAAAACCTAAGGATTCTTTGGTTTTTTGGTAAAGTGATATGGAGAATGATATTCACATTATCGATTATTTTTTCAACTTGTGTTATGTGCTTTGAAGTTTTCATTATGAAAAATCATGAATCACAATTTAAAATTCCTCAGGGAAAACAGAAGCAGAGTAAAGGCCTAATCCTGCAAATATGCATTTATTATAATTTTACCAATAAGATTAGTCCTACTGAATTAAAATGTTTGTATTTAAGTGTTTGTAGGATCAGGACCTAAATTTTACCTTTGAAGATAAAGCAAGAAGTTCATCCAAGATAAATACACAGCAGCTGCTCCACATTCCCATTGCAAGCGAGCTGGTATATTAACAAATAAGGAAGATACAAAAATTATGCTTGTAGTATAAATTGTCCAGTCTAATAGATTAGAGTAATCCAACAAGTACTTCAATTTCTAGGATTTAAAGAGAGAAAAAATTAGCATACTAACAAGTATAAAACCATTAAAAATAATAAATTATATATTATTTTTCTTTCCTCTTAAGTTTTAATTTATCTTGAGTATAATCCTGAGTTAGGATTTCCCTTTTAATAAGAGAAAAATCCAGCTGTATTTTTAATATCAAACAAATTCAGACAAATAAATAGAGTATGATAAGTTATATATACATACCTGTTGAAAGAGCTGAAATATCTCTTTGCAGATTCCAAATAAACTCATGATAAAAACTAAACACATACACACTCTTATAAAGTATGAATCCTGAAACAGAAACCACAAAGGAAAACAAAGTGGTAAATATAACAGAAACATTAGCTCAAATTCTATTTAGGACAGTCACGTTGCATTGACAAGTCTGCTAACTCTTCGGAGAACAAAATTTTCGGAGAGAATATCATTAAAAATAGCAATAAAAATGTTCTATTAACATTTATGGTGAAATCCACTCCACTTGCATTGAGTTCAGATAATGGAGGAATATGGAGGGGCTGAAGAGGTGAAATCCAACCCTACAACGCAGAGCCAGTGAGCAGGGCTGCTGTGCAGCCCCCCCACCCAAGAGCTGCTATTCTAGCCTATGTGCTGAAATAGTAGCCACTGCCTATCTGTCACTTGCACAGGGTGTTGGGGCCACTGGATTTGTGTAACCACTGAACTTGTGGCCCATCATCTCTTCACCACTATGGCCTTTCATGCTGGCCTGTTGTATGTAGGGCTAGCAAAGGGTGTGCAGGCACACTTATCTAGCTGCTCTCCCTTGATGTCTCCCAAGGCAACCACTGTGGAGAATATTAGTGGCATGGAGTGCCTCACACTCACCCACACACCACTGGTGAATTGCATACTCACTAAATAAAGTCAGACTGTGTCTTAGTCATATCTTTCCTTAGACACATTCACATGCCAGCAGCAGAGCTGCTCTCACTTCCTTGCCAGTGTCTCAACCATTACCTGAAAGGAACAAATGAGTTTTAAATCTACACCATGGCCAGATTCTACCTCACACACACTGTGCTGCCTCAAGCACATGGCCCATACCTGGTCATATCTTGACTTCAGAGTTGCTGCATGGTTTTAAGTGAGGGCAAAACTTGGCCCCATATTCCAGCAACTTCTACAAGATGCATAAGTCTTGGCTGCAAAGACACACACAGAGCTACTGAGATACCGTATGTCTTGTTTCTTGATGTTTATGTCACTGATCTGGGCAGCACACCGGGTGTTGCAGATATTCCTCCTAGGCTCATTTAATCATTTATAATTATGTTAACCATGTGTATATAACTGACACTCTGAAATTAACATTATTTTCAATGTTTTGAGGTTTTTTGGGGGGAGGAGATATTACAATATAATTTAGATTTCCTCCCCCTTTTTTCTGTTCCATTAGTTGATTTATATTTGGCTAAATATTCATTTTGGACATCATGACATCACAAAATAAAACAAACATGAAGTGTTTCAAAATCATTGTTTGATTTTTCTTGGAAATTCGAAAAAGAAAAGAATCAACATCACCACCACCAAAAGTTAAAGCTGCATATATTTGATGTTGTTATTGTAACCGTCAACTCTATTTTTTAGTCTTCAAGTTCTTATTACACCGTGGTATATCAGTATCTAGTTTCCTCTGCCCCTTAGTCTGTTGCTTTTTATTTGTGGGTAAAGCACAATGCTGACTCATGGTGTTACATAAATAATGAATTCCAAACTATCTATGTCAACAGAATATTAAAGATCCAGAGCTAAACATTCAAAAGTCAATAGATGACAAAATTAAGGCTGCATACACAACCTTTACTTGTGTGTCTGTTTTTCAATTAAGTCTTTTATTATACAATAGCATTCTAGTTCCAATTAGGATATGATACATATTGTTAAACAGGAGCTCTTCCTCAACACTTTTACAATTTACAACGTGCACGGGGGTTGTAGGAAGAATCCTATCGACCTCGAAATATGTGCATGAAGCTTTTATTAATCCCTTACAAGATTAAAATAGGCTGAGGTAATTGCTTAACGATATTCCTATGCTACATTTTTCACAACAGCTACAGTTGAGTAAGCCATGCATAGCACAATCTTTCATAGCTGCATAGTTTTTGAGCTTAATGCAAAATGTACTGGGCTTGTGTGGCCTCTGAATGTCAAAGACACATAACATAGACAAGTAAAACGCAAAGTTCACCTGAATACTCAAAAGCACTTCTGCTTAATCATGAATATAACCATGCCAGATTTCAAACTTGCAACTTTGGACATCACCCATTTTGCCACTTTTTTTTTTTTTTTTTTTTTAAAGAAAAAGGCTGAAAGTGTATTGTTTTCAGTCACTTCATACTTAAAAACAGTTTAATCCCTTTTGTTCAAAGTCTATCTTAGGACAGAGACAGAAAGTGAAAAAAATTATGTCCAAGAGGTAAAATTTTCAGAAAATGAGTAAAAATAGGGAATTGGAATTGAAAATACTTTGGAATTTAAAACTACAGGGGTTACCACTTCCCATTCAGGGATAACAGTAGCATAAGAATAGATTGTCTGAATGTGTATGTTTTAAATTATATGCCTCATTGTTGCAAAGAAACTAATAATTCTAGAAAACCATTTCAATTACCACATTGCCTTATTTTAAAATGATAAACATATTGTAACTAATTAAAAATAGTACCTCATACTCTAATGGTCCTGACTGATGGGTTTCTGTTGCATTGGAAGATATTCCTGGTCGTATGCGGGTGATCAGAAGAGTCAGAGGAATGAGACCAAGAGAATACACGCCAAGGTTCATAATATGTGCTCGGAACCCATAGGCCATCCTAGAACGTGAAAAATGAAAAAAGGTTATATTTGGAACATTATATTTCCAATGGTCCTTTTATGATCATGAGGAAAGGTGCATTAAGGTTGCAATCATGCATATACAACTGTACAAATATTCTTGGTGACTGGCCTTGCCCAGGGAGTTCAAGGTGAACAAAGGCTTAATGGCTGTCTTTAGGGTCTCTCGGCCCAAGTCTGCTTTTATTTCCTTTGAAGTTAATGAAGTTACACCGGATTTTCTGTGATAGAAATTAAAATATAACTTGTGCCAATATAGAGTGGGATGAGTTTCTGCCTCTTTTGTTCAAAGATTCTGCAAGAATCATTGCTAACATTCAAGCAACCCTTTTATTTTTCTGTTAATGGTTGAGATATTTAAATATTCTTATCAGGGTGAGAGGATGAGAGTGAAACTGACAAATTCTAAATTTAAAATTACCTTTCTTTGTAACAGATCTTTTCCATAGGAAATATAAAAGTTTTTATAGTAACATGTTTCTTTGTATATTCCATTTTATTGAAAACCTGATTATTTAAGAGATTAAAAAACACAATTTCCTCTAAAATCTGATTTAGAGATTCAATTAATAGATACATACCATTTCATGAGCAAATATTCTTTACATACTTGATGATTGAGAAGCTCCATGCGATTATGACGTACCATAGCCTACAAAATGTATAAGCATATGTGTCAAATACATAGTATACCTTCTTCAGTTAAGTGACCCTGTTAAAAACCAATTGTTTAGACTACCTATTTCAGTACAGTAGAGTCCATTTATCTAAGGAAACCTTCATTATCCGGTTCTCTGTATTAACTGACCCATCAGCCACCTAGAGTTCACAATGCAGAACCCAACCACCTGTTCTCCGGTTTATCTCGATTATTTGTTATCTGATCTGGCCCTGGTCCCAGTTAGATTGGATAACCAGGGTTCCACTGTACTTTACATGAATTCTGGCCTATTGAAAGGTATAGTAGATTTGAAGTTAGCTTATTTATCTAATTATATTATGTCTGAACTGGAAAGAACAGAATATTCTTTGAGACTAATATTGTGTAAAAATATTGGAATTTGTTTTAGATCCAATAAAACATTTTGCAATCTACATGTGAAGAAAGGAAGCTATGAGTACAGCATGACCACTTTTACACTGGCCACATCCCTCCCTTAGAAATGTTTTTTTCTGCAGTTTCACTATTGGTCACAAGTGATGAAGGATGAGTCTGCTTAGATACATGCACATCCATGCTGTACCATTTCAAAGTATGCATAAGTGCATAAATAAGTTCATAATTTTTACCTATACCTAATAACGAGCTAAGATATTTATTATATAATCTATAAGAACTTCGACTGACAACCTAATGCCCAAGTTTCAGCCCAATGTGCTTTAAATCTGCTGACTTACAAATAGCTGGAAAAGAGGGTTTACAATGGAAAAAAAAACTTAACTTTAGCTCCAACAAATAGCAATGTACAATATTTTGATAGTTAAAAACAGAACTTACATTTAACGTGGCAAGAGGTTCATAGACAATTTCTTCATCTGCATTTACTTTTTTGTTAAGTATTAGTGGGCACTGAAGATACCTGAAGTTATATTCAATCTGTACAGTAAATAAATATATTAGTGTGTGCTTATAACAATATTGATGCAGCCGTTCAATCCTGGTACATCAAAGCAAACAAAACAAAAAAAACCCCAATTAAATTTTCTTCGGAAAAAATATGACTGCTGTGGCAGAATAACTATCAACATGGATACTTTGTACTTATCCATCAGTCAGTAAAACTATGCAATCTAAATGACCAACTATGATTACTATGGATTATCCTAACTATCAGTGAAATAAATGGGATCTTTAAATACTCTGAAAGAGAAAATATGTATCTTTTCCCCTAAAATATTACAATTTTTAAATAGTTCCTATTTTTTTAATTTTATTTCAGCATTGACTACAAGGTAAAAGTTATATTGGTAATATAAAAAAGAAACCACACAGTATTATATTAATTTTCCAAACTGTCAATGTTCTTGACACAATCCACTGTGAAAATCTACATGAGATGTTTTAATATAAATCCAAAATTAGTACAACTGTAAAAGCAACAAAGACTTAAAAAATATATCCTGGTTCCCTGGATATCTGGAAAGTGACTGTCTGTTGTTTTAGATTTTGAAAGTGATAGTAAGATGTGCCAATTTACATACAGGGGCCACATTCAGGTATGGAATAAGCACATACTAGTTAATGAAACAACCTGGTTTAAAAGGGAAGTGAAGGCAGTTATACAAAATAATATCTAACAAATGGAAAAAAGGGGAAGTTGATAGTAGTGAATATAAATCAGAAGTTATGAATTGTACAAAATTCATATGGGAACCCAAGGAACATAAGAAGAAAACTTTGGCCAGCAGGGTAAAGGACAATAAGAAGGAGTTTTTAAAATATACCAGGAACAAAAAAGAATCCTGACAATGGTATTGGTCTACTACAAGATGGATATGGTAGAATTATCAATAACGACATAGAAAAGGCAGAAGTGTTCAATAAATATTTCTGTTCTATCTTTGGGAAAAACACAAATGATATAGTTTCATAATATGGTGATAACACTCATTCCATTCCACTAGTATCTCTGAAGGATGTTAAACAGCTATTAAATTAGACATTTTAAAATCAGCAGATCCAGGTAACTTACACCCAAGACTTTTAAAAGAGCTAGCACAGGAGCTCGCTGGACTGTTAATATTGATTTTCAATCAGTCTTCAATCAGAGCACTGGAAAAGTTCCTGAAGACTGGAAGAAAACTAATGCTATTGTGCCAATTTTAAGAAAGGATAAACAGGATGAACTGTGTAATTATAGGCCCGTCAGCCTCAATCCCAAGCAAGATAATGGAGACCCTGATATGGTACTGTAAGTAATGCATATCAACATGGGTTTATGGAAAATAGATCCCATCAAACTAACTTGATATCTTTTTTTTATGAGATTAAAATTTTGGTTGATACAGATAATAGTGTTGATATAATATACTTAGTCTTCTCTAAGGCATTTGACTTGGTACCATATGACATTCTGATTAAAAACTAGAATGATATAAAATGAACATGGCACACATTCAATGAATTAAAAACTGGCTAACTGATAGGTCTCAAAATGTAACTGTACATGGGGAATCATCATTGAGCGGGTGTTTTTCCAGTGGTGTCTTGGAGGGATCAGTTCTTGGCCCTATGCTATTTACCATTTTTTTTATCAATGACATGGAAGAAAACAAAATAATCACTGATAAAGTATGCTGATGACACAAAACTTGGGGGAGTGGTAAATAGTGGAGAGGACAGCTCACTGACTGACAGTGATCTGGGTACCTTGGTAAAAGGTATGCAAGCAAACAATATATGTTTTAATATGGCTAAATGGAAATGTATACATATCGGAACAAAAAATGGAGGCCATACTTACAGGATGAGGGGGTCTATCCTAGGAAACAGTGATTCTGAAAAATATTTGAGGGTCATGGTGGATAATCAGCTGAACATAAACCCTCAGTGTGACTCTGTAGCCAAAAGAGCTAATGTGATCCTGGGATGTATAAACGGGAATCTCAAAAAATAATAGAGAGGTTATTTTACCTTTGTATTTGACACTGGTGCGATTATTGCTGGCATACTATGTCCATTTCTGGTGCCCACAATTCAAGACAGATGTTGATAAATTGGAGAGGATTTCAGGAAGAGCCACCAGAATGATTAAAGAATTAGAAAACATGCCTTATAGTAAGAGTCAAAGAGCTCAACCTATTTAGCTCAACAAAGAGAAGGTTGAATCTAGACAAATTCAGACTGGAAATATGGTATACATTTTTAACAGTGAGAGTAATTAACCATGGGAGCAATTTTCCAAGGGTCCTGGTGGATTTTCCATCACTGACAATTTTAAAATCAAGATTAGGTGTTCTTCTGAACGATTTGCTCTAGGAATTATTTTGGGGAAGTTCTGTGGCCTGTGTTATACAGGTCACACTAGATGATCACAATGGTCCCTTCTGGCTTTGGAATCTATGTGCAAATCTATGAACGCTGAAGACAGCTGCACCACTTAAATCAGATTGTGTTTGACTCAGAAAATGAACATTTCACCTGTACCCAGGGTTAAGAAAATAGAGTATATTCTGGAAAATGTATAATCTTTGATTACAGATTCATTTCAAGTGGTATCTTAGCAAAGTTGAAGACAAATAAATTGCTGAAGTTTAAATTATAGTCATAACAATTTCTAAACATGAAAATTACAGCAACTGACTTTCAAAACAGTTTGCAGGGGAAAGAGAAAAATAAGATAACATACATGGAAGCATGTACTTATCGTATGTATATATACACACAAAATTATATACACTCACCAAACTGCTGAGCCAATTTTGAATGTACCCATTTCAATCACAACTACCTTTAATAAAGATGATCAAGGGTATGGAACATCTTCCATACAAGGAAAGACAAAAAAGATTAGGGCTATTCAGCTTAAAAAAAGAAATGACTAAGGAAGATATGATAGAGGTCTATAAAATCATGAATGGTGTGGAAAAAGTGAATAGAGAAGTGTCATTCACCCATTCCCCAATACAGAAACCCGGGGTCACCCAGTGAAATTAATAAACCTCAGATTTAATACAAATTAGAGGAAGTATTTTTTTCACACAATGTAGAACTAACCTGTGGAACTCATAGCCACGGGATGTTGTGATGGCCAAAAGTATAACTGTGTTCAAAAAAGAACTGGATGACTTCATGGAGAATAAGTCCATTAATGGCTATTAGTCAAGATGGTTAGGAATGCAACCCCATGCTTGGGGCAACTCTCATCCTCTGACTGCTCGAAGCTGAGAGTAGAAGACTGGGTGGATCACTTCATAATCACCATGTTCTGCACACTCCTCCTGAAGCTTTGGTACAGGCCACTATTGGAGACAGCTACTGAGCAAAATGGACTATAGTCTGACTCAATATGGCAGCTCTTATGTTCTAATCTTATGCAGAAGGTGCAAAAGGGATTCCAGGGGCATCCCTTGGAACAAGATATTTCTTCTCTTGTCAATATAAAAGAGGGGTGGCCAAACTTACTGACCCCAGAAAACTCCCTCCCTGCTGGGCAGAATCCTCTAGCCCCACCACCCTGCCACAGGGCGGAAGCTCTGAGCTCCCCACCCCACTCTGGTAGGTGGAGAATTGGAGGGGCATAAGGGGCTACACGAGCCACACTTAACTGTAAAAGAGCCGCATGCGACTCACGAATCACGGTTTGGCTACCCCTGTTTTAAAAAATTGACAGTAGCATTTGCAAACGTGTTTCACCAACTAACCTATATATTGAATAGATAATATTGCTATCAGATTTGAAAGGGCCTTCGGTTCAAGGAACTAAATAATATGAATGCTGTAGCCTTTCATGGGTTCTTGATTCAGTAGAATGGCTTTTAGCAGCACTCTGCTCCAAAAAGGCAAAGTGCGGAGCTTTCTCCTCTTCTTGTCCCCTCCGGATTTTGAGGAGATTCTTCCATTTCCTTCAAATGGCAATTCTGACTTCATGAATCCTTTCTTTTGCTTCTTATCCCAGTTTGGCTCATGTTACTGAACCATCTGGGAAGGAACATGCATCAACATTTGAGACATGACATCAACAGCCCTTGTGCTGAAGTTGCTGCAGCCAAGAGTGCTGACTGTACTCAAGCATATTATGAAATTGTGTGATGACAGCGTCAAAGGTTAGCCAACAAATAGGGATGACAAACACATGCATCATGATTTTAGTACCAAAACCATGTAAGGTCTAATCCTCCAATTCTTGAAGTCAATGATCATTTTGCCATTAAGTTCAATTGGAGGACACTGAATCAGTTTGGGAATGGGAAGTACTGGGAAATTGCTTTCACCAGTTGAAATGCATACACAGGTTGACAGAGATGAAGTCAAGTGATAGCAAGTATCCACCAGGCTATTCAATATGTCTGGCTGTGGCACAGATACTGGAGTACAAAAAAACCCACTGAGGACTGGAATGACCAGAGTTCTCAAAGAGTTTGAACCAGATACCAAAAGCAGCCAAGGTATCTGTGGTAGCAAAAGATCATCCACAGCGTAGCCATAATCTGACATTTGAGGGATACACTTTCAATTGAGTTCTCCCAGAAAAGGATGTTTCAACACCAATTGCTCTGAAGCCTACCTGGATCCTCCCAACTTGGATTTACAATAGAGGAAGGAACAAATTATGGTGTTGTGGTGTTTATGTAAAGTCTGTCTCAGCAGATGTATGCAAAAGCAGGGAGTAAAAAGGCTGTATTAAAAAGGGACTGATTATGACCACACAGCATCTTAAGCTGGGGAGCCGTTGTCTGGCTTGCTGGGGGAAGGGATCTACCTATTTAAGAGGAGGAGAAGCATGGGTGCTGGTGCAGCTGCAGAGATGCTCAATGTGGGGACGCTGACTCATCTCTCCAGGTGACCACACCAGCAGGGAGGGGAAAGTATATAGGGGTAAACCGGGTGGGAAAAGCCTCCCTGACCTGGACCAAGGCAAGGTGGGGGTTTTTTCACCTTTCTCACAGCAGGTTCAGAGGGGCATAGGTAGGCTAAGCATGGAACAGGAGTTAGTCTATGATGTTGCAACTCATTATGTAAGCATGGGGCAGATGTCCAGTGCAGGTACTCCACAGGAAAGTGATACAATGATCAGATAAATGGATTGATAAAGGATTTAAAGAAGCTGTTTGTTAAATGAGCGGAAATCAAGGGGTGGTTGGGGCTCCCATGACTGCCACCAGAGGCAGCCAACCCCCCTCCTTTATACCCACCTTAACCCCAATTTGAGGGCGGGCAGATGGTAAGGACCCCCAGCAGCGGGTTGGCTAGGGACCAGGATGGAAAAGGGGCATGGCTGACAGAAGTCCCTTAGGTAGATATTAAAATTATAATGGATTTACCTGCACTGTACACTTTTATCTGCCTAGTACTCCCAGACAGTTGCAGCCTAATTAAACCATATCTGGTGTCTCCTATCTTTCTGGTATAGCCAACAATTAGAGGCAGTTGATACCACTGAACCTCATTACCATGTATATTCATGCTACCAACTGATGAGGTGATTTCAATGATTTATTCTAAACTGAAGGGATTCTTGCTAATCACACACTGGGAGCCACAGACTCAAGAGTTTACTCACCTTACCTTTGGTGAATTTCAGTTGCACAATGATCCAGATATAAACTATCTAAAACATGTTAAAAAGGGATTAAACTTTACAGAGTAAGCAAGTTCAAGAAGATATAAACTACACCGATGATTTGCCAAGGTTCAAAGAGTGCCAAGTTCAGTCAATTTACTGCAATTCAAATTTTTAACCAATGATTTATTACTCCTAACATATTGCAGGTACATTATGACATATTTTACTGTAAGAAGAGTTATAATAATTAAATATACTAATTTAATTACTTTTTTTCTTCCACTTACATAGAAGTCTCGACTTGTCTTTTCTTCTGAAGACTCAATTATACAGTTGTCCAAAACCAACTTGAAGGATGGAAAGAAAAACAATTAATTTGCAGGAATTAATTATGATGATTGCTGAAAATTAGGACTTTTCAGGGAAAAAAAGGGAAGATTTCCATACTTTTGAACAAAAGTTTCCATGGTCTTCAACAATACAGCAGCCATTCCACATTTACAGCTTACATACACAGATGTGCACAGAAACCTATATTTGCTATAGTTGTACACATATGTTAACAAATGAGAAAAATTTGCCCTCACAAATGCAAAGTCTTTATAAATACTCACATTTACAGATTTACTTGCAAATTTCACAGAATTTTTAGAATGAAGTAAATTCTTAATGTGTAGACTAAACAGTTTTACCTTTAAGGATTCAGGAACATATTCAACCATCTCCAACAAAGGACACTTATTGGCACTGGAAGAGTGAGAAAATGTTGTCACAGCTTCTTCCCATCTGCAAGAATAAGTTGAAACAGTGGAGAATGAATTATATGCTTCTTTGCAAAGGATAAGAAACCAAACATCAACTTTATAAAGAAAGAAAAAATGGAGTATGTTATTTTGAAATCTAATTATTTTTAGACTGGATGAGTTATTTCAGAAATTATTTCACAAATTACAATGTATAATGAATTTATATGCCATGGAGTGAAAATCAGCTGTTGAGGGCATAATTGAATAACAATCCTGGATGTTTCCCTAAGAATGATTCATGTTTAATTCTGTTTTCAGATAACCAGTGATGTTTTGCAGATCACATGGATATACTGAGCTCTTCTTAAAGCCTTGGACACATTATGAACCCTAAACTGATACTGAAAGTCTGAATCTTGGGCTCACAAAATTCTGAAGGTAGTAATAAAATACTGGGTGTCATTCTGCTACTCTTAGTGGTGATCACTAGGAAATGGTACAATTCCATCACTCCTGAAATGGGCCTCTCAGGCTTACTAAACTTATGGTGTATATAAAGTGTCCCATCTAAACTTCAACAATATTCTCATAAGAACACAAAAATGGCCATACAGAGTCAGATCTATAGTCCATCTAGTCTTGTATCCTGTTGTCCAACAGTGGCCAATGCCAGATGCGTCCAAGGAAATGAAAAGAACAGGGCAATTATCAAGTGATCCATCCCCTCGTACAGTCCCAGCTTCTGGCAGTCAGAGGTTTAAGACCAGAGCACGGGTTGCATCCTTCACTATTTTGGCTAATAGCCACTGATGAACCTATCCTTCATGATCTTATCTAATTCTGTTTTGAACCCAGTTATACTTTTGGTCTTCACTACATCCCCTGGCAACTAGTTCCACCGCTTGAATGCATTGTGTGCAGAACTACATCCTTATGTATGTTTTAAATCTGTTGCCTATAAATTTCATTGGGTGACCCTTGGTTTGTGTGTTATGTGAAGGGGTAAAATTACACATCCTTATTTACTTTTCTCCACACCATTCTTAATTTATAGACATCTATCAGATCCCACCTTAGTCATCTCTTTTCCAGCTGCACAGCTGTTTTTTAATCTCACCTCAGATGGAAGCTGTTCCATACCCTTAATCATTTTTGTTGCCCCTCTCTGTACTTTTTCCAATTCTAATATATCTTTTTTGAGATGGGGCAACTAAAATTACATGTAGTATTCCAGGTATGGACATACCATGGATTTATATAGTGGCATTAAGATATTTATTATCTCATTTTCTATCCCTTTCCTAATGGTTTCTAACATTCTGTTAACTTTTTCGACTGCCCCTTTACATTGAGCAGATGTTTTCAGAGAACTACCCACAATGACTCCAAGATCTCCTTGAGTTGCAATAGCTAATTAGACCTCATCATTTTGTATGTATAGCTGGGATAATGTTTTCCAATGTTCATTATTTTGCATATATCAGCATTAAATTTCAACTGCCATTTTGTTGCCCAGTCACCCAGTTTTCTGAGATACCTTTGTAACTCTTTGCAGCCTCCTTTGGATGTAACTATCTTGAGAAATTTTGTATCATCTGCAAACAATGCCACCTCACTGTTTACCCCATTTTCTAGGTCATTTATGAATATGTTGAACAGCGCAGTACAGAGCCCCAGGAGATCCTGCTATTTACCTCTCTGCACTGTAAAAATTGACTATATATTCCTACTCTGTGTTTCTTATCTTTTACCAGTTACTGATCTATAAAAGGACTTTCCCTCTTACTCCATGATTGTCTACTTTGCTCAAGAACCTTTGGTGAGGGACCTTTCAAAGGCTTTCTGAAAGTCCAAGTAAACAATATCCACTGGATTACCCTTGTCCACATGTTTGCTGACTCTCTCAAAGAATTCTAATAGATTGATGAGGCATGATTTCCCTTTACAAAAGCTGTGTTGATTCTTCCCCAACATACCGTATTCATCTATAATAATTCTGTTCTTTACCATAACTTCAACCAATTTCCTTGGTACTGAAGTTAGGTTTATTGGCCTGTAATTGCCAGGATTGCTCTGGAGCATTTTTTTTTTTTAAATCAGCATTACATTAGCTATCCACCAGTCATCTGGTACAGAGGCTGATTTAAGTGATAGGCTCCCACAGTTGGTAATTCTGCAAATTCATATCTGAGTTTCTTCAGAATTCTTGGGTGAATACAATCTGGTCCTGGTGACTTGTTACTGTTTACTTTATCAGTTTGTTCCAAATCCTTCTCGATTGACACCTCAGTCTGGGTCTGTTCCTCAGTTTTGTCACCAAAACAGAAGGTTCAGGTGTGGAATTCTCCCTCATATCCTCTGCAGTGAACATCAATGCAAAGAATTCATTTAGCTTCTCTGCAACAGCCTTGTCCTCCTTGAGTCTTCCTCATGTACTTTGCATCAGTTTTATCTAGCAATTTTAAATGATATCCCTGGAATTACATAAGTTGGGCTCAGGCTTTGATTAAAATTTTGTATTTTAACCTATCTTTGTACCACTACAGTACCAAATTCTAGGGTGAGAACTACTCACTTCTCTTAGTTTCTTGCCATGTTTCTTGCAGTCCTTGAACAATCGCCCTGACATGGACAGGATTTCCATGACTATCATTTATTTATCATTTCTTCCTGATTGTAATTATACATATTATAGCAGTATTAATGTTTTGAATATGGAAAATAGGTATGTGATCAACCGTAGCATATCGCATGCTCAGTATTTTAACTGCAAGCAAAAAAAGAGAAGGCAATGGACATAAACGCCTGAAACTATTAAAAAGTGTTGTTTAATTATCTCACCTTTTATTCAGAATGACAGCAGACACTACATCTTTTCGCCTATTGTGTATTGCTTCATGGAAAAAAGAAGCTGCTGCTTTGTTCAGGATTATTTTGGCACCACAATCAAGAAGCAGTCTAACTGCTTTTGCATGTCCTTCTTTAGCAGCAAGATGAAGAGCTGTGTTCTTTTCAGAAAAAGAACATATCAAAACATTATTAGGAATCACTATGCTTAAAAGACATGTACAACCTTCCCCTCACACATACACACATTTCTCAAGGACCAGATTCTGCTCTCAATTCCACCAGCACAAGTGCTACATATTGGTCTGAAGGAAGTCCTGAACAATGGTTTCCAAGTAACTCGCTAAGAAAAGGATTTTGCCCTCAGTGACTTGCATAAAACTAAAGGCAATGGTTGGGATTTTCAGAAGCACTAAAAGGGCTTAGAGCACAAGTCCCATCATAAGACAAAGAGCAGGAAGAGAAGGGCTCTAGAGCTTGTTGGCACTTTTGTGTATTTCCCCAAATATCAACTCACCCAGTCTTCTATGAACAATGTACAAATAAAGGACTACATAATGGCTTCTGATTAGCTTCTAGGTGGAATCTGAAGTGCTGTTTTTAATCTAGCAAGTCCTAAATGCTTTGAGCCCTGACTACCTGAAAGATTGCCTCTCTCCCATGTTGGTAACATAACAGTTACTTGAGCTGAACATGCCCTGGTTTCTGAGAAAGGATTGTTGATACATCATTTCCCACAAGAGGTCTTCAGTTCTGGAACTGGATTCCTCTCCTGGCCAAAAGATCCTGGTTTTGACAAACTTCAGAGCAAACTGCTAGCATAGCTATCGAGCTTTACCAGGGGAAAGAGAATGAGAAGTCTGAAGAGGTTTCTTGTTGAGTCATTATTTATGGTGGGTTTCCTTTAATTGTTATAAGCTCTTCATATTGTGAGCTTATTATGTTGTTATATTCTGCTATATTGTTATACAAGCCATGTGATATAGTTAGTTGAGTCTAAATGATGTTGTACTTTACATTTTATGTTAGTGATATTGATCTTCTGATGTGTACAACTCCTAGAACGTGGATAGGCATTTCACTGATTATAAATAAGTCTAAACACTATAGGTTAATAAGAACAAAAACAGTAAAGTTTTATAACCATCAAAAGAATATATATTATGATAAACACAGTTTCTTATAATCTTCAACGGTGAAACATGCATGCCCACTGGGATTACTTGTTTGATTGAATGAGACAACAGACAACAGAGTGGACACACATAAAAATTACACATATACATACCCCTTCTTCATCCACTCTATCTGTGCATTTCACATTAGTATCCAAAATTATCTGCATTGTGCGAGTGTATCCTCCGAAGGCAGCATGGTGCAGGGCTGTCCAGCCTTTAAAATCACTTTTGAAACAGTAGATATGTTATTCACATATTTATTACAAGTATAACCTATGGTAATTTAACTCATCCTTGAACTCATGGGCCTGATTCTCCACCTCACTCACAATAATTTCCCTCTGATTCTCCCCTCATCCACATTAGTTGTTCTTCATCAATGTCAATGTCTTTTTGCTGAGTAAAATACGATAATCTGCTACTAGTATTACACTCAGACATGCAAGGATAATCTCAAGTGTGTATAAGTAACTGGGTCTCATAAAGGCAGATATATGATCTTGTGGGATCTTGCCCGTTTCATAGGATTCCCCTCTGAAACGAGTGAGAAACTTACAAGATCCTGGTACTAACACTTAGCAGCTGATGCTGCATACAACACTGTAGCACTGTTGAATTGTACATTTAAGGCATCTGACAAACATTAAAAGCACACACTTTTATTTCTAACAGCATTATTTCACGTTAATATTGTGACATCCTAGGTGTTAATGATTTGTCCTGGGCTAGTGACGCATTATAAGAAAAGCCCCCTGAATCAGGTTAATTGTAGAATATTCTAAATGACTTAAACAAAAGTATCATTATGTAAGTTTACATGTAATAATAAATACCTTACCTTTAATGCAAACTTGCCTTGACAATCCAAAACAACTTTAGAGGTGAGTACAAAATAGCTCAGTAACTCTCATTATTTAAAGAAAGGAAACCCATACACTTACCAGAGGAAGAGGGCACCCTTCTTCAGGAGAAATTGCACAACCTTTTCATGACCATTTTGGGCTGCCAAGTGAAGGGGTGTCATTCCCTTTTTATCACCTTCATTCAAAAGCCTTGTGTCATTCATGTCTCTTAGAAGTCGCTGACAGGTGTTGACGCGCCCATAGCTTTAAAGGATTAATATACAGGTCAATACCGAGGAAATATGGATGAATAAAATGGCATTGATGCATTGTATAGATTGCACCACTTACCTGGCTGCAAAATGCAAAGGGGACTTCCTGTCTCTATTTTTAGAATAGATGGAAACTTTCAAGTCGAGCAAGCTATTTACAGAGAAAGGCACTCCTTGTCTACATGCGTAATGTAGTGGAGTGCAGCCCTCATCATCTTCTTCCACTAAAAGATTTGTAATACGTTTCATCTGTTAAAAAAAATGATTTTGTACATATTACCGATGCTACTGTAGGTTCTAGATAGCAATAATTTTTTAAAGCTGCATTAAAAAAAATCTTTATGGAACTTTAAGAAAGAAAAGTTAAAAACCAAAACAACAAAAAGAAGAGAGTCTTTTACAAATATGTATGCGGAACAATGGTTTTCAGTGAATTTACACTTCACAAGAAGAACTCAGCAACTTGCAGTATTGGGCCTTCAAACTCAGTCTATTCATAGAACAGGTACAATATAGAAAGCACGAGATTCTCCTACACCATGCACCTCAACCACACCAGGGAGGAATATGAAGGCATGACAACCTACATGCCTCTTGAATATTTGGTCTCTCTGTGAGGCCATGAAGAAAGAGGCCAGTTATGATGGTGGTAATTTTCCAGTGTGGGCACCTGTCCACTAGGAAGGGGAGTGAGACAACTGAGAAACCACCAGAAGGTGAAAAAATCTGGTCACAAATGACCTGAGGCTAAATTTGCTCAAGTAGTAAAGATAGGCAGAAACTGAACCCCTATGCAAGTGGGAGCAGCTGCACTACAGCGGAGATTCAATCTTAGGGGACGGGAGACAGTATCTGTCAACACACCCCCTCTGGGAGTTCAAATGAAAATGAAGACCTTTAAAGCAGAAGTGTCAAACTCATTCAGAGGAATGAGATGAATTCTGTTAAATTGTGTTCCATGGGCTGGAGTACAAATTTGGGACTATATATTCCTTACAGTATACAGTGGAATGCCCACTGATATCAGTAGGTCTGCATAGAGAGCAAGGGGATAATAGAGCCTTTATTTAGTAATGAAACCTTTATTATTTATTCAGTGTTTCATTGTCACATTCACTACTCAGTGAGAGAATATGCTCCCCTTGAGGCATCATTCTTTCTGCTTTGTGTTTCTCTTCCTTCCTCGTCCTTTCTCTCTCCCTCCTCTAACTTTGTGAGTCTCCTCTTTTCTCTGCATTTCCTTTCCTGCAGCAACTTCCAATTTCCAACCCAGAATACCTCACTTCAGGCCTCTACTCCCATTCCATCCACTGAAATGATCAGTGATTAAACAATTAAAATCGATAATGTGACATGGAAGTGTCATCATTGTTCTTTAAAGTTGATTCTCCAATCCGATTAATATGGGACAGAGGAGTTCACGCCTCTGACTCATGGATTCAAGCCGTCTGAGCATTCAGGCAGACATCACGGCATCAGTTATAGTCGGCTCACATTTGGAAGGTTATCTCTGTAGCTACGAGGGCTAGAAACTTACTATATTTTTTTAATGAATGCTTAGATGCCATAGAATCTGAGTATTTCAAGTGGTCCATATAAATACATCAAACAGGCCAGACAGAATAATGTTCGATACTCCTGTTTTAAAATATGGCTGGGGATTTATTGAAGTCCAGTGGAAGCTTCCTGAAGGATTTGCTGCAGCATGCAACATATCTGAGAGTTTGAGTACGTATTAACTGGCAAAGTAGAAGCAAAAGGTTCTATGATATATTGCTAATTTCCTGACCCATTCAGTCCCCCAGCAGCAAATAAGTTTTTGGCATTACTTTATTCCTTTGCCTTCCAGAGAGAGCCATATTATTGGTTTGGTAATGTTTTTTTGATATGTATATCTATTTAATTTACCCTGTGGGACAGTGAAGTGAATTTACAAATAAAATGAACTTCCATAAATATTGTGGAAGAAAAGAGAATCACTATGTTTCTAAAACAGCCAGACAAGGAGGATGCATTTATCAGAGAAAGAGGCAAATAGATCCTCACTGTACCTGCAGAAATTTCTGGTCCAGATGTTGTAATCCTCCAGGCTGCAGTACTGTCAAGTGCAAGAAATTCCGACCAAACTGATCCTTTATTGATACATCTGCTCCTAAATAAATATGGAGAGTAATACTAGCAATTTCAAAACTGCTAGTCCCTGATTACTAACTATGTTTGATAAAAATATAGAAGCTGAAATGAAATTAAAAAAACAATTATTTCAGCCAACGCAACAACAAAAATCAGCACTTTTCTTCACACCAAGATTTCTGTTGACTCTAAGACCCTGTCTACACTTACCTCTGGGATTCTGCGGCAGTTGATGGGAGTTACACAAGCTACGCAAAAAGCTTGCGTAACTCCCGTTGACTTCTACTTTCCTCTTCTGCGCGCCGTCTTCACTGCACTGCGCCCACGGTAACCGTGTTCCCATCGACGCAGTGCTACACCACTTGTGAAGGTGGTCTTAATACGTCGATTTCTGGATCGACTGAGCGGGTCTTCACTGATGGCTCAGTCGATCCAGAGAAATCGATCTGATGGCGGCGACTTTGCCACTATCAGTGTAGCCATAGCCTAAGCTTTCAGCTTACTGAAATATCTGAATTTCATTTTTTCCACTGTTGCACAGAGATTTATAGGGATCTGATATTCAGAAACACTGAGCCTCCACAACTGTAGGGGTGAATGGGGGCTGCATGATCAATCCTTTAAATATATCAGGCTCACAGTGTACTCCTGCCATAGTCATATTGTTTCAACTGGGATTTTATGTTTTAATATCAGTTTACTTCAGTGCTGTTATATGAATAATAATCTATGATAACATTATAATAACTGACAACATGGAAATGGAGTGTCTTGCTGATTGGATACAAGAGAGAACCTTTCTAAAGTCCATAATAGTTTCTTTACTATAAGCTTTCTATTTTAAAAAGGCATAGCTTGTTAATAAAAATTAATGTTACAAATATTAATGAAAGAAATACACTCACAAGAATATTTACAGTAGCTTACACCTAAAAATGTGGCAAATAACAATTGGAGATGAAACCTCATGAAGGGAGTAGTAAGTAGTAAACTTCCAGACACTACATTATGACCACTTGCTGCAGTTTAGGGTTTAATACTTAAAATCCATTAATGCTCAGAAACTTGACCATGTCAAAGTGGAATCTTCATGTTCAATAATTCTGTTCCCTGTGGGTGTACGTAATAGTGCAGAGCTGCTCTGAGCTAATGGAGAGTGCAGGGGAAGTGCATACCGACCCTTATGAGGGTGTAGAATGTGCTTTCCTTCCACAGACCACACTCTCTGGGCAGGGCCCCCACATGGTGGGGGGAAAAGGGTACACTTTACCAGGGTATGTGTGTGGGAGAGGGCCCATGTTACAAGTTTGCACTGGGACCAAAAAGATTATGCTTGGGCCCTGTCTTGTAGGTTGATGCAGAGGGGCAGGGACAAGGCCCTGCCTCCTCCTTTCCCCTTATGAGGATTTAGCACTCCAGAGGGTGCTAGCATGGAGCAGTTCTTGAGTTCACTTGTGCCTGGCATCTATGTAGGAGGCTTGAAGGGGAGACCATTGAGCAAAAATCTTAATTGGTATGGACCCTTTTCAGAAAAAAAACACATATAATACTTGTTTGTTCCTTTGTACCTTTTGCGAGTAATAAATTCACAATTTTCCATGATGCACAGGTAGTAGCCAGTATAAGTGGTGACCGACCCTCAATGTCAACACTATCAATATTTGCTCCCTGTGATGAAAAAAACCCAGGTTTATCATGGATTCATGAACAAATGCAATTTAGCAATAAGTTGTAAACAGGGGAGAATTACAGTCACTTTCGCATGCTTTAAATTATGTAAGTTAAATAATTGAATTCCTTCTTAATTTAAATGAATATAGATCAAAGTTTTCAAACTCGAGTGCCTATGATTAGGCGTCTAAATCCATACATAGGCATTTAAATCACAGCAGCCTGATGTAAAGAGGTGCTGACTCCTTTATGTGGAGTTAGGTGCCAGTCTTAATGGACCCAAGTTTAAAAACAATAGCCTTAGTGCTCTGGAAGTGTACCAAATTTGCAGCCCTGATGAATGAGGTTTTCTACCTATCCATATGATAGGTAGCAGCAGTGCAAGCATCTTCTGAACCACTGTGCATCACTGCATCTTAACCCTGTTCTGGAGGAATCACTTCCAGAAATTAGTGTAGTTTGATCCCTATGCCCATTAACTCCTTGTCTTCTCTGTTGAGGCTGCCAGAGAGTACAAGAAAAGGGCCAATAAGTGTCAGCTTTGATGGTGGACTTTTTGATGTGGACATTTCTCGAACTGAGAGACCAACTCAGATCATGGGACTAAGACTTGGGTATATCTAATGTTGATTCATTGTGAGTCTGATCCAAAATCAATTGAACTGAATGGGAGTCTTTCTATTCACTTCAATTATCTTCAGATCAGATCAAGAGAGAATTATTAACCAAAGCCACTATAAATATTATTTAACTTGAGGACCAATAAATCTGATTGTTCATAGAAACGTGATAAGTTTTATTGATTGTTATATACATAATAACTGTTTTCACCAGAAACATCAGGATGTTACCCAGCAAGGCCATGAATAGCTTATGGATAACAAATAATTTCCTGCTTCCCCCTGCCTCTCAATTACCATTCATTCTGTAACTTAAGAGAGGAAATAAAAAAACCTGTTCATTTCTGATAAGCCAATTGAAATGAGATTTTCCTGTCTGATTGGCTGTCAGAGATGAAATATAATTTCAACTGACACTGCTACAGCAATTCACAAGTAGTCATTTACATATATAAACTGACTAGTTAACTTTGCTCCAGATATTACTGTTGTTGACCCCTCAGGAACATGAACTCAGCAACACTGTACATTCAATATGTTCTAATGTATTTAACAAGATTAAAAGCAATATATTGAAATGCAAATTTAACAACAAAATCAGGAATTGACAATAATGTATATTTCTAACCCGGTCAAGTTATTGGTGCTCTACAAACCTTAACTTCTGAATGTTTTGACTTTTGTATAATTGAGTTATGCTTAACATTGCTTTAATGTTATTCTTGTATTTAATATAGTTGTTTTTAATTGAAAAGGGGGACAAAGAAAAGAAAAAAGGATCAAAAAAGCAAAGATGAAAAAAAGGGCTAATAAAGTACTTTAGATGTCCATTAGTGATACTAAATCACTTCAAGGAGAGCACCTTTCATTAAAATGTCCTTAACTCAAGATGCCTTATCTGAGGCAATCCTTAAGAGAGGCATCCTTAACTCAGGAGGTCTTGAGCATGTAAAGATATCTCAGAGCTAATTTGTCCAGTATACAAACAGCATTCTAAATCCTTACAGCCTAATGGCCTAATGAAAAATGATACAACCAGTTCCAAAGCACATTTGTGACTTTGCTGTTCTGATATTTTTAAATTACTAAACACATAACTGAATACCCAAAATGTATATGCAATTACATAATTTGTTTTCACAGATCAGATACTGTATTGGCAAGTGAGACAAACAAATGTCTATATGTATATACAAATACCATATTTGTGAATCTAATTGCACAGGTATTGGGTACACAAATGAACACAATTTTTTAAATTAGGTTAAGAAAGGTCAAAACATTTAAAATAAAGAACTGGATTTTCTTTCTCAAACTTAATTTGTTTTGCTTCTTAACGCCTTATCTAGCAAAACATTCAAGCATATCAGCTTCTGTTCAAGCAAGTACTTAAACACATGCATAAGTCCCATTCAAGTTAAAGCATCTGCTTAAGTGTTATGCTGACCCAGGGCCTACAGGAGGATTACAAAACAAACCATTTGTTCAATTTTTAGCTGCAGGGCTTGATCCTCCACTGCTTTGCATCTTTTGTAGTCATTCACATTGGGCACATTTAGTACAAAGTGGGCATAAAATGCTACAGGAGAATTTGTATTTTGTGGGGATGATCAGGCCCTGATTGTCTAAAACATGACGCATAACTTTTATCTGCTAAGAATGTTTCGATAACTGCCATTTCTATTTCCAAGCACAAAAATTCCACAATTGTCACAATTTAGTCCACTTGTACGGACTAAAACATTTCTGAGGCTGTCAATTATTAATCTGTTGATATGATATTAAGGGCAAAATCATCTAGTACAAATTGACAACGCTCCATTGACTTCTGATCATTTGCCCAGCGCTGTACAAACATAGAGGCTATAGGGAAGCAAACAGTGGATATAAAGATTTGACAAACTACATCAGTGTTAATGTGCACCCACATTCTAGACAGCAGCTGCCCCACTATGTTTCCCCTTTTCTTTTCCCTATTATTCCATAAATAAGTCCAATAATTCTCCTCTGTATGTTTGTGTGTCTGTTCGTGCACAAGATATTGATAGATCCCCACTTAGAAACATCTGTCTGACACTTGTAACACACACACACATTATGGGTGTGAGATTTCACTTCTGAAAAAAGGAGATGAATTAAATTAAATGTATATTTAATTTTTATTTCCTTTTCTTGCTAAATACTTTAAAAGTGAGGTCAACGGAATCATTCTGGCACAGTCTATAAACACTTCTGTATGTTAAATCTGTCTGAATAATTCAAATACAAATACAGAGGCAGTTTGCAGCATAATTATGAACCTCTAGAGAATGCTACAGTGGAATCATAACTATAACAGTACTGTAATTTGCAACCGTGTATTATGAAATATATTTAAATAAACAAACAAACAAACAAAAAACCCTGTTCCTGAAGAAACATCCCTTTCTGTAATTTCCTGGACTTGCCAAATAGGAATTTTTTTTTAAAATAAAAGTCATTAGTAGATGTTTTTATACAACTTGAAGAAGTAGCTAGCAACAATCTTAGTTAATATATTCCTTTATTAAATATTTACCATTGAAATTAAATACTCTGCCAGTTCATAGTGATCAAATAATGCAGTCCTGTGGGGGAAAAACATATAGTTATTTTAGAAAGGTCAATGAAGTTTAGAAGTAAAGGCCAATGCTCTTCTCCATCTGCTGCCTTCTTTAGTGTTTTCAAATAATTTTCTTTATATAAAAAGAGAGAGAGATTAAAAAAAAAAACCCACGCTTCCTGCATAATGGCTCTTAGACTAAATTATTGTCCACTTATTGTACTATGGACCTTGGATTTTTAATCATGTTCAGTTCTACAGAGATACTAAAAACTCATTGGGTGAAATGGAGTCAGGAATTAGTACCTTTCATAATACCATAACATGTTGATACAAAGTATTACACACTATGAGCTCAATTTATTCTGCATACACATGAAGCTCCAAATGATTTCAATGGGGTATGGCACCCAGCACTCCCACTGACCTTTCTGGAAGCATTGGATGTACAGAGAATGCCAGATCAGGCATTGTAATTGCAATGACTGCTCAATGAATATTGTGACAGTGGTAATTAATTTCATACCAAAACTAGAGAAAGAATTAAAATATACCTCAGGGGAAGGGGAAGTGTTATTAATTTAACAAAAGATATTTGTAAATGTCTACATATTGTATAAATCTGAAGTTTTATCCAGCAATAGGACATTAACAAGTAATATTTCGGGGGGAGGGGGGGAGGGGGTAAATAAAATAAACCAGGAATTTTCAGAAAAATTATGAAGTTAGAAATCTGAAATGTTTGAAAAGTTGGGACTTCACTGCATTTCTGATCAAATACACTAAATAATTGTATGTTCTCTTTTTCATTAAGGCTTAACACTACATTTTACAACAGGTGATCTCAGTGTAATGTAACTATACACAGTTCCAGAACCAAGGTGTTATAGTTTCTCAGAGATACCACCTGACACTTTGGTGGAGTTGTTATATAGACTGCGGAACACTATATTTGGAAGTGGTGATATTAAAAGGGTGATTTTTTAAAAATAATATCAGTGATTCAAGTGTGTTAGAAGGCTTCTATTATATATAGAAGATATACCAGGAAGAGCAAATATTTAGCATATGGACAAAAGAAACTCCAAGATGACAGAACACAGAGTCAGAGTCCTGGTTTATTATTGAGTCATCTCCTCATGCACCCTTACTGCCCTTAACAGATTAGAGCCTCCACGTACCTTACAGTATCTTCTGTGGGACCCTGATAACACTCAATTCTTCTTGTGATGCCGGTGGCACATCCCACGTCCAAAATTCATTGGGTAGTGAGAAAAATCATCTGCTGTTGAGCTGGTGGCCTGCTTCCCTACCCGCCTGCCTTTCTTCAGCAGCAGAATCCTGTTCTTGCTAATTTACTCTGGGGCTGAGATGCAGTTACATGCATGAATGACCATTTGCAAATTCTTGATTTGCATATGCAGTCATAGTAACTGTGTGTGCACTTGCAGATGCACCCTGATTTTTTTGAAAATCAGGCACTAAATGATTTTATTGCAGAACAGTGAAAGAAATGCCAGTGCATTTTTAACATTCCTTCTTCATTCATTCATTTGGAAAGATTCAGTGAAGCCTGTTAAACCAAGCTTAGCATTAATTTGGTCCTGGAGTCTCAAGAGGCTGTTGATAGTTCCAAAACAAGCTCTAGCTAATGTCATCTTCTTCTATCTTCCCATAAGTAACCCTTTTCCAGTCCCGCAATTTCTCTCAGCAGGTTTGCTCACTGATCCTACACTAGAGTAATTTTCCAGTTCAAAGAGACAGTGTACATTGCTGGATGTACCATATGAGAGGCCAAAATCTCAAACTCTCTCTGGTCTTCAGCCCAAGAGCAGGTCTCCAGGCATCCAACAGCTCGACCAAGCAACCAATTACACTGTGTACTACTTAGATCACCTCCCTCCAGAATTCCCATATCAGTGAGAAATCCCTCCAGATGTGGATGCACATCTCTCAGTTCTCTCTAACTTGCTGAAGTTACATTGTTGGATATTGTTGGAACTGAAACAGTGCTTGTGAATATGATGTTGGAGGATTCTCTTACCTGTGAAGCAGTGTTTCTTTATTCCCATCTACTGCATCAATAATAGATTCATCACCAGCATAGGATGACATCATTAATTTAACAATCTCAGTTGCTCCTTGGGTGGCAGCAAAATGAAGAGCTGTGCATTTTTCATTCTGCAAACAGGATTATAAGGCACAATTTAATGTTAAATTAATTTCAATCTATTCAGTCTATTCAGTTGAGACAGGGCCTGGTAGCCTGACTTCAGTGATATAAGCTGCCATGCAGGAGATCACATTTCACTTGGTACATCTGGACTCTTACATCTAAAGCCAGAGAAGTCTAGGAATAATGCAGTGTTAATGAGATCATTTTTAAGGCCTACCAAATACTCTAGTAATTGAACAGCAGTCCCTTGAGCTGAGTGACATAGATGGATTCTAAAAAAGTCCAAGCTGTCCTTTGTAGATAGAATAATAATGACCACACTGACTAGCCTTGAAGGTAGGAGGCTAAATCAGGGGAAATCTTCTGTAGGTAGGCTGGTACAACAATTCTCAAAGGAAAAAATATTCAATTTTTGTCATGATAATTATTATATTTAATTTATTTCCTGCAGTAAAATTTCCAATTTCTTCATTTTATAAAAAGTAACTGTTTGCTTGCTATCCCTTATTATCCATGTTAATTTATGATCTGTTTGACAAAGTGAGTCATATCTACCCTTGACAAAAGTCTGAGTGGTCTTGTGTTTTTCCTTTGGCCACACATAACTTTTAATGACCAGAAAGTCTCATTGAATTGAAATAGTCTTTTTCATGATGCCATATGCATGCTTAAATACTTCCCGTCCCTTCCATCAAAAAGGAAAAGCACAAGGGCTGAATTAACAGTTACACCACCAGATAATCTCATTTAGATACTATATATCCAAACAACATATATGTAAAGGAAAGACACACTGTATTGTCAGTAAGAGTCAAGTCATGCAAATCTTTACTCACATGAGTAATCCATATTCATCTGAGTAGAATTTACTCACACAAGTAATCTGGTTAAGGTCTCGGCTATCATCAGAAATATGTGCTTGTTAAAAAACTGAATGAAGAACACAACTGTTCCACATTTAGTTGCATTAACAGAAACTCTGCAGCACAAATGACTTGTGGAAGCTGGAGAGGAAAGGGTGAAGGTGACAAATTATGATTGCAATCAGACTAGTGGTAAGAGTGAGGTGAGCAGGATTTGATTTTTTTAGATATAAAAATACTACAGCCTTTAGCTGAGTAAATTTTGCTTGACTTAGCATATCCTTACTAATGTAAATAGTCCTTACTCACACAAGGAGACCTATGGAAATCAATAGAATAGCTTGCATGAGAAAGACAAGCAGGGTCTAGTAAATAATTTGTCCTCCTGAGACAAAGTTTACACTGAAATAACTAAGTATGTAAATACCGTGTGCTTTTCATTTAGCTTTTCTAGGAGAAATACATTTTTTAAAATGTCCCGACTTCCAGCAAAGTGCTTTTAAGGACTGTATAACTGGAAGAGCTCTTCAGAACACAGATCCATACCAGTGATATTGTTGCTTTCAAATCTATCCTCACATTCCAGTGTTTCTCTGGTTTGCAATTGGCTTGCAGAATTCAGGATCAGTTTCTGACACTGCTTCATCTGGTACAAAAGGGCCTTAAAACTGCCTTAGCCAGCTGAGGATTTCTCCTGACTTCAGCATGTGCAAAATGTTGCTCCCCGTCTTCTCATTTGCATAGCCTCAACCCCTTCAAACAGCTCCAATATCACAACATTCATTTCAGGATCTAGTTCACAACTGCCATCTCCTGTGGTGAAATACTAGCCTCATTATGTCAATAGGAATTTTGCCATTGACTTCAATGAAGCCAGGATTTCATCCTTTGTTTGTAAGAGTTTTCTTGTCTTTAGATTTGTTCCAGCCTCTCTCAGGAACCTTTTCTCGTTCTACTCTTGAGGACAACACCACTAATCAAGCACTTGGATTACTCTCTGCTGAACTATGCAATCTAACCATTGGTGGTGTGAGGGTCTTCTCTTCTGCAGTTCCTGCCATCTGGAAAAGTCTTCCTGTATTTATCTATCTTATTCTCCATTTATTTACAGATTTCACCTGAAACCTTATTTTTGCTTATTCCTCTTAATTTCCCTTAACTATCCCTGCAGTTGCATTATTTCTCTGTGTAAAACTTTTCAGGATACAGTTTGTAAGGGAAAAAAGCTACACAAAATATTATTAGAACATACAGTTGTATTGTACTCTACTAGCAGTTACCTGTTTTAGATCAATCTGTGCTCCAGATTCGATGCACATTTTAATCATTTCCAAGTCTCCACTCTGAACTGCCAGATGGAGAGGACTGCACTTTCCATTATTGGTAAAATTGATGTGACTTTCAGTAGAATGGCCTAACTCTTCACCTGAGAAAGGAAGCAAAATACAAACATATTAAATAAACATAACACAAGAAATCAAGATGCAAAAAACAAACAAACCAATAAACATCGGGATATATTTCCCCCCTCAACACCAACATGTAACACCTGAAACACTCATGGAGTTCTGTGCACGCATTGAAGGCAGCATATAAATGGCCCCAATTGTACAAGCAATTATTTACATGTGCAACTTTATTCAACGGGACAATCCCATTGAACTTGTTGAGAGTTAATAATGTATGGAAGTGTTTTCAGGATCAAAACCTTTGTTTGCACAGCCCTTTGAGAAGCAAAGTACTAAATACGCACTAAGGGTTACGACAGGTATATCTACATTAAAATTGGGAGGTGTGATTCCCAGCTCGCTTAGACATACCTGCATTAGCTGTGCTTGAGCCAGTGCCTAAAAATAGTAGCGTGCCCTCAGCAGCACAGGTGGCCACATGGGCCAGCCACCCCAAATATAATCCCGCCCGATCCCTGGGTACGTCCTCAGGCGGCTAGCCTGAGCCACCGCCTGTGCCGCCATGGGCATGCAGCTATTTTTAGGCACTAGCACAAGCAGAACTAATGCATGTACATCTACACAAGCTGGGGATCACACCTTCCAGCTCAACTCCAGAAACACCTGTAACAGGGTAGCTGGCCCATTAAATGGAACTGGGCTCATCTCTCCTGTTCCAGTCAAGGTGCTCCCAGTTGAGCCAATTAAGAGCATGGGGCAGCACGTGGGGAGGGGGCCTATAAAAGGTCAGTTAAGACTCAGCACTAGATCAGTCAGTCAGGAGTCAGATAGGAGAAGGGAGAGGAAAGCTGCCATAGAGAGAAGGTGGTTCCTCGGAGAAGTCTGAAGAAAGGACAGAAGCAAGAAGGGTTTGCTGGCTGGTATCCCCAAGTCTGGGAGCCAGGGCTGGAAAGGGCTGAAGGTAATAGTAGGAAGAGGAGCAGCAGAGAGAGGGATTCCTGCTGGCTCGAAGCCAGAGCCACCAGCCAGAGAAGACTGAAAGAAGGGGGAGCAGCGGAGGGGCTTATCTACTGATGTCTCCTTGCTGGAGAGCTGGACCCAGAGGAAGAGTAAAAGGAGGATACTCCCAGCGGAGAGGCTTTGGGAGTTCCCACTCAGAAGAGCGGCCCTGAAGAAGAAAGGTGTGGGTTAGCTGTCCTGGCCAAGGAACAGAGGAGGACTGACAAAGTGTCTGGGTATGGTGGAAGATGCCAGAACATGGTACGTTATGTCAGTGGCCTAGAGGATATGTGATTTTTAAGGATTACTTGCACTGGGATAATACGGATTATGTTTGGGAATTTTCATTATGCCTGTGTGCTATTATTATGAACTATTTGCACTATGCTTTACTATTGAACTGTGTATGGATTAGAAGATAAGCTTCTATGGAATTACTGGGGACTCAGAAGGGAAACTGAGGTGAGGGGCCACTTGAAGGGCTGCCTTGAGGCCATGAAAGGGCAGTTGGGAGGAGGCTGCTTGTCTATAGTACCTTATAACTAATAAGGCTAGAAAAAAAGAGATTTGGAACTTTTATTTACCTTTTTTTAAAATAATTTCCATACATGCTTTTGCGCCTGAAAATGCAGCTGCATGGACAGGCATACATCCAGTTTGGTTTGGTTTACATATCTTTCCTCCATTTTCAAGCTGAAAAATAGTGTTCAGATATAGTTAAATGGCATGCTGCAAATTATGTCCAATTAATACATTATCATATATGTACTTGCTCTCTTGTAATGTCTGTCTCTAGTCTAGATTTTGATGATCTTTAAAATACATGATTTACTTGAGAAAAAATTTAGAATAGCAGGTGAGACTTATGCATACAAAACCAGCAAAAAGTGAAGAGAGTTTCACATGTAGCTCCTCAAGGAGCATGCTTGAAATTTACCCTACTGTTTTCTAAAATTCACATTTCCACAATTCCTAGGGGGTTTTTTGTTTTGTTTTTTAAAAATATACTTCGCAAAATAAATACATATGAGGAATCTCAGAATAAATATGAGACTGTGCTCACCACAACTGAACGGAGGGGATCTTTGGCTGGCTGGCCAAAAGAAAAGAGGTTGTTGTTCCGTTAAAGGTCCACACTGCAATTGGGTTATGGGGCTGGGAAAAGGAGAACTTACCTGAATGGAGCAAAGGAGGAACAGGAGCTGGTTGGTCCAGGTGGGAGATACTGCCTCTCCAGGTGTCCAGGGAAAGGGGGCAGTATTTATACTCTGAGCAGTTCTAGAGAACCCTCTCTTGCAGCAGTCACAGGCTAGCAACACACATCCTCCCACTCATGGCATTAGAGTAGGAGAAGGTTTTTCATATGTGGTGGGCATTGTGCTAGTTGCCTCTTTCATTTTGGGGCTAGGAAAGAATCTTTCCCTCACCACCAGATTGGCCGAGGTGGGGTGAGTATTTTCACTTTCCACACAGCAGATCAGGGACCGCGTGGGGGAGGTAAGGAGGTTAGGTCAAGATATTGCAGTTTAATAGACAATAGGTTTAGCAGGTGTCCATTGCAGGTACTCGTTACAGAGGGAATACAGTTCCCTGATAAACTAGTTTTGGAAGAGAATTTAGGGGAAGACACCCAAAAGGAGGCTGAGGAAATGGGGCTGGGGCTCTTCATGTCTGGTACAGTGGGGAGACAACCTTTCACTCCCTTTTTCCAGCCTCCCCCTTAACTCTCATTCAACGGTGCTGGGGTCCCAGCAACAGCCTGGGATCAAGTTGAGAGGGGGGAGGGCAGACAACAGCTCTCCCAAATAGGAGAAAACAATTAAGGATATAATGATGACCTGCACTATATGATTTATTGCTAGATATTCTCAGATATTTTAAGTGAATAAAGGTGCAGCCTAATTAAAACTACATCCACTGCCTCTCGTCTGTCTTCCAATATGGCAGGGACAAGATATTTTTCTCAGGAATGGGGTTTCCCATAATGCACTCACGAATATTATTAACACTTTTTTTCTTAGTGTTGCTGCAGATACAAACAGATTAAAAGGATTCCCAAGGAAAGGCAAGCACATGCTAGCAGATGAAATCCACTGCATTTCAGAAAAAGGAAAAAAATATACCTCATAAAAGATGCTAAAATGTATTTTTTTTCTAGCTTAAGACACCAATTTTGCAAATAAATGCACCCTTACCTGTAAAGGAACTATATGAGAGCGCAAGGGTGTGACATTCTTATTAGCAATATTACAAGGGTCCAGTGAAGTCAATGGGGCTCCACTCAGTCATATGCAACTTTCAGTACTGGGGCTTTAACTTACGTTTGCGCTTCTTTTATTAAGCAGAGATTTACAAAGTAGAAGAACAGACAATACATTGTATTAAGATAGGTGGGAAAACATTAGGAGAAATCGAATAATTATACATACATACCAGAAGTGTCAGTGCCTCAGGATTTTCTTTGTAACATGCTATTATTATAGGTGTGTTCCCCGTTTCTCCTTCCAGATTAACATCTGTACTGCTGTGCTGGACCAACACCTACACAGTAAACAAAAGAGAACTTTTAAAATTTTCCACTAATTTAGTTGCTTATCGTGCATGGGTTTTTTTTCTTATTATTAATGTTCTATCTGAGGACCACCAACAACACACAAAATAAAGGAACAGAAGGAGAGGAAAGGAGTTCCAGGTATACTAGCCACAAGAAGTATACTAGCTGCAAGAAGATGCAGGTGAAAATAGGCCAGGGAAACAAAGCTCATGTTTATACTAGAGAAGTGAATCAATAGTAATTGAACTAGTGGGACAACACTGCTGTAAGCACCAACTATTAAGTGTCTCCACACTAGCTATGCTATTGTGGGTCAAGTTCTGATTCAGTTTTGCCCTCTGTTCACACTGTCACTGAACTATATACCACTGCAGTTCCACTGCTGTCTGGGTACCTAGCTCACAGTTACCAGTACAGTTCTGAGAAGCAATGGATCCTGGGAGATTTGAAAAAGATTAAATGTCTCTAGATGTTATCATTTTTCCTTCTGTGTTTTCTCTTGCTAAATAACTTTACTTTATTTTTCTTTCCAATAGCTCCCAGATGCCATGTCTGCACTGGAGAATTTGGCATATTAACTTGCTTTTGGAAAGGGAAACAATGGGAGAGTTACGCAGAATAGAGGAAAAGTGAAGGGGAAGAAATGAGCACATATGTAAGCATGAGCAGACTTGTGCATAGTCTTGAAGGTGAATTTAGGCCCAAATCCAGAACTCAATTTTCAAATTCCAGCATGTTCCAGATTTGTTTTTGATAGTGCATATGTGCATTGTAAAAGCTGTGAGGGGGGAAGCTAGAGGTTTTGGCAGCTGTTTATGGGAATCTCTGACATCTTACAGAATTTTATTTACATTATAGAACACAAGGGTGTTTTCTTCCTTTTTGTGTTTGGGACAGCTATTGGAATAGTTTCAATTCAATTTAGAAAAGTGCTATTCAGTTGATGTTATAAGAACTGTATGAGGCAGTAACTTCCAGAATTCTACCCACACACAGCTGCCTAAACAGGTTATAGAGTGAAATACTCCTAGTCAAAAGATGGGGAAATTGAAATTTTTAGCAAAACTAAGTTGTCTTGTTTCACAGATTTTTTAATAGACCTGTTAAATTCTTAATATTTTAACAATATTTTAATTTCATCTTCATCAATATTTCATTGAAATTGTTTTCTAATTGGTTATAAAATATTCTGTTTACTAAAAATCAAGTTTTCTTACTAAAAACCATGCAGAACAAATCTTAATGAATAACTCTGTTAGTAAATCATTTTTTCTTAGCAACTTCTGAATGCAGATTATCCCTTCTGAGTGCCACATGCCGTACATCATGCCAGCCATTTGAAGAACTTAAAGGGCTATATCTTCAGTGGATATAAGCCTCTTGTGCGTGAATTTGTACACTTGGAGTTTTGCATACAACTGGAGAAACTGTGTGCCTAGGTGGCTCTTGAGGCACTTATGAATGTATATTTACTTGGACTATAATCTTACCTTAACTATTTCATTGTGAAGGGACTGCACAGCTATATGAAGAGGTGCCATCATATTGGAATTCAGGATGTTTGGGTTAGCTCCTCTGCTAAGAAGTAATTTAACACTTTCAACCTGGTTTTTTTGTGTGGCCCAGTGCAGTGGGGTATTTCCAGAAGAGTCCATCACATTTAGTGCTAGGTCAAAGGGTAAAAGACCAAAGTAAAGAGTTTAATTAAAGCTATCTAAAACACAGGTTAAGGAAAAAATTTCTGTACATCAGGGTATAATGCTTACATTATCCAAAAGTACAGAGTTGGATTTAAAAATCATAAAATGCATATAGCACAATCTGCAATATGCTAAACTAAAGTTAATACATTTAATTATACGGTTTAAATATTAATCACGTAGATATTCGGATACATCACTCATAAAAAGTTATACTGAGAGTAGCTTGTGGAAAGCAAATACAATAATGTAGCTGGCAAATGTTCTGAGGTAGTTAACAGAGAACTGATTTGCAGTGGAGGTTTAGTTCTGTCATTGAGTTTTTGTTTGTTTTAGATAAATCATCAACTGTGAAAGACTCCTGCTGCTATTACCAAACTGCCAGTCACATAATAAATCAATTACATTTAATTAATTACATCCTATGCTGAATCCACAATATTATTACTGAGAGGAAATGTTACATTAAAAATGTCAGCATACTACAATAGAGGAGAGCAAGGATGAACACGCAGCAAAGTTTCCAAAACAATGTTAAGAAAATCATGAGCCCCTTTTGAAAATGGCAATAATAAATTCAAACACCAATCTACGCAAATGAAGTAACAAATGCTTTTATGTAATTAACTATTTTTATTTAATGATACAGAAGATAATTTAATATATTACCTTCATTGGAAGAATCATCTATAATCATCCGCATTAATTCTATTTGACCTCCTCCTGCAGCATGATGCAATGGAGTGGCATTCAGTTCATCCAATTTGCTAAGCCCAGAACGATTCTTCTTAATGAAACTACGTAATCTGCAAGCACTTCCATCTGAAATCACCTATTTTTGGATGCAAATATTGTAATTTTCTTTCTTTTTCCAGTAAACTAGGCTTTAGTAATGCCATATGCTAAAAAGTAGTTCAGGATAAAATTTCTTGCTGTCTTGTTTGCCAGTCAGTTTCAGCTGGATTATTTATATTACTTTTGCTAAGGACTTTGCACATATTTCTCAGTCTGTGAAGTGTATTGTCCCTGACCTTACTGTTCAATTAGGTTCTAAAAGTAAAAACAGTTATTTCTGAAACTATTTAAACTTTTTCACTAATTTATCATATAAAATCTTATTTATTTGGGCTTTCATTATATCAAAGACAAACAAAATAAATCAACCAACTACTATATAAAACAGCAGGTGACAGATAATTTAAAAATAGACATTTCACATCAAACCAAACATGAAATACAATATTTAAAAGTATAGGTGTAATTCAATATCCTTATTCCAACTTCTTCTAATTTTCCCCTTTGCTAAAAAGAATGGGTAAGGATCAGAAAATACCATGTGAACTGCTATCTAATTTTCATGTTATTGCTCCTGTTTTACAGACTGATAATGCACATAATTAGCTATATTCAAATGCTGAAATGAGTATGTGCTCTTTGCAGTTGGTACAACACAAACTTCTGTTGCTCACCAGCTGCTCAGCTTTATGCAGAAGGAATGAGATCCTTCTCCACTGAAGTCAATGGCAAAACTCTCACTGACTTTAATGAGCACAGAATCAATCCCAAAATGAGCAGCAAAATGAAATTAACAAAAATGTAAGTAATCTAGACTCTACTATTGTTCCTTCTGCATAAGGTCAGAGATCTTCCCACTCACCAGCATCTATTTTGTTTCCCTCTGTCCAGGGGAAAAATGTTTAATGATGAAGGAAAATAAATAATCTTGACCATTTCCCAGTACAGAACTTTACACTGAAGTTGAGAATGATTCTGGGCTGTGCATGAAAGTCAAGCTCAAGGAGAAGGGGCTTGTGCCCTCAAGCTTCTGGGTTGCTCTGGGGAGCTGGTATATCCCCTGGCATATATTGGAGCAGTCTCATGAAGGCTGTCCATGTCAGGAGCAGTCTAGAATCTTTGTACTGCCGGTGTGTGCTACAGAGGTTCCCCCTTCCCTGCCACCAACACACCTTCTGTGCTGGATCTTGTGATAGGGGCAATGTGATGCCACTTATGGCAACCCTACTTGCTGGGGGAATTCTCCATTCCCCTGAAGCACAGTTTTAGCCCATATATGACCTCAGTGAGACTACTAATGTGAGTAGCATTAAATATGTGCTTAAATGTTGCAGAACTGGAGCTTAAAGCACTTGTACCATCAGCTACTAGAGTGCTCTCTGAAGAAGTTGAGGGATATCAGTGCTGAGAGACTATTTAGTATGAAAATATCCGCTTTAATGGCAACAGATATAAAAATAAGGGGTCCTATTATGCACACAAATATACATTTTGCACACACTCACACAAACCTAGTTAATGAACATTTAAAGGTTCTACAGTTCAGCATTCAAAAATCAGGAAAATCCAAAGTTAAAGTTATACTCTTCTCCCCGGTGTATTTGTACTACAGTAAAGTCATTAATTACATATTATTTCTTAAATAATGCAACCTAATACAATATAATTTTTTCATGGCCTTAGATACACATATAGAATTTTATCATTTTTTCTCTCTTGTATACTCACGCTATTTTAATTGTCATAATAGTCTAGTATATCTTTTAAAATTTATTATCAGATTTTCCTTTTACTTGCACTGGTGTATACCAAAAGTAACTCCTTTCAAGATGGAATTACAGCAGTGTAACACTGGTGCACATGAGATCACACTCGGGTTCAAGGAGCCTTAATAGTGTAGAGAGAAGCGGGAGGCATATCTGGTAATGTTTCAGTCCTGGATTAACTGAATTTTCTTCATCATCATTTTCTATTATTCCTGTGAGTTCATGTATTTTCTGGCACCAGACACTTTAGGTCACTCCAATTATGTATAGACTACATCTGCCTTTGAGCTGGGAGGTGTGATTCCCAGCTTGCATATGCTCAAGGTAGCATGCTAAAAATAGCGGTGTAGCTGGGATAGCATGGGCAGGAGGTGTGTTAAATGGAATATCATTATGTTATTCTGCCTAGGTTTGGCAGAAGTCAATGTTTATTTTTTTTATAATTTTGATGAATAAGTTTGATGTTTAATTTTAAGCTTTTTAAATTTTGTAAACCAATTTAAATGGTCGCAGGTGCCTGGAATCCTGGGGCTGCACATCAGACAACGGAGGGGATGGGACCATCATTATTAAATGAGCATACGAGCACCGAGATTCAAAAAATGGAAGCTTTAAGAGGGGTGAAACCCAAATGGTGGCCATCCCATGACAAAATAGACCAAGCAGCCTTCCACCAAACTCCGGTACGTTCCCAAGGACGACAAGGTGGGTGAGGCAACGGCTCGGCTTGGCCCGAGGTCTGTGGGTGAAAGAGACACGCCTTCGCCCCGCGCAGAGCTCAGCTGCATGTCCCGATCCCCAAGAAGAACCGAGCTCTCGACAGCCAAGTCTCGAAAAGCAGCGACCGTCTGGGGGCCAGCAGGGCGGCACCATCGCCGCACGCACGTTCTCAAGCGGCGTTGTCCTGGCGTCCCCCGGCGGTCAGCCGTGGAAATCCAGGGTGGGGGGCGAGGGGAAATCCAGGGGTGCGGACTTCGCTCGATCCATCGAACTCCTCCAGCTGTGCCCCCCGCGCGCCCCTGCCTTACACACCTCACCTCCCGCCCGGCCGGCCTTTCCCCGCGCCCAGCCCCGCTTCTCTCGGCACCCACCTTAAAGACGTCCTGCGAGGCCAGGGAGGCGGCATCGGCCTCGCACACCACCCCCTGGTAGAAGCCGCCGGCCGCCTTCTCCCGCGGCTGGAACATCTTCAGCAGGGCGCGCTTCATGGCTCGGCGCCGCGCCGCAGCGCTGCCTCGACCCGCCGCCGGCAGCCACCTGCAAGGCAGCCGGAGCGACCGGTGAGTCCCGATCCCGCGCCGGCCCTCACGCCGCGCACCTCATCATCGCCCCCCTCGGCTCCCCACGGCCGGCCCCCCCGCCTCGCTGCTCGGCCAGGCTGGGGCAGGGACCCGCAGCTGGGCGAGCCTCTCGGGAAGCTTAGCCAAGCCTTCTGGGGGCACTTCGAGGACGTCTCCCGGAGCCCGCCCCCTTCATAGACTCGTAGATTGGGGTTGGGACGGCGGGACCGCTCAGGAGGTCCCTAGTCCAACCCCGCGCCGGACTCAACCTGCAGGGAACGTTCCCCTGAGCCGCGATCTCTGCTGCATACGAGGCGCCCAGCAGGTCTTTTCTTTCCCCTCCCTGCCACTGGGGAAGGCGGAAGGGCAGGACCCTTTGCTGCCGGGGCGAGGAGAGAGGGGAGGAGGGTGAGGGAGATTCACCACCGTAACTGGCAGTCCTGGGCACTAGAGAGGCAAGGTTGGCGAGGTTCGGATCGTTTATGGGACCAGCCTCTGTTGGGGAGAGAGACAGGCTTTTGAGCCCCACCTCCACCCACACAGCTCTTCTTCAGGTCTGGGAAAGGCACTCACAGCACAATGCAAGGTGTACAGTTTGTTAGAGCATAAAAAACCAAACAAACCCACCTTCAAAATTGCCCTGCTCTTTTTGCTGATCAAAATTGGGACAAGTTTTGAGTCAGAAGAAAAACCCACCATAGCCACGTGACATTGGTTTGACATTTGACATTTCAAATTTTGATATTTCCCTCAAATCAAGGGAGATTTCCTCACTGACACTGAGGGACCTGAACAACCCATCTTGAAACCCGAATTTTATCCCCCTCTCTCCCCCCCAAGCGTAACTGTGCATTGTGTGATCACCCAAAATGAACTTGTGAACATTTTCACCAACATTTGTAATTGTTTTGTGGGGTACCAGTTACACAAATATAACTTTAGTGATGCCACTATGGTTACACCGGTGCAAATTAATTCAGGTGTTCATTTGTAAATTCATTTCTTCAGTGCTTCAAGATTTCCAGCATGCCGAGAAATCTGAGGTATTTGTAGAGCTTTGTGTCATGCACTAAGTATAACATTAAATGCAAAAACTGCCATGCAGTTAACTTAAATGCAGGAAAAAAACCAACCCAAATGTAAATATGTAATGCAGTGTTGCAACCGAACTGTTGAAGAATCAAGCCCTCAAATCGGGAAATTCTACAATTGTTGTCTTTGCCATAATGCACTGCTGGCAGGGCTGAGTCCCGGGCACTCGGCAGGAAGAGGAGCAATCCTAGCTATACAAGGTGCCCAGAAACAGGGTAGGCTTTGGGCTGCTCCCTTTTACATGTTGCTGCCTCTGATCTCCAGGGGTCATTGCAGAAATTGGGGTTGGCCAGAGGTTGTGTTTCACTTCTGTCCACACCCTGATATGCTGCCTGCACTGAGGGCTGTGAAGGAGGGTGTCAGGGTCAGCTAGCCCCATGATAGGAAGCTGATTAAACTGGCTTCAAAGCTGTTAGCTGAGACCAGAATTTAGCCTTGTATTTTTATGCTATGCATGCATACCTGCAGCACTGTATAAATAGTTATAATTCTATACACATGTAATAGCATAAACTATAATCCTGGTATGGTGTACATTTTTGAAAAATCAGAAATAGAAATGACTAATTTGTTGAATGTGATTGACTTAATGTTGCTTTAACTTTAATTTATTAATTTCCTGAATTTTGTATGCTGGATTTCCTCAACTTTTAAATTGCATTAATATTTGTTTGCAATTTATTTACCAGGGAGTTGGATTGAGTTGGGGGGGGGAGGGAGGGAGGGAGGGAATGAAAAAAGCTAAAAGCACTATAACACATTTTAAAATGCCCAAGCACCAAAGCAATTATAACTGAGGCCTGATCTACACTACACAGGCCTGATCTATACTAATGCTGAAAGTTGATCTAATTTACACTAGTTAAGACCAACTTGCAGTGGTGTCCACACTACGCTATATTGGCGGGAGATGCTTTCCCATCATCATAGCTTCCACTTCTCAGCCCTGGTCTACACTTACCTGGCGATTTATCCACAATCGACAGGAGTTACGCAAGAGTTTGTGTAAGTGCTTGCGTAACTCCCGTCAACTGTTGTTCTTCCCTTCTGCGTGGCGTCTTCACTGCACTGCGCTGATGGGAACCGCATTCCCATCGACGCAGCGCTACGCCACTTGAGGGGGTGGTTTTACTGCGTCGACTTCTGGATCGATTGAGCTGGTCTTCACTGACCACTCAATTGATCCAAGCTGATCTGACGGCAGCAACTTTGGGAGAGCGCTCTCCCAGACCCACACTAAATTGATATGGCTGCACTGATGGCAGCAGCAGCGCTGATTTAGTGTGATAGTGAAGACATATCCACAGTTAGGTCGACATAAGGCAGTTTATTCTGACCTAATTATGTCAGGTTATGTCTTCACTGACGGCGGCAAATTCGCCGCCATCAGATCGACTTATCTGGATCGACTGAGCGGTCAGTGAAGACATGCTCAGTCGATCCAGAAATTGACGTATTAAAACCACCTTCTCAAGTGGCATAGGGATGCATTGACAGGAACACAGTTCCCATTGGCGCAGTGCAGTGAAGAAGGTGCGCAGAACAGAAGCATAGAAGTCGATGGGAGTTTTTTGCATAGTTTGCGTAACTCCGGTCGACTGCTGCCGAATCTCCGAGGTGAGTGAAGACAAGCCCTCAGTGTCTACACTACAGCCTGCTTCCCTCCAATGTAAATGCCTAACTACACCGACATCATAACTCCACCTCCACGAGAGGCGTAAGGCTTGTATCAGTGTAGTTAGGGTCTGTAATGTCTATGTAGACACTGTGTTCCTTACATTTGCCTTTGGCTGTCTTGTTAATTTCACAGCAGGAGCCCTGAAATAGACAAGAAAACTGGGCAGGTAGAGCCCAGCTGTCCCCCCATTCTCTACTCTGCTGGAGAGCTGAGCAGCTGGATCTCGCTCTGGGCAGGGAGCTGGGGCACTAAGTCCTGGTGGCTTTGGACCTCGTTCCTGAAAAGCCAGAGCAGCTTCAGACCCCACACTAGGCTGGGAACCTGGGTGAGAAGCCCGGGTGTCCCCTGCCTGCCCCCCGCTCCCCTCCTTCCCCTCATGTCCCACTGGGAGCAAGGCGGGTGGGGAATGACAAGCTGGGACAGCTGGACCCTGCTCCCCATGGGCGAGAAGACTCAGGTGGCTTCCCCTGGTTCCTGGCAGGGAACAGGGAGGGGAGAAGCCCTGGTGGATTCCTCCACTCCCCACAGAACAGAGAGGGGTGGCAACCCACTGGAAGCCTATGGGGCAGCCGGGCTCCCGGCAGGGAGCTGCAGCAGAGCTGGGAGACCCTCTCAGCTCCCCACACTGCCCCTCTTAGATTGTTGGCAGCGCTTCTGGTGAGAACGTGCACCACCAACCCAAGGAGGATAGTGTGGACATGAATCACCACAGTAATGACTGTGGTGGCTGCAAATCGACTTAATATAGGTTGACTTATGTTTCTAGTGTAGACATACCCTGAGTCACTTTTGACCTTGGGGCCTTTACTGAGTCATTCTTAATTTAGGAGACCATAGGAGACCTTAACGGGTTCTTAACTCAAGTAGCCTTATGTAAAGTGTTCTGAAGAGATACAAGAGCCTTAATGTTAAAATGGTTTAGAGCTTTATTCATGTTAACTTTCAGGCAACCTCAAAAATGGGGAGGGGGAAAGTTTTAATGCACATGCTCTAATATGTACTATATAAATCTTTAAAAATGTCATAAGGTCACTGAAAATTATTTAGCCACCTGCTTATCAGTACAATTAATTGTGACTGAACAAATAGGATGGTCACTCATATGCTACAATAGCTCAGAGAGAAGTCAGTAATGCTGAGAAGTATAGTATGAATTACTGGAATAGTTAATTAATTATGGAGGAGCCCTTCTCAGAAATGGTGAGTTGTAAGTAATTTGTAGGTTACACCATTTCTCAGAGATCAGTATAGTCTGTCATATTGTTTGCTCTCCTTTGGAGACATTACTTTTACTCTTTCTTGTTTTATTGTTCTCCTAGGTATCTTAGAATTAACAGTGAGATGGCTGATTTTACTTCAGATTTGGATTGTTTTTCTTTCCTCAGACTAATATAATCATAAGACTAATATAATATATAATAAGACTAATATAATCATGCTGATTTAGAAGTGTCTTGCTTAAGCTTCCTTCAAGTTAGGCAACTCCAAAATTGTTATTGGGGAATGTGAAAAAAGTGATTTTATTTTCATACTCATATGAATCAAAGAAGACTAAATCAAATTTGGTTAAACATTGCACAAAAATCACATTCAGACTGAGATCAAACATAGAAAGTTTCAAATTAAAATGTGTTGTTTTTTTAAAGAAAATTATGGTCAAATAGTAAAAGGGGTTAGCATGAAAAACATGTCCAGGATTCTAAAAAATGAGTGCTTAAAGTTAGATTCCTAATTCATATTTAGGCACCTGTATAAATGGAGTGATATTCAAATGTGGTGACAGACCAGCAGCTCTCTTACTGAAATCATCCAGGATGGAAAATCTTTGCCCTTTACTATAGTTCTTGCAATAGATGAACGAAATTCTGTTCCTATTTACACCAGTGTAAATCTAAAGGGAGTCAACTGAGTTACCCTGGTTTTCCAGCATTATAACCTGAGAGTAGAATTTAGCCCAATGGATTTATGTTAAAGCGGTAAAGAGTTTGGGCTTAAGCATACCAAGCGTGGAACACTGAAATAAATTATAGGGGCATTTATGGTGACTTTAGCATACAAAGAGGTCATTGAAACTTCAACAACTATAAATAAGTGCAAAAATGTAACACTAAAGGGAAATACAATCTTGCATTCTGCTTTCAGTTCATGTATGGTTCTCTGACATCACTGGAAGTTCTATGTATGGATCAAGGATAGTAAATAGCTCACTAACACTCTGTGTCTGAGAACAACACCCCAGAAACTCCATATTCACCAATGTCACGTAATTATGATATGTTCCATTCAAGGTACATCTTGTTTGGTATTATTTTAAAAGCCTTAATCTGCTGAACACTAATATCTTGTCAGATTGTAAGTGCCATTGTATGTAAAGTTATGAAACATTGTTGAATATTCTATTAGAACATGTTGCAAGGTGAGAAACTCCCACAAACAGCCTTCCAGGTACAACAATGGAGTGGCCAGGCAGCGTTAATAACTATCTCTCACCCATTCAAGAATAGACTCTAATAACAGGAATTGTTTACAGTGAAAGCTTCACTGTAGGAAGCATGTTCTCAATGGGCTCGACTGACCAATGAGGACGACATCATAGGCCCAGATTGTTCTAGCAAGCTGAAACAGACTATAAAAGGGGAACGTGACATCATCACTAGGCTCCACCCCCATACAACTGAATGAACACCTGAAGGGTTGTCTGGAAGGCAAAAGAACTTTGAAAGGGGGGAGGGCAGTTCCAGGCAGGGGAGGTTGCCCAGCCTGGGTTTAGGAAACTGCTTGTAACAGCTAACAAGGGTGAGACATTGCTAATTCAAATCTTGTTAGTGTGTAGAACTTAGACTATGATTTTGTGTTTATTTCTTTCGATAGCTACTTTTAATTTCTTTAAACTTGCCACTTATTATTACGTAAAATCTACTTTCCTGTAGTTCATAAACTTGTTTAATGTTTTATCTTACCCACTGTGCTTTTTAGGGATGTGTTTAGACAAACTCTGCTCAGTAACAAAAGCTGATGCATGTTCCTTCCACTTTGAGGGAAGGGCGGACTGGATAATAATCTTCATTGGTCAGGCTTTTTGACCAGGACAAGACAGTATAGTCTTGGGGTCCTGGGCTGGAGAGCCAGCTGGAGTTTCTCTATTGTTGGTTCCTGAGTGGCAGAAAAGTATTCATTGAACTAAATGGAGTGTCTGGTGCCACGTGCTGTTGGGTTGGCTGATAACCCGGCTTTGGAGAGGCTGCCTGTGTGTCATCAGCTAGAGTCTGGTGGAGAGCTCACCCCAAGCTAAATAGCTGATAAGAGTACCCAGTGGTTCCACTGCGCCCAGGCTGTACCCCTGGGGTTCTGCATGCCATCACACCTACAGTTTCCCATTGTCATTTAACCATGTACCCACAACTATATACTGCTAAAAACAAAATATTTCAATAGCTAGGTCACCAAACTGACAAGCAGAGCATAGAAAAATTGTGATAGTGCTCACAAAAAAAGTATCAGGAGGATCTATCCTGTGTAAATACACACTTTAAGTCAAATAATGACTGCCCCTAGATGAGTGTACTGAGAGAACAGGTGCCTCTTTCCACCAGGACTTACTGCCTATGTAAGAGCAAACTAAAAGCCTGTCTCACCTTCCTGAGCATGGAGCAAAGGGCATGGATGGATATTAGCACTGCTGACAGCACTCTGAGTCAAAATAGGCATATTCAGATATCTTGGAGTGGTGGCCTTACCCCATACATGAGACAACATCTGGTGAGCTGTCTTTAGGAAAGCTCAGGCTATACCTATTCCAAAAAGGTGTAGCCACAGCTATTGATGAATGAGCCCCACAGCATACCTGCATCCCCATCTCTGATTACTTTCCCAGTACTTCCATCAAGATCAAGCAATAGTTCTCCCAGCCACCACTACTGGGCTGGTGCACTTTTCCACTCTGAGCCCCTTTTCAGTACCTAACGTGGCTTCGGCTTTGAGGACCATTTCTTTTACTGTGTACTCCTGTTTTTTAGGAGAAATACAACTTAACATTTGACATTCCAACTACACTAAGAAAAAAATAAATGCCGCTTTCTGCAGGCTATACCCCCAAATAAAGGACCATCACTAGAAAATTACAGGGGTTTTAGTGATATTCTTGAGACTGATTATAGTTCCATTTTCTTTTTCAGTCACTTTCAGTTAAAAGTCTTGCAGGGATGTGTAGAGGAAATGTTCAGAGTGAAAAAAATAATATGAACATTTTTAGTTCCCAAGAGGAATCAAATGGAATCATAAGCCTACTGTCCACAGCTTCAGATTTCTACATAATGATTCGACGTAAGAAACTAATTCAAATAAGTAGTCAAAAAGTAACCCTTCTTAGAATCGTTTTCCCTAGAGTGGATTGAAAACACATTTATATCATTTTCTTTCAGTTATATGTTCACTTATGGTAATACAATAGCTCCATTAGTACAGCAAGATTCCACAGAACAAATTTTCATTGAAAATACGACTTTTTAATAACTGAATTGTATGCACAGTAAATATACAGGGGTTCAAGGCAGGCAAAACTTCACATGAAGTCAAGTTTCATAGGCATAGGCACTGCATCAATAAATGGAAAAATTACACTATAGTTTTTAATCCCATTTGGCAGTGTTGTCAGATTGGAATATTGTAAAATAGATATGGAAAATAATAATAGAAAACAAGAATGGTTACTACCACCAAATTCTGAAGTGCTGAAACATCTTTTTAAAATGTAGAGTAGGAAGATGGAAAAAGATCTTGAACTGTAGTTCTGCCCTATAATATTGTAACATGAATGTAGAGAAATGAAAAAAGGGAAATAGTGAGATTTTTTTTTTGCACTGTTCAAAGATGATGAGGTGAAAACATGAGTGCCTGAAGTTAATAGGTATTCACATTGAATATAGGCCACTCCACTTAATAAATATGTCCCTAATCAGGATATCTCACAGGGAGTCAATTGAAGCCTGACAATTAATTGCAGTGGTTGCTGCGTAAAGGAAACAGAGTCTGCCTGATGGATATGTGTTCCTGAGACAAGTGATGCTTAGTTCTTGCTATGTCTCTGTCGCCTGCTGGGTCTGTATGTTTACGCATCTGACAGTTCTGTTCAGATTTTCTGAGCTGCGATACAATAAAAAAATGCTACTGCCTGCAGCTAGCTTGATCTTTCCACAACAGCTACACGTTAGACTATCACTGTGGTCTTTACAGCTAGCGTCTGTTCCTAATTATTGCCTCTTCCTAATTACATAGACCTGTCCTGTAAATGTGACAGCCTCACTAGCTTCCCAGACAACAACATCACTATTAAACTGACATTTTCCATTAACCAGGAATTCTGTTTAATCAGGGGAAAAGGCCATCTACAGAGATATCTTGGTTAAGTAGAACCTACTCTATATAGCAGTATAATTGAGTTAGAAAGAGGCAGGGTCCTATGTGGGACTATTTTTTTAATCCCACTCCCATCCCACCCCGCAATACCTACTCCCACCTGCTCTTTCATTGTTTCTTGCATTTTTATCCCGCTCCCACCCACAAAAACCTGAGATGTCGCAAGAGAGACAGATTCCCCCATGCAAAAAATAGGGGGGAAAAAGGTCAGTTAATATATTATATATATATATATATATACGGAATTCAACACAATTTTTATGTGCCAAATGATGAGAGATTTAGAGTTTTCCCACAAATTACCACAGTCTGGTTTGTTTGCCCACCTAATCCTTCCTGCAACAAAGTACATTTCACCCGTTCCCACTATTATGGTAGCGGGTCCTGTGGGACCCATGTGCTCTAGAAAGAGACTTCCAATCAAGGAGATCTGTTCTTCCAATGGTGAATATACATAGCTTGCATTACCATTCTTGGGAAATAAGTACCGTTATCGATAGTAGACTGAACCATAGGTTGTTTCGATACAGTACTGCATTTCACAAGACAAGAACAAATTGTGGAGCTAAACTATTGCTAGTTGAGATGTGACCCAATAATTCAGAACACTGCTTTAAATTACATTTGGGCTTACTGTACTGAGTACTGGAAAGACACAATAAATGGGACTCATTCCTCAGTGCTCCAATGCTTGTTTCAATTCTTATTGGGCAGTTGAATGTTCCCATGCATTCGGTATTCCCTATTAAAAATGCATAATGAATTAAAAGCCTACTGTCTTGGAGTCTCACCAATGTATGGGCTGCCCATTGTCCTTTCTTTAAACCTAGTGTGTGTAACTGTCTTCCAGAATTGTATTGTAAGTACATTTAGCAATTGAAATAGTGATGTAAATGTAAATACATTTATTTGGTACTACATCAAAGGCTGTTTTTGCATGAAGATGGCTGGAATAAAAAAAAATAACACTTAGAAAAGTTGGAACTTGCTCCTCTATTTTAAAATGGAGAGAAAAGAGCTTTTTCTTAATGCTATATCAACTTGTAAAATTGCAGATTTGAATAAAAATGGTAATACAGATATACCTTCCCTGTCCGTAATTTTCAGAGGAGGATTCATTAGTGCCGCTATCTTACTATGAAGTACTATGCTTATATCCTGGAAGCAGTTTTCAATGAACCAGAGGTTCTCAAACTTAATCATGCTCACAGGTGGTCCATAGACAGAATGTTTCATGGACCGTTTCCCTCCTTCTGAAACCCATTTGCAGGTATGCAACATCCTAACGGCAACTGCTTACATGGAAAAGTAATATTAGGAAAATGTTAGTTTATGCTATTGCTAGTTGTCTTTGATGCAATAAGTGTTTGTTTATTTTTGAAAAATTAATCACTTTTTTTGCTCTTCATTTCATCTCCTCTCTCACCTTTTCTGTTCCTTTCTCTCTGGGTCCCCTGCTTATAGTTCTAGGCTGCTTGATATTCTTCTTCTCCTTTCCTTCCCTACATATATTTAACTTCCCCTTGTATCCTTTCCCTCCGGACATACTCTCTTGCTATCTGGCTGTCTTCGCCCCCATTTCTGCTGATATTCCAAAAGATTTTGGGGTCCGTACAAAAGCGTCTGGATTTGACCTGCCACATATTGACTACCTCTGGCCTAAGATCTTAAAACCTTGCAGGGTCAACTCCTGTATACTTAATAGAGTACAACAACACTGAGTTGGGAACCTGTTTAAAATACAGACACTGTATTGTGTGTTTAGAAGAAATGAACTGATGATTCTTACCTAATAACTGCATAATTTCTCCAGAAGCAAATATATTGAATTCTATGTTTCAGTTTCTCAAACAATACTTAGTATAAATATAATTAATATAACATTTACTAGTAACTGAGGTGCCTTGTTTGTACTTTTTTTCCTATGGCAGCAATGCTTTCTAGTATCTATTTAAGGAAAGAAACAATATATTTCTTAAGGTAAAAATAAAAAACTACTCTGAGAACAAGTTTACATGAGGAAAAGTCATTCTATGGTGTATTAAAGAACAACTGATGTTTCATATTAATCTAATTTTTCTATTAGGAGAAAGTGGATTTTATTAAAGTTCATTATGGCACTTAGAGTACAGTACTTTCATTAGTTTAAATTATGCAAAGTTTATATCTAAAATAAATTGCAAAAGATTTCATCTTACATCTTACAGTAACTTATAAAGAAGCATATTTTAAAGCGAAGAACAAACCAAAAGAGCAACATGCCTAGGCTGTAATTTTATTTGATCTACAGAAAAACAATATTATACTTACCCTTCAAAGAGGTTTGCAGAGGCTGATGATCTCTTGGTGGTAACACATACATAAAGACATAAAAAATAAAACTCTCTGAATCTTTATCTGCCAAAACTTTTATACAGTAGTTCCAGTGGAGTATGTATCCTGCAGTTATGTCGCAGGGTGGTTTGCACTGTTTGTGAGAATTCTTTTATTTACTAAAAGTGTCCCTATAATGGACAAAGTGGGAGGAGCATCAATATTCATAAAGTGACTCTTGAAGACATTTTTAACGTGACTAAACCCATCCATTTTCATTATGTGCTGCAAATGTACCTATAAATGTACCTAGCATTTCAGACGTTTTTTCTAATGCAATATCACAGAGCAGTTTTAGATTTGTTAGATGGTCACTGGAGGGTATTTGTTTACCTATTTGGAGGGAACTAATTGCTTTTAATGGATAATCCAAACATCAGTGGACAAGAATGTAGTCTACTTTTTAAGTTCCATTGTACTAATAAATGTTTCAAAAAACAGAATTAGTGTATGAAAATTAGCAGAATGTGATCAATACCTAATGCAATATGGAACAGCAGAAAGAGTTGCATGTACTTTTTTTCTGAAATATAAATTGCACTTTATTTTCTCTATTTTACTTTGAAACTGCACAAAATTGCTTGGTTCATTTGAACTAATTCACTAATGCATTTTAGGCCTCATGTGCTCTGCAGAGAGAATCATGCTACACATAACTACTGTCTTTTTTTTTATATGGAACCAGTGAGCGTGGTTTAGCACATTCATACAGAACAGTATTTCCTAGCACAATCATATTTCAACCAAGTTGTCCAGTCACATCTACCAAACTGCACAACTGTATTTGTATTTATGTAAATCTGGGAAAATTTGGCTACCAACAGTATATCATATTGCCGCACTTACCGGCACCACGATCAAATGATTATGGGAGTTTTTCAAAATATTCCTTCTCTCAACTCATCTTCTGGTTTCAGAGTCCATCAGTCCCACAGGGCATTTTCAAACAAGGGGTTTGCTTGGTGGTTGAGACTAGTCCATTCTCTAGCTTTGCTATTTTAATGCTTGATTGTATAGAAAGAGACAAAACAGAAAAGCATAAAACACAGTAATCTAATCTAAAAATATAGTAAGCTAAAATAATATCTAAAAAGAAAACAACTCGTGATGCAGAAGTTCATCTCTTGAGCCTGCTGATTTGTGCCAAATGGAGTCTGAACTGTTGATCAAGTCCAGCGCTACTCACTAGTGGGATAATGCTGTGACAAAAGTGAACTGAGAATGAATAGCTGGCCCACTTTGAAATGATCAAAACAACTTTGAAATGTCTGTGTCTGGATCTTGCCTTAACATTATAGCACTATTCTATCCATAACCAAGTATCCATCACTGTGGAGATGACAATTGATATAGGTATGGAAATATTCTAAATCTTACACCAAAAGTGGTTGCCATTACAGATTAAGGGATTTGAGAGGGAGTAGGGCTCACAGTTGTGGGAAGGTTATTAACAGAATCTCCTTTCAGTGTTTCCAAATAAAAAGAATTCAGAATTTCTGTTTTGTGAGAAATTCTGAAATTTTGTCTTTTCATTCCAATTTGGAACAAATCTAATTTTGAAATGTCAGAATTTATTAAATGTTCTGATATAATGTGGGACAAGAATCCCATTCCCCTTCTTCATAACACACTGGAATTCTTGAAAATGTTGGTATTTACGTGGGCAACTGATATCAATATCAATTGGAACTGCTTGGGAAATGGAATTTCCATACCATGGGAAATTCTGACATTTCAAAATTTGATTTTGTTCCAAATTGGAATGAAAAGACAAAATTTCAGAGTTTTTCACAGAACAGAAGAAATTGGGGAAGCCAGCCTACCTGAAGTTGCCTTGGTATTGGTCATACCCCAACTACTCCAAGATGGACAAGTGATCTTCAACTATCACCTCATTTATCTAAGGCATTTGTTCCTAATGACCTAAGCACCTCACAGTCTTTAGTGTATTTATCCTCAAAACACCCCTGTATGGTAAGGAAGTATTATCCCCATTTTACAGATGGGGAACTGAGGCACAGAGAAACTAAAACAGAGTATGTCTACACTACAAGCACTACAGTGGCACAGCTGCAGTGCAATATCTATGCTGCTGTAGCGTAGACACTTGGGTATGTCTACACTTAAATTGCTGCAGCGGCACAGCTTCAGTGCTGCAGCTGTGTTGCTGTAGCGCTTCAGTGTAGACATTACCTATGCCAACAGGAGGGGTTCTCCCATCAGCATAGGTAATCCAGCTCCCCAAGAGGCAGTAGCTAGGTTGATGGAAGCTGTCTGTACTGGAGGATTAAATTGGCATAGCTATGTCTCTCAGAGGTGTGGATTTGTCACCCCCCCAAGTGACGTAGTTATGCCAATGTACGTTCTTGATTTAGTCCAGCCCTTACTATGGTGACAGTAGTAAATCCACCCTTTGAGAGGTGGTAACTAGGTCGATGGAAGAAGTCTTCCGTTGACCTAGCATGTCTACAACAGGGCTTACGTCAGTTTACCTACATCTCTCAGGGACATGAATTTTTCACACCCCTGAGTGACGTAGCTAGGTTAGCCTATGTTTTAGGTGTAGACCAGACATTAGTGACTTGCCCAAGGTCACAAAGGAAATCTGTTGTGGAACAGGGAATTGGTTCCAGGTCACCCAAGCCCCAGATTAGGGCCCTAAACACTGGACCCTTCTTCCTCTCATCAGGAGGAGGATGCTGGTGAAATATGCTTCTGGCAGGCTAGAAGGGAAATGGAGATATCTATTGATGTGCAGCATTAGGTATACTTGGTCCTCTCTCAGGACAGGGGGAAGGACTAAATGATCTCTTGAGGTCCCTTCCAGCCCTACATTTCTATGATTAATTATCTTAAATACGTCTGCAAAATGGCTAGTGTATTCTCCCCAGTCTTTGGGAAAACAATGGAAAATGTTACCTTAGGGCACAGGCTGAAATGTGAGAGGTGTGTGGGAGTCTGGAGGGGGAACACTGTGAAGGTGGCTTTGCCAAGAGTCCTCAGATGAACGAGACACTCATAGGAGGGATGTTTTCTATCGTTGTTGTGCCAGGAGAGCAGCTACAGAGAAGATGTGTTTGTGTTGAAAACATTCACCACCGATACAGAGCTGTGAATGTGACAAAAGAGTTGGAGATTTTACATATAAATGATAGCTTTGAGCTGGGTAGATTAGTATTGTTGAGTGACATGATTCATATTTCCATGTATATTAAAGGCTGATTCTTTTTCTGTAAACAGTTTATCTTTCTCTTTATTCATTTCTCAGTGTGCAGAACTCGCAATATGCCTCCGTACTGAAGGAAGAAGGAGCACCCTGGGTTGGAAGCCAGAAGAGCAGGGATTCGGAGGATGGGAAGAAGAGGAGGAGGAATAAGAAGGTGGAGGAAGGTATAGTGGGACCAGGAGCAGCAGGACAGAAGTTGCCAAGTGAGGAGAGGAGCTAGAACAGAGGGACAAAGGTAGTTTTGAGAAGGGCAGCGAGGGGCAAACTGGCTGTGAGTCAGGTAGATGAGCTAGGAGTGTTGACTAAGTAGGGGGAGGAGCAGCAGTGTGCTGGCTAATGGGGAAAGGGGGGGGGACTGGATATATACTACTAGCAGGCCAATTTGAGATGGTACAATAGAAATTGTTTAGTGAAGAGGAAAAGGGACAGGGTAGGCATGAGGGTGGAGTGAAGGCCAAGGGGATTGTTGAATCAATAGAGACCCAGACAGGAAGCAGATGCTTCCCTGTCAATTTATAAATATCAAAGGGTATTAGCACTCCAGGAGTGTTGCAAATGTTTTTTTTTTCAGAGCAGTTCATGTGCACCACTAAATGGGCATGTCAGAACACATGGGCAAATGTTAAAGTGGTGGAATGCTGCAAAACTTGATTAAAGGCACATCAGCATTAAAGAGCTTTAGTGGGGAAGCTTAATGGCATCTTTAAGCTATTGAGTCAACTTAAGTGCTTAAGGTTGCTTTAAACACTTAAAGCACCTTTAAGCGCTGAGCTAAATTTAGGCTTCTAGAAGCACTGAACCACTTTGCTATTTGCACTGGCTCAGCATTTAAGACTCCCCATAGGTCACATCAAGCATTTAGGGTAAGTCGCCGCTTAAAAACATTTAGTTCTGAATCACCTAATCACTGGAAGTGGCTCAGGGGAGAAGTTCAGGAGGAACCTGCCAGCAGGTGGAAGGTTCCGGTTCTATCAATTACGTCTATAGTCTAGAAGCACTCTTGGATTCCTCACGGACACTGAGCTCTCACAGTGCAATGGCTGCAAGTGATGCTTTCTCTAGTCTCTGGTTTGCCAGGAGACTCCACCTCATTTTGGCAAACGAAGACCTGGCCTCAGTAATTCATGCCTTCATCACTCCTTGGCATAGAACCTTCGGCGCTTAGGAAACTCCAACTCATACAAAATGCTTCAGCATGTCTCCTCAGCAATACAGGCTACCGCAAAAACATTAGACCTGTCCTCTGCTCTCTACACTGGCTTCCCACAGATATCAAATCACGTTCGAGGTCTCAGTCTTTACCTTCAAAGCCCTCCATGGCCTGGGCCCAGGATATCTAAAAGGCCATCTAAAGCTTTGGGACAAAGACTGTGGTCAACAGGTTTGCTCCCCTGTTACAATGGAACTCTCAGCAATAAGGATAAAGCTCATTGGTGTGGAAGATGGATTAGTCTGAGACTGAGGAATGAACTCCCTCAGGTACTGCGAACCATCACAAATCTCACTGCTGTCTGCTCCAAATGCAAGGCACATTTCTTTGACTTGCCTTCTCTAATATAAACACACAGCAAAAAAGATATATTTAATTAACAGATTTTAAGAAACAACCCTACCAAAACAAGATACTCCACTACATATGCTTCTCCCTGTGTGGAGAGGATTTGAGATCTAACAACACCTGACTCAAGTGTAGTCACGTTGCTTAATGCACCACTGAAAGGTTCTTGGATACAATGGAGAAGTCAAGAGATGATTTATGAAAGCTAGTTGTGTTTGGATTCGGATAGCCGTATTTACTGAAGGTTAGAAAAAATGTACACAGTTCACACATATCAAACATCAGCCACATCATCACCTGGGTACAGTAAACAGCTGAAACCATGTGAGTCTCCCAATATCACCCTTTCTAGAAATGTTTTCAATAAGTCATCCAATTAATATCAAGTTGGTCTTTGAATCCACTGTAGGTGGTTTTCTGATTTTTCTTTCACATTTTTTATCTCGCTCTTTTATTCCACATCTATTATTTTCACTGAGGAGAGTTACTGCATTGCTTTTGAAAACAAGAGGAAAGAATAATTCTGTTGACAGGCCAAGAGGTATAAATAGAAAGATAACACCTGTGCAAAGGCAAGCTTTGCACTTGCACTGCAACCGCTTCCGGCTGGACCAGGCCCTAGTGTAAACATGGCCTCTAGCTCTTTGATTCAATTAGCAATGGGGTGTGGGGCAATGCAGGAGATTCTCAAATGTAAGCATTTCATGAAACAATTGTGCTAATTCCCTTTGGTCTCATTGCAGGTTTCATCTCAGGAGTTCCAAAAACCAGATCCTCCATCTCATACTATTTCACGCAGTTAGTGGATAATAAGGTTTCTATCAGGGGTCGGTCCTGGGGCCGGTTTTGTTCAACACCTTCATTAATGATCTGGAGGATGGGGTAGATTGCACCCTCAGCAAGTTTGCAGATGACACTAAGCTAGGGGGAGTGGTAGATACCCTGGAAGGTAGAGATAGAATACAGAAGGACCTAAACAAACTGGAGGATTGGGCCAAAAGAAATCTGATGAGGTTCAACAAGGACAAGTGTAGAGGCCTGCACTTAGGACGGAAGAATCCTATGTACTGCTACAGACTGGGGACCGATGAGCTAGGCAGCAGTTCTGCAGAAAAGGACCTGGGGGTAACAGTGGATAAGAAGCTGGATATGAGTCAGCAGTGTGCCCTGGTTGCCAAGAAGGCTAATAGCATATTGGGCTGCATTAATAGGAGCATTGCCAGCAGATCGCGGGAAGTGATTATTCCCCTCTATTTAGCATTGGTGAGGCCGCATTTGGAGTATTGTGTGCAGTTTTGGGCCTCCCACTACAAAAAGGATGTGGACAAGTTGGAGAGAGTCCAGCGGAGGGCAACAAAAATGATTAGGGGGCTGGAGCACAAGACTTATGAGGAGAGGCTGATGGAACTAGGTTTGTTCAGTCTACAGAAGAGAAGAATGAGGGGGGATTTGATAGTGGCCTTTAACTACCTGAAAGGGGGTTCCAGGGAGGATGGAGCTAGGCTGTTCTCAGTGGTGGCAGATGACAGAACAAGGAGCAACGGTCTCAAGTTGCCATGGGGGAGGTCTAGGTTGGACATTAGGAAAAAGTTTTTCACTAGAAGAGTGGTGAAGCACTAGAATGGGTTACCTAGGGAGGTGGTGGAATCTCCATCTTTGGAGGTTTTTAAGCTGCGGCTTGACAAAGCCCTGACTGGGATTATTTAGCTGAGGTTAGTCCTGGTTAGTCCTGCTTTGAGCAGGGGGTTGGACTAGATGACCTCCCGAGGTCCCTTCCAACTCTATGATTCTGTGAGTCAATGATTCATGATTTAATGGGGCACCCAGGTTTGTATGTGTAACAAAAGACAGTGTAAGACAGTTGCTCAACAAGCTTGCAGCTTTTCAAAATTCACAACTGAGAAATTTCACACAAAAAGGCTTTTTGAGTTTTTATAGGTCTCTGCAAAACACATTCAGCCTTCTAAATTTTGTAACCAAAAAAATAAAAAAAGGTTTTAGGGAAATAGCTATGTGAAACAAAACTGACAAAACAATAAATCAGATGCATGTTCATGAACTACTGCAACCCCTTTCTCCCAGCTCTATTTCTGAATAAGCAGAATTTTAAAAAATAAATTAGAAGAAGGGAGGAAATTTGGCAAGGAGTTGATTTTAAACGCCAGTGCTACCTCTCCACTTTCTCTTCCTGGTTTAGCCATTGGGAGACAATAAATAAGTGGATTTTCTGTTTGTTTTTTGTATGTTATCTTTCTGATTAGCTTGTTTCTTCATCATATCTTTTTCTATAAAACAGAAGCAGGCAATTGTGAATTATTTCCTCTAAACTGGGATTTTCAAAGGAGCCTAAGGCAGTTGAAATTCAATTAAAGTTAGGTGCCTAACTCCCTTAGCCCCTAAGAAACTTCTTGTCTTTGTACAGTATGTTAGCTTTACATGCTGTACTAAATTTGAAAGTGTCTGTTTTGAGAGGCCGCTGTAGTAAATTAATCTCACAATCTGAGTACAGCAGCAAATATGATGAGACAATTGATTAGTACTGGGATTTTGAATAGCAATTCACATGATTGCAGTAAAACTCTGCTCTTAGCCTGTGACTCATTCTATTTGCTGAGAGTGATTAACCATTGGAAAAAATATTGTATTCCTATGAGCGCGGTTAAAATGACACAGATCATTAGTCAATTTATCAGAAAATGTCATGGTCTTGCTGTGATAGTGTGCATTTGAATGGTTGCAAAGGACTTGAACGGTGATGAATGAGAGTGGTGATATGTATGTGAGAGTGAAAATCCATTTGTAAAATGTTTCTTATAAGTCTATCAGACTCCTGGACATACCGTTCAGAAAGCTGGAGAAAAGCTGAGGATAGAACTAGTACTCTTAGGGTATGTCTACACTGCAATGTAAGTCTGTGCTTGAACCTGGGCTCAAGGCTAACCCCCGTTCTGTCTATACTGTAATTGCACTAACCCAGGGCTTGGACCAGGGGTCCAAGTACCCTGAAGAGCTGGAGGGTCTGAGCTCGAGTCAAGCCAGGAACGAAGGTCTGAACCCTATGGCTTTGCAGTGTAGTCACAGTCCCACTTGAGTCAGATCTCGGGAGTCATCCGGAAATATTCCACAATTCCATGGGATGACTTTTTTAGTTCTCTCTATCCCAACAATCTACAATCCTCTCTGTGGAAAATGGAAGCCACCCCTACCTGCTGGCAAACAGCAGAAGCTCATGTCAGCATTAATCCATTCTGTTGTGATCACTGATCTGCAAGCACAGTGCCAGGGAGCCTCTTGGGTTTGCAGTGGAGAGCGAATCAATCAAGCCTTTTGCAGAGTGAGCTGTTTCCTGGTAATGTGCTGGACGGACAGTAAAGTGTTCCGATAGTGCACCATATTCCTAGAGCTAGAGCAGCCACATTTCTGGGGGGTGGAGGAGGCGCTAGGGACTCTGGGATATGGTTAGTGCAATTCAGGTCTATGCACTGGAGTGTGGCTGCCAGAGCCCTAGGTTTGAGCATAGGTCAGAAAATTCTTAACCTAGGATTAAAATACACTGTAGATGCTCAAGCCCAAGGTTCACTAACACGGGTCAGCGACTCAAGTCCCTTTAACCCTGGATTTAAATTTCAGTGTAGACAAACCCTAAACAGGATGTAGGCTAGATATGTGGGATATCACTGTGTTAAATTATTTGCACTAAGTGTCTTTCGCAATATAGATAATGGAAACAACTTTATTACATGGAATATGTTAGGATTAAAAATATTAAGGATATTCTTGCAAGCATCATGGTCTGTGACTTTCTTTTCCTATTCAGATAAGACTAAAAATATAGCAGGAAAAGAAGGTAATGTGAACCTGACCCCAGTCAGTTACGCAATCAGAGCTACAGTTGCACTTTGTTTCAGTGTTTTTTTGGTAATAAACAAGAAATAAAATGGCATCTCATTGCCAAGGGCAAAATTATCAATCTGTATTGTGCATGCCACTTGCATTGAAATGGTCCATGCAAAAAGTCAGCTTTCAGGGAATAAAATAGATTTCCCAAGGAGAAGATTCTGAATTCAATGGAATTTTTCATTAGATATAAAAAGCAAACACTTTCATAGTAGATGTTGCCTGGACATTTATAGGTTTGACTAACACTCTGAAGAAGGAAAGGAAATTGGGCAGAGACACTTCTTCATAGAAAAGAAATAAGAGGGAGTTGGAGATTTTTCCTACAAAGTAATCTCCAAATTACAGTTTGGTGTTAGTAATGGAACCTCTGTAACTATCCAAGAGCCATTAAAAAGAGCCAGCATTGAATGAAAGCCAGCTCAGAACACTTACTACCTTGAAAAAATGTACTTCCCTAAAAAATGAGACTGTGAGCCCTAACTTTAAAGTGAACTTAATAAATATTATAACAGCACCATTTTCCTTAGCATGGGTACAGTGGTGTCTGCACTTCCATTATAAATCCATTATAAATTATGTCTTTGTTTATACAACCTGTAAATAAATATTTTCTGTGGGTGTCACTCATTATCTAACAGATGAGAACAAAGCTTTGTTTGATAGAATCTATATCCAAAGGAGCCCTTTCAGTATATCCAGATATAATATGTTATTAAGTATTTAATTTAAAATCTGTTGTCTAATGTATTTACCCAAGAAAGTGCAGTGGCTCTAGGTCCTTTCTAGTCTCACAAGTAAACAGTTATGTTTACACACAAATAGGAAACATATTTTAACTTTTTTAAAAAGACCCAAAAGAAATCCAGTTTGCTATGCAGCTCAGCAGACACAATATCAAGCAGTTCTAGATGACTTAGTGACACAATCATACCAAAAAAAATCCCCCAAAAAACCAACCCAACCTGCTAAGTGTAAAGGTCTCTAAAAATGCAGAAGAAACATCCCAGCATGTGAAAGGAATGGATAAAAGACCAGAAGAGAAGCAGTAGAAACTCATGGAGTTGGTAAGAAGAGAACAGTGAGGGATTGGCTTAGAAATGGTGAAAGAAAAAAATAGGGTAATATTATAAAAAAAAGGAATTAGCTGGAATGGGTTGGAGGTGAGGCAGAGGAGGAGGAGGAGAGATCTGAACTTTAAAAACATTCTAAGAGGCTAAAACAACCACATGTGTTAGAAAATAGGCCTAGGTGCAATAATGTCCATCTCTTTAGATTGCCCAAGGAGATTAATCCACTTAATTTAGAGAACTTTCTGAAACATATATTTTAAAATATATCTGAAAGAATGATGTGGCTGTAGGTGCTCAGACTCTGATGATGAATGTCAGAGAAATGCCTGCCTATAAATAAATATAGAATAAATGCAGAGTCCGAGTGAGAAAACAAAAAGCCTATGGGGAGCCAGCTGCATCTTATTATTATGATGTTCCTGTACTGGCAGTAGGAAAAATGAGTGTTCAGGCAAGCACAAAGTGCAAATCCACTGTTCTGTAATGTAACCAGACCTACAGTCATTATTTTATATTTGTACAAAGATAAAGTTCTAATCATGGGCCCTGATTGGGGCTCTGTTGTGCTAAGCATGATACAGACACACAAAAAGACATGATCTCTGCCTCAGAGAGCTTACAATTTAACTCAAGTCAAGATCGGATAAGAGTAAGGGTAATAAGAACCTGTAGTCCAGAGGCTAGCTGCGAATACCAACTGGTGCTGCTGAATCTGTTAAAAGTGTGGGGAGGTTTTAAACACTAAAAAGTATCAGCAATCTCCTATCCCAGCAGGATTTTTATATTTAATTTAACAAGAGGAAGCACTTTAAAGTGGTTAATTAAAAATTAAAAAACATCTATAACGTGTAACGCGTTACCCACCTCACTCAGCATGGAACTGTGCAGTGATGAGTGGTAGAATATGGCACTCTGTAATGGCAGGTAAGGCAAGACGAAGATAAGGATCAACTTGGTCCAGAAACTGACAAGCACAAGCTGGGAGGCATCAGCATCAGCGTTACGGATATCAGCAATGGCCCTTCTGTACTCTGTAGCCGAGTGTGATGCACTGGTGTGGACCAGAAGTAGCCATACTCAACTTGTTGATGTCCAAATGAACAATGTAATGTAGTGCATCACTGGAACCCTCAAGTCAACCCCAACCCCTTGGCTGCTGGGGCTGTCACACATTGCTCCCCCATCCATTCGCCACGATGCCACATCCCTTCAGGAATTCCAGAGGATCATGGAAAATGAATGTCTTCCCATCCTCCAGGATCTTAACAATGTCCCTCACACCACTTGAAGTTGCGCAAGCCCTTTTGTACCTCAACAATGCAACTTCAACCCTGATGAAGCCTGGAAAGCCAAATGGAGTTTACGAGAAGTTACAAATAAACACCTTGTAAAAGACCTGACACAGAAGATCCCTGGCTTCGATCTTCCATGAAGCTTATGGGCAACCCTAAACCATATCTGCACAAACCATGGCAGATGCGGATACACAAATGGAAAATTAGAGACTCTCCCGTGAGTGCCTGTGGTCACCTAGAACAGACCATGGAACATATAACAACTCAATGCCTGATTCACAAATACAAAGGAGGCATCACAGTGATACACTCTGCTACTCCAGACGTAATTTAGCTGCTTAACCATCTGAATGTAAAATTGCAGTAGAACTTCAGAGTTATGAACATCTCAGGAATGGAGGGTGTTCATAACTGAAATGTTCATAACTCTGAACAAAACATGATTATTCTTTCAAAAGTTTATAACTGAACATTGACTTAATACAGCTTTGAGACTTCACTAAGCAAAAGAAAAATGCTGCTTTCCCTTTATTTTTTTAGTAGTTTATGTTTAACACATGACTGTACTATATATATATATATATATATATTGTCTCTACTGCTGTCTGATTGCCTACATCCAGTTCCAAATGAGGTGTGTGGTTGACTGGTCAGTTCGTAACTCTGGTGTTTGTCACTCTGAGGTTCTCCTGTATAGTTTTTGTTCTACATTTACATCAGCCATACGAAGAAGGCAAGACATTTTATTGGGTAATCTGTCCTTGCTATAAAAATGCCTAGATTTTGTTTCCCAACTAAAATCCAAATCCACAATAATGATTTTCTACAGTAGCTTTTTGTTCCCACCAAAACAGTGAAGCACCATAGAATCATGTGAATGAGCCTTAATCTGTGCAAACCCAAACTTGCCTGAAAATTTAGAATTTCCCATGATCTAATCTCATTGTGGTTTGTTTGAACCTGAACCTCTTCAAACTTGAGGTCTGTGAAGGTCATTAAGAGAGGAAAGACGGTACAGTGGTTAGATGTCCCCTCCTAGGAAGCAGGAGACCTTGGTTTATTTCCCCCAGCACATTCCCTGCAGCTGACATGGAGAAGGAAGTTAAACTTGGGTCTCAGAGTGCCCTGAAAACTGACCTATGGGACATTCTGGGATAGGACTCTCTTAGGCCTGGTTTACACTGGCGACTTAGGTCGACTTAAAGTCACTTACATCGACCTACTTACACCCACGTTTATGCTGGCACTACTGTTAATTCGAATTAAGGTTCCTGGAAAATCAACTTAATAAGACCACCTCTGCAAGTGGCGTAGCACCTAAATTGAATTTGTTAAATGGATTTAGTGTCAGTGTAGACACAACGTCACTTAAATCGAATTTATTGACCTCCGGATTCTATCCCACAGTGCCCCTTTTTGACTGCTCTGGACAGTTGCACTGTGCTGCTCAGTGGTCATGCTACCAGGAAAAGTCCCCTCCCTTCAAGCCCCGGGAAGATTTGAATTTTCATTTCCTGTGCTGCCAGTATGGAGAGAGCTTTGTCACTGTTCTATGCATGGCTACTGCAAAGCCCAAACACGCTCCAGCATGGAGTTGATCAGAGGTCTTAGATCTCATCGGGCTGTGGGGCGAGGAGTCCATTCTGGCTCAGCTCAGATCCAGCAAAAGGAATCTGGACATTTATGGGAAGATATCCCAGGGTATGCTGGAGAAGGGACACAAGAGGGACGCTCAGAAGTGCCGCGTGAAGATCAAGGAGCTCCGTCAGTCATATCAGAAAGCCATGGAAGCTAACAGCTGTTCTGGCTCCTTGCCCCAAAAATGCCACTTTTATGATGCGGTGCATGCAATTCTCGGTGGTGATCCCACCATGGTGGTGCCCTGCAGCATTGATACCTCCGCTAGGGCAAAGTCCATGTCAATGAGGAGGAGGAGGAGGAGGCTGAGGAAAGCAGGGTGCAGGAGAGCGGGGTGTCCATTCTCCCAGAAAATCAGGACATATTCCTGACCCCCAAGCAGTCCAGCAGCACACAGGACAGCACTAATGATCTCAGGGAAGGCACATCTGGTGAGTTTTTTTCTTCTTAGCATTTCTGTCCTTTTACATTAGGGGTGGGGGCAGGAAGGGGATTTCAGGCATTTCGGTGACTGTACTCTGTGGTTACCCAAGGAACAGTTGATTTATGTGATGAGAAATGCTATGTTTATCATCAGTTGATTTCTCACGGAAACTTTCATGTATGTAATCTGTTATCCTTCGCAACACTTTTCAGGGTAGGGCTGCCTTGTTCCTCCCTCCACGGTAGGATACTTCACTGCAATCAAAGGTAGCCTGCATCATGGCGGAACACTGCTGGTACCCCGCAGCATTCAGCAAATCTTTGTTTTAAGCATAGACTTCCCCCCGTACCACGCTGTCCTCAGATCCTCTCTGTAATGGCACAGTGAGCAGACCCTTCTGGGATGTCAGAAATGGAATGAGGCTCTGTGTTTGCCCTGTGCACTGCATGGCGATTATTGTCTATATTGTATCAGGGGATTATTCTCTACATGGTTACAGTTGTATCATTTTCTTCACTATGCTAACAGTGGCTACCCTGTTATTTTTCTTTCATTCTGTAGATACCTTGGCATTGGACTGACCCTCAAGAAATGCTGCAGAAAGACTCTCACAGATTAGAAAGAGGGGGGGGAAAAAAAAGATGACATGTTTGGCGAACTCATGATTGTCTCAGCAGCCTCAGAGACAGAGCAAAGAGCGTGGAGGCTGACCTTGTCACAGAAAATGGACAGGGACAGGAAGAGTCACAGAGAAATGTTGTAGCATGATCGCAGCACCACACAGAAAATGCTGTGAATCATGAGGGCCCAGGCATACGTGCTCCTGTGATTTGTGGAGCTTCAGGAGGAGCGGAGGCAGGACAGAGTCCCGCTGCAGCCCCTCCATAATGCTCCTCAACCGAGGGCTTTGGCACCTGCCCCCGCCTCCAAGAGGTCTCAGAGGAGATTATCCAGGCTGCGGTACGTGCTCGCCTCCACCCTGGTGGAGGCAAGCAGAAAGCAGCGGCGGCCAAGTTGACAGCAAGCTACAACCCTACCCCTTGAGAGAGTGAATGAACACTCCTTCAGAAATAAAGTTTTGCATCATTTCAACACATTTCTTTATTAAATTGTATCTTCTTCAGGAAGGATTTGGTGGGCACAGATATCAATGGGGGGCGGGTTCGCCAAAGGCAAACAACATACAGGAACAGAAATCAGTCCTACATCTCATTGCAGAACCTGGTTTTCAAAGCTTCCCTAATGCAAAGTGCTCTGCGGTTAGCTCTCAGAGTAGTGCTGGCATCTGGCTGCTTATAATTGGCGGCCAGTCTTTCTGTCTCCACAACCCAACCCTGGGGGAACCTCTCACCCTTCGCTTCACACACATTATGAAGAACACAGCAAGCAGATATCACAGAAGGGAGGTACTTCTCACTCATCTCCAGCCTAGTGAGGAGACTCCTCCATCTACCCTTTACATGCCCAAAGGCATATTCTACAACCATTATGCAACTGCTTAACCTCTTATTAAAACACTCCTTGTCATTGTCAAGGTGACCGGTGTACGGCTTCATTAGCCAAGGGAGCAAGGGGTAAACAGGATCCCCCAGGATCACTATTGGCATTTCCACACACCCGATGTGAATTTTTTGGTCAGGGAAGAAAGTGCCTGCCTGCATCTTAGAGAACAGCCCCAAGTTATGAAATACGCAAGCGTCATGCACCTTCCCAGACCACCCCACACAGATGTCAGTGAAACGACCCCTGTGATCCACAAGCCCCTGCAGGACCATAGAAAAGTACCCCCTTGCAGTTTAAGATTTAAGAATTAAGGCTAAGATAGGAATGTGAGTCCCATCAATGCCCCCCCAGCAGTTTGGGAACCCCATCGTGGCAAAGCCCTCCACTATATCCTGCACATTTTCCAAAGTCACTAGCCTTCGTAGCAGAAGTCTATTGATGGCACTGCACACTTGATTCATGGCAATGCCCACTGTAGATTTATCGACTCCGAATTGATTCCCAACCAAGTGGTAACAGTCGGGGGTTGCCAGCTTCCAGAGAGCGATGGCGACTCTCTTCTCCACTGTCAAAGCTTGTCTCAAGCGAGTATTCACGCGCTTCAGAGATGGGGCCAGCTCCAAGCACAGTTTGAGGAAAGTTGCCTTTCTCATACAAAAGTTTTGCAGCCACTGATCATCATCCCACAGCTGCATAATGATGTGGTCCCACCAGTCTGTGCTTGTTTCCCTGCACCAGAACCGGCACTCCACAGACTGCAGATAGCTCGTTACAGCCTGCAGCAATCGGGAATTGTTCTGCTCGATGGCTTGTAGCAGGGCAGCCTCGGTGGCATCGATGTTGTCTGTGCTTTGGCTTCTTGCTCTATTTCTAAAATACTCGATGATAAGCCGCAATGTATTTGTGATGCTCACAATAATAGTGCAGAGTTGAGCTGGCTCCATGTCTCTGCAGCAATGGCGATATCAGGGAGTAAAAAAATGGTGTGAAAATACTTGTCCTGTTTGTTGCGGGGGGAGGTAGAATGGGGGAAGCAGCGTTGCATCCTGGGATGATGACACTCGTCCCAACAGCCACCATGGCTAGTTGTACTGTGGGATAGCTACCCACAATGCATTGCTTTGCAATTCGAATTAAGGCTGGTCAGTGTAAATGCAGGAGAGCTGCGCAAACAGCATAGTGTATACACGCTGCTGCGATTTTTAAAAATCAGCTGCTGAAAGTCGACAAAGTAAGTTGACATCCCTCAGCAGTGTAGACATAGCCTAAGTCTCCTCTGTTGAAGCTGTTCTACTGTGGATATCTATTTAAATAGTAATTAGAGCTGGAGGACTGGAATCTGGGTCACTGACCTCCCAGTTGAGTACCCTAAACACATGGTTAATTGAGTCATTCTCATATGCTTTCTGTGGCCCAATGAATATTTAAGCATTTATAGACAGTGAAACTGTTTCAACAGCAGAGTCTGAGGGAGCCCTGCCCCAGAATACCCTACAGTCCATTAGTTAGGGCATTCTCCAGGATGTCTCAAGTTCAAATCCCTTTTCTACATCAGGCAGAGGGCAGAATTGAACCTGGGTCTCCCACTTTTTGGGTGAATGCATGAACCATTAGGTTGAAAGGTCTAACAGAGGCAACCGCCGCTTCTCCTGTCATGAGTCTTGTGAAAAATGTCTTAGATACCTAACTCCAGGAGAGGTCTCACATCCCACTCAGTGTGTTGGTTCTTGTGGATCCCTTTTTTAGGCATCTCTCTCCCTCCCTGTGAATTGTACAGGGAGCCTAAGTACCTAACTTGGGTCCAGAGATTCTACTGGGAGGCAAGATGCTTAAGACCATTTGTGGCTCTATCTCCAACTGGAAATAGGAATAACAGTACTTCTTCTTTGTGGAGTGCCCCTGTGGGTGCTCCAGTTCAGGTGATGGTGCGTTCCTACACCTTTGATCGGAGAATTGCAGCAGCAGTGCCCATCCGGATGGCACATGCACTGTTCTCGTCTCATGGCGTCTTTGACGCCTCATCCAGCACACACGACCTGATCCTCCTTAGTTCCTTTTCAACCATCCTCATCCTGAGACAGAGCTCCCAGCAGTGTCAAAACCATTAGCTTGCTTAGTGTTTAAAAAAGTTTTAGAGTAGTTTTAGTAGAATAGTTAGATTTACTTACCTTTTTTCTTCCATTTACCTCAATATATATATACATATATATATATATATATATTTTTCCTTTCCTACTCTTCAGAATAGTAAGCATTTCCCTTCAGGGTGAACCACCGTTGTTTGAACCATGCCCGGTTCACCAGACTCCAAGAGCTGCCTTTCATGCTGAGAGACAATCTTAGTATCAAATGGACTCTCTCAGTGCATCCGCTGCTTAAGTGAGTCACATATCCCACAAAAGTGCTCTCATTGCAGTAACTTAAAGGTTTGTGCCAAGAAAGACAGAGACCTGTGTTTCAAACTTATCCTGGTGGAGAAGTGTCTGATCCTGGCCAGCAGACCCCCTCTGGACAACAATCTTCACAAAGGAAGGCTCATTCCTCCAAAAAGGCAGTGAAGAAAAGAGCAGCAAACTCTCCTATGAAGAACAGCCAAAAAAGAAATGGTCTCCAGTTCATTCTCTATCCTCGGTACCAACCGCACTGTGGCTGAGTACATACAAGGCACTGGGATCCTCCAGCACCGCCAGCACCATGCTATTACCAACCGCAAGCAAGCAGGTTCAGAGTGAGAGGCAAGCAAAAGCCTATCTCCTCTGCTGCAGCAATGACGGAACCGCCTAAAGATGCGACACCAAGATTCTCACCACAGGTTATGGCACCACTACCTGCTCCAACCAATACATCAGCACCGACATCCACTACTGCAACAGCATCGTCAGCACTGACCTCTTCGGTATCGAAACCATCAGTACCGGACTATTTTCTACAGCAGAAAGACTTATGGATATCCTTGACACCTGAATCCCTGCTCTTTGGTACTGACATGTCCCTGGTACACAGGGTACCAGACCAACCTGTTTCACCAATGGCCCCTCCATTCCAGTGAGGAGGAAGATAATGAAGACAAGGGTGTTTTCTCATCACACCACTCCTCTCCCATCCAACCCACTGCAACCCTGTGACATGTACAGCCAAAACATCATCACAGGCCTGACATCCAGTCCTGGTATGGTCACCCATTGATGCCTCCACCTATGCCTTTCCCTACACAGTGGCCTTATTAGGACCCCTGAGCTGCATACAAGAGGCAATACTGCAGACCTCCTAGTCCCTACAGGAAAAGGCTTAGATATCCATCATCACCTTCAGTGGCTGCACCATCAGAGTCCCCTGAGGAATGTGTTTAGCAACAGGAGGAGACCCTGGAACAGGGCATGACACCACCTGCCCATAATTCCTCCTGATGAAGCCATAATGCCTCCACCACCCACAGCCATGGATGACTTCAAACAATTCCAGGAACTCTTCAAAAGAGTACCAGACTGCCTGGAGAGTCCTCTGATGGAGGTCCCAGAATCCCAACATAAGCTGCTGGACAATCTGCAAACATCCACAGCTTCAAAAATAACACTTCCAATAAATGATGTGCTCATGGAACCATTCAAAAACATCTGACAGACCTCGGCAACAATACTACCCCCCGTTAAAGGGCCAGTAAAAAGTATTATGTCCCTTCTAAAGGGATGGACTTTTTATTTTACCACCCCGCACCAAAGTCTTTGATTGTTGACATGGTCAACCAATGTGGTAGACAACAGCAATATCGGTCCACAATATATGACAAAGACTAAATGTCTGGACCTTTTTGGCCACAAGGCCTACTCATCAGCAATGCTGCAATTTAGAGTTGCCAACTATGCAGCCCTAATGGCTAAATATGACCATGTCAATTATTCCAATCTTACAGACTTTATTAATAACAACCCAGAAGAGAAAAGGGATCAATTCAAATCTCTCCTAGCTGAGGGTCAACTCTTAGCCAGAACCACCTTACAGGCATTCCTGGATGTGGCAGACACAGTGGCATGTTCCACAGCCACCACTATCATTATGTGCCAAGCGTCATGGCTACACTTGTCCAGGTTTCCCAGGGAAATGCAGTCCACTTTGGAAGACCTTTCTTTTGATGGCCAGAAACTGTTCACCTCAAAGACAGATGAAGCCCACCACAGCCTGAAGGACTCTCAAGCAACCCTCCACACTCTTGGGATATATACACCTGTGACCAAAAGAAAGCAAGGCAGATATTATCCCTACCAACGCTCAAGATCGACGCCATAGGCCCAACAACAGAGGCACTATGAGTCACAGTGACAGAGATCTCTGAGGCACTGACCACCTCTGCCTCACTCATCAACGTCTCAATCATCCTCTGCCAAACAAGTTTGGAGGGTTTGGTCGAGGATCTGCGCAACCTCCCCAATTCATCAGTGCCGATACCTTTGACCATCCTTCATTCTGAACACCATTTGACTCCTTTCTATTCAGTGTGAACTTCCATCACCACTGACAAATGGGCCTTAGAAATAATCCGCACAAGCTATTCAATCCCTCCTACCCATTCCGCTTCCCTGTCCCACTTCAGGGACCCTACTCATTAGTACCTTCTATGGCAAGAAGTAAACCACCTTCTACATCTGGGCGCCGTGGAACAGGTACCATCACAACACAGGGGGAAGGACTTTTACTCCCATTACTTCTTAACCCAGAAAAAGAATGGAGGATAGAGGCCTATTTTTGATCTCAGAAGGTTCAACACGTTCATAAGGATCCAATGGTTCAGGATCGTCACACTAGCAACGAGAATACCAGCACTGGAACGGGGACTGGTTCACAGTCCTTGACCTCCAAGATGCCTATTTTCACATATCCATATATCCCACTCACAGGGGATTTCTCAGATTTATTTTGGAAGCAGAGCATTACCAATACAAAGTATTACCTTTCAGTCTCTTGACATCATCATGAATGTTCTCTGAAATCCTCACAGTGGTGGTTGCACACCTTTGTGAACAAGGGGTAGTAATATTTCCCTATCTCAGTGATTGTCTACTAAAAGCTCCCACCTAAGCAGATGCCCATGAGGTTACACATAGGACCCTTATCCTCTTCATGAGACTGGGCATACAGATAAATGTCCAGAAATCAACTCTAAACCCCTTACAGAAGTTGGACTTCATTGTGGCTCATCTCGACTCACTGGAAGACAAAGTGTAATTACCAACAAACAGGTTCATTACTATGAACAACCTCATCTCTTTGGTACTTTCACAGCAAGGTTGAAGGGACATGCATATTTGCCCATCCAATCATCAAATGTTTCCTTATAGGCATTCAAAACGTTTACTGGAAGTACACACACCCATTCCACCTTAGGATTTGAACCTAGTGCTACTTTGCCTCACTGGACCCCCACCTGAATCCTTGGCAACATGTTCTCTGACACACCTATTGATGAAACTAGCATTTTTAGTGGCTATTACATCAGCCTGTCAAGTGAGTGAGTTGGGGGCACTCATGACAAATCCACCTTACACTATTTTTTTCAAGGACATGGTCACTCTAAGACTTCATCCAAATTTTCTACCAAAATTATCTTCCTCCTTCCACAAAAATCAACCCATGTATCTTCCCTTATTCTTCCCCAAACCACAGAGAAGTACATAGGACTTAGTATTACGTACTCTAGATGTCAGACGTGCACTAGCATTCTATTTTGATAGAACTAAACCTTTCAGAAAATCTCTGAGGTTATTCATTTCTACTATGGAATATTCTAAAGGTGCAGCTGTCTCAGCACAGAGATTATCTAAATGGATCTCTGGATGCATCCATCTATGCTATCAAATAAAATAACTACAAACTCCATCGGGGATCAGAACCCACTCTACCATATCCTATTCAACGTCAGTAGACTTTCTAAGTAATATTCCGATCATAAACATACTTAGGGCAGCCACCTGGGCCTGTGCACATACATTTACTAAACACTATGCAATTGAGCAGAGCTCAAGATGGGACCCATTACTAGGTCTAACAATATTAGGTCAGATCACACATGCTAGATTAGGCGCCAATGACAAGACAGGGATAGCGCATAGGTGACCTGGACAGACACTGCTGCTAAAATTCTCTGATCAAAGGCGCAGGGACGCACCATCATTTGTAGTGAAGCACCCACAGGGACATCCATCTTGAAGAACCTCAGTTACTGCATCAAGTAAGTAACCTTCTCTTCCCTATTTCACAGGGGTGACGGGAGGAGTGTGAGGCATTCTGATACTATAGTAATGAAGGCCATATACATACTGTGAGATAGCGAAGGCAGAGGGCAGTAGGAGAGTGGTGGATGGGAGATATGTGAGTCCCAGAATGCTCAGGGCCTTGTTTCCTACTGCCTAACTGAGCCATTAGGGGGCAATTAGGAGCAGCTGAGGCTGATTAAGGACTAGCCAGGTGCTCCATAAAAGCTCTCTGCTCCAAACAGTCAGTGCATGAGCTGGAGGAAGTAGGAGTGCTGTGCCGACCAGAGCAGTGCTAGGAGTGCGAAGCTGTATAGAGGACTGGAGAGCAGAGTCTTGTTGTGGAGCGGCCAGGAGGAAGGTACCGGCTCAAGAAGCCAGAAGGACTGAAGGAGGGGGAAAAGTAGCCCAGGGGAAGAGCGTGCAGTCTGGAAAACAGTACCAGCAGCACATAGCTGGTCCTCGTAGGGCCCCTGAGCTGGGACCCGGAGGAGCGGGTGGGCCCGGGTCCCTAGCCCCTCCCCTGGGAAGACAGGGTGATGGGCAACTTCCCGGCCCACTACAAGCAGGAGAGCGCAAGACCCACTAGGGGGAAGCCGGCCATCAGCCACAATACCTAAAATAAAATGAGAGCTGGTTCTGAGAAAAACACTTTCTAAATCCATTTTGAAATTAGAAGGTTCTGCAATTGCTGGTTTCCTGCCGCAATCATTAGCTGTTTTGCTCCTGCAGCCATACTATCATGGCCTGAGATCCTAACAGACCTGAAAATCTAAGCAGCATTGGGCTACAAGGGAAACTCATAGGGAAATTTAGGTACTGTGGTTTAGGTAGCACTTTCCCTTGGAGTCAGTACTGTGGACAGTACAGTTCTGTTAGAGGTGCCATCACTTAAATGAGAACTGAATGTTAGCCCTAGTGTCCTGGCCATATTCCAATTTAGGTAATATATTCTGATTAATTTAAATTCCCTCAGCTGCTAAAAGCAATTGGGTAATGTTGCTGGCAAGAATGGATGCTGTGTTCACCCTGGATGTAGATGATTTCAGTAGTTGATGAGTAATCCCTAAAAACTGTATATAGTTTACAAATGCATTTGGAATGTTCCTGGCTGCATTGGAATAAGAATAAAAAAGACCTGAATAGACCAAAACCTTGGGATCTCCTTACAAACTTTTCTTCCTACCTTAAAAACTCACACCTTCCCCAGAAAATCTTGCCCTCCAGTTCTGTCCCTCTGGAAGGTGGCCACACTTCAGCTATTAGGTGTGTCCTGTGGCCCTGCCTGCTACTCTGCCTTTGTCTGATAGATTCATAAAATTTAAGGCAAGTAGAGACCAGAATGATCATCTAGACTGACCTCCTGTGTAGCACAGGCCATAGAATTTCACCACTTTTATATTCTGGTTCTCTATGCTTATGAGGCCAAGGATCCTACCTTTGATCACCCCTTTCTCCTGGATGAAGGATGTTGTAATAAATATAAAAGCCAGATGCCCAGCTAGTGTAAAATGGCATAGCTCAGTTGAAGTCAATGGTGGTAGACTCATTTATACCAACTGAGGATCTGACCCAAGATTATTGTATTAACCATCTACTTTTGCTTCTTTCTAGAGGCCTCTGAGTTCTTTCACTGCTAATTACTTCTTTTTTCTTTCTTCCCTCCTAACTTCTCAGACATTTCAGAGATATTAATTATTTTCTACACTGGATTCCCTACATTTTATGAGGTATCCATGGAATCTTGAAAGGGAGGATGCAGTGCGGTCTAGTTTAGAAATATCAGGAGAAAATAATGAACCATGAAATATTTCAGTTTGTTGAACTGAAACAAAACACTTCATTTTTAGTCAGTTAAACATTAGACTGCATTTTTCTATGCTTCTGCATTGCTTCATGGGAGGTGTAGCTCACATACCTCATGGCCCAGTCTTTTTCGTGTGCTGGTCTCCCCAGCCAGATCACATCTCTCATGATGCACTGCTGTCTCCCTGTTGATCAAGTCACATCAGAATGCAAAATGAGAAATGTAGTTTGGATTTGGGAATATCAAAATGTTTAGTTTGGACTGAAAATGAAAAACAAAACTGTTAGCTATTTTTTAATTGAATTTTTTTAGAAATTTCCATTCCATGAAAAATTTCAATATTTTAGCTTTCTGTCGCAATTGGATGAAAACAAATATCAAAATTTCAGCATGTCCCATGGGATGGGAATTCTGATTTTTGCTCAGCTCTAATGTGAAGGTCCAGCAGGAGAAGTATGGATATACTTCCCCCAGTAATGGACAAAAAGAGTTTACCCATTAGAGTAACCGATGCTGCCTTGGTAGCAGAAAGGTTATCCTGAAGACTGTTTTTAGCTAGCATATTAATCAGCTTGCTTAGAAAAGGGAGGTTGGAAAGTGGGTGGTAGTTTGCAAGGTTACAGAATTGAGAGTGTGGCTTTAGAATGTTTAAAGGTGGGAGGCAGAATTCCTTCTTCAGAGAAGGTGCTGATGTTGTCTGTTAGCATTCCTCCTGGATGTGCTCAGCTACCTTTCATTAATCAGAAAGGGCAAAGTCAAGACTCTCTAATGGCTGCCCCGAGTGCCGTCAGTGGTTTTATCATTTATCCTTTTCAGAATGGGCTGAATTCTTGGACAGGGAAAGATTATGGCCCCAACCGGAGGTTTCATTTCTTGTTTCCAGAGATTCTTGAGATGGTCTTAGAGGTTAATGATCTTTTCTGTTTAAAAGAAAAAGTAATAAGGATAATTCCACACAGTGAGGATCCTGGGTTCTGTCAGAGACCAGCCTGCAGTGGAACCAATCTCCTGGTGAACTAATGAATCAATGCAGTTGGTCATGATAGAAAGTTGCAGGTCCCAATTGGTTGCAGGAATCAGCAGGCTGATACTTAAGCTCAGCAGCAGACCAGCTGCTGCTCAACACATTCTTAGCTCACAGCTGTGCTTGGTCCTGTCCCTGCCTCTAGCCTTGCTCCAGCTCCAGCTCCAGCACTGACTGTTGACTCTGGCCCAGCCCCTCAGGTTCACTTTCTGACTGTGACTCAGATTAACCCTTCGACTCTGGCTTCTGAGTCCTGGCTCTAACACTTAGCCTGGCTACTGGACCCACCCCATCTAGATCCAAGTCTAAGTGGTCTTTGTGTTTGCCAAGTCTGTCTCTGTCAGACCACGTTTTTCTCCAGTGTTTTGCTTCCTTCCCATTTTTGTCTCAGGTTGGCAGACATACGTGAGGGTCTGTGCAGGCAGGGGGTTGGGATGAAATGCTTTGGTGCTTTTTGCACTTAACCGGTGGTGCGATTACATTTATTTGATAATTCTATTATTCCACAATCTTTGACTAATATATATCAGACTTTGACAGGATGCAGAAGTATTTGGGGCTGAACCTTGGTGATAACTTCTTCTCATTTTGTGATTGGAGAGGTTATATTCTGCATGTGAAGGAAGAAGTGGCCTGTCCCAGAAAAAGGAGCAGTTCTTATTTTTCATACATCTATATCCAACTCTAGGATCCATTCCATGGTGTTTCTTCATCTAGAAATTACCTGTATGAAACCAAATATGGAGAAGCCGATTATGAGATTTTGTGTTGCTGGGTCCGAAACATTGTCTGCAGGATAATGAGTCATAAGAATCTCAATACTATGTCAGATAATGCCTCAGCCGGCTCTTCTTTTTTGTTTGGAGGCCTGTAGATAGCAGGGTGCCCAAATTGTATCGGTTGTTGATCTCAAAGTTAGATGAATGCATGTAAAATATTTTGTGTTGAGTGAATCTTTCTTGTACTTGAACCTCGAAGGAAGGAGGATGGCTGTCCCACTTCCAGATTAGTTTTCCTTGGGATCCTCTACCTATAACTAATAATTTCTATAGAGATACAAACCTAATGTTCCAAAGTCGTTTCTGTTGAGAGGGGGAACTCTATTATTGTGCCAATTTAAAGTTATACACTTTTTTGCTACAATTATTGCTACATTCATGAGTATGGCCTGATGTGTAATAACCCCTCTTCAGATCAATCATTTATCAGAAAGACTTTTGGAATGTGCATGTTGAAGACCTGTTACTCCAGAAATATTGTTTTTCTCTATGCTCACAAAGCATATGCCAGAGATTTCCCACTTTATATTTTAAACTTATTTTGTATCGATTTAATTACTTTATAGCTGTTTAAGCATGAAAGAGTATATTTAAGGCAAGAAATTTAGCATTCTTTAGCTTGTTATTTTTTTTAAGTGTTCATATTTCTGACCATATTGAATGTGGATATTCCATTCTCAAGTCCTTTCCCCATTTATATTTGGTTTTGTAAAGATCTTCATTTTTTCACATTAAAATTATTATATATTTGTAACTCAAACTCTTTCTCTTGCAATGAAGGGATATGTTTAAATTCTAATGGGTACTTTGAATGCTTCCCTGCCTACTTTCTTTGCCAAGCAGTGTGTAATTTGAAGGAAACTAAATATAATATGCTTAGGCATATTGAATTTATTTGAATTAAATAAGGATTGCTCTCTGAATAATTATTTTAGTGCCATATCTCCCCCTCATTTGCAACTACGAAACACCAGGCTAGGAGTTAGAATCCATTCGTAGACAATAGCCTGACTGTTATTGCAGTGCCTCTGTGACACTGAGCCAGAAAGGATTAAGCTCCTTGCGGGATGAATGATGCAAATTCAACCTTTAAAGACATATTAGAAGAATACATACATGATAATTAGGGCCATTCATTGTAAATAGCTAGCAAAGCCATGTTAGATTGACAAATACAATCACTGTGTTTACACATATATTTTGTTAGAGGTGAATATGTAACCAAATAGTTCCTGTCTGTCACTATATTCTGTTAATTCAGAAATCAAAAGGGGATATTGACACTTAGGTGAAACTGGACTGTAGTAATATTGCTGTCTTTTATTTTTCTTTGATGTTTGTAGTGAACTATCTGTGAATGGCTGTTGGTGGGTAATTGCCTTATGCTAATATAGCTAGTTAATGGTGTGCATAGGAAATAGGTGTTACTTCAAAGCTTTAAATAATTACCTATTATCCACTCAAGGAAATACCTGCTGTCAAGAGACTACAGATAATGGGCCAGAGATCTATAAAAAGAATGCTAGGGCCCTGAGTCTGCATTTTAGGTTTGCTTAAGCCTTGACAGGAGAGGTTCACATTGCAAGAGTAAAGATCCCAGCTACTATCGGGATCATCCTGTGATTTCTCATGGAAGAAATTATACAGACTCCATATATGAACTGTCTATTGGATTATAACCTATGGACTGATTTCTGGAAAGAACTTTTGCAACTCAGCTTACCATCTCTACTATGAAACTGACCTATGGACTTTATTCTTATCTGTATGTATAATGATCTTTTAACCAATACTCTCTCTTCTTTCTTTTTTTAAATAAATATTAGTTTAGTTCATAAGAACTGGCTGTAAGCATGTATTTGGGTAAGATCTGAAATATTCATTGATTTGGTTGGGAATGTGTCCAGTCCTTTGGGATTGGTGGAACTATTTTATATGATGGACAAGATTTTCATTAATTCCCATCATATTTGACTTGGGTGTCTGGGTGGAAGCTCAAGGCTGGATTGATTTAAGGAAATTGTGTTTTTGGATTGTGAATAACCACTAAGGTAACTATAGAAGCTGTTTCGTTGCTGGCTGGATGAATCTTATTAGTAGAAATAACCACCAGTTTTGGGGGTTGCCTGCCCCATTCTTTGCAGTTTACCCTAATTGATTGATCTCAGCATGGCCTCTCCAGAGGCCAAGGCCTCATTTCCCTGTGACATAATTGCAAGACAATGGGTGTAGTTCTGTATTTTGGAGATTTAACCTCTGTTTCATGTATTTTTCTGACCAATAATTATATTTACATAGTGACTTTTCTTCTGAGGATTCCAACCTGTTTTACAACAAATACAGTATGTATACATGATTCACTTCATGCGTCTCCGCATTGAAACAGGACAGAAATCATCCTACACGGAGCAGAATACCACATAAATTTGAAGCTACTGTTCCATGTCTCATTTCCAGACCAAAAGTCACCTACCACTTGTTATATAAGCCCATTTGGCATTCAAATCTTACAGATGCAGGCAGGGACCAGTACCAGCACTGTAATCATTCACCTCCAGTACAGAGACCCAGTGGTTGAGAATGGTGACCAAGAAGACACCATCTCTGCCTGCTGCCAGCTGGCCAGAAGCTAACACCAAGGTACCGATTGGTCTCTGGTGCCAGGCTGGCAGAGCCCATGATTACAGGACCAAGAACTAGAGTGCCAAGCAACGTGATGAGATTTCAGAGAAGCTGGTAGAGCACAGAATTCACCAGCAGGACCTCTATGCTGGGGGGAAAATACAACTGGCTGATTTAGATGCTCTGTCAGAAGGCAAAGACCAGAATTCCCAGCTCCGTAATTCCCTGAGAACATGCCCATTCTACTATGAGGTCAGCTTGGTCAGTAGCAGCACCCACAGCAGACCCTGATTTCACACTGGACCACAGGCAGGATTGTGACTCCAGCTCAGAGGATTCTGACTCAGACCAAGCTTACTGCTCTTGAGCTGAGTAAGTCCTACCTTGGCCTGGAGTCCCAATTCCAGTTTGGGACCCGATTACACTATGCCATATATTCCAAATGCTTATCACTGTGCAGGTTCAACTGGGTTTGGGGCAGTTTTGGTTCCTCTCCTCAGGAACCTGTGACCAGTGAATTGATCAATAGCCTTCTTAAAACAAAGTATTTGCAGATAGCAATCAGAACAAAGCATTGGAGAAAAAACAGATTTAAAAACAAACAGCTTATGTGTACAGTTAGTCTGATTTTATCTAAAATACTGCTCTCCAACTATGACCACCTAGGCATGCCTAGCTTCTTCAGACAGTCCCATGGGTTTTAGTGTCCAAGTCTGTCCCTCAGTCCTGCCTTTTGAAGGCTACAAGTGTTCTTTATTCTCCAGGAGGCTTCAAGTGTTGGCAGGTTTTGACTCCTCTTGGTCAAACCTGTTCCATTGGTAATCTAAGGGAATGAGGCAGAGTCATGAGAGCTAATAGTGGTGGTTTTATCCATTAATCACTCGTAAAGTGTGGATGACCTCGTGGAAAGTGTTAGATGACCTTCTCGAGACATCTTCTCCTCCCTGCCTGGATTGTTCCAGACAGTCCCTTGTTAGGAAGTTTTTAAAAAAATATTTGTACAGAAATATCATGCTCGTGACAAATCCAGATACAGTCTTAACAGTTTCTAAAGAGCACTCCTATATTTGTCACACTGTACTTTATGGGGGTTTTTTTAAATCACAGGTCTAAGAATATAGTAAGCTAATATGGAATGTGTGTAGCATGTGTGGCAGCAATAAGTGTGAAAACTGAATTGCTAAAAACATGAGTCATGAAAAAGAAGAAGCAGATAATTTTATTGCATTTTAATTAATGCTTTTCATTCAAATTTCTACCAGAGTCATGTTATCAGCTAAATGAGATGAGTATAAATATACTATTTGGTGAAATAAGATCAGAAACATTTAGTGTCTTTCTTTTCCCCCTTTTTTACTTCAGTCCGTGAGTGCACCACACCTACTACTTCTATAAACAGTTTAGATATGCTGTAAACTGGAGAAGTGAAATGTGATATGTTATTTCTTTTTTGTGTATATAGTGGATATATGGAAAGGAAGTTTAAAAATACCTTGTTTATTCCAAGTTAGTTTCTTGCATATTATACTGTATAAGAAGTATCCACCACAGGTTGGCCTCAAGAACTACAGCTCAGGATATCTTCAAGTTGCAAACCTTTATTTCTTCGGATTTCTTTACAGTTATTAGCAAACTACTAAGACACTTGTTGAACCTTGGTGATCTGAACATATTAACAAACCACCTAATGTTCACTGTATGTGTTTTCTGTTATATTTTGTAATATGTAACTTTTCCTTTATTATACTGTACATTTGTTTATCCAAATACACTTTTTTATAAAAGGAAAAGTTTTCAAGTTTTGTTGCTAATTCACAAAGATTGATTTTCACACTCCAAAGACAGAAACATTAAACTATTTCTTGTCAGTTTTCTGGACAGCATAAGCAAACAGGATTTTCCTGCACCCTGATTTAAAACTACCACTAAAAGGCATTTGAAACACTGTGTGCACCTGCATACATAATATGTGTGGTACAAGACATGAGAATGAAAACTCTTTACACATCAACCTTTCAAAATATCTCCTAGGTTTTAATCTCCTGACTGTAAGAAGACAGTAATTGCTTGGTGGTCGCAGTCTCTAACCATATGCACCATTAAAGAAACATAAGTGGAAGCCATTAACTTTTTAATTGATGTTTTTCTATTGTCAGAGAAATCAAACCCTCGATATGAGTGGATTCAAACCACATCTTTATCACCCTTACTTTTGGATTAATAATCTCTGCATTTCAAAGTAGTTGCCTTTTTCAAAGGCTAGACAAAAGAATTTAGGCTTATGGTATAATGGCTTTCCCTTAAGATATTCTAAAGCAACTTCAATATTTTAGAAGCTGATACTGTGGAGTTTGTGTAGAGAAATGGGGAATCCATTATGCCTTCAGCAAGAGCAAAGGAAAACTTTGGCCATTAAAACATATTTTATTGTATTGCAAGTGAAAATATTAGCCAGGGCACCATGGTTATCACCTCTTGTACCTGTATAAAGATAATGTTACGGTCTACAACTATCAAATCTGACACCTTTCACATAGGCCACATGCAGATGAGACACAAAAAAGTGCACATGCGCAAGCACACACTCCTGCAGTGGGGGAGGTGACTGTTTAGGGAAGTCGCTTGTGCAAGCTGGTGGTGTCTTTACATAATAGCGCTGTGACTGATTAACTAGTGGAACTGATGGGGTTGTTCAGCAAAGTGGGGCTGCCATGAATTCAGAGAACTCTTCAACATGAACACCAACTAACAATACATCCCCCTCAAAAGACTCCCATAACTATCATGTTTTCTATGCCTTTAACCAGCCCTCTCCTGGAAACTCTTAAATCATCATACCAGACTCACACAGGTTATCAACACCATACAATCCGAAGCACAGGGATGCTGTTATGAGCTGCACCTGCATTGATCTAGAATGGGGGGAAAGCATCATGCTTGCCCTCGTGTGGCACAGGGGCTGCTCACAATCTGAGCCTAAAATAAGGATATAAAAATATCAGACTGGAAATACCTTCATTATTGTTTTTATTAAAACAGTAAAAAACAAACTGCAGATGCCTGTAATGCTTCTAACTGAACAAAAACTGTTATAATCCTCAGGTATAGATTTTATTACACAGTGCATAAAAACAGCATTAAGTGACAACCATCCTTCATTAAGACACAGCACATCAACTCATTCCCAATCAAATGATCCCTTAGGGCCCAAGTAAATATTTGCAGACAATCATCCTGTGTTAAATAAATCAAGAGACAAAATAGAGTGGAAGCAGCAATCTAGACTGTTAGAAAAGATTCCAAAGTCTATAATCACACAAATCAGCCAGGAGGGAGTCACACCTCCATCTGACACTCACTAAGATCATGATTTAGCAAAACATTCAAATATCTGCTTAATTTAAACATGTGTTTAAGTCCATCCCTATTTAGCAAAGTACTATAAAGTTATGCAGGAAAGAACCATTTCAAATCTCACCTAATCTGGGTTTATTAGGCTGGATAAATAATCTTGCAGTCTGGGTAGATATTTTAACCAATTTATAAAATAAATTAAGTGGGAACTTGTACATAGTGATGACTCTTTCCCCAACTTCTAAGGGTTTAAACTTGTCTCAAGGGAGTAAATTTGACTCCAACAAAAACAAAGAAATCTGTCCATTAATTGCTTGATTTAGCAAAATGCTGAGCATTCTGGCCCAATTTCAGGAAAGTACTTAAAATTAAGTACATGCTTAAGCACATGAGTAATGCCATGCACTTCAAAACTAGGCAAAAGCTTAAATATCTCAGTGCTTCGGGGTCTACAGGTCCATTCAAATTAATGGCAAAAAACCATTTATTCCACTGGTAGCATAATTGTGTTTTATATTAGTTATTGTCTAAAGTAACTACAGTCTGTCTCCTTTTCCTTGTTATGCTCCACAAGGTCTTTTAGAATTTCATGCACATTGTTTGGCTTTGTCCAATTATAATCATACGTTGTCTCTTATTTTGACAATTATGTCTTCTCTAAAAATGGAAACAGTCTTTCCCGGCTGTTATATGAGAAATAAAACTGCTTTATGAATGTCATGAATTCCCTCATGGTCTCTTTAGGACTCAGCATATGGGGCCAGACTCTCCCCTACATTCTCACTCCTTTGCAGCACTCGGATAGCACAGAAAGACTGGAGAGCAACTGACCAGGCCAGCTGAGAATTCCCTTAACAGAGGGAAGCTCTCAGGTGGTGCACAGCCAGGACACTTGGACCAGCACCATCTCAAAATGCAGATTTGGTGTAGTGCAAGGGAAGGTATGATCGGCATATAGTGCACTATGACAATCCACAGGTGGTGTACAGTCGCTTGGGCTGGGACAAGGGCAGAGTGGTCCAGAGAATTAGGGAGCTATAACTGGCTCCATAACATCTGCTGCCCATGTGGAGCATAAAATGGGATAGCAGATCATCTGGGGAATGAGTTATGTCATCAGTTAAGACATTCTCTATCCTAAGTATAAGACAATAATTGGTGTGGCCAGCTGATCCTCTATGGTAACTACTGATCAATGATGACATTTTATGTAAGTACTGTTCTATTATTCAAATTTTATTTTAGCAAGTCACATGGTAACTACACAGCCAGACCAGCTCCTCAGCATAACACCATTGAAGCCAGTGGAGCTATACCAGTTTACACAAGTTGATTGTCTGGACCTCTATTGTTACCAGTCATTTCACATTATAACCATAACTTCTAGATTGACTACACAAATAAAATCCCTCAGTTTTGTAATTAAATATTACACTTAACTTTGTTTCTTAATTCTCTCTTGGCCCTCTGAAAGGGTTCTTCCCCAATTACCTAGTCTTGAGCTATCTCTGTCTTTCTCAGCTTTTTCTTCATATCATTTGCCCTAATATTTTTGTCTGAGGTTGACATGACTAAGAAGAGTTCTAATTCTATTAATGCTTAGGCATATCCTATCCAAAAGTATACTGTGTAACGCTGCAGTTCTTCCACAAGGAAGAGGAGGATTTCAAGATGGACAAGGCAGGAACCATCTGGTAATGCAAGACACATGGAAGGTTGTCCTCCTATTTTGTCTTGGTGTACTAAATTTAATTGGATTCAGCCTCTTGGAACTTTCTGTGAAGTTTGGAAGTAAACTATAAGCATAAAGCATTTCCCTCCAGCCCACCCCCTATTCACCATGCTGATATTTTAATTTTACAAAGTTTTTCAGAACTGATAAATGTAACTAGTGTTCAAAATCTGCTGTTTTTTTGTGGAAAAACTAGTAGAAAATTCAGAAAGTGAAATTTCACCCTAAGACAAGTTTGCAAATTAGTCCAATCTTTAGGATCCTGAACTCTATAAGGCAGGCTTGTATCCCTGTCAGGAATTTTCTGACAAAACATTTTTTGTTGGAAATTGTTAATTTGTCAAAACAGTAATTGTTGGGGCTGTTTAGATGAATCTTCCAATCCTAAACATTTTTGAAATTTTTTTTTGAAATTGTCTTGTTTTGACATTTTTTAAACAAAAAGATTTTATTTTCTGGTTCGGAATGACTTTTCATTTCAAAATTTTAATTAACAGAGAAAAGAAAAGTTATTTAAATATCAAAGTCGAAAGGAAACATTTGAAAATTATCAAAGCAAAATGTTTTGATTGACCTGATTTACAGTTCAGATGATCAATTCATGGAGATTTGAGATTTCAACCTTTTGTCCCAATTTGTGATGAAAAAAAAAGTCAAGATCTCAAATTCTTGTGAAACAGCAAAACCATTAGTTACCCAGCTGTATCCAGCATGACGTTTTATATCAGAACTAGGTAGGATTCGGACAGCCTATATCCCAACACTGAAGAAACTGGAAAAACAGCCACTCCAAAGATGAGGTAGGGAAAATCAACTGAGTGCAAACTGGATACAAAATTCACACGAGTGATGAAAAGAGGGTTGTATTAAAGTGGGTGATAAACACTGGAAATAAAGAATTACGTAGGTGCAGATAATTTAACTTCTATCACCACATTTACACTGTATGTTGTAATGCTCTGCACAATACTTAACTCATTTAAACTTCAAAGCACCTTACAAACATGGAATAATCCCAGTACAGTTCTAGATAGGTAACAATTGTTAGCTCTTTTCACAATTCATGGCAATGTTCACATTTTAAGCTTTTTTCACAATTATTTGCCCGTTTGTCCAATAAGGGCACCCACACCAGGCTGTCATGTCTCTTGGGCAGAGACCCATATCCCTTTCCCTCCTGACTGAGGTATTTCCAGGCTGCACAGTTCCGTGCTTACAGGTTGAATTCCCCAGTAACACAAACTGTCTCACATGGCCTGTTTTGCCTTCTCCTCAGAAGCTATGAACTGCTGTAATGGGACCCCTCAGGTACAATCTGGAAATGTCAGACTGCTGTGTCCCCTTAACTCTCCAGCCTGGGCTGTCTCTCAAAATGCTTTTGCCAGTGACAAGCAGCAAACCCCTCCTGGCACTGTTATCACTCAGCCACCAGCATGCAGAGATGTACCCAGCTAAATTGCATGGATGCTTTCTAAGACACTCATGAACTATACAGAGGGAAACACCAGCAAATCCTCCAGTTTTGTATCCCCAGATATGTGCCATCTTACATTGCTCAAGATCTTTTCTTGAACAATGCAAGCTCATTAATTAGTTTCACTTCATCAAAGAAGAGTGGACATGCACAAGTTTTTGTAATCTGAGTAGGTTCTCCAAGCATTTTAGACAAACTCACTGGTAAGGATAAAACATTAAAATAAATGTATTAGCTACAGAAAGATAGATTTTTAAATGGTAGGCATAAAGGTCAGAGACAGTTATTTAAGGAAATAAAAAGTAAACACACATTCTAAATTTTCAGACTAAACAGGATTTGAACCAAACAGCTTTTCTCACCCCCACTGGATGTTGCAGGCAGGTTATAGTTCTTAATACACAGGCTGAATTCCCTTCTCAGCCTAGTACCAATCTCCCCAGTCTAAAGTCTTTGTCTTTCCAGTATTTTTGTTGTCTTCAGAGTAGGCAGGGGAGGAGACAGGTGGTCTCATGCCACCACCCTTATTTTATAGTCCCAATTCATGTCCCAGGGAAGATGCTGGCCCAGACCCATCCTGGTGGGCCTTGCTTAATCACAGAATTGAGCAATTCCTCATTATGTGGTGCTTGCATAACTGTCTCTTACAGACTTGTAAATCTCTTGTTTACAATTTCCCTGCTGGTCAATGGCTCGTGACAGTCGCTTAATGCCTGTTTGGGTGTGAGTCACTTCCTTTGTTGCCACTGGAGAGCTAGCAAACAGCATATCTCAACAACAACCATATGGCAGAATATCATAATTCGATATACAATGATGAAGCACATTTTGACAGAACAATGAGTTTCAGCAGATCATGACCTTTCATGATACTTTGCAAGGCATGCCTTGTATGAAATATCACAATCATACACAAATTATGAATATGGAGGCTACAGGGTGATATTTTAAGGTACAGTGCATCACAATCACGTAATTACCCACGGTTGTTACTACACAGCTCTAAGAAAACACGTTTATTCTTAAGGTAAATTACAGAGAAAACATATTAAAACAATAAAGTACCTACATGAATTTAAATACATTTACCAGAGGTCACCCCGAACTCCATCCAGAGCTCTGGCAGTCCTTCAAACTCTACAGAGGGGTTTTCCTGTGGTTACAAGTTCATAACTCCTTTTGTTCAGAACAAAACCACTCATGAATCTGTGAGTTAGTCTTATATGCCATTTGGGCTTTTTGATTCAGGGAACACGTAATCCTTAGAAAAAAAATCTCCTCAAGGCAAAGCTTTAGGAGTCCAGGTATGGAAATGGGCATTTGCATGCTCCTCCTCACAATATTTCCTAGGAAACCTACTTGTTGAGTAGTGGAAGTAGAGACCAAAAGGGTAAAATCCACCAAGGTTTTATTTAGATAATCGCCATGCAGCTCCAGAAGTAATTGCAGTAATAGTGGCTGTGCTACAGCTGTGAAACACACACGCACCCTGCTTCCTGTTAGTTTTTGTAATACAGAGACCATAACTCCCAGCCTGCAATACTGCATCTAGCAACATCACATTTCCCCTTATTTTAGGAATAAACCCAATCTTGCAACAATAATAATACAATAACTTGTTACCATATTAATAAACACCAATTAAATAATTAGCAAATAAATAAGAAATGGTTATGTAACTATAATTAAACCACTAATTATAACAGAAGACTAATCTTTGTTAATTACATAATCTCTAGTCCATACAGGTGGCTGTCTGATTCTGATAGCATGTCTGTCAGGCTCAATGTCCTGTCGTTATCCTGTCTGCCAGTGGCAAAGTAAAATCATCAGCTAGGTTGTCTGAAACAGCTGTTTTGTTCATGATAAGCAAGTGAAAGATGAACAGCATTAATACATTAATAAAGCATTAAAACAGCATTCTGTACTAATTTTTTAAGTTCTTGCAATACAGCATCCCTGACCGATAGCGGTAGATGAGGCAACTTCTGTCATACAAGTGTCACATTAAGTCAAAGTTTAAATTTGTGAACAAATCCAAATGCACAGCCAAGGGTACAATCCTTGTTAAGAGTGGAGCCTGAAGTATGTGTTGTAGTGGTGCCAGATGGGGTAGAAGCAATGTGTCCATTGACTAACTGCATGTTCAGGGGAGCAAACAAATCTGTGCCTGATTTTACTGTTTTGAATGGGGATGGAAGCAGCTCCACATGCATTGTGGATAAAACAACGTGTACTATTCTTGTTTCTGCTACAACAGGAGGGAAGTCCTAGGGCAGTGGAATTAATGTTGGACATCAGTTCAGCGGTTTCTATACTATCTGAATCTATTTACTTGCAATACTTTGGATGTGTGCCACTTAGGCTATGTCTACACTGCTGGTGGCACAGCTGGCAGTGCAGGATCAATTTTGCGGGTTCAATTGAGTGGCAGTAAAGACTCGCTCAATCGAACTCAGAAGTTGACTCCGTAAATCCATCCCGGCAAGTAGAGTAGTGCTGCTTCAATGGGAGGGCATTTCCCTTCGGCCCAGCACAGATGCCGCGGTAAGCAGACACTAGGACATTGATAGGAGATACACAAGTTACTGTACGTAGCTTGTGTAACTCCCGTCGACTGCCGCCGAAATCCGCGGCCAGTGTAGACCAGGCCATACTGAACTAAGTTTACACTACACTTAAACTTCATGAACCACATTCCTGTGCTTGGTTGCTTATCTGTAACAGACTTTTAATACATACTGCATACCAGCAGAATTCTATATCACTTCGGGGCAGGAAAGTCATCCTCACTGCCAGTTTGTTGAGTAGTGGGAGTCAAGGGTGAAAGGGTGAAATTTTAGGTTTTATTTTAGACGACCACCAGGCAAATCCAGAAGTAGTTGCGCCAGTAGATCTTGGCCCCAGCTGTCTCTCTCTCACTCTCTCATCCACACACACACACACACACACACACTCCTACCTTGCTATTTTTTCCTAACTCAAAGACGACAATGCCCAACATGCAATACTGGATCTAGCAACACCACACTACAGTTAATTTTTTATCTTACCCAATTGTTTACAAGAGAGTCCTTTGAATTGCATAACACTGCCTAAGGTTTACATTGCTCACATCTCCTAGACAAGTTACATACAATCCCATAATAGCACATACATATTTGCATTTTTAATGCAATGAGCTCCTAAGAGAATTAATCTTAATTCAGTAAGGTTTAATATAATTCCATATGGTTTGTCCAGGATGTTAAAAGAAATTGCCATACGTCACAGTCCTATTTTACAGGCTGCTTATCTGAGACAGTGAGGCCTAAGGCCAAAGAGGACGTCTGTTCCACAGGAGGCTGCCAGACAACTCTCCAACACCACATTCTGCAAGCCACTACCATCTGATCCCACTGAGGAATACCAAAAGAAATTACAACAGCTACTTAAGAAAATCCCTAAAGAAACACAGGAACAAATCTACATGGACACACCCCCTGAACCCCAACCAGAGTTATTCTATCAGCTACCCAAGATCCACAAACCTGGGAATCCTGGATGCCCCATCATCTCAGGCATTGGCACTCTCACAGCAGGATTGTCAGGCTATGTGGACTTTCTCCTCAGGCTCTATGCCACCAGCACTCCTAGCTATCTTCATGATACTACTGACTTCCTGAGAAAACTGCAATCCATGGGTGATCTCCCAGAAAACACCATCCTAGCCACTATGGATGTAGAAGCTCTCTACACCAACATTCCACATAAAGATGGACTACAAGCCATCAGGAACATTTTCCCTGATGATGATATGGCACACCTGGTAGATGAACTTTGTGACTTTGTCCTGACCCACAACTACTTCAGATTTGGAGACAATCTATACCTTCAAGTGAGTGGCACAGCTATGGGCACCTGCATGGCCCCACAGTATGCCAACATTTTCATGGCTGACCTAGAACATCGCTTCCTCGAAATTCGTCCCCAAGCACCTCTTCTTTACCTACGCTACATTGATGACATTTTCATCATCTGGACCCACAGGAAAGAGTCCCTCGAAGAATTCCACTGGGATTTCAATAATTTCCATCCCACCATCAACCTCAGCCTGGACCAGTCCACACAAGAAATCCACTTCCTGGATACTACAGTACAAATAAGGAACGGTCACATTAATACCACCCTATACTGAAAACCAACTGGTTTCAATACATACCTTCATACCTCCAGCTTCCACCCTGGACACATTACACGATCCATTGTCTACAGCCAAGCACTAAGATACAACCGGATTTGCTCCGATCCCTCAGCCAGAGACAAACACCTACAGGATCTCCATAAAACGTTCTTAAACCCACAGTACCCACCTGGGGAGGTGAAGAAACAAATTGACAGAGCCAGACAGGTACCCAGAAGTCACCTACTACAGGATAGACCTGACAAAGAAAACAACAGAACACCACTGGCCATCACCTACAGCCCTCAGCTAAAATCTCTCCAACACAACATTAAGGATCTATAACCTATCCTAGAAGATGATCCCTCACTTGCTCAAGCCGTGGGAGGCAGGCCTATCCTTGCTTACAGACAGCCCCCCAACCTGAAACAAATACTCACCAGCAATTGTACAGCATACAACAAGAATACTGACCCAGGTACCTATCCCTGCAACAAACCCCTTTGCCAACACATGAACTCTAGTGACACCATCACAGGTCCTAATCACATCAGCACACCATCAGGAGCTCATTCACCTGCACATCTATTAATGTAATATATGCCATCATGTGCCAGCAATGCCCCTCTGCCATGTGCATTGGCCAAACCGGACTGTCACTACGCAAAAGAACAAATGGGCACAAATCAGACATAAAAAATGGTAACATCCATAAGCCAGTAGGAGAGAACTTCAATCTCCCAGGACACTCTGTAGTTGACTTTGTTGCCATTCTTCAACAAAAAACACTTCAAAAACAGACTTCAGCGAGAAACTGCAGAGCTGGAACTCATATGCAAACTTGACACAATCAGACTGGGTCTGAACAGGGACTTGGAATGGTTATCTCATTTCAAGAAGTAATTGTCACTGTTCACACATTCTCACCTGTTAATCAACAGTTGTGAATAGGCCTCATCTACTCTAATTGAATTGACTTTGTTAGCACTTGCCTCCCCATTGTTATGTTCCTTACCTTTGGATATACACCCTATCTGTGATTTCCATTCCATGCATCTGATGAAGTGGGTTGCAGCCCACAAAAGCTTATGCCCGCAGAAATTTGTTAGTCTTTAAGGTGCTAATGGACTCTCATTGTTTCACAGCAGATGTTAGAATTCTGTGTAAGGGACCAGGGTGTAAGCAATCTGGCCTAGCAGTCACAGCTGGGCTGGGGTCCACAAATCAGGGATGGTAGTCAGTGAGTAAGACTCGGAGGAATTGCTAGAGCCAAGTTCAGTAAGCAAGAGTTGGGGTCACAGTCAGGCCAGGGTCAGAGACAAGAGGTAGTACCACATCAGAGTCAGGAGGAAAGAGTCAGGCTGTGATGGGGGACAAGGTGAAGTCTGGAGTTGCAGCAGACAACTTCCTGGGCCACCCTCCAGGGTTAAATAGGGACTTGGCCAATCAGAGGACCACAGGGTATACTGTCCCTTGGAAGGTACATCTTGCAATGCCTACTCTCCAAAATGTACCTGGCCTCCTGGTGGCACTGTGGGACTATCAGCCATACCAGACTCTGTAGACGAGGGTTCTAGTCTGCAGATCCTTACATTCCAGGGCTTATGGCTCTCAGTGTAGTGCTCAGATCCATAGTCCATTCCTTCTGTGAAGTTAATTTCATTTTTTAGGAAAAGTAACTGTGAAAACTACAATGATTGAATTCGCTTCATTCCACCACTTGAGAGTCATACCCGACATGTGAAAATAACTCATGGATCCTACTCCCATCTTCTCATCTGGTGTACACATTCTCTTCTTTCAGTCATATAATATAATATTTAAAATCTCAGTTTATAACCAGACTAAAATATTTACACAAGCGCCAAGTGTGGTGCACTAATGGATTGTGCTAGAAAAAGAAAGGGACTAAATGTTCCTGACCTCATTTTGCCACACAGAGTTTAGATATTGTTCATATCATTTCAGGTCTATTTTAGACATTTGAGTTAAAAGTATTAGCTGGGTGAACGATATAACAGACAAATGGTAAATCTGCCTCTACTGTAAAATGGCAGATTCAACACTTTGTCTTGTTTTATATTTCGTTCTTAAAAATTCCCCATGTGTCAATCTACACTGACATCAATACCAGGCACATTTCTTTGGTGCCACCCCATTATTTTGGATAGACCTGCCTCCTCCAAGGACTTGAGATTAAAGGTCAGGAGAAAGGTCTTTGCAAAGTAATATTCAGCCCTGTTGATGATGAATGCATGGTGTCAACATCAAATATATGTGAAACACAAAGATTTCAGTTCACAGGTGCCTCTAGATAAAATTTTAGATTACTTCAATCCTTAAGTGATTCAGCATTCCCCATGTTTTCAGCTTCTCTAGTTTTTATACCCTTTTCCCTGAAAAAAGTGGACAATACAATTCTATTATATATTCAAGAAATGTGCCTCTTTAAACACTCATGACTTTTAAAATGCTGAGTTAGACAGATTATCTATAGCTTTGTACTGATGAATTACTTTCATTGGATTGTGGTAACAAAATGGTTTACAATGTACCAGGGAAAAGTTAGCAGATTCCGTAACTGAAGACCAGTAGATGAGCTGAAGTGTTTATGTGCACCTGTATTATCTTGTAGAATAGCTTATGTGCTTCCAAAGGGAACAGGAAAGATTATTCCTTCCTACCACCTTTTGGGCCCCAAACCGTGTCTTCAAACTTTGGCCTCTGTTCATTTGTAAATGGTTGGTTTAGTGAGTGCCTCAAACTCCACTGGAGCCATCTGAGACCGCAAGGGCCAGATTTTCCAAAGTGCTCAGCCTTTGGCAGACCCTATTGCAACAGTTGGGGCTTGAACATGATGAATTCTTTGGAAAGACTGGCTAAAATAATTTATGTTTATTAATGACTGGGGTCCTGATTTTCCATTCACTTTCACTAACTGACTGCAGCGCTCCCATTAAAAACTAGTGTATCTGACCACTGGGCTGGGCACCAACGTTAGATCAAGGCACCACTTACATTCTCAAAATAAGGGTTACGTGGTGCATGTAACCTATGCTGAGGAGGTAAATTTACCCAGAGGGCTTGCAGGATTATACCACAACTCCGTGTGACTGTGTCTACTCAGGGAAGGGAGTTTGCAGAAATAGCATTCTGGAGTTCAATGGTTATTGTGTCAGTGAGTTCCATTCATATTTGTTCTGTTTACAAGTTAAAAAAAGTTTACACGTTTGTTTAATTGCTACCCATGTAAAACTCAAGATGGCTTCAGAAAAATCAAGCTGGGCTGCTTGTGTCTTTCACTTTGTCATCAATAATAAAAAATATTAAGTTGGAACTTAGTGTTTGATCCAAAGTTCACTGAAGTCAATGGGAGTCCTTCCACTGACTTTAGGACATTTAGACCCTACCAGATCTATCACTACACCTTATCCCCGGTCATTCTTAGACATTCAGTTATTGTATCTGCCTGGAAGATTCACAAATCTTCCTCTCTATTCCTGACCTGTCTTCATCATGTTAAGTTCTCGACATGACTGCTTTTCTGATGTTATTTTGGATGATCCACTGCCTGGTAAATCCCACAATTGCTAAAACCAGGCATAACTGACCCCACTTGGACTGTCTACAGGGTTTGAATCAAGGATCTTTAGCATTAAAAGCATGAGCCTCCATCACTTGAAGTAAAGGAGTATCTCCATTAGCTAGCAGCAGTAATAGACTCAAAGCATGTCTGCACTGCAATTCAACACCCACAGCTGACTGATGTCAGGTGACTCAGGCTCAGGCACTGGGACTGTAAGATTACAATGTAGATGTGCAGGCTTGGGCTAGAGCCTGGGGTTTGGTTTCTACCTCCTCAAAGGGAGCCTAATTTCAAGTGGTGCTGAACACCCACAATTCCCATTACATTTTGTGAGAACTGAGGGAGCTTAGCACACAAATAGGCAACTTATTTAGATGCCTAGCAATAAGTAACAAATACATTATAGAGGAATTGGAAGATGGGGAAGGGAAAATTGAGAACACCTCAACAAAATGTTTCTTGTTTTTTCACCTAAATTAAAAATGTTGACAAGAAACGTCACCATAGTTTTGAAATGTGACAAGGTCTAACTAATAGCTAAGATTAAGATTAAAGTTTTGGTTTATATAACACCTGTCTTCATCTCCTTTCCCGTGTTTTGGCTCTTTTTGCTTTGCGAGTAGACAACATTCTGCTGGTACTGAGTATTTGGTAGAATGTGTTTCTAACCCCTTCCCCATCCCATAAAGCAAGTTATTTCCTAAAGTAGTTTTTAATTGTCATGAAAGTCAGGAAGCCACTTCTAATTGTGGCTGAAACACTTGAACAATACCATTAAGCAAAACCTCAGTCCTCTGCGGACAGTACTATTGAGATAAGTGTCCTTTTAGTTTGTGAGATCTAAATGTCACGTTAAAACTTTTATTGCCAGTAGGCTGCTTATAATGCAGACTATGAACTATAGAACTTTGCTTCAGATTAAAAAAAAACCATTTTAAAATGAAACATCTTTAAAATGATTGATAATAGTAGACTTGACATTTAGCAAAGAAAAAACATTACTGACCACTTCCAAGGGTAATTCTTAGCAGAAGCAACAGACAACATGGCAAAACATGAGTTTAAATTTGAAGGCAAATAAGGGAAACAGTGGTTTTTTTATATATATAGAAAAAAGTAGTTTCTAAGCTTGCAAGTAAATATGCCAGAATGGTAAAATTATGAAATAAAAAGACAGTGTCTGTGCTTTAGCTCACTGTTGAAACACGCTTACTCTGTATATATTTAAATATTAGACAAATGGGGGTAATATTCAAAGGTATGAATGGGACTTGAGTTCCCAACTCTAACGGACGTTCCTTGGGACTTTGGTGCTTAACTGCTCTTTGTGTCTTTGAAACTTATTCTCTATAGATATAGATCACATTCAACTAGGCTGTATTCTGCATTTTGTTTTCTCTCTCTACATGCAGTATGTTGTTATGGGTTGGTTTAAGCTTCACTGAACAGGCAGCTTCACACAAAATACAGGCACAGGCTGCTCTGGCATCTGAACTGGGGAAAAGGGTGGGGGACAGGTGTGCTGGATATTTTGTGTGTGTGTGAGAGAGAGACAGAAAAGCAAGAGAAATACCAAAGAATCAGAGAGAGAAGCAGCAGAAATCCAAAGACACAGCCAGAAAAATTACTAGGAATGTACAGTAATTCTGAGAAAAGCCTTGAATGCTAAGTGCTGGTTGGAAAGGGGCTTTGAACTATGAGCAAAGAAACTGTCTCCTGCTGTTTGAGTCCTATTGTATTCAGGAGAAAAGGACTCTGTACATTCTTTGATACAATCCTATTTATATGAAAAGAAATACCTGACTTCATCTTCAATTTCTCCACATAACAGAAACAAACTTCAGGATCCTGAATTTTGGTTAACTGCTGGTAGTAAAAGGAGGTAACAATATACCATTCATTTTTAAAAAATATATCAAATAGGCCATCTAAAAGTACAATTAATTAGGGAGAGGGTAGTATAGTATAAGTTTGAAGTGATAATGTCATTCACTTATTGGGAATTTGACACTGAATTGCAGTTCTCATTATGTGACTGCCATTTCATGTATTGGTGCAGGGTTAGCAAAGTACCTGCATCCTGACTGTAACATTCTGATGTTTGGAAATTGTCTAATGTCTTTTAATCACTTCAGATCATCTCCTCTCTTAGTAATACATTCATGATTTGCTCTAAATATTGACGTTGTATTTTTTGGCTTTATTTCTTGCATCACATCCTATGTCCGGATCTGTTTAATTAGCTTTTCTGATTTTTTCATGATACATTTGCTTCCACCTTAGGTTTATTTTTCCACTTTATGTTTTGTTATTTCTCAGAATAGGGAATTCCTCATAACTTATGTAATCAGCAGGAAATATGTATTACTAATAAACTCTTAGAGAAGCAGGTTTAGCAGAAACAGTAAGTACACATTTAAACCACAGACTCTTTCTAATGAGCTGGAATATAACTTTTCTTGACCTCTATCTTTGTTGACATTGATGACCAAGTATTATCTGCATAGCCTATATATTTTTTTAAGATAGTAATTCTAAATTAAACAATAAGCTTACAAAATATTGTTAATGTTGGGGAAACTTCTCTTGTCTGTCCAACAATTAAAGTGTAGTCAGCAGCAATGCAAGGTTTCGTTCTCTGTGCTGTCAACATGCCTTCACATTGATCTGGAAGGACAACGAGTCTCCATGTCCATTTAGTATTTGGGCTCTCTACAAAACTGAACTAAGCTGCCAGCTAGTGCCTGTTTCAATGGTGGTTATTTACAATAAGGATACCTGTCTTTCAGGAATGGAAAGGAGACCAACAACTCATTTCACGTTATACTGAACAACCATAAAATTATGACTTTCTTTCACTACTTATCTGGTCCGGATTAGAATCCAAATCCACTCTAGATGTGAAAGGCATTCTATATATCTCTTTACTGATCTTCTTTAAAATAATGTTAATTAAAAAAATGTCAAAATAACACTAAAACTGAATTGTCAGAGATGGCCTGTATGTTTGCATGTTCTATTATTACCATATTTTAAAAACATTTCTCCTAGTGAATTGTTGGCGCAAATAGAAGCAATTAGACATGTAGTGTCAAGTTGTCTGCTGGTGTAAACTGGCATAGCTCTATTGACTTCAATGGAACTGCATCAGTTTATGCTAAAAGGGAAGTTGCTCTTAACCAGTTCTTTGTACCTACAAGTCAGGTACTTAAATTCTAACTAGTAATGTTTCTTCCTGCAATCAATTTTAGATGCAAAAAAGGCAAGCACAGTTATCTGAGGACATAAAACTATTGGGTCATAGTCTACTGTAAATCAGGTCCTAAAAGGATACTGTCATCTCACATTTAACCCACAATTCTGACTTTACAAAAGGAAGGATTTATAAATTGTAGAACCAAGAGAAATGTACCCATGGCAATTTAAAAACAATCTAATTGAAACAGCTCAATAGTTAAAAAAAAAAGCTGAAACTTTACTCATCATATACATTTTGACAGGTTTCCATGTCCCTTTTCTACGATACTGTGCCAATGAATGAATATCTTACACCACATGAGCCCTCTTTTGTCCCACCCTCTTTTCTTCTTGTCCATTGAGCAGGCTGTGTGATTTTGAAAGTTCCTCCTACCCTATTATCTGTTTCTGGAAACCTTTAGGTGTTTTTGGGCCCGCAGGCCATTATGAAAAAAAAATCTTTACATGTTATTTAATTTATGCTTATCTGAAGCATTAAAAATAGAAGAGTAAATAGAGATTGTAAACCTCTTCCTCATTTTAAGAGGAAAATATTTTTTACACTGTTATTTTATTTCCAAATAAAGTCTTAAGGTCAGAGGAATAAAGGAGAAGTATTCATACATATACAGAATCACACATTTTCAAAGAAAAATGTTTTTATGCATTTACATAGTACATTTTTAAATAAAGCTGATTAAATAATTCCAGAAAGGCCACAAACTATTAGTGGCAGAGAGTAGAAACGTAACTTTACAGTTACTTACCTTTTGTTTTACACAATCTTCTTTCAGCGCTGTCCAAGAAAGTTTTTTAAAATCCATAAAAGGAAAAAAAGGGAGAGAGAAGAGAAAAAGCAGCATACCCTGTTGGCTCCCACCAAGCAAATGGCAGAACTTCAGGTCTAGGGGCTTGCAAGCATCCACACCTCACGTGCCGAGCCAACTAGAGGACAGTTTTTAACCATGTGACCATTTGTGCAACATACTTCCCCTTTTACGTGAGCCAATCATAATATAGCTACAGCATGGCTGGGGTGGGGCTACGGCTGTTGGATGGTTTGAAAAATGCATCTCTTTTACTGAGCCTGTCAGAAATGGTCTCCTGCTGTTTGGGGCACTTGAAAAAACCCCCAAACTGTTTGACCTTTGTGTATTAAACCATGCTTTTTTGCAAGAGATCTTAAATAGGGAGCCTAAAGGTTGGATCATGGTCTTTTTCAAGACACCTGAAGGCTTCAAGATGCTTGAACTGCCTTTGCGTGCACCTGCTTGTGATCAGAAGCGATGACCAACCTACACTTATTTCACAAAAGTGGCAGCACTGATATGGAATCCTGTGTTCCATCTAGAAATTGAACCCAAGAAGCAGGGAAACCCCCAAGGGGATATCACTGCCTGTAAATGGTGAAAAGACATAACTATACCGTACGTGCTTGAGGCGAGGGTGTGAAGAAACCTCTTGCCTGCTTCAGAGCAGACAGAGTCCAGGTATGAGATCAGACATGCTATGAAATTTTATAGGATGTTGCTGTACAATTAGAAGTATGTATTTCTCCTAGATCAGTCAAGAAATACATGATCATGGCAGCTGGGGGGCTCATGGGAGGACAATAGGAGCCAGTCAGTATTTAATGATCCAGAGACTGATGACAATGTTATTACAGTAAAGCAGCTGATTTTTTTACTATCCCTCTGTCTTTGAAAAATTATCACAATTAAGAGAGTAAAACAGTAAACGTTATCAAAATTTGTCAACTCTTCTACCAGATCTTGTGAAAATTCAAGAAAACCTCATCAGTCTATTTAAAATAAAATAAAATAAAATACACACACACAGTATTTTTTCTTCCTGTATCATCCCCCATTGTGGCAAAAGTCTTATGTAGAAATATGTCAGCAACCTTTCATAATTTCTTTATGATTGCATGCCTAATTTTTTCTATATATAAAAAACATCTCTAAAAAGGGAACACCACCTGTAATGAGCTCAAAGAAAGGGTGTTCAAAATTAAATGTGGGTTTTATATATTGATATTCCCTTGTATTTACCTCTGTACTTTAGACAATTAGAAAGCTATGACTTGTATGTTTTAAAATTATAAACATACATTTGTAAATGAAGATATTGCTATTGACCAGACACCTATTTCTTCACAAATTAAAACTATCTGTGTAAACTATTTTTAGAGGGGATTTTGCATATTATGCACTTTGTTTAGGCAAAACTTTGCTAAACTTGAAATGTAACAGGGACCTGTCTGTCTGGTGCAGAATGATAATTATTTGATTATGGAAATGATGTATACTTATCAATTTCCTTTTATTGGCTTCTCTAGGGTGTAGTGTATAGATCAAATGTAAAAAACATGAATATGTTATTTTTAAAAGGCTGGAATAGTACAGCTTTTAAACATTTTATTTCAAGTCTCATTTTATTTAATTTAATCCTATGATTAAAAGATTATTTTGCTGAAGACACTGCAAAAGATGGTCATCTTAGAATAAAGGGTGAAGGGTTGTGGGCGATGTGTTTCTCAGGGCAAGTCTGCACTACAAAATTAAGTCGACTTTAGTTACATTGATGTACAGCCACCATAGTAATTGAATTGTTTTTAATGTCCATACTACGCTCTTTGTGTTAGCGGTGTGCATCCGCACCAGGAGCACTTGCAGTGCCAGTATAGGGTATTGTGGGATGGTTTCTGAAAGGCAGCAACAGTCGATGTAAGCAATGCAGCTGACCCTGCGTTGACCTAACTACATTGACTTAAGCACCACATCTCTCGTGTAGGTGGAGTTATTAAGTTGTTATAGTGGGCGAGTTATGTCGGTGGGAGCTACATTTTGGAGTAGATGCTTACAGAGTTAGGTCAATGTAAGCTGCCATATGTCGACCTAACCGTCGTGTAGAGCAGGCTTCAGGTAACAGTGTCAGAGGGAACAGTCTTTATCTCTCTCTTACGCAATTACAGAAATATAGCTTGTCTTTTTAAACACTTTTTTTTATTGTAAACCTCCACTGTAAATTAAGGGGATGTTACACTGATCTCAAAAATCTTCACACTTTACAAATGGGGTCCTATAAACTGGTGTTACAAGGTTTAAATTAAGAGGCCTGTATACAGCTGAAGTCAAAAGGCACTTCTTTCTAATAAATATAAAAGGCTATAAAGAAATATATTACTTTAAATAAATGGAATAAGGGAAATTGGTATAAAGATTAAGCATGTCTTTCATATTTTATAGACAAATCCTAAAGTTATTATGCAGAAAGGGGAAGTTTGATTCCTGGTACAGAATTAAAAACAAATAAGGCTGCTAAATTTGCATAGATTTTGTTAAAATGATGATAAAGAAATCAACATGCACATTGCTTTTGTCTGGTATTTTAATTTCTATTTACATTTTAATATGCTGCAATAAATAAAGCACCGTGTTCACAGTGACTGGAAAAAAATGGGATAATTAAATAGCAATGGATAAAACCATAAAGTGCTGTGTTCAAAATGACACAGGGAAATGCGATGCATTTTAAAAGACTATGATATGTCATTCCCCAAGAGCCCCCTTGGTTAAAGACTACCTTTTGATTGACTCAGCCAGGCAGACATAGAATCATAGGGTCAGAAGGGCATAGTTTGTCACAAACTCTCAGAACAGGAGTTTCTACCCTTTGACCGGTAACAGTCTGTGTGGGTTGAGATGCTTTTCTCATCTCTCTGCCTTTTTCTCTTTCTTGATGTTCTGGAACTTTCTTGGTTATCTCTGAAAGGTGCCTGTCCCTTGTAGGACATAATTAGCCCTATGGTTACAGTTTCACTCTCTATCCCTAATATTTTGTGACTTTTGTGAAATTGTTTAATTAGCTTTATTTAGAAATGTACTAACTGCATAAAACTATTTTTTCTAAAAATGCATGCTTCTATATATATTCATACACCTCCTTTATTTCTCTGTCATTAAAACTTTGTACAATTGTTTTAATGACTTCATTTAGAAGTGTACTAACTGCATATAAAGTATTTTTCTCTAAAGATGAGTGTTAACATGTATATGTATTGCCACTTTATTCCATTGTTAAGGTTTTGTTAACTATTTAGTGAGTTTGTGTTAATTTTCCTCTAAAAATGAGAAAAATGCATGTTAACATATGTCTTAACACTTCTTCATTCTGCTGTTATCAAGATTTTATAAATTATTTAATGTCTTTATTTAGAAAAGTATTAACTTCATTAAAATGTTTTTTTCTGAAAATGTATGTTGACACTAATCTTCTTTCATTCAGACTTTGCACACCTGTTTACTAGACTTTATGCGAAGTTGCATTAAATATGTGAAAAGCATATTTTCCTCTTAAAATGAGGGAATGATATGAACTCTATTTATCCATTTAAAACTTATTCATCTATTTAGACTTTTTGGCTCCCTCAGTCATTTTGAAAAATGCATATGTCCAAAAATGAGAACTAGGGGTTGGACATAAAGCAAAAAGGAGGCATGGAAACCTGTCAAATGTGTATGATGAGTAAAGGTATAGCTTTTTTTTTTTTTTTTTTTTACTGCTCAGCTCTTTAAATAAAACACTCACCTGCAATATGTGTAATCCAAGCACTGCAGAACTGAAATTTGAAAGTGAAACTGTTCCAGAGGGGTAGCCGTGTTAGTCTGAATACAGCAAAAACAATGAGTTCTGTAGCACTTTAAAGACTAACAAATTTAATTTCAGCAGGCATAAGCTTTCGTATAAGGCATAAGCTTATGCCTGCTGAAATTAAATTTGTTTGTCTTTAAAGTGCTACAGAACTCTTGTTGTTTTTGAAAGTGAAAATGACACCATTAAATTTAATGGATTCATGAGGTCCAAGATTAGAAGAAACCACTGATTATCTAAGCTGACCTCCTGTGTAGCACAGGCCATAGAAAACTTCCCCAAAATAATTCCTAGAGTATATCTTCTAGAAAAAAATCCAATCTTGATTTAAAAATTGCCAGTGATGGAAAATCCATCACAACCTTGGTAAATTGTTCCAGTGGTTAATTACCTTCACTGTAAAAATTACACCTTATTTCCAGTCTCAGTTTGTCTAGTTTTAATTTCCAGCCATTGGACCTTGGTCTCATATCTTCCCTTCGCCTCCTCTCTTTTAGTGATTAGTTTAACATTCTCCTTACTACTCTAGCAGACAGTCCCAGAGGAGATTGGTTCCCCTTCTACTGGAATGGAGTTCATACAGCCACTTCCAGAATTCCAAAATTCACTTCCAGAATTGCAGCCTTGTGTCCTCCTTCACACTTGGGACAGGAAGAATCTTGGACATTGTTCTTCTTCAGCACACTTCCAAGTTTCTTGAAGTCATCTGTTATCTGTGAAATATCCTATGACACAGTGTCATTACTGCTAATATGACCAATGCATGCTTGCCTCTTGACTCCAGAAGCCTATCCAATCTCAGAGTGATGTCTTGATTCTTGGTTCTGGGAAGACAGCACATCATTATGTTTTCTGCCTGTTTCTTGCAGAATGTTCTTTTGATTCTTCTTAATTGTAAATCTCCAGCAAGGATTCCTTGAATGGCTGGAGATCTGTGAGTTCACTGTCAAAACTGAGAGAACAGCAAAAAGTAAACACATGGCATATAGAAAGAAAAGGAAATAATATTTATTTTAATTTTTTTCCATTTTAATATTCTAACGTATTTAGTAACTGTTATAGATTAATTAATTCTCTCATGTTTAAAAAATAAAAGCCTGTAAAATAATCAAATACTGTGTGTTTATGATCACAGACTATAGTCCAAGTATATGTACCAAAAGCTTTAATTTATTCAGGTTTCAGACTCCTTTTGTTTGAAGTGGTATGTTTAGTTTGAAATAATTAAATGTTAGCCAAGATCAGGTGATTGTGTTTGTCTCTGCCTAGGTCATAGTCAATTTGTACTTGCCTTCAAAAGAGAGCATGAGGCAATGCTGGGAGCTAAAAAAACAATAACCTTTACTTCACTCCACTACTTAGCTGAAAGAATTAAAATTATAGAAACTATTGATGGGTATGACAAACCAACACAGCTCCGTAAAATAAAATCATAGTTCGACAGCTCGCTAGAATTCTTTGAGAAAGTCAATAAGCTACTGGATAAAGAAGTGGTAGGTATAATACAATCAGCTTTGCAAAAAGCCTTTAATAAAGCCCCTCACTAAAAATATAGATGTCCTCACTATATTCAGGTAGATTTTACCTGTTAATTTTCAAGTCTTAAAGTAAAATTGACCTTGGATAGCATATGCTGATTGGCTCATCATTCCAAATGTTTACATTTCTGCAGTAGGTGCAGATGCAAAAATGAAGTACTAACATCATGTGAATCTATTTGCTTATTATGAATCAGCTAATCCTTCTCAAATGTCAACACTGACTGAAAATATTTAGGAAGGATGCCAAAGTTTGGAATCATTTTGAAGAAAAAAATAGAAAAACAGATGCTCTCAGCAAAGTCATCCCAATCTTGGGTGCAGAATTATGCTGGGATTTTCAAAGGAGGCTAAGAGATTCAGGTGGCTAATCCCTCTGAAATTTTTATCGCTGAAGGATCATGGAAGACAAAGAGACTTAAACATATGCTGAAAGTTAAGCACAGGCTTAAGTGCTTTGCTGAATCAGGGCTTTACTGAGAAAGTGGCTGTTGTAGGCAGAATTGAGGAGGCGGCTAGGGGCTCTTTGCTCTGTTTGATATGTAGAACAGCGTTGACTCTGTTTTGACCAAGCATGTGGAGTGTCTGTTCTGTGTGAGAACCCCGAGAGGATTCTTCTACACAGCCAGGGATCATGAATACCACAGTTTTCTTCTGTATTCAGGTTCCTATGAAACAAGGTTAGAGCTGTGAATTCAGGTTCCTCCGAAACCTGAATGCACAGCTCTAACCTTGTTATAGGAAATATCTTTGGGGAGTATCACATTCTTTGTGGAATCCCTCTAATTCTGACCAATAATTAGTTCTTTGAAGTCAATGGGATTTAAGTATATTCTTAAAGTTAAGCACATGCTTAAGTACTTTGATGGTTTGGGGTCTAAGTGCCCCTGTCCCTTATTCCCTGGTGCTTCCCCTTCGGCCTTTTCTCCTTTCCCTCTAGATGGTGCCTTTCTTTCCCTGGTAATCACTATTTCACTCCCTTTTGTATCCACTCATCCTTCTCCCCGCTTCCTTAGGAAAACCCAACCTTTGGATTTTGGGGAGAGTCATCAAGATTGTGTTTTTTCACCCCTGCCCCCACAGAGAGCATCATTGTGTCTTCAAACTTCGTAGACCTCAAAGATCAATTTATGAAGCAATAGGGATTATTCAGTTTCTGGCAAGGACTGCCTTATAAACATATTTAAACAAGCTTTTTGAGTCCTCCGATTTCCTTATAAACAAAAGGAATTCATCCCAGAGTAATGGCAGATCTAGGACTTGTTGAGACTACTTTAAACCTTGCTTGTAACAGAAATGAAGCATTACTGAAAATGACAAAAAACCCACCCAACTCTATAACTATGGTAAAACAGCAGTTTTACAAATTCCACTATTAATGCAAGTCACAGCAACAAAGTCAAACAAGGCTAATCTAAACATTCTTCTCCTCAGGACTGCATTTAGATTCCTGGAGCTGCTAATCATTCAAGAATTTCAACCACAATTTACATGAGATATCCTATCGCACAAAGGCAAAGTTAATCCCCAAAGAATAATCTTCCGTTGGGACAAAAAAGTTTTACTCTGACTTGGTATATACATGGCAAGGGTTACCAGAGCACCAGAACAAATAACAAATCAGGGAAGGTGAAAAGTTATAGTTTTAATAGCATGGAATTCCACAGACATATAGCTTCTGTTGCAGTAGACCATACACACACCATTATTCATTCCCTTCCCACTACACTTGGCATAACCATAGAGAGAGAGAAAACTGAAGTTTACTTACAATGCCTCATGAAAACTGTACCTAAAAAAATAGTTTAACATTATGTGTAACCAACAATTAAGATAATAGGGCTTTTTACACCTTTCTTATTTTTTCCAGTGCAGTGACCTACCCCTATTGGGAACATGCCCTATAACTTTCCATTTTACCTAGGCAGCAGGAATTTTCTCAGCTGTACAAAAACAATTGTCCTCTCACAAACATATGGGTAGTCCATGTCAACAGTGACTGAGTATTAGTTTAGGCAGCTTCCAGAAATAGTTATCTGACTTCATGAGCAAGTCAAATCCTGCAGCTACAAACATATTCTGGTTCTCAAGAATTTCAGTTGGGGCATCCTTACTGTGAGGTATTTAAATAAATTGCACTGCAGATCAAATGTAAGGATTTTATAAATTAAACAATTTCAAATGCCAGCTTTCTATTAGAAAGACATAGGGAACACTACAACCATGCAGGGTACTGTATACTGACTGAATCCTATAAACTGCTACAATGGTCAACAATCCCCACAGCACACCATTCAAGATCTATGAATCCGACAAATGCCTGTCACAACATGTGGTGTACCTCATCCAGTGCACTAAATGTCCCAACAATAACTCTGTGGGTGAAACCAGACAACTAGTATGCTCTTGAATTAACTCACAAAGGAAAGACAAAAAACACTATATCGTCTGTGGGTGAACACTTTTCACAGAGCGATCACTCTATAACTGACCTCTCAGTCCTTATTCTAAAAGGAAATCTGCACAACACATTCAAAAGACAAGCCTGGGAGGTGGGAGCTTAAATTCATAACAGTGCTAGACTCTGAGGCTATGTCCACACTAGAGACCTTACAGCAGCACAGCTCTATCTCTGCAGTTGCACCACTGTACGGTCTCCTATGTAGATGCTCTATGCTGACAGGGGAGAGCTCACTTATTGGCATAATTAAACCACCCCTAATGAGAGGTGGTAGCTATGTCAGTGGGAGAGCGTCTCCCGCTGACATAGCACTGTGCACACCAGCATGTCTGTCAATAAAACTTGTGTCGGTCAGGGGTGTGTTTTTTCACATCCCTGACCAACATAAGTTTTACCGACAAAAGTGCTAGTGTAGACATAGCCTCATAATTATGGACAGAATAGAGACACTGAATAGATACAACAATCTATAACCCACTAACAGCCCCTCCTTCCTTTCCCCCCATCTGACTGGAGGCGTGTTAACGGGCCACTTCACATCGAATGGTCCCCTGAAATGTGTTAACTACTTATGCTGAACAATCTGTTCCACCTTGCATTTTAGCTTTGGCACTCTCAGGGCAGGTCTACACAACAAACTTGCATCGGTGCAGCAGCAGTGATGCCACTGCGCCGCTGTGGCGCTTCTGGTGAAGATGCTCGAAGCTGATGGGAGAGAGCTCTCCCGACAGCTTAATAACTCCACCTCTGTAAGAAGCTCTCCCACCAATACAGAGCTGTCTACATGGCGGGAGAGGGGAGGGTGTTAAGGACGACATTGTAAATACATCACTCAGGGCTGTTGATTTTTCACACCCCTGAGCAACACAGTTATACTTACCTAACACCCTTCCCCCCCATGTTGTCGGCACTACATTGATGGGATAGCTTCTCCTGCAGACATAACTACCGCCTCTCAGGGAGGTGCATTAACTACGTCAATGGGAGAGCTCTCTATCATTGGTTTAGCACATCTTATTTAAAGCACTACAGAGGCGCAGCTGCATCAGTGCCCTAGAGTGTAGACACAACCTAACTCATTTAGGGCACGTGACTTCAGAGCCCAGAATGGGGAATTCATGGGGAAGTAAGTAAAAAATAGGTAGTGTGAATTTGAATGCAGAATAGTTCTTCTGCATTAAATCTCCATGTGGACACTCTTATTCTATGCTAAAAGAATGCTTCTAGGCTTGTGTACATGAAAAGTTAGTTTGCAGCATCCTGGAGTGTGGATCTACCCTGCACTAGCCTGCCACAGCTAACTGTCTGCATGGATCCTGCTGTCATGCATTAACAGTTTGTAATGTGGTTTTATGTGAGCGGCAGACACCCCTGATGGGGTCAATTAATATACTCTCTCTACGTCCACATACATGATTGGAAACCGTATTATGTCTATGTTAAGATGAAGTATAATGTGGAGGTGTCAAGTGGTGCCATTACTTGATAGAGAGAGAAACAATTACGCCATCAACATGTTAAAATGACCACTTAGAAATATTAGCATTTGTTTTTGTTTGTTTAATGAATCTATGTATTATTTCAAGACATAACATGTGATGCTTTGAGGTCACAAAGAAATCCAAACAATAATCTAAAACACAAGCTAATAATAAATTTGTACAGGTGTCATTGAAATGTATTAGCATGGGTGACATTTCTAGTCAACATCCTAATTATTATCTTCTTATTCATCATTTGGGTCTCTGTCAAGAGTGTGTGGATTGCCACAGTCTTCATTGCTTTGACATACACACAGTTCTTTGTAGGGAAGATTGCTCCGACTGCAGACACTGCAGAAGAGACTGATTGCCCAGGGAGAGTAAATTCTTTTTCTTTCCAACACTTCAGTGGTATCTCTTGTGATGAAAGACTATCTTGAAATACCACTTTACCCATTGAAAGGAACATATTCTGTCCATCGGTTGTCTTTAGGCTGATGTCAAGGTCTATCATCTCCTTGATGAGTGAGATTTCCACCAGCATGAAGTGGTACAACTCTATTTGGAATGAACACAGCTCCATGAAGTCTTTCTACTTCCATTTTTGCAGCACTAGCGATGAACCGCCTTAGCTTATCATAATTGATGAACAGCCCATGAAGCTGTAGTATATCAGTTACACCTTGACTTTCAGTCCCACAGTGTAGCTGCGCAGTAACGCTAATGTGCATTGGTGAGATACTTTTGGAACTGTTACTCTGGAACTTTGGAACTGTGTTCTCTAATGGAGAGGCATCTTCTCGGAATGTTTTCTGAAGGATGATACTCATTGCTAACTGAATTATGTGCCACTTTTACCTTTGGTTGATAAACTCCTGCATCCCAATTAGGGCACAAAAGTGGTTGACCTCTGTAATCAACAATCATCTAGCTTTGGATAATATTCTGAGGCATTCATTTTGGTTATTTCAGACCAAAGGATTGAAGCAGCATTTTACAAAACCACTTGTTGGTTTGAAAGTTGTTCCTCAGGCTCGTTCACAGAAGAACATTCACAAAACATTTGGATGATTAAGTCCCTACTACGGATGGCAAGCAGCTTGCATAACATTAGCTAATGTTATTGCGCTGTATAAAACAATGGTAGATTTGTCTTGTCCATGCTGTGCATGGAATGAAATAGCGGAACCACAGTGTCTTTCTAATGTTGCCTGTAATTTGTTACTGGAATAGCCTGCAGCTTTTGCCTCTGAGGGAAGTGTGGCTTTATTTCTTTGTTGCTGCTTGGACAGCATAAGACTCTGCTTGTTGTATATAAGATTGCTGTTCATCTCTTCAATCAGCTGATAAAATGCAATGTCATGAGGTGACTGTATTGTTGCAGAGTAACTAGATGGGTTTGCTTTAAGATTCATTTTACTTAAGTCGGAGGAAAAGTATGTTGAGTAATAAACTGCATCCTTAGCAATCAAGTCTTCTACAGATATTTTAGCAACATGTTATCTCCTTGTTGAAGTGCTGCTTAGATTGATTGTTCTCTCAAATGTTTATTTTATTAAGTTTGTCTTACTTGTCTGTATTTCTCAAGCAAACAAGGTGACAGGATTAATAGCTGGAGGATGTGCTTGTTGTGGTGGCTATCAAAGCAGGTGAACGTGAAATTCTCTGGTAAGATTCAGAGTATGTTTTTTACCAGATTCAATCCAGTGCTGAGATGTGCCAAATTCAGCTTGCTTGTGTATTTCTGAAAGTAATGCTTGTGAGAGTATTGGTGGCACATCATCTAAATTAGAAAACTCATCCCGTAGCTACCAATACAATTCATCTCTTCTGGCTTCAACACAACAGAATTCCACTCAGCATTTGTGGCTTTTGACAGTTTTGCATTCTTTTAATTTTCTTGACAAACATTTTTCAAAGTTTGTGGAGAATCTTTCTATTTGATGTAAGCTTTGAGGAGTTTGTATTCTCCATATACTATAAGTTCCTTGTAGAGATAAATTCCCAAGGTATGTTGTTACCATTACTACCACCATTTTTCATTTTGTACAAATGTATAGAGTAGTGCTAAATTAGATATAAATTTAGATCTATAAGTTATCAAAATGGCAATTCTGATGAGTTAGCACTTGACTGAAGCCCAGTATAAAGCTGTGTATTGTCATCTCTAACTAAACAGTGACCTGTGCATAAATGCCAATGCATTAAAAAACAAGTTTCTAGAATTTCAAATTAAAATTTTCTACCAGGAGGACTAGTTGTTACATTGTATGTACACAAGCTTACAAATGGAGAAGCATTGCATTAGGAATTCACATACATTTATAACTACCCACAATGCAGTACAAACGATAGGCCATGCAATCTACTGCCACTGGGTGCACAGCTTTCAGTTTGAGACTGAACATCTGATCAGCAAATTTCAACTGAAAACATAGAAGAGTGTTATAATCACTTGTGAGATATCGTGACAATTAAAATATGAAATGTGAAAAGATTTCATGTTAGTATACTGCAAAATGTTGATATTCGCCATTTTTGCCATATGCTAAACAGTTTAATCATTTCTGGAGAAAAAAACCTTCCTCATGCAAAACCAAGAAAAAATCTTTTAATCCATTGTAGTTTGGTAGCTTTGACCAACACACACCACATCCGGGTGCTGAAATTAACTTAAGCAGGAAAAACTGTAGTGCAGTGTTTCTGGAATTTTGCAAAAAGTGAGACTTTCTCATTTTGGGTACCATTGTTTCACCTCACCTGCAGACTTATCTTAAGAGGAGCTATGATGTGGAACTGCATATTTCCTCTAAACATACTTAAAATAAGCTTACAAACGATATATGATGTGGGTGTGTGTACAGTGGATACAATCATTCCAAAATCATGTTCTTTTTTCAACAATTGTTGCACTCCCATTTGGTCTAGTCCTCTTTGGATTGGGACTACAACAAAGCTCATTAACAAATGTTAATGTGCAACAGCAGAGTCCACATGGACAGTTAGTCTGCGACAGGCTAGATTTACACCCAAGCTTGCCACAAACGTATTGTTCATGGGTGTTGTTTAGGTTAATCCACCTCTCTTCAGCAATAGCTGTTATGCCTTAGCTATTTCAGGCTTTCCCCCCAGTAGACAAGTCCTTAGGCACTCTGAAAATCCCACCCACAATGCTTATGCTTGCAAAGCATAACAAATATTTCTTTGTGGTTTTATCTGTGCCAGCATTGCAGAAACATATGGAAGGATTAGTATAGTGATCCTCAGTAATAAAATTACCTTGTAAAAAAGGCCCGAGGGCAGAAATATAGGTCACTTCCTTGTTCCTCCTCTACCTACTAAAAACTTAAGAGTTTAATTAAATTTTACTCAAAATTGATGGATTTTTCCCCCAACCTCAGTGGCCCCTTGTTTTTTTTTTTGAACATGCCTTTTTGGATTTGCACTTTCCTGATTAATCTTCTTAATATCCTGCCTAAGTCATACAAGAGAAGTGGCTATTATCACGAAAATGCTTTTAACTCTGCATTTTTGCCTGAAATACACAAACCCAGTTTGCGCCTTGAAGACAATGCTTGCCGTTGGCATAGTGTAGCAGTGAAACATCCCAGTGGAGTTCTAGGAAAGATTATACCTCTCGTGGGGCATGGCACCCTGGCACACCAGAAGAGGGAGGGGGCCCATATAAAATCATCCCTCAGGGTTGTGCATCTTGCTTCCTACTCTTTAGATGGCCAGCTGTGCTGGGAATGCTGAGGGCAGAAAGACTGTCAACCCTGTCCCTTTTCACTCTTCTTCCCACTGTGGGTGCCTGGAGTCCCAGGGTGTGGTGACAGGGAACAGTCAAGTGGAAAAATGTGGGAAGGGGAGAAGTCTCCAAAAACTCCATAGATTAAAATAATTTTTTAAAATCAAAACATTTTCAAAATTATTTAAAACGAAAATTTTCACTTTATCAAAAGCTATGGAATGCTCTGAAGGAATGTGACCACAATGATTTTCTTTCAATTTTTTTTTTCACAGAAAATACTTATTTTTCCAACCAGCCCAAGATCTTGACTCTTCTGCTTGCTCAGGGGGTGCAGTTGCAACCATTTCTTCTACATACAGGATGTTCTGCAAGGCCACGGTTTGGGATCTGACTTACACTCTGGGAGTAGTCTGTGCAATCACTAGTGCAGCGCTTCACTAGAACTGTAATATTGGGTTACAGTCTTGCCCTTAATGAGTATTTTTGCAATTTCAAGATAATTTTTTAAGCTTAGACAGTGCTTTGCACAATGATTTCTGTAACATGCTTTCAAAGTTTCATGGTCGGTTTCTACTTCAGCTGATTTCTGCTCAACCACATACTCATGAAATGGATCACATCTCACAATTTCCAGCATTTCTTGTTAATCTGAGCATAATTTTCTTATGTTTTAGTAGTTGGTTCTACAATGTAAAGATTTATATCCCTTGTACATTTTTATTTTATGTTCCAATTATCCATATAAATGTCTAATCCTTTATAATCCTACTACGCTCTCTTAATCTCAGTGGCATTTTGTGAGAGACAGTTTTAATAGGTTAATTTTTAATTTTGTAATAGATTATTTCCTTTTACCAAATTTTATGTATTGCCTTTTAATTTTTGGACATCCCCTAATTTTTAATTTATGAGGCAGGGCAGTTAGGAGTGTCTGACTGACCACTTTGATACTATTGGTTATATTACGTACCTCTTTCATGCCCTTCTTATTTGTCTTCTTCCTAAACTAAACAAGCATAATATTTTCTGTCTCTTCATACAGAAGATTCCCCATGCCTCTGATCACATTCTCAGACTCTGCTCTCTGGCAATTTTTGACTTTTTAATGGTGCAGTTGATCCCTCTCCCATATAGTCCTATAATTTACAAATGAGAATAATGGAATACAATGTATTTTCAGCACACATACAGGAGGAGTCTTGAACTAAGGAGCCTATGCTACTAAAAGGTTAGGAAGACATGATGTTGTGTGAACAGCTGGAAATTTAGGATGCCGTGGGAATCTAGTCACATGTTTAAGGTTTTGCTCTGAGATTAATTATATGATTTATCTAGTCAATTATTACCTGAAAGTCCTTACAGTTCTACTTGGAACGCAGTAATTTTTCTGATTTATTTAGAATGAATAAAAGTTGGCTGTATTGTGAGCTTCCTGTTTTCTTCTATCTTTCTGCTGTGTATATTTGGAAATTTAAAAAAAAATCAAATTAAATGACTTTGGATCTGATTTTTACCAAAAATTTATTTAATTTTTCTAATTAACAAAAAGCAAAGCTGGTTTTCCTTCCCACAACATAATTTGTCTGTACTCTGAAGTTAAAATATCAATAACGAATACTGGCTATTTAACAAAACTTATTGAACTTGATTTTAAAGATCCTTTTGAGCCTCAGATTCAGACCACTAAATTTCACCTGATGTAGAAACCATAGACAGGACTTAATTTTGCTGAAAGACTTAGCAAACCCTAGCAAAACTTTTGAGACGCCTGCTCTAAGAGTTTGTGCCCAAACACCAGGCTAGTTTTGGCCTGGTTTCTAGTTTCACAGACAACGTCACATATTTAACTGCCATTAGATTGCTCCAAAACACATTTTTACATCTAAAAATAAGGCAACGTCCTGAACTGGGACCTCAAATTCAATCACACTTGACTTTAGAGAAAGTTTAGATTCAGAGCCTAGTTTTGTGCCCTTATCAACTAAGAATGCTAAACAACTAGTTTCAAGAGGCAATGTGTATTCATAACAGTAATTCATGAAGATTCCCTTTGTGTGGGATTGCATTCTGTTACCTTCTCAAACATAAAAGTAGTAACTAAAAAAAGCAATCTAGATCCAACATTTTTCATCAACCAGCTGATGGCAGCATTTCCACAATTTAGTCCAGCAATAAGGGTAAGTTACTGAGAAGTGCTCGTTCGTTTATTGCCCATTTTAATATGAGACAGTAACTACCTATAAAAAAGTTGCTGCTTTTGTGCCCATTTTCCCTTGATCTTCATTTATCATTTATCATTTATCATTTATCTTCACATGTGATACTTTGCATTCCCCATATTACCTTACATAATGAAGACTGCAGTTCTTAGGTTATTAGTAGCTCCTCCGACTTATCCTGTAATACTTATTGCCCTCCATTTCAGCTTATAGAATTTTGAAAGTGTCACTTTGGGAAATAAACATTAAGGAGCAAGTGGTGCTTTGATTAGCACAGGTGCATAGGAACAAGAAGGGACACAAGGAAACGCTTGAAGAGAAGCAAAGAATAAGCAGTGTCAAAGGTGCAATTCAGAACAAGGACAAATCCCTATTTTGCTACCTGGAAGACTTACCCTGAGATCCACAAAGAGATTTAGGCATTGCAATACTTAGTGTCACAGTGCCTAACTTTTAGGCACCTAGGAAAATCACAGGAACAATACTGTGATCCACCTAGATCCTCAGAGGGTGAATGGGAAGAGAGAGGTGCCTCAGAATGTGATTCACAAGTCAATACGTTGGCAGGAAGCCACCCAAGCCAGCCAACAGGAGATATCAACCAGAATGGTGTGTCCTAAGCCCCACCCCTCTCTCAGAGATAGGCGCCTAAGTCTGGAGGTGCCTATCTCTGCTTGAGATGCACAAATGGGAACCCACTGACTGGGGTCAGGCGGCTTAAGAACATAAGATATTTTTTGCAGGAACGAGTTAGGTATCTGCCTTGCTTCACACAAAACTGCACCCCCCGCTTTAAAAAAAAACTTATAGCTCAGTAGTTAAAGCACTCAACTGGGTTCAATTCTCCCATCTACCTGAAGGGGAGAAAGGACATAAACAGGGGTCTCCCACCTCTCAGGAGAGCAGTCTAATCACTGAGCCATGGGATAATCCGATATCAGTCTTCCTCAGTCTCTCCTGTGGAAACTGCTCCCCTATGGATAAATAATGAAAGAGTGATTAGAATACAGAGACCAGACTCAGGGTCTCCCTCTTCCTTGGTGGGTGCCCCGCCCATGGGACTGCACAGTCATCCCTATTCTTTCTTCCTCTACCCACTGACTGGTCCTCTGTGGATAAAGAATGAAAAAGTCCTTGGGCCAGAAAAAGAAAGAAAGACAGAGAGAGCGAGAGAGACTGTAGCCAGCAATTGGAGGTGAGAGCCCCCTGCTCAAATGCTCCAAGAAAACAGGAACAAAACTGTGCTTCACCAAGCTGGCACACGAGATGGGAAGTCACCTAGGCTAGCCAGGGGAGTCAGCAAGGCATTCAGACAGCAGTCATGTTTCAGACAGGCACAGGCCTGACCCTACACTCAGGTAGTCATGCAGAACAGTAGCTCCACTGAAATTCTGCTCGAATAAGTTCCCCCTCATGAACAGCACAAGGACACACAAGCTATCTGAGAAATACATATCTTAAATGGATTGCAAGGACACACTCAAGAGAGACACCACCAGAAACTAGGGCTGTCCTATCCCATGTTCCAGATGAGCCTGGGAATCCACCAAGTCCCGCACATGGTCTTAGTTCTGGTGATGAAGGAGGCTCTGCCCCAGTGATACAAGATTGTCCCTGCCTCCCCATCAACCAGAATGAGGCTGGGCATGCTAAAGGCCTCAACCAAATGCTGACTGAGCATCTCAAAGAGACATTCATGAGCAGTATCCACCAGGGCTGGCTTGACAAGGCCATTTCAGCTCAGAATGAGAAGCTAGACAGCCAGACTGCAGTAGTTAATTGCATAGCTGAAACCCACTGACGGACATCTGACAAAGTGGGTTTCTGCCCACGAAAGCTTATGCCCAAATAAATTTGTTAGTCTTTAAGGTGCCACAGAACTCTCATTGCATTACTGTTTTAGTTGAACCTTATTTTATCTCTGAGCAGAACATTTGCACTATTTTATTTGAGTATGAGATCTCTAGCATTTTAGCTCTACACGGAAGGTCTTTTAACATTTAACATTTTATCTTTAACTTTTTTACTTCGATACACAGTTGGCATTTTTACTCAGGATTTTTTTTAACATTGTATTGTTGTACCACAGATTTATGCTGTTTCTGGCCTAAGTTGTGACCCAATTTGTTGGCTTGTATGCATCTTTTTTAATTCTGTATCCCATCATTTCCCTTCTCCCCCTCCTCCACACACATTTGCTTTGCACTAAATAGAATCATGGTTGGCACACACTTTGTACTCTGTCTTGCTTTTTTGCCACGATTGCTAAGACCTGTTGATGGCCTGTTGCTTCCAGAGTCTCCTTCTTCTGTCAACTAGGGATGGAGGCCTTCGTGCACATGACCATCATGGATGTTGCCTCACCTTGGCAGCCGCAAGCGGTTACCCCTCCTCTTCCCCCTTCTTTTGTGTGTGGCCCCTCAGGAACAGGAATCCCCCACTGCATAGCAACATTATGCAGTAAAATGCAGCACTCCAGAAAGATCTGTCTGGGGCTCTACTATAGTGTACCACTAGAGGCCTGGAGACACCTCCATAACATCTTTAAGATGCTGAAGGATCTCTCTATCACCTATCAGGTGGTCGCATGGGAACAGTTGAACTGTTCCTCTGCCCAGGTGGAGGGGTTCCTGATGGGCGTGAGGAGCCAGGTTAGAGGAGAAGGTATCCTTTGTCACCTGTGGGGAGGACATGTGTAGCAGGGGGTAGACACCTATCCCCATAGAAGGATTGGGCATGGTGGATTCTGAGTGGTCACTAATTGTTTGGGTGGGGCATTCATTGGACAGGGGAAAATATGGGGTGTGGTGATGGGAGGAGAATGAGGAAGCGGAGCCTACCCCCAGATTCTCTAAGGCATGGAGGCTCCTACCTTCCATTGAACTCAATGGAAAATTAAATCAAATACAGCTGCATGCGCTGTCATATGTTGTCCTGGTGCTTCCACTATCAACTCATAAAATGTTAATTAAAAAGAATACTACAATAACATAGTGTATAATAGTACTAGAACATAAATTAGTATAACACTGTTATAGTACTAAATATTAAAAAACAGTCTATAAACCCTTCAGCTTCAGCACACATGCCAACATCTAATTATTTCAGAGGAAACTTTCCCTGGAGACACGTTATCTCGTGCAGTGTTTTTCCTCTGAAGCAGTTAGTACAGGCCATTGAGAGAGACAGGATATTGTACTGGATAAACGAGTGGCCTGATTCAATATGGCAATTCATACTTTCCTTTGTATTGTAGTTCCCAAGTCATTGCAACTCAAACTTAATTCCCTCATCAGTGAATTGACTATACCTTTTAAAAAGCATAACAGAATCCATACATGTAACTAATTCATTCAGCCACTCCACCTCCTGAAAACAAAAATTATTGTTTCCTAAGGATGTGGAAAAATTTTAAGCCAACATTAAACTACAGTTAAACTACAAACATTATTTTAAACTACAGCAGCTTCTATTTAAACAACAGCACTAATTGTGTTATTTATTTAAATTAATCAGAATCTTGGCTAAAATTAACATTAATCCTCCGGTACTAGAAGGCTGGCAGGTCTCTGTATCAAAGTTACTGCTGTTCTCTGCTTGCATCTGTAGTAAGAAGTGAGAGCTTAAGGCCTGTAAAACAGGCTAAGGCCTAAATGGAAAAAGCCGAGTGAACAGAAGTATAAGGGGTCACTCAAGTTAACTGAGACTGGTATAGGAAAGTGCTGATTCTGCAAGGTTGTAAGACTGCCAAAATATTACTAAAATATGTAGTAGGTATAAGAGGTACTAAGATACTAACTCTCTGAAATGACACTTTTATGGGTAGAAATGATACATGGAGTGGCGGTGCCCAAATCAGTCAATCAACGGAAAAAGGTGGTATTAGACTACGTCAGGAGGGTGGCAACTACCTACGTGAAAGGGGGCAGAACGAAAGTGTATGTAACAGTGTATAAAAGAGGGTGTCAGAGGGAATACCGGTGTCTGGTCTAGGGGATAACGGAAAGTCCCGCCGTTGGGCCGAGACCATTGTAATGCCGCCTATGCAAAACTGACCCAGAGATATTCTGTAAGTCATTTCTCATTGTGCCGCACGCAATAAACCTGGCCTGGGTGCCTTCGTTGCTCAGCTAATCCTTGGTCGTGTCGACTCATTCAATCGTGAGAGCCGTCTCAGTTTCCTGGCCAAGGCTGGGACAGCATCTACACAGGGACACACGCACGCAGCCTACACTGATAAACACCGGTGACCAACACACCGAGTACCACAGCATCAAGTGTCTATATATCTATCTTGAGTACTTATATGTCTCCCATGACCATAGCATCTGAGTACCTCACTGTCTTCAATGTATTCATCCTTACAATACCCCTCTGAGGTAGGGCAGTGCTGTTATCCTCATTTCAAAGACATGAAATTGAGGCAGTCAGACTAAATGGCAATACTAGGCCACAAAGAAAGTCTGTGGGAGATCATGGAATTGAACCCTCATCTCCTGAGAGAACAACTGGAACTCTAGCCACTAGACCATCCTTCCCTACATGGGGATTAAACCAGGTTTTATTTTAAGAATGACAGGGGACTGACTCATGCATTCAATCAAAATGAAATTTCTGTTCTTTTGCCTATAAACCCACAGCTATTAGTTATATAATAAAAAGAAATGAATTCCCAGGTTTGAATACAGCATTTATAGTAAGTGTATCAAGTAAGCAATGATAGGATACAAGTTGTGATTGCTCACATGGTGCAAGGCAGTTAAAATCAAAATTGCCACAGAGCCATGCAAATAAAAAAGGACAAGAAAAAAGAAAAAGCACTGAGATATAGGTTCTGTATTTTCAGAACAAGAAGGCAAAAAAAAAAATGGAAGAGGGCTGAAGCTTCTGTACTTTCCCTAAGTGACAGCGGCCCCCCTCATGCCCCCGTCCTTGTAAGTGGAGACATGCTGCACCAAAGATTGCCAAAATCATGGTCTTCTGAGTACTTCTCAGTTGTCCCTGCAGAGCTGAGTTTCTAGCTCTGCTTCCTTGTTTCAGCTACGGCCAGGACACCTGTGGAAGAAAGAACACGCATCTCTAGAGATACTCCATAGGGCCCGACAATATAGTTGCTGCACATTCAAAACTTCTACTGACTTTAACTGGAGTTTTGAGTGTGGTACAGCTGCAAAACCAGGCCTGTAGTGTTTTGTTTATTTTGTTGCTACATGTTCGGATACTCAGCTCTGAAGCCTAGGGTATGCTTACACAGCAAAAAAACCCAGGGCACCACGTCTCCCAGTCCAGGACAGCTGACTTTGGTTTAGGTTATGGGGTTAAAAATAGCAGTGTAGAGGTTTGGGTTCTGGCTGGAACTTGGACTTTGAGTCCCAGTCCCCTCACAAGGTCTCAGATCCTGGGTTCCAGCTTGAAGACAAATGTCTATACGTTTGTTTATAGCTCCGCTCCCTGAGGCCTGCAAGCCCAAGTCAGCTGACCCAAGCCAACCATGGCTGTGCCGCAGGTGTTTTCTTGCACCAGGCTTACAAAATAGGCCCTTTCAATTTTTTTCTAATATTATTGGTTGTTGATCCAGCTTCATCACTTCCTTTTCCTCCCAGTGAAATCTCTCACTTGTCCAATCCCACTCTCCCTGCCTGTTTTGCTTCCCCCTCCACTCTTTTCCCTCTCTTGCCTGCTTCACTTTCACCATTCTTATTTTACTGTACATTTAGCAAGTGGCTTTTTTACTGTTTATCCATCTTTGTCTCATGTGTCTATTTAATTTGTAAGCTCTTTGGGGCAGGGATTCTTCTAATCTATGTGTGTATAGCACTTAGCATAGCAGCTACAGGGACCTTACATGCTACTGGAATACAAATAAATAAAATAAAATAAATAAACTCCCACAATCCCATTCTCTTTCCATTTTTCCCCCTTTTAACCTAAGTGCCCACTCAAAACACACATTCAAAATCTATAATACAATTAAAATATTAGCTAAAATCATACTATCACTAAAAAAAATAGTCACAGCTTAACACACCAATTAGAACATTACCCCTTTATACGTGCCTCAGCAAAGTTTTCAGAAGTGGCCACTAATTTAGGTGCCTCAATCTTTAGGTACCTAACTTGCCATATATTTTTCCTGTTTTTCAGGTGGTATTGAGGATCTGTAGCTCTACTGAAGACAGTAGGAGTATAGGATTGAGCTCTTAGGTCCTGCTCCTGCCACAAATGTGTGAGGGTGGACTTCTGTACCTGTATGGAGCTGTACTGCAGTGACTGGATCGCCACTGAGGAGCAGAAGTAGGCCGTCACACCTCTCAGTGCAGGTCTGTGTTTGTAAAGACATGCATTAATTTTGAACCAAAAGACAGACATGGAGTTATGTTATACTTACTGAATCATAGAATCGTAGGACTGGAAGGGGCCTCATGAGGTCATCTAATCCACTCCTTTGCATGTATGGCAAGACCAAGCATTATCTAGACCCTCCCTGACAGGTGTTTGTCTAACCTGCTCTGAAAAATCTCCAATGATGAAGATTCTACAGTCTCCCTAGACAATTTATTCCAGTGCTTCTATCATGGCAGTTAGAAGTTCATGACATTGCCACGTTAGTCCCAGCTGCGGCTGGGGAGAGATGGGACGTCCTCTGAGCTGCACGGAGTGGTGAGAGCCACCCCCCATTTCCCCTTCCCCCAACACTCTCTCTCTCTTAGTCCAGCTATAACTTTCTACTTTTGTAATCAAACCTGGGCTAGCTTTCTCCAATACCCCAACTGTAATTGTGTAGTATTGTAAGCATTTGATTGTTTTTCTCTCCTTGTATGGTATTACTATTAGTATAATTTTTATATACCTAGCAATAAAATAACTGTTATAATCAAGCTGGTTGCCTCTCTCTCTCTCTCTCTCTCTCTCTCTCTCAAACTTTATTTTACTCCTTTGTGTTCTTGGTCCCTTTCTTGCTCTGCAGTAACGCTTCTTTTACCTAACCCAAAGATCTCTGGAGTGCCCAAAAATCCTATGGGGTTTGCTCATCAAGGGGGTTACTGCTAGAACAATTGTGGTGTGAAGGGAACAGCTGAGAAGTGCTGCTCTGCCTATCGAGTCCAGGGGCAAATAAGGGTGGCGGCTGAAAGTGCTGTTTGACCCAGCCTGATTGAGTCCAGGGGCAAATAAGAGGGGACAGCCAAAAAGTGCTGTTTGGACCCAGCCTGCTCAAGAAGTGTGCTCTATTCTGGTGCGTTGCCAAGGGGCATAGAAGGGTGGCCACTGAAAGTGTGGTGTCACCCAGCCTGCTGAGTTCAGGGACACACACGGGATCAGCTGAGAGTGCTGATAGCCTGGTCTGCTCAGACGCACTTGGTTAATCTGAAGTGTGTGTGTGTGTGTGTGTGGTTTATCTGAATCTGGTGCTGGAGGAACCCAGCCCTGAAAACCTTAGGTCCTGCAGGATAACTCCACTGGGAGGGGACTTGTAGCCATATGAACACACAAGTAACACAAGCAGTACATTAATAGACTCACACCCCTAGAATCACACTCTCCTTCCAGGAAGATAACCCTAATAAATGAGCATACCCCATGGTGACAGGCAAATCTGGTAACATCATATCCTACCTCATTTTCACTGGAAGCCTGGCTTTTTCTGTTTTTTCAGTGTTGGACATAGCTTTCTTGACTAGCATACATGAGGAGAATAAATCTGAATTTCTGATTTAGATGCTGATCAAGAACTGCACAAATACTACAGTAATAATCCAGTCCTCTCAGTAATTCCTTGATGAAAACAACACTGTAGATTGTAAACTGGACCAATGCTTAGAAACCAGGGTACAAACTCTCTGTTGGCATAAGTGGGCAAAACTCCTTTGCATTCAATGAAGCAGCACCCATTTACAGTAGCAAAGAATTTGGCCCAAAACTGGTCGACGCCTTAGAAATAAGTAAGGGTGAAATCATAGCACCACTGAAGTCAATGGGAGTGTTCCCTTTGACTTCAATGGGGCCAGGATTTCACCCAAGGTAGATAAATATCTTATCTATCACAATTTACCTAGTTACTCTTCAAACAGGGAAAGTAACTGGAATTTAAGCCTTTCACGTACAGAGCCTAATCTCTATGTGGCAGATTATGTTTTTAAAAATATGTTCAGAGATACACACCACACAAGGATACCTACCAGATGGAGATATTGATTTGCCATTCTTGGCATAACTTTTTGACAGTTAAGAATTCACTCTGTTTCATGTTTAAGGCTTTACTGTTATTATTATCTCTATAAGTCAGCAGAGCATGAAGATGTTGGAATTCGTATTCAATCATAATCAAAGAGTAACCACAGCAATGTTTTTAAAGATCTTAGTTTTGAGACGTAATCTCCTGCAGATGAAACATTAAGAGAAGAAGCAACTGCCAAACCACTGAGATATATGAACACTCATTAGACTTGAGTCTGCGTAATAACTCTGTTTACAGCTGACTTTAGACAATGAAGTACATGGAATTTTAATCACTTACACACCCAGAGAGCTGTTTGCAGATTTTTCCATATGTGGCTTCTACAATGCTCATAGCTATGTTTCTGTGCAACATTACATATCTGTGCCAAAAATCAACAGCAGACTTCTTTTTCATCTGCTGCCAACTAAATACTTAACAAATGATAGAACAATTTATCATCAGTAAATACTGATGTGATTGAGATAGGAATTTCTTAACTACCAATCCATATTTTTTCATTTACTCTTTGTGGGTATGTTCTCTAACTCCTGGGTGATCTATGGTTAATACTATGATGTTTGTTCTTTCAGCTACTTCCAAAATAAAGAACACCACAAATAAGCATACAATACTTCTAGAAGATACATCATCATGAACAATGTTCTTCTTGTCTTGTCCCTGAATTTACCATTTCTATGCGATTCCAAACTCCATTGTGGAGCTGCATAATCTGTGCACACGGCTGTACTTGTCCAGTTAGACTAGAGTAAGGTGCCCCTTTGTTCAGAGAATTGCTCTGAGAAATACGCCTTATTACTCTGAGACTAAACCTCAGCAGTGACATGAATGGAGACTGAACCACACTCCTTTCTTTACAGGTGGTTCCTCCAGTTGTGAGGCACTTGGGAAGGCACTGTGGAGAAGTGTGCGCTAGCACCACCTATCTATTTAGGTGCTTATAGGACCATACCAAATTCATCCTTAATTTTGGTCAGTTTTATGCCTATGGGGTTTTAAAGTTAGTCAATTTCACATTTTAAGATTTTTACATCTGAAATTTCAGTGTTGTAACTGTAGGGGTCCCAACCTCAATGACAGTCAGGGTGGAAGGTTGCAGGGCTATTGTAGGGGGTGGGTCATGGGATTGCAATCCTTGATTTTTCTCTGCTGCTGGCAGGGGTGCTGCCTTCAGAGCTGGGCCACCCAGAGAGGAAGGCTGCTGGCTGGCACCCACCTCTAAAGCCAGAACCACTGCCAGCAGCAGCACAGAAGTGAGGGTTTCAGGGTTATCTGTTGTCCGGGCAGTTCCCCTCTCCCCCGAGTGGGGGGCTGACAGCTGGAGCTGCAGAGCTTCCTGCAACTGGGCAGATTCCTGGAGGTGGGTCTGACCTACCCTGGGAGCAGCCCCTGCAGGGAAAGAGGATGTCCCATCTCTCCCCAGCCGCAGCTGGGACTAACGTGGCAATGTCATGATCAGTCCTTACCATAACATTGCACCGTGCCAGATGTCTTAAGCATTATGAAAAAAATATTCCTAGAGGCCATCAGATGGCAAATCCCCAAACCCTCTCATGGTCTGAGGTCTCTCTGCAGGAAGCCTGCCTCAGTTTTCCTTTTCAGGAGCTTCTTAAATCAACTCCTGTAACGAGATGGAGTGGCCTGCTCAGATGGCTAACCCTGACTGTGTTGCTGCCTGCCCCAGCCAGAGGGCTGTCTACAGACTGGCACTGCTGCCAATCCCTTGTTGATCGGTTCTCAGCCAGTAGGCCGCATAGCGAGGCGGACTGGCTGGCCTCTCTCTGCTGCAGAGGTGGAGGTGGGACCACTCTAAGCCCCTACAACTCCATACAGGATTTTCTGTCCAATAATGTCCTTTCTCCCACAGTTTAGTTTACCAACACAGGACACAAACCAGTGCTCAGTCCCAGGGCTTCTCTTGTCCCAAAATCTGCTCTCTCCATTTCCCAACCTTGGCCGGCAATTCTCTGCCAGATCTGACTGGAGTTTTTTTCCATTGCTAGAGAGTCTGCTCTCCCTGGCCCTGAGCCTTCTTCAGCCATTCAGCTTCCAGGCCCAAAGCCTATCCATGGTTAAAGGAGTCCTACCAGAGCTTCCTCCTCACTGCAATTCTTCTGCAGTACCTCTCTCTGCTCAGGTGAGCCTACTAAGTAACTCCAGGGCAAGATCTTTATGTACTATGACCAATTTTTTGGCCAGATCTTTACCTAGTGTAAATTGGTGTCGCTCCCTATTGTATCAGCTGAGAATCTGGCCCTTTGTATTTCTGTGTGAGGACTCTTTTAACATCCTAATGTACATTTTAAAATATTTTCTCTACTGGGGTAAGTACAGCACATTTCTGTTGGTAACGAGTTCTTGTAATGAAACCAGTGAACACCAACATCGAGTAGGAAAACCCCTTCTCCCATACAAAATGTATTGCCATGTGACCCCATCTTTATTCAGCTGTACTCAGGTTTAAAAAAAAAAAACAAAACAAAAACAAAAACAAAAAAAATCCCTCTTGTTGATGTCAGTGGAGGTTTTGCCTCATTGAAGACAAGAGGACTGCGATTAAGGCTCAAATATTTACCTACACGCTGAAGGCCAGATTCTCCTCAGGGTCACTTTGCCCAACTTCAGTCATGCTAAAGGACCTTAAGCAGCCCTAATCAGGCAGCCAGGGTTTACACTGGCATAAGGGAGTCCCTGTGTGTCTTAAAATTGGCATAGCTGGCTCATTACCACCTATCCCAGCCAGGCATATAGAGTGTCTAGCTAGGGAAAAGGCATAGCCAGAGTATTGTGGTACAAGTTAGAGCAGCACTGAGGTAAAGCCTTCTTATAATCTGGAAGGAGGGGGCACTGAGCTGGTCCCCAACAAACCCTGGGAGAAGGTGAAAATAAAGATAACAAGTCCTGTTTATGCTGAGTCCAATAAATGACTTGTCAATTCAGTGACTGAGCCCAGAAATTCAAAGAAAAAAATTGGTTCATTCCAAATTGAAATTGATATTTTTTTGTTTTTAGTCAAAACGCAACACAAAATTGTTTTTTGGATAAAAAAAAAAGTTTCAAAGATTGACTGAAAATGACTTTTTTTTTAAAGTCACTTTGAAACATTTAATGTAGAAAATGTTATTTTGAAAAGAAAATAGAGTTCATTTCAAAACTGTTGAAACAAAACATTGACATCCTATCCCCCAGATTCAGTTTTTTCCAGCCCAAAACAATTTTACAAATTTAAGAATAGTTTTGCCCCTCAAAATCCTTTATTCTCCTCTAATTCTCAGCTCCAGTACAGAATACAGCTTGGCCAGAATTGAGGATAAGAGCATTAAATTCCTACTGACTTCATCTGCAATACAAAGTATGTACTGAACAGTCTTCATAGGTCTCATTTCCAGATGTGGACATAACAGGTGTATCCATTGCACGTTTTATTTGCACATGCAAACATGAACATACAGATCAAGTACTTGCAATTCTAGCTGCATGTTAGCACATGCAGTTACTGGATATGCAAATACCTGTTTGTCAATACGGAAGCTGGGATTTGTCTGTAGAGCAAGCGCGTGTGATTTTTATTGGGTTCATGTGAAAACTTGTTTCCTTTCCTCAGCCATTATTGATTTGTACAACTTTTCTTAAATTTATTACATAGTCCATTCATGCCACCATCAAAACAATCCCAGAAATGACAGATTACAAATCAAAAGTACAGTATTCATATAGTCCTCTAACTCTGTGAAGAAAGAAAAACAAATGCTGAATTATTCTGACATTACTAAATTACAATTTCTTTTAGTGACAACCTTACCCCACAAAAAAAAGGTTGGTAACCCAGTGCCTTCCCCTTTCCCTCCTCATCCTCCTGAAGAAGGCTACTTACAAGTAACAAGAGAAAGGAGACACAGACTCATAATTTGAGCCATCTCCTAAACCAAAGCAGATGGCAAAATAGACAGTGGAACAGCTGACTCATCAGCTGATCAACTGTATTTAAAAAGAGGAAAGCCAGAGCAGGGATCATCAGATTATCTCTCAAGAAAGTCTGCTGCCTGAAAGAATGTCTGCAAGATGAGAAAACTACCCTAACATAAAAATGCATTTGTTTTCCTGAGGGAGGAGGAATAGTATGTCAGCCATTGCAATCTGCAGGTTTTCTCCTCCAACTAGCTCTGTAAGAACTGGAGACACTTTCCAAAACTGAGAAACTGGTGAAATGAAAATTAATGCTTTAAAGTTTCTCTAACAACGATAAGGTGTGCCAGTGGCTATATTCTTCAGTCAAGGTAATCTGTTTGTTTCAAATGGGAGTTTTCCAAGCCTGAGGACTGCAGGACAGGGCCAATTGTTATTGCACATGATAGCAGAATTCATGTGAATTCCTTGTTACTTATTGCACTAGCAATTATTTATACCTGTAGCGGATTTCTTGTTACTAAATATAGATAAATCACAGCAAGTCTGTCAGTTTTATAGCAGTTTTGAATTATTCAGCACATTATAGCCTTTCTTTATGGTAGCTCCCTTATAATGCTTAGGTGACATTTTCATTTGATGTTGCCCCTTGGCTTCTTCACTATGCACTTGGAAACTTGTAGAGAATTAACTGTCAGGACAACTAGCAAGAAGAAGAGACAAGGTAGGGGAAGTAATATCTTTTATTGGATCCATTTCTTTTGATGGAAGATACAAGCTTTTGTGCTACACAGAGCTCTTGTTCAGGTCTGCAGAAGGAAACAGAGTAATCTTTCCTGATTATGGATCAAATCATAGAACATTTACAAGTCTGATTTTTTATTGCCCTGCACTGCGCATGGTCATTTGCATGTCAGAGTATAAAAACACTACCAATCACCTTGCACTGGTTTAAATGGTAAGAGATACGGGCCAATAGAGTATTAATCCCTGCATATTTTAACCATACTCGTTTGAGAAACATGATTTGTTACCTTTAGAAACCATTAGGAGTAATTTAACAGCACAATATAGACATGCTTATGTGCAGTACTTGATTATAGGATAAATCGTTCATTTTAGACCTACACCAACTCAGTCTCCCATTGACTCTTATTGATTAGCGTTAGAAATGCTGATTCATGACAATGAAGTTACAGAATACTTTAAATGCGTTATAGAAATGAATCCACATTATTTCAAGCTTCCTGCTCTTCTTTCTAATTAGAATGGGTAAACGTATAGTGTATGTTTCTAATTATATGTAAAGTGCTTAGATATTATGGCTTAGTGCTTTAAAATGACCAAATAAATAAAAAACGGCTGTTGGTCTTTCACACATTCAAGAAATATGTTCCATATTTGAGTCAGTTGAAAGCCAGTTGATCTAGTAGAACCAATTTTATGCTGGATTGGTTTCTGTGAATCCAGTTTTGGTATAATTTTACTTCACTGGCCTCACAGATCTATTATGTGCCATAAGCAATAGTTTGGAATGCACCAGAATGAGAATCTTTGATGAAAGGTGCGGTAGTACCAATGGAGTTTTGGGTTTACAGATAAAGATTGGGCCCTAAAAGCACATGGTATTATTTTATACCCTCTCTACCCCTTATCTGCCTCCTTATCCCCAGTCCCACATCTCAGCCTCTGTCCAACAGGTCTTGGAAGACTTATCAGCTTAAATATAACTCCCTATCACTGTCAATAACATCACCATCTGCCCCATCACTCAGGCTTTTATTCTGGCAGTCAGTTTTTACCCTTTGCCCCATATATGCAGGCCATATCCAACTCTTGCCTCTTTTTTCTCCTAACCATCTCTCATTCAGGTCCCATTATCTCCTCTCTGGCCTCCCTAAACCCCACATTGTCCCTCTCCAATCCGCACAAACTGCTGCAATGAAAGTCATTTCTTCACCTGGGAATTTGATCACTTCAGTCCCTCTGCTGAAGCTCCAATCCAACAAGGCACTTAAGCACAAGCCTAACTTTAGGCACCAGTGGTCTCACTGAAGACAATTTTACATGCTTAAAATTAGAACACATGCCTAAGTACTTTGTTGAATCAGGGCCTGAATCACTGGCTCTTCACTTGTTATAGTATCAAATTCAGCTATGTAACTCTACTTCTTAAGTGAGTTTATCTCACTTTTGTGTCTGGAAAGTACCTATCAAATACAGGGTGGTACCATGTAATCACATTAACCTTTGTTCCCCTTTAGTGGTTGGTTTATGACTATTGTTTGTGAGCACATACACTTGGTCCATTAATGCAACTATTTTGAGATTCATGCTTTTTAGATCCAGAGGACTTGAGTTCATATGCTGCAAGCCACCTGATGAAAGGTTACAACCACAAAAAAAATCAATAATAAGTATGCAGAATAAGACTACTCCGAATGAAATTGTGTTTATTTTTAAATTAGAGTAATTACACAACTCACTCTTTCCATCTGATAATTGTCATTTAAAATATAAGAAGTTTTATCTATCTCCAGACTCCCAGCTTCCAATATGCAGTTTCATTATTTGAGAGATCAAACTGGAAAATAAATATGAAAAACAGATGCCGGTGTAGCATCCTACACCATGCTGTGCCCAGTGGTCTTCTAAAAGTCATGCACAAAATCATGAAGGTCTTTAATAAACCAACAGTTCTATCACTGCAAAAGACAAAAAACCCAAACTTCAGCAGAGTTAAATTTCAATGTCTTAGTTTTCTTTTGTTTTTATTAAAGAAACCATTAGCTCTTTAAATTGGTTATTGAGGCATGTAAGTATTTTCCATCATAATGATCTGTTCAGTTGAAAATGTTAAAGCAGCACTTTATTTTGTGAATATAGGAACATACAAATTCCCATCCCAAATTAGAATAGTGGAAGGTGCAAGAAAGTCCATTAGGGACAATTATGAAGTAGACAGCCCATAGGAGAAGTTGTCTGCCAATCAAGCAGTGCTAGGCTTATGCTTTGAAGTATGAGGATTTATAGTCTTTGAACAGTGTTTTAGCCCATTTGCCGAAACTCTGGATGTTGCTATTATCCATATAAATGTCTAATTCTTTTTTGAGTCCTAGTAAGCTCTTGACCTCAATCATTTCTTGTGGCAATGAATTCTGCAGGTTGATTATATATTGATTGAGTATTGTCTTTTATCATGTAGTACCTGTTAATTTCATTGTATGTCCCCTTTTTCTTGCATAATGAGTGAGGTTGCTCAGGAGTGTCTGGTTAGCCTGTCTATGCCATTTTATATACATTTATCATGTCTTTATCTGCTCTTTAAAGAATTTCAGTCTTTCTGGTGTTTTAGTTTATATATCCCCTATTGCAAATATAGAAAGGTTTTTTTTAAGTGATTATTGAAGTAGTGTTTTTGTAATATTCCTTACATTGAGTAAAGATAAGGCAATTACGTTAAGAATGTGTGTGATCCTAGAAATTGGTTTAATTCAGGGCCAGATTAACAGATAGGCCAGAAACTAGGGCCCCTGCTCCTTGGGTCACTTGAGGAGATCAGAATTTTAAAAAATTTCTGTCCTTCGTTTACGCAAATTAGAGCTCTTTCTTCAGAGCTTGTCTTTCTCACCAATAGAAGTTCATCCAATAAATGATATTACCTCACCCACTTTGTCTCTCTAATATTTGCTAAGAGCAATTGCAGACTGCCTATGGCATACAGCCAATCTTCAATTGCTATTAGTAATTATTAGAGACAAGGTGGGTGAGGTAATATTCATTGGACCATCTCATCATACATATACATCATACAATACATACTATGTATTGTATCAGGCTATATACACAACTCTCAGCTAGGTCGGTGTGCTATTTATTTGAGTTGTAAAGTAGCTGGGTGCTCAAAGTGTCATTTTTGCATTTCTCTATAAAAGTCTGGTCTTTTGTAAGCTTTCCTATTACTAGCTCTGTCTGTAGAGAAGTCTCAGCAGTCAACAGAATGATCCATTTAGGGAAAATGTAGAAATAATGAAAGAAGGCCCTGTTAGAAGGTGTTGATATACTGCTGCAGAAAACTCAGTGGTAAACTTTAAAATACACAAAGATGACAAACATGCCTTTGTGTTCTTTTCTTAATCCAAAAATATGAACCATTTCACCTCTATACTGTGTAAACCTCTGCTGTGTCTACAGTGATGTAATACAATATAAATAAATAATGAAGTGGTGCTCTCAGAAGCATGACTTTTCTATAGAATGACAATCATGGAGGATCTGGAACAAGACTAAGACTAGTTCTTAGGAAGTGGTGTTTCTATAAAAAGAAAACTTTTTAAAAATACCACCAAAATATGAAACAGCAAGGTTTTAAAATTTTGGGAGGTGGAGGGGGAAGATGGGTCTAAATCTCAAGGGGTTTCTAACAAAGCACGGTGATCTCAGAGAAGTCATCCTATTTAATGAATATGTTGGACAAAAAAAATTGTCCGTGACATTCTTACAAACAGATATATGCTTGGTAGAGTAAACTTGAGAGAGCAAATTTACGGCATTTATTCATCAGATAGCTGTCTGCCATCTGCTTCGTAATTACTATGGTTAGAATGTTATATATTTATTCACTCCATTAAATTAAAAAAAACTTACAAATAAAGAAGAGATAGTATAAATGTTTCACATGCATTTCAATTCCCTTTCTTTTTAATGTTGGTTGATATGGTCACTTTCCAATTGGGTTAGGATATCAAAGCAATTTCATTTGATGAAATGCTACCATAAACCACTTGATGGCAACAAAGCAGTTCAAATACCAACCAAGTTTAGAGGAGTCTTTTATAGATATATAAAGCTCTCCATGATCAAGATAATTTTAGACATCTAAACTAACATACAAGTACTTTAGAATATAAACCACATGGGATCATATTTCATCTTGCAATTATTCCACTGGTTTCCTTTAACTAAACCATCCAGGTCAGGAATGAAGATAGATAAAGGGGGATAATTATCAAAAGCTATTCCACCTTAAAGAATATTGACTACAGGGCTCTGTGTTAGGAATACACAGTGACATCTGCCATAGCCTGATTCAAATGGATAAATGAAAGGACAGCACGGCACATAGAGACTTAATTCTCTGGATTTTCCAGTTGTGAAAGTAGGTAGAATGAAGGTTGCAGTTGCTCAGTGGCAGAAAGATCACTTGGAGTTCCAGCAGCACAATGTCCTCATCAATCCCTTCTCTACCCAGGGCCTGGTGTCAGTCAGCACAGCCCCAGAGTAAACAGCACTGTCAAGGGAGAGGGTGTGGTGGGGTGCCTGGGAGATGCACGGGGTCTATGCATCTCCAAGACGTTCTTTGTGTAGGCCCAACTATATCTTAGAACTACCTCCCTGATGTAATCTCCAGTGTCAAGCACAAAGACAATAGGGATGTTACAGGTAGTCAGGCGGTGGTATCATGGGATAAAAATGTATTGCCTGTTATGGAGAGATAGAAAAGATGATAAAACTTACAGGAGCGGGGCTTGTCTCTTGACCTTAGTTTGTAGAGAGCTCAGCAAAGTGGGGCCTCAGAGGAGATGAGCTCCGCATCCTGCATCAATCGACAATTGATTTTTTGGTATTTAAGGAGTCCATAAAGAAGCAAATTACAGCAGTCAAGATGAGAACTAGTCCACACAAAAGCAGAATATTATTATCAGGATTAAAGGTTGAAATAGTGCCCACGCTGCATGCTATCTTAGAAGTAAGAGTAGTGAATATTATATAACTGAAAGAGCTGAGAGGCAGACGTGTTTAAGGTCAAGAGTGAGGAGAGCAAACCATATGAGAGATGCTAGTGATGTAACTTCATGCCTCTCTGGAAGGTACTCGGATGGGCAGGAAAATCCAAACAGAAAAAGAGAAGAGAAGATAATCTCTGAAAAGAGACTTCTCTCCTGTTTCAAATCTATATCCAGACCACACTAAAGTGGTGGACAGTCCTCTCCAGACAGGTGAGCGGAGACAGAACATGAAAGGCGAGAAATACAGCTTTACATCACTACCATCTATTTCAGTTGGAAGGAGATTTGTTTATAGAAGATTCTCTTCTGTGAAGAATGACAAGCAAGGTCAGCTAAAAACAAGAAGAACCAAGCAGCAGCTAGGCAATTTGCTAGTTGTGAAAAGAGGTTTCTTTTACAAAGGCAAAACCTGTTTTGGTGCTGGATCTTTCTCCTTCCATTACTCTGCAGAGCTGCATACAAGATTTAGCTTACTACCCACTGCACCTTACAGTGTACTAACTGGGTGTCACAGTCTCTTATGCAGACATACTTGTATGGAATGTTCCAATAAGTCAGAAGCATATATTATCATTACATTTTTAACAAAAACTGATACATTTGTTCACTTTTTATATACTGTACATAGTTTGTGGCATCAGTCCTGGGCCCTGCCACCCCACTGATACAAAGGGAATTTAAACATGTCCCAAGCAGTGAAAATGGTGGAATCCTCAGTGGGTATATAACATCTCAACCAATAGGAGAGATGTTGGGGATGGGAGGGATATTCTAGGGGCTAGAGGGTATGCGGTACATTCAAAAGAAAATAGCTCTGCATAGTAGTCAGCAGCACCTGTGCACAGTGGTCTGCTTGCAATTGGTCCTGGCAACTCACAATGCTCACTAGTGGCTCCAAGTAGTCGTGAGTGCACTGCAGGGTCTCACCCTAGGACCTTGGTTTGGCTGGCATCCTAAACCCAGCAAGTGTAGCTAGCAGTGACAACCACTAGCAAAAGGTCAGATCTCATCCCTCAAGCGCATGAATTCTCCTGTGTCTGGCTGAACAATTCACAAAGTCTAACCTTGACAGCAACTGTGCTGGCTCAGGCTAGTAGATAATCCATCTGCAGCACTGCTCTGGGCTATGATGCACTGGTCAAACACAAAGTCAAGGAGTCATGGTCAAGCACTTAGCTAATATTGGACCATAGAAACAGAATGAAGAATGGAAAGAAAAACTTAAGCACGCCAGCTTGGTCATTGTCCAGACAAACAAGAATCACATTCACCATTCACAAACCAAGACAGGAGCACTGAGCCACTTTGCCCACAGCTAGTCATGGGGTGGCGGGGACCCAAGCCAACCTATTACACTGGGATCCAACCCAGTGACCCTACAAATAGCAGTGATCTGCTGTGTACCTTTAACTAATGTGTTGCTACTACTGTTCCCTGGGCCACTTCCCTGTAGCCCCCAGCATTCAGCTTTATTCTTACCTTGGGTTGAAGTCTAGCTTGAGTCCCAACCAGCTAAAAGCACCTTCCTTGTTACCCAGTCCCTTCCAGCAACTGCTCTGTCCAGGTACTGGAACTGCTGCAAGCAGCCATCATCACTACACTTGCACCTCTGGCTTCAGCCAGCACCTGAATGTGTGCTGGCCCAGCAGCTCCTTTTATATGAGCTTGCTGGGCTCTGATTGGCTGCTTCCCACATAGCATCTCTAGGCAGGTTGGAGGATTCACCTCTACTGCTCTTTTCCTGGGACAGGGTGTGGTGGACTGTGAGGCCTTTAGCACAGGCCTCTGAGCCTAGTAAACCCTGTCACACACACCTTTGGTGAAGAAGAAATGAACACTAAAGAGACATGCAACAGTGTAAAAAATAGGTTTAAGAGCAGCTGAACAAGTGTTGGCTATAAGGCCAAAACAAAGAAACCCAGGTGGATAATGGATTAAGAGTTGCAGTTGAGTGACAAGCATTATGTCATGACCAGGATGAGAGTTGTCAGACCTGGCAGTTGGAGCAGAAGTCAGGAATCAGGCTGAGTCAGGTATTGGGAGGTCAGAGTCTGAGATAGGCCAGAGGGTAAACCAAGAGTCAGGCATCAGTAGACAGGCAGGGTCAGGTTACCAGGAAATCGGGGATGTGCACCAGGTTACAGACAGCAATCGAATAGTGAAATCAAAGACAAACCAGGGTCAGAAGCCAGAGCCAAGGATCTATAGCAAGCAGGGTGTGGAGCAGAGACAGACTGGCAGTCTGTGTTGTTGCTCAGACAGCTCCCCTTCATAGCATCCTGGTTTAAGTACTGATATCGGTTAATTGGGGGTTGTGAGGGGCTGCCACTCAGGTCCTGCTGGGCGGTACTTCCTGCCAAGCCCAGCCCCACAGGGTCTTCCTGTGGGCGCCCAGCCTAAGCCTCCTGTGGCAACACGGAGGTGTTCAGCAGCCCAAAACCTCTTTCGTTCCAACCCTGCAGGCTCTAACACATAGGAAGCTGAAGGAGAATTAAAAAGGAAGGCACAAGTCTAAGAGCTGAGTACAATAGGTTGACCAGAGAAATAGTGAAGAGAGAAAGAAGCAACTGGGTAAGTAAACAATGTAAAAAAAGCAGAATACATGAAGAGAAATGCACTAAAAAGTTTGTATTGCGAGATAAGAGGACTGAGTGGGACATATGAGTTGAAGATGTTGGCAGTGATGATCAGTTGGCAAGAGCAAATGGGAAAAATGCCCAGTTTTGCCAAAAAAGTGGGGTGCGATCCCAGCGGGGTGCGGAGGAATGTGCGGGGGGTGAACAGTGATGTCAGCCCTATGTGGGAGGGAGGGCTCAGGCAGGTGGCAGTGATGGGCAGCTTGGGCCAACCTCACGTGTGGGGCAGGAGGAAGGCTCAGGTTTGCCCCAGAAACAGAGGGGGGCCTTGGGTTGGCCCCAAGTGGCATCCCATTTTACCTTCGGGAAAATATGGTCACCCTATGCAACGTGATTTCATTCAGAGGTGAATATTGTAACACCTACTGTGGTGGACAGTCTTATCATACAAACATATAAGATCTTTGATTTCCTAGGGCTATTTGTGGCTGGATACTTTTAAAAGAATAATTATTTGTCATTATTATGTTTATTATTTATTGTGTGACCTCAATGTACTTGGTACTGAACAAAACCTTAATAGAGGGGGAAATGATCCCTGACATAACGAGTTTACAGTCTATAGCCCTCAACAGTTCTCCACCAGGAAGAAGAAAGAATTTACCACAGATGATAGATGTTAGTCACATAATTTAATGCACTTAAGGAGTTCAGACATTATGCTGATGATGGAGGTATAAAAACCTATATAGACTAGAACATGCTTAACTATATACCCTGTGAGTAGCTCCATTGAAAATGTGAGAAAGAGGTAAGCACTTAAAATAGTTAAATACTAAGCAAGGTGTGAGGCAGGAGAAAATCAGGTACGCTCTTCATAAATACGTTAGACCACAGTCTAGATACGTTTTAATCTTTCTATCTCAGCCTTCTCCTTTGTAAAAAGAGAGCAACAATATGACTGTGGGCATCTGAAACTCTGTGGATTTTTGACTTTTTCTTGTGATAAAATTCATCATCCCTGTTTTACAGATGTATCCTTTACTCAATACACTAGAGCCTCAGAATTTTTAGGAGTTTCTGCCCTTGGAGGTTTTTCTAAATTCACAAGTGAAAGTTTTCTCTGGAAAGTACTTTTTTCCAATTTTCATAAACATTTCAAAAATTGGCATGAAATATCAAAAATATACATTTCACAAAATAGTTTTAAATGTTGCTAACTCAAAGCCAGGCAAATTTCAATAAAAACGTGTATCGGCCAACACCAAGAGGATTCAAAGATCTATTCCATATGCTTAAAACAGAGAGGAAATCTTAGGTACATAACATGATGGTCATACTAGACACTAGCATTCTAGTTTCTTTATTTTGGTTGCTGATATCTCTTACCCAGCTTCAATGATGTCAGTAATTTAGTCTCTGTTACATATTTTGAAAGTTCCAGTCCAAACAAAAGCTGTATTCGTTATTATTGTGCTTTAGATGTGTTCATGTTAGTGAAGGATATGGTACTGGATTGAAAAACTGTACACATAATTGCAGTCTCTAGGGCAAAAATATTGTGAGGGCACCAATAGCTCCCATTTGCTTCCAAAAGTTAATTCCTGACCGAGGGTAACAATCCTCCCTTCCCCAGTCTTTACTGGCTTTTAGGAATGAGGATGCTTCTTAGCTCATTATTTTATGTTCAGCTTTGCCCTACATTAAAAGCGGTTTATAACATTTTAAATTTTAAATCCCTAATTCCCAGTCTCCCGCTCTCAGAAATTTGTCTAACTTATCTCCCAGAGCGGCATATTATTGTCCCTTAGAACTGAAGTTAATTCAAATATGACAGGATTTATACAGACAGAAGTAACTGAGATTGATCTGATTCCAAAATGTTTACACAGTTTAATTACAGAGAATAATGGACTGGATAGAATATGTATATAGTTAAGATATCAGCGTCATCAGGCTAAAGATGAAATGCGTTCACTAAGGAAGTATTCCAAGAATGTCAGCAAAAGGAGAATGTTCTTTACCTTCCTGACACTAGATCAGATTTGGTTACCAGCAGAGTCATATGTCAATTTACTCCCTGGTCATAGAAGGCAGTGAACCACGTGTGCATGTTGTGCTCGCCGTGACCACATACCACAGATCATTCCAACGGTCCCATTTTTAAGGGCTATTTCTCTGTCCATGAATCCCTACTAAAATTATTTTGTCCCATATTACATAGAGCAATTAACCACTAAGACTGTCCTCCTACTGGTCCTTCTGTGTTGCTCCCTCAGTGTAGACCATTTGTCACTCTGACTATGAAGTGTGGGAGCTAAAAGCAGAGCAGAGGCACAGAAGCTAAATAATTTCAGCTCAGCAGATTCAGAAGAGCATATGAAGCCACATTATCACTCCGGTTAGCAATACAAAAGCAACATAGATAAAGAAAAAAAAAGATTGGAGGAAATTAAAAGGATGGGTCTCCCCATCCCCTACATTTTTATTATCCAGTTTATGTTCTCTTCAGTATGTCTGTTTGAAGCATGTATTTGCACCTCTAGGAAGCAACCAGTTGGGCACTAAAATCATCATTTAAAATCTTTGTGCCAGATGGTATCTTAAGGCACAATCCTGTGCATGAGATAACCCATGGCAGCATCACTTCTCTAATGTACTTATGAGCCCCATCCCCCCACTACTGTAATATCTGAACCAGCAAAACTTTAATACATTTATCCTCACAGCACCCATGTGAGGTAGGGAAGTACTATTATCCCCATTTCACAGATGGGGAACTGATGAACAGACCAGCCAAATGATTTTTCCAAGGCCACACAGGAAGCATGTGGTGGAGGGAGGAATTCTCCCAACCAGAATCCAGGCTAGCACCATAATCACTGGACCATCTTTAATTTACCTTAGGAGGAGCCCAGCGAAGGAATTGCAACTCAGAGGTAGCAGAGTGTGAGGGAGAAATCCTAATTTGACAAGAGTTCTGGAGTCTCAACAGACCAGTTAAAGAAGCACCAACAAAGACTAGGAATTACAAAAGGAAAGGAGAGTTGCAGAATTGCTAACCTCAAGGGACCAAAAATCATGAGTCAGTTCCTAAAAAATTATTAAATTGGCCCCACAAATCATCAGGTATAAAAAACATCATCAAGCCATGTTTGTAATTCTCCTCCATGCTTCTGGCAATGTGCATGTGTGTGATAATGTCAGGTTGAAAAGTCAACCATTAATGCACATGTGTCTTTCCCTGAGTGCTCACAGTGGCACCCACAACAAGTTGGGGGGCGGAGAGTTTTGGGTCACTCACCCATCAAAGAAATCAATTAGGCTTTTCTACTTTCTATGACAGAGTCTATACCCAATCCTGGATGTGAAAGGCTTACTATGGGCAAGAGAGGTTGATTGACCCACCTGGTTGCGCTTGGAGGATGGGCTAAGCCTCATTAAAGATGAAGTCCAGCTAGGGAAAAGCTGGGTAGGGCTGTCAAGGCAGAAAGTCTGGAGAAAAGGAGTGGCTGCAGGGAGAGAAGAAAGAACTCTACAGCCACTCTCTTAGCGGTAGAAAGCAGAGGAACAGGAAGGGACAAGATCCGGACTTCCAAAAAGAGAGCCTTGGGAGGCATTCAGTGGAGGAACAGAGCAAGGGGAACTTACAAGGGATGAAAAGTCAAATCTGAGGAGGGCAGAAATTGGTTTAAGTTTGTACTTTTGGATTGGGATTTATAGTGGGATTCACAGGGCTTTCCCAAGGTCCTGAAAGAAGAGTGAACTTAAAGAGGCTGTGGGAGAGGCCTGCTGGCAGGCTATGTTAGGAAGAAGTCCAAGGAGGCAGCAGCAAGGAGTTGGATTAGACAGAGCATGCCTGCTCACTACAGGGTCCATGTGCGGGAAACTAGAGGAGAGGGAGGGCCTGGGTTCTCCCACCAGCCACCTGGGAAGGTGGTGTGAAACCTCCCTCAACTCCTCCCCAATACAAGGGGACAGATACGGACTTTCAAAAGCCCTGGGATGAGAGGGTATAAGGACCATGGGGCCCAGAGTCGGTGGCCAAAAAACTGATGTAATGACATTGGATTATTATTTGGTAGAACTTGTTATCCTGGAAGGGGTAGGACTAAAACATGACCAGGCCAGAGGGCAGAGTTGCAAGAAGAGGCAGACCATCAATAGGAAGTGCAGGAGAGGAAAGAGCTGCTATGCCATGCCCAACCACAAGGGGATGCACCAGTAATGAGTCAAATCTTCTACACATCCTTTTTTATTCTATTTGCCTGCTCTAGAAATGCACCCACACCTGATTTTGTACCTATGTTGGTTAAGGGTGTGATTTTTATACTGATCTATATCTATACCGTAATAACTGCATCCATTTTACAGGTTCTATAAAGGTGCCGTAGGTCAGTATATCTTATTTCCCTTTCTGTATAGGATACCTTTTGTTTGTAGATAAGGCCTTGGTTACCATAGCAATGAGCATGAATAAGACAGAACAAGTCTTCAGAATCCCTGTAATATTTTTGTTATTATTTGTCTGAGAGTATAACACCCTCTGTATGCAGTGAGTCTTGAGGTGATGGTGTGTGGATTTTTCCTCATTTTGTCCAATTCCTAGGATTTCTTTCTAGGATTTTTCACATAAAATGGTTGAGAAATTGGTAGAGGCTATCTGGATATTGCATTCAGCTGCCTCTTTATCAAAGCCTTGGCCTGCTGTACTTGTTTGTTCACTTAGTTTGAAAATGTTCAGAATGCTATTATGTACATTAAGATAGACATCTGTTCATAGAAGGGACAAGCTTTCACGCTTCACAGAGCTCTTCCTCAGGCCTGGAGAAGGTAATCAGAGTCTCTGAGCAAAATACAAGATGGGACAGATTGTTAAGCATAAGTGGTTTACACATGCTGTAGGAGACCACTTAAAATGAAGAGGGCAATTAAGGGTTAACAGGCAGTAGGATGTGCTACAAGTTGTTGTTATGAGCCATAACAACAGCATCTCTGTTAAGTCCATCATTTCTGGTGTCTGGCAGCATTACTAATTTAAGTTCCCAGGCTTGTCTTTTGAAGGTAGTGTGCAGGTTTCCTTGGAGGACAAGGAGTGATCGCTTTGTGGAAAAAGTGTTCTCCCCCAGGTGCTATAGTGTTTTTGTCTTTTATAATTTTTCTGTGTGAATTCATTCAAGAGCATAGTGATTGTCTGGTTTCACCCACCAGGTCATTGTGGGGTCATTTGATGTGCTGGATGAGGTACAGCACATGTTGTGATAGGTAAGTGTAGGACCCATGTATCTTGAAAGGTGTATTGTGGGGGATACTGATCATCGTAGCTATGGAGGTATGTTTGCAGTTTTGCATTTGTTGTTTGCATTTGTTGTTCTGGTGCCTCTTTTAGTTGGTGTGTCATGGTCTGTGGGGATGAACTTCTGCTTCTGATGATGAACTTGGCAAGGTTGGGAGGCTACTTGAAGGCCAAAAAAGGGAATTTTGGGAAATATTCTTTCAGATGGGGTCTCCATCAAATATGGGTTATAATTGTTTGATAGCCCATATGGGTTCTAAAATAAGATGGTAGGTGACAACTAGGGGTGCGTGATCAGTGGGAGTTTTCTTTCTGTATTGAAGCATATTCTTCAAGGGTATTTGGTGACCACTCCATGATATGATCGACTTCTCTGGTAGCGTATCCTTGTTTAGTGAAGGTCATTTTAAGTGTGTATTCCCAGACTTTCTCTTCAGAGCAAATTCTATGGCTGGCTGTAGATGATAGATTTCTTGGCGTGTCAGGGGTAGCAGCTGGATCTGTGGACGTATGTGTGATGATCTGCGGAGTTTTTGTATATATTTGTTTGTAGGGTTCCATTGGTAAAGCTAATTGTGGTATCCAAGAAGTTGATGCTGGTGTGGGAGTGTCCCAGAGAGACTTCAGTGTTGGATGATGATGACGGTGGTCGAAATTGTGGTAGAATTCTATGAGATAGTTTAAGTTCTCTGTCCAGAGGATGAAAATATCATCAGTGTATCTCAGGTATATTGTCGGTTTCGCGGTGCATTTTTCTAGAGATTTTTTTTCGAGATGGCCTATGAAAAAGTTGGCATACTGGGGAGTCATCTTAGTTTCCCTGGTTTGGACAAAATGTTTGCTGTTAAATATAAAGTTGTTGTGAATGAGGAAGAAATGGATAATTTTGGCAATGTATTTGTGGTGTATTTCTGAGCATTGTTCATTATCTTTAAGTATCTGAAGCAGGCAGTGGTGCCATCATCATGGTGAGGTATGTTGGTGTATAGGGAAATGACTTCTGTGGTGCCAAGGATGATTTCTGGGGAAGGTGGTTAATGGTGCCGGGTTTCTGGAGGAAGGCAATAGTGTTTTGGAGGAAACTGGCCCTTTGTGCAGTGAGGTTTCTATAAGTCCTGATATTCTTTCTGTAAGAGTGCCATGGCCAGATATGATGGGTCTGGCTGGGCTCCCTTGTTTGTGTATCTTGAGAAGCAAGTTCACTTGGGTGGGTTCATGGAATATGAAGTTGTAGAGTTTTTCTTTGGAGTTTTTTGGGGAAGGATTTGATGGTATCTTTAAATTCCTGTGTGAATTGTGATGTGGGGTCTTCTTTGAGTTCTTTATGGTAGGTAGTGTTGGACAGTTGTCTTCTGGCGTTGTTGACATAATCATCACAATTAAGGCCTACAGTGGCACCCCCTTTGCTATTTTGATCACTAGCTGGTGGTTGGATTTTAGGGATTGTATGGCTATCCTATCGGTGGTGGAGAGATTGTGGTGGATGTAATGTTTGTTGGGGATTTCACAGTCAATTTCTTTTCCTGAAGCCATCGATGTAATGATCCAGTGTGTGGTGTCATCTGCTAGAGGCTGTCCAGTCAGATTATTCTTTTTCCTTATGACTGTCGCTGGGATGTGGTAGTTGTCAGTGGTGTAATATTTGTTGTGAAAGAATTCTTCTGCCAAATCCACCTAGATCTCCATAAGTTAATGTGGTATCAGATTTTGTGGTGGGGCAGAAGAAGGTTAGTCCCTTAGAGAGTACAGATACTTGAGTACCAATCTGGGATAACTTTGATGGGCTGATGATGTTGGAGTGTCACATAGTAGGTCCTGGTGCTGTGGCTTCTTTTAGAAGTGGTGTTCTATTGGTTGTTGAGTTGTAGTTGGTTCCACTTTTGTACTGGATGGCTGTGAGGGTTCGTTATAGTAGTTTCGGGTTTCTTGCATCATCTGTAGGTAGGTTTCTTGATTTTTTTTCTTCCAGTGTGTGGGAGCATGTGATTATTTCTGGTTTGAGGTGGTCCTTGATGGAGCAAGTGAGGTGCAGGAAATAGTTCCTCAGTTTTTCTGATTTTTTTCTGCCATGCTGTGCAGCATAGTTGTAGTTGACTGTAGTGGTCAAAGGCTTATAGATGCCGGGTCCTCTGGGGATGATGGTTTGTTTCCTATATCTGCCCAGGAAGTAGATGTCACTATTCAGTCTGGCTTCCTTCTTCATGCTGTGAAGTTTCCATTTTAAATTGCAAAATTCAGTATCTTCCATTGTTGTTTGCTGTGTTGCTGTAGCTGTGTTCATCCCAAGATATGAGACAGACAAGGTAAGTGAAGTAACATCTTTTACTGGATCTGCTGGTGGAAGGGACAAGTTTTTGAGCGTCAGAGCTCTTCCTCGGGTCTCTTTCTCAGGTTTGAACCTCTTATGCTTAACAATCTGTTCCCCCATGAATTTAGATTAGACACTCTGATTACCTTCTCCCGACCTGAGGAACAGCTCTGTGAAGCTCAAAAGTATTTCCCTTCTACCAACAGAAGTTGGTCCGATATAAGCTATTACTTCACCTACCTTGTCTCTCTAATATCCTGGGACCAGCACAGCTACAACACACAAGCAATTAAGTAGTTTTTTAATCTCTCCTTTGCTCAATAGGCTCCAACACATCAGAAGCTCAGAGTGATACACATTTTTTTAAAAAAGAGTCTTGGAGAAAATGTCAGTTCTCATCCTAGCTTACAGTTCTATTTTTGCCAACAATTACTGAAAAGTATCACAACTTCTGCAACTCCTCATGTATAAACAATTTCACACATTTTAACTGAGAGCAAAGAACTGCCAGTAAGCAAAATGAGAGTGTTTGTAAATATATGGCATAATCACCTTTTACAGGAGAAGGTTAGAATTCAGTAAGAGGAATAGAGTGATGCCAGAAAGACCTGAGGAGAAGGTTATAGATATGTCACAGCAAAATTCAGATGGAGACAGTTGAGGAGAGGAATAGAAGAATAAGGAGCTGTATGTCCTTTCCTTTTTACAATAAGCTCTGTGAGGAGATGATTAACTGTTTGAAAGTTAAATAAACAAGACTGCATATATTATAGAAGAATAAGCAGAAGTTCCTTTATACAGTAACTAGAATAAACCAGTTTGTGTATTTTTTCCAAAGTATATTTGATTCTTACAAAACTGTGGAGCTGTAGTTATTAAAAAAATTCCTCACTTTCACAATACAGCTGTGAGACTGCACTGGGCAGCGGCTGTAGTGTTCTGTTTATATCTACTGACCAGAGTTTTGTTTTTGCTTTCCCACTTCATATTTTTGTACCTTATACATTTTAGACATCTGACCACAAGCTCCTGTTTCAGTGACTGAATACTTACAACGTTTCCAGTGCTATCCAAATAGTTTAAGTACTGCCAGAGATCTATCTTTGGACATATTTCTTCTGGAGTTATATGCTTTCATCCGGAAGTATCATACATTCAATAGTCTCCAATATCACTCGGCTACATGTTGGTCATTTCAGACTTCATGAATTGTCTCTGCTACTTGCATGTTTGCATATGCTGAAAACTATGCCCTAATGGATTTCCTGGAGTCTATGGCTCTATTCCCTTTTTGGGGGTAACTCAGATTGCGGAAGTGTTTTTATTTATTTATTTGTTTTGGTGGGTTTGTCCAGTTCAGTTGTTTGTACATTATTGTGTTTAATTTTCTTCTTTTGGTAAGGGATTGTAGTTGAAGGGGGGGGGGGGGGGGAGTAACTGTTGTGTCATTCTTGCTGTGGTAGTAAAGCATTTTCAAAGAGGATGATATGGCAGCATTTTTTAGAAATGTTCAGTCTAGATTAACATAATCTTATGTGGAAATTAATTCCATACTCTCCCCACCCCCAAGAATGCTTTGTCCCAACTCTCGCCTGCTTCATCCTGGGTTTGGTGATCTGCATTTTCCTGAAGTGTTACAAAGGCCTCGTCTATGCTTACCTAGAAATTCAACAGCAGTCGACGGGAGTTACACAAGCTATGAAAAGTGCGTAATTCCCATCGACTGCTGTACTTCCATTCTGCGCAGTGTCTTCACTGCACTGTGCCAACGGGAACGCAGTGCTACACCACTTGAGGAGGTGGTTTTATTTGGTCGACTTCCTGATTGATTGAGTGGGTCTTCACTGACCGCTCAATCAATCCAAAAAGATCGATCTGACAGTGGCGACTTTGCTGTTGTCAGTGTAGACATACCCGGAGTCACTTGTTCGAAGACTGAAATTCAGTCTTCAGTGTAACTGGGGCTGGATCCATTAAATCCTCTTTCAGTTTTGTTATTCAACACCTCTAAAAGCCAGCTACGGTTAAAGAGAGAGCTTGGGGCCTGGTGAGCAGCTAAGGTTCTGGTCAATTCAAACAAAACTCCAATGAGTTGGAAGTTAATCCACTAGATTTAGGGCCTGGCGGGAGACTAGAAGGTTTGGGTATCATAAGGATATCTGAACCCAGTTCTGAGTGATTTCAGATGGCATATGGAAAGGTTTGCTTAGCTCTACACATGACAAAGAAAATAAAGATACACAATCTCTACCAGGGTCTGCTGGAACTGAGCTATGCAATTCTCAACAGCCACTAGTGATGCTCAGAGCATCAGGAAGCTCTGACACTTAAGTATGCTTTCCTCTGAATTTCTTTTTTGAAGTCTCTCAAATACAGACAAGAAGAAGTTTTCACTTTTAAAGAATGCTTTCCTCTTCTTCTCTAAGACCAGAGCTGGTCAAACGATTTATTTTGAACCTTTAACTGCTGGACTTAGCCCCATTTTCTGTCTGTGAACAGCTCCTGCTTTATACATATTTATTTATTATTCAGAATTGTTCAGTGAATAATTTTTATGAACCTGTTTGAGCTCTGGATTATTCACGAAGTTACTGTTGTGAATATTCCGTCACTTTTTCATTGTTGGAACTGGGTGTTCGAGCTCTGTGGTTGATCACCTATGGGACACAGAACTGGCCCCCCACTGGAGTACTTAACTCTAATAAAAGGTGTGACAACAAAAAGTGCTGACAAGAGACTGATCTTTATTTCCTGGCCCTGGTCACATGACATGCATCAGGCTTACAAAAAGCTATAACAGGGAAGGGGTCAATATTCACCGATTTCAGTGACCACTGTTACCAAAACGTTAATAAGCTACCTTTTCAGCTCTAGATCAATCATCTTACATCCCCAAACAAATTTTGTTCTGTGATTACAGGAATCAATTACAGGCCTTCTTTGTTTTCTGTGAATATTCCTAGGAACAAAATTTCAATCATGTAAGCATTTGCAAGCAGTGAATAATAAAAATGTAGACACAGGCCAAATCAAACTCCACATTCTTAGTCAGTATACAATTTGTGAGATGGATTTGACTTTAGTGAGCTGGCCCTAGTTAGTCTGGTGCATATAGGCTCTTCATGCATTGGATTTTCAGATGTAATAGTAAGTGGAAAAAGGGAGGCAAGAGGAAGTCATTAGCAGATTGATTAATGAACTTGAATGTCAATAAATGTAAACAAGTGTAAAAAGGCATGTGACACCAATGTGGCATTGTCATCACAGAAGAGGGGCTTTCTCATGAAGAGATGGCAGTGTTTTGCCAGCCACCCACCGAAAGCTTTGGTTGGCAGTTGTCTCCTACTAAAACTAGCACAACATGGTGAAAACAGGCACCATTCCATTCCCAGGAAATAAGCAGAGGTTTATATGCCCAAGATACAATGGTAGGAAATTTGTTAAGTGAAACAGAGCCAAAATTGTGTAAACAGATGTCTATGCTGAAATTCCAGGCCTGTGTTTGAAGGCTGTGCAATTGTCAAGTGAATTCAGATCTGCAAGGATTTCAGAACCTCCCCCAGAACATGTGTATCCACAAAGGGCGAGATTTGTTTTCACTTTCCCCAACAGGAATGGGGAAAGGTATTATAAAGAAGCCTACACGATTTCTCTTCCTAGAGAAGCCTCCCATTTTAGTGATCAGGCTTATTGTTCTCATCCTCCATTTGTAAGATGAAAGGCGTACAGCAAACTATGGAACCTGCAAGAGAAAAAGTTCATTTTTAGTTAAATATATTTTCATCATTTGAATCCATATTTTAGGTCACCTCAATGAGTTGATTTTGGTCCCTCAACTGCATATTGGACTATAAGAGTGAAGCTATATAGAAAAGCCTGTTTGTCTCCAGTGCTTTCTGATGTATGTAGCTGCACCCTTTGAGCAGGGCAGTTATGTGACAAAGGAATGCAGTTAAGCATGTTGCTGCTTTTATTTTACACAACTTGAGCCTGATTCTCCTTTCACTTTCCCTAGGGCAAATCAGAAGCATTTCCACTGAATTCAATGTAAGAACTGTGTGAGGGGAGAATCAGAGTCTCCCCTTTTAAATGGAGGCAGGACATTTTCAAAGCTTAATTTCTCTGTTTATGAAATTATTTTCAGTATATACATATCTAATTCTGATGTCTTTCTGCTGTTTGGATACTAGTACCTCCAATTCTCAGGTAGCAGCCACTGAAATTTTACCAGAGATTTTATTAGAAATTGTGGTGGGCTGCTGCCCACAAATAATCCTGTTCATACAAGCATCTTAGATTTTATGATTCAACAGGCCTTTAAAAAATCTAATGGTTCAGCAATGGAAAGAAAAAAGTACAGTTAAAAATGATAGGGGATGAATCTTAACCCAGCTGCAGCATGCACACTGTTCTAATCCATTCTCCTCCCTTGCTACCCCCAGCCCCAAGGTCCTCACACACAGCCTGACAGCTTATTCATCAATATGGGATCAAATTCCAGATTTCTGGATTCATAAAGGAGTCACACCCTGAAATATTGCAAAGTCAGTACAAGTAAAACTAAAAATCGCTTTTAGACTTCTCCTCATCCCCTATAACTGTTTGTCCACCTCACATGATCACTACCCAATTTAACCTCCACCCCACTCTGTCTGTGCTAAAAAAGAGACCAATGACTGGAATAACAGGAGTTCATGAAGGTCAGGATTTAGATATATTGGCAGAACTGTTGGGAAGCTTGCACAGCACCTGTCTGCATTACATTTGGGAGCAGTCAGCGGTAATATTGATTCAGTTTCCTGAGTATTAATTTTAAGAACAGAGCAAAAACCTACAGTAAGCTGAGTTAGTGTCTGTAATTTTAAATTTCATTTTAGAAGTGTCCCAGCATGGAAATAAATACTATTTAGAGTCCCAGCAAATTACCAATGGAAAAATTGAAAGACCCTCATTTCCCAACTTAAATGTCTAAGACTGGGTGATTTTCATCCCATTAAGTGTGCAAAAATGACTACCTGGGGATGGATCAAATACAGCCTGTTCTTAGCGTGACTTCAGTATCAAGGAGGAGGAAAAAGCAGAATCATGAAGTACAGAGACAATAAATGGGAAGCAATATAAAAGAAAAACATCTCATTTACTAGTTATGCAGTGAATTTTCTCTCAAACAACGCCTATCCCAACTCACCCTAAGTTAAGCAATTATGAGTCATATACAGATGGCTCAGCGGTGATACATTCACAGCTGCAGCTAGCTCTCACACACAGGTGTCTCCATTTGTATTTTCTACCTAGCCAGCAGCTGTAGCAGCAGAAAGAATTGTGGGGGTGGGAATCCTATACAGTTGACTGAAACAGAAATAGAGGGGGGGAAAGAGACTAGTCCAATTTATGACAGGTTCAGAGCTAGTGCCTGAACAATTACTGTCATTCCCCTCTTGCCCTGTCTGAATCATTTGCAGATTTTCTCACAGCAGCTGGACTGGGCAATTAATTGTTTTGCTAGGATTAAATGACATATGTATTGCAATGCTCTGTGCGCCCCTGTGAAACAAGTTCTTTTAACTCACATTGGTTCTATTTTCTAGTTTAAGTGGTCAATAGTTTACTTTGTTTTCATATTGCTGCCTGATCTGAGAAAATCATGCTGTCATCCAGTAAGTGGTGTTGTTTTTGAGGACAGTACCTATGTCAATAAAACAATAGCAATATTAGAAATATAATTCATGTCCCCCTTGATCTGCTTTGGAAGATGCTACTGAGCCTATTTTAGTGGGATCTGCTGCCTTGGCTGCAGACATTCACTTTTTAATGTGTCCCTTTGCATGTTTTCATGTGAGTATGACTATGTGGTGGGAGCTTCTTAGACAATGGGGTTTGCAAATATGAACCTAAGAACTTTCACTTTCTGTGACTATTAGAATGATAGCTGAATCATTGCTTAATGCGTATGTGAATATGGGATAACAACAGCTCTACCCCATTTTGCCTTGGTGAATTAGCATCCAAATAATCCCAGTGTTGATTGGTTGTTAGTAAATAGGTGGTTTTTATTCTGAATTTGCAGCATCTAAAAATAAACCTAAATTATATCTGTGTCTATTAACCATGGCTGATTCTGCCACCACTCACTATTTACATACTTTATACTGTAAATACTCCTATTTAATCCAAAGGAGGTGCCTCATGAAGTAAAAGAGTAAGTGTAGCAACATCAGGTGAACTGGTAATCATTCAGTTTAATTAGTCACTGAGCTAAATTCACCCCTCGTTTATAACTGTTTCTGCCAATGTCCCCTATATCTCTTGGCAACTGGAGGACTATAGTGGATGGTGCTGACTGGACAGGTTTACTAATACCAGCACATTCACTTAGCTTCCTCTACTGTCAGGTCTACTATGCATCCCCAACCACATATTAAAGCTGCATTCCCATGGCATAATTCCCGAGGGACAGTGGTGGTGAACATTGTCTGCTTTTCTCTAGTGGTGTTTTCCGCTCTGCTTTCCCCTCCCCCCCAACATATCTGCTCCTTCCCCTAACACATCCCCTGGAGTCCTACAGCCCTTCCTGGCACAAGAAAGTGCAGTTTGCAATGGTGAATCTATTTCCCTGTCACTGTGCATAGGGAGCTCAGTACTAGAGCCAAGTATTGTTGCAAAACTGGAAGCACATAAAAACACCAGGAAGGCACTTAAAAAGTTAATCTAATATCTAAAGTATAAAAACTGTGTGGATATTAATTATTCATTTCAAGTCAATTAAAAAATGGGAATCAATCTTAAAATGCTTCCAAACTGATTTCTTTCCCCCTGTATTTGTCCCTCCAAGTTCATTTATTTCTGATCTGGGAGGTTCATTCTTTCCTCCAGTCAGTTATCTCAGAAGGACAAATGGACTTCCACTTTGATAATGTACCCACAGAAACATAGCAATACATCATAATTTATGAAGGTCAAATAAAACCTTAGGATTTACCAAATCAATACTGGAGATCAAAACTATGCTTTCAGGTATCAGAATTGAATGGTCTGCCAAAATACAAACAGCTATATACCCTAATTCTGCCCTTGATCTTTGAGCAAGTCTGTCATTGACTTCAAAAGAAGAAAGCGTAGTTCTTGGCCCTGTGAGTGGACTGAACATCTTCCATACAAAAAAGTAAATGATTAGGAAGTCCAAACCATGTGACCAAACCCAGCCTTATGAGCCAGACACATCTATGGCAAGAATGCATTTAAACTATCTAGCCAGCATATAACACCATCTCTGTACTAAATAGTATGATTGCATCCCTTTAAATTTAGTACATTTGGAAATAGATATGCAGTTAGCAAGGACATCAGTCCAGTTGTCATCTTGACTAGAATTTTGTGAATCATCTTTCCATTTTGCTTGAAGAAATACAATCTCTTTTACTCAAGCACTATGTGAGGGTCAAATATATTTTAGAGATTAGCTTGAGAGAGAAAGATGGACCAAGGTTTGCTTTATTTTAGATAGAAAGGGACTCTAATTGCCCTATTGCACTCATCATTTTTTTTTCTTTTTAATAAGCAGAAACAAGAACCCTAATTTGTTTTTAAAAACCATAAAAAGATTTAAGAAGCTGAAACATGTCTGACTGAGGAAGTACAAGGTATATTTTAAGAGAAAACCTAATTTACTTAAAGAATATGAACCCTTTGCCAGAGCTCAAAATAATTACCCAAAGCATTTTCTTCCCCAAACAGGACCATTACAAGCAATATAAGGGCTCACATGCAAATTATGCACACTATCACACATAGTTTGCATGCTCAAAGCGAAAAGTTTCTCTGTGTCATCTTCAATTTTACAACTTATAGTCAGCTATTAAAAGGACTATTGTAGCCACTGAAGGTCCATGAAAGAAGAGAATATGAAATTGATCCATAGATAGGCTTTAATAGTGAAGTCTCAAAATATCACTTCATACTGGGAAAAACACTCCACACAATTTTATAAGAACTAAAATCTTCAGAAAGTGTTTGGAGAGACAGCAAACATAATAATGTGAGTGGAAATTTCTGTCTTGGATGAGCATCATTTGCTCTTGCCAGAGTAGACAAAGACAAATGATTTCAACATTTAATGTTTTAAACCAAAAAAATATAATTATTAGTAAATTCCACCAACTCAGGAGTGCTATTAATAACTAGGTCTTTGAGGTTTGCTATCAAACATGACAAAATAATGTATTATAAAAATACAGTAAACAGAACCTGTGTTAATAGCCTTGTAATACCTCATGTGACCACAGATATTCTTTATAGCTTCACTTCCAGCAACCACCCACCTTCAGATAGGTATATGTCAGCATACTGGTCTCTGGGTTTGCATCCCAGATGCTCCATGAGATAAAATCCTGGCCCCTCTGAAGTCAATGGGACCAGGATTTCACTTAGGGAGAATACCCACCACTGTGTCATCAAACTTGCACACGTTTGTCCTGAGCTTCATTCCCTAGTCAGAAGGTAGAATACTAATTTAGCATGATTTGAAAGAAAGTTGGGCTCTATTGTTAAAGTTGTATCAAAAGATCAAGCGGTGTAGGGTCAGAAGGACAGGGAAAGAGGACCTTTTAAAATAATAATATGGAATAATTTGTTCTCCTTAGTAACATGTTATGCAGAATAGGGGCAAATTGGTATGTGAAATTGTAAATGGGACAATTTTCACAGCACACCCCAGTGAGTATGGAACAAAAAATGTTAAGGGCTCCATTGAGTCACATTTAAACTATTGCAATGGTCAAATCTTCTGTCCTGTCCAGCATTTCAGAACAGTCACAGAAAATAGGCCAGATAGTAATATCTCATGATGTTCCCGCATGCCAACTCTCATTGGAGTGCAGCCTGTCCACACAGTGACCCCAAATTTCATAAACTGGAAGGATTAAGAACCAGGAGTAGTATATTCCTTTGATTATTTTTCAGGGAGGTAGTTCAAAAATCAAAACACTTGAAAGAAAAACAATCCTTCTTACTCAAACCAGTCTATTATGTTAATTAATGTTTGCCAAGTGCTTTGAGATTCTAATGTGTAACTGCAAAATGTTGTTCTCCATGCACAGAAGTAATTTCTGTTAAGACGAGTGGAAATTATGATCTCACTGAAAGGAGAATGTATCCCTCATCACAATAGAGTATCTCACTATGTGGCCTCTACTCTACATTTTACCCCAAAGATACTCTAAGAAACCAGCTACATGTTTTGGACTACTAAAACCAATAGAATAAATTAATTTTGAGGTTATAGTGCAATTTCCTCTGGACAAATGTCTGTCAAAGTCCACCAACATAATTAGTACCCTTCATGGCCACTCAGAGGATCAGGATTAAATTAATATTACTGATATAGAATTACATTCTCACCTATAGTTAACATATAGATGTGGCCTTGGGAAGTTCATGCTGATGGCTGTGTATAACACTTTTGGAAATAAATAATTTTTCCATGACTGTCCAGTCAGAATCTTTAATAAGCATTTTTTTAAAAAAAAATCCACTTTCAGTTAGAAGAAAACATTGCTTTTATCAAGAAGCCCATATTTTATGTCAAGATACTCCACGACAGTAGATTTTACACAAAAAAAACCCCCACAAACAAATAAACCCTGTTTGTTAAGAGAACATTAAGGTTTCAAAAATCACAGGAGGGGGTTAGTCCTATGGAAATAATACTATGATCATGTAATTGGAGACTGTACCATAATGCATATGTACAATGAAGCTGAATTACTGTTGCAGAGGCAACCTTAATTCTGGCATTTTCTAACTTTGACTGCTTGACTTTGCAATTTTAGTGTTCTTTTAAGATAGTTTTATGTACGTGCACACATGAAGGATATATGTATCCTAAAGTTTTAAAAAACCAAACTGAAAAAAACAACAAATTCCATCTGATTGGTTATAATTGATTATTTATATTATTGTAGAACTTAGGAGACTGAGTTGTAGACTCCATGTACTGCTAGGTGCAGTACAAACACATAACAAAAAGAGTTTCTGCCCCAAAAAGCTGGGAATCTAAGTACGAGACAAGAGACAACAGGATACAGACAGACAGGGAGTACTAGGAAACAATTAGGCAATATTTTCTAAATAGCCAAGACAAACACAGGATGGGGGATAGGGGCCTAATAGCGTCAACTGTGATGGAAGCAAAGGTCATGTTAGTTCCAAGATTTTTTTGCAGGGAGCTGTTATGGAGGAGAGATTGATATACTTGAGAGGGAAACAGCTAAAGGGAAAGACAAGGGAAGGGAGTGAAGGGGACAGAGACGGAAGCTGAAGTGTAGAGACTGATCAGGGAAGGGAAAGGTTGGAGCAAACAGACAATCACCACAGGGCAGAGACAGTCAGAACATTTCACAGTTTGAACTAGAATGTACAAAGATCCCTGAGTCGGCTGCTTCTATTACTACCTGCTGGAGCTCTGGCTTGCTTCTCTCTGCAGTTTTCTCCAAATGTCAGGGGTTTGGAGAGGAGGCAACACCTTGCCCCCACCAAAGTAGGGGTCTCCTCTTCACAGTTGTGGATCCAGGGGGTGCAAGGAGGAGGGGTGACCCTGACTAGCCCCATTTTACTCCCTACCCTATAGGGCAGCATCTCTGCTTTGGCTGCTTCTGGTCCTACATGGCTTCATATTGACAACCACATGGGTCATGAGCAGGGTTGGAACCTTTAGATTCACTGCACAGATCTGCCACTTGAGCTAACAGAGTAACTTATAGCAATAGTAGGTTGTTACCCGGTACATGGACCAGTACTAGCAGGGATGAGACACACACTTTGCCAGTGGTTCTCACAGACATTTGCTGACAACAGAGGAATGGTGAGGTTCAGGAATCTTGGGTTCCACTCCAGACTTTAAGGCTTTGAGCACACACTCTTCTGCCTATTCCCCTCCTGCTCACAGCTTGAGCTCTTCTATCCTGTACCCTCCAACCAATTCCTGTCCTAAACCTCTCTCTTCCTTGCCTTGGCTCCTCATCCCAGTCTCAGTCTCCTCACTTAGCCTGTCCCCAATCCTCAAGCTTCTCATCCATGCCCCAGTCTCCTTGCCCAGCCAGTCCCAGTCCCCTCCACCCAACGCTTCCACCCCACACAACCTCAACTCACAGTCCTGGTTTCCCTCTCCCCTTGCCAGTTTCCTGTCTAATCTCTGTCTTCCCACCTCCAGCTCCTCCTCCACACGGCCTAGCCCCAGTAGGCAGGCTCTTGAGAGCACGGGAGATATAGGCTCTCTGCTTGACTTCCTTCCAGTGCCTAATCTCCAACAAAGACTACAGCAGCCCAGAGCTTTAATTACCGGATGTCCTGTTCACGCCCCTTCAGCGGCAGACTGGGTATGCTTGTGTGGACAGAATCTTCAAGAAATTTATCTGTGAAGCATCAGCAAGTCTCTACTGAGCATGTGCAAAATGATTCCCCCATAACCCCCAAAACTTTAGAACTTTCCAAATTTGGAGGGGCAGGGGGTTCAAGAAGATGGCAAAAACACATCAAGACAAAAATCCCTCCTACCCCCAACCCTTCCTGCCAAATTTCATGTCTCTACACCAAAGCATGAGAACACTAGAGCTTCCCAAATACAAGGTCACCATAGTTTAGCATGGGCAAAACAATGTATTTTATTCTAACCATATTCTTGAAAATGGCTGAACCATTTTGACTAATGTTTTCCAGAACAACTTGGCCCGAAGCAAACCCCTGGCATGTAAAATTTCAGCTCAAGTGGTTAAAGTTGGGCAAAGTTAAAAGTGTCAGGCAACCTTAATAAGAGACAGAGCTCCCCATCTGATCTACAATAGAATGTTTGGATTCAGGGTTCTAAGCTGACATTTAACAAAAAAAGACACCCTTTCCCTTCTGATGTCTCTCTATATAGTAACTTAAGTTTGTTTTAGTATGTGAAACTCTTTATTTAGATTTTATAGTGGGAAAGGAGGCTTTTCAGGGTGCTCAGATCAATAGACCCAGGCTGTGGTAACCCAAGGAACTTCCACTATTTTCCTTCAATAAACTCTCGGTGCCATCATTTTCTTTAAGCAGCAGAGATGTGAGAGCCCTGCACACTAGAAGACTTTTCAAAAACTCCATGGACAAATATTTAAAGGCTGAAAATGTCTCGCATCCAGATTTTACCATCCAGAAATTTAGCCCTTGAATCTTATGACAAATCTGGACAGAGATTCAGGCCTCTCCAAAAGATGTTCATTCCCAGCCACTGGCCCCAGGCCCAACTTCACATTGTGCAGGACAGCCTTTGGAGGAATAGGTATTAGCTGGGCTGACAGAGGGGCCAATGATTATTTTTACACTATAGTTCTTATAGGTTCATAGCCCCTGAATTTTGTTTTGAGCTGCAGATTTGAATAAATCCATAAACTCAAAGCGAAATTCAGCCAAAATTAATGTTTGGTCTGGCTTGGGGTTGCAACTATGAGAAATTGCTGAGTTTCACATAGTTTCCAACCAAAATCCCACCCAGGGCCCTCTCCCACTTCAAGCACCCCATCCTACAACAGATCAATCAGTCATCATAAAGTGACTCACTAAGGAAAACTGTGCAAGTACTATCCTTTGAACAGTGCCATTCTCTTTAGTGTTCTTTGGTTGCCTACATTCTGAACTGTAAGGGGTTGAGTATGGGTTGATTATGAGAGGAGCTGAGCACTTGCAACTGCCACTAAAATCCATGTGAATTATGGATGTCCAGCACTCTCAGGACAAGGCTCCATTTTCAGTCAGATGAGCTCCAGAAGTTATAGATGAGGGCAGATAATCTATGCTTCTCATGCCTCTCCCTGAGAATTAATGCTTCTTCATTTCCCTCTTCCCTGCATTCTTCATCTTATTCTTCCACTTCCCTATAAGCTTAATTTCTCACCTCCAGTTACCTTACATATCTCTCATCTTAGCCCCAATCTCTGTGATAAAGGTCTTGTTCAATATTTTTCCTAATCAGACTTTTCAATCCTCACTCTTTTTTAAATTTTCCCTTGTTCAAATTAGCAACCTGGTGGCCCACTTAATGATTTCTCTTATGTTTAATTAAAATGTAGCACTAATTATATTTTTAAATAATAGCTATTGAATTTCCGCCCTACTTTTGGAATCTGACAAACAAGTGTGCTTTTGCAATTTAGAAAAGCTAATAAAATGGTTTTTAATATTATCAGTGGTGATGATAAGTGTCTGAGAGTGAAGGGAACCTCAGAGCTTAAAGCCCCTTACCCCTCCCCCTTTGCCCATAGCCTCAGTTACATAGCATGTGTTGAAACCCACCTAAAAATAGCATTCAGAGGGGGCTGTTTTTCCACTGATTTCTATGCACGATTGAGTTTCTCTCCATAGAGTCAGAGTTCAAGGCCAGAAAGGACTACCAGATCTAGTCTGACCTCTTATATATCACAGACCACCAGCATCAAAGCAACAGAAATTAGACCAAAATATTACTGCTCACTGCCAACTAGACTAGTATATGCCACAGGCAGAGAATAGGAATGAGTGAGATGCACCAGGGCCCAAGGCCCCTGCATTGGCAGGGAAATGATTAAGTGAGATATACCTATGAAATCTGGCAAATGACCCACACCCAGCAGAGAAAGACAAGAAAACTTAAGGTCACAGCCAATCTGACCTCTGGGAAAATGCCTTCCCAAGCCCACATATGGCAATCGGATCCTGAGCATATGGGCAAGAACCAGCCCACAATGCACCTGAGAGAGAAAATGCTCAGTGCCAACTCAAGGCCTTGCCCAATGTCCCATCTCCAGCCATGGCCATCTCTGCAGCTTCAAAGGAAGGAGTCTAACTCCCCCTAGAATACACTGGCCGGGGCAGCGGGGTGGGAAGGGGTGAGAAGGAATCCCTTCCTGACTCTGCAAGTGGCCAGCTAGAACCCTAAAGCCTGAGCTTGTATGTGTTTAAGCCAGAAGTGAGCCAGGGCTGCTGAGCCCTGTCCCTTACCATCACAAATAACCCCAACATACAATCACACCCAAATTTGTCCAGCTATCGTAAACACAGATGACCGGAATTGTACACAGTATTCCAAATGAGGTCTTACCAGTGCCTTTTACAGTTGCATGAATACCTCTCTCTCTGCTGGAAATGCCTCCCATGACACACCCTAGAATCACATTTACCTTTTTCACAGCCACATCACACAGGCAGCTCACAGTCATCCTGTGATCAACTCACATACCCAGCAAAAACAACAACGAGAATTCTGTAGCACTTTAAAGACTAACAAATTTAATTTCAGCAGGCATAATCTTTTGTGGGCTTCAGCCCACTTCCTCAGATGCAGTTGGAAGAAATAATACAGCAAATATTGGCAACATATATTGGAGGCAACATATACATATCCAAAGGCATAGACAACAATGGGGTAGGTGGATAAAAGCTGGGTACTTGAGGCCTAATGACTTGGTTGTCATTAGGCCTCAAGTACCCGGCTTTCATCCACCTACTTGGTTGTCATTAGGCCTCAAGTACCCGGCTTTCATCCACCTACCCATTGTTGTCTATGCCTTTGGATATGTATATGTTGCCTCCTATATATGTTGCCAATATTTGCTATATTATTTCTACCAACTGCATCTGAGGAAGCGGGCTGAAGCCCACGAAAGCTTATGCCTGCTGAAGCTAAATTTGTTAGTCTTTAAAGTGCTACAGAACTCTCATTGTTTTTGCTGTATACAGACTAACACGGCTACCCCTCTGGAACTCACATACCCAGGGCTCTCTCCTCCTCTGTTGCTTCCAGCTGATGATCCCCAGGCTTGCAGTAGAAATTCTTCATGCTAACTGCCCTCAGTTTCTGGAAATGTCAGCCTCTGGGGAGTTAGAATAGAGCAGTGGTTCTCAGTCAGGGGTCCATGTGCCCTTGGGGGTATGCAGAGGTCTTCCAGGGGGTACATCAACTCATCTAGATATTTGCCTAGTTTTACAATAGGCTACATAAAAAGCACTAGTGAAGTCAGTACAACCTAAAATTTCATACAGACAATGACTTGTTTATGCTGCTCTATATATTATACACTGAAATGTAAGTACAATATTTATATTCTAATTGATTTATTTTATAATTATATGGTAAAAATGAGAAAGTAAGCAATTTTTCAGTAATAATATTCTGTGACACTTTTGTATTTTTATGTCTGATGTTGGTAGCAAATAGTTTTTAAGTGAGGTTAAATCAGGGGGTACGCAAGACAAATCAGATTCCTGAAAGGGGTACAGTAGTCTGGAAAGGTTGAAAGCCACTGGCTTAGAGCCATAGACAGCAGTAGAAATGTGGGAATTACCACAAATACTCTTTAAACCATATTATATGCAGAGACAGAGAATACATGGTATTACAGTATTCCATAAATCCTTTATCAGTATGAGTTTCGGAGGATGCATTATTCACAAGGAAAACCTCAGACCATTCCAAATGACTGCCATGCGACTCCATCAACTATACAATAACAAAACAAAAAGCTTTAGGAAATGTTTGACATTTTTACCTGTTTTGTACTGGGACTAGTTTTTATAATCCTGCCACCTGTAAAGCCAAGTGCCTTTGGCCTGGTCTACACTGACAGCAGCAGTCAATGGGATACAGGTAAGCTATTTAGAGTAGATTGCATATCTCCCGTTGACTTACCAACTTTTACTTACCATGGCGTCTCCACTGGTGCTGCGCTGATGGGAAATGCCCTCCGGTCGACACAGTGTTACTCTTCTTGTGGAGGTAGATTTATGGCGTCGACTGGACAGCACTTCTGGGATCTTTGAGCATGTCTCCACTGCCCACTCAGTCGATCCCGTGGCATCAATCTGGCGGCTCTGACAGTGCTGCTGTCAGTATAGACATACCCTTAGTTACACTCAGTCCAACTACACAGGGCCTACATGAGAGAATTTAATGTAACTAACTAACTTCAAACACCTCAAAAAATTCCCTAAAGTAAATGTTCTGTATAGAAAATGTTATTTTAATGTAATGAATCCAGCTCTGTAGAATTCAGAGGACACAAAGTTATAACAAATAGAATTTTATAAACCTTTAAAAAGAGCCTAAAGTAGCTTTTTCATACATAATAAACTCAGTTTTAAAGTCTGGTATTTTGGGACCCTACAACATGAGAAGCAAGTGCAAGCTAGAAATTTCCACTTGCTTGTGGTAGAAAGCTCACAGTTCCAACTGTGAAATACTAGATTTGAAACATATTACTGATCTAGTACTAAGTATTACCTCTCATGGGTCCTGAACCTGCTTAATTTTGTAAGGAAAATTTCACATTTGAGGAAAAGAAAATATTTCTCTCCCAGGTTCATTTTAAAAAAATGCATCTGTTGAAGCAGGGTAGAGCTTTGGAATGTTAGAAATAGGGGAGGGTGGAAGAGGAATTGGTGGGCAGAATACAGGTGAGGTAGTTATATATCCATGATAAATCATTTGCCACATGGCACTGCAGTTTGTCATGTGAATGCTACCAACATATTGTAAGACACTGGCAGATATTTATCTGCCTGCCTGACATCTCGTAAAAAACTGCTGCCATTTTCCTTTAGTAGTCTTCCATTTATTTGTCCCATTATATGTGAAAATATCAATGCATTATGAGGCCCCAAAGTAACTCTTTTCAATTTTGCTGAAAATAACTCTAGCAGCCGTACCCTTTCAGAGTGAATTGTCTGCAATGAAAAAAGTTGGACAATAAAAAGCCCGATAGGTATTTTTATTAGTCAGGTATAGGTCAAGTGAGATTTTCATTAAGCTTCATTAAAGTGACCCAGAGAAGGCAGGTTAAGGCATTTATAATGGAACACCAAAACATTTTTGTAAGATAACCTTTAAAGTGGGAAGAATAAAAGCTTTGATGGGAAAATGCAATCTGTTTGTGAATTGGTAATATCATAAAACAATATTCTCTTTGACAAAACCAGCATTTTCCTATAAAAATAACCTTAAAGTGCATTTTTTATGTGAAAGGTGTTGACTTACTTTTTATGGACTGATCCTGCCAGGTGCAGAGCCCTCAGTCCCTAACGCAGTCAGAGAGTACATATCCAGCCCCACCACTCCCCACCTCGGCCACACACCTTCAGTCACCATGCACAGTGGAACTGCCTAGTTGGGGCTGGGTTTGGTCCTCACTGTGCAACAGCTAGAGGAGTCTAGCACTGCAGTATTGCATGACTTTCCAAAGGAGTCAGTGAGAGAGAGTTATGGTCCTGAGAGTAGGCTGTACACTCCTTAGAGTGACCCCTTGCATCAGGCCACAGAAGGGATCCCCTGGCACCCTCTTCCTTAGCCCCACAATGTCCTGTCTCTTTCTGGGCCTTCTGTGGCATGGTCCTTCAGCCAGCTCACTCAAAAGTTCAAGACCCTTCTAGTGTTACAAAAGTCCAGTTAAACAGTCTAACCCAAGATGCCCAAACAAATCCTACTTTGGCCCTCCTTGAGCTAATCATGCCACTTCCCGCAGCTTCTTCTCTGCATTCCTTCCACAGAGACTCCGGCAGCTTCTCCTCTGTTTACTCCAGGCCCTACCATGACAAGAGTCTGTTTCACTCCCTGCACCTTCATTGCTGCAGGAGAGTCCAATCTTCCTTGTAGGTAGTCTCAATCTCCCAGCTCAGTTCCCTCAGCCTACTTATGAGGCCCAGATAGCTAATGGGCCTCAGCAAACTATGCCTTCTGGCCAGAAGAGGCAATCAGTTACTCCACAGGTGTGGAGCTCGTCTCTCACTCGGTCTTTTGGTTTGTTTTAGTTTTGTTTTATCCCCATGTAAGAGATGATGTGGGGAAAACCCATCACAAGAGTCTTGTCTCTCTTGCCACTGTCTAGCTAGTGTTGGCCAGAGAGTGACAATTCCATTTCTCAGCACTTTTTAAAAACGTGTGTGGCTTAATGCTTAGTGCAATGAGGTGGGGTCTGGGGAATCCCCGTTCAAGTCCCGGCTCTGCCTATGTCAGAGAACAGGCTTTTCATCTCAGATTGCTCTGAATCAGGCAGAGTAGTAGGAACTCACACATAGATCTCCCAGGCCAGTGCTTTCCAGCGTATGCTCATCAAACTATGTTTCTTGGTACTTATATCCACCACCCTCCCAACCTGCTACCTGAATTTTAGAGAAGGGTAGAAAATATAATGACCTCTGATAGTTTTTGGGAAAATAAGAAAAATGGCCGGTTGTGAAAGAGAATTAGTGTCCGTGGATTACTTTTTATGTGCAAATGCAACGGGGATGATCAGTAAAAATTCTGTCTGTTGCTATGTTAGCCAGAAAGTAAATATCATGCACCAAACACTTCTGGGACAGATCTGCTTAGCTGTATGTGTAGGTCACCTGTACTACCTGCAGAATATGCCCACTTAGTTGATTTACTTAAGATCTGCTGGAGCTGGGATCCAATAAAGAGAGTCAATAACAAATTAAGAAACAAGATTTTTTGTGCTTTCATATCTTCTCTGACTGTAATTTCTGGGGTGGTTCCTTGGGTTTCCTTGCATTGAATTACATTGTGCAGTTGATTTATGAACATCCAGCTGTTCAAGCTCAGAAACTTGGTGTGTTTGTTTGTTTTTTTAAATGTGAGATGGTTTACCGGATGCAGTTTGCTAATCTCTCATAGCTCCAAGCCAGGCCCCAGGAGTTAAATAACAAAGCACTATGGCTCGTAAGATATTTATTATACCCATTCAGGCCAGACATAAACCAATTAAAAATTGGCAATAGAAAAACTCTGTCTGAAGTTTCCCTTTGTGCAGTAATTGTGCTCCTCATTTCACCAACATATGAAAACAGGTTTAAAAAGTAGATATTGCAATACAATCACATCAGGAATGAGCAACCTGAAATGATTGGGTGGGGAAAATATGTTTAAAAATGGGTTTGTTACAAAAAATCACATGAACTATTAAGGTTGGGATTTTCAAAGGCATCTAAGGGAGTTCCATTTAATGGGAGTCAGGCACTGAGTTTACTGGGCTCCTTGGAAAATCCCACCCTACATGAATTACACAATCAATGCCATGAAATAAACAGTTCTATAAAGGCTGGATTCCATGAGGTACTGATGCCCCTCAGTTCCCTTTGATTTCAAGGGGAGCTGAAGGTGCTTACTCTCCAAATGCTCTCAGTATCCTGCAGGATCAGGTTCTCAAACCTGATCTAAAGCTATTTCAATGCTTCTCGCACAGCAGAAGTTCCAGTTTACCTCTGAAGTCAGCAGTGCTGTACTGTGTAAATCAGGCAACCTTACCATAAGTCCAGTGTGCCATAGTTTACATAGGCCCCCAGTCTATAGGTAGTTAGTGGGACATTATATGTCCCTTTTTCTCCATGTAATTCTATGTTCTTCTTACCTTACTCAATTTTCACATGTTCATTCAATATATGCTCACAAATCGTTTTGCTTCAGAATTTTAATTGGATTCTTCTCCAGCCGCCAGGGGTTGACCTCATAATCATATGCTTTCCTATTTGACAGAATAGTTTGCTATCCCGGAATCTCATGGGTTAACTTAAAACCAGTGTAAAAATGAGCACTGAGGATGCATCCTCTTCCTAGGTCAACAACTGACTGAGCCCAAGGAGTGTCTCCTACCAGCAAGTCCAATCTTTTTTTAGGCCAATGAGATAAAGTCCTAACTCTCATACACTTCCATTTCAGTGCGCAAATTATCCCTGCCACCACATAAATCACATTCTGTAACAAGAAACCTTGAGTGTCTTTTGTTTAGAATAGGCTGCCACTAAACAGCTTCCTTTCACATCCGTATTAGGAACTCACTGATGGATCGTTCCTGGCTCCAATGTATCTATAGAAATAGCTTTTAATAGGGAGAATCCTAATGTTCCTCTCACTCCATACCCCCTTCAGCTCCTTGCCTTATATTTATTGATTACTTACAAATGGCTCCTTTCTTCTTTACTACTTGCTTTCAGTGCAGTAGCTTTACCCTGCCGTAGTACATTCACTTTATTTTCCCCGACGCTGTTGATTATGCTTTCCCTCGCCATGAGACTCAGATAGTTCCATTGCCTTTTCTTCACCCTTTTCATTATTTGACACAAAGCCATTACAAGTAAAGTGGGAGCATGTAGGGCTCACAGGGAGCTGGAGGGTAACCTCTGCCCAGACAGCGGGAGGAAGGAAAGAAGAAGGAAGCTATTTTGCAGCTCTTAGGAGCTGTCCAGACATTAGCACTAAGAAGTAACTCCCCACTTTTTTCCTCCCCTCCCCTGCAACTCCTGTGAACACGATACAACCCCACTGTACTTGTAATAGCCTTTGGAATCTGCATTCCCCTAAGCATTTCCAGCAGGATGGCTCTAGTTGCTAGAAATATCCCCTCTGGCCTATGTGCACGCCTATAGGAGATAGAGCAGAATTTAGACCTGAAATTTGGGATGGTTGTGCATATACAAATTGTACTTCCACCCCCCAGCCAGCTGTAGATTTGTGGGTCCTAAAAGCTGGCAACAAAACCAGATGACAAATATTATTGGATGTTTTTCTTTCATGGTTATAGGACTCAAAGTCCATAGAATCATAGATGATTAGGGTTGGAAGAGACCTCAGGAGGTCATCTAGTTCAACCCCCTGCTCAAAGCAGGACCAACCCCAACTTCATCATCCCAGCCAGGGCTTTGTCAAGCCGGGCCTTAAAAACCTATAAGGATGGAGATTCCACCAGCTAGAAAGCAGTTCATATATTTTATGCTATACTTAGGAAAGTCTCTTAATCCTTAAAGACTGTAAAGGTGTACACACCATATGTATACTTCCTCCTAAGCATTTGTATGTCAGACAGCCTTGAAAATGTCAGTGTTCTGAGGGGTAAATGGAGCCAAGTCCTTCCTGGTATGCATTATATATAAGCAGAATGATATCCAGAAAAAGTGTACCTTTCCCCCTCCAGAACAACACTCCCTGGGCCTATGTGCCTGTAGGCACCCTGTGCTTCTGGGGCCTTGGAACTTAATTGGGAGTTTTACAGTTAGGAAGATCCTGGGAGACTACAACTCCCATGATGCCTTGGGGAAAAAGGAGAGAGACTCTTCCCCTTCCAGGGAGTGAGAAAAAAGCATGTGAAGGGACTCCCTTTTGGTGCTGGGGTGGAGTGCAGCTGAGGTTGGAAGCTGCTGGCTGACTGCTGCTGGGTCTCAAAGCTGCTGCTGCTGCTGGCTGCTGGGGTCCCCCAAAGCTGCTGCTGAGAGTCTGCTGGAGTTTTGATCGAGCAGGGAGCTTCGTGGCATTGCCCAAGCCAGGGCAGGGACTGAGCCTGGAGCTGACTGAAGTGGGTCTGCAGTGAAGGTGGTGTGCATGTCCCCGCCCTGTTGTTTGGGGCAGGGCTTGTAAAGGAAGGGGCACAGCAGAGAGACTTCGACTGTGCCTGAGAAGAGGCAGAGAGAGAGCCCCTTCAAGCAGGGCCAGGACTGCAGACATTTGCTTGGGCTGACTCCAAATCTGCAGCTTGATACCTGGGCTGACCTGATGCACTGAACCAGCAGAGTGCTGTCTCCTTCTTCAGATCTTCAAGTGCGCCCACGCAAGCAAGGGGCAGGGCTCTGAACTCTAGGGAAGTGCACACTCTGGAGGTGGGATAAATAGTGGCAGTGTAAATGCCAGTTAGACAAGTTTCATTTATTACTGTATGCTATTTTATTAATTGATTTATTCAACTGCCCCTGTGGATTTAAAATAATAGTGATGTTTAATTTGTCAGTTACGCCATATATCCTTAATTTGTTAAGTAAAGGTGTGTTAACTCTAATTTAAGTATATTGGATGTTTAGTTTGCATAATTGCAATTGTTGAGTTAGATTTATGTCACAGATTATTATAATTATTAGACTAGGTTTAGTCCTGGAAGCTCCCAAGGCCCGCTATTGAGCATGTACAGCGGCCAGCCAGGTGGAGGCACCGCCAATTTTAAATTCTTTTAAGAGTAAAGGGACAGCAGCAGAGGGGTGGATAGAGGATTCCCACCTATCCTTCATCATCACTGGGATACTCAGAATCTCCTTTGTTGTCAGCAACCTTAGATGCCCTTGCACACTGGTGAGTGTTGCCTGCTCCCAAGTAACCCAGAAAAAGAAGGGGGTTACATGCCATTTTCAGGACATGCATCTAGAAGACGCTATGAGGTCAGCATGATTCCATCATTTCTATATTTAGAATTTTTCTCTCCAGATTACTATATGCCCCTCTATAAGATCTTCTCTTATATCAATATGCAAAAGTGAAGGTATATCATTTTCCATAAATCTGACCCAATCAATATTTCCTTTAACGGCTAGAATTCCTATCATTTAAATTAAACTCTTGGAATGGCTCTGCTCTTTTAAGTTGTCTTTTAGTGGTTTTATATTCCAAAATCCCATTCAGCAATTTACTCACTAGTGTTGATTGCGCCACTGTTTGGGAAGCCAGCATATTAGATGTATAAAACAGTTATGTAGCTCCCTGTTTTCTCAGACTGTTTTTCATGGAGATCAATTTAGCAGACATTCCTTCAGGTTTGTTTGCTCTGGGAAGCTTAAAGCTGTATCCACTTTATCATTTTTATCACTTGAAACCTCAAACAGCTCTCCTCGCATTATAGAACATCACTCTCACAAGATGATATAAGAGAGGCCACTAGGCTGTAAGAATTTATAAAATAATCTTGTCTGTCTCCTTCATGTTTTGCACATTTATTTTCCTCCACTAATTATATTATTCTAGCTTCAGCAAATTCTTAAGGTAGAACTCAAATAAAACTGCAAGTGAAAAGTACAAAATTAGCAGGCTGAGCCCGAAGTTCACTCTTTGGATGTGACCTCTCCACTTACTGTATTTCTAATAGAAATAGACCTGGACACAAACGCTGGATCTGTGTTTTGTATTCTGTGGTGGGATGAACCAAAACCCTGGATGTCTGATTCTCCACTGCCTTTCCCTTTGTGCAGTCATTTAAATCTTGCCAAATCCAGATAAGGTAGCATTTAACTCTTGCTTTGTATTCGCTTTGCGCAAATGTAAATATCCGTTTCCAAAAATGCTTCCTTTCACCTCCAGTTTACTTGGAAACAATGTCGGATAAGGATTTGGCCACAATAATCCAGACATCCAGGGTGGATTGCTATAACTTATTGTATCTGAAGTTGAATGTGAAGACAATGCACAGATTTCAGCTGGTACAGAAGGTGGCTGCTCACTTCATCCATGGTTCAGGCCACTGTGAGTAAGTCAGGACTGTGCTCAATTCCCTCTACTGACCCTCAGTCAGCTTCTGATGCCAGTTTAAGGCCGTGGCCCTAATTTTCAAAGCAATTGATGGATCAAGCCCCAGCTATGTACAGATATGCTTGTAGAAGATTGTGATTTAGAGACACTCCCTAGCTTGGGGCAGTGCTGTGAACTGGGAGATGTGTTAGGTCAGCTACTTCCAGCTGCACACCTGGAGTCACTCCTGTCTGTGTTATTAAAGTTCTATTCCTTATTCATTCAATAGCTTATTCCTTAATGAACCCTCAAGATTGTTACATGGTGTAAGAAGTGGTGAATGAGTTCAGAAACTATAAGGATTTGGAGGAAAACTCCTGTGTTTGTAGTTGAAAGCACAAACAAACAAAGGACAGTGCCTTGCAGCCTTCAGCAAGTAAATGAAAAGCACCACTCTAAGAATGGATGTTTTATAATATCCTTCCAGTCTGTAAGTGTTAGGCAATGTTGCAGAGCAATTGATAAAGTTTAAGCAGCGATTTCTGTTGTATTTGTCTGCCATTGGGACACAGGACAAAAATGAAAACCTAAAATCATCTATATTTTTACATGTTGCTGGGGAGGAGGCACTGGATGTAAATAATAACTTTGAGTTTGAGGAGGGTGATAGCATGACGTTAAATATAATACTGACTACATTTGAGAAATATTGCAAGCTAAAAAGGAATGTGTCTTTTGAGAGGCATGGATTTTTTTACATGCATGCAAAAATCAGATGATATCATAGAGCAATATGTCACAGAATTAAGGAAACTCAGTAAAACCTGTAACTTTGGTGGCTTGACAGAGTCTCTGATCACAGACAGACTCATTTGTGGCATTACAGACAATGTGTTAAGCGAGAGACTGCTCCAGGCGGGGGAATTAACTATGAACAAAACTATCCAAGTATGCAGGGCCACCAAAACGATAAAAACACAAGTAAAACAGCTGAACTCACCAGAAGGAGTCATCCATGCACTAAGGAAATCTGCACATAGCCAGAGTCGCTCAAATCACAATGTGGAACCAACCCCTGCTAAAGGGAAGACTGAGTCCAGACGGTCATGTGGCAAGTGTGGATCATGGCATGGCCCCAAACAGTGTCTTGCCTATGGGAAACTCTGTCATAACTGTGGGAAACTTAATCATTTTGCAAATTGCTGCAGATCCCCAAGGCAGAAAAGTCAAGTGCATTTAGTTACTGACAATGTGACTGAGGAGTTTTTTGTAGCTGTACTAGGATTAAGCAAGCCTGATTAAAGGAACTGGATACTGCCTCTGACAGTGCATGGAACAATCATTCCACTGAAACTGCACACAGGAGCTTAGGTTAATATTCTATCTGCATGAGATTATGAGAGACTGAAAATAAGACCTAAGATGAGATCAACAAACATAAAAGTAACTGGGTATTCTGGAACAAATATACCAGTGCAGGGGCGATGCTTTGCTAGTGTTAACCATAAAAACACCATATACAGGCTCCCTTTCATTGTAGTGCCACGGGAGGTGGCACCAATTTTGGGCTTGGCTGCATGTGAGAAACTCAGTCTGGTAAAAAGGGTGCTCTCACTACAAGATTATACTGAACCTGGCTATAAGGCACTCTTTCAGGAATATCAGGACCTGTTCCAGGGATTGGATTGCTTGCAGGGTGAACATACAATCTGGATAAAGAAGTAGGTCCATCCAGTTATTCATCCATGTAATAAGGTGCCCTTTGCACTCCGTGATAAACTCAAGACTCAGCTTGCAAGGATGGAAGCAATGCATGTTATACAAAAGGCAGAGGAGTCAACAGAATGAATGAGTTCACTAGTCGTCATGGAAAAAAACACTGGCCAGCTACATTTATGTTTAGATCCCAGAGACTGCAACAAGACTGTACAAAGAGAACATTTCAAACTACCAACTAGAGAAGAGATTATGGCTCAGTTTGCAAATGCTCAATATTTCAGTAAAATGGATGTAAAAGCTCAGGGTTTTGGCAGCTAAAATTAATGGAGGAAAGCTCAAAATTATGCACATTTAATACTCCATTCAGAAGGTACAGATTTTTATGCTTATTCTTCGGTATAGCTTCAGGACCAGAGGAGTACCACAGAACCATCCACATGATCTATGGACATATTACTGTGTGGACACCTCCATGTATAACATCATCATCTGGGGCTCAACAAAAGAGGAGTATGGTCTTCTACTTCGGCAAGTCCTGGATGCAGTTAGAGCTGCAAATTTCAAACTAAATAGGGACAAATGTGTCTTAGGAGTTAGAGAACTGACTTTGTAGGGGACATTATTTTCCATGAAGGTGTAAAACCTGATAAGAGGAAGATTTCAGCCATTTAAATGATACTATGTCCCCAGTTAAAGAAAGATGTCCAGTGGTTCCTGGGAATGGTTAATTATCTTGGAAAATTCACACCCAATCTTTCTGCCAAAGCAGTGGCATTGAGACAACTCCTAGAGGACAAAAATGAATGGTGCTGGGGAGCTGAACAGGAGGAATCATGGGAAAGTTTAAAACAACATCTGATACAAGAACCAGTATTGAAGTTCTATGCACCAGGAAGGCCTATTAAGATTTCAGTAGATGCATCACAGTCTGGGTTGGGTGCTGTGATTTTACAGAAGCATGAGGATTGCTGGCAACCAGAAGCTTATGCATCCAAATCACTGACTGATGCAGAAACTAGATATGCACAGTTTGAGAAGGAATCTTGTTTGCTTGTGAGATATTCAGTCAGTATATTTATGGACAAACAGTGGAAGGTGATACAGACCACAAGACCCTGATTGCATTATTTAGCAAACCGCTAAATGACTGTACCTTAAGGATTCAAAGAATGATGATAAAGTTTCAAAAGTATTATTTGCTGGTGACCTACATGCCTGGTAAATTTATGTTCACAGCAGATGCACTTTCCAGAGCAGTGGCGCCCATGGCATCTGAGAAGACAGTAGAGACAGAGGGGCAAGCCTACGCAGATATGATTGTGAGGTCGATTCCCATAGCTAACAGGATATTGCAACAAATAAGAGAGGAGACGGAGAAAGATGAATCATTGGGAATTCTTAAAGAAGTGATAATTAAAGGGAGGTCTGAAGAAATAAGCAGTTGCAGTCTAAGTATAAGAGACTATTGGAACTGCAGACATGAACTGACCGTGACAGATGGGGACATTTTCAAGGGTGGTAAGGTTGGAATTACCATGAGTCTCCAGAAAGAAATGCTACAGAAGATCCACGAGGGTCATATAGGAATTGAGACGTGCAAAGAATGAGTGCACGAGGTGCTATGTGGGCCAGGGAACAATCGTGACATCGCTAATGTGGTAAGAAACTGCTTTTCATGCTTGAAATACAAGCCATGTCAGCAGGCAGATCCATTGAGACCCCATCCAGTTCCACAAAGGCCTTATGAGAAGGTAGGTGCTGATTTATTTACCTGGCAATCAAAGGGTTACTTAATAGTCATCGATTATTGCTCTCTGTATCCAGAAATTTGCACGCTCCACAGTACTAATAGTAAGTCAATGATCTCTGGCATGAGAGGAATTTTTTCCAGACATGGAATTCCAGATGAGGTCTTTAGCGATAATGGGCCACAATTTTCCAGCACAATTTAGGCAATTTACCTCAGATTGGGATTGGGATTTTCATCACGAAACCTCCAGTCTTAATTACCTCCAGAAGGTGGAAAGGTCTATACAGATGGTAAAGAACCTGATGGAAAAGACTTTTGACAGTGGGGACGATATATATAAAGCATTGCTGGTCTATCGAATAACACCCCTGGAAAATGGCTTTTCTCCAGCTCAGCTATTATTGGGAAGAAGGATCAGATCTAATTTACCTATTATTGATAACTTGCTGCAATCTCAGAACAATGCCACCATTCAGAAGACGAAAGATAATCAGAGGTGGAAGCAGAAATATTATTTTGACAGAATGACATTCCCATCTCTTAATCTAGGTGATAGAGTGTGTCTGAGGAATCACACCTCTAATACTTGGGGCCAAAATGGTACCATTAAAGAACAGCTGCATCCACAGTCTTATGTGGTCCAGGCAGACCAAGGGGAAAAATTTCAATGTAATCAATGGGATCTATGACTTATTCCACACAGTTCCAACACTGTGAAAGTTGAAGTAGATTCCAGCATATCTCCTCTGACTGATCCAATATCATCGACACATGGTGAAGAAACTGTCGAGGAATGGGAGAACAACTCACACCAGAGCACCAGGGCTGGTACTGAGAAGATCTGATCAGATGCTCAAACATCTGGAAAGCTCCTAGAGAATTGCTAGGGTATGTGAGGAAAGTGGGTGATAAAGACTCATTTGAGAGTGATGTGCTAGTAATGTCTCCTCTCTAGGTAGCTGACACATTGAGTTTATGGAATTGTGTAATGCCTGTGTTGTTAGATAGTTGTTACGTGTTCTTAGGTGTTAGTTTTTATATGTATCTATCTAATGATGCATGCACTAAGGGTTAACTTGTTTTCCTTATGAGGGAAGATTGTGATTTAGAGATGCTCCCTAGCATGGAACCCTGTTTGGTGAATTGAGAGATGTGCCCTACAGCACACCTAACATGGCTGCTTCCAGCTGCACACCTGGGAGTCACTCCTATCTGTGTTGTTAAAGTTCTATTCCTTACTCATTCAATAGTTTATTCCTTAATGAACCCTCAAGATCGTTACAAGCTACATCAAAGATCAAATTTCAGTTTTTCAACCATCACAATAGCAATGTTCCTATGGGACAATGCAGATCACCACGCCTAGGACAAAGCATTCTCCATTGAAGAGATCAGACTATGAAACAGTTTCTCAGAAGAAATCAGCCAAATCCAAAGTTGGACCATCTTTATGAACATTGCAAAGACTTCCTCTTGGAGAAAGCCTTTCTGCCATAAGTGATGCAATTTAAACAATGCTTTTATTCCCATTCAGAGTGCCCTCTCTGCAAAATAACAAAAGCCCTAACCCCAAGCAGAGAGGAAATAAAGCGTATATTTTAACAGTGAGGGTAATTAACTACTACTGAGGGTCATGTTGGATTCTCCATGTCAGGACCCTGCTCTGAAACCCGAGCCCAAGGGGTTCTTGGGAAGCAGCCTTAAGCCATCACACCATACCAACTTGTCAGATTGGTAAGGAACTTGGAGACGTGGGTGGGCCAGCTTTGAGTGCTCTCTGACCTGCCTCAAGGGCCAACCTCAGGAATGGGCGATGTGGACAACTGCCCAGAGCGCCATGGTCAGGAGGCATCATGGTCAACACACACACACACAGCGAGCCAGCCAGCCAGCCAGCGAGCCCAAGGCCCCTTTAACCCCCGAGTGGTGGGCCCAGAGCCAGGGAGGGGCAAGGCTGAGAGTGCCGGGGGCTCCTACCATATGCTGAGCTCCAGCTGCTAGTCCCAGCTGGGCTGGGGAGAAACTTCCTCTTGTCCTGTACAGGCTGCTCCCTGGGCCAGGTCAGACCCACTTCTGGGAACCTCCCCCAGCTGCAGGAAGCTCCACAACCCCTTCCACCACTTCCTGCCTCTATTTCTCCCCAACTGTGGAGGAGGGGTCACTGTATGGGGAGTTGCTCCCCATCTGTCCAACCCCCATACATCCAGACACAAAGAAAAAGCACCAAAAGTTCACCCAGTGTGCCATTTTCCATAAGGCCAGCCCTGCCTGACTCCTGATTGGCCACATAGTCTTGACCTTGATTGACAGGTGACTATATATAAGCTTTCTGCTTCCTTTCCGGCCTTGTCTGAGCAACAAGCCATGTCTGTTAGTGGCTACTTGGACCCTGCTTGATCCTGCCTTGCTATACCTTTCCCTTGGATTGGATCTTCTGGCTGTCAGACCTCTTATGTAAACTCTGACTACTGATCCGGATTTCAACATGGATGACATCTGAGCATTATACTGCATCACTGACAGTGTCTAAGTCAAGACTGGATGTTTTTTTCTAAAAGGTGTGCTCTAGGAATTATTTTGGGGAAATTCTGTGGCCTGTGTTATACCGGAGGTTAGACTGGTGATCATAATGTTTCCTTCTGGCCTTGGAATCAGCGAGCAGAGTTCTGACCCCACACAGAGAAAAGCTCCAGAGACAACCTGAAATCTACTGGGTACTTTGCTATTGATTTTATGTGGAAGGTGCTCAGATACTGAGCAACAATATAAAACTTTAAGATGGATTGATAGGTGCAAGAAAGTAGAGAATCGCTTCTGTGTCTGAACACTTCTACATTTGAGCAAGTTCTACCCAAACGTGCAAAGGTTGTAGGATCAGATCCTGCATCCGTTACTTCACAGAGCATGTATTAATCTTCAAGTATCGAAGGGGTATAATATCTATTCCCCTGTTAACAGGCATCATCATCAGAAAAATCTGGTCTTGATCTGGACCAGTGCTGGCAGAAACATGAAAATAAGCACTCCAGGTAAAGAGGATTATCACATGAACTGGATAGGAGTTAGTATTCAGGGCATAAAGGAAGGTATGGAGGTCTGAGAATTTTCTAAGCTGGCAGGATCATTAAAAGGAACACAGAAGGATTAAGAACCAGAAACAGCAAACATCCAGGGAGGTAGGAAGACAAAGTGAGCTAGAAACTTCAGGTGCAGTGCAGATTGTTTTCTCTTTTTAGCCTCAAAATAGTCCAATCTCCTATGAAAACTTATGAAAAACTTAAGTTATGAAAAAAATCACAATGTCCAACTTCCACTCTTTGCTGTCCTGTTCTCTACCTGCCCCCATAAAAGAAATTGTGCACATATTATGATAGGCTATGAACCTTTCAGGAAAAAAAAAAACTTTTCCCCACAAATACATACAGAAAAAAAAAACAATTATTCTTGTTTTAGTTTCCCCCCATTTTTGGTCCTTTTCCCTTCATGAAAGGGAGGGAGGCTCACATCTTGGGAGCCACATGTAAAAATTTGCTTATGTAAGGAGATACTGAGGCCTATAACAGTCTCCAACATAGTTTCACTTTATTAGCTATAATAAGTGAACAACACATGGTGATTTGGTCCCATGTAGGTAGGTGCACTAGAGTCTTACATGTTTTTGTGATAGATACAGAGGGGAAGAAATTGTAGCCAGAATTTTCAAATATCCATTGATTTTTTCCTAGAGTATTTCAAAATGTTCACCCCAGAATTGAGGCACCTACAATCAGGGACCATTTTTTAAATTATTTGTTTCTGTTCCTAATGGGAGATTGTGCCCTTTTTCATGCCCTCTGAACTGGGAACGGAGATACAAGACCCAACTTCCTTATTAAAATGCTAGTCCTTATAATTTATTCTCTTGATCCTCAAGGCAGCTTGAGGTCATCCTTAAAAGTTTGTAACTGAACAGTCACTATTGAGCAGATATCAGGCTTAGAAACACTCAATCAGTACTTAGAACACTGGCATGATGCTAAGACACTAGGTAGTGGAAATAAGTCATTCACTGTTGAAAAAAAATCTTACCCACTATAGTAGTTCAGATTTCTTTTTAAAAAGTCAATAACTTACTATTACAGAAGGTGGAAACTAATTTATCTGCTTAGACAATTCGTATTGCAGCTCCAGTCATTTTATCTGGGGAAAAAATCCTCATTTTTCAGATAGGTTTTCAAAGGAAGCAGTAGAGGTTTCGTGATAGACAAAATCTCAGGATTTCTTGAGGGTTTTTACTTCTGTAGTTTTAAACGTTGTTCTAAGCTTGTACGTTGTCTGTAAACTAGGTGGGTAACTATGAAGACGGCTCTAGTGTAGAAAAATGTGTTAAGGGTCCACTAGGTGCTGACAATGTTACACCTTAAAAATACATATAATTTCAAAACACTCTTTCCTGGATAATATGAGGATAATATGAGGTCATTAGGAGGATAATGCACATTTGCCTACTTCACAGGGGTGTAAAATTATCTCAAAGACAGCATTTGTAGTCAATCCTGTATTAAAATAATTAAGGATTTATTAACTAGAAAAAAATAACTTATTTACAAGGTTAAAGCAGGTAAACATATAAATGAGTTAGTCTTATGTTTTAAAAAGTAATCAAAGCTTCTATAGTATGTGAGTTCTACATAGCTTGGGTTAGCCCTAAAGGACAAACTGCTTGGGGATCCCTTGTTTATGCTTAGAAATATTGCCCTCTTCAAATTCCAAGCAGCACAGTGATACAGATCTTTTGATAAAGGTTTTTATTCCCTCCCCCCAAAGTTCAAACTATGATGGGATGGGGTTTGTGCACATCCCTTTTTCATGGGTGTGCAGGGAGTAATCAACAAAGTCTTTTGTCCACTAATGTTCCACCATGGTTTGTCTGGTATCTGTATGCCTTCTCTTGTTAGGCAAGAGATGACACCTCTTTTAGTAAACTAGTATTTCACACTTGATGAGGCTTTTCGTCTGACTGGGGGAGTTTCCAGTTTCATAGCACTCACTATTATTACGGGTGAGATTAATGCATGCAACAGCCTACAAACATTTCATAAAGTTCTGAACATATCTCTATAAATCTAATACCTATATTAACAATACTCACACAGACTGGTTTCCAGCTATGCATTTGTCAATGTTCAGTGGAGCCTAAGGGCCTTGGCATGAGCTGGCACCAGGTCTGCCAGCATCACATTTAGCTTGACATATCACTGTTAAGAATGATTGTTAATGACATTCCCTATCTGTTTCTATGAAAATTATATACTGTATCAATAACACACTAGAAATAAAGCACTGTAGTACCTGATCTAGTTGAATAGAAATGTAAAGACTAATTTCCTTTGAACATTTTATAATTCATTTCTGACCTTGTAGCCAGTCAGTATTATTCCATCATGGAGACTGGTGCCAGATAATGCATCATACTGTGGCTTTCTTATATAAAAATAGAACTGAATCCAAGTCAATTTTGCCCTTTAGGTTTTGATTCTTTTATTATTTCTTTTTAGCCAAGTGTTTGGAATCACCATAAATCAAATTATGAAAAAGCTTTACAGAAGCTATAAAACTGTCTTAAAGTTGAAATACATTGGAGCAGGAATAAGTAAATATGGTCATTGTGCCTGGTATTCTTAGGCAAACCTCAGCTACTCTCACAGCCTGAATGCTAAAGAAAACAGATTATCATGGCCTCTATTTCAAAATTCAGTTTTATAAAATTTAAATTTTATTATGTGTGTATGGTTAAATTCACTTTTAACTCCATTGAGCTCAAGGGAGTTGTTATCCCAGGGATAAATATGGCCTGTTGAAGCCAGTTCTGCTCTCATTTACACCACTATCCATTGGAATAACTCCAAGGAGTGCAACAGACTTACCCCAGATTAATGCAGGTGCAAGTTGAAAGCAGAAGGCGGCCCTCTGTGTGCAGAAAATACCACCGTATATCAGTGTATTAGTTATTTCATAGAAACAGAACAATTTTAGCCTGGTAAATAAAGTACAGCACATATGGTTTAACAATGAGTAGGGCCACATACATGCCAAAGAAAAGGGCCTGATATGATTCCAGTAGGTGGGACCCTATTGCAAAAGCCATCAGTGATCCTTTTAAAGCTCAGAAAAAAAGAATCCAAAGTCAATGTTATAAGTCAGATTCTGTATTTTTTACCAGTCCTATCTGCATCCTGCTTTGTCAGGATCTTTTGCAGAAATCAAACTGTTTTGACGTTAATTTATTTGCTTACATATGTATTTTCTCAATGTACGGTATCACTTAGACATTTCAATAGAAAGGGACTGACAAACCTGATGAGATTTCTAACATCAAATTTAATCTTAGCAAAAAACGAGCTCAAATGCCACAGTGATGGACTCGACAAAGGAATTTAAAACAGAAAAGAGTAGAATAGAAAGGGCCACAGCTCATTAAATTTAACCCCTAGTCTTTATCTTGTGCAATTACAAACCTGAGAGGCTGTGTTTCTTCCTTTATCAGAAAAGGATAGTCTCCTCTCTCACCTCACTGAATATGCTGTTTACAACAGCTGTCTGGACTCCCTCTCCTCCAGTTCCATCCTAGACCCTCTCCAATCCTCCTTCTGCTCCTTGCACTCTACAGAAGTAGCCCTCACCAAAACCTGTTCCTACCCAAAGCTCAGAATCAGTACTCCATCGTCTTTACTGTCGACACGGTGCACCGTGTTTTCATTATGAAATCTTGTCCTCCCTTGGCTTCTGTGACTATCCTTTCCTGGTTCTCCTACTTCTCTAACCAATCTTTCAGGAGATCCTCCTCATCTCCCTATCAACTTTCAGGGGGGATTCCATTGGGCTCTGTCCTTGATCCCCGTCTCTTTTCTCTCTACATCTCATCTCTGGGTAATCTCATCTGCAAACAGAAATTCAACTATGCTGATGACTCATAGATCTACCTCTCAACGCCAGACTTGTTTCCTGTCCAAACTAAAATCTCAGCCTTTGGCATCTTGTGGATGTCTAGCAATCAGCTCAAGCTCAATATGGCTAAACCACAGCTCTTAATCTCCCCCCACCCACCTCTCATGTCATCCAGGCTACCTCCTTTTTCGATTGCTGTGTGTTTCATGGACTGCATGCTGGGTAACAACATGAGAGGACTCCATGCTTCCAAAACTAAACTGGCTCTTTATTAAGAAAACTATTTACAGAAATGCTTCAACTGCAGCTAGCATTCAAGCCATGTGCAAACAGACTGACTTTCTGGTGTCTCCTCCAAACTCTTCCCTCCTGCAACCTGTAGTCCTTCTTCCAAGTTCTATGCAGGTTGCCACATCTTTCCTTTTAATGATTGTTCTTCTTGTATTTTTTGTGCAAAAGCTTTCTGACTTACTGGGACCAGAAGTTACTAGTACATAGACCACCATAAGGACAAAGTCTTTATCATCAGCCCATTGTTGCCTGTTAGTCCTCATAATCTTTCAAGTGTGTCCTATTATTCTTCAGGCTAGTCTCCCACTTCTTGTTTATGTTAGTGCTCTTGGTGGAGTTGCTTCTACCCTATTGCTGCCTTTATTCTATTGGGTAGGGTCCTGTTCCTCTGTTGCTCATATACCTTGTTTCTTCAGACTCTCCTACATTAGGCCATCTGCTGGTTGAGACTCTTTCTAAGTCCTCCTGCCCCACCTTGCCCCATCTGTCCAGGTGTGCTGATTGTCTACCGCTGCTTCACGGTTGTCTTCAGTTTTGTCTCTGTCGCTGTCCCGAGCTCTAGCTAACTCATGTGTTCCACTGCAGCTTAGACTGTTGCCTTTTGTCATTGCTTTGTGTGACTATTTGATGCTGGACCCATGTCTGTTCATCTGTGCATAGTGGCCTCAGTTCCTGTGTCATAGTGGCCACATCCCTGTCACACTCACAGTTCTTGACAGTATGTCCACCTCCCAGAAACTGAAGTAGTATTCTGCTGTGACCATGTAGTTCCTATAATTAAAAACGGACAGGCCATTTTGACCTTTTCCCAGGGTTCAGTTGAGATTTCATCAGGCTGTAGGGTCTCCTGCCATTACTGAACACTGTACCCTTTGCGCACCTCACACTGTTCCATGTATGCTCTGCACTGGGCAGAAGATACGCTACCTGGCTCGTCTCAGGCATGCCTCTATGCCCAAGTGGGAAGCATATATCTCTCTCATGATGTCAGCTTTTTCGTCTGCTGCGATTATTGCTTGGTCCACATTAAATAAAATCCCGTTTTGTACACAGCTCATCCCTCACCTCTTGAGTAACCTTTTGAGACACTTGCTCCTGGTGATCTGGCCAGCCTTTGAGTGTGAACCGTTTTAGCGCTTGTAGTACCCCATCCTCTTCGGTGCTTTTTTGGATTGCCTGGAGCCACCCACCAGAGATGCAAAGGTATTGCAGCATAGTGACAGCTGTGTGGAGCAGGACATAGTCTATCTGGGTTGCACTCTGGAAGGTATGCTTTGCTCAGTCTACCTACCACCAGTAGTGACTTTCTTGCACAGCACCTTATCATCACATCGTAGCATTGTCACGTGCATTGTAGTCTCTTGGGTGCACTCAGCAGTGGCTTCTTCATGTTGCTGTCTACTGGCCCGGGAACAGACTGAACACCCACCTTGTGCCAAAGGTGAAGTGACGGAATGATTCCGTTCCATAGAGCACAATGACTTTTCTATCTGAGCATATCCCCCTTCTGAGTCTGTCAGGGTTTTACTAGCAAATGCTGTGGTCTGCTCCTTTTGCAGCAGAACCGCTTTTAGGCCCCCACTGTGAGGCATCACACAGAAACTCTAGCTGTTCTGCAAGGTTGTTGTACTTTAGGACAGGTGCCTCACTCATGATTTTGTTTACTCTTTCAAATTCTTGGGTCTGACCATTCCCGTGTCCATTCTATGATGAGATGACTGGCTCTGTGGATGTGGGGAAAGCAGTGGACATGATACACCTTGACTTTAGCAAAGCTTTTGATATGGTATCCCACTGTATTCTTGCCAGCAAGTTAAAGAAGTATGGGTTGGATGAATGGATTATAAGGTGTATAGAAAACTGGCTGGATCATCAGGTTCAAAAAGTAGTGATCAACAGCTCAATATCTAGTTGGCAGCTAGTAACAAGCGGAGTGCCCCGGTGGTCGGTCCTTGGGGTAGTTTTGTTCAACATCTTCATTAATGATCTGGAGGATGGAGTGGATTGCACCCTCAGCAAATTTAGAAAGGGGAGTGACATCATTTCAGTGCTCTGTTAAGTGGTTTTGGATCAATGCAGATCTTCATTTTACCTGAAGGTTGTCTCACCATGATGAGGCTGCTGATCCAGTCTGTGCCAGCTTCAACAACTGTAATGATGCCTTGTTTTTGCAACTGGCTAGTTCCTTCTTCCACAGCTCCTTCAGGGCTAATAAACTGTTTTGGTAGTCTCACAGACTGCACATCTGTGTCTATTTTTAACTTCAGCTTGCCCTCTAGATGTCCATCTACTTGAAATATATGCCTATATTCTATTACAATGATGAATACAGCTCACAATGATTGCTCTCCAGCCTCTCCCATGTTGAGGATATTCTGGTGTTATATTATGAACAAATCCATGACTCGCACTGCCTTTCTTCCCAACAATGGGTGATGCTCTTGTGTGTCAACAACAGTAATCTCCAAGCAATAATGTTTCTTATTTCATGGATTTCTTATTGAAGATCTGTATTTGCCCACTGGCCTCAGAACACAACGTAGTTCTGTTTTCCATACCCCTTATACTGTTGCCCATAGTCTGGGCATTTTCTTTCTGCCTTTCATGTTTTCCACATTACGCACTGGACCATGAAGCTTTCATTCTCAGTCAATCTGTCTCCCTCCTGCTTCATGGGTTCCTTTAGCTTGAGCTGATGTACTTTTCTAACTAACATTGTTTTTCTCCATTCCCTGGACAGTTCAGCTGCCCTTGTTACTTGGAAGCATTTCTCTAGACTTAGATCTTTCTCTTAACAATCTCTCTTGTAAGCTGGAATCACAGATGATCCTCTCTTTATCTAATTAGGAATCTTTTACCAAAGATCTGTGTAGATGCCAGAGGTCTCAGTTCTGTAACTGAAGTATCTATTCCCTATTCTGCTTCTTGGTTTTGGTGAATGGATGAAATCTCTACAGTCTCATGCTGTCTGGAATCACAGTACTCCTTAATACATTATGTTTGGGGCATTATTCCTGGCAATAACTCTCACTCACCTCTCATGATTTGTCCCCAACTAGATAGTAAAAAAGCTTTACCTTCATTTTCTCACCTTTATCCCCCAGATCCATATACAGACTTAATTCATGCTTCCATAACTGTGGAAGGTTTTTGGTCTGGAGATGCAGAATTCCTAGTGGTCTGAGTCCCCCCCGTTCTGTTTCCAGGTGCTGCTTTCTCTTCCTGATAATCAGACTCTCTTCCTTGCTGAGTTACTAGACTGAACACTGCCACCATATTTCATGCACCATATACTAGTAATAGCAGAAGAGGATTCCATTTTTCTAAAACTAAACTGGCTCTTTAAAAGAACTATTTGCAGAGATTCTGCAACTTCAGCCAGCATTCCAGTCAAGTGCACACGCAGACTGACTTTTTAGTACCTCCTCCAAATTCTACCCTCCTAAGACCTATGTTCCTTCCTCCAAGTTCCATGCAGGTTACTACATTGTAGACAACACCATTATCCTGTCTCTCATTCAAGTCCATAACCTGGATGTCATCTTTGACTCAGACTTCTCTCAAGGACCCTGCATTCAGGCTAAATCTAAACTTTGCAGCTTTTTTCTGCATAGCATCTCTAAGATATGGCTTTTCTTATGTGCCCGCACAGGTAAAACTGTTGTCCAGCCTCTCATCTCATGTCCTGATTACTGCAACAACCTTCTCTCCGGCCTTGACAAATGCAACCTTGCCCTGTTCATATCTGTTCAGAATACTGCTGCAAAGATGGTCACAGCAACAAGCTAGGAAAATCGTCACTCCTCTTTGCATGCCTCCACTGACTCCTCCTGCTCTATCACATCAAACATAAGTTACTGGCGTTCACTTTCAAGGCCTATCCCAACCCTGTCTATCATCTCTCATTCACTTCTGAGATGTTGAGTCTCACCTATGATTGCCAACTTATAATGCAGAAAAGGCAGAAGTGTTCAGTAAATTTCTGTTTTGTATTAGGGGGAAAGCATATGGTGATACTCCTTCCATTCCATTAGTATGTCCGGAGGGTATTAAACAGAAGCTACTAAGGTTAGAAATTTTTAAATCATCCATGAGTTTTAAAAGATTTGGCTGAGGAACTTGCTGTACTGTTTTAGAGCACAGGAGAAATTCTGGAAGACTGGAAGAAAGATAATTTGTGCCAATGTTTTAAAAGGATAAATGGGATGATCCAGGTAAATTATAGTTCTGTCAGCCTGACATTAATCCCTGACAAGATAATGGAGCAACTGATAAGGGAGACAATTAATAAAAAATTGAGGGAAGGCAATGTAATTAATGCAAGTCAACATGGGTTTATGAAAACTAGATCCTGTCAGCTACCTTGCTATATTTTTTGATGAGATTACAAGTCTGGTAGAAGTAATAGTCTGGACGCAATATATTTAGACTTCTCTAAGGCATTTGATTTGGTACCACATGACATTTTGATTAAAAATCTAGGATATAAAATTAACATGGCACACATTAAAATGAATTAAAAACTGGCTAACTGATAGGTCTCAGAATCATAGAATTGTTGGATTGGATGGGACCTCAAGAGATCATCTAGTACAGTCCTCTGCACTTATGGCAGGACCAAGCATTATCTAGACCAAATCTGACAGGTGATAACCTGCTCTTTAAAATCTTTGTCTAACCTGCTCTTTAAAATCTCCACTGATGGAGATTCCACAACCTCCCTAGGCAATTTATTCCATTGCTTAACTACCCAGACAGTTAGGAAGTTTTTCCTAATGTTCAACCTAAACCACCCTTGCTGCAATTGAATCCCATAGCTTCGTGTCCTATCCTCAGAGGTTAAGAAGAACAATTTTTCTCCCTCCTCCTTGTAACAACCTTTTATGAACTTGAAAACTGTTGTGTGTTTGTGTGTGTGTGTGTGTGTGTGTGTGTCCCCATCCAGTATTTTCTTTTCCAGACTAAACAAACTCAGTTCTTTCAATCTTCCCTCATAGGTCATGTTTTCTAGACCTTTCATCATTTTTGTTGCTCTTCTCTGGACTTTCTCCAATTTGTCCACATCTTTCCTGAAATATGAGGACCAGAACTGGACACAATACTCTAGTTGAGGCCTAATCACCATGGAGTAGAGTGGAAGAATTTCTTCTCATGTCTTGATTACAACATTCCCACTAAGTAGCCTAAAATGATGTTTGGTTTTTTTGCAATAGTGTTACACTGTTGACTCATATTTAGCTTGTGATCCACTAGGGTCCCAGTATCCCTTTCTGCAATGCTCTTTCCTAGGAGTCATTTCCCATTTTGTATGTGTGCAACTGATTATTCCTTCCAAATTGGAGTACAAAGTGAAGGTCATAATGCACAACAATTTGCTCAGAAAACTGGCCAGAATGACATAGGGCACCAATGTCCAAACGTTACACACTTCAGCCTTGGCACTTCGTTATTCAGCGGCAGGGTACTGTGCTCCTGTATGGGCTCGTTGTACAGCCAATGTACATGCGTATTATTTCAGGCACACTTAAATCTACTCCTTTACCATGGTTACCGGTTCTCTGCAATATTGCTCCTCTCAGTGTTTGCAGAGAGGAAAGCATAGCAAAGCTCATGACAAAACTGTATGATATGCCACATCTACCATTAATTAAAGACATGTTTAATCCATCCCTAGTGGTCTGCCCTCACAGCGCCCGTTGTGAGGACAATTAACCACTGGAACAATTTGCCAATGGTCATGGTGGATTCTCCGTCACTGGCAATTTTTAAATCAAAATTGGATGTTTTTCTAAAAGCTATGCTCTATGATTTGTTTTGTGGGAAGTTCTGTCATACAGGAGGTCAGATTAGATGATCACAATGGTCCCTTCTGGCCTTGGAATCTATGAATCTTGTTACATTTCAAACACCTTTGTGATTTCTCCCATGCTGCCTCTTATCCTTGGGAGAAGCTCTCCATAAGCATCTGAAAAATGAACTCATTATCTTCCTTCAAAATCCACCTTAAATCTCTCCTTTTTGGTGATTCCTACAAAAAAACTTGACAATGATTAGGCTGCTGGTGTGCTGAGACCACAGCCTATCAAGCTGACCAAAATTGTCTCATTGTTTCCTTACGCTCCCTCATCTGTCTATATCCAGCAGTTGTATCATATCTTATAGAGATTGTAAGCTCTTTGGGTCAGGAACTGTCATTTTGTAGCAACAACAACAAAATCCATTTGTTTAAATCACACAAAAAATGTACGAAAGCTAATGAGTAAGCTTTTTTTATTTAACCAGATTCTTTTCAATGTTGTGGCAATACCACTCTAGCAGTGCAAGAGGACATAATGCCCATTTAACCAGCTACCCAGGAGTTCAGTGTGAGGGGAATTCTCAGGTGACATAGAGCTGTTGTAGTATTTCTATACTAGTTGTTTTGCAGTGGTGTCATAACTGGGGAAAAGGTAGCATTGTTGGAGTGCCTCAGTGCTTTGACTACTGGAATGTCCTTTTCAGGCCATGTGAAGCAAGCTATAACTTAGAACAGGACTGAGACTGCCCTTTCTTATGCTGAGGACCAGGCCATTCCCTGGTTTAAAATACTACTTGCATAGTATTAGTTTGAGGAACTCTAGAATTAAAATTGGATACTTGTGCTCATTTTGGCACCAATATCCAGCATACTTGTTCAGTGTATAAATTTTTCAGAGTGGTGCTTGTGCCTGAATGCCAACGAAGCTCTACAAAGTTATTTTATGCTATGAAGTAAGGAATGAAATATTAGGTCACATTAGTGCAATTTTGCAAACAAATTTAGTATTTCCAAAGTTTGTGAATTGGATTTTAAAAATTCTGTTCTAACACTGGCATAGAGTTACTAAACTTTCCGATTCTCCTCTGCGGGAGGAGGACAGCCTGTTTTCTTTAGATCAAGGATCTTTTTATGATGTGTTTTGTAGCCTAGAATTAATCTAGGGAGCAAAGTGCCTCTGTCACAAACAGGCTTTTTATTCAGGATGCTACTTTGAGTTAAAGAAGATGAGATTGGTGAAGCACACAGAAACTTTGAGCTTCAGTTAATACAGACAAATATTAATTGAAATAATAAAAATATACAGAATAATAGGGTGAAGCACAATAAAGCAGTTTCCTGCATTGTTCATACTTACAATCTTACATTGTGCATACTTACAACCTTGTGGAGACCATTAGATACAAAGATGGAAGAAACTTTTAGTTGAGCTCACCATAAAAGGAAGGCACAGGGCCAGGCTTCCTACCCAGTTGCCCCATGTCATACTGATGTCCCCACTAGGGATGGGTTTGACAACCATTTATACACTTTTCCATTCCACTCATGTAAATCTCAGCCCCTATTCATAATTCATATTCCAGGAGACCAATTTTAGAATTCCAGTTGTCCAAATGTGATATTCCAGTTGACCATAATGGCACTTCTGACAGATACAGCAACCATTAGTGTCAACCCCTTTTGCCATAGATCTGATGTGTCAATACAGTGAGCTCTTATTGCAAAAAGCCCTTAAGATTGTCTGTGGTTTACCTATTTATTACAAAATACATATTGCTACATTTTATAACCCTGGTCAAGTAAATATCATTTCATAACCATCAGTCAGGAACTTGCTAGCTTCTACCAGCTTTTACTAGGCCTAACTCTAAGCCCTTAATTCTTAAAATCTATAGCCAAGCCTATTTTTAATATATATAACGTGATTCTTCTGCTTCAATAACTTCCATTATTATTACTATAAGCATGCTCAGCAGATTAATTATAATTTACTCAAAACTATAGACCTTCCAACATAAGTCGGGGTCAATGGTCAGTGTGCACAGTGTAATAAGGCCCTGATCCATGATTGGGGTGCCTAAGTACTCCCACAATCTAAATAAATAGCAACAATAATTTTGTTTATGGGACAAATCAGTTGTTCAGAAACCTTGGTCTCAAACATGTATATCCTGAGAGCCTCTTTTCTAAATAAAACTTTCCTTTTCAAGGGTGTTAATGTCTTCAAGTTTGGACGGAATTAATTTCTCAAATAGTTCTGAGAAGCTGGAATGGAAAGAATAAATAGTCATCTAAAAATCCCTTAAGTAACACAGCTAAAAATCCTTCACTGCTTCCAAAACATGCCTAGAAGGCAGGCCAGCTTCAGAAACTGTAAGGCTTGTTGATTAAGAGTTTTCCATTTTTTCATGTAATGTTTTTTCTGCAGCAGATTTTTGTTGATTCCCTCATGTCCTTCAGAGATTTGCAGTCTACACTGATGACACTAAGTAATTTAATGAAAACTACTGTGTCCTCTTGCAATATCTCACCATAACACCATTTTGTTAAGGGATGTTTGTACATTTCAAGGCTCTATCACCATTGTAATCAGGCTTACAGAAAAAGGTTTAAGGAGCAGCCGCTTTAGAAGCTGGGTTGGCAACTGCCTCTGCCAACCTCCTAACAGCTCTGGCAATGGAAACACTTGGTAAGGCAGGAGCCTCAATGGCACCCTTCCTCCCCCCAAGAGATTGTGCATCCCATGGAGGGCTCAGTTGACAAGACATTCCCTGTTGATCTGGACATACTATTTAAACCTGGGGAGGATACAGGAAGTTTGTCTGTACAACTAGGCAAAACCTCATCTGTTGCTGCAGATCCTGCTTTCTTAAGCTGCTCATGACCTTGGCTTTAACTCCTGGCTCTAATACCCGGCGGTTTCTGAGTCGGCCTTGTTTTCTGCTCTTGACTTCTGGTTCTTGACCCTGGATGAACCCATGACTCTGATTCCTGACATCTGGCTCTAGCTTTAGCAACTAGGCTGAGTGTGACCCAACCCTGACAGCAAGGCCCTCACCGAATGTTTTTCTAAATCAAATCTACAATGTTTGCATCCTAGTTCAGGACAACTGCACCTGTATTCTCCCCTGTGGGACAGTAAGGGCACCCACTCTAGGCTCCCAGATTCCCAGCTGTCACCTCTCCTGAATGGAGGCTCAAATCTCTTTTCCTCCTGACCAGGGTTTTTCAGGCTGCACAGTTCTCTACCTACATTGAGTTCCC